>NW_026606090.1:12500-1407500 GCF_029834395.1 Sorex fumeus
AGATGAAGGACAACCATGCGAGCAAGCCGGGCTCCGAAAAGGATTCAGCACAATTGACCATATCCACACAATAATCAAGCTCATTGAGCTTTCTTGGAAGTTCAAGATGCTGCTCTGTCTAACGTTCACTGATTTAAAGAAGGCCTTTGATTCTGTTGAGACTAAAGCAGTCATCGAAGACCTAGCCAAACAGGGCATTCATACACAATTCATCAGGATCTTCTGTGAGCTGTATTATGGATTCACTACCAGGATCTCACCATTCTTCAAGGAGGTGATCATCCATGTCAAGAGAGGGGTTCGGCAGGGTGATACCATTTCACCAAAACTCTTCAGTGCCACCCTCAAGAACGTCATGCGATGACTGGAATGTGAAGGAATGGGAGTGAAGATAGATGGTCGGCAACTACACCACCTCCGCTTTGCTGATGACATCATTCTAGTAACACCAAACATTAGCCAAGTGGCACAAATGCTGGCCGACTTCAACCGTGAGTGTGGAAATGTTGGACTACAGCTGAATCTCATGAAAACAATGTTTATGAGAAACAGTCTCATTCCTGACGTTCCATTCGCTCTCAATGGAAGGAACATCTCCAAATGCAACAGTTACGTGTACCTACGTCGAGAAGTCAACATGATGAATGACCTGGCACCTGAGTTGCGCAGGAGGAAGAGAGCAGCTTGGAATGCCTTCCAGAGCGTCGAAGAAAGAGCAAAGAGGACAAAGAACCTCCAGTTTCGGGCACATCTCTTTGATTCCACTGTTCTTCCTGCATTAACATATGTCTCAGAGACCTGGGCCCTAAGAAAACAGGATGAGAACGCTATTTGGGTCACCCAAAGAGAAATCAAAAGAGCTATACTTGGAGTATCATGCTTCACTCAAATGAGAGAAATAATCCGGAATTCTGACCTCCATCAACGATCAAGAATCAGGGATGCTGTCTTGCTTGCCAAGGTGTCGAAAATCAGATGGGCTGGACACGTAGTGAGATTTGGAGACTAGAGCTGTTACTGACTGGATTCCACAGGACATCAAAAGACCGCATGGCTGCCCACCTACAAGATGGTCAAACTTCTTCATCAAGACCCTGAACAATTGGTTTGAGGCTCTTCATGTTCCTAGAATGAGCAGATGCCATTGGGCTACACAAGCACGTGACAGGGATGAATGGAGATGTTACTGGTGCCCGCTCAAGCAAATTGATGAGTAACGGGATGTCAAGTGATCAAGTGATGAAGTGATGGAGCCACAAACTTTCAGTCTAGTAAGAGACTTGTCACCCTCTGTGGAAAGAAGCTTGGGATATTCAGTTTCTGCCAGTGCGGGGGGGGGGGGGGCAATGGGAGGGGTGGGTGGCCTTTTGACTCTGCCACCCCACCTGAGGCTGAGCTTCCAGCATCATATCTCATTCCCCCAAAGTTTATTGGGGCTGGAGCGATAGTACAGCAAGTAGGGCGTTTGCCTTGCATACAGCCGACCTGGGTTTGATTCCCAGCATCCCGCCAGGAGTAATTCCTGAGTGTAAAACCAGGAGTAACCCCTGTGCATCACTGGGTGTGACCAAGAAAGGCAAAAAAAAAAAAAAAAAAAAGCTGCATCACCCAGGGGACAGGGCAATTCAGCACCCAGACCGCCCCTCTCTTCATGGAATAGACAAGAACATTGGTGTTACCTAACTGGGCTCAGTTGCCGCCTTGGTAAAATGAGGTGAAGAGGAACACAGTGTATCTTCAGGTTGTGCAAAGGATTACGTGAATTAACGTAAGCAAAGTATTTAGACCAGTGCTTGGCACTGATGAGGACGGCTTAGGGAATGACAACAATTCTGTTGGGTACTAAAAACTTTATGAGGGAAACTAGGGATATTGGTGGTGGGAAAGGTACACTAGTGAAGAGACGGGTGTTGGAACATTGTATGACTGAAACCCAATCCTGAACAACTTCGTAACTCTGTATCTCATGGTGATTCAATTGAGAAATCCAAATTTAACAGAAAATACAAAATAAAATAAATGTACTTTAAAAATAAATACAAACTTTATTGGACATCTTTGTAATGACAGAAAACATAATCCTCCCCTGCAGTAGAAATAGAAGCATTATTTGGGGTGAGGGAAAGACCACAGAGGAGAAGAGGCATGAGAAGATGAAATACACAGCTTTCTTCTTGGTTAACAAGACTTCTGGAACCACAGAGCTTGTGTTTTGCATGAAGGAACTCTGGGTTTGAACCCCAGCCCCATGTGGTCCCCTCAGCACCACTAAAACTGATCCCAGAGCACATGTGGGAGAAAATAAATAAATGCCCTCCTGTGCTCTTTCAAATTTCTGCATGGAAATTTCTACTGGAGACACTCCTTGTCATTGAAGGCGATGGAGCTAAGAGATCACTAAAGTCTCTCTAAATTCAAGTAGTGACGTGACAATGATCTTTTCAGGAGCAAAGAACCGTTTGTGTGCATGTGTGTGTGCATGTGTGTGTGAGTATGTGTGTGAATGTGTTTTTATGTGTGTGAGTGTGTGTGTGTGTGTGTGTGTGTGTGTGTGTGTGTGTGTGTGTGTGTGTGCAGTGTCCCCGCTGTGGATCATGCTGGCTCCACTAGAAGAAGAAAAATTCTTCTAAAGGTTTGAAAGATACACAGGTTTAGAACTGAGCGTTCTTCCACTTCTAGGATAAAAGGGGAACCCAGGAAGGCAAAAATAGAACCATCTTAAGCCCTTCTCGGCCTGAGGGGATGACTTATCCTTTACCCCTGGGAACCTTTTCCCAGAACTTAAGATCCAGGCAGGAAGGCGCAGCGCCGAGCAGAGCGCAGAGCGTGGCTGCCCAGCGGTGAAAGCGTTAACTGGGCTGGGTAAGGCGATCCCTTGAAATGAGTAAGACTTAGAGTTGAAAGTTTTCAAAGCTCTGAGGAAGCAGCGGCAGCGCTGCAGCAGCTTGGGGAGGAAGAAGCGAGTTGGAGGGAGCCTACAAGCCGCAGAGAAGCACGCTGAGCTGAACTGAGCTGGGGTTACAAGCTCAAGGTGAGTGACACCCCAAGCCCCCTCTCCGCCGGTCCTCGTTTCCCCCCTCCCCGCGCGTGCGCGCGCGCGCTCACCACACACACACACACACACACACACACACACACACACACACACACACACTCTTTCCCAGCAATGACACCCTGGAAGAAGCGGCTGGGGAAGGCGGGAGCCATAGATCTTTCTGGCACGACCTGTCCGCTCTGTCTGTCGTGCACCCCTCCCCATACACACACTCCCCACCCCACCCTCCAGCCTGCCGGGTCTCCCCCTGCCACTGTCACAGTGCCCCCTTCCCAGGAGTTTCCCAAGCTGGAGGTGTCTTCTCAGACCTCCCCCAGGAAGCTGTTCAGGGGGTTGGGGACCACACACGTGCACACACCTGTATCTGCTCTCCGTCTTGGTCACTGCTGGCTGGGACCTCAGCCCAAAATGAAAGTGAACAAACTGTGTGACTGTCTCTTACGGGAGGAACGGTACCTCAGAGGCTAAGATAGGAAGGTAGGAAGGAGAGAGGAGAAAGGAGAGAGGAGAGAGAGAGAGAGAGAGAGAGAGAGAGAGAGACAGAGACAGAGACAGAGACAGAGACAGAGACAGAGACAGAGAGACAGAGAGAGAGAGACAGAGAGAGGTGGTTGGGGGGAGACCATAGAGATAGCACAGCTAGCGAGGTGTTTGCCTTGCAAGCAGCTGCCTATGCTTCAGTCCTCATCGTCCCCCAAGCACCGGCAGGAGTGATTCCTGAGTACAGGCATATGTGGCCCCAACCTCCCAACCCCACCGAGAGAGAGAAAGAGAGCGAGCGAGAGAGAGAGAGAGAAAGAGAGAGCGCCAAAAAAGAAGGGGGGGGGGAAGCTCCCCCTGAAGCAGAGGCAAAACTATGTTGGGAAATGAGTTTGAAACTAAAAATGTTCTTGCTCCTTGTTAGGTCAAAATCAGGGGCCAAGAGACCTAAGGGGTGAGGGGGCGTGTGCCAATCTGCACGCATGTGGGATGGCCCTTCTATCTAAACTGGACTTGTTTGCCTGCCGAGCAGAACCTAGATCAACTGAACCCTGGGGACAGAGGGAGGAGCAAAGAGCAGGGCAGAACCGCGGGCTGGGGGGCTTTGGTGTGAGAGTGGAGTCTGCGGTCCTAGGACCCCCCCCCCACCCCCCAGTTTTATTTCCCTGCCTTGGGCTCCTGCCCGGGAACGGGTGAATGAAGAGTCCTCCCTGCTGGATGCTCCTCCAGCAGCGAGAAGCTTTACCTGCGCGCGCTGAATCAGAATGAGTCATTTGGAACTTGGGTGCGGGCACCCTGAGCTTGCAAACTGCCTTCTGAGACGCGGCCTTCCGTGTAGGTGGGCTGGAACTCCCGGAGCAGACACCGTATTTTCTCTCTTCTTTCCTCCTTCAGGCACGGATTCTGACGGTCTCGGACTTTGTGTGCGTCTCTGGGCGCCGCCCCCCCTTCCCACTCCCCCACCCCACCCCAACCATGTGGACCCGGTCCCTCCGGGTCCAGATTGGAGTTCTGAAATAAAAAAAAAAAAAATGGATGATTTGACGTTACTGGATCTCCTGGAGTGCCCCGTGTGCCTGGAGAAACTGGATGTCACGGCCAAAGTGCTTCCGTGCCAGCACACCTTCTGCAAACCCTGTCTCCAGAGGATCTTCAAGGCTCACAAGGAGCTGAGATGCCCCGAGTGCCGGACCCCCGTGTTCTGCAGCATCGAGGCGCTGCCAGCCAACCTGCTGCTCGTGCGTCTCCTGGACGGCATGCACAGGGGCCCCAGAAGAGGGGGCTCCTTCCGCAGGCCCATGGAGCTGAGTCTGCAGGACAGCAGGAAGAGCCGGACTCACCTCAGGGGGCTTCCGTCCAGTCCACTTCGACTTGTGCCCAACATCAGGATTCACATGGATGGGGTAAGCACGATCTTGTTTACTCCTCCGGGAGGCTTTTGTGTAGTTCAGCCTTTAGGCCTGATCTTCTTTTAGTTGCCCTTCTGAGAGTGCTGTGAGGGGTTCCCCAAAGATGAATCCCCATGTTGGGCAGAGAACCTTTTCCACTTCTGAAATTCTCTCTCAGCCCCTCTGCGAGATCTTAAAGCTGGGAGAGAGTGAGTCAGGTTGCTGCCTCTCCTTTGAGAAAGTCATGGGGAAAGCTTCTATTTCTTTTTCTGCTTTTTCACCCATGCTGTTCTGAAGTGGTCCCAGAACATGGGAAATGCAGGGAGGGAAGGAAAGAGAAAAAGAACCAAGGCCACCGCTCAGAGCTCGGAGAGCCAGGAAAAGTTTCCAAATGTCAGGATTCACTTTGCTTGTATACCCTTATTTGTCTTCCCACCCCCAGTGGGAGAGTGCCATCCCGACTGGGCTCGCTCAGAACCCACTGACAGTCATCAAGGTTAAACTTGTAGGGAGGGAAGTGTGTTCTGGGAGCACTGATTGACTGGAGCCTGCATTGTAGGACCACCAGCAGATATACGTAGGAGCTCTCTGGTGCGCCTTACTGTAGGAAAGGAATAAAACTCACACAACAGATGCATGAATGGCAGTATCAGAAGCCCCCAAAGGACCTAGCAGCCACCCAAGAGACCCTCTGGTAATGCTCTCAGGGCTGAGCTAAGCGGGTGCAAGTCCACAGGGCACAGTCTCCAGGGGAGCTATTTGCACTGTCACCCCTGGAGTCTGCTTGCCAAAGTGACCAAGGACAGTCAGGCTCTGGGTCATGCCATCCTTAGAAAGCCAAAGCAGGATGTTCCTCTGAAAGTGTGAGTGCCAGGCTCACCGTGGGCAGGGCAATCTGTCCCAGACTCCTTCCCTACATAAGAGAGCAGGGACATAATGGGCATTTGGGGCAGTTTTCTAAATGATTCTTCGTGTCACCTCGCACCTGCTGGGACTTGGTGGGTATGGAAAGTTTCCAAACAGAACGTAGTGGGACAGGGAGGTGGTTCAACAGCACAGCACTTGCCTTGCGTGTGTCAGGACCTGGCTTTGATCCACAGTATTGTTTTGTTACGCTATGTTACGCTTTGTTACATCCCATTATTGGGGTGGGTTGTGTGTGTATGTGTGTGTGAGTGTGTGTGTGTGTGAACGCATTTCAGAAAATAACCTTGGGATAATAAGTATATAACTTGGTGCCTATATACAAATATATCGTTTGGTGTCTGACTTCAAACTTAGGCCTCCTGCATGCAAAGCATTCACTTTATCACTGAACTGCTTCCTGAGCCCCAGACCCATCTTTGTGATCTGTTCTAGTCATTGATCAGACAGAATCCACAGGCCTGAAAGGGTGGGATGGGAGTAGGGGAGCCAACTTTTCCCAAATACACCTTGTTTCTATTTTTTTTTTTTTTGCTTTTACTTTTTGGGTCACACCTGGCGATACACAGAGGTTCCTCCTGGATCATGCACTCAGGAACTACTCCTGAAAGTGCTCAGGGGACCATATGGGGTGCTGGGAATCAAATTCGGTCGGCCACATGCAAGGCAAACACCCTACCTGCTGTGCTATCACTTCTGCCCCAAATATGCCTTGTTTCTAGAAAATGCTACCCCCCAAACTCCTTCAAATTCCTAAGATTCAGCAATCTGTTTCCCACCCCATCCCCCACCATGCAAAATCTGCCTAGTTATTATTCAATTTGGTGGTATTGCCACACTGGAGGGTGACAAGATCTCTATGGCCTTGGGAATCTCTTTGTTTGTGTTTCTATCTTTTTAGCGTCATTATGTTGCTTAGAAAATGTAGCATCAGAAAGAACCCAGCTACCATGCTTGTAAACCACAGAGGATTCTCCAGCCCCTCCTGGTGTTCCAGCGAAGGGAGTGGTGGGGATCAGGGCTGGTTCTTTGAAAGATGCCTCATTTCCTGAGAAATCTTTCATAGGGATTTGTAACACAAGCCAAGGTGCCAGCTCTGGGGTGGTGTCCTTGATGCAGCGGGCACAGTCCTGTCGTGAGGCTGAAGCACATAAGCACGTTGTTGCAGGCGCCTGTGTCCAGGTAGGGCCAAGGTTTCAAGGTTTGTTGAAGATGATTGGCACAAAATAAAAGCTTACAGCCACCCTCAAACTGCCCCCACTTCCTTCATTTCTGGAGCCATCCTTCCTTGGAGAAGCTCAACTCATTCTTTGGTTGCCTGCCTGGAAGGGCAGATGGATGAACCCATTCCTGGCTATAAGTGTACCATTCCCTCACTCTCCGCCTTGCTAACCACCTTCCTTCACAGCAATCTGAGAATTCTATTTGTGAAAGACTCATTTCGCCTTAGAAAAAGAACATGTCCTGCTGATGCAAGGTGTCATTGTCATTGTGAATGTAGGACTTTGAGCAAGCCACTTAACTCTGCTGGGTCTTAATTTAAAATTCTGTAAAATGGGGAAAGGTACTGTAAAAGCAGAGAGCCATTGTGAGGCTTCGTTAATTAATGTTTTCTGAGCACTGGGATGAAAGACATTTGGAAGATCATTGTCGTAGTAAACATTATTATTGACTGTTTATTGTGTTCTACAAAACACAGAAGGCGTTCTACAAAACACAAAAGCGTGATAGCCCTCAAGGGAATGCGTAACACGTATTATTATTGAACTTGATTCTATGATGAGTCCAGGCCAGGATGATGCTAAGTATAAAGTACTCTCCTCTGAGGACATAAATAACCAGTGTCACAGGGTGCTATTCTAGAAAGCTCCTCCACCAGAAGGCCCCATCTCAACCTGACACTCTGCAATGTTTCATTTCACTTCCTGACCCCGAGCGTTCCACAGCCTAAGTCACTTCTGCTTACCTAGTCCTGTCTGAAAAATAAGCTTATCAGGACCTGTTTGCTGGCTCAGAAGACCCGGAGCTTCTTGTGCCAACCAGTATGTTACAATGGTACCAACAGTCACTCTTCACAGTGTCAGCCCCAGACAGAAAAAGTAGTTCATTGTATCCACATGCCTCAAACTCTCCCCCATCAGTTATGTAAAGAGAAAACTTGAGAAATGGTCCTAGTTTCTGTAGCAGTCAATGTTTTCCAAGCCAACAGGTGAGATCAACAAACTCCTGGAGGCACCTTGGCTGTGCCAATCCCACTAACCCTTTTCCCTTTCATTTCTGCCGTCAAACCAAGGAAATGTGCCAGGCTTCACCAAGATTAAGGGCTTCCCAAGAGTTGATCTTTTGGCCTCTCCACTTTGCTACACTTTCCTTACATTTCTGAATTCCAAATGGCAGTAAATCAATGCAGTTAAAAGTGTGCTCATTTTGGTTTGAAAAATATCAGCGTTTTCCTCCTGAATCTACCCTCTTCCAGCGTGTTGTACTTCTAGTGAGTCAAACCCCCGAGCCTGCTATTCTCTCATCTGCAAATTGGACATAATAGTGGTACCAACCCCCAATGGTTGTTGTGAGAAATAAATGAGATGATTCAGGTCAATTAGCTCTCAGCACGGGGACTGGCTTATACTAAGTGCTCAATAAATGTTACCTGTTATTGTTACTGAAGTGACTCAACACTTTCTGCTCTAAATTAGATGTCCTCTTTCACCCCTTCTTAATAGTGTCATCCAGAGAAGGTTCATGGTACCCTGTTTTCGGGTTTGTTTTGTTTGTCTTCAAATGATTCATGGCCATGACTCAGCTGTAGGAGTCTTCTCAGCTCCATGCCAAGACCCTTTAGGAGCTGGGGGGTTGATTCTAGAAGAAAATTCTAAAAGAAAAAACCCTTCGTTGAACAGCAAGCTCTCAAACTCTAGGCAGGCCAAGAAGCCTGTCCACTTTCCGAGTATCCCAAGTTCATTGACTTGTGTTTTTCCTTCCCCTACTTTGCACCCTCCATTCAATACAAATGTTAATGCCCTGTGCTTGCAGGGCAGGACTTTCTCCCTTTGTGAAGCACCGTGCCAACAACACACATTCCTGTCCCACACTCCCCATCTCAGTGGGAACACACCTGCCACCTCCAACCTTGGGCCAGATGGCTGTGTCCTAAAAACATTTTAGTTGCTTTTGCAAGTGACCAGGGGGTGGGGAAAGAGGAGAGGGGATAAGGGCAGAGGCACAGGAGGGAATGAGAAGCCAGAACATATTCAGCCCTTCCCTGGGTCCCTGTTGTTATGTCCTCGGCAGAATGGTGCCGCGAACAGTGGATTTTGCCAAATTTGCAAAGGGACAAAGATCATCTCAAGTCTCTGAAAATAGCCAGCAGGTGCCTCCTAGGTCAGCAAGGACTACATGTGGCAGGTAGAAGACCCCACGGTAGGAGCCAGATGGCTCCAGGTTCATACACAGTCACAAATCCTTTCTAAACACATAGGAGTGTTTAGGAAAAGTCTCCATAAAAGAAACAGAAGCAGAACAATAAATGGGACAAATTCAAACCAAATACCTCATGGAAAACAACAAAACAAAACACTACAAAAACAAAAAAGACAACTTTCTGAATGGGAGGAGATATTTGCAAATCATTTATTGAAAAAGGGTTAACATTCAAAACAGCTTAAGGGGCTGGAGCAATAGCACAGCAGGTAGAGCATTTGCCTTGCACGCAGCCAACCCAGGTTCGATTCCCAGCATCCCATATGGCCCCTTGAGCACTACCAGGAGAAATTCCTGAGTGCAGAGCCAGGAGTAACCCCTGTGCATCGCTGGATGTGACCCAAAAAGAAAAAAAAATTTCAAAATAGCTTAAAAACTTATATAACAGAAAAACAAACAGGTGCTGAGAGATAGTATAGTAGGTTAAAGGAGTTTGTCTTATTCACAGCTGACCTGGATTTGATCCCCAGAACCACATACTGGGCCCCAAGCCTCGCAGGAGTAAGCCCTGAGCTCTGCTGGGTGTGGCCCAAAATAGGAAAGAAAGAAGGAAGGAAGGAAAGAAGGAAGGAAGGAAAGAAGGAAGGAAGGAAGGAAGGAAGGAAGGAAGGAAGGAAGGAAGGAAGGAAGGAAGGAGAGATAATATTTTTGTCATTTGAGAGAACATGGGTGAACCTACAGGATTTTATGCTAAATTAAATAAGTGAGATGGACAAAGATATAACATAAGATTTTTGGTCATGTGTGGAATATAAAGAAAAAACACAAACAAGACACACAAAAACAAACTCATATATTGGGAAGTAATTTGGGGGTGGCTTGTAGGTCAAGGGGGGTTCAAGTGTATAATTAATAGATAAGAACTAAATTCTTCTGTGATTATACAGTATTCACAGATGTACAATTATAGTGCTATATATACCTGAGATGTATAATGTTATAAGCTAATATTAGTTCAATAAAAAAACAATTTTATAAACAAACACCACTTAGCCCCAAATCATCTGTGCACCTCTCAATTAGCCTTATTTCTAGTTACATACCATCCTCTTTTCTTACTTATGCTTGGGTTCAAGGATTTGAGGCAGTGGGACTGGGTTCAAACTGGGATTCATCAGCTGTGTGATCTTAAGTCAGTCACTTAACCTCCATGACCACAAGTTTCCACAGTCACATAATAGAGCTGATAATGGCATACATGTGTCATAAGGCTATTGTGGGATTTAAATTAGCTAATGCATGCTAAAAGTTTAGGACAAGTGCCTGATGCATCACATGCAATTACTATTAGCCGCAGCCAAGAGCAAAACAAAACATCTGCTGGCATTGTGTCTGCCATTCTTTGCCAGTCCCACGCATTGATATGCAGAGACCTCCACTAAGCAAGGGGAACAGCAAGGGGTAAGGAGTTCTTACAAAGTAGAATGAAGAAAAATAGAGGTGTTTCAGTGGTTACGAGGATTGTGGGTTAGGAGAGGATAGGACCATAGAGTGGGAGCACGAGGCAATGGTGGAGATTGAGTCTGCCTTGCCTCCTGATCGTGGTGGTTGTTAAATATGCTTGCCTGTTAAAAGTCATTGAAATATAAATGAATTTAAATGTATACATACTTAGATATTGGTAGGCCTATGTTTTACGTCTTATATACAATATGTTCAATGTACAAAGCGAAGAGCTCATGCACATTTCTCTCCTCGGCCTGGTTTTCTCTGACCTGCTTTGATTTCCTTTCATCCCTGTGCCTGGCATCAATACTCCTCTTGAGAAGGGTTTTTCTGTCATTTAAATGATCAGAATCACCCCACAGGTAAGCTCTTCTGAGTTGAAGACAGCCCCTTGGTTACCAGCTTTAACTATTAGTGGTAACTAATGGTATCTGGGCCTTTAACACCTTTAACACTAATAGTGGTGTGATCTACAGGGAGAGCCTAGACCACGGTTGCTAGCCCATAGGTACCTTCTATAGAGTATTGGCCACGGCCCCAGCTCTGGCTCAGCACTCACTCCAAAAGCTCATCCTCATCCCTCCATTCCAGTTGCCACTTCATGCTTTGAGCAGAGCTGGGACCAGCTCAAACTCTGCTCTCCTCAATTTCTTTATTTTCTCCTTTCTTTCTCAAGTTGCATTCCCAATTTTATACATCAGCTCACTTTCCGTAGGCCTATTCTGCAAGCCCTTAATCAGCATTCTGTAGTGTTCCAACAAGACAGACTAAAACAGACCTAAGAGGGGAGTGGAGAGATAATACAGTGGGTAGGGTACTCGGCTGACTGACCTGAGTTTGATCCCTGGTATCCCATTGGTCCTCTGATCACCACCAAAAGACCAGGAGTCACCCCTGAGTACAGAGCAAGGAGTAATCCCTGAGCATCACCGGGTGTGACTCAAAAAACCAAAAGACCTAGAGTGCCTGGATTGTGGATAGCAATAGGGCCCACCACTCATGTGTGAGACTTGGGGTCAACCTAAATTATATATTTTTTCCTCTACTGCAGTGTTTTTCAGGGCTTTTACTACCTACTGTGTGGTAGATATTTAGGTAGATGATAATAAAACATTTTCCAAATTTCTATGACCGTACGATCTCCACCCTCTCCCCCTTTAATTAGCACTATGACTATTAATTGCCATGGAATACATATTTGAGAAATGCAGTCTCAGACCAATGCAGAGAAAGCCAAGCCCCCAAAACAATCTGTACAGAGCTAGAGGCTATTGACTCATTCCAAGAAGAGACTTAGGCAAGTTCTTACCATTAGGAGGTATTTTTAGAAAATTCTGTGAAATTCGCTATCCCGTCTTCTGTAGAATTTATTTAGCTCCTACCAGTATCCACATATAGGCACCCAGGAACCTACGCAGTAAAGCTTCTCACCTTCCTGGTGCTAAGTGGCTTGCCAGATTTAGGAACTGGTCAGTATTTCTGGATCTATCTATGTATTTTTATCCCTGATCTAAAGATATTTGCCATTACAAGATACTTTTTCTAGTTGGTTATATTTCTTAAGGGGAAAAAATACTATAATGATAGTTGTTCACAGTGAGATGCATCCTATTTTAGAAATGTTAAATATTAAAAGAGTACATACTGTCATTCCATTTATATAAATTCTAGAAATGGCAAAACTATAAATTATAGTGTTTGGGGGTGGGTGAAGACAAAGTGTCACATGATATGATCTAAAGGTTTGTCTCAAAACATCAAACCTTGCACTGAAAACGTACCTTGTGGATAAGTCAATCATGGCCTGATAAATTGATAAGACAAAGGATTCTTAAACACAGGAGTAAAGGGTTTAGAAGTCGGGGGTGAGCTGGTTTCTTGTAAGGGAATTGAAGCTTGGCAATAAAGAGAAGGTTCCTAGGGGGAAACTGGAGTCTCCATGGCCAGGAAGGACATGACCAGGGGATAAAATAGTCAGGTCTCCTCTGAGCATGTGAGTGGGAAAAGGCTGGAGGGAATGGGGGGAAAGACATCTCAGAGGAGAAGCCAGAGAAGAAACCAGATGGAAGGGGAAATCCTCAACCCCACCTCCAACCCTGCTGCCACACCCCCCTCTCACCACCACCCCTCCCCTGCCAGCACAAGGAAAACCAGCTACTGGTCTTGTCTCAGTGCTGTGTTCAGCACCCGGCCTATGGGAATCCCCCACTCCACACCATTTCTGAAGGGATAAATGCACGAAGAATCCTGGTGCTATCTGAGACCCATCTCATGGTGCAGAAACCAATGGCCAGCCAGAGCCTTGTGACCAGCCCAGGCACAAGGTCCTGGGGTGACTGAGATAGTCTAGAAGAGAATGTCTTTATTAAATACCCTTCTGGGTGACAGCCAGCCCTTTCTGGAAAATATTGTGAGCCAGGTTCAAAACCACTTAATTCTAGCTTTGTTTTGTTTTTTTGTTTGGGGGCCACACCTGATGATGCTCAGGGGTAACTCCTGGTTCTGCACACAGGAATCACTCCCGGCAGTGCTCAGGAGACCATAGGGGGTACCAGGGGTCGAACCCAGGTGACTGCCTGCAAGGCAAGCACCCTACCTGCTGTACTGTCTTTCCAGTCCCAGAAACTTAATTTAGGTCTTGAACTGACGAGCTGGAAGACAGGAAAATCCTTTCAGTGTGAGACTAAACTGTCATTTCAGTTGTTTATTGGGTCTTGGGAGAAAGACTGACTGCTGAGTGAATTGGCACTTGGTCACAGGGATGCCCAAGACAGTAGAGAAGAGGTTAGAGAATTCACCGCTGCTTTTGGAGCTGAATCATGCTGTCTTTGTTATGAAGGAAATGCAGAATGCCAGGTGGGCCATGGGCTTCACATGCCACACGTACCACACCTCCATCCCGTACGTCACAGACATCTGTCTGGGTGGGAGCATAGGCCAGCGGCGCTGGGAACGTTTGAACTGGTGTGCAGTCATCCATTTCAGAACACCTTTTCCTTCTTTTTCCTTTCATGATTGAGATAATGGGTTGGGGCTGGTGGGTGGGCACACGCACACTTGGGTGCAATGTCTACTCTCCTCTTCAGTAGAGTATTGGTGGCTGGTGATCACACATTCTGTGGCATCACTGGGTACCCCAGAGAGCAGAGCCAGAGAGACAGCACTAGGGATCAGACTCGTGGCCTCATGTTTACGAGGCATGAGGCTTTCTTTTTCCCTGAGTCATGCCCAGGCCCTCCAGATCTTTTTCACCACTGCAGACAGAGATTTTGTGCCCAATAAACCATCGCTGTCATTAGCACATACTTTTTCTTTTTAAGTGCATCTATTTTTATTATCAATTTAGTGGTAATTGAGGTCACAAGCTTACAAAAGTGTTGTCATTTATGGTTTTGATGTACAAACATAAATTGTATATCTACCAAAGTACCTCAACTCGACTGGCGGGGTGTAGGGTGATGATATTGTACTTCGAAAGCAGATATACATGGTCTCGTTCAAACAAAAAACGCAGAATCTTTGGGACCAGAGATAAAGCACAGAAGGTAAAGCATTCTTCTCGCATATCCCACAACCACCAAGACCACAACTGTCCCGAGCCCACTTCTGGCCCACCTTTCCCCTGCCTCTCCCCCACATCTCCCACCCATGATGCTCTCTAACTTCAGTTCTAGAGCCAAAGACCGAGGAGTTCTGTTTTCAGTAGTCCTCCCCTGCCGCACAAGGGAAGACTGTCTGCTCCTTTGCTTTGTCTCTTTTCATACTCCAGAGAGGTGAGATCACCCAAGTATCTGTGATTCTCCCTCAGTCCACACTCATTTTTCAAAGCTTCTTTCTAAAAAAAAAAAAAAAAAAAAAAAAAAAAGGAACAGGCGTGGGGCTGGGGTGTTAGCACAGTGGGTAAGGCATTTGCCTTGCACACAGCCGACCCGGGTTCAATTCTCAGCGTCCCATATGATCCCCTGAGCACCTCCAGGAGTAATTCCTGAGTGCAGAGCCAGGAGTAACCCCTGAGCATCGCTGGGTGTGACAAGAAAGAAAGAAGGAAAGAAAGAAAGGAAGGAAGGAAGGAAGGAAGGAAGGAAGGAAGGAAGGAAGGAAGGGAAGGAAGGAAGGAAGGAAAGAAAGAAAGAAAGAAAGAAAGAAAGAAAGAAAGAAAGAAAGAAAGAAAGAAAGAAAGAAAAAGGAACAGGCATTTGAATCCCACCTTCAAAATACAGACACCGGTCTTCTGAAGGAGCCCCCGCAGGGGGAGAGGTGGACAGGCTACAGCTGTCACTCAGACCAAAGGCTCCGCAGCCATAGGTGCCAGCTGTTCCTTGTGGGTGAGTCGCTCAGAGCCTCTTCGCTGTAAAATGTGAGCGGCGCACTCACCTAGAGGCTGATGGGGAGGATGTAAATGAGGGGAGACCTGTGAAGTGTGAGTATCCGGGCTGGATGGAGGTGGCTTTGTGGACACCCAGTCCTCAGGCTCACCCTGCCTGCCCTTTGGATAGGACCTCGATTGGGGGGAGGGACGAGAAGACAACAGTGAGCAGCGCTTCTAACCATAGAACCCTTGAGCAGTTCTTCCCAGCCTAAGGGTGTCACGTATCACCTTAGATATTAACTTTCAGTGTCTCCTTCATGTCACAGACAAGTCTAGGACATCTTTTCTGTGTAGGACCTTTTGCTGACTCCCAATAAAAAATAAAAATCGTCAGATCAGATCCTCGGCGTCAGAGAGGTCGTGGTCTTGACAGAGAAGAGTTCAAATGGGAGTCACAGTTTATTTTTTTAAATTTTTATTAGTAAAACACCATGAGGTACAGTTGTAGACTTACAAATTTTTGTGCTTGGGTTTCAATTATACAATGATCAAATACCCATCCCTCCACCAGTGCCCATTCTCCACCACCACTGGTCCCAGTATCCCTCCCACCCACCCCCCATCCCCCCATCCCACCCTGCCTGTGTGGCAGGGCATTCCCTTTTGTTTTCTCTCTCCTTTTGGGTGTTGTGGTTTGCAAAAGAGGCATTGAGTGGCAATCATGTTCAGTCTATAGTCTACTTTCAGCATGCTTCTCCCATCCTGGGAGGATCCTCCCAACACCCTTTATTTGGTGCTCCCTTCTCTATCTGAGCTCCCTTTTCCCCCTAGCATGTGTGGTTGGCCTCCAAGCCATGGAGTAAAATTCCTGGTACTAATCTCGGCCATTCTTGGGTGTTAGTCTCCTATTTTGTTACTTTATGTTCCCCAGATGAATCCAATCTTTCTATGTCTATCCCTCTCTTTCTGACTCATTTCGCTAAACATGATCCTTTCCATGTAGTACCACTTGTATGTAAATTTCATGGGGAGTCACAGGTTTGATCCCCAGCAGAATGTGGTCCCTGAGCATGACCAATAGTTGGTGGCCCAGGGAGAGAGAGAGAGAGAGAGAGAGTCTTTTAGGGTGAAACCATGAAAACTAGCAATTATGAAACACTAAATCTTAAATCTAAAAGACTATCATTTAGTATGTCTTGCAAAGTTAGTAAATCTTAAAAAGTCTAACTAAGTTAACAAATCTTAAAAAGACTTACTATATGTCAGGCACTGAGTTAAGCACTTTTTTAGAGGAGTCTGCTTTCTTGATGTTTGATTTGGGGCCATATCCACCTATGCTCAGGCATACTCATGGCTCTCTGCTCAAGGATCACTCTTGGCAGCTTCAGGGGGACTGTGTGTGGAGCTGAGGAGCTAACCTAGGTCAGCCGCATGTGAGATAAATGCTTTACCTACTGTACTGTATCGCTGGCCTCAACGGTTCAGCTCTTTTGTTTGAACAAGACCATGTTTATCTGTTTTCTGAGTACAATATCACTACCCTTGATATTGAGGAAAGTGCTTTTACCTACAGAATCTCATTTCTACAGTTCATTGGGATTGTTGCCACTATTTTCATTAGCTTACAAACAACACGTTTATGCTCAGTAAATGTTCATCTTTTTTTCAATGGGAGAAAATAGACACATGAAAACTTAGCAGTCCTATTATTATAGAAGGGTTCCGGGTAGTTGTAGGGGCTGCATTTGGGTTATTTTTGTTTGGTTGGTTTGGGGCCACACGTGGTGTTGCTCAAGGCTTACTCCTGGCTCTGCACTCAGGGCTCACTTTTGCCTGGGTTCAGGAGTCCATATGTTGTGTTTGAACCCTTATTTGCTGTACTTCAGCCCCTTTTGCCCTTTTATAGATAAAGATATATTCTATTGCATATATTATATATAATATTTTAAATTTTTTATTTTAATCCCTGTGAGATACAATTACAAACTTGCAAACTTTCGTGATTAGGTTTCAGTCATACAATGTTCAAGTACCCATCTGTCCACCAGTGCCCATTCTCTACCACCAATGTTCCCAGGATCACTCCCATCACCCCCGACCCCCCACCCCACCCCATACCCCACCCCCACCTCTGTGACAGGCACATTTCCTTTCTCTCTCTCTCTCTCTCTCTCTCTCTCTCTCTCTCTCTCTCTCTCTCTCTTCTCTTCCCTTTTGGGTTTATTTGGTTTTCAATACAGGTACTAAATGGCCATCATGTTTGGTCCATAGTCTACTTTCATCATGCATCTACCATCGTGAATAAGCTCTCCAATCATCATTTACTTATAATAAATGGTCCCTTCTCTATCCCAGCTGCCTTCCCCCCTCTCCCCCCCCCCCCCCCGCCCCAGAACATGACTCTGGCTTCCAAGCCTTGGAGAGATCCTCCTGGCCCTTATCTCTACTGTCCTTAGGTGTTAGTCTCCTATTATGTTACTTTATATTCCACAAATGAGTGCAGTCCTTCTATGTCTGTTCCTCTCTTTCTGATTTATTTCACTTTTTTAGCATGATACTCTCCATGTCCATCCAGTTATGTGCGAATTGCATGATTTCATCTTTTCTAACAGCTGCAGAGTATTCCATTGTGTAGATGTACCAAAGTTTCTTTAACCAGTCATCTGTTCTTGGACACTCGGATTTTTTCCAGATTCTAGCTATTGTAAATAGTGCTGCATATATATATAATATTTTATTATAAATAATATACATCATATATACTTTTTTGTCTTTGTCTTTCACATCTCAGATGACTGTTGAGAAGCGATGCCCTCCTCTGTTTTGCTTGGTGTTTTTTTCTGGTTGTGCAGGGATTAAACCTGGACTCCTGCAAACAAAGCATGTGCTCAGACCATTGAACCATCTCCCTGGTCCAAATCTCTTTTCTTTCTGAATGTGGGTGTGTGTTTGCAGAGCATCCCAGCTTCATCCCAGAGGGCTCTGTGGTGCTGAGCAGTGCAAAGGTCCTAATGGCCCGAGAAGCACAAGCATTTTTGTGGGGTTTGGGAGCCATATGTGGTACTGGGGATGAACCCTTACTTGCCATACTATCATTCCAACCCCTTCTACCCTTATAGGTAGATAGATATAGGTATAGATATATTATATTATATGGGGTGGGGAGTCCTGGCATCATGATCCCTCACTACTGGTGGAGAAAAGGCCCTTCTCTGTCCCCCTCTGAAGGCAAAAGGAGAAGCAGGGAGAGAACCTGGATTCCTTGCACTTACTCTTCCCAAGAGCTAAGGAGAACACATTGACCTGGAAACAGGAAGAACAAGTCAAATATTCCTCCTTACATGACTTTCAAGATTTCCCTTCAGCAAAGCCCCCAAGCTGAGACAATGAGCAAACCACCCATGTTCGAAAAGGCAAGAAGGGGTCTTCAGAAGAATGAGGTGGGGTGGAGTGGTGTTGCAATTACATGCGTAAGAAATCATCACTAATAGCATTGTAAACCACAGTATCTCAATTCAAAAGTTAGAAGAAAAAAGAAGCAAGAAGGAAATCAAAACTAAATACAAAACTGAACAACATAGCTCCCAACCTCTTGGAAAGTCAAGGTCCAAATTCCAAACCTGCCAGAGGTCCCTCCTTAGGGTTCCAGACCCCTAGGGCTTCCCCTCTGGCCCCATCACTTGTATCAGGCTGTAGGTGTTGTTTGTTCACTGCTTTTTCATGCTGGATTCCAGCACGTAGGTCTCTCTGGGGCTTAAGGGTGTGGCTCTCCTTCCTATCTAGCTCAGTTCTTGCATTGCAACTGACATGTTATGGATCCATATGCATCAAATGTTTAAACTTCACAGTGAATCTTGCAGTTACAAGAAACTGCATTTAGCTTCTGCAGCCCTAGGAGCAGAGGAGAAGGACTCTCCGAGAGGAGAAATATCAACCATTTTGTCCCCAGGATCCTGTTTTAGACCCTGCCTTGTTGACAAGGGTGTATCTTGACTTCGGACCAGGTGTGTTCAGAATGGCATGTAGGTGCTTGCAAGGGATTCAGAGGTAATTGGGAGATGAAAAAGACGCTGAACCAGAAAGGAGCCAGCTAGAGAAACACACTCTGATTGCCTGGCACGTCACAGCCTCTGAGCAGGTTGCCCTGGTTTTGCAGAATTTAAGATGATCTTGCAGCACATAGAGAGGTATTTTAATTGGTTGCCAAGGCAATGCAGCAGAATCAGTGGGCCTGGAGCAGGAATAGAACTCAGCAGAGCTGAGTTCTGGAAGGGTATTTGGTGGGATATTAACAGCCTTTCTGGATAGGAGGAAGTCAAGGCTACAGTAAATCTTCCCTGGAGTTCTTGCTTACTAAGCAGGAAGGACAGGAGCAACAGGGCTCTCTGGAGAAGCAGGAGTGCCATCTCCTCCTTCCAGAAGTGAATTCCCATGGAGGGGAACAACACAATCACCTTCATTCTATGCTTGAAGGGAGGTGGGGGGAAGGGAGCAAGATGGGGGAGGGTGAGAACAGAAAGAAATGCAGTGTTCTCTTCCTCCTGAGAGATTTTACAAGGAGACAGGAACCAGTATTTGTAACTGAAAGAACATTTCCCCTCTCTCCCTTTTGCTTACTTTCTGTAGAAGAGCGTGCCATGGTACATGTCTCCTTTGATTGGCAAAGATTTGCTTTCTGCAGCGTTCAAAATGCTACCCCACCCCGCCCCCAAATCATAAAACTTGGTGACCAAAACCTGATTGAGTGCCCTTAACTTCTTTCTAGGTACTAGTCCAATGTCTAGAGCACTGACTCGAGCAAACTTTTTGATGAGCATTTGTTCTTAAAATTGCTTGACCTGGAAGGGAGAAGCCTCCCCCCAGCCTCCAGAGACAGAGAAGCTAGGAGGCATCAAATAGTCATCGCTCAGCAACTTCATAGCTGGGATCCGAACACCTCATACCAGGCACTGGACTGAGGAAACAGGTTTCTTGTTTCCTTCCTGTTAGCCTCGGAAGGCTGCAGTGTTGTCTCACTCCTAGACACAGACACTGTGAGGAAGTGGCAGTGCCAAGCCAGCAGAAGTCTTTCCACATCCAAGCCAGGGGCATTTAAGCAGATATCCAGGCAACTATGATGCTCACAGTGTTTCCGTGGAACCAGGGGAGCCGACACTATCTGCCATTGCTGCTGGCTTCCTGTTGGCACCACCAACACCTGTCTCTCAAGCTTTCTGAACAGGATGCCATCTGCCACCATTCCAACTTACTGTTGGTGGTATGCTGTCAGATTTTTTACTTGAGGGGCTCTTCCCAGAAGGTCTGGGGGTCCCTCCCAGCACTTCTCAGCCAACCAGGCTGGTGATTCAGCTTGGAGGGGCTGAGAATGTGGTGTTTCTTGGCCAGTGCAAGAGATTAGCAGGACCGTGTTCAGCAAAGCTAGGGGCCTTTACCCATCGGTGCCCTTTAGGATGGCACCCAATGACTGATGAACCAGGTGGTACCAGTAACACGCAGATGGATGCTTTCAGTCTTACCTGCCTATTGAGACATGTCTTAACTGAGTGCCACGTCATCAGAATTTTAAGGATTTGTACATTAGAAATAAATAGAGGAGATGGGTGAGGAGGTGGAACCGGATAAAGGAGGAGGGCAAGGTAGGAGAGAAAAAGCAGAGACCCAAACAACAAATACTTGGATGAAGATGAGGAAAAGGAGGAAAGTGGAATGAGGGACCAAGAATGCAAAGGAAAAGTACTTAGGGAGGCATGTTATCAGGAGATATAACCAGCTCTAAGCAGGAGCTGGGCTGTTCTTCCTGAAATGTAAACAGTGAGAGCCCAAGCAAAATATTTATGCTCATTCCTTAGAGAAACCTGTGATCTGGGTAGGCAAAATGGTCCATTAGAGGTGGGAAGAAATAGATCCTGAAATTCAGGAAAGTCAGCCTCTTAATCCCATCTTAGCTAAGAACCAGCCAGGTGACATGAAATGTATCTGAGTGTTTAATAAGTTTGTGATTAGCAGCATGATGGAAACCAACCCCAGATTCTTAGAGTCTTGAGATCCCAACACCTTAGATTCTAAATTTTCCCCCTTGTTTTGACAGTACACACAGATACAGAAATATTTGCATTTCTAGGCAGAGAGGTTGAGGTCTGAGGCACACCCAGTGGTGCTCTGGACTTACTCCTGGGGCCATGTGTGGTGCCAGGAACCCAAGTGCTCTATCCCAACATTTGCTTTTAAGAAATTAAATATAAATGCAGGTCTGGGATGTGGATCTAAATGATAGAGCAGTTAGTCACCTTGAGTATGTGAGGTTTTGTGTTTGATTTTTTTGCACTGCCAGGTGAGAAATAAAATTAAAATATAAGGATTATCAGGGGGAAAATAGCTAATTTGGAGAAGGGGGAGGCAGGCCCAACAGTGCTCAAGGGTTGTTTCTGGCTCTGTGTTCAGGAGTGACCCCTGGCAGGGATCAGCAGGATGGAAAGCAAGCTCCTTAATTCCTGTTTGATCTCTCCAGGCCCCAAGTAGTAGATATTTTTAAGAACCTATGCTAAACACTTAGCTGCTAGCTCTTATTTAACCCACAGCTTAGCACCGTTTAGCAGGTAAGGAAACAGAGGCTTGGAAGGACCTATTAGCTGGCCCAAAGTGACCCATGTGGATTGACTTCAAACCTGAGCTGTAACCATGACTTCCTGCTGGTTCATTCTGCAGCTCATACCCCTGCAATATGAAGTATATGCATAGCACTTCACTGTCAGCTCATTAACAGAGCTCATCCAGTGATCTGTGACCTGTGTAAAATCTTGTCACTCCAGAACTACATAGAACCAACCACATATGCAAGAACTGTGGTAAGAATCTTCTCGTTGGATTTTTTTTCTTCTTCTTCTTCTTGGGTAATGCACAGGGGTTTCTCCTGGCTTTGCACTCAGGAATTACTCCTGATGGTGCTTGGGGGATCATATGAAATGCTGGGAATTGACCCCAACAAGTGCCCTTCCCACTGAATTATCGCTCTATCCCCTCGTTGTTTTGTTGTTGTTGTTGTCTGGTGGGGTGTCACACCCAGTGATTCTCAGGGGTTACTCCTGGCGGTGCTCAGGGGACCACATGGGATGCCAGGGATATAACCCAGGTCAGCCGTGTGCAAGGCAAATGCCCTACCCACTGTACTATCTCTCCGTCCCCTCTTCTTTTTCTTTTGTACTCTAGAATCTCATGCCTAAAAGAGATTTTGAAGCTACCCCAGCCTCTCAACCACCATTTTTTGTTTTTTGTTTTACTTCAGTTCTCTCTTTGACTTCCTACAGAATTCCACACAATCTAAGCATTCAAAGCTTATTTTCAACCTTATTTTCTTCTGGATAAAATACTCAGTTCTCCTGATCAGTTTTTTTTAATTGTCCAAAGTTGCAGGTGTGGGGGGATGGATAGGCAAGATAAAAGAGTAAGAACACAGCTTTTTAAATCCTAAGAGCTCATTTCCGCCCACCCTTGTTTTATCGCTAGTCAGCTATATATGATCTTGAATGAGTCATTTATCGCTCCTGAGCCAAGATCTCTTCAACTTGAGAATGGAGTTGTGTTTGACCTACCCCACGTTATGGTTCTGAGGATCAAACTAGGTAACCCATGGCACACTCTCAAGTGCTGGCCCATAAAGGCACTTGAAACAAGTTGATGGTTTAGGCTTTATTTGGTGGTATTATTGTTCCTTCTGCATAGACATCAGTCTAGTTCCACCCAGGGCAGGACCCAGTTGCTCTCTGTTTAAACCACCCTAAAATAAACAGAATAAGATTTTGCCCCATAAAAGATTTCTGAGGTAGCTCCACACTGGAATTTCAGGTGGTTCCAGGAAGAACTGCCACACCCCTGAGAACAAACACTCTCTCTCTCTCCTTCTAAACCATAACACAATTGACTGAATCAAAATTTTCATGAGGAATGAAACTCTTGAAAGGGCTAAAGACTACATAATATTTATTTTCTCTAAATTTGGGGGGGGGGTCATGTGAATTGTTCTGTGAGTACATGAAGGTTACTGGTCTAAACTGAAATCAACATAAGGAGAATATAAAGAAATAAAGCCTAGTAGTTTCGCATTAGGCCAATCGTGCTCACTGTGTTTCAGACACTGTATGGGCACTAGGAGGTAACTATGAATAAGCAAGACCTGTATGCTAGGATAGACTGAAAGAACACAAAACTTAGCTGAGTACCCAATACTATACCTGGCATGAGAGAAGAGTGAACCTAGAGTCCATGGCAGGTAAAGCTTTAGACATTGTCAGAGAAATAGGGACAGTGGGCATCGGAGGCATAGTGGCTAGAAAAGGTATGTTATGAAACCACTTACCTTAGGGGGTAAATGAAGCTTAGTTCTTCTGCAAAACTCTAGAAGACAATGTAAAACTTGAACCTCAGAATTATCCTGGCCAAGCCCTCTTGAAACCCCAGCAGCTACCCCCATATACCACAGTCACCACCAACGGCCCAGCCTCACTGTTTCACAGTTAATCCCTGCAGAGACGCCAACCCGATAAAAATTTCAGCCAGTAAAAGGCACATGAGGAAATGCTCTACATCATTAATCATCAGGAAGATGAAGATCAAAACAACAATGAGATATCATTTCACACCACAGAGACTGGCCCACATCCAAAAGAACAAAAGCAACCAGTGTTGGCATGGATGTGGCGAAAAAGAGACCCTCCTTCACTGCTGGTGGGAACGCCAACTGGTTCAGCCCTTTTGGAAAACAGTATGGACGATTCTCAAAAAATTAGAAATTGAGCTCCCATTTGACCCAGCAATACCACTCCTGGGAATATATCCCAGAGAGGCAAAAATGTATAGTCGAAGTGACATCTGCACTTGTTTGTTCATTGCAGCACTCTTTACAATAGCCAGAATCTGGAAAAAGCCTGAGTGCCCGAGAACAGATGACTGGTTAAAGAAACTTTGGTACATCTACACAATGGAGTACTATGTAGCTGTTAGAAAAGATGAAGTCATGAAACTTACATACAAGTGGTACTACAAGGAAAGTATCATGCTAAGCGAAATGAGTCAGAAAGAGAGGAATACACATAGAAAGATTCCATTCATCTGGGGAACATAAAGTAACAAAATAGGAGACTAACACACAAGAATAGCCGAGATAAGTACCAGGAGGTTTACCCCATGGCCTGGAGGCCAGCCACACATGCTAGGGATAAAGGCAGCTCAGATAGAGAAGGGAGCACCAAATAAAGGGTGTTGGGGAGATCTGCCCAGGATGGGAGATGCATGCTTAAAGTAGACTATAGACCGAATATGATTGCCACTCAATTCCTCTTTTGCAAACCACAGCACCCAAAAGGAGAGAGAGAACAAAAGGGAATGCCCTTCCACAGAGGCAGGGTGGGATGGGGGGATGGGAGGTAGGAGAGATGCTGGGACCCGTGGTGGTGGAGGATGGGCACTGTTGAAGTGATGGGTAGTTGATCATTGTATAACTGAAACCCAAGCACAAAAATTTGTAAGTCTACAACTCTACAACTGTACATCATGTGTTTCACTAATAAAAATTAAGAAAAAAATTTTCAGCCAGTTTTTGGCTGAAATCTCTGATGTCTTTTCAGAGTGGGGGTAGGCAGCTTTCCCCAACCCCCAGCCCCAGTACTTTCAGAAGCCAAATTCACATTCCACAGCCACTACCATGTAAACTCATCAGTCTAGTTCTATAGATCCTGGAGTTTCTGGAGTTTGCAGCTGCATGACATTTCCAAATGCCACAATAATGACATACCAGTAGGAGCACACCAAATTCAATGGGAAAGTAGCATTGCACCCAAGTAAGCTCAATAAAAAGACAATTACACAGAAGTTTCAACTAACAACAAACAGCTTAGTAAACCCCCAGACTAGGACTTAACGACCCCATGATGAGATGTAATGATTTTCACAAATTTTCTTTTACTGAAGTATTTTTTGAAAATTCTATCAACCACTCAGTTGTTAGAAACAATATAAAATAAATTATTTTGTGCCTGTTTGAGGAGCAGGCTTGGAGGGGCAAGTGAGAAACTAGGGGCAATATTGGAGGGAAGGGAGATCACAATGATGGGATTGGTGTTTAAAATTTTTTTTTAATTAATTAACTTTTAAAAAATTATCCTAGCTCAGAAGTGACAGGTGTTGAGTACTAATATCTTCTTACATGTTAATCATTGGTTAAGAGCTGCCCCCAGTGGCAAAGCAGAAATTCCAACACTTGCGGGAAGGCTCAAACAAAATGCAGATATGAACTATAGAATGGGGAAATTAGACGGTACAGAAAGATAAAGGGATCTGAAAGACATGGGAGAATTACAAACGACATCACACATGCATCCAAAACATCCCAAATTGTGTTGTGTCTGCTGTGTATACCCAAAGGATACCCAAGAACATGAAGTAGAGGATTAAAAAGGAAGACTTAGTTCTGGGTGGTCAAAGGAAGACCAAACAGAAAAAGAGGAATTTATGCTAATGCCTAAAGGATGAGAGGGAGGCAGCTTTGTGAAGATTGAAAATTGAGTCCTGCTGGGGGGAACATCTGGGACCTGTTCCAGAGGGCAAAGAGAAGCGGATGGGGGAACTGGCTGAAGACCATCCACCTGGCTGAGTGAGGGGTGATAAGGAATGAATGGCAGGAAAAAGGGTTGCTGAGGAGTATTGGGTGAGGAACCACGAGCCATCCAGGTGCCCTGAGAAAGATTCAAGCTGGAAAAATGATCTGAATCTGACTTCTAGTTTAGTATATATTTTGGATCTTATGTGGGAAATGCAATTTGGGGAGGACAAGAACTGAAACAGAAGATTGACCTGATTTGGGGTGGTCTGGTCTAAGAGGGAATCAGTGCTGGAGAGAAGGACATATTTAACAGCACATTTGAAGGTTGATGCAGTAGCTTTCATTTTGGAATGCAAATTGGACCCATTAGATCTCACTAAACTTATTGAAAACTCATGATAAGCATTTTTCTTATCTTTTGCAAGCTTTGTCTGAGGCAGGTGCTAATACTTCCTGTATAGGGACACTAAGGCTGAGAAAGATGAAATTGCTCAAAAGCAAGGGACAAACCGCATTTGACCATGGCTGATGCTCTTGAGTCTCTATTGCAGCCTTAGAACTCAAAGATGGGGACCAGAGCAATAGTAGAGCAAGGAGGTGCTTGCCTTACACGTGGTACCTCATTTGGTTCTCTTAGCCCCACTAGGAGTGATCCCTGAGCAGAGAGCCAGAAGTTAACCCCGAGTACCACAGGTTTGTCCCCCAAAAAACAGAACAAAAACATCAAAGGTGTGGTCAACTTCATAGCACCCTCTCTCAATAAGCACCTCACTAGTGTTGATCAAAGGAGTGAAAATCAAGCAAAATCCGTTTGAACCCCAACTCTTTTACTTACTATCTGTACTAACCTTGGTTCCTCTTCAATCAAGTCCTAACACCTTCTTCAATTGGTGACTCTGAAAATGAAAAGAAATCTTGAAAGTCTGACTTACTAAGTTGCCCTAGCTTCAACCCATCTGCTCCCTGGGTCCTCCAATGTATTGGATCAAAGACACTGAAATTCCTGAACTTGGCAGTGGGGTGAGCTTCCTCCCATGGTCGTACTTCAGGTATTACTTACATCACGTATTACTTCATAAGGATCATCCTAAACCCAGCTTTCTTTTAAAATGCCACCTTGTAAGAAATCATAAAATTCAGGCACCAAGAACCACTGTCACTGTAACTGTCCTACCATTGTTCATCGATTTGCTCGAGCGGGCCCAGTAACGTCTCCATTGTGACAATTGTTACTGTGTTTGGCATATCAAATATGTCACGGGGAACTTGCCAGGCTTTGCCGTGCAGGCGAGATATTCTCCGTAGCTTGCCAGGCTCTCCAAGAGGGGCGAAGGAATTGAATTTGGGTCGGCCATGTTGGCTGCTTGCAAGGCAAATGCCCTACCCACTGTGCTATCACTCCAGCCCACCAAGAACCAAAAGAACTATTTTTTAAAAGGGGCTGGAGAAATATTACAGTGGGTAAGGTGATTGCTTTGCATGTGACTGACCCAAGTTTGATCCCCAACATCTCATATGATTCCCTGAGAACTGCCAGGAGTAATTCCTGAGTGCAGAGCCAGGAGTAACTCCTAAGCATCATCAGGTGTGACTCAAAAAGAAAAAAAAAAGTCACTGTTTTTAACAAAAACTATACATGGCTCTTCTAGCTGTGACAAATGTAGAGTTTGGTTTGGTGAGAAGACTGGACTTTCCATACCATTCCATGAGGGTCAGGGGTGCAAGGAACATACTCCAGGTTTTCCTTCTCTCCGCCTGAGCACTTAGCATTCAAGCAAACCATTTTGCATCATGACCAGGCCATTGTAATAAATTCACTTATTTCTTTGGGTTAAAGGTCTTCAAACCAGATACCAGCATCAAGAATCTCATTAGAACCCAAAAGGAGAAAGAGAACAAAAGGGAATGCCCTGCCATAGAGGCAGGGTGGGATGGGAGGGATGGGGGGTGGGAGGGATACTGGGATCAGTGGTGGTGGAGAATGGGCACTGGTGGAGGGATGGGTGTTCGATCATTGTATAACCGAAACCCAAGCACAAAAATTTGTAAGTCTACAACTGTACCTCATGGTGTTTCACTAATAAAAATTTTTTAAAAATCTCACTAGAAACACAAACTCATTCTGATCATATGTAGCACTTTGTAACACGGATTGTTCAGAGCACCTCCAAACCTCTGAGACTGAACTGCAGTCTGAGCTGATAAGAAAGTTAGTGTTGACATGGACTCAGAGTTTATGCCAAGTTTAAGACTCCAAGGCCATTTTCAAAGCCTGATCTGGGGAAAGGACAAGAAACAATCTTTGCAGAGACGTGAATTAGACAGCAATGAAAGGTAGCAATGAAACCACCTTCTATTTTTTCTCTTTATTGTTATTTTTTCCACTGTTGTAACATCATGTAGGTTTCCAGTGAAACTGTACACATCTGTATGAGCAACATTACACTCATCAAAAGGCTAGTTTCTATCCTCATCACACAACTGGCGGCCCCTTTTACTAAATTCACCCAGCCCTTTTTCTCCTCTTCTGGTACCCACTATTTTCTTCTTGTCATATAAGAGTTTGCTTTTGCTCTCTGTTATTCTTTCATCTGAAAAATATTTCTCAAATGTAAATTGAAAGGTAGGCCCATGAAATCAACAGCAACACCCTAGATATTTGTTATCTCGGAAGCACTTACTTAGGTAACCATTGGCCCAATCCCATCCACTTTTTCAGATTTGCTTTTTAACCTCTTAAATTGTCTCCACAGAATAGAAAAGTGATGACTAGTCGAAGCAGATTATTTTTATGACTCCTGATGTACACTCTTCATTGGCTTTCATCTGTTTGCCAAAATGCGTTTTGCAAGTGACAGAAACCCACTTCAAACTGGCTCAATCAAAAGCGAGGATTAGTTACTCATAGAAAGGGAACTTCAGACTTTGAGTTCATTTCAGGACCTCTAAGGACCAGATCTTCCTGTCTTCCTTCTCCTCTCTTGCCTCCACTTCGTTCTCTATACAGCATCTTTCCCTCCGATTTCCCTCTCATTGCCAATGGTATTCTTTATACACAGAAGGTCACAGAAGGTTCACAGAAAGTTCATCTCTCTGGGTTCTTCACTGAAAATAGTTGAATTCACTGCATAAAAAGATTCCAAATCTCATCATCAACCACCCTCCAGATCACACGGCTGCTTCTCCCGGAAGGGAGCGTAAAATGAGGCCCCTATTGCCATGCCACTAGACTCCACTCCAGGCTGTTTTCACTCAGGGTGCCCCAGAGTGGGGCAGGTGAGAGCCCTCTCTGCCTCAAGGAACCCAGCCCCAGCAGCCGACCTCCACAACCCAACTGCCGCCACACTCCAGGCCGCTCCCCACTCTCTTGGGCCGAGCCTCTTATATAGTGAACATATTCCTGGACTGCATGGCCGCTTTCATGACACTCCCTACCCATTCTCCATAATTGCAAGACAATATTTGATGGGGTTCAGACATTAGGCAACAAATCATAGAGGTAAATATATATGCATATATATATATATATTTTCAGATATATATACCAAAGCTCACATCACCCAAACTTTAACAACATGTGAGTGATATCCTATAGAATGTCTTAATGGCTCCTGCCAAGATAGAACAATCTTCACACTAAAAAAAAAAAAGGATTACAGAAGGGAGGTGATCAACAGGGAGAATGAGTCTCGCAGCAGTTCACAGATTTCAGAACTGAAATGCCACATTGAAGCCTCCGTGTTAGAAGCGATGCCCCAAGGCCAGATTGGTCCTTCCCGTGGACATTGGTGCTGTTTCTGGAGACCCCTCTCACTGCTATTGCAGTTCCGCTGCCTTCACACACTGGTCTTCTTTAGTCCTCTCATTGTGGCACTGAAACCGAAGGTGAATTTAGAGCCCCACAGCTGACACATCTTAGATCCAGGGCTGGAAGCAACGATGACAAAGCTGGCAGTTTCAACTTCTTAATTCTGAAGGTGTTTTTGTCTCTCTCCAGAACTCAAATGTGGGTGAGTTCCCAAAAATAGAAAAGGGTTTCAGATATGGGGGTTCCAGATGATGAACACATACTATAAGAAGGCTGGTAACAACTAAGATTTATATTAACCAACTTCTACATCCCCAAGGCTGGAGCGATAGCACAGAGGGTAGGGCGTTTGCCTTGCATGCAGCGAACCCAGGTTTGATTCCTCCACGCTTCTTGGAGAGCCCAGTTAGCTACCGAGAGTATCTCGCCCTCACATCAAGGCCTGGCAAGCTCTCCATGACGTATTCAATATGCCAAAAACAGTAACAAGTCTCACAATTTGTTGTGAGACGTTACTGGTGCCCACTCGAGCAAATCGATGATCAACGGGAGGACAGTGCTACAGTACTACATCTCCAAAGGGAGAAAAAACAAAGCAGGGAAACTCTTCACCACCAGCTCTTTCAATGTCTGGTTCTTAGTGAAAAGTTATTGGATTGAAATGATCCAGAATATTTAATAAATGAAGTCAATTCCAAATCCCAGGACTCCCTTACAGCTGGTACAGTCAACACCAAGACAAAGTTAAAGTCCCCTCCTGTAACTTCTTTATGTCTAAAATATTTTTCCTTGGATTTTTTTTTTTGTTTAAAGATAGGGGGCTGGAGCGATAGCACAGCGGTAGGGCGTTCGCCTTACAAGCGGCCAACATGGCCGACCCGAGTTCGATTCCTCCGCCCCTCTCGGAGAGCCCGGCAAGCTACTGAGAGTATTCGATATGCCAGACACAGTAACAACAAAGTCTCCAATGGAGACGTTACTGGGCCCGCTCGAGCAAATCGACGATCAACGGGAGGGCCTTTTTAAAGATAGGCCAGCTCATGCACATTGCTTATGTTTGGCTTTTATGACTGTGAAATATTTTTCTGGGGGAAATAATGGGATCTCATATTTCTGGAGGGAAATAAATGGAAATCTGGCAATTCTGCCAGTGGAATTCTGCTGAAATAAAAAGGATGCTTACCTAGAAAGAACATTAACAGGATGTAAAATGGACATTGTCACTTAAGGACAATTTTGTCACTCCAACTGAAGTTGCAATTTTGTCACTCCAACTGAAGTTGCTGGTGCAAGTTGCCGATTCAGCAAGAAAGAAAAGTTGGCCAAGCCATAGAGTAACCTTACATGTCCATTTTTATTAAGACTGATTAGAGACAACTTATCCAGGAAAATTTCCCTTGTGTCAACAGTTTATCGACTCTTTTAGTGATAGATTGCAAAATTCCTTTTTAAACTTCCTTAAACCAGAAACTAGAGTCGAAACTAGAATCGAAACTAGCAGAGTTGAAACTAGAATCCAAAAGAACCCAATTGGCAAGGCAGATGGCAAATACAATTCTCAGTTTCATTGCAAAACAGAGTAGTGAGTTGGTAGGCAATCCTCAAAGAGTTTTTTACAGGATGGTGATATTGACTAGCAGCAAGCAATTGATGGAAATTTTTCTACAGCTGCTGAAATTAGCTTTGTTAACCCACCTCCCTGGGGGCATGCCACCCAGCCTTGACTCTGTAATGTTCTCTGTGGAGATGAAATGAAGAGGCATGCTAATAGTGTTTTTTGAAGATAGGGGGTTTTCAGGAGTCGCTGTCTTCCTGGATCTATTGTCATATATTATGCTTCATGTCAGTTCCAAAGTGTTTGTAGTTTGGGTGGGAGTGGGGGGGGCAGTGGGAAGGAAAGTAGGGGAAAGGCATCGGTCCTTGTTATTTGTGTCAGCTTTCCTGATTTAGGAATAAAAAGAAAGATATGTTGACTCTTTCGAATTTTCTCTTTTCTCAGAAAGTTCTTTCTTGGACCTTCTCCAGAGAGCCTCTGCCTCTGTCGGGTCTGTGGGGAAGGGATCAGGAAAGAGATCGCATTTCAGAGTTGGATCAAGTTAACACTCTAGAAATCTACAGGCCCATGGGGAGCCATTTCAGGATTCCTTGGAATGAAAAGACTCCAATTCCTAAAAGACAGAAAATAATCACGGTGAATAGTTGGAATAATTTTGTACCTTTCATCAAAATAATCCAAATCTTGCCACCCACTGTGTTTACTTACTATAAAAACCACGGCAATTTTGTCACTCCAGCTGAAGTTGCTGGTGCAAGTTGCCGATTCAGCAAGAAAGAAAAGTTGGCCAAGCCATAGAGTAACCTTACAGGTCCATTTTTATTAAGACTGATTAGAGACAACTTATCCAGGAAAATTTCCCTTGTGTCAACAGTTTATCGACTCTTTTAGTGATAGATTGCAAAATTCCTTTTTAAACTTCCTTAAACCAGAAAATAAAAAAATGGGATCGGGTGATTTAAGGACTAGAGGCCTCTGGATCTGAAACGGCTGAGTGTTGGCAGGGCAGGATCTGTGGGCTTGCAGTCGGCTGAATTCTATATCTCTGTCTTTTGTCTCTGCCTTCTGTGGCTTCCTCCATTCTCAGAAGTATTCTTTCCAGGAGAAAGATACTGGCAACCAAAGTCTACATCATTCTTTAAGCTTTTAATTAATCTTAGAGAGTTAAGAGCATTTTCCAGAACAGAGATTGCAGTTAATTTACCTTGGGTCCAGAGTGCATCCTTCAGCAGTTGCTCTGGATAAGATGTAAGAAACGCTCTATTTTTGTTTGGGAGGGCCACACACAGTGGTGCTCAGGGGACCATGTAGTGCCAGGGAACAAACACTTCCTCTTCCATTACAGCTACCAGCTCGGTGCTCAGGAGTCACCCCTGGTGGAACTCAGGGAACAAAACCAAGCCTTCTGCATGCATAGGGAACAACCAGATAGGTCGCAACCTGGTGATGTAGCCACCCCTAAGGGCAGAAAGGGTCAGCCCATCTATTTACCAAAGGTTAAGCAAAGTTACTAGGGAATAAAGGAGAGGTGATTGACTAAAGGAAGTGAGCCTGTGCTAACAAATGTCTCCTTAAGTATACTTTTCAATCCCAGGTCCTGCCAGGATTATTAGCTTTTTGATTCATGGCAGTGAAAAGCAAAAAGGGCGCAAAACTCAAAGTACTTCCCAAGACCTTTTTATGTCTCTGATCCCTCTGACTTTCAGTTGATCAGACAAGTCTGCCCACACCTTTCAAGAGCCTTTTCAAATGCTGCCTCTTTAAAATAAAAAAAAAAAAAACCTTCGAAGTCTGCCCTTCAATGAGGCAGTCTTCCTCTTCAGTTACTGCAAGAAGATTCCCCGTGAACATATCTTGTCCTGACTTCGCATGTCTTATACAGGCATGGGTTTGCCTTATGTGGCCTCACATATATAGCTTAAAAACTAAAAAGAGAAGGCTGGGAGAGAGCTCAGTGGTCTGAGCATATGCTTTACGTGTAGATCAAATTCTATTTCTGATATAGCCTCGTCCCCTGAGCAGTGAGTTGGGACAACCTTTAGGTATAGACCCCCTCCAAAAATAACAACAACAACAATATAGTGAAAATATTTATAGAAAAACAGGCAGGGGACAAGAGGAGAAAGTGACAAAGTCAGGACCCCTTGGTCTTATTCTTCTCACAATATGAAGCCTACCTCCTCAGTTGACACAGAATTTCTCTACTCATTCCTTCTGAACTCAGATTTCTAAGATCAATATCTCTATCTTGTTCAATTTTTTAGAAAAATTAACCTAAAATGTTTTTTACTGAAGCATTTACAACTATAAAGATTATTCACAAAGCCAAGATATTACAGTGCTCATGGATATATGATCTTTTTTTCCCCAATTTTTGTTTAAGCACTGTGTTAACCTTTATTCATAGTCATCACAAAATAAATACTGGGTGCACAGATGGAAAAATTAATTATTTTATAGAATTAGTTGTAGGCTGACATAAACCTTCCCCTTGTACCAAGAGAGCGCTCTGAAGAATGAAGAATTAAGATTTGCTGAGTGCAGGAACTTTATCCTGGAAAATATCACAACCACATTAAAAATAAAGGGAACAAAAGACATTGAAAGTACCACACAAGAACATTTGTTTTAATATAGTGAAAGATGGCTGTCTTGTCCAGCTTATTAAACTTTTTAAACACAAAACCCCTTCTATGAATGCTTGTAACTGCTTTTCATTTTATTTATTTTTGGTTTTTTGGTCACACCCGGGTATGCTTAAGGCTTACTCCTGGCAGGATGCCAGGGATCAAACCCAGGTCAGCCACAGGCAAGGCAAGCACCTTACCCTAGATCTATGCTCCCTGTCATTGCTGTTCAAGTGAAGACAAGAGGAGTCGATTAAATGACCTCAAGTGACCTTCCACAACCTTATCCCTTACCCTCAGCGTTTTGATTCCTTAGAGTGCTTTTTACTGTTTTATTTACCTCTCTATATTCAGAATGACCCCAAACTGCAATTCTAGATCAGTTCTATTTAAAGCCAAAAAATAAAAGATGATCTGATTACAGACTTTCCCTTCTTGGTATTGACTGTATTTTTTTAATCAGCCATATGCAAGGAAAGCACCTTACTTCCTGTACTATATCTCTGACCCCGTGACTGTACATCTTTAAGTGTTCCACCTCAGAGCACCAATGGGTTCTCATGAAAGCAGCTACTGAAATACATTTCCTCCTATGTTCTGAGAAAAATTAAGCAAGTAACAGACTCATTGTTTAGGCCTTATGATTTCATATTAGGATATTCCAAAAGCAAACTCTAGACCCTGATTTCAGCCCATTGCAGTTTTTTCAGTTTTCTACCTAAAAATGACACTGCCTTTTTTTTTCAGTGGTACTTCTTTCCAGGCAATGCCTGGTTCTGAAGATAGTGAAGGAAGACATGAATTCACTTGTTTATCCAGGACTCTATTAGTCAATGGCCGATTGACATGCTGTGTTACAAATCAGTGTAAAGCTGCCCTAGAGATTACCATTTTTGCTATTCAGAACCATCATTGCTTAAGACTATGATGATGGTAGTCTTCTATCAAAATAAAACAAGTAAAAGAATGTTGAAATTCAACTGTAATTCACTTCCACAAACATTGTCTTTTGGCACAGAGAACACTAGATTAAGCCTTCTAGGTTTTCAAAGTTGAAGAACTAAAATAATCAGAATTTACAATAACTACTTTACGTGTTGTGTATGCTTTCAACAAGTACTTATGTATCAGCAATCTTATGCCAGCTATGCCTTGGTTTGGAGAGGATCCAGGAGAGAGAAGTGTACAGCCTCTGCACTGACCGAGTGTACCATCTCAGCAGAGAGCTGTTAAATAGGAAGCACACATCACTAGACGAACTTGAAGTGTTTCTGGAAAAGCAAGGGCCTGAAAACCCTGGCCTGTTCTTGAATAGAGACAGTTATTTAAGGAGGGAAATTTAATGTAAAATAACATCAGGGATCAAAAAGGTAGTTTCTGGGCCAGAGAGGTAATACACGAGGTAAGGAACTTGCTGGGTACTGTTCAATCCCTGGCATGGTCTATGGTGTCCCTAGCACCACCAGGAAGATCCCTGAGCACAGAGCCAAAAGGAAGCCTCAACACAACCAAGTATGGCCCAAAGCCCCTGGTATTATTTTTTTAAAATAAGGTGGTTGATATTTTTTCCTTTTTTTTTTATTGAATCACCGTGAGATACAATTAGCTTTTGTGTTTGAGTTTCAGTCATACAATGATAAAACACCCGTCTCTTCACCAGTGCACATTTTCCATCACCAAAATCCCCAGTATCCACCCTCTTCCTAACCCTTCCCCTGCCTGTGTGGCAGACAATTTCCACAGTACTGTGTCTCTCTACTTTGATTACATTCAATATTTCAACACGAGTCCCACCATTATTATTTGGAATTTTCCCGCCATCACTCAAACCTGCCAAAAAGGCAATGCTAGATAATTTATTTTGTATTGCTTGTTATGAATAGCATATGATGTAGTGTGGCTGTTCTCACAGCCACAAACTTCTGGATTCTAAAATTTTAATGACTAGGGTCTGGAGAGATCTCTGCAGTGAGCTGTTTGGTTCCAAGGTTCTTTTGTGTATTGTGTATCTCTGGATCATGGATGTTAAGGAGCTTAAATAGTAGTCAGGGGAAGTTCATGGGCATCATCTCAGGGTCCCATGAGCTGGTGGGATGAGAGGGCCTGGTTCCTCCCCCAATCCATGAGGCCTGGCATTTGCTGTTACTGCTCCCTCATACCTGGACTTTTCACTGGGTTCTGGAAGATGACGGCCGCTGGGATTCCTAGGGGCCAGGCAGAAAGATAGCACCTGCTTCCATCTGGAGTAGCCCCATGAAAGCAGCCTGGTGCAAAGTCTGGAGGCATCTCTGCAGCTAGCTGCTTGGGTTCCAAGATTCTTTTGTGTGTCGGTTGATTTATTTTTAAAGGTAATTCCCATAGTAGTGAAAGATCAACCAGGATGACCCAACTAAAGAGTAGGGCAAGAATATTGATAGGAAACAGCTTGTGCACAGGCCCTGGGGAGGGAGAATGCACCCTTCAAGGATCTCAGGCCACGAGAGAAAGAGGAGGCTCTTCAGAGGTTTCAGTGGGGACAGTATGATCCAATTTACCCTTTCTACATTCTGACTGCTGCTAACATGGATCGAGTGACGGCAAAGCTAAATAAGGAAGCCGATTAGAAGAGTATGAGGAGAGTGAGATGACAGTAGCAGTGTGGACAGAGAAATGGCATATTTGATAGTGATTTTGGAGACTGAATTTCTCCAATTATATATTGGAACCAGTAGTACCTCTATTGTGGGGTCTTAAGAATAAAGGAACAGAGGCGAGGTGAGGTGGAGGGGGATGGGAGGGCTACTGGGATCATTGGTGGTGGAGAATGGGCACTGGTGGAGGGATGGGTACTTTATCATTGTATAATTGAAACCCAAGCACCAAAGTTTGTAAGTCTACAACTGTACCTCATGTTGTTTCACTAATTTAAAAATAAATAAATAAATAAATAAATAAAGACAACATAGAGTTTATATAGCTTATAGTTTACAACAAAGCTGACACATTGTAAATAGTCATGGGAGGATAGGGAGACAACAAAAAGGGGAGAGTACTTGCACAAAGATCCACGTTCCATCACTGGCACCTACATTACCTCTTGCCCCTGCACCAAGCACCTCTAGGTGCACCCGGATGGCCACCAACTTTGTTGAGTCTGAGCATTGAACCGTGGAGCCCAGTGGTTGAAAATCACCAGGACTAGCCCTAGGGGCCCCCTGTGTGCTGTTTAGGAGACCCCAAAATCAATAGATAAGTTCTCAGTGAATGTCAGCAATTGTTTTCAGTATTCTCAGACTAGTGAGAATTATTTGAATAAAAACTTTTTCTCCATGAAAGACCCCTCTGGTCAGAAACTCTAGTTGACAAAAATTAAAATACACAGTACCCAGCACTGTAACTAGAATTGGTTCCCTCAAATGCTGGAGGGGCACAGAGTAGAAGATGATGGCCATCCATATCAGTTCTGGCATTAAGAACAATACAGATTTTTTTGAGTTTATCTTTTTCTTTTTTTAATTTAATTTAATTTTTTTAAATTTTTTATTAGTGAAACACCATGAAGTACAGTTGTAGACTTACAAATTCTTGTGCTTGGGTTTTAGTTATACAATGATCGAGTACCCATCCTTCCACTAGTCCCCACTCTCCACCACCAATGATCCCATTATCCCTCCCACCCACCCCCATCTCATCCTGCCTCTGTGGTAGGGCATTCCCTTTTGTTCTCTCTCCTTATGGACGCTGTGGTTTGCAAAAGAGGCATTGAGTGGCAATCATGTTCTGTCTATAGTCTACTTTCAGCATGCATCTCCCATCCTGGACAGATCTTCCCAACATCCTTTATTTGGTGCTTCCTTCTCTATCTGAGCTGGCTTTTCCCCTAGCGTGTGTGGCTGGTTTCCAAGCCATGGAGTAAACCTCCTGGTACTAATCTCAGCTATTCTTGGATGTTAGTCTCCTATTTTGTTACTCTATGTTCCCCAGATGAATGCAATCTTCCTAAGTCTGTCCCTCTCTTTCTGACTCATTTCGCTTAGCATGATACTTTCCAAGTGGTACCACTTGTATATAAATTTCATGACTTCATCTTTTCTAACAGCTACATAGTACTCCATTGTGTAGATATACCAAAGTTTCTTTAACCAGTCATCTGTTCTCGGGCACTCAGGTTTTTTCCGGATTCTGGCTATTGTAAACAGTGCTGCAATGAACAAACAAGTTCAGATGTCACTTCAACTATACTTTTTTACCTCTCTGGGATATATTCCCAGGAGTGATATTGCTGGGTCAAATGGGAGCTCAATTTCTAATTTTTTGCGAATTGTCCATACTGTTTTCCTAAAGGGCTGAACCAGTTGGCGTTCCCACCAGCAGTGGAGGAGGGTCTCTTTTTCGCCACATCCACACCAACACGGGTTGCTTTTGTTCTTTTGGATGTGGGTCAGTGTCTGTGGTGTGAAATGATATCTCATTGTTGTTTTGATCTGCATCTTCCTGATGATTAATGATGTAGAGCATTTTCTCATGTGCCTTTTAGCCATTCGGATTTCATCTTTGAGGAAGTTTCTGTTCATTTCATCGCCCCATTTTTTGATGGGGTTAGATGTTTTTTTCTTGTGGAGTTCAACCAGTACTTTGTTTATCCTTGTTATCAACCCCTTGTTGGATGTGTATTCGGCAAATATCCTTTCCCATTCTGTAGACACTCTTTGTATTTTGGTCACTGTTTCTTTTGAGGTGCAGAAGCTTCTTAGTTTAAGATAGTCCCATTTGTCTATCTCTGTTTTCACTTGCTTGGCCAGTGGCATACATCTTTGAAGATACCATTAGCTTCAATGTCATGGAGGGTTTTGCCAACTTTGTCTTCAACATACTGTATGGGTTCTGGTCTGATACTGAGGTCTTTAATCCATTTTGATCTTACTTTTGTACATGATGTTAGGCAGAGATCTGAGCCCATTTTTTTGCATGTAGCTGTCCAGTTTTGCCAGCCAGCACAATTTTTTTAAAGAGGCTTTCCTTGCTCCACTTCACATTTCTTGCTCCCTTATCAAAGATTAGATGATCATATGTTTGGGGGGAGATGTCAGTATATTCAACCCTGTTCCATTGGTCTGCAGCTCTGACTTAGTTCCAGTACCATGCTGTTTTAATTATTACTGCTTTGTAGTAGAGTTTGAAGTTAGGGAGGTTGATTCCTCCCATTTTCTTTTTCCCAAGAATTGCTTTAGCTATTCGTGGGGGGGTTATTGTCCATATGAATTTCGGGAGTATTTGCTCCATTTCTTTGAAGAATGTCATGGGTATCATTATAGGGATTGCATTGAATTTGTACAATGCTTTGGGAAGTATTGGCATTTTGACAATGTTAATTCTCCTGATCCATGGGCAGGGGATATCTTTCCATTTTCTCGTGTCCTCTTTTATTTCCTGTATTAGTGTTTTGTAGTTTTCTTTGTACGGGTCCTTTATTTCCTTAGTTAAGCTAATTCCTAGGTAGTTGATTTTCTGTGGCACAATTGTGAACGGGATTAGAACAATCCAGATTTTATAGGTGAAAGGAAGAGATGATAACATGAAAACTCATGAAACAAATAGCAGTAGTTACTTTAGGAAGTACCCAGAGTTCCATTAAAGAAGTAGAAACTTTTCAAAATAATTAAATTTTACTATTTATCAATTTTTTAATTTTAGTTCAGACAACATGGCTACAGTAGTGTTGATGTTTATAATATACAAAGTTATTGTACCCCACCACTGTTAATGTGTCTGTGGTCCTCCACCACAAACCTATGTCACCTCTGGTTTTATCTTCGTTCTCCCTCCCTTCTCCCAGTTTGCTCATCAGTTTTAAACCCGAGGCCAAGGGTTTGTCATTGTTCATACTGTCAAGAAATAAGAACTCTTACGCTTTGTCATTTCAAAGGAGCAACAGACAACTTCACTGATAGCAGCTAAGGAAGTTCATGGACACTAAACTGGTGCTACAAGACACTAAACAAAGTTTTATAGAAGATAAATAAAAGGTCAGAAAAACAAAGATTACTCTATGGTACAGAATTCACACAAAAAGATGAAAACAGTTGATTTGATTTCAACAGTTTATTACATGTCAACAATCTCAACTAACCAATCAAAAGACTGAAAGTGACTGATGGCTCAGAACACTGAATCCAGTGTTCTGCTGCTCATAAGAGACACAACTGAACCATTATGATAAACAAACACAGGCCCAAAATAAAGGACTGGAAAACCATCGTACAGACAAATTTTTAAAAGGGCTAAAAAGAAAAAGCTGGAAAATCACCCTGCAGGTGAATGGTTTATCTATTACATCAGATAAAATAGACTTTTAAAAAAGTAAAAAAGATAGCATGACCATTATATGACAAAGTATCTATACATCAACAATTTTATGTCATCAACATATATGCACCAAATGACAGCATATCAACATATATGCTTTAAGAAATAGAACTACTAGACTGAAAGAGAATATCAACAACAATTCTATAGCAGTTGAGTATAGTTCATTATACTCTATATATAAGTATAGATACACATTATATTCTATGTATATAAGTATATATCTATATATACTTACATAGAGAAAGTTCATTACTACTTTCTCACCATAGATGCAGCAACTAAACAGAAAAGCAGTACATCGAGGCACTAAAGGAAGAATAGAGAGATCGGGGCTTAAACATTTACAAGGCCCCCCATCCTAAAATTTGACCATACATTCATTTCTGGTATACATAGATCATTCTTTAAGATTGACTATATGCTGTATCACAAAACGAGACTACAGAAAATCAAGAAATATAAATCATACCAAGTATCCTCTCAGATCACAATGTTCTATTTATGTAAATTAGCCATAAACATAAAACTGGGAAAAATTCAACATCTAGAAGTTGAAACTTTGCTGTAAGAGATGATCTACCCAAGAATATACTAATATGAGCTGAATACTGTGTCAAGTCCTATATACAAACCCGTTTCAGACACTGCCTCAAGAAAATAGCCTTGAAGCTGGGTGTGTTCCCAGAGTGAGCCCTGAGCACTGATGCAGAACTTTCTGAGCATGCCAGGTGTGGCCCCAAAAGAAAGGGGAGAGAGATAGAGTATAAGTGGACAAGGTGCTTGCCTTCAATGTGGCCAACTCTGATTTGATCCTGAGTACCACAGATGGTCTTTCTCAAAACCACCATGAGCGATCCCTGGACACGGAGTCCAGAGTTAGCCCTGAGCCCAGCAAGTTGTGGCCCAAAAGTGCCTTTGTAGTAGTTTCCTGGAGAGATTCCACAGATTAATCAATTTTCCAAAAGGTCCATGACACCACTCCTCAAGTGTTAAAATTTGGCCTAACCTGTCAGAATTTAAAATGTTTACTCAGCTGGAGTGATAGCACAGCAGTAGGGCATTTGCCTTGCACGCGGCAGACCTGGCTGACCCAGGTTCGATTCCTCTGCCCCTCTCAGAGAGCCCGGCAAGCTACTGAGAGTATCTCGACCGTAGGGCAAAGCCTGTCAAGCTACCCATGACATATTCGATATGCCAAACACAGTAACAAGAAATCTCACAATGGAGACATTACTGGGCCTGCTTGAGCAAATCAATGAACAATGGGAGGACAGCGCTACAGTGCTACAGTGCTACTCAGTGAATCAATATATTCAATAATAAAAAAATGAATAAAAGGTGTGTACATACTAATAATCTCACCTGTGAAATAGAGTAAAGTTCTTAACAATATTTGTGTAAGTGCTCAAACATTTAATCATTATGAAAGAAAAATACTAAAAATAATCCAAAACCCCATTAACAGATTAAACTATAATATGTCCATAAAATCAAATACTCTCACCATTTTAACAATGTAATATCTTTACGTATATTAATAAGATACTAATAATTTTTATGCACTAAGATTTGTATGTGCTACAGTACCTGTTTTGTTAAGAATTTTGTTAAGAATTTTGTTAATAATTTGTTAAGAATTATGTTTAAATATACATTCGTGCTGGTATTGAATTTATACATGCAGAGAAAATATTCAGAATGTTATTTTCTAATCAAAGTGTATTGAAGCCAGAGATATAACTTTCTAAGTTTTTAGTAATCACATTTAAAAAGCTTTAAATTTTTAAAATAAAAACAAATCAATTTAATATTTTTACTCAGTATATTATACATTATTGTTTCAAACATACATCCAATATAAAAATTATTATGATATGAGTGGTAGCACAGTGGTAGGGCGTTTGCCTTGCACACAGCCAACATGGCCAACCCAGGTTCGATTCCTCCACCCCTCTTGGAGAGCCCGGCAAGCAACCGAGAGTATCTCGCCTGCACAGCAAAGCCTGGCAAGCTCCCCGTGATGTATTCATTATGCCAAATGCAGTAACAACAAGTTTCACAATGGGGACGTTACTGGGCCTGCTCGAGCATATCGGTGAAAAACAGGAGAACACTGCTATAGTGCTACAGTGCTACATTTTTCTGTACTAAGTCTTTGAAGGTTTTGAGAGATTTTCAGGGGAAGGAATTGACTTATTTGGGGGTTCTTTGGGAGGCCACACACAGTTATTATCAAGCCCTCCTCCTGGCTCCATGCACAGGGATCACTGCCAGAAGTGCTCAGTGGATCATCTATGGAGCCAGGGATATGATCCAGATTGGTCATGTGTAAGGCAAAGACCTTGCTCCCATACTATCTCTCCAGCTCCACCATACTCTTTAAAACAGAAGATGCATTTTTCACTGCAGCATATCAGAATTCAATTAGCCACATTTTAAGTGTTTGTTAGACACGTGACTAGTGTCTCTCTTATTGACCAGGACCAGTCTAGAAAGACACACATTATACTGCAGACAAAGTTTATCTTGATCAGGAGGTGGGATAGACAAGAGAGCAAAAATAGAAGGTAAAATATCTTTAGTCATTCTACAGAGTCTATATATCATCATAGAAAAGATATATATAGATAGAGAGAGAGTTTACTTTTTAATTAGAGATCTATTAAGAGCAACTTATAGAAACTGGAATTTGCATCTTAGGTCCAGCCAGATAACAAACTCATCCTTCATAACAAAGGTTTGTGGTCCAGGGTATGCAAGTATATACCTGCTGCTATGAAGCAGCAAAATCAATTCATTGAGTGTTTATTCAAATTTTGAGATCTGGATTCCATGGAGGTTACGAAGAAGCAGGAGAAACAATTCCTACCACTAGATTTAGAATTTTGTTGGGGGTGGGGTGGGGAAGAAAAGAAGTGGTAGAGGGTGGGGGGAGAGGGGAATTAGAGGAAAAACCCATGGCTGAATGTCGTCATCAGGTAGGCAGTATAAGACTGACAGGCAATTGCAATGCAGAGACAGAGGAGTTGGTGGGAAGTGGGAGTGAGGAATGCAGGGAAGAGAGGAACAAAAGATGCTCCACATGGGCAGATGAGAGCATGCAGGCTGTAGGTTCCCCTGTGTCACTGAGTGGGCTTGGAAAGGGAGAGGGTAGCCTCCTGCTCCTGATGTTTCTGCACATGACTTTTGCAGCAGCTATAGAGTAATAGGACAAAGCAGGCTAATGGAAAGGAGAAGCCAAGCTGAGAGTAAGCAACGGATATGGGGGGAAATGGGATTTGTCGGGATATACTCTCACCAAGGTGAAGGACTCCCAGGATCCCCGATGATCAAGGTTATACAATTATGTGTCGTGTCATGAGTGTTTTTGTGAGAATTATTCCCTCTCTTCCCTTACAGCTGACAATTTTCTACTCTAAAAAGAAAAATATCGGAGGCCCAATAAATTCACTCTTACTGTCATGTGACAATAGTTAATCATGACCAAGACTTACTCACTTTGATTTCATGTGCATCAATTGACTTTTTCCTCACAAAAAATAATCTTTGGTAGCTGTGTCATCCTCACCCAGAGACCAAGAAATTGCGATTTGGGAATATGATTGGGCTTGCTTGTCAGTAAGGGCTGGAGTTGGGCTTGGGCATAATCTGAACCCAAGATATTTCTCCTGGCCCTTCACACCACATCTGTCATCCTTTTGTTGAGTAGTAAGGCACTGGGGAGATAGTGTAAGAAAACATATTTTTTGTTTTCCCAACCCACTGGAAACTATGAGTTCAGAGTTTGAAGAATGTTTTCAAGAGGGAAAGTCTAGGTATTTAGGAAAAGATATAATGGAAATTAATGAATGTGGACTTTTTTCACTGATGTGCTCACTCATACACTCAGACCTGAAATCACTCTCAGAATATTTGGAAATAAGGGAAAGGAATGGAATCAATCTCTTTGTGAATCTCTGTATCATTTTGACACATTAGAAATATGACTAGAAACCTGATTCATGACATTTCAAATCTGAAGTCTGTAGCATAAATTTGTGTGTGTGTGTGTGTGTTTTGTTGTGTTGTCCTTTTTCCATGCCAGGCTTGATAACGCTGAACCATATCCCAGCTTTACAAGTTTTCTTTGACAGTGGGCCATTTCTCCTTAGACAAGGAGTCCATTAGACATCTATCCCCAAGCAGCCTGTGACTATTGCCTGCCAAGCTGTGCCTGTACTTAAGGAAGCTTGCCTGTTTAATCTACAAATTCATCCGAGTCCTTTGGTCTTGGAAACATTTTCTCCTTACCAAAATCTGATCAGCAGGCTTTACTGGGAGTAATGAGGAGACTGATGGAAGTACTTAGCAGGAAAGTGACGTTGACCTTTAGGAGCTGGGCATTTTCATTACCTTCCACACCAGCCAAGAAAGACCAATTAGAAAAGAGAGGTTCTCTCAAAAATACGTCTTTTTGCTTAAATGGCCCTGATCCCAGAGACTCAGAAACAAATCTTGAAACCCAGTGGCTTTTGGCAGATATGTGTCCAGACCCTGCAGTAGGTTACTGTTGCTGAGCCACCCCAGGGGGGAAAGGGTACTGTCCCTCTGCCTGCTTCCCCTAGGTGGCTCAGTTGCCACCATCCTCACGAGGCCACTGGACAGTCGGGTTTGGGCCCACAGTGATGAGACACGCAGGGCCTCATGTGATGGAGGTGGAGCCAGCCCTTTCCTCCCTGCCCCAACAAGACCCCAAGTCACCACCCACGAATGGCCTCTTTGGCTCCTAATCAAGCTGCTTAACAGCCATGATCCAAGAGACTCAGGAACAAATCTCAGAACCCAGCAGGTTTTGGCAGAAATCCCTCCAGATTTAAGTGTTAAAATTTCAGAATTTCAAAATTGCGCGGCCACTACTGCAGCTGCGTGACATATGTTATTTATAACCAGCAATAGAAAACACATTGTCTACGATTGCCTTTTTGGCAGATCTGAGTGTTGGGGTAAAATCCCAAATAATAATAGTGGGTCTCTTGTCAAAATATTGAATGTAATCAAAGTAGAGAGAGAGTAATGTGGAAATCATTTGCCCCACAAGTAGGGGGAGGGTGTGGGATAGGGGTGTACTGGGGGTTTTGGTGGTGGAGAATGGGCACTGGTTGAAGGGACGGGTGTTTCATTGTATGACCGAGACTTAGACCCGAAAGCTTTGTAACTGCTCTCATGGTGATTCAATAAATAAAATTATTAAAAAATGGGGGGGAAAGTAAGGTGGTATTCATGCCCAATTCAATCAGCCTAATCAGTGGCTGAATAAATAGCAGTACTTCTACATAAAAAATAAATAAATAAATTAATTAATTAATTAAAATAATTTTTAAAAATATGTCTTTTCCATATCTGTCAAACTTTTGGGGCATGCATGTGATCATTGTTGAAATGTTCAAAAATAGAACCCTCCTTTTTAAGAAGGACGAGAAGTTGCTGAAATCTCTATAGCCCCATATAAGACGAAAAAATATGCTGCTTTTATTCTGCCACAAAAATAACCACAGCTTCCTGCCGTCTCACTCCAAGAAAACTTAAACCCATTCAACCCAATGCAATATTTTTTTCATTTGCTTATTTTATTTTATATTTGACCTTAAAACAAAATAGCCTTCTCCATTTCAGCAAGGGGTGGAGGGATATGGTTGGAATACCTTTTATATGTATAATATGTGCTTGGGAATGATGAAAGTAATGAAGTAGCAAAAAGGAAAGAGGAATAGTTGAAGTAGTCAGTGTATTTTTAGGGCATCCAGTAAATTCACACACACACTTAGAGGCTTAAAGCAGCACACAGTTTTGATCTCAGTTTCAGTGGTCCAGGCACAGCCAATTGTCTGCTCTGTCATTAAGAGGTCTGCAGGACTGAATTCTCATCTGGAAGTTGAGCAGAAGAAACACCCTCTTCCAAATTCACTGAGGTAGTTCTCAGAATTCAGACAGAAGCTGCAAGCTTCCTGCTGGCCATTGACTCCTGAAGACTGGTTTCAACTCCCAAATCCACTAAGTTGGTCGCTTGTTTCTGCAAAGCCAACAAAGGCAAGAATCTCTCATGAGACAAAGTCTGAATAGGACACAAACGAATTCTATTAATGACATCTCAACCCCTTTGGCATGTTCTATGGGTTAGAAACTAATCATAGATCCTGCCTACAGTCTGGGGGAGGAAATTATACCAAGTCATGAACACCTTTGTTTATGGTGAGAATCCGGGGAATCAGATAGCTAGAAAAAAAAAAAAAGAAGTGAGGAAAAAAAGGTAATATGAATGCATAACGCTCCTGAGCCTTGGCTTGTGTCCTAGTGTGGTGTTGCATGTACTGAGTCAGTTATGTTTACATGCATATTATAATTTTATCTTTCACCATACCCAGCAGCATATTATCCCTGTTTGACTAAAAGAACAAAACAAGGATTCAGAGAAGTTTCTCAAGTTCTCACGGTATAAAAATAAAGAGTGAAACCAGAATTCATCCTCCCTTATGCTGGATTCCATAGCTCAAGGGTATAACTATGAGGTTGGAATTGAAGAGGTGAGGAGGAAGGAGAATAAAAGAATAAAGGAATAAGAGAACAGATTTTCTAAACAGCTGTAGCCTTGTTCAGAGTTGTTCTGAGTTGACAAGAAGAAACCCTGTAGGTCTACAACATACTGGATCGTTTCCAACAAGAAGCAGTCGATTGGAAATGCTTGACCTTGAACTCAAGCCAGTGGGACCATTGTGGAGTCTGAAGCTTCTGAACCTTTTCTAGGCCGCCTGAGAGTTTCAGAATCTAGAGCTCCATATTCCAGCCAAGCTCTGCCTAGAAGCCCAGAGACATCCACTCATCTTGCCAGGAGCCTTGAGTCACGTGCTGCCAACTTTCTGCAGGGGCACATCTGGGCCTGGCAGCTGGACTGGGCCCGGGCTTGTTTTTCACGGCTCATTTACAATGTCCTGTTCTATTTCTGGCCACTCCGTCCTTTCCAACTGACACTGGAGCTCCGTTTCCCAACAGCCCCTTGGAGAAATGGCTCCAAAAGGACTGTTTGGTGTCAGTCCTTGGACGCTCCCATTTTCCTGCGTTTCTAGCTCTCAGATAGAGGCTCTGAGCACTGCGCTCCCATCTCCCTCCCGTTATTGTCTTAAAGGAGCAGCTGTGGACCAAGGTGAGTTGGAGCAGAGTGGAGAAGAGAAAGGTTGAGAATTGGGTCCCTGCCCTTTCCCAGAACAGGCTTCCAGCTTGTCCCAGCACCCGGCTGTCTGCTCTATTGAAGGTGACCGAGCCCCCAGCTGGCTCTCATTTACCCAGAAGGTGAACTGAGTAAAAAACAATTGTTCTTGGGCTTCACATTCAGAACTGTCAGAGTCCTGGCCAGCACTGAACTGTTTTCAGACTCTCTGCAGGCTTATCCTGTCTGGGAAATTGTGTCTTAATCAGAGGACTTACCTCTGGAGGGAAGTGTAGACATAGCTGAGACACAGTCTTAGGGAAGAGTACTAGTTCACCAGTGAAAGTGGGGTAAAAGACTCAGGAAGGAATGAACGGTGTTGCCTTTTTTGAAAAGTTAGGCAGCTACAGTGAAAAGCACATAGCTGAGACTTAACTGCAGTGCAAGTAAGAAAGGTGTTCATGACTTTGTATAATTTCCTCCCTCAGCGGGTAGCGCATTTGCCTTGCACACGGCTAACCAGGGTTTGATCCCTGGCACCCCAGATGGTCCCCTAGCCACTGCCAGGAGTAATTAATGAGTGTAGAGCCAGGAGTAAACCCTAAACATCACTGGGTATGACCCAAAATTTTTTAAAAAATTAATGTAAAAAATAAAAACGGGATATGTTGGGGTTGGGGCAATAGTACAGCAGGGAGGACATTTGCCTTGTATGCAGCCAACCCAGGTTCAATCCAGGCATTCTGTATGGTTTCCTGAGCATCGCCAGGAGTAACCCCTGAGCATCACCAGGTATGACCCAAAAAGCAAAAATAATAATTAAAAAACAAGAAAGGGACAGGTCATACACACACACACACACACACACACACACACACACACACACACCTGCCTTTGTGTGTCATGAAGTTTTAATAAATGCCCATGGCACATTTGTTAACTTGAAAGAGTGAGCAACAATAATTTTTTTTTAAATCACACATATAATACCAGAACGAGCAAGAGAGAGCACAGGAAATCACAAATGTGAGCTCTCCAGCAGTCAGCTCCTGTGTTTCCTTGCCAGCTAGAGACAGTTCTCCTTTCTGACACTCCATGTCTCCTACAAAGTGACAGAAATATCTTCCCTTCAGATTGGTGGTAAGAATTTGATGAGAGACTGTATACCTGCTCCTCAGCCCTGATTCATCACAAACACTCAATGAAAGGTGATTCTCATTGGTTATTTGACAGACGAGGGGAGTGAAGAAGAGAAAACAAAGAGTCTTTTCCAAAAGGCAATTGACTCAAGACCACAATCACTACCTGCTTAGAAGCCACTTGGGAGAAGTTTCATTCCCCAAGTTAAGAGAATCGATTTCAGAGGTGGCATGTGATTTAAGAGGTGGAGCACGTGCCAGCCATGTGCCTGGCTCTGAGTTCAATCTGCAGCACAGCTTGCCCCCACTCACCCACCGCACAACCAGGGCCCACCCCTCACCATGGACAGGAGTAGTCCTAGGCCTACTACCACCCTCAGTACTGACGGGTGCGGCTCCCAGGAAAGCAGTGAAAAAGAAAGGGGGTGTGCGGGGGGGAGGGGCAATAATGCTTCATTCATGTGCCTGACTGGGAATTCAAACAGTCTTGTTGTAACTGGAAAAATTCATAAACAGTGGAAGGCATTAGTCATTGATTGATGGAATATCAGAGTTAGATAGACCCACAGAGCAAACCAACCCGAGATGAATTAGCCCAAACAAGTCAAAGACATGAAACAGAATCTCATTTGCCTTAGTAAAATGGTTGACAGCTTAGCCGCTCTGGTCAGTTTTCCCTGTGGTTCTTTAAGTTAAAATTCACCTGACACCATCTAGCACCGACCCATTGTATGATCCCAGCCAAGTCCTGTCATCTTACTGAGAGATCTAGAATAAAGCATGTTGGAACGGGAAGTTGCTCTAAGACCTGATCACCCCTCACCCCTTTCTTGAGTCTGGCTCATGCTCCCTATTTGCCTATCCATGCCTGCCCTGATACAGCACGTGGCCTCAGCCAACCCACACCCACCTCTCATTTACTGATGAGGAAATAGGCTTGATGAAGAGCACCTGGACAATTAGAGGCAAGAGGTGCTGAGCTGGGCCAGCACCCCAACCTCTTGATTGCTAGCGCAGGGTTCTTTTCCTTAGGCCAAACTCTCTCCCACACATGCTGTATGAAAAGATAAGGGAGCTCATGGTGACTTATCACCTACACTGTGTTCTGACATAGGTTTTTACTAGTTATCCACAAAGGGGACAGGAATTACATTATTAACATCAGCTCTATGCTGTTGATGCCTCTCTTGCATGCAATTTTGAACTCAAATCCTACCTTTGCTGCTAGGCAAGTTGATTTGGGCTGGGATCCATCGTATGTTAAGTGCTGTAGAAACCTTAGACCATCTCTATGATGGAGAGTTAGCTCTATCATCGGGTCTACAGCTGAGTCTAGAATTTATTGTACAGGCACAGTATTATAGGTTAGATGCCAGGTACTCTTCTATGGGCTTTACGTGCATTCACTAAGATTCTCAGTCTAGGGGGCTGGAGCAAGTACAGCAGGTAGGGCATTTGCCTTGCACACGGCCGACCCAGCTTCGATTCCCAGCATCCCATATGGTCCCCCGAGCACTGCCAGGAGTAATTCCTGAGTGTACAGACAGGAGTAAACCCTTGTGCATCACCAGGTGTGACCCAAAAAGAAAAAAAGACTCTCAGTCTAGAAAGTACTCTGGAGACTGAAGCCAGTCTCTGTTTACCAAGCCTTGAACTGGAACCACATCTTAATGTGATTGGCCTCTTCCATATTCCCGCCCAGGAGCTAACTCTTCATCATGGAGGTGGCCTAAGGTCTCTACAGCTTTTAACACATGATTGCTTCCAGTCCAACTCAGCTTGCCTCGTGGGGATGGCAGGATTTGAATTCAGATGCTATTTGATCCAGATATGTTTCTGAGAGGTAACTTGAACAAAATTCTAGTATTAAAATACACATTGAAGGCAGAAATTCTGCCTTTTTCATTGATTCAGACTTACTGCTTAGAGCAGTGTCAGTGTATGTAGGCATTCAGTACTTTATGTTACTCAATGGCTTCCCACTCTACAGATTTAAAAACAAAACTTGAGAATCAAAGAGGAGAGATGACTTGTTTAAGATCACACATTTAAACTGTAATTGATATCATTGGGATCTGAGTACATATTGGTCTGACTCCTAAGCCTTCATTCTTTCCATAACTCTCTGTCATTCTGAAGCGTTTTTTTAAATTATTAAACCCTATGTGCTCAGGAGTGTGGAATACAAAGATTTAGTATGATTTGACTCCTACTATCATGAACCTGAGGTTCTAGTTGCCTATAAGAATTATAATCCCGGGGATTGGGAAATGGTGCAAGGGGCTGGAGCACACACTTTGTATGCTGGAGACTCGGGTTCATTTCCTGGTATCCCAATTCCTGGTCTCTTAGCAACATTGGGAGGGTCCCCCAAGTACTACCAATTATTCTTGCTCCAGAAACTGAACTTCTATTTCTTGATTTCTTACATCTACAAATCCGAATTGCATATGGCTGTGGAGCATTTTAAGCCAACGGTACCTGCCTTGTCTCTCAGATCCAGAACTCCAAAAGAAACCCACACTCTGGATCTGAAGAGATAGTATAGTGGGTTGGATGCTTTCCGTGCACAGGGTCAGCATGGGTTTGATCCCCAGCACCCAATATGGTCTCCTATGATCCCTGCATACAGAGCCAGGAGTAAGCCCCAAGCACAGCCAAGTGCCCTCCTAACCCCGGCCCTGAAAGAGGTAAACCAGCAGCCCATTTGTCTACTCTACTCTTTTTAAATGCCAGTTGATACCTCAGTGATTCTCAATCCTTTCCCCATCATGATCCCTTTCCAATCTTCTAATTTTGTTTCCTTTTTCTTATCCTACCACGTGACCTCCAAGAGCCATACCAGGGCCTACCATTTATATAGTTTCACCTGTGCCTCCCTTGGGATATCCTGGGTGCTCACAGAGGGCTCATATGGCCCCCAAATTGAGAACAACTTCTCCAAACCATGGACTTGGCATAGATACTATGCTGCAGAGAATAGTGCAAACTAGCAAGAACCAACACCCTCTCCCCCACCTTAGCTCTTCTAGACGCTTTGATGTGATATCTACATCTAAAGGATGTACCCCAGGACCTCCTGCTTTCTCTTCCCTTTAGGGTTTTTTTTTTTTAATTTAAAAAAATGCTTAAGTTATAAAACTAGACAGGGAAGGAAATTGTGCTTTTGAACAGCAATCATTTCAATAAACATGTTCTGATCAGGAACATTAATTCAGGGCTTACCTCATTTTCCTTCCTGGTTTTGTTTTTCTATAATATTTAGGAAACAAGAGGTAGTTAAAAGAGAAGGGTGGGTTTAATTAATTAAATAAATAAATAAATAAATAATGTTAAAAAAAAAACCTCTAGATTCATTAATTGAATTCCACAGGTTTGTAAGCACAATCTCTTGATAATCCTACATCAATATGAGAGGAGTTGTAACTAGTTCACTTAATGTAATTATAGGGCAGCTTTCTGCCAGACTTTAAAGATAGACTTTGAAATGCTTCTTTTTTCATTGGCCTCCCACTGTGTGGGGAGAGGCTCAGGGCTCCTGGGATGCCCGCCAGACCTTCATAGGGGCCAGCTGGGGAGAAAGGCACCAAGATTCTGTTCCTGTTTTCCTGCACTCAAAGTGCTGGGAGCACAAGATACTTTAGAAAAAGGTCTCAGGTCTCCTGTGAAGCCCAGGGTCTACGACTCTGTGAATCCTCTCTTCTTTTAATCAAAGAAGAAAAGATAAAGCCATGATCCAAATTGTCAAGACAAGGCATGACACACAAAGTTCCAGATTCTGCATTCAAACAATCTTCCCCAAAGACTGGTCTTCTGGCCAGCAAAGACTAATCTTTTGGCCAGCAGCATCAACACTACCTGGTCACTAGGAACTCAAATGATTGAACTTCGCTGTTGTACCCCCAATATCTAAGAACTGCTTTTCTAAGGCCATGGTGAATGGAACATTATCCTACAAGCTTTGTTTAGGAGATGAGAGCTCTGACTTTACAGAAAGTTTTATTTGTACAAGACACACCGGTCCATTAGACCTTGAGAGTGGAACAAATCTGTGTTCGGTCACTCAGCTGCTGCTTACCTAGTTACTTATTGTTCTTACTGGTGAGTTACTTAAGTACTCTGAGCAGTATGTGCTAGGAAATACTTTCCACACAAAGCTCTTTGGAAGAAAACCTAGTGTTTGCCAATTTCCATGGTGTTAATACTCCCACAGAAAACTTATTGATTGGCTCTCTAACCCCCTGAGAGTTGGTGTATGAACATCAGACTCTAAGACTCAGTTTTCTCTTCTGTTAAATGGATAATAATTTTTATCCCATAGGGTTGATGGAATGTTGAAGTGAGAAAATAATGGTAGTCCTTAGGGGGTGGAGATAGTACAGTAGTGAAGACACGTGCGGCCTAACCTGGAATGGATCCCTAGCACCACATGACCTCTCAAGAATTGCCAAGTGGGGCTCTGGAAATCCTTGAGTATTTCCTTGTTGGCCCTGAATGAATAGGATAACCCTGGTAGCACTTGGCACTGCAGGGTCCACATAGCACCGTATCCCCAAGGCCTGACATTAAAACAGTCCGCTCAGGGTGTAAGGATGGACGTGGTAGCTCGACCATGCCAGAAATCAGATTCCTCGGTGCCTGGCCACTTTGGAAGAAGGGATCAACATTTCCTACAGAATTAAACTTCTGAGTCACAGAATTCATATTTATTTATTTTCTGGGAGAAAGGGTCAGTATCTTAATCCTTTCGGCTGCTTTCACCAAATACCACAGACCCGATGACTTAAAAACCACATAAATGCATGTCTCATGGATTGTAGAATTGAAGCCGGGTTTGGGGGAGTTTGGCGGGGAGGGGGAACCGAAGGATAGGCACTCTCTCAGAGCTCTGTTCATGGCTCCTAATGACTCTTCTCGCCATGTCTCCTGTGGTGGAATTGTCAAGGCTGTCCATGAGCGCTCATCTATCAATTCATGGAGTTGTGACAGCTCCACCCCAGGGCCTAATCAGCAATCTAAGGCTTCACCTTTAACGTCATCAACTGGAATGTGGAGGGTAGAAACTAAATGTACAAATTGGGGAGGGACACAGCATAGCAGCATATGTTGCCTTATAGAAGAACAAGTTATTGATTATCCAGGGAACAAATGATAGGATCAACAGATAATATGGCTACTCTGTCTCAATTTGGTAGAGATTTAAGTCTCTTCCTCTCCAATTTGCTCCCTCCTCCCTCAGTCTTTATATGTGGTTATGCTGGTGTATTAGAATTCCATTCTAATTTTTAATGGGTTTTTATTAGATCATAACACATACACACACACACATACACACACACAGCAATTTGCTTTTCTTTTGAACCTAAGACTACAACATGGACATCCATCCACTCTTTTGGATCAAGCCCGTCTACTTTCACAATCACAATCACAAATCATCCTGTTATTCATTGATTGCCTCGAGCAGGCCCCAGTAATGTCTCCTTCACCCTAGCCCTGATATTATATTCAAGGCTCTTTAGGAGAATGAGACCCATAATTGTTACTGGTATTTCGCATATTGGCTACGCCATGGGGAGTTTGCCAGACTCTGCTGTGTGGGCAGGCTACATTCGGTAGCCTGCCAATTTGTCCAAAGTAGGAATGAGATAATAAGATGTCATAATAAGATGTCGCGCGGCCGCAAATGCAGCCACGCGGTTCCAGGAACTGGTTTTTATAGTCTCTGAGTCTTGGCTGCTGATGGGATTACACAGCGCCAGGGGGCCAGTTGGTGGGTGTGACCCCCGCCTACTGGAATTTGGAGGATCTAGGTGGAGGATGCTCGGCCCAAATCCAAGTAGGCTTGGAGATCTCGGCCCCAGAACCCGCGTGACTTTGTACCTCTGCCAGTACCTTCATGTGTGCGGAGAGTGGTCTCAGCATGGTAGTGGCTGGTCCTGGAGGTCTTTGGCTGCTGGAGCCCCTCTACTTTAGTCTCTCTAAATTTGTTTAGCATTCCACAATTGTTACATACCATCATTTGTCTAAACAACCCCTGACTGGAGGACATTTAGACCATTTCCTGTTCTTCATTCTCATAAGTAACTCCACAATCTCTTACAGTAGATCTCTTATATGCCTACAGGAAAAATTCTTAAGGTTACGATTTCTGGGTAAAACCAAAAAAAAAAAACCCACATAATTTAAACATTTATCATGTGTTGAAATGGTCTTCTCAATGTGAAATTTTAAGCATCCACTATTTAAGTGCCTGTTTTCACATATTTCACCAACTTTGGCATTACTTGATGATTTTTTAAAATATTTTTATTATGAAATTTTCTAACTAGAGAAAATAATGATAATGAACCACTATATATTCATCACTTGGTTTTCACAGTCATCATCATAAAGCAAATTATATTTCATTCATAACTTGCTCATTTTCTCCTTTTACTAGATAAAACTGAAACAACATTCCTCTTTCATATTTAAGGTACCCTCAATACTAATGTCACATCTAAAACTTTCTTAAAACCATCAACTATGCAATCATGCAGTCAATGTTTATTTTTTCAACTGTCTCATAATTTTTCAATAATTACTTTGCTTGTGTTGTTTGGTTTATATTATCTCTTTTGATCTCTAGATTTCAAACACACATGCGCACTTTCTTTTCTTTTTTCCCCCCTTACAATGTATTTTTCAAAGGAATTGGATTGTTTGCCTTGCAGTTTTCCATTTTCTGAAATTTTTCTTACATCTCTGTGTTTTGTGATATGTTCCTGACACAGATGACATGGAGTGGCAGCAGTGGGTCTCTGTCCACGATTCCAAGATTCTTAATGAATGACAATATTGATTAATAACGATGCTCAGAGTCAGAGTTACTGGAAAATAGAAAAGTTTATTGGGAAGTAGGAGAGAAAAGGAAAGGAACTCCCCATGCGGGGAGGAACTTAGTATAAGGACTAAGTTAAAAGTAAAAGTTTTGTGTCAGTCTTTTTAAAGTCCCTTTGCATTTCCTATCAATTGACAAGTATTACAGAGAAAGCAGGGAATCTATGGGTGGTTGGTCCAGCTGGTTTGAGTCTTCCTGGCATCTGCCTCAGGTATTGTCCATTTTCTTAGTGTCCCTGTGAGCCTAAGCCCTGGGGTAGAATTTTATGATGGACAATTGTTAATTCCCTGTTTATCAAAAAAAAAAAAACAACAACAACAACAGGAATTTGCACAAAGTCAAAAATGTAAGATGAACCAGCCAAAAGTAGGACTGCTCACAGCAGCTGGCAAGGGTAAACTGAGGCTTCCTCTTTCATTCCTTGCTCCCTGTATTTTCTGTCACTAATCACTAGATCTAGAGCTCTGTGGGCCTATATAGACACTAGCCACATATGTGAATATTTACATATTAATTAATCAAACAATTCAGTCCCTTGGTCACATTAGCCATATAGCAGGTGCTCAGTAACTTTATGTGGCCACTGTATGAACCAGCACAGGCCTTTAGCACAGAGATATATTACACACATATGCATCTAGAGACATCACAGGACCTTCTGTTCAATTCTTTCTCCTATATATACTAAAGAGGAACACCCTACAGTTTGTATGACCAGGCAGACTCAGGTTGAGAAGAAATTATGTGTGCAGGACTCTGCTCTCACCTGTTTTCAGTGACAGCGACTGTGTTTACAGAAGATGATGAGATATTTGTAAGGAGTGCCTCAGGTATGCAGGACATTCTGCAGGGAGAAAAGGTCAGCATTCCCCCAACATTCAAGCTGCCCTAAATATTTTCTGCATTGTTAGAGAGAAATGGAGGGAATCAAAGCTAACACGACAGGTTTAGTCTTGCAATTCCAGGAGACAGGCTGGTCCCAGGATATTCCTAAACATTCCTCTTTTCTGGAAGGTGCCATTGCTTCTGGCTGAAGCTTTCTTCCTGAGGGTGTCTTTGTCTTGACTTGTGTGTAATGAGCACATTTCACAGCACACCAAACCGGTTTCTCAGCTAGCCTCTGTGACAGTTTGCAAAGGCCAGAGGAGCCATAGCCAGGCAGGGGTTGATGATCAGCTGCAAATGACAGTGGAGGAACCTCCACAGATTCTTAAGAAAACCCTCAAATGATGTTTGAGGAAGCAGACATTTTGAGATCTTGATGGAGGAGAGTGCAGGAAACAAGTCCACCAGTAAATTCCCAATTAGGATACCACCATTCCTGGATTCATTGATTCATTCTAAAAATACTTACTGGACCAGATACTGTTTGGCAGTAGAATCAGTGGTGAACCAGATTAGTTTCTGCAAGTTTACAGTATGATGGCAGAAACAGAACTATAAAGAAGCCGCTTTAACACCCATTTAGCAAATGACAGGTTGGGGGTGTTAAAGCATCATGTAAATAAAGAGGGGGAGGTCCCCCTAAACCCAGCATGGACCCTCAGGGACAAATGTTTGAACTGAGCTTTAAAAGATAAGCAGAAGTTGGACAAGAGATGGAGAGCACAGGGTGCAGAAGGAATATTCTGGAGAGGTTAAAAGCATGTGGCATTGGTAGTTGAAAAAGAGGTTCTCCAATGTGGACATTTCTCAAAAAACTAGAAATTGAGCTCCCTTTGACCCAGCAATACCATTTCTGTGAATATTCCCTAGGGGCCTATAAACACAGAGCAGAAACACCATCTGTACTCCTATGTCGATTACAGAATGTTCACCATAGCCAGAATCTGGAAATAGCCTGAGTGCCGAAGAACAGACAAATAAGTAAAGAAACTATGGTACATCTACACAATGAAATACTATGCAGCTGTCAGGAAAAATGAAGTCATGAAATTTGCCTATAAATGGATGGACATGAAGAGTGTCATGCTAAGTGAAATGAGTCAGAAGGAGAGAGGGACAGATATAGAATGACTACATTCATTTGTGGCATATTAAAAAAATGCATATATATATACTAATCTAATATCCATGGCCAGGGGGAGAAAAGGGTTAGGAGGACTGGTTAATGGTCGGAACTAACCACAAGTGTGTGTGTGGCTGAGGGTAGGTAAGATAGAGAAGAGACCAGTATGACAATAATAGCTGGGAATGATCACGCTGGATAAGATCTGAGGGTTAAAGGTAGGTAAAGGGATATTCTTTTTTTTTTTTTTAGGATGAGTACTTTTTTTAAAAATTTTTTTAATAGTGAGACATCATGAGGTACAGTTGCAGACTTACACATTTTTGTGCTTGTTTCAATTACACAATGATCAAACACCCATCCCTCCACCAGTGCGCATTTCCCACCGCCATGGATCCCAGTATCCCTCCCACCCCCCCATCCCCCCCATCCCACCCTGTCTCTGTGGCAGGGCATTCCCCTCTGTTTTCTCTCTCTAAATGGATATTCTTAATGACCTTTCAGTATCAATATTGCAAACCACAATGCCCAAAAGGAGAGAGAGAGACAGAGAGAGAGAGACAGAGACAGAGAGAGAGAGACAGAGAGAGAGAGAGAGAGAGAGAAGAAAAGTGCCTGCAATAGAGGCAGGCCAGGGCTGGGAGGGAGTGATGGGAGGGAACCTGGGGACACTAGCGCTGGGCAATGTACACTGGTGGAGGGATTGGAATACTGTATGACTGAAATCCAATCATAAACAGATTTGTAAGGGTGTATCTCACTGTGATTCAGTAAAAAGAAAAAAAAGCTTTAAAAAAAGAAAGAAAAAGAGGTTCTCTTGGACTGAGGTAGACTGAGGTAAGTAGAGCTCCTGGTGGAGACGGCTGCAGACTGAGTAACTCCCTGTTCAAGGGGGGCCTGGCATCCCTTCCTGAGAGTCTGCTTCTCTATTCACCAAACAGGCAGAATCACTCTTGCCCTGCGAGGTCGGGGTAAGAGCCCAACCGTTGAGCACATATAGGACCATTTTGCCCTACCCTAAAATCAACAGACCTTGGTCACACAAGACAATGGAGGCCAAGGAGAAGTATGGACATGGTGGCAGCTGGCAGCCCCTACAAAACTAGCATCCTTGTTTTGCTTTTGTTATGTTTGTTTGTCTGAGAAACATTCTTTCAGCACACCGCAGAGAGTGAAAATAATCAGAGTAGCAAGAAGCCTCTTGAGGCAACAAAGGTCAAGGAATGATCACCTAGAAGAGAGCTGTTTTTGCAAGAGTGACTGGCCTTTTCTGCCATCTGAAGCAGGCCCACCCAGACCCTGCCTGGAGGGAAGAGAAGGGGCTGTTCCTTCATGCTCCCATTCACAGACCCGCTGATTTACAGAGCAGGGATACCCAGATCTTAAAAGTGAGGTTGGCGCCTCTGACATCAGCAGTTGCTGGTGCTACTCTCTTTAGTACCAGTGATAAGTCGGTTTCAGTGGTCCAATTAGAAACAAGGATCTCCTGCTCCCTGCCCTGGAGATGCCAACTGGTATGTTTGGTCACTAGTTATGGTTAGCTGCAGTGACCATTGCACATTCAGTGGGGGGATGGACATCTAAGTCTTTCACAGTAACTATCTCTAAGGAAAATATCCACTGGAAAAACTGGGACATGGGCATAGTTCTAAGTACATTTTTTAAAATGTGGCCTTTTTAACATATGGCCTAGAAAAAGACTATATTTATCTGTGACTACCTTGTCTGGATATGCCCCTACACTAGAAACATAACTAAGTGTGTGTGTTGGGGTTTTGCTTTTGTTGTTGTTGTTGTTGTTTTTGTTTTGGCATATATTTTTTCTTTTTGTTGTTGTTTTGGGGGACTTATTCAGCACTCAGAGATCACTCTTGGTAGGACTTGGGGAACTATGTAGAATGTCAGGGATTAAACCTGGGTCAGTCACATGCAAGGCAAGTGCCCCACCCACTGTACTATCTCCCCACTTGCTGGGCATGTTGGAGCTTTATGTTATGAGCAGAGATGGCAAAATATCAGAGTAGAAACTGGACTTAAGTAGTGTAGAGTGGATTCATATGTGTTGTTTATTCACTCAGCAAATACATATGGAGTGCTAAGAGCTGCTAGAACTTAATTCCCATAAGGACAGAAATTGTTTCTGTCTTACCCAAAGCACTTGATATTTGGACTAGCATCCACTTGCCTCCCAGGTGTTAGGGGTATAAAGATAAACCTCTTTTGGAGGATCATTGACTATCTCATAGTGAAACATAGTGTTCTAATTTCCAGAATATTTGTGAGTTGAATCATCAAAGGTTTTTCCCTTTGTGAGACACTGGCAGAGGATCTCAAGAGTAGAGACAAATGATCTTTCAGCTCTCTCTGATGCACAGAGAATACCCTCACTCCTAACACAGGAGTGGAAAAAAGGTTAGTAAATACCCTCACTCCTAACACAGGCTCTGGCTCTGGAGGCACCTGGGCACTTCTCCCAGTGATGTCTTTTCCATTTGGTATCATTGAGAGGAAAGCTCTGCATTTTAATTGGATGGAAACAAAGCGCGGACTCTTGCAGAAGAGTCTGATGGTAAAAATGTCGACCTCAAGGACAGCTGCAATGGGAGGAAGGAATTCTAATTTCCCAAGGCTTGCTGCTTTCAACAATGGGCATGTCAGAATTTTTCTCTTGGTATCAATCACAAAATTCAAGTGCAAGTCAGTAAATACACACACACCCACACACAATTCTTTTTTTAAATGGTAATTAGCCATTTTATTAAGTATTATCTAATACGCGTATATTGAATTTTACTCTTGTTGTGATTTTTTTATTATTATTAGTGAAACACCATGAGGTACAGTTGTAGATTTACAATTTTTTGTGCTTGGGTTTCGATTATACAATGATCAAATACCCATCCCTCCACCAGTGCCCATTTTCCACCATCATGGATAATATCCCTCCCAGCCCCATCCCTCCCATCCCACCCTGCCTCTGTGGCAGGGCAATCCCTTGTGTTCTCTCTCTCCTTTTGGGTGTTGTGGTCTGCAAAAGAGGCTTTGAGTGGCAAACATGTTCAGTTCATAGTCTACTTTCAACATGCATCTCCCCTCCTGGGAGGATCCTCCAAACACTCTTTATTTGGTGCTCCCTTCTCTATCTGAGCTGCCCTTTCCCCTAGAATGCCCAGCTGGCCTCTAAGCTATGGAGTAATCCTCCTGGTGCTGATCTCAGCTACTCTTGGGTATTAATTTCATATTTTGTTACTTTATATCCCCCAGATGAATGCAATCTTTCTATGTCTATCCCTCTCTTTCTGACTCATTTCGCTTAGCATGATACTTTCCATGTTGTACCACTTGTATATAAATTTCATGACTTCATCTTTTCTAACAGCTACATAGTACTCCATTGTGTAGATGTACCAAAGTTTCGTTAACCAGTCATCTGTTCTTGGGCATTCAGGTTTCTTCCAGTTTCTGGCTATTGTAAAGAGTGCTGCAATGAACAAACAAGTGCAGATGTCACTTCGACTATACATTTTTGCCTCTCTGGGATATATTCCCAGGAGTGGTATTACTGGGTCAAATGGGAGCTCAATTTCTAATATTTTGAGAATCGTCCATACTGTTTTCCAGAAGGGCTGAACCAGTCGACATTCCCACCAAGAGTGAAGGAGTGTCCCTTTCTCGCCACATCCGCACCAGCATTGGTTGCTTTTGTTCTTTTGGATGTGGGCCAGTCTCTGAGGTGTGAGATGGTATCTCATTGTGGTTTTGAGCCATTCAAAAGCAATGTGATTTTTTTTCCAAGAAAGGACAAGCCTCACCCCATTAGCTCTTCAAACTCATTTTCCCCAGGGATCCATGAGCATTTACCCTCACTGTATTTCTTGTTGCAATAGCCTATTTTACTAGTGGTATGTGTATACCTCATAGAAAGGATATTATAGGGGTTGGAGAGGTAGTACAGGAGATAGGGTGCTTGCTTTGCAATCAGTCAATCCAGATTTAATCCCTGACATCCAATATAGTCACCTGATTCTGCCAATAGTGATTCCTGAGCACAGAGCCCTAAGCAAGCCCTAAGCACCATTAGTTATGGCCTCAAAACCAAAACCAAATAAAAAAGATATCATAATAAACCACCTTCTACTTATGAGTCAGATTTCAACAGTAACATTTTGAGTGCTTGTATTTTTCATATCCTATTCCAAGTACAATGTATATATACATAAACTATGACTGTGCCATTTTATATGAGAAAGAGGAATACAGAGAAGTGAAATAAAATTTCCCAATGTTTCAATCAGTCAAAAAAAAACAGTAACATTTTGCAAATTCAGTTACATCTTATCCATCACCTTTATTTCTGAAGTACATTTCTGATTCTTCCCTCTTCTGTCCACTTTTCTTGATTGGCAGAATAAATGACAAAATTCACCTTCTTCATTTAGTAGTTGGGAAAACAAAGTTCCATGAAGGTTCAGTGCATCACCTAAGGACACTGGTAACAACAGCCCTTTACTGCAAAACATTCCTCTGTTATTCTGGGCCATGATGCTCCTAGTCGTTCCTTTTCACTTAATCACTTAAGTGAAATCACTTAACTTCCCGTTAGTCGTCGATTTGCTCGAGCGGGCGCCAGTAACGTCTCCATTTGTCCCTGTCGCGTGCTAGTGTAGCCCAATGGCATCTCTTCGCTCCGGGAACATGGAGGGCCTCAAACCGATCGTTCATGACCTTGACAAAGAAGTCTGACCATCTGGTAGGTGGGCGGCCACGCGGTCTCTTGACATCCCGTGGAATCCAATCAGTAACAGCTCTAGTCCAACGGTCGTCTTTAAATCTCATTACGTGACCAGCCCATCTGATTTTCGACACCTTGGCAAATGAGACAGCGTCCCTGATCCTTGATCGTCGACGGATGTCAGAACTCCGGATTCGTTCTCTCATTTGAGTGAAACGTGATATTCCAAGCATAGCTCTTTCTATTCTTCTTTGGGAGACCCGAATGGCGTTCTCATCTTGTTTGCGTAGGGCCCAGGTCTCTGAGGCATATGTTAATGCAGGAAGAACAGTGGAATCAAAGAGATGTGCCCGGAGCCGGAGGTTCTTCGTCCTCTTAGCTATTTCTTCGACGTTCTTGAAGGCGTTCCAAGCCGCTCTCTTCCTCCTGCGCAGCTCGGGTGCCAGGTCATTTGTCATGTTGACCTCTCGACCTAGGTACACATAGCTGTTGCATTCAGAGATGGTCGTTCCATTGAGAGCGAATGGGGCGTCAGGAACAAGGCTGTTTCTCATAAACATTGTCTTCGTAAGATTCAGCTGTAGTCCTACCTTTCCACACTCACGGTCAAAGTCGGCCAGCATTTGTGCCGCTTGGCTGATGTTTGGTGTTATTAAAACAATGTCATCAGCAAAGCGGAGGTGGTGTAGTTGCCGACCATCTATCTTCACTCCCATTCCTTCCCATTCCAGTCGTCGCATGATGTTCTTGAGGGTGGCACTGAAGAGTTTTGGTGAAATGGTATCACCCTGCCGCACCCCTCTCTTGACATCAACGATCACTTCTTTGTAGAATGGTGAGATCCTGGTAGTGAATCCGCAATACAGCTCACGGAGGATCCTGATGTATTGGGCTTGAATGCCCTGATTGGCTAGGGCTTCAATGACCGCTTCCGTCTCAACAGAATCAAAGGCCTTCTTTAAATCAATGAACGTTAAGCAGAGCGGCATCTTGAACTCCCGAGAAACCTCGTTCCTTTTATACTCCAGAAATCTGATCATGGAGCAGGAAGAAGAACGAAGAAGAAAGTCCGGTTCAGAGGGCCAGAGCTTCCCCTTCAGCCAGGAGAGAGTCACTGGACTCACCTCTCCTCCCTGTGCCTGGTGGATTTGACTTCTCAACTGCCGTGGAAACATAACCACCATGTACCACACCTAAAGGAAAAGTTGACTATGGACATGAAAGGGAGCAGAGAAATCTACCAAGATGAGGGAGACAGTCCTCCTTTGTCCTCCAAGCCACCCACTGCACCCATGAAGGGACCTTTCCTGGGGAAAAGTCTTGAACTTCCAGTGGTCCATTCTCGAGATCCCATCACAGCCTTTGTCTGCACATTCCCATTGGAATTCCCAGTGCATCTGTCCTTTCAGGGACCCATCTGTGAGCCTGGAATTCTGCATCTTAATGACTTTCTAAGCCCCGGAGATGGGTGCTTTGTGTCAGAGGCCCCCGTGCCTTCATGCTGCTTTAGTTTCCAGACTCTGTTTTCCCACAATGTGCATTGGTGACGTCTTTCTGCCTATAACTCTTTCATTCAAAGTCAGAAACAGTCTCCCAGGGCAGAGTAACACAGGAGAAACCAGGCACCAGCTTTCAGTCATCAACTAGAGAAGCAATAGCTAGAGCATTGACTCTTCCCAGCAATAAGGCCTGAGAGCACACAGAAATGTCACCCACCAAGGAAGCACTCCTAGGGTGTCATCCACCAATGAAGCGCTCCTAAGGTGCCACCCACCAAGGAAGCTCTCTTAAGATGTCACTCATCAAGGAAGCGCTCTTAAGGTGTTACCCACCAAGGAAGTGCTCCTAAGGTGTCATCCACCAAGGAAGCTCTCCTAAGGCATCCTGTCGAGGGGCTTTGTTCAGGGACAGCCTGGAAGGAAAGACTGCTCTCCCATGTGGTTGAACTCAGTCTCCAACCCATTCAAGCTAAGGTCCTACTGCTGACCCAGGTCCCCATCACAAAACACATTGGGAGCTTAGACTACTTGCTGTGTCTCAAGTCATGTGTCCCAGATGAGCAGAGTCTCTCTAAGGACTTAAAGTTTATCAGGCCAATCTTTTGCAGACCACAACACCCAAAAGGAGAGAGAGAACACAGGGGATTGCCCTGCCACAGAGGCAGGGGGAAGGGGGGGATGGGGGTGGGGGGGATATTATCCATGGTGGTGGAAAATGGGCACTGGTGGAGGGATGGGTATCTGATCATTGTATAATCGAAACCCAAGCACAAAAAATTGTAAATCTACAACTGTACCTCATGGTGTTTCACTAATTAAAAAAAAGGAAAAAAAAAAAAGTTTATCAGGCCAAGGGCCAAACTGTTCAGTGGCATGTGCAGGGTTTGGATAACCCTGACCTCTGCACTCAGAAAGGTTAGTCAGAGTTTGTGAAGAGTTCAAATTAAGCAATGTGGCCAATGTGACAAACGCCAGATTGCAAACCAGCATCCTCCTTCACCCTCACTTCTGTCTTTCTGGCATTCCAATACCTCCCCTAAACAAGTCAAAGTTCCACAAAGTTGCTCATAACCCTAAAATACCCCTCCACTGAAATGCTCAGGTCCAGTGATGGTCCCTTTGCAGGATCTCAATCCCATGAGCCTTTGCTAACTTCAGGCCCCCAAGCAATTGATAGCCTGGGATTTTCCCAGGTCAACAAAGAAGACCCCTTTAAGGGAGTTCTTTGTTCTTATCTGAGGAGGAAACAAATAAAAGACCAGTCAGCACTTTCGAATACTCTCTCGCCATTGCCCTCAACATATGTGTGCCAAATGAGTTATCATTACAGGAAATAAGGGGGTGCCTCAAGGGGTTTAGCTGACTAAATAGCAGCTAAGGAGTGATGATTCTGTCTCGCCAATAGGGTGATATCATGTGAGATGTCACAACTCCCTTATTCATAATACCCACAGCCTTACAAATCAGCCAGTTCTGCTAAACTTGCCATGTAGTCCAGCTGCAAACACAGAACCACAGAGCAAAAGCCAGACAGCAAAGAGAAATGTGAGGCTGTTTCACTATTTCCTGCGCACAGTTGAATATGCAACCCTTTCTGAACGTGTGTGGCTACAAAGAAAATTTTAGGACCATTTGTAAAGTGAAAACCCCAGCTCTTTTTTTTCTCCTTTTTAGCTCATGCTTTCAGGACATTGTTATCATCACATTTCCTTCCCTGGCAAGCATTCCTTTCCTCCATGGCAAGTCCCAGAGTTGCCTTGGTTATTTCCCAAACATGTTCACTCATCCAGCATTCATCAAACACCTGCTGTGTGTCCAAAGCTGAAGAGAGGGACCCACAGGTGCTTCACACGCAGATTCTGAATTCTCCAGCCAAGAATGCAAAACATGTTCACTTGATGATAACTTAAATCCAAGTCCAGGAGACATTTTTATGGACTCCACCTACCAGGTCTGGGGGATTTGCTGACCTGCTCAGGGAGGTGAGTGTGCAACTCTGCTGGTTCATTTTGGTTCCAACTGGTTCCAGGACTACAGGGATCCAGGTCATCCCTTTCAAGATGAGTGGGAGATGTCCTTGGGGTGTGGGAACAAGCATCCTCCCTCCCCATTTTCCCTTCTCACTCCTGTAGATTCTCAGCAAGAAAATATGTTGTAGGCACCCACAGATTTCTCAGAGTTAACTGGCTCTTTGGAAAACACCAGGAAAAAGTGTCTGGTCATGGTCTGGTTGTGAAATCTCCACCCACTTTCCCCCCACCAGTTCCCCTCACCACTTACCCCCCACACCTGCACCCCACATACTGAGCCAGAAAACTATGGTGGATGATAAAGCTGCTGGTTACAGTACAACAGTTGAGAGCCAATGGGAAACTCACTGTTCCTCGAGAGAACAGCTGAAGATCTGGTAGAAGTAATCAGTCTCTTCAGGTGCTTAACTTTTATGTGAGGGCTCTGGGGTTCAGTAATTCATGCTAATACAACCAGCAGCAAGTAAATTACATTCTCGCCTTATTCAGATTTTGATTACAAAACACAACCCCAAATGAGTTTTCTGATGGAAAAACATGCTAGGTGACTTCAGCAGGATGAATGAAAATGAGGGTGGTAGAAGCGCGGGGCTTTGAGGTCAACCTCCTGCTGCTGCCACACCTTGCACGGTGACAATGAACAGCTCAGAACTTCCATCCTCTCAGCAGTAAAACGGGGGAGGTTGGGAGCGGGAGGATGCCACCTACCTTATAGGATGTGGGGATTGGAGGAACGAGCTGATGCAAGTGCAATCAGGCAATAATCGGGTGAGGAAAAGTTCAGAAGCACAAGGAAAGTTCATTTCTTCCCTTCTCCGGATTCCCTTCCTTGCCAGTTCTCCATCTCTCTCTCTCTTTCTCTCTCTCTCTCTCTCTCTCTCTCTCTCTCTCTCTCTCTCTCTCTCTCTCTCCCTCTTTCTCTCTCTTTGTCTTTTTTCTCTTTACTGCATGGAACCCGGTGTTTCTTAGTTTCTTATAAGTATTCATGCAGAGCTGAGGATGGCGGGGAGGAATAATCTAGACTAAAAGAATAATCATGTTAAAAATAGAATTTACAGTTCACTTCCACAAAACCTGCCTGTCCTGAAGGGAGAGAGAGAAAAGATGGCCAAGCAATTAGTACTCTCTCAGAGTTTCAAAGTCTCTGCATCTTAAAAGAGATGTAAGCATTTTTTTGTCTGATTTTAGTTTAACACACTTGCTCAAAGTAGTCATTAAAATACAGAAGCCACTTACATGAGAATACCTTCCAGAAAGAGGAAGAAAGAGTAGCTTAACCCTTTATAGAACCTACAGTTAAATGTCAGTGTCTCTGTCTTCATTAAAATGAGCTCTACCACTGACCTAGGCAGCAAAGAGGAGTCCCTGGGGGGGTGGGGTGCACTTGATTAAATAAAAGGCAGGTTGAATGGCACACCCACGGGTTATAGTCACATGGGTCAGGGAGTGGATGCAGAAGTCTACATGTTGGGGTTTTTTTGTGGGGGGGGGTGTGGGATTCAATCAGACAGTGCTCAGGAGACCCCAAGACACTCAAAGAAATAACTGAGAATATGGTGCTGCTCTAGCCCTGCAGTGCTCAGGATAACTCGTGTCACCCAGCAGTGCTGGGGGGGGGAGGAGGGGCAGGGAGGGGCAGTGCTACACCTGGCGCTGTACCTGGCAATGCTTGGGGAACTATGTGGGGCTGGGAAGCCACAGCCAGCTGCATGAGAAACATATGCCTTAACCCCTGAACCATCTGTCCAGCTGGCCAGGATTCTGACACGAATGAAACTCAGACTTCATTCTCAGGCCCCTGACTGAATGCTTAGGGGCTTACACTTGGGAATAAACATACCTGACATCCAACATCTAAAATCTGAATTCTAGCTTCATTAACTTGAGCAATTTGGTGGTGGTTATTGTTGTTGCAACACTGGGTGGGGGGTCAGTCAGTCCAGTGGTTACGCTCTTTGCGGGTGCTGAAGTGGTGTCTGTACTACTGATTGTATTTGGAACATAGGCCAGGGCTGGGGATGGTACTCAGGGTTTCATGCCTGCCAGGCCAATGCTTTACCACTGAGTCACATTCCTGAACACCTTTTAAGCTCTCTGAGCCAAGTTGGGTTTTTTTTGCCATAAGTTTTAAGAAATAAACAAAGTATATGGTCGTGTGTTTGGCAGTGCCTACCCAACAGGAAGAAGCTACTGAATAAAAAGGAGCTACTGACAGTATTATTAAGACATCAAGGCAAAAGGACTTTGACTCATTTTTCTTTGTGCTGTCATTCTTTCCTTTTTGTAAATCCAAAACGCAGTGCAGTAAGGAAAATGAAACTTTATGTCACCCTCACCCCCTTTGCTCAGAATGGCAACTGGAGCACCTGCAATCATGTCTGCATCCCACACAGCGAGGTGAAAAAATTGAAAGGGGGAAAATATCTGACTCAGTAAGACTAGATCCTAAAAGTTCCTGGGGCTCCATGGGCCAGAACTTTGCTGCCAATTAACCTAGAACCTGTAGCCAAATGGTCTCATACCTAGAAAAAATGTGAATAATATTACAAAGAAATATTGAAGAAAAGAAATATGGAAGAACATCTATTATTCCATGGAATACTCAACCCAAGGATTGCCATAGACTCAGTTCATTTCCCAGAAATCCTCTGCTCTAATTCTGCTACCTGCCTCTTTCTCTTGAAAGAATATTTTCTCCAAAAAGCTAGTTGCAAAAAGTTAGTTCTTATCCTACTCCCTTTGACATATTTTCTTCCTAAATTTTTCTCATACCCCAGTTTCATTCATTTTTTTGCATTCCAATATGAATAGACAATAGTAATTTTATTGTAGAAAGGTTAGAAAACACTGCTAAGAACATTTTTTTAAATATTCAAAACCCACCACTTGGAAACAACTATTCTTCAGATGTTGGTATATAGACGTTCCATATTTGTCCCTAGTAAGAAATATTTTTACATGTATTGCTAGTGAAAGTCTCATCAACTGTTTTTAACCTTCTCCATAAAACTTACAAGTAAGTATATTATGTATGACTTGCAGTGCTGTTAATCATGGATCAATGTCATCAATTTTAATGACTGCAGTTGTTTCATTGTACTGGGTGTACCTTATAATTTATTCAACCATTTCTACTTAGATAGTCACAACACTATACTAACCCTCCTAGCTTATGCATCTTTGCCCACTTGATCCCTAGTTTTCCAAGGATAAACTGTGTTTCCATGGTTTTCTAACTCTATAGATGCATTTTACTTGTCCAGGGACCAACTAATCTGCCAATCCCTCAAACTTCTCTGCCCCTAAATGTTTGTAATTCGTCTTTAAATGAATACTCACCCCAAAGTCTTTTCAAGAATTAAATTCATAGGAGCTGTGGAAAGCAAGACTGCACCTAAGAGAGGAGATAATTTACCCCATTGCTGAGTAAAAGCACAAATAAAATTACAATCCTGAAAAAAAAATAATAAATACACACTTATAAAAAATAAATAAAATCAAGTAATACACACTTAATAAAAAAATCACAATCCCGGGTGATGATTAAGGGATTGATATCAAACCTAAGTTACTAGAACTTTCCATTTGCCAAAGTGACTACAAGCAAGACCAGAATGAGGCCACTTCTGTGTGGATAAACCAGTTTTTAATTGGAAGGGAGGGAAATGCACTTGACTAAAATAATTATTTTTCACAATTGGTTTGACATATGTTGATTCTTTAGCTATTTTTGTTTCAGTTACTGGTGGATTGTTGACTAATTGTTTCTTTGTCTCTACTGTGCCCCCAATGATCCAAACACAGGTGGGGACAATTTATAGAGAAGGAGAATGTGGTTGTGGCCTTCTCATGGATCACTTCCTGTTTTCAGGGCATCTCATCTCAATTTCCTTCCCTTCAACCCTAAGGATAGGCAGAAGTGTTATCATTCGCCTCTGTTAGAGAGAGTGATGATAATAGGTACTGTTTATTCAGCTCACACACTGTACCAAGCAAAATGCTAAATGCATAGTGAATATTAGCCATTCCTTACAACTACCCCTGATGGCATAGGTATTCCCTTATGACCCAGTTTTTGACTGGTGTCAAAATATTGAAGGTAACCAACGTAGAGAGAGAGTATTATGAAAATTGTCTGCCACACAGGCAGGGGAATGTGTTGAATGGGGGTGGGGGTGGGGGGATACTGGGAATTTGGGTGGTAGAAAATTGGCACTGTTGAAGAACTGGTTGTTTGATGATTGTTGATTGAAGCTCAAACATGAAAGCTTTGTTACTGTACCTTATGACCCAGTTTTTTAAATGATGACAGTTAAAAAAAAATTATTTAGATCTGTTTGCCATGATCACACAAGAGGAGAGAGGTGGAACCAGAATTTTTTTTAAACTCTTTTTATTATTATTATTATTAGTGAAACACCATGAGGTACAGTTGTAGATTTACAATTTTTTGTGCTTGGGTTTCGATTATACAATGATCAAATACCCATCCCTCCACCAGTGCCCATTTTCCACCACCATGGATAATATCCCCCCACTCCCATCCCCCCCATCCCACCCTGCCTCTGTGGCAGGGCAATCCCTTGTGTTCTCTCTCTTCTTTTGGGAGATGTGGTCTGCAAAAGAGGCATTGAGTGGCAAACATGTTCAGTCCATAGTCTACTTTCAACATGCATCTCCCCTCCTGGGAGGATCCTCCAAACACTCTTTATTGGTGGTCCCTTCTCTATCTGAACTGCCCTTTCCACTAGAATGCCCGGCTGGCCTCTAAGCTATGGAATAATCCTCCTGGTGCTGATCTCAGCTACTCTTGGGTATTAATCTCATACTTTGTTACTTTATATCCCCCACATGAATGCAATCTTTCTATGTCTATCCCTCTCTTTCTGACTCATTTCGCTTAGCACGATACTTTCCATGTTGTACCACTTGTATGTAAATTTCATGACTTCATCTTTTCTAACAGCTACATAGTACTCCATTGTGTAGATGTACCAAAGTTTCTTTAACCAGTCATCTGTTCTTGGGCATTCTGGTTTCTTCCAGTTTCTGGCTATTGTGAAGAGTGCTGCAATGAACAAACAAGTGCAGATGTCACTTTGACTATACATTTTTGCCTCTCTGGGATATATTCCCAGGAGTGGTATTGCTGGGTCAAATGGGAGCTCAATTTCTAATTTTTTGAGAATCGTCCATACTGTTTTCCAAAAGGGTTGAACCAGTCGGCATTCCCACCAAGAGTGAAGGAGTGTCCCTTTCTCACCACATCCGCTCCAGCATCGGTTGCTTTTGTTCTTTTGGATGTGGGCCAGTCTCTGAGGTATGAGATGGTATCTCATTGTGGTTTTGATCTGCATCTCCCTGATGATTAATGATGTAGAGCATTTTCTCATGTGCTTTTTTGCCATTTGGATTTCTTCTTTGAGAAAGTTTCAGTTCATTTCATTGCCCCATTTTTTGATGGGGTTGGATGTTTTCTTCTTGTGGAGTTCAACCAGTATTTTGTATATCCTTGATATCAACCCCTTGTTAGATGTGTATTCGGCAAATATCCTTTCCTATTCTGTAGACTGTCTTTGTGTTTTGGTCACTGTTTCTTTGGAGGTGCAGAAGCTTCTTAGTTTAAGATGGTCCCATTTATCTATCTCTGTTTTCACTTGCTCGGCCAGTGGGGTGGCATCTTTGAAAATACCATTAGCCTCAATGTCATGGAGGGTTTTGCCAACTTTGTCTTCAATGTACCTTATGAGAACCAGAATTTTAAGGAACCCAAATTCAGGAGTCAGAAAGAATCCCTGACTCACTCAAGTGCACAGAGTTGAGGCATCAAGTCCAAACTACTATTCACCACCTAGAGCACAAGCTCTCGAGTCAGGGAGCCTTTGTACAGACCCCATTGCTGCCACTTCTTAGCTAGGCCACCCTCCACAGACACTAGGTTGCATTGGGGTTCAGGCAACTAATCCTAGAATGGGGGTAACAAATGTGAGCCAATTTCCAATTTTAGATGATATGGTCCACACACACTACAGAGGAAGTGGAATTACGAATGTGATGCCTAACGCCCCTCCAGATTCCAAGCTAAGTGCCAGTTTTATTGGTCTGTTCTCCTGCAGGTACCACGGGCAAAGGCCTTGTACAGCTACCGAGGGCAGAATCCTGGGGACCTGCGATTTAATAAGGGAGATGTCATCCTCCTCCGGAGACAACTGGATGAGAACTGGTACCAGGGGGAGGTCAATGGAGTCAGTGGCATCTTCCCCGCCAACTCCGTGGAAGTCATCAAGCAGCTCCCCCAGCCACCCCCTCTCTGCAGGGCCCTCTACAACTTCGACCTTCGGGACAAAGACAAAAGTGAGAACCAGGACTGCCTGAGCTTTTTCAAGGTAAGTTTCTGGGCAGCCCCAGAAATCACCAGTAACTGCAAGGAAACCGTTGCGAACTTAAGAGCTGTGCATTTAATACCTGCTCATGTTTTTATTATGTGTGACTCTATACATAGATATAGACAGCAGGCCCTTGTATCAAATTATTTTGTTCAATGTCTCTTGTTATAACACTGATGAGAAGAAAGAAAATAATTTCAACCAAGATTATTAAACCTAACAGTGTCATCCCAGGACTTGCTTTGGTCATTTACCGTTTCAATTAAAGTCCAAAAAATGCAAAATAGAATGTTACAAATGATAAAATTAGGGGATTATAACTTGGTCATCACAAATGCCCTTAGAGATTCATGATGAACTTTGGTGGGGCATGCTCTTAAATTGCTTGTAACATTCTATTTTGTCTTAAAGATTACATTCAAAACACTCCCATCCTAGACAACAATCTAATTATCCTTTACACATGGAAATAACCTCATAATATATATTTTCCAAGAAAATTAGTGATTCTGGTTTTCTGCCTCTTTTTTTAATTATGATTCTTCTCCACTTGCAAGAAATGACATCTCTACTAAAGCGTAAACTACTTTAATACTCAGTGTTCTGTATTTACTATTCACTAAACATTCAAGTTCATAGAAAATAGAGTTGAGGACTTTTCTGCTACTTGTGATAAGTGAATCAAAAATAAGTATAAGACTAGTCACTATTGCAATAACTCAGAAATCCCCTTTTGTTGTATAAAACATTATTCTACTTCTACCAGAAATGAGATTTACTCAGATTCTTTCAACTAGATAACCTCACCAACCTCCATATTTTGAAATAAATTTTATTACTGCTTTGACACCGCGGAATGCGTTTCCTAAGGAAGGTCTCTGTAGTGAGTTAAGCCGCAAATATTTTTCCTACTACACTTTCGCTGCTGCTTGAGGGTTCCAAGAGCATTTACTATTTCCTTTGAGCCAGTCAGTTGGTGCTGAGCTCTGAGGCAGCACTAGAGGAAGACTCAAGCAGCAAGTATCATCCACTTTTTTGACCGTCTCTGAAAATCCACAAACAAGAACCATTCGTTCAGTTCATTCATTATGCCCATCCAAGATGGAGAGAAAGTGGTGAGTTACCATACCCAGCCTTCATGGAGCTGGCAGTCCAAGGGAAAATAGATACATAAATGGGCAACTATAAAAACTGAACCACAGGGGCTGGAGTGATAGCACGGGGGGGTAGGGCATTTGCCTTGCATGTGGCCAACCTGCGTTCAATTCCCAGCATCACATATGGTCCCCTGAGTACCGCTAGGAGTAATTCCTGAGTGCAGAGCCAGGTGTAACCTCTGTGCATTGCCAGGTATGACTCAAAAAGAAAATAAAAAAGGAACCACAAAAGCGAATTTGGTCAATGTTGGAGAGCTGACTTACACTTGAAGAAATCATGGTCTTCCTAACTCAGCTTGTCCAAATCAAAGTCCAGATCTTCCCTCCAACAATACTTTTTCTCTAATGTTTTCTCTCTTAGTAAATGGTACCGATTTATGCACATATTTATTTATTCATCCTCATGGGCAGGCATTCAAGAAATATTTATTGTATGACTCCTAAAATGGAGCCACTGTCTAAGATACTGAGGACACAGACATGAACAGAGCAACACAGGTCCTGTGTACTTGGAGTTTACAATCTGATGGGTAGACTATCACTAAAGATATTATCATCTAAAAATGTCTAATAGAAAATGGCAAAAAAAAAAAAAATACAGAGTAGCCTAAACAGAAGGACAATGCAGTCTTGAATTTGGCATCATCTAAAATAAATGAGGGATATGAATCAGATGAAGGTCAAAGAGATCAGTGGATGAATATTTGTGTTTAGATTGATAAGAGGTATGAATGTGGAAAGGTATTACTGAGATGGTATTTGTTCAAAAATCAAGGTGTCATGGAGTGCAAGAATAGGCAAACTAAATGATTTGTGCTAAGACAGTGAGATAGGGTCAGGTTGGATGAGGAAGAACCCTCAGGAAAGGAATTCCCAGTGTGCAGAATCAAGGGTGAATGAGCCCAGGATGAGCCCATAACCTGAATAACACAGATTACCCAATAGCAGAGGATGATCATCTCAACATCTTACCCCTGTTTTACTAGCTCGCCTGCTTTAAACTAGTGAAAAATGCTCACTCGTTCCCCTTTGTGGATATAAAAGTATATCAAAGGAGAAAGGTTTCTACCTTTTTCTGGAATCCTATTTAAGGATACTGATTCCCCCCATAATCTGGAATATTCTCTGCCTTTTCCCTTTCTTTCCCATATTACATAGAATCTTAAATGAAATATTGAATTAATAAATGCACACAGACTTTTCTCGATTCAGCTATTTGATCTCTGGTCTCTTGCTTTCATATATATATATATATATATATATGTATATATATAGAGAGAGAGAGAGAGCATGTAGCACTGTCCTCCTGCTGTTCATTGATTTGCTCGAGTGGGCTCAGTAACGTCTCCATTGTGAGACTTTTTGTTACTGTTTTTGGCACATCGAATACATCACAGGTAGCTTCCCAGGCTTTGCTGTGCAGGTGAGATACTCTCTGTAGCTCGCTGGGATCTCCGAGAGGGGCGGAGGAATTGAACCTGGGTCCACCATGTGAAAGGCAAATACCCTACCGCTGTGCTATCGCTCCAGCCCATATACATATACATATTACTTTCGGGTCACACCTGGTGTTGCTCAGGGGTTACTCCTGACTCTACACTAAGGAATAACTCCTGGGGGACTTACATGGGTTGCCAAGGATCGAACCCAGATCAGCTGCATGCAAGGCAAGTGCTCTACCTGCTGTCTATCACTCTAGCCCCTCATGCTTTCAATTTTGAATGCTTGAGGGCAAGACTCTGACAGCTGTAGCCATTAGAACTGAATCAGGAGTCAGACTAGGGTTACCTGTTGCTGAGTGAAAGGGCTTCAAAGCATTTTCTAAGTGCAGGAAATGTTGATCTAAGACTTGTATACTTTATTATAGTACCTCTGTATATGTAGGAAAAAGTTTGTCTAAATCAATATGTTTATATGTATATATGGTCCATCTTTATAGAAATGAATTTGGAAGAAAATATGTTAACCAAGATGTTAACAGCAGTTGTGTCTGTGTAGTGATAGAATTTTTTATTTTGCTTAGCCATATATTTAAATGTTTCTACCAATCTACATATGACCTTTTGTAATAGGAAAAGGTTGAATTTCTGATACATCGGAAAAGGTTGCTGATTTCTGATACATCAAATGTTGAATTGGTTCTGAAGAGTGTTCAGCATTAGAATAAAATCATTCTTCTTTTGTCGAGCTACAAGTCTGTCTCTCTGTAGTTTCCATCATGAATTTTTTTCCAGATTAAATTAAATGAAAATCCCAGGTTCTGCTGGTGATTAAATATTAGAAACAGATCCAGATTTTCTAATCAGATTTCACTGGTCCTCCAAATTATTTCTACTTCCCCTGTGGTCTTGGCAAGCTAAATACTGCCCATTACGAAGAAAGATCACTTGAGTAAAAGATTTAGTAAGTTCATACCTTAAGTTACATTTCTTGTACAAGACACCAGCTGGGACCCCAGCCTGCTCTCCACTGAGGGCTGTCACCAGCTGGAAACTGAGTGTTAACATTGACCATGAGACTTTCTCTCTTTCAGGATGATATCATTACCGTAATCAGCCGAGTGGATGACAACTGGGCAGAAGGCAAGCTGGGAGATAAAATAGGCATCTTCCCCATCTTGTTTGTAGAGGTACGTGAATATCATGTCTACATTGATGCACGCTTACCTAGAAATACACATGCATCACAGCAATCCTGAGACTGAATCTGTGATGTGTGGGTGTGTGTGTATGTGTGTGTGTGTGTGTGTGTGTGTGTGTGTGTGTGTGTGTGTGATCAAAAGAGAGTTCTATTGGCAGTAGGCTGGAAGGTTCAAAACTGGCAGACTCATGTCCTCTCAGCAACCCTCTTGTTTGTATGGTCACAGATAATATGTAAAGACCTGGAGAGAAAGGTGAGCTACAGACCACAGACCAATAAGCACTAGAATGAACAATAAAAATCGTGGGCTTCAGGGTAGAGCGATAGCACCGGGTAGGGTGTTTGCCTTGCACACGGCTGACCTGGGTTCGATTCTCAACATCCCATATGGTAGCCTTGAGCACTGCCAGGAGTAATTCCTGTGTGCAGAGCCAGGAGTAACCCCTGTACATCACTGGGTGTGACCCAAAAAGAAAAAAAAAATTCTGGGCTGGTCCCCTGAGACACTGTATCTTAGCTTCAAACCTAAACAGAGGTTGCAGCCTTTCTGGGAAAGGTTTAATAGAAAATTAACCTTATCTTTATCCTTATCTTTAAGCTTTGGGGCAAAGATTTGGGGGTGGGGGAACAAAATTTTGTCCTTGTCTATTATTGATCTTAAGTCCATTTCAAGCCCACTGTCAGTTGTTCCTTTCATTTCTGTGGAAGTTGGGGCCTTGAGTTAAAACTATTTTCTTCCTTCTCTTGGAGCTTCTAACAGAAGGGAAAGCTATTCCCTTTGATGCTAGTTCTTTTCATCTCCACTATCAGTCATTTGAGTGGGGTGTTGACTCAGCTCTAGCCATTTCCTGTTGAATAGCGTCATCCCATCAAGGGAAGGAGGAAAGGGAATAAAACTAACTGACCTGGGGGGAAAATATTTCTACCAAGGTAAACTCTGGTTTACCTGCAGTGTCTCTCCCAGGACTGTCATCTTTTAACCAAGAACAATTTGGAGTTGACACTTTTGCAACTCTACAAAAAGTTCCAAAGTTCTGCCTTTGGAACTTTGGTTTGGTTTGGTTTGGTTTGGTTTGGTTTGGTTTGGTTTGGTTTGGGGCCACACCTGGTGATGCTGGGGCCTTACTCCTGGTTCTGTGCTCAGTGATTACTCCTGGTTGGCTCCGAAGACCTTATGGGGTGCCAGGAATCGAACCTGGTTCAGCTGTATGCAAGGTGAACACCCCACCCACTGTACTATTGCTTTGACACCCCCCCCCCCCACCTTTGGGACTTTCTAAGAAGTCCCAGAACTCAGAAGTTGCTTTGTCCAATTATTTCACAGCAAAAACTTGAAAAAATTAAGAGTAAAATCTGATTTTTATGAGAAGCCATGTTACTGAAAAACATTTTTCTCTCCACTTTCACTGCTGATCTACTAAACAATTCTAGTCACAGATTGCTTCTAATAAACATGGCCAGTTATTTTTTGCAAAAGTACAGTCAGAAGCGGATATGATAATACACATTCCTTTAACGTGTGGCTTGAGATTGAACTTAAAGGGACCCTGTGGAATTGTTTCATGATTGTGTGGGTCTTGCCAGAATATTTTAAAAAGCTGATGGAGGCTGGAAAGATAGTATGGTGGGTAAGAAGTTTGTTGTGCAAGGGACCAAAATGGTTTCTATTCCCAGCACCCCATGTGGTCCCTCGAGCCCACCAGGAGTGATCCCTGAGCACAGAACCAGAACTAACCCCAGAGCACAGCTGGGAGTGACCCAAAAACCAAAATAATAATAATTTTTAAATGAATAAAAATATAATGGCTTGCATTATATCAAACTAGATTTAGAAATACTTGTGTGTATCTGTACATGGATAAACAATATCAACATATTATCAATGGTGATCCCTAGATGAGATCCTAAACTATTTTCATTTTCTTCTCCAATGTATTTGCATAGTATTTCTCTTCTGAAATGACCATATGTGTTTTTTAAAATCACCAACAAAATTTATATAATTAAATTTTGATCAACACATATAGTTCTTTACTCATTATGAAATAAAAATCGATGAATGACCATATGTTTTTATTTCTGGTTTTGTTTTGTGTTTTGGTGGAGCCTCAAAAACCCTAATGGGGTAGCCCTGGGGATGTTCCCAGCAGTGAAGTGCTCAGGCCCTTCAGTGGTTCCGCTCTGATATGGCAGATAATGTGGCAATACTGGAAACCACCAGTGCTAAACCACGTGGTGCATGGGAATCCAGCCAGCCACTGGATTAAACCCAGGGGCCTCTGCAGGCAAAGTGCTTAAATCTCTCTGGCCCTCTGTTATTGGGGTGGGAAGAGACACAATACCCACCAGTGGCAGGGTCTACCTCAACCCCCACGTTTAGGGCCCCCCCAAAGTGATTGGAGGCGCATGGTGCCAGGAATTGAATCCAGTCTCCTTCGTGCAAAGCACGTACCCCAACCCACTGAGATATCTGTACAGCACCATAAGGTACTTTTTAAAACAATTTACTTATTTATTCATTTTATTTTTATTTTTATTTTTTGCTTCTTGGGTCACACCCGGCAATGCACAGGGGTTACTCCTGGCTCTGTGCTCAGGAATTACCCCTGGCAATGCTCAGGGGACCATATGGGATGCTGGGAACCCGGGTTGACCACGTGCAAGGCAAACGCCCTACCCACTGTGCTATTGCTCCAGCCCCTATTAATTCATTTTAGATTTGGGGCCATACCTGATGCAGCTCAGAGTTTTCCCCTGGCTCTGGCACTCAGGAATCACTCCTGACAGTGCTCAGGTAGCATATGGGGTACCAGGGATCCAACCCAGGTCAACCACATGCAAGGCAAGCACCCCACTTACTGTACTATTTCTCTGATCCTGTAAATTGCTTTAAAAAAAAAAAAGCAGCACCTCTTAGGTTGTCTCTCTGCTTCTCCCAAATAAAAAAGGTAGCCCAGAGTCTCTTTTCCTTATCCTCACCCTAGCTTGAATCAGGCTATTACAAATTTTCTCTCTCTCCCATATTCCATGTTGAGCACAGAACGGTGAGAGGCTCAACCCAGAGTCCCTCGGGAACCCAAATTAAGTTGGCTAGATCGTGTTGTAACACCATCTGTGATACATAGACTTTGTCTGAAGGGAAGACAAAAGACAAATTGTATTTGAGCAAAGACCTCAGCAAAGTGACAGTTGTCACTACTCATTACCTGTTGTCTTGAACTGCTCCCATAGTGCCTCTGCCCCCAACCCCCAGCAATTTTCAAATCAACTGAGAAGCACATGGAGTCTTGATGAACTGCTGTGTCTGCCACCCCGGAAAGACAGAAGTTGATAGAAGTCATTGAAAGATTCTAACGAGGCAGTGATTTCCCCTTATTTGGGTTTCTTAAGAATAGCTGTAGCTATTGTGGGAAGGAGAATTTGAGAAGGAGGATGGGAAAGGCAGTAAGGCCAACTAGCAAACTACTACCCGGGTCAACTGGAAGATGATGGTGGCGTGGACTCAGAGTTTGCAAGCTAACAGGCAGATTTATGGAGCTTTTCTGAGGCGGATACACTGAACTTGGAAACTCACGAGTGAGGAGAGGAGTGGTCAAGGAAAGTGCCCCACTCTCTGACTTGTGGTAGAGTCCTTTGTTGTGTTGAGCAATGCATGCAAAGAAAAGCTAATTATGATGGTTGGAAGATGTGGTTGAGTCTCCAAGGACAGAGATTGGCCACAGCTAATACCTAATTAGCCATGTAGGACGGTCTTACACTTTTGCATTTTGGAGATTACTTCAAGCTTCTATGTCCTCTACATTATTTCAAGAATTTTCTTCGTAGATCTGGGGCTTGGGGCAAGGAAGTGGGGATGGAAAAGCGCCACTGATTTTATTGCTCATTCCAAGTATTCTACGTTGAGCAGTTCTTGGTTCTGTTACTCTCAACACTTCACCTCTAGAACCAGTAATTGTACGAACCCTCAAGATTATCCTCAAACTAGCCATCGCTTCATTTGTGGGGGCAGGCAGCAGGGGATAATCAAGTGGTTACTCTAATATGTAAGTCTGGGTTTCAAAAACTACATAAGATCTAAATTGAGCTTTTTAAAGCAGTACTTACATTTTGACTCCAATCTCTTCATCGAGAATAGTATTAGTGGAAAATGCTTTAAATAAACTTTGAATTGCAGAGCAATCGGAAGAAAGGAAAATGTTCTCAGAAAAGTGATGTGTTTTTTTTGGCCCAAGCAGGATTTTCCTTGTTAACATATCATTTGATTTATTGAATTGCACCTGGAGAAAAAGGTGGTACAACAAACGCCTGGTCTTGTCAGGACTTCTCCCACAGGACCTGCCTGGTTCATAGGAAGCCTGCTCAGCGCTGAGAACCACGAGGATACTGTTTCAAATGAGTGGGTGCAAATTTAAGAGATCTGCAATCCTTCTCCAGCTGAGTTATTAATCACATTGGCAGATGACAGGACACACCGCAAGTCACACGGGAGCCCTTTGTCAAAGTCTTTGATGGAAAAGCTGATGGTGTGACAAATAGAAAAGTTAGGAGGAGGCAAAAAAAAATTAACTTATTTCACCGTAGCCACAAATGACTATATAGAACTTTACTTACGCAACATCCGGCATTTATTGTCCTCTTACTGGGCAAGCGGTAGAGAAATCTGGGCTCCAGGGAGAGACTTTGTCCCTAGTTCAAGCTTCCGTCAGAACTTACCAAATCAATCTCAAGAAATTTACAGCTGGTCTCCGTACTGGAACTGGGACTAGCAGCTCGAATGAGCCTTTTCTCTTCACTCTCATACACTACAGTATATTCTCTTTGGTATCTTGTTCTATATTTTTTTATGAATCCATGCAGTATAACCACACTGCAATTCAGACTTAAAATAGCTCCAGCACACTCCTAAAATAGAATAGCGCGCTTCCACCTTGAAGTCAACTCCTCCAACTCCAAACAACCAATATTTTCTCACCCTTTTTTTTTGGGGGGGGGGGGGAACAAGGTGGTGTTCTTTGTTTGAGAGCCACACCCAGTGATGCTCATGGTTTACTTCTGGCTCTGCACTCAGAAATTACTCCTGGCAGGTTCAGGGAACCATATAGTATGACAGGAATTGAGCCTAGGTCGGTCACATGCAAGGCAAATGTTCTATCTGTGTATTATCACTCTGGCCCCAAGGAGACAATCAATATTGATCAGTCTTCTCTTCCATTGTTCTGGAATGTTATATAAATATAATCATGCAGGGCATGTCAGCCATTGGGTCTAGCTTCTCTCATTCAGAATAATGTATTGCACCCATCAATACTGCTGATGCATCTGAGTTCAGTGTGTGTGTGTGTGTGTGTGTGTGTGTGTGTGTGTGTGTGTGTGTGTAGACCATGTTTATCCAGACACCAGCAGTGGCAAGACACTTTTTCCAGTTGTGAAGTTGTAACAACTATGAATAAGGCTGCTATAAGCATTAAGCGTTTGCATATTGTTTTTTTTAAGTGGGCATAGTTTTCATTCTCTCGGGTAATTACCTGGTAATGGAATTGCTGACTCAAATGTTAAGTATGTGTTTAACTTTGAGGAAGGGAGGGAATTTTAAACCATGAACTTTTACAAGCATAAATCAAGATCGTGTCATTCCTCTACCTATGTTCTGCCCGAGGCTTCCTGTTTTACTTGAATAATCCTGAAGCCTCCCAGGGCTTCGAAAGTTAGCCCCTGCCTCTCTCTGTAATCCTCTTCCCACTCCTTACTCTGTCTGTCTTCTCTCTGCTTTTTTTTTTCTTGTCTTTTTCTCAAAAAACCTTAGCTCTCCCCCACCTCAAGGACCTTTCCATTAATATCTAATTTTTCTGTCTGCCTTGTGCTTACCTCTATCCCTGTGTGGCTGACTCCTTGTCATCAATGTTTCTTTTTGGTCTTTGGGCCACATCCAGGGATGCTCAGGGGTTATCTTGGCCTGTATTCAGGAATCGCACCTGGTGGAGCTCAGGGGACCTGGCTGTGTTCAAGGTTTACTCCTGGTTCTGCACTCAGGAATCACTCCTGGTGGGGATCAAGGGACCATATGGGGTACCAGGAATCAAACCTGGGTCTGCCACATGCAAGGCAAGTGCTTTATTTGTACTATCTCTCTGCCCCCCCTAAAAAGTTCTTAAATAGGGAAATTTTCTTTTATCTCTTTAAGTGACCCTCCAAGTGAAAATGAGGCATGGGGATTTAGACAACCTCAGTGGTGGTCATTTAACTATCCTTAAAGGGAAAGGACAGGAAATATGTGTCAGGTTTGGAAAGAAATGAACCCACAGGGGCCCCTGCTGGACAGGGAACTCAAAAGCTATTTCTTGGGGTTAGAGACATGCAGGGTGTGTAGGGCACTTACCTTGCAAGCTGACCCCAGTTTGATCTTTGATACCTCATATGGTCTCCCAAGTACTGGCAGGAGTTATTCCTGAGCACTGAGCCAAGAGTAAGCTTTGAGTATGATAAGAGTTACCCCAAATTCCCCCACTCCCAAAAAATCTATTTCTTGTGGAAAGTTCGCACATACTGAGGAAGACAGATGGTAATGCAGGATTTCTGCTGGTTGATACAAGTTGCAAGTTTGGCTTATAACATTTTCAGGAATTTTCCTAGACCATTGCATTTTTTTGTTTGTTGAGGAATTTTCCTAGATCATTGGAGCGATAGCACAGCGGGTAGGGCGTTCGCCTTACACGCAGCCAACATGGCCGACCCGAGTTCGATTCCTCCGCTCCTCTCGGAGAGCCCGGCAAGCTACCGAGAGTATTCGATATGCCAGACACAGTAACAACAAAGTCTCCAATGGAGACGTTACTGGGCCCGCTCGAGCAAATCGACGATCAACGGGAGGGCCTTTACCTTTACCTTTTATTCTTGGGTTTGGGGACAGGGGTGGGGGAGTTAGTTTGGGGAAACACCCAAAATGGTGCTCAAGGGTTACTCCTGGCTCTGCACTCAGAGATCACTCCTAGTGGGCTTGGGACCATATGGGATGCCATGGATTGAACCTGAGTCAGCTGTGTGCAAGATAAGTGCCCTGCCCATTGTACAGCTGTGTGCAAGAAAAAACTCCCTGCTCATTTTACTATCACTCTGGCCCCACCTAGACCATTGTTGAGCCACTGGCAGGTCTTTATGTCGCAAAAATTGATAACCTTTACAATTTCTTTCTGATTTGCTTCCGTATCACAAAAAGATATAGAAAGGAAAAAAATCATGCTGGGATGAAAGAATTAAAGGAAACAGTAACCAATAATCTTATCATAAAGTCAGGGGCCCAGAATAAGGGTAATATCTCAAAGGGCAGGAGTGCATGCCTTGCATATGCGAGCCTTGAGTTCAATCCCTGGTACAACATGGACCCTGGCACCACTTGCAAGACCCCCAAGGACTGCAAGTTAGGACCACCAAAAGGAAAACTACAAAATAAAAAGGTCTTGGGATCCCAGAGGGATTTGCCCACTACTCACATAGCGAATGTCTGATCATGAGCAATGTCACTCACTCTGACTCATGACTCAGTGAACACCCTACTTGGGCTCCAACAGAGAACCTTATGTGTCAGCTCCCTGTCAGCCATAACCAACAGCCCAGTCAGGAACTGTGGGAAGGAAAATCTATGTCAGAGTTTGAAGTGAAAACACCATGATGGGGGGCTGGAGCGATAGCACAGCAGGTAGAGCATTTGCCTTGCACGTGGCTGACCCAGTTCAATTCCCAGCATCCCATATGGACCCCCGAGCACCACCAGGAGTGATTCCTGAGTGCAAAGCCAGAAGTAACCACTGTGCATCACCGAGTGTGACCCAAAAAGCAAAAAAAAAAAATTAATAATAATAATAATAATAATAAACACCATCATGGAAAGCCAGAAAAGCAGGGGTTCCAGGAAGGCAGCCCAAACACAGTGAGGGAGTCAGGAAGGTCGAATGAGGATGAGGTGGGGTATGGTGCCGCCAGCAGGTCAATCTGTACCTGTGAGGCGAGTGCATAAGAAGCCTGATGGTGCCTATAGACTTCCAGATACCACAAAATTGCTGCTGTGCCTTTCGCCAGACCCCAACAACTTGGGACAAAGTTTACCAAGAAAGTAAATGGCCAAAAGTTAGGTATTTGGGAGATACACCCACAAACCACCTCCAGTTCAGCTTTTGGAGGCATGGCCTCTCTGGTTCCTTATCAAACTGCTTAACGGCCATGATCCCAGAGACTCAGAAACAAATCTCAAAACCCAATGGCTTTTGGCAGAAATGCGTCAGTCCCTGCAGTAGGTTACCGACGCCGGGCCACTCCAAGGGGAAAAGGGTGCTGTCCCTCCACCTGCTCCCCCTAGGCGGCCCGGCGGCCATCATCTTTCAGAGGCCACTGGGCAGTCAGGTTTGGGCCCACAGTGACGAGACATGTGGGCCTCACAGGATGGGGGTGGAACTGGCCCTTCCTTCCTAGCCACGTGACATTGTATGTTATTCATAACCAGCAATAGAAAACAAATTATCTATGGTTGCCTTTTTGGCAGATCTGAGTGTTGGGATAAAATCCCAAATAATAATGGTGAGTCTGGTGTCAAAATATTGAATGTAATCCAAGTAGAGAGAGAGTAATGTGGAAAACATCTGCCCCACAGGTAGGGGGAGGGTGTGGGATGGGGGTGTATTGGGGGTTTTGGTGGTGGAGAATGGGCACTGGTGAAGGGACAGATGTTTCATTGTATGACCAAGACTTAAACCCAAAAGGATTATAACTGCTCTCACGGTGATTCAATAAATAAAATTATAAAAATTATATTAAAAATTATAAATTATAAAAAAATGGAAAAAAAAGTAAGGTGGAGTTCATGCCCAATTCAATCAGCTAATCAGTGGCTGAATAAATAGCAGTACTTGCTGGTGGGAATGCCGACTGGTTCAGCCCTTTTGGAAAACAGTATGGACGATTCTAGAAAAATTAGAAATTGAGCTCCCATTTGACCCAGCAATACCACTCCTGGGAATATATCCCAGAGAGGCAAAAATGTATAGTCGAAGTGACATCTGCACTTGTTTGTTCATTGCAGCACTCTTTACAATAGCCAGAATCTGGAAAAAGCCTGAGTGCCCGAGAACAGATGACTGGTTAAAGAAACTTTGGTACATCTACACAATGGAGTACTATGTAGCTGTTAGAAAAGATGAAGTCATGAAACTTACATACAAGTGGTACTACAAGGAAAGTATCGTGCTAAGCGAAATGAGTCAGAAAGAGAGGAATAGACATAGAAAGATTGCATTCATCTGGGGAACATAAAGTAACAAAATAGGAGACTAACACACAAGAATAGCCGAGATAAGTACCAGGAGGTTTACCCCACGGCCTGGAGGCCAGCCACACATGCTAGGGATAAAGGCAGCTCAGATAGAGAAGGGAGCACCAAATAAAGGGTGTTGGGAGGATCCTCCCAGGATGGGAGAAGCATGCTGAAAGTAGTTGCCTTCATGCCTCTTTTGCAAACCACAGCACCCAAAAGGAGAGAGAGAACAAAAGGGAATGCCCTGCCACAAAGGCAGGGTGGGATGGGGGGCATGGGGGGTGGGAGGGATACTGGTATCCATGGTGGTGGAAAATGGGCACTGGTGGAGGGATGAGCACTTGATCATTGTATAACTGAAACCCAAGCACAAAAATTTGTAAGTCTACAACTGTACCTCATGGTGTTTCGCTAATACAAATTTAAAAGAATAAATAAATAAATAGCAGTACTCCTACATAAAAAAAGAGGAAAAGGCTCCACTGGGTGCAGAGAGTTGGGACATGACTTCAAGAAGGGGGTAGGGAGAGTGCTCCACTCACAAAATCGTGTTAGCACCTGTCCAGCTCATAAAAACTGAGGATTTATTGATGATGCTAACTTGGATCTATTGATAAAACCAGCCACTGACCAAGGAGGATGGCTGAAATGGAGGCATCTGAAAGGGTTAAAGCTCTCAGCTGACAAGATTATTAATTTCTCTTGATACCTTTTTCATTTTTAATTGATTTTTATTTAAAACACCATTATTTACAAAGCTGTTCACTATACAGTTGTTTCAAGCATTTAGTGTTCCAACACCACCATTGTGACCTTCCTTCCAACAATATCCCCAGTTTCCCTCCCAATCCCAGCATGCTTTTCCCAATCCCATAACAAATTTACTTTATATTGCTCATTCCAACATAATTTTAAGAACTGACAAATAGAACAATCAGAAATAAATCAGTAAGGGCCAATTAGTGGTTACTACAGGACTTTGACCTATGTGAAAGTAAATTAAAACCATTTAATAAAATATTTTAAATGTCCATTCTCATTTACATATATGTGTTTTCAACTCTGGAATGTAAAGTATGTAACATTCAATTTCATTTTATACTTGGATCTCGTTATGGTAGTCATCATGTCTCATCTGTCATTAATAATACTTTTAAGGCAATTCTGTGTTAATATATTTTGGAGTTTATATGAAATAGGTAATAAGGCCTGCCTATGTAAAATTTCCCCTTATGCTTTATATAAACACCATAGTTTACCCCAATTATGAACAGCTTTGTAATGGTCTATCTCACAGATACCCAATTAAAAATGTTCTTTAAAAACAGTAATGTGAAGTTCATGCCCAGCTCAATCAGCTTAATCAATATCTGAATAAATAGCAGTCCTAGCATATTAAAAAAAATAATAAAAAGAATAAACACCATAGTTTACAAAGTTGTTCATGATGATTTGTTACGACACCAATTATATATTATATATCATATATAATTATATTCCAATACCAATCTCATTACACCTTCCCTCCATCACTATCTCCAATTTTCCCATCTACCTTTTGTCTCTGCAGCCAAACCTCACAGCCAGACACCTCCTAGAAAAGAACAAAGGCCGCCAGTCCTTCAGCACAAAAAGCCTGTCCCTGATGTCTCCCTCCTCCAGAGGCAAAGAGACCAGTATGGCCACTCTCCAAAGGGGCCCTGGGTCCAGGAGGAAGGGACCAGGGCAGTTTTCCATCACAACGGCCCTCAACACACTCAATAGGATGGTCCATTCTCCTTCCGGGCGCCACATGGTGGAAATCAGCACCCCCGTGCTCATCAGCTCCAGCAACCCCTCTGTCATCACCCAGCACGTGGAGAAGGAATTGCCTCCTAGCAATCTGGGCCAGGTAAGGAACTGACACCTGGCAGAAGGGTACCTAAGTCCTGGGCCTGCTAAATGCCTACAATGCCTCCATGATTGTGTCAAATGTTTCATGTTGCATGGTGGGTAGTGACCTCTTTCCTCCTGATAGCAGCCTGCGAGTTGGGTATTATTCCTCTCTTGACTTTACAGATGAGAAAACTGAAGCTCTAAAAGGTTAAGCAACTGGTCATATCCTCTCTTTGCCTTGCTTTCCCAGAATAATAGCAGGCACGTGGTCTCTGCCCTCAACCAATGAGGTAATGGTACCCATTTTTCAGAGGGGACTTTGGCATCACCAGTTGAGATTCTCTGCCCATCCGCTGCTGTGGTGTTAGGCATCTTCTAGAAAGGGGAAAAAAAGAAACACTGGTTTCCTGGGGTGTTTTCAGGACTGGTTGCATAAATGGAAAGAACCAATGAAAAGGAAAATTCTTAAGGATGATTAAGACTTTCAAGATGGGGGACTGCAGTGATAATATAGGCATAGGACATTTGCTTGGCACATAGCTGACCCAGATCCGATCCCCTGCATCCTATATACTCTCCTGAGCACCACCAGGGGTAATTTCTGAGTGCAGAGCCAGGAGTAGCCCCTGAGCATCATTGGGTGAGCCCCTCTCCAAAAATAAAAAAAAAGACTTCCAAGATGATGACCACAGCAGAGCAAGTAAGCAATATGTTTTCTTTCTGAACACGGAGCCCTATGGGACTTTACATGTCACACATCCCTGAAGCCACCCTTTGCGTTCCCATAAGGAGCAACTACTAAGGCACAGCCTGAAGTGCTCGGCACCATGGGTGGCACAGGCTCAGCTCACAGATGGGAGAGTCAGGTCACTGAGTCACCAGCTGGGGGGTCAGAAGCTAAGGACTCCTAAGAGCACAGGGCTATTTGGATGGAAGGGCACTTTAAGAGATGAAGGATGGGAGGCAGGAGGCAGAGCAAGGAAGAAGCTCTGGGCATTGGACACACTGCTGAAAACACTCCTTACAATCAGACAGGTGGCAACTTGAAAGCACAAAATTCAATGCACACTGGTGTCTTCTTTTTTTTTTAAACTGTAAATCTTGTTTTTAAACATGAATCTCTGCCTTGGGATTAATGGCTTAATTGGACTCTAATCCCTTTATAACGAGACAAGGGGGAGGAGAGAGTCAAGGGTTGCTGCCAGCCACCTGTGCTGACCTGAAAGGAAAACCATCAAGAAACTTTGTATCTTCTACCCTGGTCTGGATCACACACACATATACACACACACCATGTTTCCATGTGTCCTTGCATAAGACACTTACATTAAAAACCTTTAAACTCCTGGGACTGGAGCAATAGCACAGCGGTTAGGCCTTGAACACTGCTGACCCAGGTTCAATTCCCAGCATCCCATATGGTCCCTCAAGCACCACCAGGAGTGATTCCTGAGTGCAGAGCCAAGAGTAACCCCTGTGGGTGTGACCCAAAAAGAAAAAAAAAAACTTTCAAACTCCCTTCCTATACTTACATTCCAAACATTTTTTTCACAAATCCATACACACTCTGTGCTCTAGATTGTCCCTCAAACACACAACACACCATGCATACACACACACATACACATTCCAAAATGAACACACCATACATACACACACACATACATACACACTCCAAAGTGAGGGCTGAGTAGTGATTAGTTAGACCAAAGAGTAAGAGTTTTTCTGAAGCTGTTCTTAAGATACGGACAGACGTGGCTCCAGGTAAGCTCAGTCCTTTGGGTGCAGGCCTCCCAAACAGTTTAGCCTTCACGTCCTGTGTGCCCTGATAAGTCTTCTTCCTTGTACTTAATCTACAGAGAGACTGACCTAGAGAGAACAATCCTAGTGGAATTCGAAACAAGGAACATCCTTGAGGCTAGAGCGATAGCACAATGGGTACAGCATTTGCCTTGCAAGCAGTCAACCCAGGTTTGCGTTCCGGCACCCCTTATGGGCCTCATGGTCCCCGAGTGTTGCCACAATTGACCCCTGAGCACAGAGCCAGAAAGAGAGCACCTGGAACAAGGACCTCGCTTGGCAGGGACCCTTGTAAAGGACATGTGCATCTCTTGAGTCCCTCGAGATTCAGCAGCATGGGCAAGAGCCTTAAGTCCAGCCTCAGGCCATGCTCCTCTCACCATCCCTGCAGGGAGACGGGGTGAATCAGTAACCACCCTGGGCTCATCTCCATAAAAACAGGGCTAACCTCCACCTCATTAAGTTTCGAGGAAAGTCAAAAGAGGTCAGGTGCTTGACTACCACTATCACTAGTTGATTATTAAAAAGTTTTAGTGGAGCTCAGAGCAATAGTACAATGGGTAGGGCATTTGCCTTGCACGCAGCCAACCCAGGTGCCAATCCCTGGCATCCCATTTGGCCCCATGAGCACCATCAGGACTAATTCCTGAGTGCAGAGCCAGGAGTAAGCCCTGAGCATCTCTGAGTGTGATCCCAAAAGAAAAGCAAATGAACTGAATCAAATTTCTTGGCAGTCAGTTACTAGATTTCTTTTATTCACAATCCTATCCACATTGAGAATTTTTTAAATTTTATTATTTTTTAATGTTTTTTTTTTATTTTTCTTTTCTTCTTGAGTCACACATGGCGGTGCACAGGAGTTACTCCTGGCTCATACACTCAGGAATTACTCCTGGTGGTGCTTGGGGGACCATATGGGATGCTGGGAATCAAACCCGGGATGGCCGCATGCAAGGCAAACAACCTACCCACTGTGCTATTGCTCCAGACCCAGCATTGAGAATTTTTTTATAAAATAAATTTTTAAGCATATAAACTAGCACATGTATTGAAGTTGAAAGAGGAATATAGGAAGGGGCCAGAGCAATAATACAGCGGGTAGGGCATTTGTCTGGCATGTAGCTGACTCAGGTTTGATCCCCAGTATCCCATCTGGTTCCCAGAGCCCTACCAGGAGAGACCCCTGAGCACAGAGCCAGAAATAAGTCCAGAGCACAGCCAGGTGTGGCCCCTAAACAAACAAGAGTATATTGAGCCCTGAAGTACACATCAACCAGTCTCAGCAATTACCCCGAGTGCCAGTCTCATTGCAGTGATATCCTCACCATATACCTTATTCCCAAGTCATGCCCAGAGAGCCTCTCTTTTCATCCATACCCACTGAGGCGTGTAGCCCTTAAAATATTCCAAGAAGACCCAGAGAGATAAGACAGAGGTCAGGCATTTGCATTGCATGGAGCCAATCCCCAGCACCCCATGTGGTCCCCCAGCATTGCCAGAAGTGACCCCTGAGCACACAGCCAGAGAAAGCCCTTAGCTTCTCTGTCAAGTGAGGCTTCCCAAAGCTAAACAAACAAGCAAACAAAAAAGCAAACAAACAGCCCTTTCCGGAAGGAGGCCCTGCGGATATGACTCAGAGGTGAGCACCAGTGGTGCCTGATGTGAGTTTAGTCCCTGGCACAGCCCTATGTCACCAGCTGTCTCAGAGTGCTGCTGTTATTCCTGTGGTCACAAATGTGTCACTGCAACAATAGGAAAATAATCAATTTTTTTAATGATGGTAAAAATGTCCATTTCAGTGTTGAATTTCTAAGATATTACCACATGTTTAAAATACACAGTGGGGTGGGGGTGGGGGCTGGAGCTGTGGTACAATGGGTAGGGTGTTTATCTTGCACATGGCTGACCCAGGTTTGATTCCCAGCATCCCATGTGGTCCCCTAGCACCACCAGGATTTATTCCTGAGTGTAAAGCCAGGAATAAGCCCTGTGCATCGCCAGGTATGACCCAAAAAGCAAAGTAAATAAATAAATAAAAATAATAAAATGCACAGCAGGTGCTGAGAGTGTGGCAACAGTTGTACAATTCTCAGCATCATACTATCTCTCCACCCTCATCCCCAGCACCGCTAAACAAACAAGCAAACAAACAACCCTTTGTGGGAGTACGTGACCCCTATTTTAAATATTCATTTCTTTAAAACAGTAAATATTCTATTTGGTTTCTAAATATTCTTGTAGAGTTGATTTGTTCAAACAGCACTGAAATGAGAAAAAAATCCTGTTTTGTGTTGATATCTTTTGCATTTCTCTTATTCCAGATATCCTTTCTCTCTCTTGTCCTTTCTTATGTACATCTTTTTTTAAAAAGCCAAATCATTTGTCTTGAATTCTCCACATTCCGGGGGCATGTTGCATCTTTGCAGTGTAGCTCACATGGTCCTTCCTCTCCTGAGCTTTCTGTAAACTAGGAGTTAGATCCAAAAGTTTAATCAACCTCAGACTGATTTTCTTTTCTCCTTCTTTCTTTCTTTCTTTCTTTCTTTCTTTCTTTCGCAAAAATATTTTGTAGGTAGAGCTAAGTGCTTCTTTTTGGTGGGTTGAGTTGGGCTTAACAGTTTAGTTCAATGGCTTTTAGTATATTCATAGAGCAGTCCATTCATCATTGCAACTAGTTTTAACACTTTAATTATTCTAGAGAGAAACCCCTACCTCTTAGTCAACAGCGAAGTGCCCGTCAGTCCTAATTTACTTTCTGTCTCTATAGATTTACATCTCTCCATGCAATTTCTATAAGTGGCATTATTTGGTTCTCTGTGGTTCATATTAAAGCCTTCACCATACTATCCCTTTTTATGTTTGATATTTTGTTTTGCTTTGTGTTTGCCCAGACTCAGCTGTGCTCAGGAATTACTCCTGGCTCTGGGCTCAGAGATCACTCCTGGCAAGCTCAGGGACCATATGGGATGCTGGGGATTGAGCACGGGTAGACTCCAGGCAAGGCAAGCTCCCTACCCACTGGAGTATCACCCCAGTCCCTATCCCTTTTACTGGTTCAATATTGTTCCATTTCATGGATAGAGAATTATGTGTTGCTTAACAGTTTTAGCATCAGGCAATCACATGGACTGTACCATGTGTCCTAGTTGTATCATGGTTTCTGCCACCTATGTTTGTATGATTACCCTCTGACATTCCCCCCCCCCAACAAAATGGCTTAATGAATGACACATTTCTCAGAGAGGTCCCCATTGTTAAGCAATGTGTGATTTCATTTTTTATTGATTCACCGATAGACATAGCTCTTCACTATTAGCCTCTTATAAATAATGCACCTCTGAATATTTGTGTATGTTTTTGAATGGACGTGTATTTTTCATGAGTGTATAGACCTAGAAGTGGAGATATAATATGATATAGTAACTCTCTTCTTGAGTGACTCAAGCATGTTACATTTCTTCCAGCAGAGTATAAAGATCCTAGTTTCTCCACCGCTTCTCCAGCTAGTTTTGTTACCTGTTGTTTTTATTCTGGCCATCGTAGTGAGATGTAGTGGTATCTACTGTGGGATTTAGGGAGGAGGAGTTCAGATTGGATTTGGATTTGAGGGCCATACCCAGCTATGCGCAGGCATCACTTCTGGAGGTGCTAGAAACTATCCATGGTGCCAGGGACCAAACCAGTATTCATTACAGGCAAGACAAGCACCTTACCCCAGTACTCTCTCACCATTGTGTTTTGATTTGCACTTTCTTAGTAGCTAGTGACGTTCTTATGTTCTGAGTATATGTTCTTTGGAAAACTATCTGTTCATAACCTTTACCCTTCTCGTTTGTTTTGTTTTGGTTTGGTTTTGGTTGGGGGCCAGACTTGGTGGTGCTCAAGGCTTGCTTCCTGGCTCTGCATTTAGGGATCACTTTGGGCAGGGCTCTGGGGGGCAAATGTGGTACTGGGGCTCAGTCAACCCAGGTTGACCACATGCAAAGCAGGTATCCTACCCTCTGTACTATCTCTCAAGCCCCATCTTTTGCCCCTTTTTAATGGGGTTCTGTTTTTATCCCTGTTCTTTTCATACCGTAGATGCAAGTCCTTTATCAGATATGCATCTTGCAAAATCTTTCTTTTATTGTGTGGGTTGTTTCACATGTTCTTGATGGTATCTTTTGAAGAAAAAATATGTTTTATTTACCCCCACTTTTAATGTGCTTTCAGTGTCATATTTTTAAAAATCATCACCTTATCAAAATTCACTTAGAATCACTCCCCACATGAATAGTTTTGTAGCTTTGGCTCTTCAACGTAGGTGCCCAATCCACTCGGAGTTCATTTTTCAATGTTTCGTAAAGTAGGCTCCAACTTCACACTCCTACAGGTAAGAGCCTTTCATCTTGCACCACAACTGATTCTGATTCAAAGGCGGTGCGTCTGCTTCTTCCATCAGCTTTTCACCTAATGGCTTGAAGTGCCATTTGTGAACATGACTTCATTCAGGGCTGCAGAATGAATGTGTTTTAAGCTGCAGTTCTCCTAAGATCGCCTTCTGCTTTCTGAGAGTCAAGTATATTTCAAGATGCTCTACAGTGAGTTTGACCTAAATTATTCCCGAGATCTCAGGTGGCTATGGAGGAACCCAGACCCGTGCCTCGAGCCCTGTTCATCTCTGCCACCACCCCCCCAACTCTCTCTGCCTTTTCTCCTGTCCCTTCTTCCCTCCTTCCTGCCAGTGTTTGTTCTGGGCGTTTCCCTAACTCCAAGACAGACTCAGTTCTCACCAGCCTCTTGCCTGGCATGTTTGCCATCGCTGAGCTGCTACCCCTTTTTCCATGAGCAGCTGCCAACTGGGCAGCCTTCCTCCGCCTGTCTGCGCCAGTCTCCTTGTTTACAGCCTTATCGCTGCCCTGGGGCGGCCTCCCCGTGCTGGTACCTCGGGCCCTGCATACACCCCTCCCGTCTCGGCCGGGTCCCACAAACGCCTGAGTCTAGAACAGCAAGGCCTTCAGAGTTGACATGGAGGTGGATGACGACTTTGTTTTTTCAAACGTGGATAAACACTCTGACATTGCGTTCCTGTGTCCAAAAGAGGCAAGGATCATAAATCAGAACATGAAGAATTTCGTGAGGTACAAGGAGAAATCTCGCCCATCATGTAAATATTTTTTAGAAACTAAGTACTAAAAAAATGCTGAAAGGGCCCATGGCAACAGTTGGGGGATTTAAGGGCTTGGTTTTTATTTTTCCCTGCAGCAACAAAGGAGGTTTAGTCTAAACACCAAAGCTTTGTGCTGGGTCAAGATGGTCATAACAACTAAGTACCAATGGTCATAATAACTAAGTACCAAGTACCCCTTTGATCCTCAATGTTCTCATCTAAGAATAGGAGAGAGGGCAAGTGATAACCCAGAACACAGTAGCTATTCCCCCCAGAATAACCCAGAACCATAGCTATTCCCCCCTCACCACCACCCCCCACCCCCGCCGCTGGTGTCTGTGACTGAGGACTATCCCCAATTTAAGCAGAAATGACCTAACATCTCACAGCATCTAGAGGACCCTTCCAGGCTGGATTCCCTATTGGCTATTTCTCACTACTTCTAGCAAATGGGGGTGTATGAAGGGTGGGGAATGTCTCATTCTCTCTGCAGGAAAGCCGGCAGGGAAAGGGGATTTCCACAACAGACTCAAAGTCTTCCCCCCAAATTAAGACATCAAACGCTTTGTAATTGAAGACCGAACTAAACAGATCCCTGCAATAAATCTTTCCTGCAGCCACGTAGCCCCAAGTTGTGGCAGGCCCCAAGAATACAGACAGGTTAGCAGGATCCTTACCAGTTAGGCTGAGAGAACTCGCCCAAGTGTTCCTGTCAGGAACTGCATGCATGGTCCTGCGTGACTGTTTCTCCTCTCCAGCTTCCACTGAAGGGTAGAGCACTCTTTTGCTCAGTCAGTTACCAGCACAGTCTGCAGACAGATCTCTAGCAAGAGCTGGGCCTTCTCCTCAGTTAACCACTGTCAATAAGATTCTTCCTGTTTTCTGCTCAGCCATTGATCCAAGGGGCCCGTTTTGCTTCCAGCAACTGCAGATCCTTCTCAGCCCCAGCTCATGCATCAGGTTGAGTGCCATATGGAATGAACTAAAGGGCTCTTGAACAAAGAGCTTCTCACGCTAGGCCACAAAGCGAGAGAAGGCCAGTGAGGGCCCTGAGCCTGGAAAACTCTGTGAGGTGCTGCATCCTGCCTTTCACTGAACAGAGAAACGTTGGGTGACTTCCTCTCTCTGGGCCTCTTGTTCCATCTGTAAAATGGAACTGGCACCATGCAAAATTGAACTTAACCTCATAGGAGTGTTGGGAGGATAAAATGAGGCAGTACTGACACAAGAAACCAGCGCTGTGGGCTGCTGAGGTCCTGCAGAGGTGTTTGTTCTCAGTGTGGGCTCCAGGGAGGAAGCAGTAACCCTCCACATCCCGCCACCCAAGCCCAGCCTGTGCAGACAGGCCTCACCCAGTGTTGCCAATTACCAGTCACTCTCCAGCCGAGTGATCTGTTGTGGCCTGCTCCACAGTGAGGAGGGCAAAGGCTTCCTAAGTCTTTGCCTTACAGCTCACAGGGACAGTTCTGCAAGTAGAAAAGGGCTGTGTGGGGCCAGAGTGATAGTACAGCAGTAGAACATTTGCCTTGAACTCGGCCAACCTGAGTTCAATCCCCGGCATCCCATAGGATCCCAAAGCACCACCAGGAGTAATCCTGAGGGCAGATCCAGGAGTAACCCCTGAGCATTGCTGGGTGTGACCCCAAAAAAAGACAAAAAAGAAAAAAATGAAGGGAGGTCCTGGGACAATTGAACTTGCTCAGTTCAGAAGTGCCAAGGGAGGGGCTGGAGCAATAGCACAGCAGGTAGGGCGTTTGCCTTACACACGGCCAACCCGGGTTCGATTCCCAGCATCCCATATGGTCCCCTGAGCACCGCCAGGGGTAATTCCTGAGCGCAGAGCCAGGAATAAACCCTGTGCATTGCTGGGTGTGACCCAAAAAGCAAATAAAAAAAGTGTCAAGGGAGAAGCCACTCTAAGGTCTAGGAAATTCTCCGAATGAAGTCCCTAGCAGAGGAAGAGGCTACATCACCTGTCCACCATCATCTGTGAACAACTTCCATTGTTTTTCACGAGCCCTGGTATGGAACACCCCAGAAATCCAAGACCCTCACTTCCCACCAGCAAAACAGCACATAGCTCCATGCCCAGGGGCAGTCAATATCCACGTGCTCCCTGTGCTCATGAGACATCCAGGTGCTCAGAGAAGACAAACACCAAATGTCATACTCATTTTCAAGGTCACCAGTGTGTGTAGTGTGGTGAACCAGAAGGATAGGGAATGGTGGGGCCTGTGAGGGAAGCCTCGCACATCTAGGAGGTCAGTCAAGGAGGCTGCGTGGAGGAAGTGGTCTTCTGGTAGAGACTCCAGGAAAGCCAGCTGACATGTAAGATGAGAGGGGCCCTGCATGCAGCTCTCCTCTACCAGGGCAACCCTGGTGGAACCCTTTTCAGCAAAGTCACTAAAAGCATCTGTGTTTCTGCCACAGAACAAGGCCCTCGCAGCACCAGCCTCCCCAGCCCTGCTCCTTCTCCTGAGTTCCTCTGGGGAAATCCCACTCTGGTTTCTGGTGACCCAGACAAGTTCTGTGATTAACCCTGCCACCCGGCTTTCTTCCTTGATTCAGCACTTCTCCAGTGAAAGGTTTGACCTGACATCATCACTTGCCCAATTAATCCCATCAAATGAGCCGATGAGGAGATCCAACCCTGCCCCATGGTGCAGGGCGCAGCCCAGCCCACACACAGACCTTGGGCCTGGGGTCAATGGCTGAGACGGCTCCTCTCCATGGCTGCTGGGCCTCCAGTGCTGTCCAGCCCATACTGCAGATTCATCAAGAAGGAAAAGAAACCATACAGAAGGACGAAGCTTAGAGAGAAGAGGTGGTCAGAGGGGAAGTAGGGGATCAATAGGAGACCACTCTGAGGGCACAAGCTTTCCTGGAAGCTTCTGGGCAACCTGGCATAGGATCTTGCCCTAACTGAGCTCTTGCCTTTTTCTTTGGCACAAGGCTTGACCTCACAAGGTCTCAATTGCTTCATCTTCCATGGAAAAGCAAATAGCATTGTTCCTGTAGATGGTGAGAGAGTCCCATGAAACAGCCTCTGACCATGGGACTCCACAATCTGGCCCTTTGGGCACATTAGGATGGCTAGTACTTTGCTGTGGGGCCATGCCATGCATCAAAGGATTTTTATCAGCCTCCTTGGCCTCAGCCCAATAGATGCCTAAGCACCTACCACTGAATCACGGCACCTAAGGTCTCCAGACATTGCCAAATGTCCAATGGGTTACACATGGCTCAGTTGAGCACCACTGAGGGGGTAGGACACAACCCCAGGCCTGCTTTGAGGGTTCATGCATCATATATGGAAAACCGCCCAAGGGCCTGGACAAGGCAAACATCTTGTCTAATCACTGCAGTGGGTCCCTGTTCCCAAGCATATGCGCAGAGTACAAGGGCTTTGGAGGAACATTCCACAGTGGAGCCATTGGGATTAGTCAGTGCCAAGGCTGGAAACGGGCAAGCAGGACAAATGTGCCTGTCTGGGGAAGCTGACGGAATCTGTGCATTGATAGAGTTGCTGAAGAAGGTCCAGCTTCCAGACAGTCAGTTTGGAGGGGGAAATGCTCGTTGTAAGGGGAGGGGAGCTGGCAAACATCAACCTCCTGCAAGTATTGTGAATTGATGTTACTTCCATTCTGATGGAGAAACAGAGACCCAGGGAGGTTTAGTCATTGCGATTTACTTAGCAAACACCTTGCAGGCTTGGGTCCCTATGGATCTCTCTTCTAAGTCCATGCTCTCTCCCCACCCAAGCTTATTTGATTGCCCACAGTGAGAATATAGGGGCAGTAACTGGACAATGGGATTGATTGGTAATGTCTGTCCTGCATCCAGGAGGAGGAAATCCGTGTGCCATCCACAAATCAGCTCATCATCCAAGATAAAGTGATTCTCTCTCAACCTAGCCTGTTTAAACTGGGTGCTATGCTGGTCAGTGGAGTTTATTAAACAAATAAACTACTGTTACTAGAAGCTTTCTCTGAACATGAGCACAAAATGAGTTCTTCTCCAAAAGAGGGTTTTACTGAGGGCACAAAATGGGCTTGTTCTTAACAAAATGTTCTCTTACAAAAGTGAGTTATGGGCACCTCTGATAGCCCTTTATTTGTGCTTCAGAAATTTTATTTTTGGGTAGTGGCACTGTTCTTACAAAAGAAAAGAGAAGCTTCCCAGGAAATGGATCATTTTCTTTCACAGAGGAAAACAAAACATGTTTATTTTATTTCAAAGGACAAGTTCTGAGAGATACATATCTGTTCTTCTTCTTTTTCCTACTCCAAAATAACCAAGCCCTGGTGGAAAATTGCACAACTAGATGCATGGTAAAATATTCTTGTATGTGCAGAAAATATTGCGCACACCAGGTTGTCAGTTTCTAGACACTTTGCTTTATACTTTCTCACAGCTCCAGCACCTCTGAGAACAAAGAGGGCAGAAGCAGCAAGGGAACAAATTGAACCCACGTCTGGGCTCAGCACAATTTTTTTTAATGACTTCATGCTATTATTTATTTATTTATTTATTTATTTTGCTTTTTGGGTCACACCTGGGGTGACTCCTGGCTCTGCACTCCGGAATCACTCCTGGCAGTGCTTGAGGTACCATATGAGTTGCTGGGGATCGAGCCCGGGTCGGCCATGTGCAAGGCAAACGCCCTACCCACTGTGCTATTGCTCCAGCCCCTGGACTCAGCACAATTTATCTAACTGAGCTCTTGTCCTATGTTTTGGACATTGATTAGAGGAGACGGACTTCCTCCACATTCCTCCTTCCAGACATGGAGTGTCCAACACATGCCCAACTTTTCACTCAGAAAAGACCCACTGAGTCCTGCTACATGCTCTGTCCTGTGTTTGGGGTCCCTGTCCTGTGTTTGAGCTAGCATACACAGAGAGCTCATTATTTTATTATTTTACTCATTTCTTAGCCTTCATTTCTGGTGGGCTGGATGTTAATAAAGACTGTTCATCCTTTTTCTTTCTTTATTTTGTTTTTGTGTTTTTTGGGCCACACCCAGCGATGCTCAGGGATTACTCCTGGCTCTGCACTCAGGAATTACTCCTGGCGGTGTTTGGGGAACCACATGGGATGCTGGGGATCGAACCTGGGTCAGCCGTGTGCAAGGCAAATGCCCTACCTGCTGTACTATTGCTCCAGCCCCTCATCCTTTATTTTCAAAGTCAATTACCTGTGCTCAAGATCAAGCATTTGCTGGGCCCCCACTTTTCTGCATGGGTCTAGATAGCAGTCACCAGAGAACTCCAAACTGTTGTCCCCTATAAATTACCCATTGTCCATTCACTTCTTTGAGCTACAATGTGATGGGTAAACTACAGTCTACCAGACATTTGGCCCTTTGACTGTTTTGAGTAGTCTGCAAGTTAATGCTGATTTCAAGTTAAAATGATTGAGAGAGAAGGAACAAAAGAATAGTAATCCATGGCTCAAGTTAAGTGAAATTTCACTTCTGATGTTCCAAATACAGGTTTGTTCTTCAGCCATGCTCACTCCTTAGCTACTGCCTAGACAACATGCAGACCTCCCATAGCCACAGAGACATATGACCCAACGAGCCTAAAGTATTTTCTTTCTGACCTTTCACTGGAAAAGTTGGTTGACCTTTGGCCAGAAACATTTCTCTCTCTGTTTTTCTTTAAAGTGAGAAAATTGACTGGTGTAACTGTTTCTGAAGTCTTGAAAGCTTTTGAGAAAGTGTCTTTATATGGTGACTTTTGTCCAGTAGGCCAGAAAAGACACCAGGTGCCTCAGAACCTCACAAGAGTGACCTGTGCCTCCGGTACACATAGAATCCCTGCTCCCTCCCCAAGTGCTGCTCTTCTTGCTCCTAACTTAAAGACAAAGTAACTTGTCCCTCCCTCATTAAGTCTACTGAACCTGGCACAGACCTGCTTAGATTTTAGTTGAATGTGTATGTGTGTGAAAATGCACGTAAATCCCAATGGATCTATCTAAGCACACGGAACCTATGTATGTCAATAGCACACATACACAGTGTCTGCATCAGTGTAGGAATTAATAAATAATTAGGGGAGCTAGAGGCTTGGTTGGAGGACCAAGAATGAGAGAGCCCCATTTAGAATGAAGACTTGGGAAGATTGTAAGGGATCTATGGAGTGGGGAAATGAGCAAGTATCACAAGCTCTATAGAGTCCAACAAATGACATAAAGGGGATCAAAGGTGTCACCGTAAGCTCTGCTGATCTCGTTGTTTTACCTTGGTTGCCAACACCCTACCAGCCGTGGGAATTGTGAGCACAAATGACACCCTTCTAAGCCGAGGGTGTGCCTGTGCTTTAATGGTTTAGTGTCTGGGACTTCTAACCGAGGAACAAAGCCGCTACACCCTGGGTTTGAGGCTAGAGAACTGGGCTTCTCCGAGATGGTGGCTCCTGCCTTTGGGAAATCAGACCTTCTTAGCCCCGTTCCCCGACCCCACCGTGTGCTACAGAACAGATCCTGAAAACACACTTCCAGGTGCAAGGAACAGCAATATGGGAGGTTAGGAAGAAGTTCATGGCCAAAATCATCCTACTATAGAAGTAGGATCCAAAATATTCTATCCAAAGTGGGTCCCCAGTTATCCCAAACCCAATTCTCTTACTGCCCGTGAGTTTTGTGTCCCTGTTTTTCCTTTGGGCGGGTAGTACTTGCCTGTTCCTTCTCTAGAGTATAAGCTTCGTGAAGGCAAAACCAGACAGGTGGAAATCACAATAAATAGTTGTTGGAAATGAGTGAAACATAGTCCAGAAGACAAGCCAAGGAAAACAACCACTTGAACCAGAATGACCTCCACCCTCCACAAACCTCCCCAACCCTGCCAGATGGACCAACTGAATCCTAACACTGCTGGGTCTGAGCACCTATTGAGCCAAGTATTGATTGATGGAAGTAGCTTCCCAGTCCTTGAACAACCCCCTGAAATAAAAATATAAAAAAAATTAACTCCCTCCTGCAAAAAAAAATATATGTATGTATACATATATGTGTGTGTATAGTGTGTGTGTGTATATATATATACATATATATACATATATATGTCTTGATAGGTTGATGATAACAAAATCTGAATGTCTACAGAAGTCCATCTGATCTGTCTCTGGTGATTTAGCCCCTGACTTTCATGGAAGCATCTTAGCAATTGAGGTGCTGAACCTTGAGTCTAAAGACTGGGCATGCAAGTATACAAACAATATTTTTACCGTTGTCCTAAGGACAAGCCAAGCTTAATAATCCACTTCTGCACTGCAAACCCATGTTTTCATTCCTTCTTAGCCCAAGAGAGAAAAGTGCCAGGATCCCAGGAAGCAGAGCTTGCTGGGAAAGTTTTGCTTGAGACAAACTGCATCCATGGGAAAATACCTAGACCCTGAGCCTCTGTGTCTTGCTCAGAGAAAGGGAAAGACTTGATGACATTGCAGCAGCTCCACAGGTGCCCCAGACTGGCCCTCTGGACAAGAGTGGTGGTCAGCCCTGTCTGCCAATCAAACCATCAACCCTGCTCTGTCCACCATAAAATATCACTCTTGGGGGCTGGAGCCATAGCACAGTGGGTAAGGCGTTTGTCTTGTACTCAGCCAACCTGGGTTCGATTCCCAGCATCCTATATGGCCGCCGAGTACTGCCAGGAGTAATTCCTGAGTGCATAAGCCAGAAATAACCCCTGTGCAACACCAGGTGTGACCAAAAAGAAAAAAAAATGTCACTCTCTAAAGACATAAGGCCGTACTGTCTCTAATGGAGGCAGGCAGAGCGTGGAAATTTCTAACTGTTCAGTGATGGCTCATTTGTGGGGATGCTTCTAGTATCTTCTGAAGAGGGCAGACCCGGGTAGGTGGTTTCTGACACTAGCTGAATCATTGGTACAATGGCCTTTGTCACAGCCCCAGTCTAGAAGCAGGAGGGTACAGGTTTCTCTCGGTTTCTGCAGTCCAGACAGGGGCTTTCGGCACTGCCTGTGGAACTGTCACATACCCTGACACTTGTGGTACATCTCTGAGCCCAACTCTAAGGAGGACGCCAGATCTTGGGGGATCTGATTTCCACCTAAGTCATTTGTTGGAAGGGAAAATGGTTATGGGTTGTACCATGCATCCCCCTCAGTTTTCAGCTTCCAGATCAGGGGGTTGGCCCAAAGTTTCTGATCACCATTGTCAGAGAGGAAGCACACTAGCCAACAGGAAGGGGCTGGGCATTGTTTGGGGGGTGCCCGAAGAGCACCTGCTGCAATAGTTTCTGAGATTGCAAATTGTTCATTTATTGAGGGGACTTGGTTACTCACAGGGGGGACAGATGCTGCTTTGATAATGTTGACGTGTATGAGATTATTTTATTTCTCTTCACAAAACCCTTCTTGAAGGTTGCTGGGACATCCTGGGGACCATGACAGTGACTTTTCTGAAATTGTCAAGTGAACGCAATATTGTCAGATGATTTCTCAAATCTTTAGAAGAATTTTTTTATTTGTTTTTTTTAAAAAAAGGATTTGGGGGTTGGAGAGATAGCACAGCGAGTAGGGCATTTGCCTTGCACGCGGCCGACCTGGGTTCAATTCCCAGCATCCCATATTGTCCCCTGAGCACCGCCAGGAGTAACTCCTGAGTGCAGAGCCAGGAGTAACCCCTGTGCATCACCAGGTGTGACCCAAAAAAAGCAAAAAAAAAGTATTTTTTGTTTGTTTTGTTTTGGGGGGGTTTGGGGGCCATACCCAGCGATGCTCAGGGGCTACTCCTGGCTCTGCACTCAGGTATTACTTTTGGTGGTGCTCAGGGACCATATGGGATGCTGGGAATCGAACCTGGGTCAGCCATATACAACACCCTATGCACTGTAGTATCACTCCAGCCCTCATTTGCTTTTCTTCCTCTCGTATTCCTACTTGCTTCTATGGCAATTCCCCACTCCCTAACTTTCACCTCAGAAGATAGACTATAAGATTGACAAGTCATTAGAGAAAAGGAAGGTATTTAAGGGCCAAATCTGTTCAATAACTTGGCTAGGGTTACACCAACAGTAGCAAAGCAGGGACCCACACTCAGAGGACTGTGAATGGAGAAGCCAAGTGCAAAAAGTGGATGCTGAGACTGGAGAGAGAGTACAGCGGGGAGGACTCTTGGTTCAATATAGGCCAACATAGGTTCAATCCCTGGCACCATGAACCCTGCCAGGAGTGATTCCTGAGTGCAAAGGCAGGAGTAACCCCTGAGCATCTCCAGGTGTGGCCCAAAACTCAAAATAAAAAGTGTATGCTCTATTGTCTCGTATAGACCTTTGGAATCCTCAGCATCCCCTCCCAACTCACACCTCCAATTCATCTTCCTTAGATAACTGTCCATTCCCTCTCACCACCATCAAAAGCTGCTTTCCACGAATATAAGGTCAGGTTGTCTATCAGATGCAAACAGAGCTTGGAGATTTCTGGGTATTCAGTGATGACTTATCTATACATTGCTCCTGGCTGGGAAATGTGAGGGCAGGTCCTGGTGTGAGACAGATTTTTCATATACTCTCAGCCACTCTGGAGGCTGTGGCTTTGGTCACCATTTCCCAGCCTGATGTTCAGGACCTAGTTACATGACAAACATCTTTGGTGAACAAATGCCTCGAGAGAACCCACAGCCAACTGAAGAGGAACATCGCTTGCTGAAATTTTTATGACCTCTAATGAGGCTTAGTGAGAGTATTTAATTACAGTGATTGCTAAGTAGTTATATCTTCAAGTGGACAGTTAGGACCAGGAAAGCAGGGGTTATAATTAAGGTTTTGATAGACCCTGGAATTTAAGAAGCACTAATAGTACTCAACCCACCACAAGCTGTTTTGATGCTAAAATCTTGCCTTGAAGGCAGCAGGCCATTGGACTCAGGGAAATGTGAGGCAAAAAAAAAAAAAAAAAATGGAGGAGCACTAGGAACCAAAAGATGGTACAGTAGGTAATGTGACCTTCCATCCCCAGCACCCCATATGGTCAGGGCCTTCAGGAGTGTTTCCTAAGTGCAGAGCCAGGAATGAACCCTGAGCACTGAAGGGTGTGGTCCAAAATAGAAAGGAAGGAAGGGAGGGAGGGAGGGAGGGAGGGAGGGAGGGAGGGAGGGAGGGAGGAAATGATAACCTGGACCAACCACAAGACCCAGGCTTGGGAGAATTCATCTGTGTGAATTGAGTTGAGGGGTAAGTTGTATTTTCTGCTCAGCATTTTTCCCACTACAGTGCAAAACTGAGCTATAGAGAAATGTCTACCCTTCCTGGGAAGCCCTGGTGGTCTTGAGCATGACCTAAGTGTTCTGAAAGAGATTTTTAAATCCACATCCTCCTGCCTGGAGTCAGACATCCTCAGTGGCTCTTCCTCCAAGAGGGGACTCTGGAGTACTGTGACCTGCAGCCCTCTGGGCTAAGAATGAGTCTTTCTTCCCTCTTAAATCCAGTTCCATTGAGAAATCCTATTGTCTTTCTCCCCATGTGTGTCTCTATCTCTTAACAGTAACAGTTCCTATAAAACTCTTGATAGGAACCAGACTATGCAAACTACTTTGCAAGCATGTTCAAACTGCATCTTCACAAGAATTAGGCAGTGGCTCTTACTGTTGCCCTCCAGAAGATGAGGAAACTGAGACTCAGAAGAATTAAATCTGAGCCTTATGTAGTCAATGCAGTTAAGTGATGGTGCCAAAACTTCAAGGAACTCCACACACACACACACACACACACACACACACACACACACACACCAAAAAAAAAAAAGAAAAAGCCATTGACAACAGCAATTGAAATTTTTTAATCCCTAGGAATATGTCCAACCAAGCTCTTTATGGAAATCATTTCTAAAACATGATTATAAGGGCTGGAGAGACAGCACAGGGGTTAAGATGATACTTGCCTTTCATCTCCAGCACCACATATGGTGCCCCAATCCCCACTAGGAGTCCTGAGTACAAAGCCAGGAGTAAGCTCTGAGCACTGCTGGGTGTGACCCAAAGTAAAAAAATAAATCACTTGATTATAAGATATTAAGAAAGTCATAGAATAAGCAAGGAATCACTACACACTGTTGAATGGGAAAGAATAGTTGAAATATATTTGTCCTCCCCATTCTGATCTATAAATTAGTTTGTGTGCAAAAATACCATTCTACAATTTAAATAGAAAAACAGAAAGCCAACACTCAGAGACTTCCAAGGAAGAAAAGGAGGAGAATTGGTCAAGGTGAGGAGCAGAACATGCCCTTTTAAATATCAACTTTCCTTTGAAAACTATAGTAATTAGGTTTCATGGATTGAGCATAGGGATTCTATTAAACCAATGAAACATACTGGAGGACCAAGAAATAGGCACAGCAGATACCTGATTTATGACAGAGCAAGCTTTGCAGATGAGAGGAAAAGGACAAATTACAAAAGGACAAACCAGGCCAGAGAAGGTGCTGGGCTAATTGGGTGTCCATGTGGAAAAAAAATGAAATTGGATTCCTCCCTTGTCAAAAATCAATTCCAGGTGGATTAAAGTCTTAAATATGAAAGACAAAACTATAAAAAATTTTAGAAGACAATATGAAAATATATCTTCATGACCTTGGCAGAAAAAAATCTTATATGAGATTTTATTTTTAAGTGTAAACCATAAGGGAATATCTAGTGTATCTGGATATTAAGAATAAGAATTTTAAGGAGCTAGAGAGATAGTACAGCCAGCAGGGCGCTTGCCTGATCCCTGAGCGCAAAGCCAGGATTAAGCCCAAAGCATTGCTGAGTGAAAGACAAAAAAATAATAGAATAAGAATTTTTGTTCATCAAAATATATCACAGAGTAATAACACAAGTTACAGAGGATTCATATTCAAAGTAGTAGAGTCTGTAATTTAATTACAAAAATAATAACTCATCCCTGGGTATATAACTTAACAGTAAACCCTGTACCTTGCATGTGTAAGACCCTGAGTTCAAACCCTAACACAGTGAATAATAATAATAACACAATAAATAATAATAAAAACCCAACCAGAAAGAGAAGACAACATGAAGAGCATTTCATATAAAAATAAGATGAGGCCTAGAGAAATAGTTCAAGAATAAGGTGTATTCTCAAGAATAAGAATAACCTTGCATGTAGCTGACCCAGGTTTGATCCACGGCACCACATATGGTCCTCTGAGCTCTGCCAGAAGTGAACCCTGAGCACAGGGTCAGGAGTAAGTAAAAGCACTGAGAACCTTAGGTCTGCCAAAAAAAAAGAAAGAGAGAGAGAAGAAAGAAATGTGAAACATGGAAAAGTTTCAAGTTTGAACATTTGAAAAAATACACTCATTATTATTCTGAGAAATTAATTTGAAACCACAATGAGACATCAACTCGGATTACCCGAGGCAGATATTAAAAAGCTGGGCATTACCACATGCTGGGGAAGTTATGCAGTGACAGGAATTGTCATCTGCTGCTGATGGAAGTACAAATTGGTCCGGCCACACCGGGAAATTGTTCTCCCCTCATATACCTGGGCAGAGTCACACCCTGTGGCCCAGCAGTTCCACTTGGAGGTAGTTATCCTGGGAAAACTTATCCAAGGACACAGGGAATGTGTGTGAGCTAGTAAAAGACTCTCAGGGCTACATCAGCACCAAACTGAATCAGCAACAAACTGAATCAGCATCCAATGACCCCGAGGATAGAATAGTTCAATGTTGATGTGTTCATCCAATGAACTACAAGCAACCACAGAGACATGACAAACTAATTAGTGAGCAAAAGATGTATGTTCCAGGCACTGCACCGCATAAATGCATACTGCCTTCCGGGACAGGCAAATCTAAACTGCACATTGTTTAGAAGTGGAGGGCAGGGTGATCCAAATGATATAGAAAAGCAGTAAAATGACTTGACTCAAGTTTCAACATGGTTGTTGCCTCTGAAGAGAGGAAATGCTCAGAATAGAGAGAAACTTGCAGAAGTATGTTTTATTCTAGTTCTGTTTCTTTTCTGTCTTGAGTTGGGTGCTATGTTATATATGTGTTCATTTGATTATTATAACTGAAATTCTTCATGCTTATTTTTATGCATGAGGTATTTTATTTTAATTATTTAGTTTTATTTTTTGTTTAAATGTTTAATAGCAAAAGAGAATAAGAAAAGGGGGGAACAAGGATTTGCAAAATCATGAGTTACTCATCAGCCAGTGCTTCTCCACAGAGCTGAACAGGAACCTCAAGGAAGAACTAGGGGGAGCAGAGGAAGATGAGCTAGAGCTAGAGGGTGAATAGCACAGAATTCACCAGAATTCACCACACTATGTGATCCCGCCCCTGCCCGCCAAGCTAGCCTGTTGTTCTGAGGTGATTTTTGTGAGCTGGACTCTCAGGAGCCTGCTGTCAGTTCATTATGGAGTGCTCTCTCTCTCTCTCTCTCTCTCTCTCTCTCTCTCTCTGTGTGTGTGTGTGTATGTGTGTGTCTCTGCCTCTGTCTCTCTCTCCCTCTCTGTCTCTGTCTCTGTCTGTCTCTGCCCCCCCTTTCTCTCTCCCTCTCTGTCTCTCTCTGTCTGTCTCTGCCTCTCTCTCTCCCTCCCTCTCCTTCTCCCTCTCTTTCTCCCTCTCTCTCTCTCTCCCTCCCTGTCTCTTTGTCTCTGTCTACCTGTCTGTCTCTATCACTGTCACTGCCTCTGTCTCTCTCTCTGCCTCTCTCTCTCTCACACTGCTGTCATTCTCTGAGGAAAAAAACAGCAGCATTAAATGGTCACTCCTTGTCCCCCCGAGACCAGGAGGAGCTGCAGACCTGCCCGGCTCAGGCAGGTTTGGCTGAGGGGGGCAGGAGGCGCCCTGCCTACAGCAGATGCATGGGCAGCAGGAGGGCACACTTGCATTTTGGAAGAAAGAAATGTTTGCCTCTGGAAGAAAGTAATGTCACTTGCTCCCTTCACGTTCTTGGGTGCTGCTCTCAGTTTAAGACCTTGCAGGGTTATTTCATAAAACGAGGGCTTTACACACCCTACCCCCACCTCCAGAAGCAGCATATGTCTGCAGATCAAAAGAAATCACATTTATAATGCATGAATTGTCTTCTACAATACCTCCAATACCTCTGAGAGAAATACTGTTGTTGCACCATTTTACAGGTGAGACATGGTGGATCCACAGCCTAACAAGTGAGTTCAAACCCAGTAGGACATCTGGGGGGAAGCCACACTCCCTGGGCCTTCTGTACACTATGGAGAGTCAAGGGGATGCCTCCAGGATGTCACCCCCAGATTCACTTTCCCATCCTCCACCTGAAAATACCCATAGGCCGCACAGCTGTGGATTCTGGTTATTGACAAAGACTTCTTTTAAATGAGTCATTTCCTTCAAAAGCAAGGGAAGTTTCTAGAAACCCCTCAAATACAATCTCCCCTCTGATTCTGCTCTGGTCAGGGCCCCCATGCCAGGAAGCATCGGTGCTTTAGGGTCTTGCATTAGCCTCAGTGTGCAAGGCTCAGAGATCTGCAAGGTCTCACTCTGCATGCTGGGAACTGCCTCGGGAAGCAGGGCTCCCCCTGAGCTCCCAGAGACAGAAGCCCACTGGTCTCCTCAGAAGGGGTCCCTCCATCTGGCTGTCTCAAGAACCAGGTGGGGCCTTCGTTTCTGTGCCAGTTTCTTCTCTCCACCTTTATCTCCCCAATCATTCATTCATCCTTATTTTGGCCTTAGTTATTGAGCCTCTGACTGATCTGTTTTCCACTTTTGATTTCCTCCTCTGTAGTTCACTTGCCTGCTATGATGTGGAACCATTCCTTCTGTCTCCTTCTCCTTCCCCTCTATCCCTCTGCATCTCTCTCTCTCTCTCTCTCTCTCTCTCTCTCTCTCTCTCTCTCTCTCTCTCTCTGCTCTTTGGGCCACACTGCCAATGCTCAGGGGTTACCCCTGGTTCTGCATTTAGTTACTCTAGGGGGCGCTCGGGGGACCATATGGGATGGCGGAGATTGAACCCAAGTCAACTGTGTGCAAGGCAAATGCTCTCCCTGCTTGTATTATCACTCTGGCCCCTGCATCTTTCTCTTTCTTCCAGTGTGTCTCTCGCCCAATTTCCCTCTTCCCTCTTCTTTTTACTTTCTCCCCTTTTGCCCCTTCTTCTCTGTCTGATAGATGGTGCAGACAGAGGAACAGAAACAAATAAAGTGAAGGAAACAGGAGAAGTTTACTGGGTTGCACTCCCGGACAGAACTCTACAAACCCCTAATGAGGCTGGGGTAGAGCTGCATCCTGGGAGAGACTAGCGGGGGCTTTTAAGTTGTCTTGGGCAGGAAAAGGAGACAAGGGAACAGAGACCAGTGGAACCGGTCTTGGTCTGGCCTGTTATCTGTAGGGAATGGATGTGACGAAGCACGAGATGCAGCCTGGTGGCTTCCTGTCCAAGGTGGGCCATCTGTCCTGTCATCTGTGCTGGGGGCAGGGTGCTCTTTGACTCTGGGCATGTCACTATTTCACCCACTAGCCACCATCCCAAGCAAACCTTACACTGCCTCCTTCGCCTTTCTCCACTAGTTTTCTCTCTTCCCCTCTAAGATATCACAAATCTTAACAAGGGTCTCTTGGGCCTGGAGTGATAGCACAGTGGGTAAGGCCTTGCACAAAGCTGACCCGGGTTCGATTCCCAGCATCCCATATGGTTCCCCGAGCACTGCCAGGAGTAATTCCTGAGTGCATGAGCCAGGAGTAATCCCTGTGCATTGTTGGGTGTGACCCAAAAAGGAAAAAAAATAAAGGCCTTTTTTTTCCCACTCCATGTGAAAATGAGCTCCATGATTTTTCATTTTTGATTTTGATTTTGATCAATGATCCATCGATTTTTACCCCGGCCAGGTTCAGGAGAAAAGATGAAGGCTAGAGAAGTGGAAAGCTAAACCAGGTAACAGAGCCTGGCTCTGCATTCTGCTGCCTTCCTCCTCCCCGATGATTAATCGTGTTGATGGAGAGAAGAGCTGTTTGCTCTACCACCCCAGAGTCATGGGTATTAAGTGAAGTTCAGCCTGTTAATCAGTGGCCCAGCAGTCTCCACAAACATAGGATTAGCCGCTCACTTGCATACCTAGGCTCTCCCTTGGCACACCCCGTAGGGATTGCTCTCACCCAGTCACAGGGAAGACGCAGCTTAGGTAAAGCCAACAACTTTTCATCTGTTTGAAGGAGCTATTTGTCAATATTTGATTGCAAAGCTTTGAACACTTCAGGCAACACTAGAGAGCCATGAATGAGTCACCACAGAGTGGTTTTACTTTTGAGAGCTTCTCAAGATGGAATGTGTGTGCCATATGTTTCACCCCTGTAGAGTGTGTACGATTCTGTAAGTTTTAATACACTCACAGGGATGCACAACCATTATTACCTCAGTTTGACATTTTGTCACCTCAGAAAGAAGCCCGAGGGGGCCAGAGTGATAGTACAGCACGTAGGGCATTTGTCTTGTATGCAGCCGACCTAGTTTCGACCCCCAACATCCCAGATGATCCCCAGAGCACCATCAGGAGTAATTTCTGAGTGCAGAACCAGGAGTAACCCTGAGAATCACCAGGTGTCACCCAAAAAGATCCCCCCAAAAAACCCTATATCCTAATCTCCCCAACCCTTGGAAACCATTAACCTGGATTTCCCTGATTTAGACACTTTATATCAATGGGATTATATAATGTGGTCTTTTGACTCTGTTTTCTTCTACTTAGTCTAATGTCTTCAATATTTATACATGTTCTAGTGTGCATCAATACTTCATTCCTTTTGTGGCTGATTAATATTGCATTGAATGTATAAGGCATTTGCTTATATAGTCACCCACCAATGGGCATTTGGGTGTGCACCTTTATTGGCCAATATTGTTATGCTGTGTTAAACAGCCATGTATAATTTTTTGTATTGATGTATGTCTTCATTTGCCTGCCTATGGACTAGGAGAAGACTTATTGGGTCATCTCATGATTCTGTGTTTAATCATTTGAGTAAGTGCCAGACTCCTTTAAGGGGGCTGCTCCATTTAACATGCCCCCAGACTGCATAAGGACTTCGCTTTACTACATTCTTATTGACCCTTGTTATTCTCTAACAAGAATGGTTTTCTGATCCTATAACTGGATTATTAAAAGACCACATGCATACTCAGCCACACCTACACTGATACAGTCATTGAAACAGATGCACACAGAAAACTATGCTCCTATCTGTACCTACTTCTGGAGTTCTATGCAATACAGAGAATTCCAGAGTCGTTTACAATCGCAGATACAACCAAAAGATATATAATCACATAGCATATATGCATATGAATTCATAGATCCACATGAGCAAACATAACCAACATACAGTAGACCAGTGCTTCACATATGTGCATACATTTGTCATGGCTCCCACACAAACACATATTTAAACAGAGACCCATATACGTGCAGCTGGTAGCATATTCACCCTTGCTTAAATAGCCGTATACAAACAATAGTGTGCCCACAAAAAAACACAGTGCTAACTAGGAATACACAAACATACACACACACACACACACGCACACACACACACACACACACACCAGCATAATTTGTGGTTGCTGACTGAAGAAAATTGAATGTATTTGCTCTAGATAGCAGGGAGATGACTGAGATGTATTAGTCCTTGATGTATTTGGTAGGAATTCCTTTTCATTCATGCATACATTTATGCTTTCATTAAGCTACAATGAAGTATAAGTTGAACACATAATACAGTGAAGAACTGGAGTGATCGTACAGTGAGTAGGGTTTTGCCTTGCATGCAGCCAACAGAGGTTAGATCCCTGACATTCCATATGGTCCCCCAAGCACTGCCAGGAGTAATTCCTGAGTGCAGAACACAGGAGTAACCCCTGAGCATTGCTGGGTGTGCCCCCCCCAAAAAAAAACAAAGAAATAAATTAAATACAATGAGGGACTGGATAATACAGTGGATAGGGCACTTGCCTTTGCGTTCAGCCAACCTGGGGTCAATTTTTGACATCCTATATGGTCCCCAGAACCCAACAGGAGGGATCCTGAGTGCATTGCCAGGTGTGCCCCTGCCCAAAAAAAAACAAACCAGAAAACAAAGAAATACAATGATAAAAGAGGCTGGGAGATAGTACATGGTTAGAGCAGATGCCTACTGTGCTCCTGATCTGAGTTCAATTCCTGGCACTAAATGATCCCCTGAGATTCACTGGTTGAAGCCCTGGAGGCCTTCAAGCACCAAGTGTGTGACCCTGAAAGTCCCTAGCATTGTGAGGTGTCCTGGTCCTCCTCAATACTGCAGGATCCAAGCAGCAACACTTTGCATTGAACCACTGGCCAGAAACTGTTGGGACCTGTGGACCTCCTGAGCACTGCTTGGGAGCCCCCCCCCCCCGCTCCCCCTCAAAAGAAATATAAGAGATGACACATACAATACAATACAGAGTTCTTGTCACTAGGGACAGTTCTAGTGAGGGGTTAGCTAGTAAGTGAAGAAACAATCTGTGATAATGTGCCAAGAAAAAAATAAAACAAAGTGCTGTTGACCCTTGAAAATACCAGTTTTAACTGCATAGATCCACGCACATGCAGAATTTCTTGTCAACAATGTATACTTACAGGATCAATAAATACAGTATTGTCAATGTGGTTTTTTTCTGCCTTAGGATTATCTTAATATTTTCTGTTCTCAGCCTTCCTCATTGTGTTTAAGAAGTTGGTGTACAATACATAGAACACAAAATATTCATTGAACAGTTCTTGTTTCTAGTAAGGCTTTTGGTAATTGAGGGCTAATAGCAGGAAGGTTCTGGGGGGAATCAAACATTGCACATGGAATTTCAACCGTGCAGGAAGTTGGCAAGTTTGAACCTTTTGTTGTTCCGGGTCATAGGAATCTGTTAGGTCATACGCATGTTTCCAGGACAGCTGCAAGTTTCTAGGAAAACAGGAGACTTCAGCATTGCTGCTCCCTCTTTCTTTTCTTTTCCTGGAAAAGAAAAGTTTCAAGGGGGCTGGCTTGGTGGCTGAAAGTACTCGCCTTGGGGCTGGAGAGATACACAGTGGGTAGGGCATTTGCCTTGCATGCGCCCAACCTTGGCTGGATCCCAGGCATCCCATATGGCCCTCTGAGCATCTCCAGGAGTGATCCCTGAGCACAGAGCCAAGAGTAACACCTGAGCATCATCAGGTGTGGCCCAAAACAAACCAAAAAAAAATTTTTTTTAGGGGTTCGAGTGATAGCAGATCAGGTAGGGCATTTGCCTTGCACATAGCCGACCCGGGTTCAATTCCCAGCATGCCATCTGGTCCCCTGAGCACCGCCAGGAGTAATTCCTGAGTGCAGAGCCAGGAGTAACCCCTGTGTACTGCCAGGTGTTACCCAAAAAGCAAAAAAAAATTTTTTAATGTTTTTTAAGTGCCTGTCATGCACACTTGGAGTCATGAGTTAAATACTTGGTGGCACCCACGAGTGCTGACTGCAGTCCTGAAGTTCTGCCGTCAGGGACCCTGCTGCCCTCCCCAGCGCACAGGCAGGTGTGCGCAGGGACAGTCACTAAGGTGTGTGACCTCCCAAGCTCACCAGCTCCACAGCTAGCAATGTCTCCCCCATGAGCACAAGTGGATGCTTCCCCTGCAGTGTGTGAGCACTGTACCTGTGTGCAACTACCACCGACTACGGGTGCAAGTGCCACATCCAAATGGTGCAATAACCCCTCAACACCCTGGGCATTGCAATGACAAAAACAACAATGGGAAGTGAATGGGGGACGGGGGGGGGGGGAGAAAGGAGTCTTCGTTGTTGTTATTTGTTTGTTTAAGTTTGGGGGCCACACCCAGTGATGGTCAGGGCTTACTCCTGGCTCTGCACTCAGGAATTATTCCTGGTGATGCTTAGGGGACCATATTGGATGCTGGGGATCAAACCTGGTTTGGCCTCACGCAAGGCAAGTGCCCTTCCCACTGAACTATCTCTTCAGTCCCTCAGAGCGAGTCTTTAAAAATAATTAAGGGGGTCGCAGAGACAGTACAGCAGACAGGATTCAATCTCCCAGATTCAATCTCCAAGCCCCATCAAAAGTGATTTCTGAGTGCAGAGCCAGAAGTAAGCCCTGAGCACCACTGAGTGTGGCCCCCAAATAAAAACAAACGAACATTTGACAGACTCCCCTGTCCATCCCGGGCTCGGTTATGTGTGTGTGCACGGACATGTGCTAATAACAGCAGTAAAGAGTCTGCAGTTGGGACCTAGACTGCCGCTTTGAAATGTTCATCCTACCTGGATGACCTCTCCGTCTCTTTCTCTTTCCAAAACACGAGGCTGATAATAATAGTCACTTTAAATGGACCAAATTAGCTCGTACTTGTAAAGCACTTTAAACTGCCTGGCAAGCATTACGTGCTCCATCAGTATTAGCTCTCTAATCATTTCCCAAGGTAGGTCTTCACAGAGGAAAGATGAACATCCAAGAACCGGGGCAGGGCGAGAGCCACAATATAGAAAGTAGGGCTTGGGTTTGATCCCCGGCATCCCATATGGTCCCCCAAACACCACCAGGATCAATTCCTGAGTGCAAAGTCAGGAATAAGCCCTGAGCATCACTGGGTGTGACCCCAAAACAAAAAAATTTTTTAGAACAAATTGTATTAGCTGATACTTGTAAAGAGCTTTTAACTGCCTGGCAAGCATGACGTGCTCTATCAGCATTAGCTCTCTAGTCATTTTCCAAGGTAGAGTTTCACAGTGGGAAGATATGCATCCAAGGACTGAGGGAACAGAGCAAGGAAGTTGGTGTGGCCAGCTCTGAGGCTGAGCAGGGCTTCACACTGGGCTGTAGTTGAAGGGTCTCAGAGTGAGGTGCCGGCATGTGCCCTGAGCAGGCCGCAACCGTCTCCATCCTACAGACCAGCGGGGCTGCCCTGGGCTTCCAGCCCCATCAGGCCTTCCTGCTGTGGCCAGTGCACTCACGGGTCACCTCTGCTGTGTTTCCTCTGTAGGTCAGCACGTACCACCCTGGGCCTGCCTCCCCAGCGCACTCCACGGCGGCCGCCATCCTCAGCCTGCCCAGCTCCCAGCAGCACCTTGCAGCTAACATGTGAGTACAAAGCTCCAGCAGCCAGCCCATGGGCCAGCACATCGCCAGCCCTGTCTGCTGATGCTCTGCTGTGGGCTGTCACCACTCCAAGTAGCCCCTAGAGATTAGAGCTTCTGGTCCTTTGCCACCTCCTGAAGAAACGGGGCTACCAAACACACAGGAGCAGAGTTCCATCATTCCACTCCTGGTTTTACAACAGTAGGGACTCAGGGATGATGTTGCTGGGAGCTTGGATGTCGATTTGCATCTTCCTTTGGTCTGCAATGGGGCTGGAGCCATAGCACAGTGGGTGAGATGTTTGCCTTATATGCAGCTAATCTGGGTTCAACCCCTGGCATCCCAGATGTCCCCCAAGCCTGCCAAGAGTGAGCCCTGAGCGCAGAACCAGGATAAGCCCTGAACAAACACCACTGAGTATGACTCCAAAACAAAAATCACCATTTTTTTTTTTGAGTGACAAGTTGACAAGGGAAGGGCTGCAGAGGAGATCATTCCTAGCCCCATGGATAAACTGGTCCAATATTCCTGATCTTGAGGGTCTAGCAGAGTTTCCAGATATCTAGTCTGAGTATCAGACCCCTGGATCTGGCACGCCGATGTGGGCAAAGGTGTAAGACTTTAGTTAGGCAGGGATGCCTGTACAGCCATACATTCCCTAGAGCATTCTCTCCCAGACACAGACCTAGGAGTTTCCTGGCTCCCCCTGAAGAGAAAGTCATGTCTACCCCAAAGGACTCTGCCGGTTCCCAACCCAGCACCCCAGTTCCACTGTGTTTCCCTATCTCTCCCACCCGACCCCCAGAAGCCCAAATGAAGCCTCCTGCTCCCCCAAGGCTGCTTCTCAATCCACAACAAAGGAGAATTGCGGGACACTCCCTGGGTCCTAAACCAGCCCCTCTGCTCGGAAACAGGCATGAACCAGACTTCCAGCCCGCCCTACCTCTCCCATGCCTTCATGGCTCTGGCTGTTTTCAGTGTCCCTTAGGGAGAGGCCGTTGCTTCTAGGCAAGAGAGCCGGCTCAGTCCTAACTCCTGCTGGCCAACTGCTTTCTCTAGTAAAATATATTCCCACCGCTGGGGCTGGAGCGATAGCACAGCGGGTATCACAAAGGGCATTTGCCTTGCACACAGCTGAACCAGGTTCGATTCCCAGCATCCCATATGGTCCCCCGAGCACTGCCAGAAGTAATTCCTGAGTGCAGAGCCAGGAGCAACCCCTGAGCATCGCTGGGTGTGACTCAAAAAAAAAAAAAAAAGAAATATATTCCCACTGGCACCTCCCGCTGTGGACTCACTGTGTGCTCCTCCATGTGATACAAGCGAGAGGAGAGGCAAGAAGGAGACCTTGTGCCCCCATTCCCCACCATCCCAACCAGATGCTACCCCATTGATCACATTCATCAATGTGTATTAATTGGTTTCAATTTGCTTTTTAAATAAGTGAGCTTTGGGGCCGAAGCAATAATACAGCAGGCAGGGTACTTGCTTTGCAAGCGGCAGACCCAAGTCCAATCCCCAGCACCACACATGGTCCCCGAAGCCCTGAGCACAGAGACAGGCATAAGCCCTGACCACCACCAGGTGTAGCCCCAAAACCAAACATAAGTGAGCTTTATTTGTCTTTCTTTTTCTGTGGGAAAGGGCTTCCCCAGCATTGTTCAGGGGTACTAGTGGATGTTTCCCATGACTTTCGGCCCTGCTATACTCAGTGTTCAGCCTGGCACTGTGACATTGTTCAGACTCAGTTGAGGGCACCAGTATCTTGCCCTGTGAGGCTGGAGGTGGAGTTTGGGGCCTTAAGCCTGCTTGTCGAGGTGCCCAGTTTTGTGAGCTCAGCTTCTGCTTTTTCAGGCTTTGGGTTATGAACTCACTAGACTAATGGGCTTGCCTCCCCCATAAACCCCCTGCCCACACACACACACACCGTGACTCTTGCCCTTTCTTCACCTGGCTCATCTACTGTCTCTGCAGGTTTGTGGCCCTGCGCTCCTATGCAGCACACGGACCCGAGGAACTGGACCTGCAGAAGGGAGAAGGCGTCAGGGTCCTGGGGAAGTACCATGATGGCTGGCTCAAGGGCATCTCCTTGGTCACCGGGCGAATGGGCATCTTCCCAAACAACTATGTCATCCCGATCTTCAGGTGTGTCCCTCCCGTCCTGGGCATGGGGTGTGGTCCTCTAGGCAGGGGCCATCAGCGATTGAAGCAAGGACTTCGTATGCTTTCAGAGTGTAGTCAAAAAACTGTTTCCCATTTCTGTCCCATACTTGAGCGGAATAGCAATGGGAACATGTAAGATCCACAGATTCTGGACTGCTGACCTACAACCCAGGTCTAACACTGTCTACCCCCCGGGTCTTTCTTTCCCAAATAGCTTTTCCCCCAGTCTTTCATTCTCTGGCTGTACCAGCCCAGGTTGCCTCTAACCATCTTTTTTTTAAATTTTTATTAGTGAAACACCATGAGGTACAGTTGTAGATTTACAATTTTTTGTGCTTGGGTTTCGATTATACAATGATCAGATACCCATCCCTCCACCAGTGCCCATTTTCCACCACCATGGATAATATCCCCCCCATTTCCATCCCCCCCCCCATCCCACCCTGCCTCTGTGGCAGGGCATTCCCCTCTGTTCTCTCTCTCTCTCTCTCCTTTTGGGTGTTGTGGTCTGCAAAAGAGGCATTGAGTGGCAAACTTGTTCAGTCCATAGTCTACTTTCAACATGCATCTCCCCTCCTGGGAGGATCCTACAAACACCCTTTATTTGGTGCTCCCTTCTCTATCTGAGCTGCCCTTTCCCCCTAGAATGCCCGGCTGGCCTCTAAGCTATGGAATAATCCTCCTGGTGCTGATCTCAGCTATTCTTGGGTATTAACCTCATATTTTGTTACTTTATATCCCCCAGATGAATGCAATCTTTCTATGTCTATCCCTCTCTTTCTGGCTCATTTCGCTTAGCATGATACTTTCCATGTTGTACCACTTGTATGTAAATTTCATGACTTCATCTTTTCTAACAGCTACATAGTACTCCATTGTGTAGATGTACCAAAGTTTCTTTAGCCAGTCCTCTGTTCTTGGGCACTCAGGTTTATTCCAGTTTCTGGCTATCATAAAGAGTGCTGCAATGAACAAACAAGTGCAGATGTCACTTCGACTATACATTTTTGCCTCTCTGGGATATATTCCCAGGAGTGGTATTGCTGGGTCAAATGGGAGCTCAATTTCTAATTTTTTGAGAATCGTCCATACTGTTTTCCAAAAGAGTTGAACCAGTCGGCATTCCCACCAAGAGTGAAGGAGTGTCCCTTTCTCACCCCATCCGCTCCAGCATCCGTTGCTTTTGTTCTTTTGGATGTGGGCCAGTCTCTGAGGTGTGAGATGGTATCTCATTGTGGTTTTGATCTGCATCTCCCTGATGATTAATGATGTAGAGCATTTTCTCATGTGCTTTTTTGCCATTTGGATTTCTTCTTTGAGAAAGTTTCGGTTCATTTCATTGCCCCATTTTTTGATGGGGTGCCTCTAACCATCTTAATCCCGTAGCCTCAGATGTGCACAATCCCCAGGCCCAAATCCCCAGTCCTCATTCCTCCATGCCTCCACCTTGCCCTCTACCCCCAGCAAACAGGAAGTCTGTCAGAGATAGCCAGGTGCCACATCAGGCACTGTCTTTCTGACACAGACCTGAGTCATAACCCCCAGGACAATGAGACCTCCACTGAACTCTGTGGGGGGACTCAGACCTGCAGTCATATGTCCAGTTTGGGGTCCTTCATATAGGCAAGATCTGTAGCCTGAAGGTGGGGAGCAAGGATGGTGAAGAGATAGAAAACCATTCCAGGAGAAATGATAAAGAAAGTTGGCTTGGGGCTGGAGCGATAGCACAGCTGGTAGGGCGTTTGCCTTGCACGCGGCCGACCCGGGTTCGATTCCCAGCATCCCATATGGTCCCCTGAGCACCACCAGGAGTAATTCCTGAGTGCAGAATCAGGAGTAACACCTGTGCATCGCCAGGTGTGACCCAAAGAGCAAATAAATAAATAAATAAATAAATAAAATTTTAAATGAAAGAAAGTTGGCTTAAGTAAGCTGCGGAAGCCAGGGTGTGGCCATAGCCAACTGTCAACTAGGAAATCATGTAAATTAGGACTATGTAACTTAGTATGCTAAAAGAATGAAGGTCAACCCATGGCTCTACCTTCGAAAGTCGAGGTTTGGACTGGAGCTATTGTATAGCGGGTAGTACGTTTGCCTTGCACACAGCCAACCTAAGTTTGATCCCTGGCACCCCATATGGTCCCCTAAGCACTGCCAGGAGTAATTGTTGAGTGCAAAGCCAGGAGTAACCCCTGAACATCACTGGGTGTGGCCCAGAAACAAAATAAAACAAAAATTTAAAAAGAAAAAGACAGGATTCAATAAAAAATAAAGTTGCACTTCCTAAGCCATAGAGTTTTTTCCTGCCAGGCTGGCTGGTATGGTAATGGCCTTCCTTTCTAGGAAAAATGCAAGCCAATTCTAGGGTCCCTGTTTTGTATAGAAATCTCTCTTCATACGGTAAAAAGTTGGAGCAGAAGGTCTGAGCTCTTCCCTTCAGTAGAAGGCTCTTGTAATTGATTAAAAAGTGGGGACAATTCCAAAAGCAAACAATGTGTCTATAACCAACCCTTTAATTCATTTATTCACCAAATATTTACTGAGCACTTACTAGGTATAAGATACTGGAGAACAGACCCCAGTGAGCAGAACACTTCAAATCCCTGCCCTCAGGAGCTTACATTCATTGAGGTACAAAGAGAGGCTAATAAGTACTGTACATAGGGTGCAAGAAGAGCCAAGAAGAAAATCATTTCAGGAAAGGGGATACAATTATGTGGGATCCATCAAAATGTTGGTGGGGGTGGGGCAGAGCAATAGCATAGTGGGTACAGGATATACCTTGCACGCAGCCAACCCAGGTTCAATCCCTGGCATCCCATATGGTCCCCAAAGCACCACCAGGAGTAATTCCTGAGTGCAGAGCCAGGAATAACCCCTGAGTATTTCTGGGTGTCACCCAACTCCCCCAACCACTAAAAAAATAAATAAATAAAAAGAAGTTGGTCAGGGTTGATCAGGCTGGCCTTATTAAGCTACATGATCTCTGAGGAACGTGTGTCCCAGGCCAAAGGAACGGCATTTACTCAGGCCCTGAGGTAGGAGTGTCCTTGACTTGATCCTTGAGACTGAAGTGGGACATCTGAGAGGAGACAGGATGGTAACAGGAGGGCCAGCTTGTAAGAGTTCCCCAGCTCACAGCGGAGGATGTTGGCTTTCACCTTTTTGCACTGTTGAACGGAGGAGATTTATGATCTAATACATTCTCACCAGAACCCTCTAGTTTCTAGGTTGGGGACAAATTGTAAAGAGCAGCAGGTGAACACAGAGTAATTATCTGAGGCTATTGTAATAATCTGGGCTGGAGCGATAGCACAGTGGTAGGGCATTTGCCTTGCACGAGGCCGACCAAGGTTCAATTCCTCCATCCCTCTCAGAGAGCCCGGCAAGCTATCAAGAGTATCCTTCCCGCACAGCAAAGCCTGGCAATCTACACATGATGTATTTGATGTGCCAAAAACAGTAACAACAAGTCTCACAATGGAGACATTACTGGTGCCCGCTTGAGGAAATCGATGAACAACAGGAGGACAGTGCTACAGTGCTATTGTAATAATCCAGGGAACCAGTGTGTTGGTGACTAGACCCAGGATGTGAGCCATAGAGATGGAGAGGAGTGGGTAGCATCTGCAATGTTCTTTGTTTTTTGTTTTGGTTGCTATGATTTTTTTATTTTTTTAATTTTATAAAGTAGTTCACAATATTTGATTACATTTAATATTCAAACACCAATCCCACCACCATTTCACCGTCCCACCACCATACTTTGGTTATTTCTGACCAGAACCCCAAATTCCTACCCCAAAGTAGAACCGAAATAATATATTTTTTATTGTTTGTTGTGGAAAACCTGCGATGTTCTTTGGAGGGAGAGACAGCACAGTGGTCCGACAAGTATCCATGTGTAGGACTAGATGTGCTTCTTCAAGGTGAATCCATGTCTTTGGGTCATTTAACCAAAAGATGGAATGGCCTCATGCCGAGATGGTGGTATAAACCAAAATAATAGATTTTTGAGGACTGGGGAGGTAGTTCAAAATCAGGAGAAAATGCTTTACGTGTAGGAGCCCCAGATATAATTCCCCTCCGGCACCAATGGAAAGGGTGGCGCCCCTCCCTTAAAAAATACTAAATTTTGAGTGGGTAAAGAGCAAAGGCTTAGGTAGAATCAGATTGTTTCAGATACTTAGTCATTCCAGCAAAGAAGTCATACGTGATGAAAATCTGTATGTCTAGCATTTACCGGAGAGAGACAGACTTAAGCTGGTATTTAAAGTCCTAAAACAAAATGCCAGTTTTCATGACAGGACCAATTATACTGAAGAGAGAGGCTGGTGACAGGGCTGGGATCCTGAGGGAATTAGGAGGAGCACCTCAGATGGAAAAACGACAGTCCCAAGCTGGGACTGGTGGCTGGCAGGGATGGATAATAAGAGCCAAACCTCGGTGCAGAGTAATAGCACTGTGGGTAGGGCACTTATCTTGCATGCAACTAGCCTGAGTTTGAGCCCCAGATCCCATATGGTCCCCTAACCGAGACCAGGAGTAATTCCTCAGCGCAGAGCCAGGAGTCACCCCCTCACCATCACCAGATGTGGCTCAAAAACAACAGAAAAAAAAGAAAGTTAAAGCTCAGAAGTACTGAGGAAGGAGGGAGAATCATCTAGAAGTAGCAAGACTCACGGGACACTGACCCACTCAGGAGCAGCGTCTTCTGAGGGATCAAACATGAATTCCCCAGGGCCCAAGTGGACTGCTAGGGACACTCTCTGCAGGTCAGATGCAGGAATCCTGGTTCTTAAAATAGTTCCATAAAAACAGTCCCTGGTTCCTAAAATAGTTCTAGAAAAGAACTCTTTGAATCCTGGGTCTGGAAGGATCGTATCAAGGGTAGGGCACTGGCCTTGCTTGCAACCAAGCCGGGTTTGATCCCCCACCACCCGATCTGGTCCCCTGAACCCCGTAAGAAATGATCCCTGCACAGAGCCAGCACAAGCCCTGAGCACTGCCGTGCGTGTCCCCAACAAACAAAAACACTAACCATTGGAATCAGACTATATCGTTTATCACCAACCAAGGATCTGTGTGAGGGAAAGGACTTTGCCTCCCCCAGAGACAGAGGCCCAGAGACCCCTTCTCTCCTTGGTGGCTTTTCTCTTGTGTTCTCGAGGACATCGAAAGAGCCTAGACTCTCAGCCCACAGAGCACCGAGTTTTTCTGGCCCCACTCAGAGACTCTGCACTTGGCGCGCCTGTGTCGCGTGTCCGACATGAAGGACTGGTTTTACTTCTAGGGATCTAGGTTTCCCAGAAGTAAAGGTCCTTGGCAGTATGTGCCCCAGAGGGCTGCAAGGAGTGAGAGGACCAAAGCTCTGTGTGTGTGTGTGTGTGCGCACGCGCGCGCGCACGTATGTGTGCATATGTATGTCTTTCCCACTGTGTATGTGTGTGCGTGTGTATGTGTGTGTCTCTCCCTCTGTGTATGCAAATGTGTATTTGTGTGTGTCTCTCTCTTCCTCTGTGTGTATGTGTGTGTGTCTGTGCGTGTGCGTGTGTGTATGTGTCTCTCCCTCTGTATATGCGTGTATGTGTGTACATGTGTATATGTGTGTGTGCCTCTCTCCCTCTGTGTGTATGCATGTGTATCTGTGTGTATGTCTTTCTTTCCCTCTGTGTACACATGTGTGTATGCATATGTGTGTGTGCGTGTGTGTGTTTCTCAAGGGCCTCACTCTCTCCAAGCACAGATAGACGCAGATACATGTACCTGCTTTGTCTGTCTAGAGGCAGCACACCTCGATTCTGAACCACCCTCAGCCCCCCAGAGAGCTGCTGCTGCTTTTAGCAGGTTGGATTTGAGAGCTGGTGGGTTGACTTGCATCCCAAAGGCCTTTCTGTTGGTACATGGGAGGTTCCATCATCTCCTCACCCCATTTTTGTTTTCATTCACACCACACCACCACCCAGCCCCCTGAGCTATAGTGCAGCTTTTTTCAGAAACAGTCAGGAACAAAGGGTGAGGGGCCCGTGGGGTCTCTGAACCCCTCCTGAGCTGAATCTACCAGAGATGGAAGGCGAACCAACAGCCGCGCTTTTGCACAAGGCCAGCTGTTCCACTTAGAATCCAGTTGGAGCTGAAGAGATAGCACAGTGGGGAGGGCATTTGCCTTGCATGTAGCCAACCATGTTCGATCTCTGGCATCCCATATGGTCCCTTGAGCACCACCAGGAGTAATTCCTGAGTTTAGAGTCAGGAGTAAAGGCAAAGAGAGAGAGAGAGAGAGAGAGAGAGAGAGAGAGAGAGAGAGAGAGAGAGAGAGAGAGAATCCTCCTAGTAACAGGGAGTGAAAGCCTACCAGCCTCTTCCAAGCTCTTCTAGACAGTAACAGTGAGCTGCCCCCACCTGACCCCAACTGATCTCTCCTGGTGGGACATATTTTACGGTGGCCCCAGGTGGGACAGAACATCTGTCCCATCTTCACCCAGACTGCTGAACACACCAACATCCTGGGACAGCCCCTTTGAGCACCGTCTGGGTAAGCGGCCAATCTTTCTTTCATTCCGGATTTTGCAGAAGCCCCCTCTGCCCCATGCCCCCTCTGCAGCCCCTCCCCAGGGGTGAGGGACAGACTCAGCCAGTCTCACACTCACGCACTCTGGGACTTAAACCTTGAACAGGAAGGAAGCACCTGAGCAGAGCTGAAACCAGCCACCCACCAGCATCCCCTCGGAGCCTCCTGGCTCCTTCTGCCAAGCCCCCCACCCCCAGCCTCTTCCTTTCTGCCCACACAGCAGGATGTTACTATCTTACAACCTTCCTCAGTCCACCCCCCATGGCCCTCTGTTGCCTTCCATGGGCCACGACTCAGTTCCTCTTCTTTTTGCACATGACGGAAAGAATGACTGAGTCCAACTTTCCCCTTGGCAGGAGGCTGAGGAAGCACAGCCAACAAGCTGACGCAACGCCCTGTCCAGGGGCTGCCCATGGGCCCGGGTCACTGACTAAGAGCCTCGGGAACCTGCACACACGTCAGAGGCATGTGCCACTCCCACTTGGGCTCAAACGTCTCCATGTCCCTGTCTGGAAAGCCAAGGGTCTGCGACATCTGCCAGCGGGTGTCGGGAATCAATGAATATGTGTTAGGTCAGTGCTTTGAGCTTAGAAGTAAGTGCTGGGAAGTTTTGAGCTTCTGGCCAAAAGACTAAAGCACTTGGTTGGAGGTATGAGGGGGCAGGGGGGATGTACTTGGGATTTAGGAGCTTCTGGAATTGAGCCTGGTGTTGGGCTCAGAGAAATGATGTCACATCTTGGCCCGTAAACAGTTGTTCAAAGAAGGGACGGGTGGAAAGACTTTGGGCTGGGCCCTAATTAGCTGTATTCTGTCCTTGCTGTGTGGCGGCCTCTGGGAACAATTTTGGAACCTGTCTTTCCTGTTTTCAGCCCTTTTCGCAGCATCCGACATGTTTAAGCCTCGGTGCAAAGGCAGGGCAGAAGTCGTGCTCAATTGTGGAAGTCAGAGTGGGGTTTGCTCTCCATCCCACAGTGCTCGTGTCCAGAGTTTGGACTGAGCATGCGCATGTGGGCAGTCATGCCCCTTCCTTGGCCCCAGCATTGCCACAGAGGCAGGTGGCAGCGATGATTGTAAGTTAGGCCAGTGCTTTGAGGTTAGAAGAAGTGCTGGGAAGTTTTGAGCTTCTGGCCCAAAGACCGAGGGACTTGGTTAGGGGTATGGGTGGTGGACGGGGGAGGAGCCCCTGTTTGGGATTTGGTAGCTTCTGGAATCCTCTTGCTGTTAGCATCTATTTCTAGCAACTTGGGTAGCAAATGCTTCTGGGACAGAGTTAAATGACGTTTTTCCTGCTGTGTATGGCCCTGGCTGGCTTGTTACTTAGCTGCATAGCATTGCCTTTTAACCAAGAGCAGGAGAGAAATGGAGAACGAGGAGAAATCAAGGAGAAATTGCCAAATGAGAAGCCCAGAGGTGGTATTGAGAGTAAGGAAATGACAGGGAGGGTGTCTTTAAACTGGACTTCAGTTGAGTTGTTTTTCCCAAGAAATAAACCCAATCTGTGTATTTATTTATTTTTATTTAATTAACTTATTTTTATTGAATCACTGTGAGACAGACCCTTCCAAAGCTGTTCATGATTAGGTTTCAGTGTTCCAACACCCATCCCTTCACCAGTGCACATTTCTCAGCACCAGGTTCCCTCTCACCCCTAGCCTGCCTCTGTGGCAGGCACCTCCCCACCCCAGTCTATCTCTGTCTCCTCTGTCTCTCTGTCTGTCTGTCTGTCTGTCTGTCTCTCTCTCTCTTTCTCTCTCTCTCTTGCTCACTCTTCTCCCTCCCTTTTGGGCATTTTGGTTTGTGATACAGATACTGAAAGGTTGTCATGTATATCCCTTTACCTACTTTTAACGCTCAGTTCTTGTCCAGCGTAGCACAGTCTGTTTAATGAGCAGAGTGACCATTGATTGATGGACTTCTCTGCCATGTTGAGGCAGGATTGGTAAAGCAACAAGAAAAGCATGTAAACAAGTGTTGTTCCCTGTGGAATATAGCAGTTACAGCCCACAGATAGGGATAAGGAGTTGCTGTTTAGCAAACACACATGCAGTTATTAAAAGTCAATGCCCAGGGGCTGGAGCAATAGCACAGTGGGTAGCGCATTTGCCTTGCATGTGGCCAACCCGGGTTTGATGCCCAGCATCCCATTTGGTCCCCCGAGCACCACCAGGAGTAATTCCTGAGTGCAGAGCCAGGAGTAACCCCTGAGCATTGCCGGGTGTGACCCAAAAAGCAAAAAAAAAAAAAAAAGTCAGTGCCCAAAAGGAAACAGAGAGGGAGAGAGAGAAACAGAGACAGAGAGACAGAAGAAAAATGCTGCCAGAGCTTCAGGCTGGGACTGGGAACATGGGGTGATGGGAAACATACACTGGTGAAGGAAAGTGTGATGGAACATTTTTTTTTGCTTTTTGGGTCACACCCAGCAATGCACAGGGGCCACTCCTGGCTCTACACTCAGGAATCACCCCTGACGGTGCTCAGGGAACCACATGGGATACTGGGAATCAAACCCAGTTCGGCTACGTGCAAGGCAAACGCCCTACCCGCTGTGCTATTGCTCCAGCCCCCGTGTGATGGAACATTTTATGACTGAAACCCAATCATGAACAACTTTGTAACTGTGTATCTCATGGGGATTCAATAAAAAAGAAAGTAGAAGCAAAAAATAAATAAATAAAAAAATAAAAGTCAGAGTCCTGGGCAGAGAGACGATAGTTACAGTAGGTAAAACAGTTGCCTTGCATGTGGCCAACCCAGTTCCATGGAGTCCCCTGACCAAGGGTCACTCCTGAGCACAGAGCCAGGAATAGCTCCAGAGCACTGCCAGATGTGGCCCAAGTGCCACCCCACCCTCAAAAAAAAAAAAAATAAAGAGACCATGGCCTGCAAAGACAGTGAAAAGGGCTGAGCACATGTTTTTGCATGTGGGAGACCCCAGTTCAGCCCCTAAACACCCAGCCAGGAATCCCACCAGGTGTGACCCAAAGACTCAAAATAAAAAATCAGAGCTGGAAGGCAGAAGAATTGGGGTCGTATGGAAGAGGCAGGGCCAACCAGATACTTGAGCTTATTGCTTTTAAACAGGATGCAGGTTTTTCCAATCACCCATAATGTATGCCTGAATCAGCCAAAGGGAGTGTAGTTCAGTAGTAGGAGCAGAGGGCCAGCCTGGAGCTGGATTCAAATCTCAGGTCCAGTAGCTTCTTGTGTCTAGCTTTGTCCTCAGTAAGAGGACATTAGTACTACCTCTCTGAGAAGGCTGCAATGAAGGCTCGGGGATCATTTCATCCACTGGCCAGGGCCCTGCGGATCATGACTCCATATGGGTTTGTCCAAGTGGCTGCACGGATACTGCGTATATTACAGAGGCCGTCTACCACTATTAAATATCACTGTCACTGTCCTCCCATTATTCATCGATTTGCTTAAGTGGGTCCAGTAACATCTCCATTGTGAGACTTGTTGTTACTGTGTTTGGCATATCAAAATACATCACGGGTAGCTTGCCAGGATTTGCCGTGTGGGCGAGATACTCTCAGTAGCTTGCTGGGCTCTCCGAGAGAGAAGGAGGAATCAAACCTGGGTTGATTGGGTCGGCTGCACAGAAGGCAAACGCCCCACCGCTGTGATATCACTCCAGCCCCATTATTAATACATAATAATCAATCGTGAATCTTATTAATAAATCAATACAGAACACCTAAAATAAGTCATGTAAAAACTCTGCCTTTAAGGAGCTTAGAAACTAGTGGGAAGGACCTACGCCACACAGAAGAGCGTCCCTGCAGAGTGAGGGAGAATGACATCCTATCCTCTGACCGGAGGGCCAGGGGTGAGAGTGACCGGAGCTGGAGTAGGGGGGAGGCATCCTTCCAGCTTCTATATCCCCCAGGCCTCCACTGAAGAGCTCCCTGCACTCAGATAGCCACAGTTAACAAGGTGAACGTGGGGCTGGAGTGATAGCACAGCGGGTAGTGGGTTTGCCTTGCACGCAGCCGACCCAGGTTCGATTCCCAGCATCCCATATCATCCCCCGAGCACCACCAGGAGTAATTCCTGAGTGCAGAGTCAGTAGTAACCCAAGTGCTTTGTCAGGTGTGACCCAAAAATAATTTAAAAAAAAGAAACCCCAAGGTGAACAGGGGGCCGGAGAGAGAATACAGTGGGTAGGGCACTTGCCTTGCACACTGTCACCCTGGATCTGATCCCTGACACCCCTTATGGTCCCCCAAGTCCCAGCAGGAAGCATCTGCGAGCACAGAGGCAGAAGCAAGCCCTAAGCTCTGCAGAATGTGGTCTAAAAACACTCATAAAATAATAAACAAATTGGACAAGGGAGGCCTCATTCCTGCAGCCTAAGTGGTTGGCAAAGAAAGGAGGGATGGAGCGGTGGCACATGTGGGAAACAGCTGGAGCTGATGGGTTTTAGAAAGAGGGATGTTTTATGCATCAACCCTGCCATGAATACAGGGCCTAAAATAATTTATTTTTAAATAACAAATTAAAAGTAAAGATAAGACTCCTGGGGCTGAAGGGAGAGCAGCAGGGGGTTAGGTGCTTGCCTGACATGCGGCTGGCCCTGGTTCAATCCCAGCACCATACAGCATGACCCTTGGGCACCACCTGTATGGCCCAAAAAACAAATCAAAAACTAGGACTCTCTCTGATAGGTAAGATTTTATGGAAAGGACATTGCACTGTAACATTCTAGAAACTTCAGGTGCGCAACATTCTCACCCACATCTGGTACTTCCACCAGGTTCACTGAAAGTCCAGTAATGGCAGCCAGGCCTGTGACCATGTGACTCGGCAGGTGTGAAACCCTGAGTTCCATCCCTAATTCTGTACAGAGAAAAATTAAAGAAAGACTAACCCTATTTTCACCATGCATCTGAACCTTCTCATTTTTTTTCTTTTCTTTCTTTCTTTATTTATTTATTGAATCACCATGAGATACCCAGTAATAAAGTTGTTCATTATTGGGTTTCAGTCACAGGATGTTGCATTACCCATCCCTTCACCAGTGTAATTTCCAACCACCAATGTCCCCAGTTTCCCTCCCGCCACCTCCCTTTTCTCCTACCCTTGCCCCAGCCGCTCTCTATGGCAGGACTTTTCTTCTTTCTCTCTTCCTCTCTCTCTCTCTTTCCTTCCGGGCATTATGATTTGCAATACAAGTGTTGAGGGCTGGAGCAATAGCACAGTGGTAGGGCGTTTGCCTTGCACATGGCCGACCCAGGTTCAATTCCCAGCATCCCATGTGGTTCCCCCAGCACCGCCAGGAGTAATTCCTAAGTGCGGAAGAAACACATACACACACACACACACACACACACACACACACACACAAATTACAGGTACTGAAAAGTTCTCATGTATCTCCCTTTCCCTAACTTTCAGCACTCAGTTCTTGTCCAGAGTGATCCTTTCCAACTATCATTGTCATACAACTGAACCTTTTTAAAAACAGGATTCTTGTGTTTTTTCCCCTTCTGTGTTTTGTCTTTGGGAAAAAAAAATGTCCCCCCCACCAGAAGGACATCTAGTTTTCCAGACCCCCGGAGCCCTGGTCTCTACGCCACATGGACGCTGTCCACCTCGTCCGTATCTTCCCAAGGCAGCTTCTGCGAAGGGGACCCTCGCCAGAGCCATCCGTTCAAGTCTGTCTTTGTGCCCACTGCCATCGTCAACCCCGTGCGGAGCACAGGCAGCCCGGGGACGCTGGGTCGGAGCTCTTTCCGGAAAGGCAGGAGCAGCATGAGAAAAAGTAAGTGGAGACAGAGCGGTGTGTGCTTAGAGATTAGGTGGGCACCTCGTACCCCAAAGTCCAGGGCACTTTCCACCAGCATTTAACACAGACATCACAGAAGTGGGCCTTGCCTTTCTCCAATACTGGGTGGTCTATTGCATGAAGCCAGGCCTCTTCTGCTAGCCACTTCTGGCCTGCGCCTTGGATTCCCAGAAGAATGATGGCAGTTCTGGACACCAGTGTGGGCATTAGGACACAGCAGGGAAGATGGTGGCTGTGATTTGATCAGAGCCAACCAAACACTTGGGCCAATGCTTCTCAAACCATATCCTAGAGAACCGTTGTGGGTGCCAGAAAGGAAAGAAGAGGAAGAAGGGGGGACCAGAGTGATAGTACAGTGGGTAGGGTGTTTGCCTTGCATACGGCCAACCAGGGTTCAATCCGGGGCATCCCATAGGGTTCCCTAAGCACCACCAGGAGTAATTCCTAAGTGCAGAGCCAGGAGTAACCCCTGAGCATCGCTGGATGTGACCAAAGAGAGAGAGAGAGAGAGGAAGCATGTGTTCAAGATAGAACACAGGCTGCCTGAGAGGAGAAAAAAGAAACCAAGCAAAGTGACAGAGAGACAAGCAAGTGAGATGTGTATGCAAGGGAGAACATGGCTTGAAGAGCAAGCTCTGGCTTTTATTTTGACGTTATAGCAGCCACGGTGCTCACATGGCAATGTGAGAGATCCTTCATCTTCACGGCTTTGCTTTTACCTCCTCACACATTGGACTTCTAAAGGAAACTTCATTTTCAGGGATTCTAAAAATAGTGCTGGAAATCCATTATTTCACAAAACACCAAGATTCTAATATTTGTACAGCTCTCTAGAGGAAGACAGGGAGCTAAACAAAGCCAGTTGATTTACTTCATAGCCCCTAGTTTAAACAAGCTCTGGAATCTCTCACTATTTTTTTTAATAAAATGTTTCACGCAGTATTATTACTCAAAAGTAAAAGGTAGGACCATAGTCACAGCGGACCATGCCCTATCTCCTACACTGTGTCTCTCTAAGATATGGCCCGAACCCCCCTAAATTTTAAGCTACACCAGAAAAAGTGTTCCAAGAAATGTGAAGGAAGCATCTTAGCTCCACCCTTTCACTTTGCATCTGATCCCCTGCTTGACCATTTTTGCCTCTTAGTTCACTATCTCCCTCCACCCAGATCCTCCAAATTCCAGTAGGCGGGGGTCACACCCACCAACTGGCCCCCTGGCGCTGTGTAATACCATCAACGGCCAAGATTCAGAGACTATAAAACCCAGCTCCCGGAAGCGTGTGACCGCATTTGCAGCCGCGCGACATCTTATCATCTCATGCCTACTTTGGACAAACTGGCAGGCTACTGAATGTAACCTGCCCACACGGCAGAGTCTGGCAAACTCCCCGTGGCGTACCCAATATGCCAAATACCAGTAACAATGAAGGGTCTCATTCACCTAACTCTGAAAGAGCCTTGAATATGGCACTTTTTTAAAAAAAATCTCAGGGCTAGGACGAAGGAGACTTTACTGGGGCCTGCTCGAAGCAATCAACAAAAAACAGGATGGTTGTGATTGTTGTGATTGTGATTGTGACTCCCTCCTTAGTCTTCCTGTTGCTTTGTCTACCTTCCCTCCAGCTCTTCCCTCCTCTAACCTCACACCAAATAAGTAATCCCTCCATGACAGCCTGCAACAAATTGCTGATCTCATCCATCTTCTCTTTTCTCATTTGTGAAACAGAAATGGATAGTACAGTGGTAGGGCACTTGCCTTGCATGCAGACGACTGAGGTTTTCTGCATCCCATATGGTCTCCTGAGCACCACCAGGAGTAATTCCTGAGTGCTGAGCCAGAAGTAACCTCTGCGCATCACCAGGTGTGCCTCCCCCAACTCCCCCCTCTAAAAATGAAATGTAAAAGCAGAGAAGATAGCCCAGTGGGCCAAGTACCTGCCGCAGATCTGGGTTGTATCTTGATCCCGGCACTACATAATCCCCCTAAGCTACCCCCAGAAGCAACCCCCAAGGTCTCAGCTGGGAGTAGCCCCTGGGCACTGCTCAGTGAGTCCAAAAACAAAATGCCAATCTCATCAAGGTTACTGCATGTGTTTCTTAAACAATCCACGTAAGATTATGCCACGGTGCCTGGAATATCCTAAGCTCTTAAGAACTATTAACTTTGTGTAAGGTATTATTCCATTACTGCTGTTATTGCTGCTACAGCTAAGCAGATCTCTGATCCAAACTGAACATGAACTCCTGTCGACACATTCTCCCCCCTCTCCAAGTACGCACTGCTAGCAGGAACTCCCTCTTTCTTCCTTTCACATTCTCTTACTCCAGCTCTGCAAGCATTTTCATTGATTGGGAGCTTTGCTGTTTATCTTGCTCTAAATATATTGGGAAAGCATTGAAATGAGGAACCAACAAGATAAATAGGCCTTAAAACCCGAGTTCAATTCCTCCGCCCCTCTCGGAGAGCCCGGCAAGCTACCGAGAGTATTCGATATGCCAGACACAGTAACAACAAAGTCTCCAATGGAGACGTTACTGGGCCCGCTCGAGCAAAACCAATTTCTCAGACACTTCCTGGAGCCTTAGGGGGTGTCTGTCTAGTGACACTTGGATTTTCCCTGGTCCCAGATTTTTCTCTCTCCCGTTCCCAAGGTGAGATGGTCAAGCTATCAATCTCCCCAGAAGCAAAGAGCAGGGACTGAAGAATTGACTCTGCAGGTCCCAGGGCTGTCGGGGAAAATAAATGCATCTCAAGGTCGAATGTGTGGATGGTGGCTGGCTGCCTTGCAACAGCTAAGAAGGCCCACGGGATCCTCCTGCATTTTACGTTCACCTCAAGCCTCATAAGGAATGACAATGCTGAACATGGGCCCAGCGCAGGTCCTTGGAACTGAACGCAAGTGACAGATTCACACATGAGTCTGTAGAGTCATGAAGGGCAAATACCAGGCTGGACGTTACTTAGCATTGTCTTCTACAGGGCCGGAGACAGAAGCCAGGACCTTGTGCAAGCAAAGGCCTGTGCTTTCCTGAAGAGCCAGCTCCTGGCCACATTTGTGGTTCTCCAAATGCTGAGACACTTTTAGGGGGAATTTCCCTTGCATTCTCAAGAATGCAAGGGAAGGGCCAGAGCAATAGTACAGTGAGTAAGGCCTTGCACATGGCCAAACCGAGTTCAAACCCCTGCATCCTATATGATCCCCTAAGCACCACCAGGAGTAATTCCTGAGTGCAGAGCCAGGAGTAACCCCTGAGCATAGCTGGGTGTGACCCAAAAAGAAAAAAAAAATGCAAGCGATTTCCTGTCATTCCCAAGTCTCCAACAGAGCGTGTGTCCCTCGGGGGTGGGCTCTCCTAAGAGAAAGGAGAATGTCTTCCGGTTCCTGATGGAAGACCATCTCCATTAACAGGAGCAACAAAAATAAAAGAAGAGCTCATGGAAGGAGCCAAACCAAACCTCCTGGGCCTTGCATGTCTAAAGGTTTCTCTCCTTTACCCCAAACTGAGGATAGCCAATAATCACGGGCCGATCGACATTCCCCTAGATGCCCCTCACACTTGGCATACATCATTCAGTGGAGCCCTCACACTAGCACCCATGGGTGATGTTAGTAGCTCCAGTTAACCAGAGAGGAGTGAGGCAGTGACGGGTGCCATGATGGGGGACAGGTCTGACCTCTGAGCCTGTGTCAGGGACTTTCCAAGGCTCCATCAGCCCTGACCCTGGAAAGACTTTCCCAAGACTTTTTCTTGTCTCTAGTGCTACATTTCCTGTCCTCCCTTTTGCCCCCCACCACCTCCCCTCCGCCACACACACACACACACACACACACACACACACAATACTACCTTCTCCTGCACCATGTCTGACCCCAACAAAAATCAGGCCACCACCCCGCCAGAATGAGCTGCTCAGTTCCAATTGTCTCCAAGTCGCAGGTCAGGGGTCTCTCTTGCTCCTTCCCTCTCACCTCCCCCTAAGTCTCTCTCTCCTGTGCTCCTCAGCTTCCTCTGTCTCCTTGTCCCATGTTTCCTCGTTGGTACCCTTGCCTCTGTGTCGGACTCTCACCTCAAGGCTGGCTCTTCAGGTCTGTCAGCTTTGGGCTGGGGTGATACCACAGTGGGTAGGGCATTTGCCTTGCACGCAACTGACCCGGGTTCGATTGCCAGCATCCCATATGGTCCCCCAAGCAGCACCAGGAGTAACTCCTGAGTGCATGAGCCAAGGAGTAACCCCTGTGCATTGCCGGGTGTGACCCAAAAAGCAAAAAACAAAAAAAATCTAGGTCCTTCAACTTCACTTTCCATCTTGAAGGTTGTCTGAGGGGAAGAGAGTAACTGGGAAGCAAAATGCCTCAGCCACATCGCCCTCCTCTGCAAACATCCAGCGAGACAGAGAACATCTACCAACAGCTCTCAGAAAAGAACATGGTCCCCTTGAAAAGACAGGAGTGAATGTGCACCATCCCAGGGGCAAGTGCCTCACTGTTGGGGTGAGGAGGGCCTGCTGCTGGCCTTGCCTCCAGCCCACCATTGCTAAACTTTCTGTCCTGTCTCTCCAGATGGATCCCTGCAGAGACCTGTGCAGTCAGGAATCCCTACCCTGGTGGTGGGCTCCCTGCGACGAAGTCCCACCATGGTGGTCCGGCCTCAGCAAGTCCAGTTCTACCAACCGCAGGGGTCCCCTACCTCCCCCTCACCGGTGATGGTGGAGATGGGACCCAAGGCTGCTCCCACCGGGGAACCGGTCCTGACGTGTGTCAGCAGGGCCGGTGACACCAGGATCCACTCAGCGGCCAGTTCCTTGATTATGGAAGGCAAAGAAGTCCCCATCAAGAGTGAGCCCCTTCCCAAACCGCCTGCGTCTGCCCCACCATCAATCCTGGTGAAACCGGAAAACTCAAGAAATGGCACTGAAAAGGTAGGAGTGTGTGGCATTCAGGAAGCTGGCCCTTTAGATCCCTCACCTGGAGAGGGTTCCAGCCCCGGAAGGTGGAGGATAAGAACAGAATTGCCAACTCAGTAGTAGAATCCCTACCCAAAGGGATAGGGTGGCAGTCTCCACAGCCCTGCTAGATGAGTTACTGAATCTCTCTCATGCTTTTGATTATTTTACACAACTTCTCTTAATGCCCAGTGGTGGCTCAAGAAAATAATAGTAAAAGATGGAAGGATTTGACTTGAGTTCAAAAAGTTGGTTTGAGTTTCACCTCTGCTACTTGCTAGTTTGTGACTTTGACACTTCACCAAGACACTTCACCTTTCTTCATCTGTTTTTTTTTAATCTGTAAAATGATGGTAAGGACCATAACCACCTCATTGGATTGGAGATTAAGCAAGAAAAGATTTGTAAATCCTACACAGGACTTGATACTTAATCACTCATGGCATAGAGAAGGCAACTGAGGAAAACTTAAGTGACTTCTCAAGGTGGTACTGAATTTTAACGACCCAAACAATTAATTGTTACTATGACCTCCAGAGGTCAGATCCATTAACTTCTAGTCTAGTCTAGTCTTTTTCCACTAAAAGACATGGATATTTTTAAGGTGCATGTAATATACTCGAAGCAGAAGAAATGATGGGAGGGAGAAGGTGACATTAAGAAAATTGCATGGTAACACCTGTGCATCACTGGGTGTGACCCAAAAAGAAAAAAAAAACTAGAAAGAAAGAAAGAAAGAAAGAAAGAAAGAAAGAAAAGAAAATTACATGGTACTCATTCGTTAGCTTATTGAATACATCAGGGCCATGACCACAACTCCATAATTTCCACCATCCTCACCACCATCATTATTATCACCACCACCATCTCTCCCACTATCCCCCCACCACCATCTCTCCCCCATACCAACCACCACATCATCACCACCATCACCACTAACCAGCATCTCTGCCACCATTAGCATCACATGGTCACCATCCACCACCACCATCACCATGACCACCACCACTATCAGCAGCAGCAGCACCATCACCACCCCAGGCCTCCCAAATGAAAGAATGGCAGACCTGACTTCTCTATTGAAGGCCATCATGTTCGGTCCATAGTCTTCAAGTAGGCTAGCTTTAAAGGTACAGGGAAAGGCATTTGGAAAAAGTTTATGTGAGTTGATATAAATGTCAGAAGTTTTTTAATTATAGTATTCAAACAGTTCTAAGTGTTTCCATTTCCCATTACCCCAAGCTGCTAGATGCAAAAATAGATGTAAAATACCCTTTTCAAAGGGTATTTGCTAAGTGCCCAACCCCTGCTATATATGATGAGCATCAAAAGTGTGAAGCAAGTTAGATTCTCAGTGAGAGATAATTTGAATCAAATTTCATGAGAGACTATGCCATTCTTAAGTGCTACCACAGAAAACTTTATAAATTCTATGCTAGGGTTTGCCCAAAGCCAATACCACCTGGTACCAAGACCAGCCATTACTAAGGAAGCAGGAGAGTGGCATTGGGGCAGCCAGAGACTGGGCTTTTCCTCAGCAAGGGAAGGCTGATTGCTAACTAGCTCCAGCCCATTGCCCCCATAGCATGGGGCATAGGCTTCATATGCAAGGTGTTTTCTTATTTTTCCAAGAGAACTATGAAAACCTGCTTTTATTACGCAGTCTCCCCATGTTTAAGTGTTTGGTAAGAACTAAGTCAGACTCTCAGACGGGGGGATGGGGGGATGGGGGTGGGAGGGATATTATCCATGGTGGTGGAAAATGGGCACTGGTGGAGGGATGGGTATCTGATCATTGTATAATTGAAACCAAAGCACAAAAAATTGTAAATCTACAACTTTAAAAAAAATAAAATAAAATAAAGGGAAAAAAAAAAAAAAAGAAAAAAAAAAAAAAAAAAAAAAAAAAAAAAAAAAGAACTAAGTCAGACTCTCATTCTCGAGACTTAAATCCAGGCGGTAGGGGTTCCGTTGGCAAACTCTACTCTCCCTCAGTTTCTAGGTCAGTGGTCCCAAAGTGGGCAATGTTTCTGGGGGGGGGGGGGGGTGGAGGGAGGGGTAGTTTCTGGCCATGCAGTTGGTGCAGGACACTTTCTGTTTGCTTCCTAAAAGAAGGTAGGTTCTAGGAGGACTGGGAGGACTGGTGATTTTCTTTTTTTCCTGAAAAGCAGGCAGTAGATTCAATCAATTTGTGAACTTTAAATGGAGTCACCTGGGGATATTTCAAGGGTGAGGTTGGCTTTGAGAGAAGGCCCATGGAGAGGGGAGCAGGGACTGGGGAGCGGGAGTTGTAGTCCTGGGAAAGACTCAGGCACTCCGGCCTCCAGCCCTCCTCTGCAATTACCTCCTCTATTGCTCCTTCCTAAGAATGTGTTCCGGTAGCTCTGCTTCTGGGAAGTCTCCCGGGCGAGCCCCCTTCCAACTTTGCTTAGATATTCTCCTCCCAGATGTGCGCTCAAAGTAGATAAATGACCAAATGTGATAGCCTCTCAATATCTGTATTGCAAACCACAGTGCCCAGAAGTAGAGCAAGAGTTTGGGGGAAAATTGTCTGGCATAGAAGTAGAGGGAGAGCTGGGATGGGGGAATTGGGGGATGCTGGGGACATTGGTGGTGGAAAATCTGCACTGGTGGAGAGATGGATGTTCACTCATTGTAAGACTGAAACTCAAATATGAAAGCTTTATAATGGTATCTCATAGTGATTCAATTAAAAAAGGGGAAAAAATAAAAAATAGGAGCTAAAGAGATAGCACAGCGAGTAGGGCATTTGCCTTGCACGTGGCCGGCCCAGGTTCAATTCCCAGCATTCCATATGGTCCCCTGAGCACCGCCAGGATTAACTCCTGAGTGCAGAGCCAGGAATAACCCCTGTGCATTGCTGGGTGTGACCCAAAATGCAAATATATGTAGATATAGATATAGGTATAGGGCAGGAGTGATAGCACAGCAGGTAGAGCGTTTGCCTTGCACACGGCCAACACGGCCAACCTGAGTTCAATTCCTCTGCCCCTCTTGGAGAGCCCGGCAAGCTACTGAGAGTATCTCACCTGCATGACAAATCCTGGCAAGTTATCCATGACGTATTCGATATGCCAAACACAGTAACAACAAGTCTCACAATGTTACTGGGCCTACTCAAGCAAATCGATGAACAATGGGAGGACAGTGCTATAGTACATAGATATAGATATAGATATAGATATAGATATAGATATAGATATATTCTCTCCCTTTAATATCATATTCTTTCAAACATATGACGTTTCAATGTATGGCTAACAATCTCACAGTTCCGGCCACTCTGGCTGAAGCCCCTTTTAGGACATCCCAGAAATTCCACACAGTACATGGGGACAAAAGACCACACCTCAGTTGGGGAAGTGAGTGGGCATGATGCTCTCACCGGCCCCACTCTCACCCCCTCAGAACACTTGATAGATTTGTCTGAGCAGCTTTGTTTATTCTTCCTGGGCCACACCTAACCCCAGGGTACTCGATGCTTATGGACACCCAGGCTTGACCCAGGTGTTCACAGAATGAACGCATGCATGAGACATGACCAGGAAGAACAAGCATGGAGAAGCGACAAGCACCAAGGCCCGGCTCAGAGCTTGTTCCTCTCCTGACTCACCCTTCACTCTCCTTTCTCTTGCAGCAAGTCAAAACCGTGAGGTTTCAGAACTACAGCCCTCCTCCCGCCAAACGCTACACCTCCCCGCCCACCTCCGGGAAGCCTGAACAACCAGCCAGCCCCAAGGGGTGCCAGCCTGAAGCAAGTCCTTTAAGCCCAGAGATGAATATCTTATATGCCCACCGAAGTGGCTGCCATTCAGGTCAACCGACTGACCTCCGGAGGAAGCCGACTTTCAGCAAGACCCCAATGGCCACTGCCTCGGCCACACAGGCCATATTTGCCAGCAAATGAATCTGCAGGTGGCTTTTCTAGAGACTCCCCCCCAAAAAAAAGGTTAGTTGCATTTAAATACAATCTGCCTCCACTGTAGGCATCCTGTCCTTCTTGGGGGACTAAGCACAGATTCTTCTCTTCCCATGTGACCTCCAGGAAAGGCGGAAGCAGGGCTTGAGGGAGGGGTTGGGGAGGAGAGGAGAGAGCAGGTGGTCTGACAAACACAATGACTCTATTATGAGCGAGGTCAGGGCCCAGCCCAGGGCCTGTGAGAGTGTCCTGCCCACTCGATTCCCCGCCGAGGTGTGGCCTCTCGTCTCCCTGTACCATGTGGAATTTCTAGGATGTCCTAAACGGGGCTTCAGCCTGAGTCTCCAGAACTGGTTGGCCTTGCTTCTTGGACCTCATCACCAATTATCTTTTCTTTTTTTTTCTTTTTGGGTCACATCTGGCAATGCACAGGGTTTACTCCTGGCTCTGCACTCAGGAATTATCCCTGGCAGTGCTCTGGGGACTATGTGGGATGTTGAGAATCGAACCCAGGTCAGCCACATGCAAGGCAAACACCCTATCCGCTGTGCTATTGCTCCAGCCCCTCATCACCAATTTTCTCACCACACATTGAAAGAGTTTCTTACAGGGGCTGGAATCATATTACAGCTGATAGAGACTTGCCTTGTGTGCAGCAGACCCACATTTGATTCCTGGCATCCCATATGGTCCCCTGAGCCCACCAAAAGTGATCCCTGAACACAGAGTCAGGAGTAAACCCTGAGCACCACCAGGTGTGCCCCCCCACCAAAAAAAGTAAAAGCATTTAATGACAGCTGAAGCAATAGTACAGGGGGGATGGCCCTTTCCTTGCATACCACTGACCTGAATTCAATTCCTGGTATCCCATATGGTCCCCCGAACCCTGCCAGAAGTGATCCCTACCTTTAATGCAGAGCAAGGAGTAAGCCCTGAGCACTGTTAGGTGTGCCCCATCCCACACACAAACCAAAAAAAAAATAAAGGAAGGAAGGAAGGAAGGAAGGAAGGAAGGAAGGAAGGAAGGAAGGGGAAGGAAGGAAGGAAGGAAGGAAGGAAGGAAGGAAGGAAGGAAGGAAGGGAAGGAAGGAAGGAAGGAAGGAAGGAAGGAAGGAAGGAAGGAAGGAAGGAAGGAAAGCAGAAAGGAGTCCAACTTCCAGACAGTGTGTCTCCCCACATTGCTGCTTTCAGACCCTGGCCAAGAGTGGGTGCTAGGAAACCCCTGCTGAGTGACATGTGACGTGGTGGGGTGGGGGGGGACTGCTGGGGGTGGGACTCTTTCAGTTGCTCAGCCCCATGCCCTGACCTTCGCTCTCTCTGCTGTGTTCTGTTGGTCAAGTCCAGTTCATAAGTAGAGGTCAGTTCCTGGGAGCATTTGGTTTCTGCTCTGGCCCAGGACCCATGACTGAGGCCAGCCAGCTGTATTATCTCTCTGGCCCCACCTTTCTGCGTTTCTTCCCCTTTCACAGATCATTCGGTAGCAGCATCAAATAGCCATTTGCCCCAATCTGGCTCTTTCCAGAGCTCCCATCCACACCCCTGCTCCTGCCCTCTCTCCTCCTCCCCACCTGCCTCCCATCCACGTTCCTGCATTCCACACTGACCGTTCCATGGTGCATGTCCCACACATGTGTCCTGTGGAATTTTCAGAACAATCAAAGTCAGTCAACAAGAGTCAGAGGGTAAAAAAAGTGGCACAATTAGAATACTGCCTGGCTATTTGAACTGCCGCCTGGCTTCTGTTATGGGATGTCCCAAGGCTTTGTTGCTCAGCTGGGAATTGAGATTTTTGATGCACCAATGTGCCTGCCTTCCAATGGTTCTAGTCATATTTTTCTTTAATTTTTTTATTTTATTTTTATAAAGTTGTTCACAATGGGCTGGAGCGATAGCACAGCAGGTAGGGCGTTTGCCTTGCAAGCGGCCAACATGGGGGACCCGAGTTCGATTCATCCACCCCTCTCAGAGAACCCGGCAAGCTACCAAGAGTATCTTGCCCACATGGCAAAGCCTGGCAAGCTACCCATGACATATTCGATATGCCAAACACAGTAACAGTTGTCACAATGGAGACGTTACTGGGCCCGCTTGAGCAAACTGATGAACAATGGGAAGACAGTGACAGTGTTCACAATATTTGATTACATTTAATATTTGAACACCAATCCCACCACCACTACACCTTCTCACCACCATATTTCCATCCCGAACCCCAAACCCTGCCCCAAAGCAGAACCGAAATGTGTATTGCTTGTCATAAATGAGCCACTAGAAACAAGACCAAAAAGGTTTCTTAGAGGAAAGTGTGTGAAGATTGTTGTATTTCACGCAGGAGCCATTACACCCTTCTATAAGACATGTTGTTACACACTGAGCCTTGTGTGCTTCTATCTATATCTGTATAAATATATTTTCCCCTAAGATTGGTTGCCTTCTAGGTTCTAGTCAGTTTTTTGCAAGAATTCCTCCAAACGGTTCTTCTAAAAAGCCTTATCATGCTGGTGGGCCATGGGGCTTGTGCAAACTATCTCAGCAAAGGGTTATCTGCTCTATGCCTAGCCTGACCCCGGTGGGGAGTGAGCCACAGATGCCAGGAAGCGCCTTATTCAAACAGCTCTTGCCATCGTTTTCCACTCTTGCTACTGTTGTCTCATGAGAACTTCCTGAAAGAGGCCTTGGAAGTCTATTTTTGTCCCCAGAATATAGAGCAGGAGATAGTCTCCTCATGCTTCTGTGATGACCTGTGTAAAGTCAGTTTGAGATGTGAGAGAGTTTTGTTGTTGCAGGGAGCCATGCCCCCACCCAGTGGTGCTCAGAAGTCCCAAGGGCTACTCCCAGCAGAGCTGGGAGAGGGATGAGGTGGTACAAGGCGCCACGTGCCTGGTTCCTGAGGGAGATGTTTTTCTCCTCATCTAGCAGCCAATCCCTCCTTTTGCTGAGCAGCTATTCTGTGTCGAGCAGTGTGTGCTATAGTCTTTGAATTCTACCTAGGAGGAGAGGGACTACTATTCGCAGGTTGTAGAGATCAGAATGCTGGCTCAAAGGTGAAATGACTGACCCAAGGCAGCAAGGGTTAGAGTCCAACCCTAACCTTAAAGCACCAGTGAGCAGTGATAAACACATACTCAGTGTGGCTCGGGTGGGAGCAGGTAAACATAAAACTGTGTGCTGCTGAGATCGTGGGAGTGAGGACGGAGAGGACTTTTGGGTCATGTGAGGCAAATTCTCCTGGACAGAAACTTAAGCTGCAGCCAGAGCAATAGTACAGTGGGTAGGGTATTTGCCTTGCATGCAGCCGACCCAGGTTCGATCCCTGGCATCCCATATAGTCTCACAAGAACCACCTGAAGTAATTCCTGAGTGCAGAGCCAGGAATAACCCCTGAGCGTAACTGGGTGGGACCCAAAAAGATGAAAAGCAAATAAATAAATAAAATTCAAATAAACCTTTCTACCTATTTTTTAAAAGAAGAAGAAAGAAAGAAAGAAAGAAAGAAAGAAAGAAAGAAAGAAAGAAAAACTTGGGTGGGGCTGGAGAGAACGAACACAGGCAAGTAGGCACTTGCTTTGCCCCCTGCTGACCATGATTCAATCCCTGGCACTGCATATGGTTCCCCTGAGCCCTGCCAGGAGTAATCCCTGAGTACAGAGTCAGGCATACCACTAATTGTGGCCCCCAAAGCAAACAAATAATAAAGCTTGGTCCTGATGTCCCAGTAGGGATGGAAAGGAAAGTCCCTGGCAGCCAGCAAATCGACCCCCTGCTGCAGAACTTCGAAACCTGAGGAAGAACACAGGTGCCAAAGGCAACCAGAGAAGAAGAAGAGTCCAGCCCTAGTCTCACACAACCAGCCACCTTGTTCCAGAGCAGCTATAAACAAACAAGGAGCGTGGCAACAGCTTGAGATGAGAGGGAGGAAGAGGTCTATTGTGGATATATGTGGTGGGGCACACCCACCCAGTGATGCTAAGGAGTCCCCAAGGCTATGCTACCAGCAGGGCTGTGGCAGGGATAAGGAGGGTGCCAAGGATCGAACCCAACACAGCCAGGCAACCTAACACAGAGCCTGGCACGTGGTCCTCCACCAGTGACATGAAAACACAGCAGCAGCCGTCCTGTACCCCAAGTGTGCTTCATGACTTCATTTCCGGTTTTGCCTGTCCTCCTCAATGAAAGAGTAAGGCTCAGAAGAAGGGAATATGATTCCCACTCCCCAGCTCCCCCAGGACATCACTCCCACCCACAGTTTCCTCTTTCCTGTGAGAATAAGAGGCCTTAGAGGGGCTGGAGCAATAGCACAGTGGGGAGGGTGTTTGCCTTGTACATGGCTGGCCTGGATTTGATCCCGGCATCCCATATGGTCCCCCAAACACCACCAGGAGTAATTCCTGAGTGCAGAACCAGGAATAACCCCTGAGCATTGATGGGTGTGACCCAAAAAAAGCATAAATAAATAAATAAGAGGCCTTAGTGACATCTTCCAGTGTTTCATGCTGGTATTTATAGGGATCAAGGTGGGTAGATCCCCACCCACAGAGACAGGGTAATAATGCAGAGAGGATCCCTGCTTGGGGGGGGAGGAGGGGGAGAGCTGCCATATTAGACCATGGAGAAAGTCCTCTGACTTGCAAAGGTCACTCTGTATGTCTCTGGTGCCACTAGAATCAGTGAGCATGTGGCCTGCTCGCTCAGCCAGTCACAGTGTCAGCATTTGCTGGCTCTCAGGCAGCGTGTTCTGAAGGCCAGAGCTATCCTGACACCATTACCATGAAAACAAAGACAGCCTGGTCCATCCCAGGGACAGTGAAAGGCCATTATATCCCAGAGACCCTCACAAATTAGCCAAAACACAAGTATAAATCCAAACAAGCAGCTACCATGGGCCTGGGGGATCAAAGAGGAATTCACACAAACATCACCCCGAGAGGACTGTGCCCAAGTCCCTCAGCCCAGTTCCCTGAACTTCTCTGCTGGGGGCTAAGCCAGAGGCCGCTCAGCATGCTGGAAACATGTCAGTCCCCGTCACAGTGTGCAGTGGAGCACCAGCACCAGTTTCTTGGATGAGCACAGAGCAGTCAGCACTGAGCCTGCTTGGAAGGGAGGTTACCTTTGGATATCAGAAGCACATTTTTAAATACTCTGCTCTGCACACTATTTATATACTGAGCAATCTTTTTTAAGCTTAAGTTGTTTTTAGGTGTTGGCAAATGTGAGAATTTGCGCCTTCTTCGCTACAGAGGCATTTCTGCATCAAAGAATCTTTTTTTTTTTTTAAGTGTTTTTCTTCTCTTCGAGGCAACAGGATGGCAATAGTGTCACTATTCTGTTGGCAGTGTAATCAACCTCCTACCAGGCAAATCAGGAACTGAAGCAAGGGAGGAGTGGACAGTGCCCAGTCAAAACTAATCTCAGGGATTCTTACCACAGAGCTGAGGTCACCAAGTGGTGGGGGAGGAAGTCTGGGCGTGAGGAAGGAAGAGGCAGACTGGAAGTGACATCAGGACAGGGGTGGGGCGGTCACTGGTGTGTAAACTCACACAAAGGGGCACGGCACACAGCGGCGGTGGCTCTATCTCTCCAGCCGTCCGCGTTCGGTAGTCTCACCCTTCTCCCATCCCGGGGAGGTCGATGGCGATGGTCAGGAGGAGGAAGGAAACGAGGGCCAGGCTGGTTGGTATTAGTCGTGGTTTATTCCGATTCTCTCTCCATCTACACCAGTCTTCCTTCTCTGCCTCTGCCCCCTTCTTCCTCCCCCATGCTACTTCATTCTCCTTCTCCATCCCCCTTCATCCTCCTTCTCTGGAGTCTGGATTCTGATCCCTCTCTCTTCCTTCTGATCCCCTTCTGATCCCTTCTGAACATCCAGCCCACTCCTACAATCTAGTTAAATCCTCTCTCCATGAGGAATTGGGGGAACAATTACACATAGGTGCGGTCACAATCAGTAGGGGTAGAACTCTTAGTCTCAGGGAAAGCCGCTCCTAGGATAGATCCTTTCTCAGCAGGACAACCCACCCTAGGGCGGGATCCCATGGGTGTGTCTCTCCTCTCCTTGTCTGACAAGCATATAAGCATATATAATATAAATCATTTTGTATGGATACAGTAAGAAATATCTTAAACTCATAGAATCACTCTCCTAGGGCCATCTTGGTCTCAGACTACAGTGCTCAGGCCAGATAGTCTTTCTCACCCCTAGCCGGATCCTAGTCTCGTCATTACCTTTGGATCATGACAGCATTTGTCTATGATCAAACTCTTAACTTATAGTTAAGAATCGTGGCACTTTGGCCTGGCCCATTTCGATGCCAGGGTAGCTCACCGCTTGCCCTGGGTCCATTCAGTCCCTCATCGGGACTCTGCTTTTGGGGTATTAGGAACTAAGGGTAACTGAGGCTTAAGTCGAGAAAGCAGATGCCTGGGAGTGAATAATATTCAAAGCCAATCAAATCCTAAGTTACAAAGTATAATGTTAGCGGTCTTCCTGTATATATACAAAAAGGATATTGCTTTAAAGTAAACTGTTCATAAGGCATAAGGAGAGGAGAAAGGCAATATTTCACTCATACATATAAAATCATAGATTTCTGGGAAACTGACCTTACAAATTAACAGAGTCTGATTAAGGGGAAAGCTGATTAACTGGGTGGGGAGGAGAGCATAGGGAAGACTGTTTACAGATAAACACAATGGAATGGAAGTGCCCCAGGAGCACTGTGATGGGTGTAACCAGATAAACCTAAGCTTCTTGTGGAAGAAGGACAAAGCAGTGTTACCCTACACACTGGCACTGTGGTGGTGTCGGCACCGGCACCGTGACTGCACATCACAAACGCTATTGATGCTAAAGGGTTACAGGGCAAAGCAACAGCCCACGGGGATTCAGGGCTAGTTGCTCCATGATCTGCATTTCCAGTCACAGCGCTTTGTGGGTCATGGAGAAGCAAAACAACAGAACAGCTAGGAAAATGGGTCTGGGAGCCAGATCAGTTGAGATTTGGGACCAGCTTTCTCACATATTGTGTTTTCTTTCACCAGTGACTAAAAAAACTTAGAAGAGGGGCCAGAGCAATAGTACAGTGGGTAGAGCATTTGCCTTGCATACAGCCAACCCTGATTCTATCCCTGGAACCCTCCACAGTCATTTTATTATATCCAGATTTAGGGTTTCCCACTCGCAGAAAGACCAGTTCCACACTTGAGAATGCAAAAGCAAAGGACCTTTATTGTTAGCTCGAGCTAGGTCCAAGTCTCATCCAACACAGTGGAGTCTTGACAAGGGCCCCAGTTGTAGTTTCAGAGGGCATATAGCATATGGTTCCATAAGCTACTCATTCTTTACAGTTAACAAAAGACAGTTTCCGGCACACGGTGATTGATTGTGCCCACTTGCTGGGCCCAGGAACCTTTCAGGTGGGGTTACGCTGGCTAGTTATGCATTGTTTTATTTCTGGGAAACTGAAACAGTTTCAGTTCCAGGAACTGAACCTGAGTCCTACCTGATTTTTCTCATTTCTGCCACCTGTCGTGGTGTTGCCACTACTTATGGCGTAGCTCATTTCTTCACTCTGAGCCCTACCAGGAGTGATCCCTGCAGTGCACCCAGGAGTAAGCCCTAAGCATCGCCAGGTAGGGAGCAAAAACCCAGAGAGAAAAAGAAAAAAGAAAAAAATTAGAAATGACACCCCTCTGAGACCTGTTTTCCGCTCCATAACTTGGGGGTCACAATGCCCACGTCAGAGGCTTCCTGGAAGGATTTAACTAGATGGCATGTGGTCAGCACTGGCCATACCATCAGGTACCTGTAAGTGCTGCAGAATGGGGCCTTCACCTGGAGATGGGGCCATGGAGAGAGGGTAGGGAGAGAAAGCGACACTGGCACAGATATAGACTAGGGGAAGCAGGGAGTGAGGCATGGTCAGGAGAGAGGGTAGAAGAGAGAAGAGGGGAGAGAGAGAGAGAGAGAGAGAGACAGACAGACAGACAGACAGACCGATTTGAACCCCTTGTCCCCACATCCAAATCTTTGCCTGGTCACTTCTAGGCTTTGACCTTGAACCAAGCTCCTGAACTTCTCAGTCTTTCCAGGATGGGTGAGCCGGGGATCGGGAGGTCAGATTCCGATCCAGGCTCCATGACTCCTTCCTGCTTCTCCCTGTACTCCCCGAGGCAGCTCCTAGAATCTCTCCTGCCTTTAGCTCCCTTGCTTAGAAACAGTGGGGCTGAGCTGTGCTTTCCTCGGGGGCTGTGCAGGGGTTCGAGGAGAAACTGCCAGTGGAATCATTAGCGTGTGCTCCGCCCAGCAAAACAGCTTTAACCTGGGTGATCCTCCTGTACGAAGGCTTCGTCCTGAGTCCTCACAACTACCCAGGAGGCAAGAGCTAATGTTCCTGCTTTACCCACCCGACTGAGGTCTATTCCATAGCTCAGGGCATAGAGCTGTGGGGTCACTCCCTGGAGGACTGGAAATCGCCACTTCCCTGCTCTCCTTGCCTCTCTGATAAGCCAGCAAATGACATATGGACAACGCCATATAACAAACCTTTTTTTTTTTGGCTTTTTTTTTTTTGGAGGGGGGAGAGGTCACACCTGGCGATGCTCAGGGGTCATTCCTGGTTCTGCGCTAAGGAATTACTCCTGGCAATGCTCAGGGGACCATATGGGATACCAGAGATTAAACCCGGGTCAGCTGTGCGCAAGGCAAACACCCTCCCTCTTATTCTCTCTCTCCAGCCCCTGACTAATCTTTTTAGATGCATCTTTTGTCACAGCCCCTTATCTTTGTTTTCAGGGCCACACCATGCAGTGCTCAGGGTCTAGAGAACTGAGTCTGAACCCCGGCACTGCGTCGGACCCCTGAGAAATAAAAAAGGGTCACTTGAGGCCCACTGAGCCATCTCCTCAGCCCACCCTCACCTGCCCTTCCCACCTGCCCTCATCACCTCCCCTGGTCCCCTGTTGCAGGTGCAGGTGTAAGGTTGTCCTGACCCCACCCGCAGCCTGGAGCTCCCCAGCTGTGGTTCTCTGCCTTGGCCACTCCACACAATGGACACGGGTTTTTTTTTTTAAATGTCCATTCTGATTTGCATGTAAATTGGACCTGGACTGACTGGCCCAGCTGACTTGTGATTTTAGAGACAATCCCTCCTTTTTGGTGCCAGTGAACAGAAATGAAATGCCTCTGGCACACTGTGTCATTAGAACCTGCCTTTTCCAGGGCCACACCCTGCAAAGCTGAGGAGTGACACCTGCTGGTGCACAAGGGACCATATGGGATGCCGGGAATCGAACCCAGGTCAGCTGAGTGCAAGACAAGCATCCTCCTCATTGTGCTCTGGCACCTCCTTCTGCATTTAAAGTCCCAGAGAGGTGGGGTTTTTTTTTACCCGCCATCTCTAGACATGGGGAACATCTCAGGCACTAGGCTTCCATGCCTATCAGAACTTAAGAACTTGCCTCTCCTGAGGCTAGAGAGAGAGGGTACCGCAGATAAGGAACTTGCCTTGCACGTGGCCACTTTGATCCCTGGCACTGCACATGGTCCCCTCAGCATGCCCAGCTCTGAGAGCCATGACTGGGCAGTAAGCAAGAAGCAACTCTTTCCCAAAGATGCTCTTGAAATGGACACTCTGCTCTCAGAGATTCTGTACTGACTTTTCTCTTTCAGAAAATACAAGTTTTGAGTCTCAATTTCTGTCTGTCTCTCTGTCTCTATCTCTGTCTCTGTATGTCTGTCTCTGTCTCTCTCTCCCTTTCTCTCTCTCTCTTTCTCACTGCCCCCTCTCTCTCCCCACCCCTTCTCTGGCCCATCATTTTGGGTATCAGACCTAGGGCCTAAGACCAGACCCCAAGATGTCAGAGGTGCCTGGGTCTGCTCAGGCCTCTTCACCTGAGCATCATGTTCTCAAGCCTAACCTGGGGCTAACACGGCATCTCTGAGAACCATGGAAAGTGAACACCACGATAAGCCTGGGAGAATCTATGAACTCAGCCTCAAAAACTGAGATTTAGGGCAAAGGAAACACTAGTGCCAGTTCAATGTCCCCACAGTGTCCTCCATTCAGTGTGTGTGTGGGGGGAGGGGTTTGCACACTTGGCTGTGATGTGCTGGGAATAGCCCAGGGCCCATGCATTTAGCGGTGCTCGGGGCCTCCAAGGCTACGCTAATGCTCTAAGGATCAGTATAGGGATTAAGGTGCCTGTTTTGTGGGGCAGGAGCAATAGTACAGCAGGTAGGGTGCTTGCCTTTCATCCCATAGGTTCTCCTGAGCACCACCAGGGGTAATTCCTGAGCATAGAACCAAGAGTACCCCTGAGCATGGCCCCAAAATGAACAAAAACTTGCTTGCTTTGTGTGCCGCCAACCCCAGCTGCCAGAGATCAAACTGGCGTCAGGTGCATACAAAGCAAATACCTTAACCCCTACACTAGCTCTCTGCCCCATGGATTGTGCACGCGCGTGTATGTGTATGTGCATGCATGGATATGTATGCGTGCATCTATGTGTTGTGTGTGTGTGTGTGTGTGTGTGTGTGTGTGTGTGTGTGTGTGTGTGTAACCAAGGATTGAACCCAGGGACTCACACAAGCAAAGCAAGTTATCAACCACTGAGATACAGGCTTGGTCGGCCAACAGATATCAGTGGGTGAAATCTTGAAGAGCTCTGAATTTCTCCTAACAAGAGACTTAGTCATCACAAAGGAGAAAATTGGGAGTAAGTAGACCTCTACTTTGACCAAAAGGCCAACATTAGCATCCCCAGTAATAAAGAAGCAAAGTGACACTCTGTATACCCAGTAAGATTAACTGAGCTTCTAACATCTCAAAATTTAGGGTGGGTACCACACTCAGTGATGCTCAGGTCTCACTCCTGGCTCAGCACTCAGGGATCACTCCTCGCAGGGGACAGGGGTCTAGGGGATCGAACTCAGAGGCAAGGCAAGCACTCTACCTGCTGTACTATAGCCCCATCCCCAGCTTACAAATTTTTAAGAATTATTGTTCTTCCTAGGCTCCATCTGTGCCCAGTCGATTCTGAAATGTTTCTCGCCCTCACAGGCCCTTTGCCCAGGAGGACTGGCAGCAACGGGCTGAAGGGAACCATGATCTGCGTGATGGAAACTCCCTTGGCCGTCGGGAGGGGATGGGAATACCAACATATTGGCTGGCTCCCAAGACTGAAGGATGCTAGAGGAGGAAAACATCAAATCTCTCTTCACCCCCTGCTTCCTCCCAGGGCCGAGATGGAGAAGAGCAGCTGAGTCGAGTCCTGCCAGCCCCGGCCTTCCTGCTCCTCTGCACTGCTGGCAAAGCCAAAGCTTCTCTGGCCTGTTTCTCACACCCTGGCAGCCTCGGTGGTGAATGGAAGGCTTGGCCATCAGCCACCGTCCTACCCTCCATCTCACCTGTCCTTCAGCTCGGTGCGGGAGCACTTCAGGGAGGAGTGCTATTCTTCCTGCAGAGGCTCTCACCAGAGGCACTGCCTGCCCAATGCCCCCAGCCTGCCTGCCCTCCCCGGACACGACTTGGGCCCCCTCACCCCCAACACACCCTCTACTCCAATTGCATCATCCTCCCCCTTCTTATTCCAAGGGTTTCCTTGCAAACTTGCTGTTCAAGGGAATCAGGACTGGAAACATAAAGAATCTTAGATTTTTCTTTTTTTAAATCCCTGGTGAGGGCTAGAGAGAGAGTACATGAAATAAGGCAGTACTTGCTTGCGTGTGGCTGATGTGGGTTTGATCCCCATCACCCTATAGGGTCCCCCAAACACCGCCTGGAGTGAGTCCTGAGCACAGCTGTGTGTGGTCCCCAAGCAAAAACAAAACAAAAATCCTTGTTCTAAGAGTTAGCACAGACAGCAATGCTTAGAAAGAGGCTATTTCAGGTCTAAACATTTAAAAATTAGCAGTAAAAACATAAAAATAGCAGTCTAAACATAAAAATTAGGAGTAACCAGGCATTCTTTTGTTATTTTCATTGTTGTTGTTCCAAAGTGAATCATCAGAGAGAAACATCATTAGAAGAATTCTTTGCCAGCTTAGAAAAATTATGATTGAAAATGATCTGTAGTAGCCTAAGAGTCACTGCATCGATTAAAAAAAAATCCCAAGTACCAGAGATGCCCAGGACCCTACATTTGCCTCTTCTCCCCTGTTTTAGAATGAGAATTTCCATGTCACCTTGATCGTCAGAGATAGTTGCAAAAAGGCCGCCCTCGGTGGGTAGTTCATGGGTTGAAGATCCAGGCTCATAATTTTGCCCTGAAGCATCTTTGGTCTCTAATCCAGTCCTGTCGGGGAGGAGGCAGAAACTTCAGCCCCATGACTGGCAGACTAAGACGCTGATTTTGACTCACGAAAATGTTTTCTTGTGTCTCAAGCTGCCACTTGCAGGCCACAAAGGGGCACCGTCCCTCAATGGGATGAACACTGACTTCTTTTTTTTTTTTTTGTCTCCACTTTATTTAAACACCATGGTTTACAAAGTTGTTCATAATGCTTTGTTACAGGCAGTCAAGTATTCCAACCCCAATCCCACCACCACGTCACCTTCCCTCCACTATTGTCTCTCTTTTCCCAGCCTTTGGAACACTGACTTCTTAACCATGCCCTCCTCCCCATTAATCACAGGGGAAGATGGGAGTAAGCCATACGAAGCCCCCAAAAGATTGGTTTTATCTGCCAAGTGGCGAGTGAGAAGAGCGAGCCACAGCAAGAGGGGCTTGGCAGTGATACCGCTATCTCGCTCGTGGCCAGAGACAGTGGGCCACTGGGCCACAGTGCTGTCCCCTTTCCCAAGAATGAATTCAGGGCCCTCGCAGCAACTCTTCAGCCGCAAAGCCAGCAAATAGAGATGCTGCCTTCAGCTTCTGGAATCTACTTGTTACCACTATAAGGCCTTATAGCCCAGCTATGATTTGGGTTCCTGGCTCAAAATGGAAAATGCCAAAGGTTAAATCGTAGAATGTAGAGTTAGGAGTTAGAGAGTGTTAGAGAAAGACCGAGTGTAGCAAACAACCCACTCCAAAGTGAGTTGTAGAAAGTGCAGAAGACAAGCGGCCCTCAAAGCACATAAACCAACCATGAGGCCCCACTGGCTGGGGGCAGCATTGTGTGTGAGACTTCCTGCCAGCTCAGGGGTTTTTTTGTGTTTGTTTTCTTGAGTTGGGTTTTTTTTTTATTTTGTTTTATTTTTGTTTTTGTTTTTTTGTTTTTCGTTTTTTTGTTTTTTTTTTTCTTTTTGGGTCACACCAGGCATTGGTGGACCATATGGGATGCCGAGATTGATCCTACCTGGGTCAGCCACATACAAGAAAAACACCCTCCCACGTCTTATCGCACCAACCCCTCAGATCTTCTTAGATGCTGCTTTTTCCCCTCTCACACTTGAGAAATTGGAAACCAGCTTTTTTTTTTTTTTGACTATTGGCTTTTGGCTTTTGGGTCACACCTGCTGGTGGTGGTCAGGAATTACTCCTGGCTCTGTGCTAAGGGATTTCTCCTGGACACGCTTCTGGGACCATATGACATCTAACCCAGGCCAGCCACATGCAAGGCAAGCACCCTACTCACTCTACTCTCTCTCCAGCCCCACCTCTCATCATTTTGACTCTGACTAAGTTTTTATAAGTCTCTGGGAATTTTCATGGCTTGGGGTGCAAGGGTTTCATAGACACTGAGTTTTTCCCACAAACCTGCTTGGCCAATATATCAAATACTTTCTTAAAATGCAAAAGCAAGGAGCCAGATAGCACAGCACAGAGAATGCTTTCCTTCCATGCAGCTGACCCAAATTCAATCCCAGGCACCCCATATGGTCCCCCAAATCCCTGCAGGAGTAAGCTTTTTAGCTCAGAGCCAGAAGGAAGCCCTGAGTATTGCCAGGTGTGGCCCCCAAACCAAAAAATTTTTTAAAAATCCATTTGTTCCCAGCAAAGCTAAGCAACTTAGGAAAAAGCTTCCCATTTCCTGAAGTTACTTTTGGTTCTGAGTTCCTGCAGATACCAAGGTGTCAGGGGCCAAAGAGGGGTGCAGAGGGAGAAGGGTCAGGATGGATTAGAAAGATCAGAATGAGGCCAGCCCAGAGATGATCCTACTGGGGACTAAGTCTCAGCTCCTACAGTGGTGTTTCCATATTGGCCAAGGGGTGGGGTCTTGTTTAGAAGGATCCAGAAAAAAGAGAAATTCACTCCTGAGAAACAGAAGCAAAAAAGCTCTAGACTCTTGTGAGTCTGCTTGCTTTTTTTTTTTTTTTGAAAATCAGTGTTTTCAACAGACCAGAAAAAAATCATTATGGGTTGACATATATGTGAATAATGTTTATAAAGAGGGTATATATCATATGTAAGTCATCATGGACTACTATCGATATAAATCTTAGATATATAAAATATATAAGCATATAAAAACATTTTGTAGGGCAGTGGACACTTAAGGGCTCCCAAGATTTTTTGAATTTTTGTTGCAAGAGTATAAAGTTTCAGGGTTAGTAGCTTAGTTTTTTTGGTATACACCCCTGGGTGGGGTGCATGGTCTCGAAACATTGGCGAAAGTATTTTGAAATACTTATAGCAAGTGTGTCGTTGTTGTTTGCTCGCAAGGAGCCACTAGTGATCAGTGTGTCCATTGCAGTGTGAAAAGCCAAAAGGAATTTTGCAGAGAAGAAACAGAAAGTGTCTTCACTGTGGCAAGCTTTTGGACTGAAATCGACAAGTACTTTTGAGACTTCCGGTGTCAATGCTATTGTCTCTCACTTAAATCCCCAGTGTGGGATGACTTTACACCAGAGAAGAAGGCGCAGATGTTTACTAAGCCCCCTTTCTTGGGTTTACCTGACCTGTTCCAGAGGAATCCGGAAAGTTATGGTCCAAAGTCCTCTTGCTTTAGGCTCACGCTCCACTCACCATCAATTTTCAAAGAACTGGCTGTTCTTTGAAATAGTTTTGTTCTGGCATTCAGAGGCTCAAAGCTTTGAAGGCCAATTTCACTTGCTTGGTTCAAGGCTCCCAGGAAGGGTTGAGTTTGCTCTTTATAGCCCAAAAGGATCAGCAAAGGGGAATAAGGGAGTTCCTTGCTGGAGAAGTCCACTCCTTCCTTTCCGCCTACCGAAAAGATGACTGTGCTCCTAAGCATTGTAAAAATGCCCTCTGCTCTTCCTCAGGGAGCAGTCTGCCCCATTAAAGTGGAGAGTCTCCTTTGCCAAAAATGCCCACTGTTCGCAGCTGCAAGCTTGTAAGTTCCATTCTGTATTTTTGCATGAAACAATAAAGCAGGTTTATTTTCACGTAATGCACTCGTGTCTCAGGTCTGCTCTACGCACAAGCTAGCCTGGAGAGGGGACTCTTGAGCACTGGTTCAATGTCCCCAGAAGTGGGGACGAATGGAGATACAGCAGAGAGGGCGTCCGCTTGCTGCATTCAGAGTTGAGTGATCCATCCCCTCAAGCTTCCAACTTCTAGTACCCACAGGGATTTCTGGGTGGGTGGGACCACGCCTCCAGTCTCTGCCCATCCCTGGGATCCTGCCATGTCTCGGAAGGGCAGTGGGCATGGTTGGTTCATTGCTAGTAAATCACTGCAGATGACATCCTCGAGACCCCGGACCCATGCACAGACCCCGGTGTGTACACAGCAATATATCCTTGAGGGAACGAAGAATACACCACCCCCACTATTACCCACGCAGGGATTTGGGAGCTGAAGGTTTGCAGGTGCTAGAGAGAGCTCCAAGCTTGGAAGCAGCCCAAATTTTCCCCAAGAAGGGCAGAAATAAGCCGGTGAAAGGACAAGTCCACTCTGTTTTAGTGACATTGAGTGCCCAGTCCAGGAACTAACTAGCATTAACCATCTCCTGCTCCATCATTGGGACTTGGGGGAAGGGACTTTGGCAGAGAAAACAATTCTTCCAGCTTCCCAAATGTCACTCATGAGAGGATTGATACAGAAAGCAACCTCCGGGGCTGAGAATGAGGTTCAAGAGTAAAGCAAAGAGGCTGCACTGGGCAGGGTGAAGCCGGGGGACACAACCTCCTCTCGAAACCTGCCCTAAACCATCGTGCTGGGAAGAGCAAATCTGGGGAAGAGTCTCTGCTGCAAGTCAAAAAGAATGTCAACAGCAAGATGGTTAAAAGAATTTTTAATTTGAGATGATTTCAGTGACTTAGGAAGCATCATCTTTCCACTTGGAGGGCTCAGAGAGGAGGGTGCTGGGAGTTAGGAGGAGGGGGGAGGAGGAGGAAGAGGAGGAGAGAGGAAGGGGAGAAGGGGAGGGTAGGAGAAGGAGGAGAAAGAGAAAGGGAGAAGGGGGAGGTGAGAAGAGGAGGAAAAAGAGAGGAGAAGGAAGAGGAGAAGGGAGGTGGAGGGAGAGGAGGAGGGGAGGGGGAGGAGGACGGGGAGAAGGCAGAGGAGGAGGAAGAGCGGACAAGGGATAGGAGGACAGGGAGAAAATAGAGGAGGAGAGGGAGGAGGGGGAGGAGGGAGAGGAGGGAAAGGAGGAGGGAGTAGGAGGCACGGAGGAAGGAGAAGGAGAAGATGGGGGGAGGAGGGAGGGAAGGAGAAGGGATGAAGGAAGGGGAGAAAGTAGAGGAGGGAGAGGAAGGCAGAAGGAGGACAAGGAGGAGGAAGGAGGAGGAGGAGGAAGAGGAGGGGAGGAGGGGGATGAGGAGGAGGGAGGAAGGGGAGGAGAAGAGGGAGGGGCGGAGCTCCCCAGCATCAGAGCAGGGTGTCCTTGGTGGGCGGGGCCGCGTAGACCTCATAGAGCTGCGCCGGCCGCACCTTGAGCTCCCGGGCCACCTGGCAGATGGAGAAAGGCCAACAGCAGTGCACCGCCAGCCAGTCCTCACACACAGTGCCCTAGGGGGAACCCAGGGCTCTGTCCACCACCACAGCACAACGCCCCCCCCCCCCCCCCCCGCCAGTCTAGCCCCAACCCCAGGCCTTTCCAGCCACTCACACATATACCCTGGAGCCTCTAGTTCAGGCCTCAGACCTGAAGGCACCAATTTCTCCATAAATGTTTTTCTGTTTTCTCTGAAGTGTTAGTATTTGTCATTTTTTTCCCTTTGGAGTAAATAATAAATGTGCATGGTCCAAAATGCCCACAGTGGGGCTGGAGCAATAGCACAGCGGGTAGGGCGTTTGCCTTGCTTGTGGCCAGCCCGGGGTTCGATTCCCAGCATCCCATATGGTCCCCCAAGCACCGTGAGCAAAATTCCTGAGTGCAGAGCCAGAAGTAACCCCTGTGTATCGCCAGGTGTGACGCAAAAAGAAAAAAATGCCCACAGTTCAAGGGAGAGAAAGGGAAAAGGATACCCCTTCCATAGCACGTCCTCTCCCCCATCCCCCACTCCACCCCCGGGGAGTGCCACTGTGACTGGTTCCTTTGCCTCCAGAGGGGGACTTATGGGGACTGAAGGACTAGTTACAGCAAGTAAGGCAGGAAGCCCACCCAGGTTTGATCCCGGAAACCCATATGGTCCCTGAGTCCACCAAGACTGATTTCAGGAGTAAGCCCTGATCACTAGTGGATATGACCCAACACCCCAAAACATACAAACATAATGTATAGGCAAGGAACATCGATCAAAAGATAATAATGTATGCCTGGCATGCCCAATGCCTGAGTTCAATCCAGCACTGTCAGGGTTAACTCTGGTGACCTGCCCTCCCCACCCCCCACCCTACCCCCATCCCAACTGCACTCCTGGGTCCAAGCATGGAGGCACAGACACACTGATGGCCAGCAGTGCTGAGGCGGTGCCCCTATCCATGTGTCTTGGGGGTGATTCCACATGAAACCAGAGAGACCGCTTTTCTCAACTTCCCATGGGGGTCGTTATATCACTTAGTCTCTCCTTGCAGCCCAGACTCCACCCAACTGCGTCTTTGGAGGCCCCCAAAAAGCCCCCGCAAAGTGAATTCTGCGTATGCCACATATGGCCCACTTGGTGGGGGGGAGCTCCTTTTGGGTTATACCCAGCAATGCTCAGGGGTTACTCCCGTCTCTGCACTCAGAAATTACTCCTGGTGGTGCTCGGGGGACCATATGGGATGCCGGGGATTGAACCTTGGTCAGCTGCATGCAAGGCAAACACCCTCCCTGCTATACCATAGCTCCAGCCCAACATGCTCCATTTTAAGTCCAAGTTCTTCCATCGTCCCTTGCTGGGATAAGAGAGAAGCAGGAGCAGCTTGTAGACAACCATCTGCATTCTACTGTGTCCCCCTTAAAATCCTTCACAGTGTGGCATTTTGATGAGCAAATATCCTAACAGTGAATAAGTCAAAAATGGCTTTCCTGGGGACTGGAGAGATAGTACAGTGGGTAGGGTACTTGTCTTGCACGTGTCTGCCCCAGGTTTGATCCCCAGCACCCCATCTGGTCCCCCAAGTCTCTCCAGAGGTAATCCCTGAGCATAGAACCAGGAGTAACCCCTGAGTACCACTCAGCGTGGCACAGAAAAACAAATAAAGAACATGTCTTTATTTTCCCAAGGCTCCCACTAAGAACTAAGAGTGCTTTGAAGAATCTTTGTCTGCGTATATGTCTGTATGGGCGAGAGGGTGAGAGGGCCTCGTTCTCACGTGCTTGGAAACCTACTTACCCGTATTTTGTGTCTCTCTCGGGTGCCAGTTCTCAGTGCAAAGGTGGAACCAGGTAGCATTGGCAAACAGAAACATTCTCCATAGTGCCTGGCCAGGTCGCACTCCAGACACATGGGGCAGAACAGCCCACAGAGACCTAGCAGGAAGCACGGGAAAGGAGGCCAGCGCTCAGCTCTTCTCAGATCTGCGTAGTCTATAGAAGAGTCTCTCCAACCCTCCGATCCCCAGCCCTGCTGCCTCTGAGCCCCGCAGCTAGATGGAGAGGAACCTGTCAAGCCTCAAAGCTGCGAATGGAACATGGCCAGAACTGAGCCACATCCACATTGTCTTCTTTTGGGGCCCAGAGAGATAGTACAACAGGTAGAGAGTGCTTGCTTTGCATGCCGGCGACCCAGGTTCAGTCCCCAGCATCCTATCTGATCCCCTAAGTATCACCAGGAGTGATTTCTGAGTGTAGAGCCGGGAGTGAGCCCTGAGCATCACCAGGTGTGGTCCTAAAACAAAACAAAAATATCTTTATTTTTTGTAACGCTTGCAAAGCTGAACCTAAGACACTTCTGTGAGCATTCACTATGGTCATTGTCTTTTCCTGTCTAACAAAACAAAAACAAAAACATCATTTTTACCATTCAATCATAGCTGTTGCTTCTATTTATACTTATCTACCTGGTTTCAATACTTAAAAGATACAGTTGGGCCAGAGAAGTGGTACAATGGGTAAGGGGCTTGCCTTGCATGCGGCTGACCCAAGTTTGATTTCCGGCACCCCATATGGTCTCCCAGGAGTGATCCTGAGCACAGAGCCAGGAGAAAGCCCTGAGCACCACTGTGTGGCGGAAAGAAAGAAAGAAAGAAAGAAAGAAAGAAAGAAAGAAAGAAAGAAAGAAAGAAAGTCACAGTACACACAATATCAGACATTTTGTATACTTCATCCTTTTGGATAGTAGGCATATTTTTCTTTTTTTTTAAATAATGTAGGAGTACTACTATTTGTTCAACCATTGATTAAGCTGATTGGATTGGACATGAACTCCACATTACTTTTTTATTTTATTGTATCACCATGAGATAGAGTTACAAAGCTTCCATGTTTGATATTCAGCCATACAATGACGGAACACCCATCCCTCCACCAGTGCACATTTTCCACTACCAATGTCCCAAGTATCACCCCCCTCACATACATACATATCACAGTCCTCACCCTGCCTCTGTGGCAGAAAATTTCCCCAATACCCTCTCTCTAATTTGGGGCATTAATTTTGCTCTAATTTTCCCACCACCATTCAAACCTACCTGCCAGAGGCAGACACTAGATAATATATACTCCATAGCTCATTTTGAATATCACAAAAAGTCCACATGGGAACAATTGTAAATGTAAATTTCTAGATTGTAAATGGTTGGGTTCCAGAGACATCTCTGTATGGCACTAAACCATTTTGGGATTCAACTGGAGCCTCTGGGTCAGGGTTGTTGGTGCACTAAGATGGCATCCAGAGGCAAACTGTGGGTGTGACAGCCAGACTTCTGGGTAGGTGGTGACCCAGGGAGGGACAGCCCAGGTCCTCTCCCACCATATGGCCTGGAGATATAGTCCTGAACCCAACCCGCATACTTAGGCCTTGCTTTAAAAGCTCTTGGTCGGGGGCTGGAACAATTGCACAGTGGGTAGGGCATCTGCCTTGCACACGGCCGACCCGGGTTCGATTCCCAGCATCCCATATGGTCCACTGAGCACCGACAGGAGTGATTCCTGAGTGCAGAGTCAGGAGTAACCCCTGTGAATCGCCGGGTGTGACCCAAAAAGCAAAATAAATAAATAAATAAATAAATAAAAGCTCTTGGTCACTGGGATTCCATCTGGAGTAGGTGGGGAGACTGCACCTGCTCCATCTGGGGTGTCCCAGCAATATTGGCTCGGTATGAGGTCCAGAGAGATCTCCGGTGCTGTCATCTGGGACTTGTTGCTATTTCTCTGGGCCAGGGCTGTTGGTGCACTAAGATGGTGCCCGGAGGCTAATTGTGGGCATAACAGACAGTCTTCTGGGCAGGTGGGGACCCGGGGAGGGACAGCCCAGGTCCTCTGCCACCATGCAGCCTGGAGATGTAGTCCTGGAACCCACATAACTGGGCCTTGCTTGTAGAAGCTCTCGGTCACCGGGATTCCATCTGGAGTAGGCGGGCATATTTTTCTCTAACTGTGATCAAAGTCTGGTTCCGCTTGCTGTGCTTCTCAGGACTCTAGTTCTTAGGCCAGTATAAGCTTAGCTGACTTCATGGAGCGTCTGCCAGTTTTAATCAGTCAATGGTCCGAGGTGAAGCTTCTCAGATGTCAGCTGGACACAGTCTGCTTTAACTCCTGCATTCAGCTCTGCACTTGTTCTGCATGAACATCTATTGCAGAGGCTCTGTTTTCAGTATGTTTGGGGTCAGAGTCTCTGCTGCGAATATGACCATAGCTATCAATCAGCTCCTCGAGGGAGAAGAAAATGACAGACACACAGACACGCAGAATTGAAGAGCTTCACGGGCATGCACTGCAGGCTGTGAAGCCCTGATTTACAGAGCTGTTCTGAACCAAGAAAACAGCACAGGGGTTAAGGCTCTTGCCTTGCATCCTGCCGACCCTGGTGCTAATCCCCAGCACCACAAATGATCCCCCATTCCCACTCACAGCCAGAGCTCACTCCTGAGCACAGAGCCAGCAATAGATCCTGAGCAGCCCCAACTCCAGAAGAAAACATTGGTTATGGGAAAGGCATACTGGTGAAGGGGTAGGTGTTGGAACATTAGAGAACTGAAACCCAATACAAACAACTTTGTAAACATGTATTTCACTATGATTCAATAAAAAAAAAATAAAGAAGATAGTATGTCATCTAGCACTGCTAAGGATGACCACCTTGATGAATAAAAAAAAAAATCAGGACTCTAAGAGAGGGGAGAGGTAAACTTCACCTTTAAAAGAAGTGTATTCGGGGCTGGAGTGATAGCACAGCGGGTAGGGCGTTTGCCTTGCACGCAGCCAACATGGCCAACCCAGGTTCAATTCCCAGCATTCCACATGGTCCCCCGAGCACCGCTAGGAGTAATTCCTGAGTGCATGAGCCAGGAGTAACCCCTGAGCATCGCTGAGTGTGACCCAAAAAGCAAAAAATAAATAAATAAATAAATAAATAAAAATGAAAGAAGTGTATTCAGGGGCTCCTGGTTAGGAGAATACCCCACTGTGGAAGCTTCCTGCTCACTCCCCTTTATTTTCCTTATTCCTTATTTGTTTGTTTTTTGGAGGGTCCCATCTAGCCATGCCCAGGGGTTACTCCTGGCTCTGCACTCAGGAATTATTCCTGTTGGTGTTTGTGGGACCCTATGGGATGCTGGGGATCAAACCCAGGTCAGCCACAGGCAAGGCAAACACCCTGCCTGCTGTACTATTTCTCCAGCCCTAATTTTCCTACTCTTACATAAAGCCCTTATCTGAAAAACAGTGAATCCAATAAATGTCACTGAGGCATAATTTTTCAACATTAAGAAGAAATCGGGCTGGAGCGATAGCACAGTGGGTAGGGTGTTTACCTTGCACGTGCCCGACCCGGGTTCAATTCCTCCGTCCCTCTCGGAGAGCCCTGCAAGCTACTGAGAGTATCCCACCTGCATGGCAGAGTCAGAGTAACTTGTTTTTACTGTTTTTTGGCACATTGAATACGTCACGGGGAGCTTGCACAGTCTGGCAAGCTCCCCGTGGCGTATTCAATGTGCCAATAACAGTAAAAACAAATCTCCCAATGGAGATGTTATTGGTGCCCACACAAGCAAATTGATGAACAATGGGAGGACAGTGCTACAGTGCTAAGAAGAAACCATGTGGAATAGAGCAGGGATCACTAAGTCAATGATGGTTGGAGGAATCATTCGGGATGGGAGATGAGTACTGAAAGTAGATAAAGGACCATACATGGCAGCCTTTCCATCTGTATTGCAAATCATAATGCCCAAAAGTAGAGAGAGAGTAGCACTGTAGCACTGTCCTCCCCTTGTTCATCAATTTGTTCAAGCAGGCATCAGTAATATCTCCATTGTAAGACTTGATGTTACTGTTTTTAGCATATCGAATACGTCACGAGTAACTTGCCAGGCCTTGCAATGCGGGCGGGATACTCTCAGTAGCTTGCCAGGCTCTCCGAGAGGGACGAAGGAATTGAACCCAGGTCGATCGCATGCAAAGCAAATGCCCTACCCGCTGTGCTATCGCTCCAGTCCAGAGAGAGAGTATGGAGGAAATTGTCTGCCATATAGGCAGTGGGAGGGTTGGAAAGTGGGTGGAGGGCAGGGGGTATACTCGGGACATTGTTGATGAAAAATGTACACTGGTGGAGGGATGGGTGTTCGATCATTGTATGACTGAAACTCAAACATGAAATTTTTGTAACTGTATCTCACGGTGAGGAGGAGGAGGAGGAGGAGGAGGAGGAGGAGGAGGAGGAGGAAAAAGAAAAAGAAGAAGAAGAAGAAGAAGAAGAAGAAGAAGAAGAAGAAGAAGAAGAAGAAGAAGAAAGGGAAGCATGACCCTAGGTAGCACCACAATCAAACCTATCATTGTAGTCATGGAGACAAGCAACCAGCAACCAGGAAGGGAAGGGAGAATGTATAGAACATATAGAAGGAAACCCGGGATAACCCCCTCTACCCCCAGAATCACATCATGATAAAGCTGGCAAGTTAAGTGATGAATCAATTGCCTGAGCGGCCACTGGAACACACAGAGAGAAACACACAGGATCCTCAGTATTCCATCATGAAGAAGTTTCTTGCTTCAGAACTACTGTGCTTAGTTGTTAAGTCATGTGTACTTTTGAAAAACGAAACCCAAGCACAAAATTTGTGAGTCTACAACTGTACCTCATGATGTCTCACTAATAAAAATTTTTAAAAATTAAAAAAAAACCATTATTTTCATTTTCAATCCTGTTGGTCATATAAACCATGTCATTTAAGTGTTCACCGGGAGATGGTCCTAGATACTGAAAGAAACACAAACAAAGCTCAATTATCTTGATGGCACAGCAGTCAGATGTGATTTTTAAAACACACTTCGGCTTTGCACACAACCATCCTTTGTCCGATCCCTGGCATCCCATTTGGTCCCCCAAGCAGTGCCCGGAGTAATTCTTGAGTGCAGAGCCAGGAGTAATCCCTGAGCATCACTGGGTGTGACCACAAAAAAGCCAAAATTAAATAAAATAAATAAATGAAACAACTCTAAAAGCCAAGGTGGTACTACGCAACAGCTAATGCTTATACAGAATTTACCTTGGGACAAAATATTAGTTCTGCTGAAAAAACACTTTACATTTATTAACTCATTCATTTCTCACAACAATCCTATAAAACACACATACAGTGGTAGTTATGCCCATCTTAGAGAGGCATGAACTGCAACCCAGAGGATTTAAACAGCCCTGGTCAGGCCTTCATTAGAAAGGTTTGAGAGAGAACACATTTGAATGAAGGTCATCTGGCTCCCAAATCTACACTACTATACCCAACACACCTGTTCGTGCATTCCTTGGTGTGGCTTACTTAGCCAGCAGTCACACTGGCTGGGGATTTGCAAGCATCAAGACACTGTGGTCAGGAAGCCAGAAAGACAGTAAAGTGGGGAGGGCACTTGCCTTGTACGCAGCTGACCTGGGTTGTTCAATCCCCAGCATCCCATATATGGTTCCCTGAGCCCACCAGGAGGGAAACGAGTACAGAGCCAAGAGCAAGGTGTGGACCCAAAACAAAACCTTTGTGGTCAATAAGTATATTCCAGTAATTATGGAGACTAGTGGTACTACCACTTCCTGTTTGCTCTCATGGGAGTTTGAAACACCCAACTTCTCTAGGAATGAGCCTTGGCTGGGTGAGGGGTGAAAAAGTACAGTGGGTAAAGCCGTCAGGTCACATTCAAGAGATGTGTAGGGGCAGAGGATGATTCGGTGACTTAAGGAAAATGTTGGCAAGCACAAGGCCCTGAGTTCAAACCCTGGCGTCACTTGCAAATGTGGACATGATCCTGGCAGTCAAGCAATGTAGCTTGGTGCCTTAGGCAGCACCCAGAGCAAATGTGAGGTCCAGAGTTTGATTCCCAGTACTGCCTCTACACCACATGATCCTGACTGCTCCATTTCCTTGGTGAGGGGAAATAAAGAATGATGTGCAACAAAGGAGGAATGGAGGGCCTGGAGCAATAGTACAGTGGGTAGGGCATTTGCCCTGCATGCAGCTGACCAGGGTTCAATCCCTAGCATCCCATATGGTCCCTCCAAGAAGCGCTAGGAGTAATTCCTGAGTGCAGAGCCAGGAGTCACCCCTGAGCATCGTTGTGTGTGAGACACAAAAAAAGACAAAAGAAGTATTTTAAAAGAAAAGGAGAATGAAACTGTTTGTTTACAAGAGTCTCTAGGAGAGGGGTTGGAGCAATAGCACAGTGGGTAGGGCATTTGTCCTTGCACGCGGACAACCTGGGTTCGATTCCCAGCATCCCATATGGTTCCCTGAGCACCACCAACAGTAATTCCTGAGTGCAGAGCCAGGAGTAATCCCTGTGCATTGCCAGGTGTGACCCCCCCAAAAAAAAGTCTCTAGAAGAAACTTTTGCAACGTATATTGCAAGTTAAGGAGTGAGTATTAGGGGAACAGGAGTGAGCTTACAGTCCTAGGGTACATGCATGCATGCAGGAGGTGCCCAATATAACATGGTTCCTCAGCACCTGGCCAGCTGCTGGTAGGCAGAAGTGCACCTGGGCAGTAGGTCCAGGAAGAAATCTGCTAGGATTTGGGTCAGCTGGGCCAACTTACAGGGACAGTAGGAGTTGTCCGGTGCTAAGTCTCTGCTCTATGAGGTTCAAGCGGCACCAGCCTGGATGATTGGAATCTAACGATGTGGGAGATCTTCCATCTCAGCCCAGCTCAGTTGCCTGTGGATTCAGCTCCCCTGACAGCCCCCAGCATCCTATGAGCTTTAGCACAAGTTCACTTCTTCCCAGACACCAAAAAAATGACAGTGAGAGCCACAGTCTTGGGAAATATTACGTCCAGGGCAAGAGAAGCAGTACCTCTGGTTGAGGCTGGCCTGGCATGGGTCTGACTTGGGTTGATTCCCGGCACCACATTTGGTCTCCAGAGCTCTGCCAGGAGTGATCCCTGAGCACAGAGATAGGAGTAAGTCCTGAGCACCACCAGGTGTGGCTTCCCTGCCGCCTGCCTCCTGCCTCCTTCCTCCCTCCACCCCACCAATATATATTATTAGGCCTAGGATCTTTTCAGTTTTGAAATTGACAGGCTGACCCTCATCCCTTTAAGAGAATCGTCCACATCCAAGAGAGACCCAGTAACCCAGTTGCTTCGTAGAGCAAAAGCATCGGGCCAGTAAGAGGATATTTCTATGTGGTACCCAGGGATGAGTCATAATACTCCAATTAAAATGGAAATGAGGGACGGGTGTGAAGAGATAGCGGGGAGAGTGCTTGCCTTGCACGTGACTGACCCGCATTCCATTTCCAGCAACCCATAGGGTCCCCCAAGCACCACCAGGAGTGATCCCTGAATGTAGCATCAGGAGTAAGCCCTGCGCATCGCTAGGTGTAAACCCAAAACAAAAATAGAACTGATGTGCTTTGAGCTGGAAGCCCAGGTGGGAAGGGAAGCACGGAGATCTAGGAAAGTATCATGTTGTTGGTGCCAGTTTGAAGTTGAACCAGTGTCTGAAAATAGTTGAATCTTTTTTTATTATTATAAAAGTCCTACACATTTCTCATAGAGATGCACAAAAGAAAACTCAAAGTATTGGTGCTGCCATATAATTTCATCAGTGGCCAAGATCCAGAGACTCTGAAATAAAGTTTCCAGAGGAGAGAAACACAAGCCTTACCCATGAGTGAATCTGCTTCATAATCACATTCTGAATTTCAGAAGCAGCATGACCTCTCATACTCTACCCCACTGTTGTAGCAAAAGTAGCACACATTTGTTTGGGTTTACCATACATGTTAGTAATCTCTTATACAAGGGGTTAATGACTCCAGGATGAAATACAACAATCTTCACTTTCCTCTTATAGTGGTAGGAAGGTGCATGGTGGTGGGATTGGTGTTTGAATATGAAATGCAATGAATTATTGTGAACAACTTTATAAAAATAAAATAAATTTTTAAAATGATTGGTGCTGGAGAGAGTCCAGTAAGCTGGATTACATGCCTTATATGTGTGAGGCCTGAGTTCAATATCCCCTCACCACCACAAACACAACATGAACACACACACACACACACACACACACACACACACACACACTTCCTGGCCCTGAGCAATGCAAGGGTAACCCTGATGGTCGGTAGAACTGGGAGGGGCTCAGCAGCACAGACCCATCTGGTTAGCCTAAGTGACCAGTGCCTCAGGAATAACCCCTACCCCCATCTCCCAAACATGGTTTAGGAGGCCTCCTCAAAGGAAAAGAATAATCTGTCAGCCTACCACTGTGTGGAGCAATAAACTTCTGTATTCAAATCCTTCTGTACACTTTTCTAAATATTTCCCCACCCCACCCCCAAGTGGCATCTAATTGTGTCGGGTTAGTCTAACCTAAGACATCTTCTTATCCCATTAAATGTCACCCTGCAACAGGACTTTCCTAACTGTCTAACAATTCAATGCTGAACACCTAGGTTGTTCCAGGTTTTTGCTATAATAACAAGTGCTGCAAAAACTTAATGTTGCAGCTTAATCTTTGCACATTACTTCCTAAACACCTAAAAATAAAACTACTGGGTCAAAACAAGGTAATACTTAAGTTTTTTATGTTTTGTTTAGTTGTTTGGCTGTTTTTGTTGTTGTTGTTGTTGTTGGGTTGTTGTTGTTTGGAGGCCATACCCAACTGTGTTCGAGGCTTACTCCTAGCTTTGTGCTCAGAGATCATGCTTGGAGGTGTTTGGGGGACCATATGTGGGGCTGGAGATCAAACCTGGGTTGGTTGTGTGGAAGGCCAGGGCCTTACCTTCTGTGTTATTTCTCCGGCTTGCAGGGTGTGTGTGTGTGTGTGTGTGTGTGTGTGTGTGTGTGTGTGTGTGTATGTGTGTGTGCGCACGCGCGCACACACATGCACAAAAAAAGATAAGAGCTTTCTGTTCCTCAGCCATATTCCCGCCCTTATGTTTCTTTTCTGTGAGCATTGCTTATCCCTCCACTGGACGGGTAAAAATCAATTTATTTTTCTACCAACAGCAGTGCAGGTGTGCTTCAATTACTTGTGTCTTTGCCAACATGAGTTTTGCTCTCTTCAAAAAATCTGGGGGAAGGAAAGCTAGCTCAAAGGACTTGAGTATATGCCTTGCAAATTTGAGACACCAAATCTATCTCCAGCACTATCTTCATGCCCCCTCCACCCCCCACACACACATAGTACTGCCAGGTGTGGCCCCAGCGACCCCCAACACTACAGGGCATTAGCACGGGGGTTGGGGCACCACCCCCCAAACACTGCTGGGGAGGTCTCCCCAAAAGATTTTACATGATCACTTATGCTATAAATGTTATGTATTTGTTCATATTTTTATATATTGCTTTTTATTTTTAATATATTGGCTTTTTATTTATTGGGAGTGGAGGTCAACCGGCGATGCTCAGGGTTTAATCCTGGGTCTCAGGACTTACTCATGGTGCTGGCTCTGGGGACGATCTGGGTCCATATGAAAGCAAGCGCCCTACCCACTGTACTAACCAACTGTGAAGCCAAGGGACAGGCTGCCAGTGTGAGGTGAGGAAAAACGTCTTCTCTTCCTGGTGGACTGTGGGCATGACCCTGCATCCCAGGGTACAAGGTCCTGACCTCAGGTAAGCTGCCCGAATGCAGCTTTCCAAGCCCCTGCTGTGTGGGGAGAAAGCCTGAAGGAGAGCGGGAAGGGGCAGAACCTACAGATCTTCTTGTCCCTGCAGACACTGAAGAGGCCGGTGCTCCAGTCACCTCCTGTCTGGACAACGGTCGCCACAGCATGCTTGCCAGCCCCACCACGGCGGGGCTGCGTCACCACGGCCTGGAGGGCTGAGCCGGGCCTGGAGAGAGTCAAGGGGATGGTTAACTCAGGGGCCAGAAAGGATGGTCCTTGGGCCCCACCGCCCTGGTTCTGCCGGGGCTGCAGCAATGCTTTGACATGGGGAGCCTGGGCTTCAATTCCCAAGAACCGCTGGGTGACATGCGCCCCCCGTAAAAAAAAAAAGGAGGCAAATCCCAGCCCTCCTCGGGGCCTCCAGGATAGCTGTCCCAAGGTGTCCCTGAAGAAGTCCAGCTCACATTGGTTCCTGGGACTGGGTTTTGTTTGTTTGGGGCCACACCCAGAGGTGCTCAGGGCTTACTCCTGGCTCTCTGCTCAGGGCTCACTTTTAATGAGACCTTATGCGGTGGGAGGAATCGCGGCCATTAGAGGAACATGTGGCCTCCTGTACTACCCAAAGGTCATGCATCCTTGCTCAAGAGACTGAAAAGGAGTTGAGTCACTGAGCCCACAGTTAGTGAGATGCTAACCGGGATGTTCCCAATAGGGTTTGACATCTGACACCCGTGCTGTGGTCCCAGTGCACCTTTGGGCTGATCCTCCCTGAAGGGCAGGAAGCTGCTGCCCCCCAATCCCTCCGACATAAAAACTGTGAAGTCAAGGGACAGGCTGCCAGTGTGAGGTGAGGAAGAACTTCTCTTCCTAAAGTCGGAAGTTGGTTTTGGTGGACTGTGGATGTGACCCCCTGAGTCCCAGGGTACAAGGCCCTGACCTCAAGGAAGGGGTAGGTGTGGCAGATTCTGGGGGCCAGGAAGGAACTCAGTGGGGAAGCCCCCAAGATGGGTTCCAGAAAGAAAAAGAAAGTGTGGGCCTGCTCCAGGCGCTCAGGGTCCTGTCACGTGCTTCCCTTCTGAGAAACCTCGCTGGGCTTGCTCCAGCAGTGGCCTCACACTGCCATCCCCCGCCACCTCCCCCCCCCCAGACACCAACCCCCAAAGAGACTTTAGACCTCGATTCTGATTCCAGTGTGCAGAAAGAATGACAGAAAAAGCCACCTCAGGGGCTGAAGCAATAGCACAGCAGGTAGGGCGTTTGCCTTGCATGCAGCCGACCTGGGTTCGATTCCCAGCATCCCATATGGTCCCCTAAGCACCACCAGGAGTAATTCCTGAGTGCATGAGCCTGGAGTAACCCCTTAACATTGCCAGATGTGACCCAAAAAGCAAAAAAAAAAAAAAAGCCCACCTCAAACCCAGGCAACAGTGAGTTTCTTCCTGAAACAGGTGCTGCAATGTTAGTCGCTGGAATCCTGGGATGCTGAAATGCCAAGAGAGTCCCACCTGCTAGTTAACAGCAGGGCACCCACTTCTTTCCCAAACCAGGCCAGGCCACGACTACACCTTTTCAAGGCTGAATGGGAGGTGACACAGCTCCTGTCTTTCGCTTTTGTTTTGTTTGGGAGTCACACCCAGAGGTACTCGGGGCTGACACCTGGCTCTGCACTCAAGGAGTGCCAGGGATCAAACTCAGGTGACCCTCCTGCAAAGGCTGCCGATCGCTCTAACTCCACCCACTATTTGTTACACAGTCATTTGCTACTTCAACCAAAAAGCTCAAGTTGGAATCGCAAAGGGAACAGACACAGGAGGGCTCACCCTACTTCCTACCTCCAGCTGGAAGCAAACTGTTGCTCATCTTCCGATGACATGAGTGAAAGCAACAGAGGTGAGTGCATGTTGAGTAAGGAAACGTCTTCAGGAAGCCCAGAGGCATAATTTCCAAAGCAATTCATAGCCAGGAGGCGTTTTCTTATTCCTGGACTAACCTTGGTCTTCCCACAAGAGGCGCGGGTTTAGTCTGGAACTTCTCTTCCAGAGAACTCTGTTGACTTGCAGTTCTGGAACCTGAGGTCACAGCAGAGTAACAGGCATCTAATTTCCTTGAAGTTCCACACCGCAGAGCCTGGGGAGGTTAGTACAGTGGGAGAAGGCACTGGCCTTGCTTGTGGCTGACCATGTTCAATTTCCGGCACCCCATATGGTCCCCCAAGCCCTGCCAGGAGTGATGCCTGAGCACAGAGCCAAGAGGAAACTCTCAGCACAGCTGGATGTGACCCAAACACCTTCATCCCCCCAAAATACACATATAACGACTCATTCATCAAATTGATGGGAAAATTCAGGATCCTTTTATTTTTTCAAAGAGAGAGGAAGGGCCGAGAGGTAACTCAGTGGTGATATCTCAATGGTGTGTGCTTTGCATGCAAGAGGTTGGTTCAATCCCCAGCACAGAGTCAGGTATGTTTCCAAAACAAACAAAATCAATTGTTCAGGTATGTAGCTCAGCGATACAGCATAGGCCTTGTTTGTGAGGCCGAAGATTTAATCCCTGGCAGCACGCGCGCGCGCGCACACACACACACACACAAACATACACACACACTTTAAAGGGACTCAAAAGGCTACAGATGTCTGTCTTGCTATAGAACTGGAGTTAGCAAGCATCCAAGATATAGCTCCAGTTCAGGAAATGATGTGAAGCCAGACAAACACGAAAGCAGGGGCTGAAATGCCTCTCAGCTCAGGGGGCCTATTGGAATCCATCTCAAAGATGATTTCCAGGGGGCCAGAAAGATAGTACAGTGGGTAGTGCACTTGCCTTGCATGCAGTAGACCCAGGTTCAATCCTCAGCATCCCATATGGTTCCCTGTGCCCTGCTAGGAATGTTCCTGAGCAACATGCCAAGTGTAGCTCTGAGTACCACCAGGTGTGACCCCCAAAATAAATAAACCCAATGTGACATCCGTTTTCTTCAGCCTTTCAACTGAGTGCTGCTTCTTCAGTTGAGTGTGAGGTGAAGTCGGTTTATGCTTAGAGGACTCCATGTCCAAAAGTCCTTTTGCCCAGAGTCAGGGCCCCACATATGAGAAGCATACACTCTCCCACGGAGCCACATCCCAGCTCTGAAGAGCATCTTCGCTCGTTCTGAGAGGCACCCGGGTGCATCCGAGGGCACAGAGGACCCATGAATCCCAACTACTTACTCGGAGGGAGCCGGTTAAAGGGCCATTGAACAGATGGGAAAATGAGTCCTTTAATTGACTTTCCTTAGTTGGTGGGGGGGGGGGGGGGGATGGGGCGGGGTGAGGAGGCTGTTGATCTTGCTCTTCTCTGCCAAGCACACACAGTTTAATTTGCCTAAACTAAATCTAAGTAGGTTTGTGCCTGGGCACCAGAGAAGGTCACTTGATTGGGGGACACAGACAGGCTGAAATCTTAAAGAAGAATCTTAAAGATGGACAAACCACATAACAGTTGCCCCAAAGGAACCAACAAAAAGGACATAATTAGAGACTTAAGTGGCAGCCAATACACCCTGACATATTCTTATCAGCATTACTGTTATGATTCAAAATTATCATCCTCACACTGACCTAAGGCTCAGTACCTGCCAGGCAGGGCACTTCCTGCTCCATGTAAATACCTCCCAGTGAGCCCAGAAACCAAGTACACCATGAGGTACGTTCTCCATTATCAAAATCCTCACTGCTTCAACAGTGATTCCACATGGGTTCACATAACTTAAAGATGATGGGGATGAAAAATCTGGAAAAGGTTTCCAAACATGCAATGACCAAAAATTAATTCAAAACCAACAGCATCATGAACCCTAAGCGTTTCTGTCAGTGCTCACTGATGCTGTATTTCCCAGTCAACAGCAGACAAAGTTTATACAGCCGGGTCTAGATGAAGATACTGAGGCTGAGTAATTGACCAAGATCACCCGAGAAGCGAATGGAAGGACTCGAAATCAGACCTTCCACTCTTCTCAGCCTCTGCCCTGACCCTATGCTCTACTGCCCTCAACCCTGATAAATAATGATGCACTTAGAGATCTCCAAGGGAGCTTTCAGTCCCAACATCAATGATTTGTTTGACGGAATCTATGATAAAGCATTCATCTTGGCCTAATAGGCTCAACTTGCAGAGAACAAATCAAGAAGCTCAATAGCACAGCGGGTAGGGCATTTGCCTTGCACACAGCCAACCTGGTTTTGATTCCTAGGATTCCATATGGTCCCCCAGCACTGACAGGAGTAAATCCTGAGTGCAGAGCCAGGGGTAATCCCTGTGCATCACTGGATGTGATCCAAAAAGAAAACAAAACTTCAATAAAAATCTTTCTATGACCAGGAAGTTGAAATTCAGATTGCCTAAGGTCATCTGGATCAGTCTATTCCCATACTAACAGTATTCCCTGCCTCTGCCAGGTAATACTATTTTTTTTTCTCATATGAAGACAGGGAGCACAGACATTTCAAAAGACATTCCAGCAAGAATCAAGTAATTCATTTGCAGTACAACAGCATGATCTTGTAACACAACGGGACTCAAGAAAAATTTGACAAATGCCGACTTCTAGAGGGGAAAATCCTCTTTCCCAATTTTTGTGCAGATAAAATAAACTGATAATAATCTTGTAAAAGTACTGCTGGTTAATTGAATATACACCTAAGGAACTAGGGCTGGAAAGTCAGCACAGTGGGTAAGACTCATGCCTTTCATTTGGCCTACCCTGGCACCACATAAAAAATAAAAACAGAGCAAAAAAATAAAAACAGACAAAAAAGTATTAGACTTATTGCTTGTTTACAAAATGGTATGTATTTTGAATGCATTTGGGGAGTATATAGTCAAGTTGAAAGAGTCTCATTTGTTCTTTTACTTGGTTTTGGGGCCACACCAGTGGTCAATACTGGCAGGGCTCAGGGAACACTATAGCGTAATGCCAGGGATTGAACCAAGTTGGCCACACGCAAGGCAAGCTCTTTACCTGCTGTACTATCTCTCCAACCACAACCTCACCAAATTTTTAAAGGCAAAATTTTCTATTTAATTAGTGTTTTCCTTTTACAGAATACAGCTAGTACTATACTGAGTAAGATCTAAAAAGTGGTTAGAAACTCCTTTACCCTTAACAAGTGGTATAAAGCAATTATTTCTCAACCTTTTTCCAAGGGTTTCTTGTAAGCTTGTTCCTTCCTGGGCATCCTACCCTGTAGCGCCGGTTGCCCTCTAATCTTGCACAGTGACCCCACCTGTGTGCCTGGATTACCTGAGTGTCTGATGGGGACCAAATAGCCCCCAGCTGAGAACTGCTGGTATAATATACACCTCATAAAAGCAGCTTCTGGATATGTTTGTGTTGATCCAAAGAAATGAGAAGCTTCTGGGCAAACAGCAGTGATGTGTGAAAGAAGAAAATGCAAGCAGGACACAAAAACTATTTCTCTTAGAAACTCCGAGAAGGAAAAAAATATTTATTAGGCCCAGAATCCCAGACTACCTAGGATTATTCGAATGACATGCAGAAATTGATGGTTAGGAAGGAAATCCACTGAAGTCTCCACTAAGGGTCTCGATCCCCACTGAGGCACCGTCACAGTGGCTGCATGGTCAGGAACAAGAACAACCCTCCCCGAGGCCACCATTAGAGAACCAGGTAGACAATGGTGTCCCCGATATCTGCCCGCAGGCCGTTCTCTGTGAGGTGGACTTTCTTGCTCGGGAGGTCCACGTGGAAGACCGCGTGCTCCGTGATGGGTGTCTTCTCTGCGTGCTCGTTCCCCAGGACAGGAACTCGCCTCGGCCCCAACAGGGGGTCATCGAACCGCATCAGCTTCACTTTGGAGAGGTCTGCCAAGAAAGAGACGACCCGTGAGAAGTGACGCGGGCAGTCCCTCCAACCTGGGCCCAAGTTCAGGCACTCTTGTCCCAAAAACACTGGAGTGTATGAACTTCATCCGGACACTCAGTGGAACCTAATCTCCCAAAGCAAAGCTAAATTCCACAGACTTTGGTCTGCTCTCAGCCTTTTTCCAGATCAAAGATCCTGACTGCTTTTGTAGGACACGTCTGCTGACGTCAGGAGCCCAGAGGAACGACTGCTTCATGGTTAAGGATTATCTCTTATGATATCTCAAATCACTTTTTGCGGGGTGACGGGGTCAGGGTGTTGGGGATCATTCTCTGCTGTGATCAAGGGTCACTCATGACCAGAGACCACAAAGGTGCCAGGATTCAAACCTGTGTGGGCCTCATGTAAGGCACGTGCCTTACTCACTACACTATCTCTCCAGCCCCATATCACTTTTGATGTACTTCAATAAACCATTATTCAGAATATTAAAAAATAAAAAGTCTAAAACTTCTTTCTTCCCAGAATACACGAAAACTCAAGAGTTGGAGCCAGAGAATGAGTACAGCAGGTAGGATGCTTGTCCTGCATGTGGCTGACCCGAACTTGATCCCCAGGATCCTATATGATCCCCGAGCACTGCCAGGAGTGATCACTGAGGACAGAGACAGGAGTAAGCCCTGAGCATTATCAAAGAAATGATACAAAGAAAATAAATAAATAAAATGAAAGAGTTGCAGCGTTTTTTTTTTTTGAAAGATACTTTCAGAGAAAAAATTACTACTCTAAAAGAAATAGCACTATCAGTTCCTTGTTTTGCTCAAAGAATGAAATTGTGTGTATTAACAAGGAGATGAGAGACAAGGAGAGATGGAGTGGGAGGGGGAGGGCGGGCTCCTCCCACTGGGGAATATTTGTCCCACGAACATATCTATCCAACAACTGAGCTCAAAAATTAATTTATTTGAGCCTGGGGCCAGAGAGGTAGTGTGGTAACTCAGGCATTCGCCTTGCATGCGGCTGACCCAGGTTTAATCCCCGTCGCCAGCTGGTTTCCCAAGTACCACCAGAAATCTGAGCACTGCCGGGGGTGCCCCAAAACAACAACAACAATAAAATTCCAGCAATTCCCAGACTTCCTAACATCAAATGGCTTTATTTTATCTGATAGGAAAATACCGTAAGTGGCAGCAAATGCTCATTGTGGGTTTATGGCCCCTAACACGCAGACACTGGCCCATGTCACCAGTGGCTCACACTTGAACGTGGTTTCACTGACACAAATCGCAGCGCTGGCATCAGTATGAACGAATCCCAGTGTGGCTCTGCCACAGGAATAGAGGTGACGCTCCGACTCCCTCCCTAGTCCTTCCTAAGCAGGCCACTGGACGGTCCGTGAGCTGCCGACCCCCTGCTGTCGCCTCCAGAGGACAAGGCTGAGCCTGAGTGGGGTAAGGTGAGAGGCGACGTAGGTGCAGAGGGCGGCTCGGCCGGGAGGGCCCCCACAAAGACCAAAGAGCTCGGAATTTAGGGTGCAGACCTTGAGGTTTACAGAGAAGTTGCCTGTGCCGAGCATGAAGGCAAACCCTGCCTCGGGGTCTACAGGGTCTACTACAGTTGTGTGTGTGTGTGTGTTTGTGTCTGTCTTCCCATCTATCTGTCTCTCTTCCTCTGTCTCTCTCGCTGTCTCTCTCCATCTGTCTCTGTCTCTCTCTATCGCTCTCCTCTCACCCCACCTCCTCTCATACCTTCCCAGACCATCCCCATCATGCCAGGCAATACTGAATCCCACCATTTCAAAGAAGCCCTTAACAGTTAAGCTTCTAAGTAACAAAACGCCTTTGCTTTGACAGTTCATCAGGTTGCTCGTTACTGCCAAGACATTCTGGGGACTTTCTCAGTGGCTTTACTAGCTTTTCTTACCCCACACCTCTCTCGGCATCAAAAGTATTGAAATTTAGGTCTGCAACTAGACCAGATTTCAGGCACTTTGCGGAAATAAGCGCATGTGCCTGATCTCGGGTCTCTAAGGGTGGATAATGTGCAATGAAGCCTTTCGCCTTCGAGTTATGAGTTCGCATGGGGCACGGCAGTGAGTGATTTCAGGGCATTATCATCCAATCTGGCCTTTGGTGGGGGGGGATCGTTTTAGCCCGTTCCCCCTGAACTTATCATCCACCTCCATATAATCGGCACTAATTAGCGGCCTGCCGGCTATCGCAGGAAGCAGACTGAGGCACGTGTGATTAATTTCCCTCCTTTCCCGTCTCAGATCCAATATTCTAAGCCCACCCCCACCAAAGCCCCCTGAGGGCTTTCAGAAGAAGTCTCAAGGTTAGAGGGTTTCTGCAGACACCGGAGGAATTTCAATTGGAACTCCTCCTAACATTTCCATCCTCTAAAATTCACAGCAGCCCCGCACCCGCACCAATTCAAAGCACTTTACAGCAATATTATTCACAGCTGGCGTGCCAAAGGATGCAAGAATTAGGCCAGTGAGAGGCTCCATGAGTAAAGACAAGAGATGGGGAACAGATTTCAGTGGATCCTAAAGAACTTAGCACTTGGGGCCAGAGCGATAGCACAGCTATGCCTTGCATGCGACTGAACCGGGTTCGATTCTCAGTATCCCATATGGTCCCCTGAGCACCGCCAGGAGTAATTCCTGAGTGCATGAGCCAGGAATAAACCCTTTGTAATGCCAGGCGCGACCCAAAAAGCAAAAAAAAAAAAAAAAAATTTAGTGCTCTATCCCAGGACATGTAACAGGAGGCAGGTTTAACTGTGCAGAATACACTTTAGGGGCTGGAGAGGCTGTACAGTGGCTGAGGCGCTTGCCTTGCACACGGCCGACCTGGGCTCGATCCCAAGTCGCACATATAGTCCCTGCACCACCGGGAGGAAGCGCTGAGCACTGCAGGGTGTAGCCGTCCCCAAAATGAACATGAGAAAACAAAATCAGAATGAACTCTGCACTGCCTCAGCTTCATACTAACACTCGCAAACAACTATTTCTTAACAAGCTGTCAGATTTATTCTTTGAGTATGAGTTCTTTCTCTTTTTTTTTGTTCTTTGATTTATCATTTATTTTTTAATTTTATTGAATCACCGTGAGATAGTTACAAGCTTTCATATTTGGTTTATAATCACACAATGGTCAAAAACCCATCCCTACACCAGTGCATGTTCCCTACTATCAATATCTCCAGTATACCCCCCCTTTCCCACCCTCCCTCTGCCTCCATGGCAGACAATATTCCCCATGCTCTCTCTCTACTTTCGGGCATTATGGTTTGCAATACAGACACTGAGAGGTTTTCATGTTTGGTCCTTTATCAACTTTCTTCACACATCTTCCATCCCGACCAGTTCCTCAAGCCATCATTTTGTTAGTGATTCCTTCTCTATTCCAGCTGCCTTCTCCCCTCGTCTCATGACAGAATATAATTGGTACAAACAATGGAGGATCACAAAATATCTTCCTGTGTGTTCGTAATTCGAAATTGTCTGCTCTCTGTGGCCTGGAAATTGTTTTTATCTTTTTGGTTTGGAGAAAGCACCACTCATTCCCTGGCGCTGTGCTCAGGCCTCACTCCTGGCAGGTTTGGGGGACCAGCTGGGGTGTTGGTGCACAGAGGGGCAAGGCGAGGACCCCACGTGCTCTACTCTCTCTCCAGCCCCCATTCCATTTATCTTAAATTCTGTAGCCGCTTCCAGGGGCCTTAATCTGGCCTCTGTGTTAACACATTGCTTTTTTTTTTTTTTTTTTGCTCTTTGGGTCACACCCAGAGATGCTCAGGAATTACTCCTGGTGGTGTTGGGGGGACCATATGGGACGCCGGGGATCAAACTCGGGGTGGCCACGTGCAAAACAAATGCACTACCCGCTGTGCTATTGTTCCGGCTCCACAATTTCTTAAAATATCCCTAAACAATCAAAGCCTGAGCCCTCATACACTCCTGGCACAGAAAGAAAACAAGGTCTACCTGTGGCTACTAATCTACACCTTTCCCCTCAGTCTCATGAGGACAGCTGGAGGTCTAATGCAAACTTTCTGATCCCTGCGGACCAACAGCTAGAAACAATCGCACCTTGTCCTCGACTGCAAATGTGATCGGCATCACAGCTGCCCCTCCTTAGAGCATTACATACTGTTCTAGCTCAGTCCCCTGCTCCTTCACAACATCTGGTCCCCCCTTTCCCGCCAGCTTGCCCCAGGCCCTTTGGACATGGTGGGCAAACACTTTCCTCTTTCAGATATTAGACATGGTGGCCTCATAATACACCACAGGAGGTAGATAAGCAACTTCAAGAGAACAGAAAATAAAAACATCTTTTTGTGGTGAAAAATACGTGGCAGGAAGGGCTGAGTTTTCGTTTGGGTCTGACTTGTTTGTGTTTGGGGACCACACCTGGCAGCGCTGGTGGGCTGCACCCAGGTGCTTGGAGGTCACTCCTGGCAGGGCTCAGGGCACCATGCAGCGCCAGGGAAGAGACCTGGCCTCCCTCACGCAGCGCCTGAGCTCAGCCACTCGACTCCCGTGCAGGTAAAGGGCTACTTTAAGTTCTCTGTTAATAAAACATTATCACCTTGAATAGCAGTTCCATGAATTAGGCCAGGTTTCCAAAAAATGTTCTACTGATGAAATGTGGCCCAATCAGTTCTTGGCTGCCACCAAGAAGTAAGAGATAATGTAAAGTAGAGAATTGCAACATTAATGTTTCCATAATTGGGGGGGGGGCGGTAGGAAGGAGAATACAGACATACACTTACTTCCTTCACACAGCTCAATTTACAACTGGCTAAATGAAAATTTAAAAGTTCCAAATTATACTAAACCTAATCACACTAATCATATACAACCTAAGCTTATTCTTGACGAGAAATTTAGGTTGGGACCGGAGCAATAGTACAGTGGGTAGGACACTTGTTTTGCACACGGCATCTAATACGGTCCCCTGAGCACCACCAGGAGGCCAGGAGTCACTCACGAGCACTGTCAGGTGTGGCCCCAAAATAAACAAAATAGAAATTAAGATTATTGGGGGCTGGAGCAATAGCACAGAGGGTAGGGCGTTTGCCTTGCACGCAGCCGACCCGGGTTGGATTCCCAGCATCCCATATGGTCCCCTGAGCATCGCCAGGAGTAATTCCTAATTGCAGAGCCAGGAGTAGCCCCTGAGCATCGCCAGGTGTGACCCAAAAAGCAAAAATAAGATTATTTACATATTTTGCCCAAAGGCACATTATTTAAGAGAAAGTTAATTTGGAAGTGAAAATATCTGAAAGTTAATTTGGAAGTGAAAATATCTGAACCCCAACTCCGGAAGTCCCAGCAGTCACGCACACACCCCAAAGCCAGTTAAAAATTTAATTCCAGCTTGACTGAATGCCTGGCACAAATCATCATGAACAACTTTGTAAACCACAGTGTTTATAAAAAGTTACTGTAAGGGGAAAATTTATATAAGTAGGCCTTACCTACTCCATGTGAACTCCAAAATAGATTAACACAGAATTGCTATAAAAGTTTTATTCGTGGGGGGTGATGGGAGGGAACCTGGGGACACTGGTGCTGGGAAATGTACACTGGTGGAGGGATGGGTGTTGGAATACTGTATGAGTGAAATCCAATCATGAACAGTTTTGTAATGGTCTATCACAGTGATTCAATAAAAAAGTTAAAAAAAAAAGTTTTATTAATGACAGGTGAGACATGATCATTACCATAACAATATCCAAGTATAAAACAAAAATTTGGTGTAATATACTTTAGATTCCGGAGCTGGAAACATATACATGTGAATGAGAATAGGCATTCTATTATATTGGATTAAATGGTTTTAATTTTCCTATTTACGTAAGTCAAAATCACATAGCAATCCATAATAGGCCCTTATTGATTTATTTTTCTAATCGTTTTATTTGCTGGTTCTTAAAGTTTCGTTGGAATAAGCCATATAAAGTAAGTGTGCCTAAGTGGGGGGCAGGTTGGGGTTGGGAGGGAAACTGGGGGTATTGATGGAGGGAAGGCCACACAGGTGGTGTTGGAACACTAAATGCCTGGAACAACTGTATAATGAACAACTTTGTAAATCATAGTGTTTTTAATAGAAATTAATAATAATAATTTAAAAAAAAGGTTCAGAGTCTAAGTGACAGGTGACCAAGTCACAAGCTGCCCACCCACAACTCCCCACACTCAGAGCTCACCCACCTACAAGTTTCTGCCACACGCACTTCCGGGAGCCGAGTCACCTACCTTTGATTCCCCGGTCCATTTTCATCAAACGCCTGATGATGGAATCACGGTTATCTCCTTGCCTGATTTCAATTCTGGTTGAGAAGTGACCATTGGATGGCTGGGGATTCACTAGGGACACGGACACGCCAGGCTGGAAAGCAGAGAAAGGAGATGTGAGAGGGAGGGAGAGGAATCTCTGCCAAGAGGGTGTGCCAGAGAACGCCAGCAGAGAGCAGGGGAGGCGGGACTCTGCCCTAAGCAGTGGCCTCGCCCACCAGGGCTCCATTCCCAACGCCCAAAGAAAAGCAGCTTGAAGTATGGTTTGATTTTATCCAAACCAATGTAAATTCAAACTCAGAAAAAGAAAAACAGAGCTCATGTTTAGGACCAAGAGCAAGGTGAAAATGACTAGACTATCAATATTAATAACAGATAGTAACAATAGTCATATTTTTTCTACAGCTACTATCAACGACTGTCACTGTCACTGTCCTCCTGTTGTTCATCGATTTTCTTGAGCAGGCCCAGTAACATCTCCATTGTGAGACTTTGCTGTTACTGTGTTTGGCATATCGAATATGTCACGGGTAGCTTGCCAGGCTTTGCCGTGCAGGCGAGATACTGTCGGCAGCTTGCCGGGCTCTCGAGAGGGGTGGAGGAATCGAACTCAGGTCGGCCATGTTGGCTGCATGCAAGGCAAACGCCCTACCCGCTGTGCTATCGCTCCAGCCCATCAATGACTAAATGCACTTATTCTTTTGGTGTTGGGAGTCACACCTGGAGGTCCTAGAGGATGACTCCTGACTCTCTAATCAGGGATCACTCCTAGTGGGGTTCAGGGGACCATTTGTGGATGCCAGGGTCCAAATCCGGGTTGGCCACGTGCAAGGCAAGTGCCCTCCCCACTGTACTATCGCTCCAACCCCTAATGGCTGAATTTCTATGTGCCAGGCATTTCACCAAGGACTGTATCAGACACTATTCTCGTACCCTTTGTTCCTACAGGGTCTCTGCCAGCGCCACGGGAGGCACCGTGCCACTCGGCAATGCTCAGGGGACCACAAGCAGGCACTCCTGTGTGTATATTATAGTAAGTTGAGCGTTACAGATCCAACCCCCCCTTCACCACACATCCTTTTATCTTGTTCCTTTATCTTGATTTATCACCTCTCTGTCCCCTTTCCAAAGCACTCTCCATTCTCCCCCTCCCTCTCCCTCTCTCTCCCTCTCTCTCTCCCCCCTCTCCCATCTCTCTCTCTCTCTGCTGAGAACCAGAAAGATAAACAAAGTAGCCCAGGGTCACAAAGCCACCTAGAGCCGAAAACCCCACTCGATATTTTCAGTGCAAAAGAGTCAACTGATTAGATTTAAAGCCATAGGAACTTAGTAGGATGTCTGAAAGTGGCTTGAAATAAAACATCGGAATAGGAAACACAAGTTTATGGAACTATTTCCATGGCCTAGATGACTGCACTTTAAAGCCACCATATCCTAAGGAGTGAGTATTCAGTACATGATGACAAATTCAGGTCTCATTCATAATCACAATTAAAATTTTTACTCTCTTCGAAACACTGAAAACGTGTGTTCTCCTCTAAAACTTTTACGTTCAACTACATGTGGTACTTATTTTTCCCCCTAGTTTATAGGCCACCCCTGGATGTGCTCGGGGTTTACTCCTGACTCTGTGCTCAGGGATCAGTCACGGCAGTGGCTAGGGGACCACATGGGGTGTCAGGGATCGAATCCCGGTCAGTTGCATGGAAGGCAAGCGCCCTACCCACGGTCTATCACTCCAGACCCTAAATGTGGTAAAAGTAAACAGGATATCTCTAAGTCCTGTGTGCTAAGAAAAGTAGGGCACTTCACAAACCCTCACAACTGTACCCTGAAAATTATCCATGAGTTCTTTGAAAACAAATAAATACAATCTCCTACAATGGCAAATCTTTACCAGTGATAAAAATATGAGAAAAATAAACAATTCCAGCGTAACATAAAATGCCCAATCTGGGGGCTGAGAGAGAGAGAACAGCAGGGAAGGCCCCCAGGCACTGTAGGGCATGGGTTTGACCAAAAAAAAACAAAAAAAAGCAAACAAACCAAAAAAAAACCCTTTATTTTTTATTACCACTATATTTTTTATATTTTTATATATTTTAATAAAAACCAAAATCTGAAATCATATTTTTATTCTTGTTTTTCTTTCTTTAAGAGGGATCTAGCCAGTGATGCTCAAGAATTCCCTCGAGACCACTCCAGAGTGGCCCGGAGTGGCCAAGCGTGCTCAGAACACGGCCCACAGCTCAGCCAGCTTTCCAGGCGAGCCGGATTCCTAATCTCAGGGTCACACCTGGCAGTGCTCTGAGCACATTCCTGGCTCTGTGCTCAGGAGTCACTCCTGCTTTGGGAGGCAGTCTCTGGGATCAAACCTGGGTCAGCAGAATAAGCATTTTATTATACTGTAGTAAATGGTTTCAATTTTCTTATTCACATAGCTCAAAATCCTATCGTAATCCTCAACTGACTCTTACTGATTTATTCTCTCTGATCATTCTATTTGCCATTTCTTAAAGTTTTGTTGGAATCAGCAATATAAAGTTAGTATGTTCTGTGCCTAAGAGGGCAGGTTGGGATTGGGAGGCAAAATGGGGACATTGGTGGAGGGAAGGTCACACTGGTGGTGATGGAACACTACATGCCTGAAACAACTGTATAATGAACAACTCTGTAAATCACAGTGTTTTTAATACAAAAAAAAAAAACCTGGGTCCTGTCACATGCCAGGCAAGTGCTGAACCCTGTAAACTCTCAGGCCCCTATTTTTCATTTGTTTTTGTTTGGGGCCACACCCAATGGTGCTCAGAGGTCATTTCTGGCTCTGTGCTAAGAGGTCACTCCTAGCTGTCTTTGGAAACCATATGGAATGCCAGGGACTGAACCCAGGCCAGCTGCTCACAAATGTCCTACCCCATGTACTATTGCTCTATTTTTATTTTTAAATCTCACAAATAATATTTGATGCCACTCAAAGCAGAACAGTATAGAGAGGTGCCTCGATCTAGCATGTTTTAAATTATGTGGTATGCAGTAAAGCAGTAATTCTGGGCTAGAGACAGTACGGCAGGGAAGGAGCTGCCTGCGTGTGGCCAATCCCCAGCACCAGACATGGCGCCTGAGAGCACTGCCAGGACAGAACCTGGGCATAGAGACAGACGGCGCCCAAAAAGCACTGCCAGGAGCGAACCTGAGCACAGATGCAGAGCCCTGAGAAGCACTGTGCATAGCCCAAAATCCAAAAGAAAACAAAATTAAACTAATCACTTAATTTCTCTAGGTCTTTCTTCCTTCTGTGTTTAAAATGATGTATTTAAGGGCCAGAGAGATAGTAGGTGAGGCAAAGCAGTTGCCTTGCAAACAACCAACGCCAATTCAAATCTCCTGGTACCATAAACGATCCCCCAAAGCACTACCAGGAACCACTCCTGAGCACAGAGCCAGGAACAGCTTCGGAGAACAGGAGGGAAGGAGAGAAGGAGAGGAGGGAGGAAAAGAAGGATGAAGTAAGGAGGGCAACAATGGAGGGAGGAAAGGAAGGAAGGGAGGGAGGGAGGGAAGAAGGAAGGAAGGAAGGAAGGAAGGAAGGAAGGAAGGAAGAAGAAGAAGAAGAAGAAGAAGGAAGGAAGGAAGGAAGGAAGGAAGGAAGGAAGGAAGGAAGGAAGGAAGGAGTTAGGAAGGAAGGAAGGAAGGAAGGAAGGAAGGAAGGAAGGAAGGAAGGAGTTAGGAAGGAAGGAAGGAAGGAAGGAAGGAAGGAAGGAAGGAGTTAGGAAGGAAGGAAGGAAGGAAGGAGTTAGGAAAGAAGGAAGGAAGGAAGGAAGGAAGGGAGGGAGGGAGGGAGGGAGGAGGAAGGAAGGAGGAAGGAAGGAAGGAAGGAAGGAAGGAAGGAAAGAGGGAGGGAGGAGGAAGGAAGGAAGGAAGGAAGGAAGGAAGGAAGGAAGGAGTTAGGGAGGAAGAGAGGAAGGAAGGAGTTAAGAAGGAAGGAAGGAAGGAAGGAAGGAAGGAAGGAAGGAAGGAAGGAAGGAAGGAGTTAAGGAGGAAGAGAGGAAGGAAGGAGTTAGGAAGGAAGGAAGGAAGGAAGGAAGGAAGGAAGGAAGGAAGGAAGGAAGGAAGGAAGGGAGGGAGGGAGGGAGGGAGGGAGGGAGGGAGGGAGGAAACTAAAAAAAGGAAGAAAACCCGCCCCTCCCAAAAAAGGAGGGGGGGCTCCATGCAATGGAGCTAAAGTCTCTTCCAGCTCTGAATCACAATAAGTCCTTGAACCTACTTCCGTTCTGAAAACATTAAGTGGCTTTCCAGGACAGCAATCTTCCCTGACTTTATCTTCTGCTTCGGAGGCAAACTTGACCTCTATGTGTTCAAGCTAAATAGAGGGGAAAAAATGAGAAAGTTGTTAGTCTCACTTAATATGACTGAAATTAATCATTGCCTCATCTTGCCAAAGAGTAAACGAGGTTTGACACTTGACAAGAAATGGTCTGTGCTATTTTATTCTTTCCCATATAAACATTAAGTTAAATCTGTAATCAATTTACACAACACACATCTTAGAGGTCTCAGACACTGCATATTCATATAGTCACGTTTGCCATCTCCTAAAATGAAGTACAGCGTCTACCCACTGGAGAAGAAAATGCAAATCAGTATAAAACTCAGAAATTCATCATTTCAGAACAAAATTTTTTTCATTTACACAATTGGAAAAACCCAGAAACGGGCAGATTACATGTCTCCAACATAATATGACCTAAATATAGAGGTATCCACAGAGAACCAGTGAAAAGATCCAAGATGTTTTAACCTGAAAATTGATATGAACATTTAGAAATACAGATCTAAAATGTCTACTTTTAATGTATTAAATCACTAACTCAGTTATAACTACATTACATAAATGATTTACAAATAGCTTTCCCCTATTCCCATATTTCATAAAATAATATTCATATTCTTATTTTTACTTTATTTTTTTAATTCATATCCTTATACCTGCATTAACTCTTAGTGTCTTCATTAGCATCGGAACTCTGGTTGGAAACCCCCTCCCGACACAAATTTCTACCGTAAATTATCTTTTCTTCTACCTAAGTTGTCTCAGAGAAAGAACTTTTAGAATTGGCCTTTTAGAATCTGAGGCTGCAGCAAGAGAGAAGGGGGCGCGCAGACTCAGAGAGAGCAGAGCCGTTGGCAGTGTCGCAGTTCCCACAGGTGGTAGCAGGTCCATGGATACGGATGATGTCATTCATTCTTTTTGATTTTGGTTTCGGAGCCACCCCGGTGGTCCTGGGTCAGTGCAACCCCCGCCTCAGTGCTGGCGGTCGCCCCCACAGTGCTCAGAGGGAAGCGGAGCTGGAACACGTGGTGTTGAGGGTGGAATCTGGGGCTGCAGCATGCAAAGCCATCGTGCTGAACTATCCTCCCCAGCCCCTCACTCTCTGTTTTTAAAGGACAGCTGATAATGTATCATGAATGAGGGTTTTAACTGATCCCATTCTAAGAATACGGGGTCAGAAGGGGGAACAGCAATTCAGAGCACTCTGTATTAATATCAGACGTTCTGAAAGCACTCGATTATAAGATCATCCACCTTTTTTTTTAACGATGTCTCTCTCGAAGGTGGGGGCGAGTGGAGTCAGTAAGATATGGTTACTTCTTTGCACACAGAGTGAACTGAAGAGGAAAGATCACCTTATCTGCCTGCAATTCATTCTACGCCCAGCCCTTCCCTTTGCTTCAAAGAAATTTTGGCTGATGTATTTTGGAAAGGCACTAAACTTTCTTCAAAGTTCCATTATCAAACAAAAGAACTAGATTTCGTTTATTATATAGGTGAAGCCTATGCTGCATGTGTAATTGTCAACATAACCCACAGCCCCTTTTTACCTCGAGGGAATTGGTCAGGTAGACGATATTCTCCATAAGGACAGCCTGTTCATCAAATTCTAGTTGTAAATCCAGAACCCGAGGTCCCATTTTCTCCAGATTTTCCTAGTAGCCCAAATGGTTTGGAAAAACAAAAACACATTAAGAATATGATGGAAAAAAATTTTTATTTTCTCTAAAGCAAATCATTCTTCTCCCAATTGATAAAAATCTTCAAATTTGAACAGTCAGAGGAAAAGCTTGGCTACATGGTTTTATCTCTGTTTGCTTGTTAATGAAATTACTCGCTCAGGGTAATTATCATTTAAATCACGGTAATATTACGGCAGCACTGAAAAGACTGAAAGAACAAGGTTCTCAGACTTATAAAATAAACGTAGTTTTATCATTTTCTATTTAGTCGGACTTAATATGCAAACCCAAACAATCTGCTTTTGACAAGGAATCAAACAAATGTGGGCTTATTAGAGAACACATTTTAACTTACCGAGCTACAACTTTAGAAATATTTCAAAGAATAATTTATAACAAAACAAATACTTTCTGAACATATTTCTATAAATTTAAAAACAAAATTGGGCAAGCCTCCCTATGGCAAGCCTCATAGGTGATGCCAGGGGTCTAATCGGGCTATACCAGGCATGTGTTCCAGCGCTTTGAGATATCCCCATGGTCCCCCCAAACACTTGGGGGTCCAAATACAGGCGTGGTTGGGGCACATTGCTAAGAAATCATAGGCCAAAGATGTGGCTCAGTACTAGAGTTTCCTCACACTGGAAGCAATCCCCAGGACCACAAAAAATTAAATGTTTTTTTTTTTTTTCTCATTTGGAACCAAACCCAGGAAAAGCTCGAAGGGGACCATATGGTACGCCAGGGATTGAACCTGGGACAGCTGTGTGCAAGGCAATTGCCCTATTCACTGTATTATTGCTCTGATCCCCCCCAAAAATATTCTTCTTTTAAAAAAATAAATTTTTTAATGTCAAACTGTGTTAGTACTCAGATATAAACCAGATATATACCAAACTCAGATATATGCCAGTACTATACCAAAAAAGGACTGCTTAGGGGCCAGAGAGATTTGCATGTAAGAAGCCCAGCACTTCAGGGTCCCCCAGGACCTGATAGCCCCCCAAGAACCAAAGTGCAACCTCCTGAGAGAAGCCTGAGCACTGTCAAGTGTGCCTCCCCCAAACAAAAGCAGCAATTCTTTAGTCTTAATTTTCTTAAAAATTAAGAAATACTCAATATTCAAAATGCACCATAATGGGGCCAGAAAGATAACACAGTGGGTAGGATGCTTGCCTTGCATGCAACCGACCTGGGTTCAATCCCTAGCGTCAGGAATAAGCCCCAAACAGAGCCAGGTATGGGCCCAAAAGAAAAACTAACAAACCAACAAAAAAATATGCAACCTACAGAATTCAAGTTCAGGACCTGGAGCGACAGTCTAGCAGGTAGGGCATTTTGTACACAGCCAAAAAAAGGTTCGATTCTCAGCATCCCATACAGTCCCCCAAGCATGCTCAGAAGTAATTCCTGAGTACAGAGCCAGGAGTAGCCCCTGAGCATTGCCAGGTGTGGCCCCAAAACAAAACCAAAAGGGAAAAAAAAAAGAAGAAAACAACTCCAGAATTTAATTTCATATGCACTATATCGACAGTCTGTAATGCGTAGGCAGCGCTTATATGAATGTGCCGACATGATTACAATACTCACTGCCTCCACTTCCCTTCAAAGTTGCTTCTCTTCCCATAAAAAAGTGCTAGCAAGACATTTTCTTATTCCCAGATTTACTGAGCACTTTCAACAGTTCAAGCCACTAATTTTGGATGGCAAATCACAAATACGATTGAAAAACTGGGGCCAGAGTGACAACACCGCAGGCTGGGTCTGTGCCTTTGGGAGCCAGCTGGGTTCGATCCTCACAAATCTGTGTGGTCCCCCAAGCCCACCCCAAGCGATCTCTGAGCACAGAGCCAGGAGCAAGCCCTGATCACCACTGGGCGTGGCCCAAAAAAAATCAAAAAGAAAAAAGAGAAAGAAAAATACAATACTGTTTCATCTAACATTAGTTGTTTTTTTTGTTGTTGTTGTTTTTATGGCTTTTGGTTTTTTGGGTCACACCCAGCGATGCTCAGGGACCCTATAGGATGCTGGGGATCAAACCCAGGTTGGCCACATGCAAGGCAAATGCCCTACTCGCTGTACTATCACTCCAGCCCCTAACATTAGATTTTTCAAAAGTCAATTCTTAAATCTAATAGTTTGGAACTTTATTTCAAAACAGTTTCACTGGATTCTGTTAAAGCAGAACATCAAGACTATCTTTACAATCAACAAGAGAGTATTTTCTGGAATGCACACATTGACAATGGGCCTGGCATTTCGGCCAGTGGCATCAGTGGGTTAAAGGAAGCACTGGTAGGTCTGCACAGCAGACATTCTCACTTGATTAGTGACTGCCACCAGGATTTTAAATTATTTCTAAAACTGCAAACACCATAGTACTCTGATAGTTGACTGATCTGAGAGAATTAAAAGGCTATTCTAAAGAATACAATTTTCTCCAGTATACGAAAAGCTAAGAGTTTTGATCTCCATCAAACATCTGCAGGAAAAACATTTGAGTATTAAAGCATCAAATGAATCACTAAGTGGTTTCCATAGGTTAAGTTGTAACATATTCACATTTAAAAAATTTTTTAACTGGGTCAACTACTTGAGCTGTTTTGTGTTAAATATTACATTTACTCTTCAGGCATTCCTAAAGGTAGGACTTTCTCATCTGATAGATGAGAAAACTGTGACTCAGAGAATTTAGGTGGTTTGTCAAAGCCTCATAACTAGAAGTGAAAGGATTTGGACCAGAATTTGTCTGACCCCAAAGTCTACGATCAGGAAACCATATGTGACATTGGGGATCGAACCTGGGTCAGCCACATACCCTCCATAGTACGTATTTTCATGTATTGACAATTCTGTAAGCATCCCCCAAATATGATAGCTTGTTTTCCAGAACCATTGGCCAAGAGTAGTTCTTTGGGTCTGTCTAGAGTGGCTTTTTAAATTTTGGTTGTTTTTCTGGTTGGGGGAATATCCTCTAAGTTGCCTCCCTGGAGTTGTAAGTGATATTTCTAGCAATTTCTTAGGGAAGTCTGGACCCAGTTTTCCCTTCCCTGTACTGTACTTTTTCTTTTTCTTGTTTGGTTGGTTGCTGGCTGTTTCTGGGGCCACCCCTGGCTGTGCTCAGGGCTCACTCAGAGATCACCTCTGGCAGGGTGCAAGAGGCCATGTGCAGTTTGGGGAACAGAACCCGGGTTGGCTGCCAGCAAGGCAAGCTCCCAGTCCCCAATTAGCTCTACGGTCCCATGGTTAGCATTGTTAACCAAGGTCACAGCTTACCTTAATCATGGCAACAAAAGGCATCACTTTCTTCATGTATTTCTTCAATTCTGGTAAATTGCCTAGTTCACTAGCAATGACTTTGTTATCAGGCAATTTTCCATTGTTGGTCTAAAAAAACAAAATAAATAAAAAGAGTCAAGAGGGGCTGGAGCAATAGCACAGCAGGTAGGGTATTTGCCTTGCATGTGGCAGACCCGGGTTCGATTCTCAACATCCTATATAGTCCCCCAAACACTGCCAGGAGTTAATTCCTGAGTGCATAAGCCAGGAGTAACCCCTGTGCATCGCCAGCTGTGACCCAAAAAAGGGGAAAAATAATTGAAAATGATAAACATTTACACACACACACGTATATATTCCATATATATTTCAAGACAGCAGACCTGCCATGGAATAGATCAGTCATAGAATTGAGGTCCCCAGAAGTTCCAGAGAACAGCAAGAAAAGAATATGCAGCCCCTCCTGAGCGCCATGACATGTGAAAGGTAAAAGACAAAACAGGCAAAACAGGCGGGGCTGGAGAGATAGCACAGCGAGTAGGGTGTCTGCCTTGCACGCAGCCAACCTGGGTTCGATCGCCGGCATCCCACATGATCCCCGAAGCACCGCCAGGAGTAATTCCTGAGTGCAGAGCCAGGTATAACCTCTGAGTATCGACCCCTGAGTGTGGACCCCCCAAAAAAACCAGAAGGCTGACTACTATTCACACTACATATTTAGGGTAAAGGAAAAAAGCAATTATTCAACTTTTCCACATCATACCTGCACCTCTGGGGTGTTTGCATCAGGTAAGAATCAGTTAAGAGGGGCAGAAACAATAGTACAGTGGGGAGGGCATTTTTCTTGCCTGCAGCCAACCTATGTTCGATCCCCAGCATCCCATATGGTTCCCCAAGCACCACCAGGAGTAACTCCTGAGTGCAGAGCCAGGAATAACCCCTGAGCACCACTGCGTGTGACTCAAAAAGGTAAAAAATAATAAATAAATAAATAAAATATTTCAAGGGGTCAGAGCTATAGCACAGCAGTAAAGTACTTGCCTTGTATGTGTGAGACCCTGGATTAATCCCTGGCACCACAAAAGAATAGTAATAATAATAATAATTTTTGAAGCATTTTATTCCATTAGTCATTACCCCACCACCACCATCAAAGGAATAAGACGAGGACCAGAGAGATGCTCAAAGAGGTCCCAGAGTCCACCCCCAGGGCTCACTGAGGCAGCCAGGCCGAGAGCACAGCCCAGGAGGCCCAAAGCAATTTTTAAACTATCACACAGTGTTGATTATGTCTACATTTGAATTCTCTTCCCTCTGTTTACCACACATGGATAAAGAATCCAGGGACGGGGGCGGGAGGAGAGAGAGAGATAAAGAGGGAGAGGGAGAAAAGGAGAAAGACGGGGAGAAGAAGAGAGGGAGAGAGGAAGAGAGAGACAGAGACAGAGACACAGAGAGAGAGACAGAAACAGTTCAGCAGTAAGGCTTTGCCTTGCATGCGTCCAATTCCCAGGACCACACATGGTCCCTGGAGGCTACTGGAAGTGATTCCTAGGAGCAGAGTCAGGAGTAAGCCCTCAGCACAACTGGATGTGACACAAAAATATCACACACACACACACACACACACACACACACACATACTGGAGTCAAGCATAAGAAAGAATCCAAAAGAAAAGTAGCATTTCATAAGATACCCAAGAATCCATTCGCTTTCAATTCTAATCTTCAGTGATGTGAAGATTTTAGTGCTGTGGACTTTTGGGGTGCAGTTTGTTTGCACAGAGCTGGGGATGGAACCTGGGGGGGGGGGGCTCAGCACATGGAAGGCCAGGACCCTGGATGGAGCCCCAGGGATCTGCTTTAAACAAAGGGAAGAGGACAGGAGAGGAGAGGAAACGGATCTCAGAGAGGGCTGACGCAGGGGCCAGAGACAGCACCTGCACCACACAGTCATGCAGCGGCTCTCCCGGAAAGTGAAGAATCAATCTGGGCATCAGAGCAAGAGCAGAGTGGGCAGGGCAGGTGCCTGGCATGCTGCTGACTTGGACCCCATACGAGCACAGTGAGCACTTAATGGGTGTGACCCCCAAATCAATCTTGGTTTTTGTTGTTTTTTTCTTTTGCTTTTGGGTAATACCCAGCGATGCTCAGAGGTTACTCCTGGCTTTGCACTCAGGAATTACTCCTGGCAGTGCTCAGAGGACCAGATGGGATGCCAGAGATCGAACTCAGGTTGGCTGCGTGCAAGGAAAATGCCCTACCCGCTGTACTATCTTTCTGGCCCCCCACTCTTGATTTTATTTATTTTTTTCTTTTTTAATTTTTATTAGTGAGACACCAGGAGGTTCAGTTGTAGACTTACAAATTTTTGTGCTTGGGTTTCAATTATACAATGATCAAATACCCATCCCTCCACGAGTGCCCATTTTAAAGCAAAGCTGGTGAGGGGGGTCTGAGGTCCAGGGGTTGGGTCACGCCCTTCTGGGCTCCAGAGATTGTGTCCCTCCAGGCAAGAAACTTGAGCCCTCCACAGGAAAAGCACATGCCCTGGCCCTCGGGCCATCATCTTCTCATCTCCTAAACTAGTACTGGTCGGTTCTTTCAGGTAAAGGGAAAACTTTAAAAGGAAATGATTATCCTAAATAACAACATATGACAATGTTGACCTGAAACCACATAATATCTCGTCAGTGAAGGCTAAGTAAAAATAGAACTTCTAAAAGAACAGTGGTGGTATATATTTTTTAAATATCTGGGACATTACATACTATATTTAGTTATTCCACTGTTTCCCCAAAAATGTTGATATGTGGAGAACTGGTCCAGAGAAACGACATATGACCAGGGCCAGAGCCTGGCATCCTCGAGGGACCCCCAGCACCGCCAGTAGTGATGCCTGAGTGCAGACCAGGGGTAATCCCTGAGCATTGCCAGGTGTAACCCAAAGAGCAAAAATAAAATAAAATAAAAATAAAACAAAAAAAAACTGATATTACCTAGGGTGAGGAGGGTTGGATGGGAAGAGTCTGAGGGACACAAGGGAAGGAAAGAGAACTCTGGCAGAGGATGTGGGTATGCATGAAACTTCCCTTAACAGTATTATAAATCTTGCTACCTCAATAAAAAAGGAAGAAAGGAAGTAGTGGGGGTGGAATCATAGAGGGAGGGGTAGAGGAAGAAAATGCTAGTCTGAATATATAATCCACTGAGGCACAAATTTATCTGCCTGCCCACCCAAACCAGCAGTGCCCAAATTTGCAAGATTCCATTGGCTACCTTTTCTATTTCCATCACACACAATCCAAAGAGGAAGTTGCTATCCACATGAAAAGGTTCAAAAGGAGGGGATGGAGCACCAATAGTACACGTAGGGTATTTGCTTTGGTCTATTTCCATATTTTAAGTGTGAAAGGGAAAAGACAGTTGAACTTTTTTCTTTAAGAAAACCTAGAACTAATCTGAAGTTTCCTTTACATATAATTACCATATTTAATAGCTACCTGACAGTCAAAAAAAAAAAAAGAAAAAGAAAAACTGAGCTTCCCATTTCTATGAGGAATTAATATTTTTTTTAATTATACAGGAGTCAAGCTTCACATTTTTTCAAACATATTAAGGTATAATAGGTTTAGATTTTATGAATACCAGTGTTTTAAGTCACAACAAATTTGAGAGGCATATGTAGTTCTTCTGCTTTATAATTTTAACCAATGTATGAAAAAGTCCCACACACGTAATTGCATGCAACCAGATTGTGTATGTGTGTATAAAAATTTCAGAAACAAAGGCAAAATAGCAGTTTTCTCGGTGCCCACTTCAGGGCCACTAAGGAAAACAAGAGATACGCCAATCTTAGAAGAAACTCAAACAAAGCTCCTACCTTTCTCCTCCCAGATACTGTCCCCCCCAAAAAAAGGCACAGTACAGGGGCCACCATGATAGTACAGCGGGTAGGGCCGTTTGCTTGGCACATGGCCAGCCCAGGTTCGATCCCCAGCACCCCATCAGGAGTAAGACCTGAGCACCACCGGGTATGGGCCCCAAAACCAAATAAATAAATAAATATGGAAAAAACAAATTGGACAGGACACAACAACAGAGGAGTGAAGTCTCCTGAGAGCATCACCTCAAAGTGCTTCCGGAGCACTGACAGAGTGACATGTTGCCAAGACGGATAGTTCTTTGCCACGTAGATGGTGCAGTGTGAAGGCTTCTGAGGAGGCTGCTTGTCCGTCTTCTGTAGAGCAAAAAGCAAGGTGAAGATACACGATCACTTCTAGAAACCCAGAATGAAAAGAGTTTCCCCTCAATTTACAGCACCACCGCCTATCACACTGCATTCATCAGAACATCTGTATGGCAGGCATGCGCTCTCTCTCTCTCTCTCTCTCTTTCCTCCCCCACCCCCACCCCCATTTTGGGCATTATGCTTTGCAATAGACCAATAACTTTTAAGGATTGGCCTGTTCCAGTTTGTTTTAATTTTTTGTTGGCTTTTTTTTTTCTAATTTAGTCACCATAAAATTGAAACATTTTTCATGACTGGGTTTGCCACCTTCTCTTGGCTGAACGCTTCCCTCCCTGTCCAATGTCCCAGCCCCCACAGTGGCCCATTTCCTACTGAAGATGAGACCTCATGTTCTTTGTTTCCATCTCCTTGGGTACTTGTTAGGAATAACCGTTTTTTGAAGAGATGGTGGCTTAGGCACACCTGACCATGCTCGGGGTTTACTTCCGGCTCTGTGCTCAGGCATCGCTCCTGGGTGAATTCAGGGAATCATCTGGGGGTACCAGGGATCAAATCAGAGGAAGGTGAGGGTCTTCCCCACTATACTATCTCTCTGTGCCCAGGAATGTTTTTAAAATGTTTAAAATTGAAAAAGAAAAAAACAAAAAACAAAACATATGACTTTACCTTTCCTTTGGCTGGCATCATATAGTTCTTGAGTCGCAGCCGAAGGTCATGAGCCACTTCCATGAGGTACTGTGAGGAACGTATCAAGGCTTCATCCACAGGACCCGCCACAGGCCACGAAGCATTCATAATGGAGTCCGACTGACATACACAAAAAGGCCCGAGGAGATTAGACATCTATTTCATGACTCTGGGCTGCAGTTCCACACCCCGGCTGCCATCTGTAAGTGCCAGCTCCACGCCTGAACCTGACTACACATAACACACTTCCCACAGTCCCTGATCTCATGTTCCCTAGAATTCAAGCTGTGAAGTCTGACTCTACATTCATAATTAGCATCCATTTGAAGAGAGTATTAATACCCACACACATATGCTCACTTTCAAAGAAAATTATGTAATGCTAATTTGCCTAAACTGAATCATTATTATATAAATTATGCACACTCTCAGTTTTTAGTCTATTAATACCTCCAGTATGGAAAGTATAGCTCTTCAGTATATGCATCATGAGTACAGGCTGCACTGTTTGTGCACTAGAAAATACAAAAGAGACTGGCCAATAAGGCTGAAAAGGAGTTATTAAACCAGCAAATCTATTTATCTGCAAGCCTGGGAGAAATAATTGAATTTACCTTCACAGTAAGAATGCTAATAGAATACCCCTAAATATAGCCCGATACATTCCAAGAATTTTATATAAAACCGGGACTTTATGCAAGCACTTCTTTCTTTGTTTTTAAGCAGATCACAGTCATTAATTATATCATTTTCAATATTTACACCTTTTAAACAAACTGTTGGAAAAACCACATTAGCTATACATGTACTCAAAGGTGTATCTGAATACATGCAAATGTATTATCACATTTCATAACAAGATTTAAGTGAAATCCAATCTGGATCACTTGCTCTTCAAAGAAATGTGTGGAGGCACAGACATAATGCATCTGTATATACAGGAATTGTCCATTTACTCTACCGTGATAACTATAATGATGATCCAGCATTATTCTTTTTGGGCCACACCCAGTGATGCTCAGGGTTACTCCTGGCCCCATACTCAGGAATGAATCCTGGTGGTGCTGGGGTACCATAGGCAGTGCCGGGGATCAAACCCAGGTGGGCAGCATGCAAGGCAAATGCCCTCCAGGCTGCACTGCTGCTTTGTGTTTTGGGACACATCTGGAGGTGCTCAGGGCTTCCTCCTGGCGCTATGCTCAGGGATCACTCCTGCTGGGGCTTAGGGAACTGACCACACAGGGTGCCGAGGATCACCCTACCCACTGGACTGTTGCTCCAGCCCAACAATCTTTTTTATTTTTAATTTTTTATTGAATCACTCTGAGATAGACCCTTACAAAGCCATTCATGATTGGATTTCAGTCACACAGCATTCCATCGTTCCACCAGTGTCCCCACGTTCCCTCCCATCACCCCCTCCCCCCACCTCCCTCAGGCTGCTTCTATGGCAGGAGCCCAACAATATCTTAACTGCTGAAAGGTACCTTTCCCAGGAGCATCCAGATATGCTCACACAGATGGGGACAGAACGGAGCCAAGAGGAGAGTCTGGACTTCAATGAACCGGAACACGAGGTCCCTGTGCATCCCTTCAATGGCCAGTTCCCGGTACTTATCTTTGGAGGCCTAGAACATTCGAGACAAGTTACCACTTTTCTCCCCTCACTTCTTTGAAATAAAAATAAAGAGGGAAAGTAGGTTATCGCTTTCTAATGCATTTTTAAGTTTTGGGTCTTTTAAAATGCCATAATGAATTCTGGTGCAGCCTTTTATTTTTAATATATTAATGATTCTCAAAAATACAAATTCTAAAAAGACATTTTTGTGACAGCCATAAAAGTTGACAAATTTAAGCTATGGACTACGGGCAAATGCTCTGAGCAGCATGCAGAAAAGGTACTTTCCAAACAAGGATATAAATACTACACATTGGCATGCTCAGTACTTATCTTTATTTAAACTGTATCTCTGAAAAGCAAGTTACATAAATCCCAGTCTGATTTTATAAAACCGAGTAAAGAAACATTTTTCGAGTTGCTTGAACTGCCAAACTTGAGGAAATACTGACACCTTGTGGGAAGCCAGAAAATATTGCACTAGTTCTCCAACTAATGGCAGGGACTGATAATTCCGTATTTTCACCAAGTTAGGAATTTTCCTAGAAATGTATCCATTTTCCTAGAAGACATAGCTGATGTTTAGACTCCATCTCTTTGTTAATGGCTACAGTTCAGCCAGAAACAAAATTAATTTTATTAAATAAACACAATGGGGAAAGCATCAAAGAAATTGTTTAGTGGAGAATTGAAAACTTCCTTGGTTAAGACTCCTGGTCTTCACTTTAATTTTCATTCCCTGTGTGCTCGGGAGCCTCCCCAGCCGCGCTGGGGACCAACCAGGACACACCTGGTGGTGTCGGGGAGGCCAAGTGGTGCCAGGGATCAAACCTGGGGCCCTGGGTGTGACAAGAATGTGCGCCAGCCCTTCGCACTGGTTCCTCAGCCCCTAAGTAACCATTTCAATGACCTACCAGGGACGGGATACTGCCTGCCTACTAGGACTGGGGGTAAGGGGATGAGAGAGAGAGAGAGAGAGAGAGAGAGAAGGCATTTATTCATTACACACTGTTATGTTATAGCAGTAGAAGGGGAGAAAGGTAAAAATACATCATTTCATTTCACACTGACATGTTCAAGCTACTAAAAGCATAGCCTACCTGAAATTCAAAAAACCCTGTTTTCAAAGCTTCTTTGAACATCATCTTTTCAAAGTTTTGATCTGTTTTTATAATTCCTGCATTCATTTCACTATTGAATGGGGAGGAAGGGGAAAAAAAAGATTTTTGAGTTTAAAGGCAAGCACATATGGGTATAAAAGACTGCTGATATACTAGCAGACAGTAACATGGGAATAGTTCCTGAAATGCTCAAAGCCACTTCGCCACAAGCCCTCCTTCCTGTTCCTTAGACCTGCCGATTGCAGGGTCACAGAGACGGTCCAGGGGTGAAGGCCCCGCCTTGCCTGCGGCCGACCCCAAGCACCACTGGCTGTGGCACACACACGCTCATGCCCTCCAACGGTCTCCTCACTATCTGGTTACACTGCCGTTGTGTCTGACTTCACTCCTCATGGATGGGTTTGAAACTGCATTGATAGAATCTCTCTGGCCCAAAATGCGACACGTGAACAGCTCAAGTAGTCTATGGTCACATTTAACTACATTTTTTGTTTATTTTTTGCTTTTTGGGTCACACCCAGCGATGCACAGGGGTTATTTCTGGCTCATGCACTCGGGAATTACTCCTGGCGGTGCTTGGGGGACCATATGGGATGCTGGGAATCGAACCCGGGTCGGCCGTGTGCAAGACAAACGCCCTACCTGCTGTACTATTGCTCCAGCCCCTTAACTGCATTTTAAACTACAAACAAGGCCGGAGAGATGGGACAGAAGATAACGAAGGCGCTGTCAAGCAAGTACCCTGGTTGGATCCCAGGTAGTACGTGGTCCCCGAGCACCACCAGGAGTGATCTGGAAGCACAAGACCAAGCTGGCCCTTAAGCACTGCCATATACACACAGTTCTCTCACGCTGCCCCACACCAGGTTACAGCCCAGCCTGTTCCTCTCCCCCTCCTGCCCTCCTCACACTCCACTCTACATCATCACATTCTTCTCCAGCCTTTCTCCTCTCGCGGCGAAAGAAAACATTTATTTTTCAAGAAGCCCTGCGCTCTGACAGCAGCTACCTCCTCTGAATTCCCTCTATTCCAATTATACTTTTAGCTGGTTGGGAAAATGGTTTTCTCCCCAGCTAGTCGACAATAAGAATCAAGTCTCACTCATTTTATAACACCAACACCTATGCAGGTTCCTGAGAGATACAGGCTGACGGACGTCTTTTGAAGGGGGAAACAGCCATTTCCCACTTCTAATCAACTTCTCTCCTTTGACCTACGCTAGTGAAAGATGGCATGGTAAAACGGTTTAGGACAATGGGCTTCAAAAACAAAAACAAATGGAAGCAAACCCTATTCCAATTTGCAAGCACTAGCTCTAAGGAATTTCATGAAATACTTAATTTTCCTAAGACTCAACTTCATTATCATATGGAGCCAAAGTTATAATATGGAGCCAAAGCTATTACAGGCATAGTACCTAGAATAAACTTGTGAAGAATAGTAGCTATTATTATCATCTAACTTTTTTAAGGGGGTCGGGGAGAGAGTAACTTAAAAATGCACCAGACTAAGGAACTCGCAAGGGCCAGTGATTCAGGGTTCTCCAAGTCACCTGGCAAAGACCCTGTCATTGAAGGTGCTGGCAGCGCCGCTCCTCAGGCTGTCCCAGTTGGCGACCATTTCTTTCACCCACTCTACCCAGGTGTACAGGCGGAGGATGCCTGCGTCTGCCATGGCTTCCACGAAGTTGGCATCTTCAACGGTGTCACCGGCGTCAGCCAGCGCCAAGCGCATTCCTGGAAGGAAAGAGAAAAACTATGATTTAAAACATGGTTACTAAGTGGGAACTGAGCCATAGTACAGCAGGGAGGGCATTTGTCTTGCACGCGACCAACCCGGGTTTGAACCCTGACACCCCATATGGTCCCCCAAGCACCCCCAGGAGTAACCCCGAGCATCACCATGTGTATCCCCGCCCCGACCCCCAGCCAAAATAAAACCTCACAATGACTAAATACCAACAATGTGGCCTGTTACCTACATAAGGAATAACCAAAGTCTTAAAGGACAAAACAACTCAACGGCAAAAATAACACACACCAAGAGCGGGCCTGTGCTGTTAAGGCACTTTACCCCAGGACTACAGAGAACAGACCAACAGACCCACAAGGTCCCAGGAGAACCACTAGGAGTGACCCTGGGGTAGCCCCTGAACACCAGCAGGAATGGCCGAAAACAAATCAGAAAGGCATTTGAACCATCTGTTTTGATTTGTATGCACTCAGTATCCAGATGTGTGTCTTCCCAGGCCTGTTGGATTAACGACACAAAAGTGATCCCTAATGAGGCAGAGGAAGAAAATGAGAAACTGGGAAAAGAGATCCCTACCAACATCTCAGGCTCATCTGGAGATGGCAAAATATTGTATTTTAATGCATGACAACATACACTGGCATCTACGCCCTAAAGGTATATTCTTCTAAGTTCTCAACCAACAAAATTTTACTTCTCAGACTAGGGAACATACCTCAGCCAGCAAAACCCCATGGGCCAGGAGGCACCAGGACCGAAGTGTTAACTGCAGGCACTCCTGGGTCCCAAAGCACTGCCAGGTGGGGTCCTAAACTTAGGACCTAAAGGTCATAAACTTCGGTCTAACCTAAACTTCCCCTATTTTTTTTAAAAAAAGAAAAACACCTTCTGCATTATTCCAAAAGAAACGTTCAAAAACGTCAGCAGAGCGAGAGAGCCAGTTAGAGGAGTTTGGGCCCTTGTCTTGCAAGCCGCGGCTCCAAGTTTGATCCCTGGCACGCCAAATGCTAACCTGGTGCCATAAGTAAGCCCTGAGTCCTGTCGAATGTGGCCCCAAAAAAACAAAAGAAAAAAAAAAAAGAGAGAGAAGATACTGAGGGCCATGCAGATAGTCCAGAGGAGTTCGCCCTGACCTGCACAGGGCCACAATTCAGTCCCTCCCTATCTCCACACAGCTGCCTCCCCAAAAAAGTAGAGTACATAAAGGCGGCGTGGTTGTTTCCTTTTCCTTTTCTTGGGCAGTGCTGAGGGCTTACTCCTGGCGTGGTCTGGGGGACAGTACGTCACACTGGGGCTAGAATCCACTACCAGGCAAGTGCCTGCCCATGCTCCGAAGTTTTATTTATTTATTTAGAAATATCTCTCTCTCTCTCTCTCTCTCTCTCTCTCTCTCTCTCTCTCTTTTTTGCTTTTTGGGTCACACCCAGCAATGCACAGGTGTTACTCCTGGCTCTGCACTCAGAATTACCCCTGGCAGTGCTGGGGGGGGGGGGGGGGGGGCATATGGGATGCTGGGAATTGAATCTGGGTCGGCTATGTGCAAGGTAAACGCTCTACCTGCTGTGCTATTGCTCTAGCCCCTACTCCGAAGTTTTAAATAAATAAAGACTAATCATCTCAGTGTGAATGTTTTCCTGAAGATCACATCAGCAATGTTTTTGAGTGTCTGGTCACACCCAGTGGTGCTAAGGCGCTACTCCCCACTCAGGGGTCACTCCTGACCACGCCCGGGAGGTGGCAGAAGGAACTGGTACTAAGGATGGAATCTGGGTCCCCTGCGTGCAAGCCCTGCCCAGGAGCCTGCCCACTGTGCCATCTCTCCTACCCTTTCATCTACTGGATTTTGTACAACAGTTTTTTGCTTTCTTGTATTTTATCAATTCACATTTTTCATCATTTTTCATGTATTTTCAATATTATGTTGTCCGTATCAAGGGAAAAATTGTGAGTGCTTTCAAATAATTGGTAAGAGAAAAAGAAAAAAGCACTACAACTCAAAGAACAATTTTCAAGTACCTGTGAGGGAAATCAGAGCTGACACAGTGTTACTGTGTCATTGAAAAAACACACACTCACCGTCGGCTGAAAACTTGTCAATAGCTTGGGTCAGAGTGAGAAAGTTGCCTGTAGATTTTGACATCTGAAACAGAGAGCAAAGACAGGTATCAGAAGACTATATATACTGGAGCTGGAGCAATAATACAGCGGGTAAGGCATCTGCCTGGCACACGGCCCACCTGGTTGGTTTCTGTTTGGGGGCCACTCCTGGCAATACACAGGGGTTACTCCTGGCTCAGCACTAAGGAATTACCCCTGTCAGTGCTCAGGGGACCATATGGGATGCTGGGAATCAAACCCAGGTTGGCCATGTGCAAGGCAAACACCCCACCCACTGTGCTATTGCTCCAGCCCCATCCAGCCCATACTCTTAAATGGAAGATTTTTAACACCCAATTTGTGCTATTGTTATTAAATATTTTAAATAGATTTTCAACACTCTGATTTTCTTATTTTTCATTTCTTATTTTTTTCCTTTGTTGTTTGGATTTTACTTTTTTTTTTAACTTTTATCAGTGAAACACCATGAGGTACAGTTGTAGACTTACAAATTTTTGTGCTTGGGTTTCAATTATACAGTGATCAAATACCCATCCCTCCACCAGTGCCCATTTTCCACCACCCACGGGTCCCAGTATCCCTCCTACCCCCTATCCCCCCCCCATCCCACCCTGCCTCTGTGGCAGGGCATTCCCTTTTGTTCTCTCTCTCCTTTTGGGTGTTGTGGTTTGCAAAAGAGGCATTGAGTGGCAATCATGTTCGGTCTAGAGTCTACTTTCAGCATGCTTCTCCCATCCTGGGGGGATCCTCCCAACACCCCCCATTTGGTGCTCCCTTCTACATCTGGGCTGCCTTTACCCCTAGAGTGTGAAGCTCGCCTCCAAGCCATGGAGTAAACCTCCTGGTACTTATCTCAGCTATTCTTGTGTGTTAGTCTCCTATTTTGTTACTTTATGTTCCCCAGATGAATGCCATCTTTCTATGTCTATCCCTCTCTTTCTGACTCATTTCGCTTAGCATGATACTTTCCATGTAGTACCACTTGTATGTAAATTTCATGACTTCATCTTTTCTAACAGCTACATAGTACTCCATTGTGCAGATGTACCAAAGTTTCTTTAACCAGTCATCTGTTCTTGGGAACTCAGGGTTTTTTTTTAAAAAAAAAAAAAAAAAAAAAAAAACACTTCCTAAATCTAAGAAGCTTGCTTTGGAGAGTTTGAAAGGAGGACTGCAAACGAGACTCACCTTCTCGGAGTTGAGGAGAAGATGCCCGTTTGCTCTCACCGCTGCCGGCCACTTGTCACTGAACATTTAAATATATTGAAAAATAGAAATAGTAACACAAAGACACCTGGCACGGGGAGGCGCAATAAGCTGCTCCTAGACCCCACAAGGAAACAGCAGTCACAATGACCTCTGGGAGTATGGGGAGAATGGAAGGGAGTTTTGAACGCTGGTGCTCAGGGGGGATTCCCCACACAGGGTCCCAGGGTCCTTCCCAGAGGTGCTGGGGGAGAATGTGTGTGTCTGCACGCAGACCCTGTGCTCCACCTGTTGACCTTGCTCTCCGCCCAGATTCTTGACAGTTTCTGTTCCTGAATTGTTTGGATTTGGACATTCTGGCTGCTGCATCCCGGGAGCCACCAAGGGTGAGAGCAAGGCCTGTTGGGGGGGGAGGGGGAGGGCCTGCCGGCGTCTGGCTCTGAGCTCGGGGCGTCGGGAAGGGTCCCCCTCTGCAAACAGGATGCTACTACGGGTCTTCCTCAGGGAGCAAAGAGAAAATTATATGAACTACTAAGAGATGAGATGAGCCGCTGACGCAAGCACTTAAGTGAGTAAATAAAGCTTTTAAAAACTAGATACAAGTTGGGGTGGGAGTCATGATACAGCAGGGAGGGCGCTGGCCTTGCACATGGTCAAGCCAGGTTCGATCCCCAGCACCCCATGTGGTTCCCTGAGCCTGCCAGGACCACAGCATGGCCCAGAAACAAATGAAAGCCAAAAACAAAAGCAAAATACCATGATGCATTCTCCATCCCAGAAACAGAAAGGCTGCTCGACCTGAAGTGTGTGTGCTAAGCTTTCTCCACTCTGGAGAAATCCATGCCCTCTCCTGAATACAACCCTCTCCCTTGCCCTCTCCCCTCATTTTCTCTAGAAAAAGTTCTTTAAAATAAAACTATTTAAAATAAAATTATTTGACTTCCTTTAAAAAAAAAAAAAAAAGCAGGGCTGGAGTGATAATACATCAGGCAGAGCGCTTGCCTTGCACACAACCAAGCCAGGTTGGATCCCCGACATCTCATCTGGTCCACCAAGCACTCTCCTGAGTGCAGAGCTAGGAGTAACCCCTGAGTATCACCCCCACTTCTCAAAAAAGAAGCTTCTTAGGGGCAAGAGAGATAGTGTAGAAGGTAAGGCTTGTCTTGCAATCAGCCAACCTGACTTAATCCCCAGCATCACACAGGGTCCCTTGAGCAATGCCAGAGGTCACTCCTGAGCACAGGGCCAGGAATAGCCCCTGAATACCACTGGGAGTAGCACCAACCCCTCCTCCCCCCAAAAAAAAATTTCTGGAGGGTCCAGAGAGCTAGTACAGCAGGTAGGGCACCTGTCTTCATATAGACAACCTGGGTTCGACCCCCAGTATTCCATATGGTCTCCCGAGCACCACCAGGAGTGCAGAGCCAGGAGTAACCCGAGCCTCGCTGGGGTGGCCCAAAAACAAACAAAAAAAAAGGGTTTCTGGATAAAACAGTAAGAAGATAACCGATTTCTCTTGAGGCTGAAGCAATAGAATAGCAGGTAGGGAGTTTGCCTGCATGCGGCCGACCCGGGTTCGATCCCCAGCATCCTATTTGGTCCCTAAAGGACCACCAAGAGTAATTCCTGAGTACCCCAAAAAAGAAAACAGAAAAAATTTTTCTTCAGAATATATTCAGTGAAACATATTCAGAGGACTGCCAGTGGTCACTTACAGGGTCAGTAGACCCTGAGCACTGGTAGAGGTGACCCAAACCACACCTCACCCCAAAAGAACCCAGGAAAGAAAAAGGATATTGGCAACTCTATATAAACCCTCCACAGTAACTTACTACTATCTGACACCCACAATAATAATCAATAAAGCCAATCCCCATCTTTATCAGCACTCACCTCTGATCTGGCCACATGGCAACATGATTATAAAGGTAATAGGAAAGATGGTTTGGGACAAGATCCTTGCCGGAGACACGAAGATCCACAGGATACCAGAACTCAAACTCCTGCCGTAACTGATCTAATTTTCCCTTCGGGATTTGTGTCTTAGGAAATGGAGCATTCTTAAAGAAAATATAATCCCAAACTTCCTTGGTCATTTGTTGTGGTCTGTATTAAAGATAAAACAAACAACAATGACAGAGTACAGACGTCCTTTCTTTGAAAGAAATCCATATTTTAAGACCCATGAGTTTGGTTACAGTCACAAATGAAAACAATTAACTCCAAAGAAAAACAAAGGTGAGAGACAGTGCAGGGTAATTAATGCCTTGGCTGTAGTCTTCCTGACACTGCACATGGTCCCCGGTGCACCACCAGGAGTGACCCCTGAGCATAGAGCCAGGAGTAAGCCCTGAGACCTAAACCCTTCCCCCCACAAAAAAAGAAGAAAAATTAAAACATGCTATAAATTTTTTTCTATCCGGTAGGAAAAAAGCATAATCATCATGACAAAAGTCTGTAAAATGAACTCTTACAAAAATCTAAGTATGGGGCTAGAGCGATAGCACAGCAGGTAGGGCATTTGCCTTGCATGTGGCTGACCTGGGTTCGATTCCCAGCATCCCATATGGTCCTCCGAGCACCACCAGGAGTAATTCCTGAGTGCAGAGCCAGCAGGAATTACCCTGAGCATCAACGCCGGGTGTGACCCAAAAAACAAAACAAAACCAAAAAAACCAGAAATACATAAATTAAAGATCACAGAAAACAGATAAATAAAAAGATCACGTCTCAGGGCTGGGGAGATGGCACAGTAGATAAGGCACTTGTCTTGTACATATCGGCCCAGGCTCCGATACGGTCCCCAGAGCCTCCCCAGGACTGATCACTGAATCCAGAGCCAGGAGTAAACACACCCGGTATGGCCTCAAAATGAAGAAAAAACAGAAGTGATCCCTAAGTACAGAGCCAGGAGGAAACCCACCAGGTTTTACTTCCCAAAAAAAACAGGGAAAAATAAGATCGCAGCTCTCTCTCTCTAAGAAACGATACTGTGTTCCTTATTCCTTGGTCCCTCATCCATTCACCCACCTGATGCCCAGGGGGGACTCGGCCTGCCCGCGCAAGTGACCCCCCTGCAACAAGTGTGCGACTGTGTAGAAGGCCATGTAGATGGTGGAGTCGGAGAGAGACTCGATCAGCCACTGCTCGTCCCACGGCAGACGGGTACCTGCACGAGGGAAGGAGGTTAGCGCCAGTGGAAGCCAGGACGGGCTGTGTTGACTGACTCTGCGTTTCCAGGGAAGGCTCTGTAGCATTTATAAAGCTGCTGACTTAGGGGGCCAAAGCGATACAACAGTGGGTAGGGAGCTTCCTTTGCACGTGGCTGACCCGGGTTTGATTCCCGGCATCCCATACCCGCCAGGAGTAATCCCTGAGTGCAGACCCAAAAGGAAGTGCTCATCATCACAGAATAGGGAGAAAAAAAAACTAGGGTGAGTGAGGGGCCAGAGCAATAGTACAGAGGGGAGGGCAAGGCGGACCAGGTTTGATCCCTAGCATTCCATATAATCCCCTGAGCTGCGCCAGGAGTAATTCCCGAATGCAGAGCCAGGAGTAACCCCCGATTATGGCCAAGTATGACCCAAGAAGCCAAAAAAACAACAAAAAAGATTTTTTTAAAAGCACTCATTTAGAAAACTGTTGTATATACAGACTTTAACGGCCCCAGGACGAAATACAACAACCTTCACACACTTCCCTCTTATTGTGGTCAGAAGATGCTCGCTGGTTAGGTGGGTGTTTGAATACCATCTGTAATAAACTACTGTGAATTACTTTATGAAAATAAAATGTATAAAAATTGTAAAAAAAAAAAAGCACTCATTTAGAAAATTCCCAGATTTACTTGAATTCTTTGGGAGGGTGGGGAATAGAAATACCAAAGAGTCAAAGGACCAGAATCCCTTTATGAAAAAAGGAATACCGGGAAAGCTATACTGGAGAGAGGGCAACTCCTCTCTACAGTAGGAGTCAGTAAGGGACTGTAAGCATCCTGTATGCCCTCACCTCTAAGGAAACCCAGAACTGCCACATCAGTAAGAGCAGGGCCAGGTAAGTAACACAGCTGGACCCCCAGGACTGCGTGCTCCCCTTCCCCATTACCATGGTGGCAACGGGTAGGCCATATCCTCGGACCCGACCATCGAACCCTCCAGTCTATTGGCCAAGGATGTCTGGGGGCAGCCCCCTGACCTGCTGCAGAGCCCCACCTCTTGGGAGCCACGTCCCCCAGCGCTGCCCCACCACCACCACCAAGAAGAGTGAAAGCACTCATTTGCTACACAACTGGCCAAGGCAAACCGATTACTCTGAGGTGGATTTACCTAAACCATAGGTCCTGGAGCAAGCATGCTCTTGGAGCCAGTCTAAGGTGGCTTCGAAATTCCTCCTGGTCTCGTCACAGAATCTGAAGAGAATCAAAAACACGGCATCTTAGGGCCGAAGAAGCAGGTAGGGCAACTGCCTTGCTTGCAGCCAACGTAGGTTCAATCCCTGCCATTCCATATGGTTCCCCAAGTACCGTCAGGAGTAATTCCTGAGTGCAAAGCCAGAAGTACCTCTGAGCATCGCTGGGTGTGACACCCCCCCCCAAAAAAAAAGACATGGCATCTCTTTTTACCTTCCCAGTCCTTCCCAGTCAGCCTCCCCCTTCCCTTCTCTGTCACTGCCGCTCAGCTTACGTTTCCAGGTTCTTCAGGCACTGAGACGTCTGCTTCTTCCAGTTCTCTTCTCCATAATCCAAGTACCTGGCAGCAGACATATTAAATGAAATGAATCAAGTTCGAAAACTGACCTAAGTGATGCCAGAAAGTTTCTTCTGGCTATAAGAGACCAACCATCAGGCCAGAGAGGACACCTGACAGTACCGCACACATCTGACCCAGGTTCAAGCCCCGGCCTCCCATGTGGACTCCCAAACATTGCTGCGAGTAGTTTCGGAGCACAGAGCCAGGAGCTACCCTTGAGCACCACCAGGTTTGACCCCAAAACCAGGAAAAAAAGACTAACCACTGATCACACAAGGCCACGACGCACTCATCTGAAGACCTGGACATAACTTGTTTCTCTGGTTCCATGTAAATAAATGCATCTTTCTAAGTGAATATAAATAAAAGCATATCAGATAATACTGTCATGTGAGTCATTAGTCTTCAAGAGTAATAAAAAACAGGGCTGATGGGGCTGGAGTGATAGTACAGCGGGTAGGGCATTTGCCTTGCATGTGGCTGACCCGGGTTCGATTCCCAGCATCCCATATGGTCCCCTGAGCACCGCCAGGAGTAATTCCTGAGTGCATGAGCCAGGAGTAACCCCTGTGCATCACCAGGTGTGACCCAAAAAGCAAAAAATTTAAAAAATTAAAAAAAAAACAAACAGGGCTGGAGCAATAGCACAGTGGGTAGGGCATTTGCCTTGCACGCAGCCGACCTAGGTTCAATTCCTAGCATCCCATATGGTCCCCCGAGCTCCGCCAGGAGTAATTCCTGAGTGCATGAACCAGGAGTAACTCCTGTGCATCACCAGAAAAGCAAAAAAAAAAAAAAAAAAAGAGTGACAAAAACAAATTTAAACGCCTTACCACCAATAAACCAGAGCCCCACCTGGCCTTGTCCTCAATTTCTATAGCACACTTGCTCTGAGTAGGGGTGAACCAGGGCCAGAGAGACAGAAATTTAGTAGGTGGGATGTGTGCCATGCACATGGCTGACCCAGGATCAATTCCCAGCACCACATATGGTTCTCCAGTCCTGCCAGGAATGACCTGTGTGTGCAGAGCCAGGAGTAAGTCCTGAGCACTGCTGGGTGGAGGGACGTGAACAATGGTGAAGAGATTGGTGTTGGAACACTGCATGCTTGAAGCTCATTAAAGAACAATTTTGGAGCTCTGTAATTCTGATTAAAAAATAATAATTATTATGAAAAATAAATCTACCACACTTCATTTGGAAAAAAAATATTTTGGTGAGGCCGGAGAGAGGGTACAGCAGATAAGGTGCTTGCCTTGCAAGCAGCCAGTCATGGTTCAATCCCTGGCACCACCTACAGGCCTCCAAGTCGTGCCAAGAGAGATCTCTAAGCACAGAACCAGGAGTGAGTTCAGAGTACCACTGGACACGGTCCAAAAACCAAAGAGGAAAAAAAAAAAGAGAGAGAGAGAGAAAAGAGAGAGCAAGAAAGGGGAAATCCCGTAAAGTAAATCAATTACATAATCCAAGTTGGAATAGGAAAGGCAGGGCTAGAACAGGAATCCAATAGCTATTTAAATTAAACGAGAAACTAAGCAGGTCTCCTACTTTCTACCACAGAACTATGCATTACCCTTGATACAGCTCAAGGTTCTGCTACCGAACTCACTGCTAATTAATGTTGAAAAGTCTGTGTCCTAACAGCATTCCTCCTAAAACACTCTACACAATCTAGCTTTTCACATACATTGTCAATCATCTTTCTCTGAATTGTCTTCTTCACATCTTGAACCTTCTGTCCTTTAAATCCATCCACCAACATTATCTAAAAGAATAAGAAATGGAAAAGAAATATATATACACATATATATACATGTATATATAAATCACAATTAAAATTTGCTTTCCCCCAAAAGTTTTTATCAGACTAAATTTACTTCTACCCCCCAACTCAAAATACTCTCGAGTGAAATTTATCATTCCATAACCATAACTTCCTATTTTGTCATCGTCTAGACAACTAACAGCCATGACACCCCTTTTTGGGGGGGAAAGGGATAGGAATAATACAACCATCATGAATGCAACTGGGAAGGAACACATGCTTCCCTCCCATTTCTCGGGCTTCCAGGGAGAGAGTTCCCTCACTAACTCTCTTCCTGAAGGCTTTGGACAAATAACACCTCTGGGGCAGCCCAACCCACTGCAGCACCTGTTTCCACCCCACCCGCGGTCGGAAGTGTTCTCCTCAGCCTGGCATGATGGACTGGAAGGCCTACTCTTTTGCAAAGCACATTTTAAACTTTTGGGAAATCTCATTCCAGTGAAGGATTAGCTTGCCCACGGCTATCACAGATCTCATTGACAAGCTCCTCCCAGCTGTTATCTGGCCTCCTTCAACCTGAAGCTTGGGCCTCCCTCAAGCAGCTTCAAGCTGACACGGGAAAGTTGCACTATTCTGCTGTTGCCTTAAAATCCTCCAACGTCCCAACCTGCTTCCTTCCTATATAACTCATCCCCGTGAAATGAGACTAGGGGTCCTGAGGGCGAGCAGCAGAGAGCTTGACTCCTCCAGCCAATGGGAGCCATGTGGACCATCCCCCATCTGTCCCCAGCCGGTTCTCTGGCCCATCTGAGGGAAATCACTTTATGTCTCAGTCCCTCAATTTCCTCACCTGCAAAATCAAATAGTACCGACTTGGCAAGACTACCATTATTATTATTATTATTATTATTATTATTATTATTATTATTATTTTGGCCGTGCCCAGTGAAGCCTGGGAGATCGTGCAATGCCAGGCTTGAGACAAGGGGTGCTACTCCAGACACAGAAGAATATCCCTGGCCCCCGTTAGATTAGCTTAATAATTTAATATATAACTACTACATAAATGTTGATTTCACCAAAAGCATATAAACCACTATATATATATTATTTTTTATCAGTTTTAATAATCTAGAAAAATGAGTGCAATTGTAAAAGTAAATTCTCATTCATACCCTTGAAAATCACTGCAGGTCAGGGACATAGCTCAAAGGGCTAGAAGGCATGCTTTGCAATTGGGAGGCCTGGGTTCAAGTCCCAGCATTGCATAATCCCCAGAGTACCACTGGAACCAACCCCCAAGCACTGAGGCATAAGCAGTTCTTGAATACCGCCAGGAGCAGCCCCGCAAAAAAGAAGGCCCAGGTATCATACGTGTAAACAAGGTGAAACTCATTGCACAATATGAACTTCATTTTCTCAGGAAATGTATTTGGGGGTAGAGGGCTGCAGAGTTAGTACGGGGGGACGCTGTTTGCCTTGCAAGTGGCTTCCCCTGGTTCAATCCCTGGCACTGCACCTGGTCCTTCAAGCACTGCCAGGGATCACTCCCAAGTACAGAGCCAGGGGCATTTCTCGACCACCACTGGTCAGGGCCACAAAACAAACCAAAATATTCATTCCTTAAAGAAAACATACAAATAATTTCTGTAAATTCTATTGGATCAAAAAAATATAAACCACACAAAGGAGTAAAGAAATAGATTAATGATAAGATTTCCTTTTAGTGTATGTTGAAATAATATTAAACTTTCCTATATTCCATCTAAATCTTTAAGATGATAACCACAGAATACAGAGTAAATTAAAATAAACACAAACAACCTTAAAAGTATTATGTATATTGGGCTGGAGCAATAGCACAGCAGGTAGGGCGTTAGCCTTGCACGCGTCCACCCAGGTTCGATTCCCAGCATCCCATATGGTCCCCCAAGCATTGCCGGGAGTAATTCCTGAGTGCAGAACCAGGAGTAACTCCTGCGTGTTGCTGGGTGTGACCCAAAAAGCAAAAAAAAAAAAAAAAGTATTATGTATGGAGAGGTGATATAGCAGCTAAGGCCCTTGCCTTGCATGTGCCCAACCTGGGTTCAACCCCCAGCATCACCCATAGTCCCCTGAGACCCATATGAAATGATCCCTGAGCACAGAGGCAGGAGAAGCAGGGAGCACTGCCAGGGTGCTCCAAACTGCCATACCCACAAAAAAAAAGAAAAGAGTATTACTTACACCATCATAAAACCCTTTCAAATATAACTTCTCCTTTGCTTCAGCGAGTTTTTCTCGGTCATTCTGGCTCTGAATTTTCAACTCCTCACAAATGGTTACGGCAGAAAGGTTTCCAAAACCTGGGATCTCCATGACTGGCACCTGCAAAAGAACAACAATGGTTGATGGTCATGAGGAATAAAAGCAGATCTCTGGCTCTGCCATCTAGGGAGCTATTCAGATTTGATGTATCACATGGCACCGTCACACACCACACAACTGCCCGGTGACTAGCTTGCAGATAGGAACAACTTTTTTGTAGGCCACACCTGTAGTCAGGGCGACTCCTGGTTGTACACTTAGAGGTTGAGAGAGAGGAGAGGAGAGGAGAGGAGGGGAGAGGAGGGAAGGTGAGGAGAGGGGAGAAAAAAAGGGCGTGCCTGCCATAGAAGCAGGCTGGGGTAGGGGGAAAGTTGGCAGGGGAGGAAAACTGGAACACTGGTGGTGGGAAATTACAGTGGTGCAGAGATGGATGTTGAAACACTGTAGGACTAAAACCCAATTATCAACAGTTTTGTAATGCTCTATTGCACGGTGATGTAATAAATATCATAAAATACATATAACGTGGGCTGGAGCGATAGCACAGCGGGTAGGACGTTTGCCTTGCATTCGGCCGACTTGGACGACCCAAGTTCGATTCCTCTGCCCCTCTCGAAGAGCCCAGCAAGCTACCAAGAATCTCTCACCCGCATGGCAAAGTCTGGCAAGCTATCCGTGACGTACTCAGTATGCCAAACACAGTAACAAGTGTCATAATGGAGATGTTACCGGGCCTGCTCGAGCAAATCGATGAACAATGGGAGGACAATGATAGTGACATACAACATATTTATAATAGACTATAAAGAGAGAGAGAGAGAGAGAGAGAGAAGGCAGGAAGGCCATGAGTGATGCAGGCCTGACGGACGTTGGAGGCCAGCGCCCTATCCCCACACTCTCCCCTGCAAGCCCCAAGACGTGCATCTCCCTTCAGTGCTCTCCAGGACACACCTGACATCTGTGCTGCTCCCTCCTCAACTCACCTTCCCGCTCCCAGCCCTCCCTGGCATGGCACTAGCTACATAACCAACACAGAGGTAAGGCAGACGCCATGCATGTGGCTAAAGCCAGTTTAACCCACAGCAGCCTTTGTGACCCAAGAAGCCAGGCCGGGAGTCACTCCCAAGCAGAATCAGGACTGGCCCGATCACCACCTGGTGTGGAACAAAACCCTCTCCAGCCCCAAATAAAAAATATATATTATTAACAGTGAAACCAGTAAAATGACATAACCAACCACATTGGTAGAGAGTATTGATTTTGGTTTATAATGTCTTCTGGGTCTTTTTTTTTTTTTTGAAGGAAATAAGGAACAGAATTTATAGTGTAGGTGGCAGGAGGGCAGCAGGCGAGACTCAAGGGCAGACTGCCTCTTCCGGATTCTGCAGGAGAGTCATCTGCTAGTAGCTAGCTGTTTCCTTCTGCAAGCACTGATTTATGGAAACCTAAATGCTCATGGGTAACACGGCAAGCACTCATCTTTAGAGGATGGAAAACAGACCCACATCATTTATCATAAATCTGATGTTGCAAAAACGTTCTTTGTTTCAGGGTAGCAAGTGCCAAAGGGAACGTTTATTGTTGGATCTTTCCTTCCTTCTGATCCCAAGGCAGTCACCAAATTAAAGAAGTAAACGCATTCTTCTTAAGGGAGGGGGGCTTGGGTCACAGCCAGTGATGCTTAACAAGCCGTTAGCAGTGCAGGGGCTGAACGGGGACGAGCAGCGTGTAAGGAAGGCGTCTCACTTCCAGTGCTCTCAGCCTCAAAGCAACAACGCAACTCTTCCGCACACTCCCTTTTGGTCTGTGCTCCACTACTTATTCGGTTTCGCTACAAGGAAAAACTCAACTCCTTCCTTTCCAACAAAGACACGGATCCCTGGGGCCCAAGAAAGAGCCCCAAAGCTGGAGCACAAGTCTCCGATCCCCGGGATTACACAGGTCCCTGGAGAGGGGTTGCTATCACTCTGGGCACTGAACCATCGGGCCCAGTCACAGGAGCAGAGCCCGAGACCTCTGAAAGGCAACCCACTCTCCAACAGCACAACACACATCGCCCAGGGACTCACCGGCTCAAACGGCAAGACCATATCATCTCGGATTCCGTATTTTGCTCGTAAGGCCTGCCAAAAAAATGGTACAAAGAAACAGTAATGGTCAAAACTCCACTGGCATAATTGCTGAGAAAAGCACCATGAAATTTTATAAAAATTGTACCCCCTTAATAAGAAATCTATGACTAAAATCTCAATGCTTGAGTAAGTGTGAATGGCTTAGAGGATGAAACTACGGAACCAAATGTTCAACACACACACACACACACTCTCTCTCTCTCTCTCTCTCTCTCTCTCTATTTTTTTCATGTTTTAAATTGCAATTGAAAATGGTATATCTGAGATGGTTTGTCAAAAAGTCTTATGGGGGCTGGAGAGATAGCACAGCGGGTAGGGCGTTTGCCTTGCACGCGGCCGACCCGGGTTCGATTCCCAGCATCCCATATGGTCCCCTGAGCACCGCCAGGAGTAACTCCTGAGTGCAGAGCCAGGAGTAACCCCTGTGCATCGCCAGGTGTGACCCAAAAAGCAAAAAAAAAAAAAAAAAGTCTTATGAAATTCATCACATCACCGAAAACTATGAACCACCAAGTTAGGAAAAGACATTTAAAAAACCATAAAGGCCTATTTCACTTTATACTATGGGAAAAGGTTACCAGGTTCCAACAACTGGCATTTTGGTAAAGGTCAAACTATGGAGACAATAAGAAGATCAGTGTCAGAAAGGATAAGAGAAAGACAGAAAAGCAGAGTTTTTTAAGACAACAAAAATACTTGATACAATACTACAATGAAGAAATTGACATTTTACACCTGTCCAAATCTACGCACTGCATTGGACAAAAAAATGGATCCTTGACCACAAAAAAAAAAAGAAAGAAAGAAATCAACAATGTACCACTCGGGTGAGTAGCACCGATCGATCGTAGGCAATCTATGCAGACGCTGGAACAAGAAGCATCTAACCTATTCCAGAAGTCAGGAAGATGGCTCAAACAAAGGGCTCAAAGGAGCCCTGTACTCACTCCCTAGTACATGGCTCCCAAGCACCCTGAGGAGCAACTCCCAAGCACCACACCAAGAGCAGCCCCTAAGTACCAGTAGGTATAGGCCCAAAACAACAGAAAAAGAAAAACCAACAATAACAACAACCCACGATTCTAACAAATATAACATCCAAGGGCTAGATAGTACAACAGGCCAAGTGTTTTGCCTTGCATGAAGTCGAACTGAGTTCAATCTCCAGCACCATATACGGTGCCCTATCCCACACCAAACACCGCCAGAAGTGATCCCTAAGTACCTACTGGTACTTAGGGGCTGCTCTTGGTGTGGTGCTTGGGAGATGCTCCTCAAGGTGCTTGGGAAGCCATGTACTAGGGAGTGAGTACAGGGCTCCCACATGCAAAGCATGCACAGAAACAGAAGCACCACCTCGTACGGTCCAAAACACAAGTAGTAAATATTGAAATTTGAAACCTTAGAAAAACATAGAAAATGAAGAAACAATTTCAAGAGAGCAGTTCCAAGAAAGCTTAGTGCTTTCAGCCCAATCCCAGGGACCGTTCAGCAGTAGCTAGGCAACAAAAAGATGACAGGAAATCAGAACCTGAAGTCGTGATTTTTCACTGTGACAATGATAGCTGACATACACAGGTGCACAACACCACTATGACAATGACAGTTGGACCTGATCACTCTGGACAAGAACTGAGTGCTGAAAGGTCAAGGGATATATGTATGATAGATATTCAATAACAGACTGCAAACCACAGTGCCCAAAAAGAAAAAAGGGAAGATAAGAAACAGAGACAAATAGAGAAGGAGAGAGAGATAAAAATAATTATCTGTTATAAATGCAGGCTGTGGGGGCAGTGGAGGGTGGGAGCTGGGGCCACTGGTGGTGGGAAACTTGCACTGGTAAAGGGATGGGTATTGGGACACTGTATTAAAACTTAGTCATGAACAACTTTGTAACTGCGTACTTCATGATGATTCGACAGAAAATTTTTTTAATTTAAAATTTAAAAAAACTAAAGACCTTGAGTTTGATAAAAAAAAAAATATATTAATAATAAAATAAAATAAAAATTTTTAAAAAACATGAAATTCAGATACTCACTTGCTTCTTCTTCAAGTCTCTGAGGGCAGCAAAATCATCAGGGGAGTCGGAGGGGACACTTGTGACGACACCGGTGCCTTATGAAAGGATGCGCGGAGTTAACGACAACCTACAGGTGACTTCCAAAGCAGTCGAGAGAAAAAAGAAACTCCTTACCTTTATCCTCCTTAATGGTGAGCATTGGGAGAACGTAGATGACCTTGTAAGATGTCAAGGGCGCAGAAAGCGAGGCACCAATTATTTCCTGTGTGAGAAAAGGGTCCATGGAAAAGGGAAATTTATTTTAAGCTTTAAGATGTAAAGCAATGTTAAAACTGAAGTTCCAAGAGGCTAGACAACAAAAACATCTGGACTTTGGGGAGTCAATCGTAGGCCACTGCCTTGCATGCAGCTGACCAGGTCGACTCCCAGGTTTAACCCCAACACCACACTCATAAGGTGTTTGATCCCCGGTTTCTTCCAGAAACGACCCCTGGGCCTGCAGAGTCAGGAGCAGGCGCTGAGCCCCGCAGGGTGTTTTTCCTAAACAAACAAGCAAAACCCATAAGGTCCCGGGGGATAGGTCTGGGCAACAATATATATATATGTCTCACACCCAGCCCCAGTTTCCATCCCCAGCACAGTGCTCAGGAGTGACCCTGAGCCCCAAACTGGTGTCAGAACCAGCCCCTGACACCACAAGGTGTGGCACCCCCAGGCCCAAAACACAAGCACGCAGCCAGCTCCCCTGGGGTTTGATCCTGGGCATCCCATATGGTGTGTCGTCCCCCCAGCACCGCCAGGAGTAATTCCTGAGCACAGAGCCAGGAGTACGCCCTGTGCATTGGCCTGGTGTGGCCCAAAATTAAACACAAAAATTCAAGTCTTTAAAATATAAAGAATAAAATATACTCAGAAATAATAACAAGTAAATAAACTCTAAGAGCTGTTAGCCATCCACCCAGGTTTAAGCAATTTACATTACTCTGATTTAATCAATTAGATTAAATCCGTGAGGTAACATAAGATCAATGAACCAAGATTTTTTTTTGTTGTTGTTGTTTTTTGAGGAGAGGCCAGAAGGCGGCTCCCAGTGTGTGTGCTCAGGAGGTCCAGGGGTTTCGAGAAGCCGTGGGTCCGTTCAATGCACGATGCTGCTTGGGCCAGCTTGGGAGTGTGGGGGACCTCCAGGCCATACCCCACAGTGCTCAGGTGCCTGGGGGGGCCGCACCCTGCAATGCTTAGGGGGTTGATGCGGAGGCAGAAATCCAACTCAGTCTGTACTATTGCTGTGCGTGCTTTCCGAGACATGTTTCTCAGGGAAAAAAAAAAAACAGCTGCGATTCGGATTCCACCGGAAATGGAAGGAATCATGCTTAAAATACTATAATACCTGATGACTCTATTAAATGTCTTTGTGAAAGCTATCTATATTTTTCAACCAGGAAGCACTCACTACGCTCATACATAAAACCTTATGTATGGTTTCATTTGGGGGGTTCAGGGAACACATGGGGCGGTGCTCAGTGCTGACTCCCGGCTCTAAGCTCAGGAATCATTCCTGGCAACGCTGGGTGGGGGACCATATGGGCTGCTGGGAATCAACTGTGCGCCAAACAAATGCCCGACCCACTGTACTATCACTCCGGCCCCTGAAGGCGGTATTTAGGAGACAAGTTATACAACAAATATTCGTCACAGCAATGAAAAAAGAAAAAAAAAGAAAAGAAAACAATCCTATGGGGCTGGGTCGATAGCAGAGTGGGTAGGGCATTTGCCTTGCATGAGGCCAACCCGGGTTCAACTCCCAGCATCCCATATGATCCCCTGAGTACCACCAGGGGTAATTCCTGAGTGCAGAGCCAGGAGTGACCCCTGTGCATCACCAGGTGTGACCCAAAAAGAGAGAAAAAAAAAAAGTCTACTCCAAAATGCAGATGCAATCCTCAGTTATAAAATTCAACACCAGAACCCAGACATGGGAAAGCACAGGTTGAGCAAGCGGATTAGGTCAGGAACTGGAGAGGCAGGGCTGGGGAAGGCACTTGCCTTGCTGGGGGCTACCATCTCTCCTCAAGTTCCCCATGCATGACTGAGTGTGACCCCCAGCACAGTCAGAAGGATGGCCAGCTGTGGCCTACACCACCACCCCCCACCAAAACCTGATGAACACGGGAGTGCTTTCGGCAGGACTAAAACTATTCTACAGTTTGATTTAGATGATGCTTACAGGAATGTAGGTAAAGAATGTAACACAATTACAATCTACAAAACTGATGTCATGGATGTTCAATTAAAGCCTGTTTTCCTGGGAAGGGCGCGTCCGCAGCTTGGGCCACAGTGAGGTGCTCACAGAACCATGCAGTACCAGGGATTGAGCCCAGGTCGGCCACAGCAAGACCAGCGCTATAACCCTGCACAATTTCTCTTACCTCAATTCCTTATGGTCTCCTCTCAAATTTTATTGTTAAAATTTCCTGAGCTGGAGCGACAGTACAGCGGGTAGGGCATTTGCCTTGCATGCAGCTGACCTGGGTTCGATCCCCAGCATCCCACATGGTTGCCCTAGCACCGCTAGGAGTAATTCCTGAGTGCAGAGCCAGGAGTAACCCCTGAGCATTGCCGGGTGTGACTGCCCCCTCCCCGAAAAAAAAATCTGCTACAGAGACAGAGAGATACTACACAGGGGACAGAGAAATACTATGCAGGGGACAGAGAGGTACTGCTTGCTCAGCAGGTGGGAAGCGTGCCTTGCATCCTACAACCAAAACTAAAAAACATTCTGCTCCAATAGCAAGTGTACCGTGCACTTACCTCTCCCATGAGTTCCTTGACGACAGGCACCACGCCGTTGTCTCTGGTAAAGCCCTGGAATGACATGTTCCTGGCCGCCCTCTGCGTGCAGATGAATATATCGCCACTCGCGGTCTCAAACCCGATGTACTTGATGTCAGGGTGGACCCAGCAGTTGGTCTGCCCAAACATGGTCTCAGGGCGCAGAGTTGCAGCTACCAAGAAGATGTTTTTGCCTTTGAGACCACTAAGAGGAGAAAATAAAAAAAAGATTTATGCAAAAGGCTGCTGTGTATTCCCCCACATACCTGAGCGCAGAAACAATGACATAGGAACTGCTTGGCATGCCTACCTTAATTTAGATGGGTAAGGTTCAAGCACTTTCAGTTTGATTAAAGAATATTCCTGTGGTCCAACACCCTAAAGAAAGAAAGAAAAAAAAAAAAGGAGAAAGAATTCGTAGCAAATCTCCTCACATATGTGACATATCTGAGATGGGAACTTCCTGAGTTTTGTTTGTGTTTGGGATGCTTAGAGCTTAGAGCTTATTCCTGGCTCTGACACAGAAACAACTCCTGGAGTTGCTCGGGGGACCATATGCGGTTCCGGGGATCAAGCCTCGGTTGACCGCTTGCAAGGTAAGCGCCCTACACACTGTACTACAGCTCTGACCCCTGAGATGTGCTATCACTGCTCTATCCTGATTCTCCCAGTGAAGGACTGGTGCTAACCGTGTCCAGATGGAAGTCTCAGAAGGCACTTGGGAAACCACCCCACACCCCACCAGGAGAGAACGGCTGAAGGAGAAATGGACACTGAGTAAGGACGGTCTGCTGAGTAAGATAGAGGGGAACTGGTAGAATAATCAGTTAAGGGGCTGGAGCCACAGTATTGCAAGCAGGGTTTTTGCCTTACACGCAAACGCAAATTCAATCCCCGAGCATCCCATATGGTCCCCCGAGCACCACCAGGAGTAAATTCCTGAGTGCAGAGTCAGGAATAACCAATAAGCATTGCTAGGCATGACCCAAAAAGACAAAAAAAAAAAAACCCTCAGCTAAAAGCGATTACCAAAAAGTTGTGATATAATCAATACCTATCCCACAAAGCAATCATCACAGACATGAACTGGATCGGGACAAATGATGTGCTTTCTGACTAGCCTGGGTACTTTCTAATAGCCTGACACAAGGAGTCATCATCTCACTGAGTATTTGGTTCATTTGCGAGATGGGGGGCAGGGTGGGCCCACACCTAGCAGTGCTCAGGGCTTACTCTTGGCTCTGTGCTCAGGGGTCAGTACTAGCTGGGCTCAGGGAAACCAAATAGATGGAGTACTAGGTATCAAACCTGGTCAGCCACGTGCAAAGCAAATGCCCTACCCACTCGACTTGGTCTCCGGCCCCTTGGTTCTTCATTTATACAGTAACTGTGTGGTGGGTGGGAAATGTGGCTCTGATGGTAGCGTCCATGCTCAGCATGTCTAAGACCCCAGCACCTCGCAGCTCTCTCAACAGCCCAGGAATACCAAGCATATAGAGTACTGGTGGGTCCCAAGCACGGCCGGGCCCAGCACTTCTCACCACTGGACAGTGGCTCCTTTAAAAACAAATGGAATTGTGTGAGAGACTGAGGATGGGCTGAACAGGACTTACCTCATATCTGGGAGGCCCTGGGTTCAATTCTCAGTAACACACATACACACACACATACAACAACCACAACAACAACAGTCAGTGGCTAAGGATATAGTTCCGTGTAGAGTACAAGCTGCAGATGTCTGAAGCCCTGGATTTAATCTATACACTTAGAAAAAGTATAAAATAGGGGCTGGCACGATAGCACAGCGTGTAGGGCATTTGCCTTGCACACGGCCAGCCCAGGTTCAATTCCCAGCACCCCATATGGTCTTCTGAGCACCAACAGGAGTGATTCCTGAGTGAGGAGCCAGGAGTAACCTCTGTGCATCGCCGGGTGTGACCCAAAAAAAAAGTATAAAATAAATGTGCTGGGGCTGGAGCAATAGCACAGTGGGTAGGGCATTTGCCTTGCACACGTCCGACCCGGGTTCGATTCTCAGCAGCATCCCATATGGTTCCCTGAGCACCGCCAGGAGTAATTCCTGAATGCAGAGCCAGGAGTAACTGCTGTGCACTGCCAGGTGTGACCCAAAAAAATTAAATAAATAAATAAATGTGCTATACTTTCCTCGTGTCTATCCAGAGAAACACATAAAAGAAAAAAGCGTAGGGGCAGGAAGAGATAGTACAGGAGTGACAGCTTGTCCTGCTGGAGGCCGACCCAGGCTCAATTCCTGGCATGACATAGGGTCCCCCTGAACCCCATCGGGAATGATCCCTGAGCATAAGGCCAGAAGTAAGCTCTGAGCACTGACTCAAGGTGGGGAGAAAAAGGGGGACACACGGCCAAGGCACCACTGTGTATGGCCAGAAATACAAGTGTCCAGACCTGCGACGTGCTGTCTCTCTCTTCAGTCACCAGATCGTCATGATTATATACCTCATCAGTGGAACATCATTTTTTAAGCTTCTTATTTTTTTCATTTTTGGTCTCAAAAGATCCAGGGGTCCCATCTGTGATTTTTAGCCAACTGGAGAAGTCATTTGGCGTTAAGCCCAAGGGTGCAGCGTTGCAGGGACCTGATGCTACTAGGGGCACTCAGGGCCACCTCCAGCAGTGCCTGGGGGACTAAGTGGGCCAGGAATCAAAATCAGGTGAGATGCATGCTAGCATGGACCCTAACCTATCCCCAACCATCCCCTGCTCTACTTCTTAAACTCTATGGCCATATTAAGAATTATAACAGAGGGCTGGAGCAATAGCATAGCGGAGAGGGCATTTTCCTTGCACGTGGCCAACCCGGGTTCAATCCCCAGCATCCCACATGGTCCCCCAAGCACTGTCAGGAGTAATTCCTGAGTGCAGAGCCAGGAGTAACACCTGCGCATCACTGAGTATGACCCAAAAAGAAAATAAAAAATTATAACAGAGCCAGAGACAATATACAGCAGCTCGGGCATTTGCCTTACACCATGACCAATCCAGATTTCATTCCTGCCATGTGGTCCCCAAGCCCTGGTAGAAGTTCTCTGAACACAGAGCCAGGAGTAAGACCGAAGCACAGCTGTGTGTGGCCCAAAGACCAAAAAAAAAAGTATGCCAAAAGGTCAGAGGGCTAGTAGAGAGATTGAGGCACTGGGCCTCCAAGCAGCCGACTCTGGTTCAATCCCAGCACCAGATGGTCCCCTGAGCAACCCCTGAGCACAGCACCTGAGCACTGCCAGGTATTACCCAACAATTCCCCCTCCCCAGAAAGAATTCTAATAATTGAGTTTCTGAGCAGTAGTACAACAGGTAGGGTGTTTGTCTTACATGCAGCTGACCCAGGTTCAATCCCCCCGCCAGGAGTAATTCCTGAGTGCAGAGCCAAGAGTAAGCCCTAAGCATTGCCAGGTGTGACCCAAAAAGAAAAAAAAAAAAAAGCACCAGGAATTCTAAGAGTCTCTCTGCATCACAAGTAATTACCTCTCCCGTTTGCCTATCATGGTCCATACAAGGCTGTCCATCCTTCGGAGAATAAATGGTATACCTGAAAAGTGAATGTCACAAATATTATGAGACCATCAAAACTTTCCCTGACATGGGGCTGGAGAGATAGCACAGCAGGTAGGGCGTTTGCCTTGCACGCGGCCGACCCGGGTTTGATTCCCAGCATCCCATATGGTCCCCTGAACACTGTCAGGAGTAACTCCTGAGTGCAGAGCCAGGAGTAACCCCTGTGCATCACCAGTATGACCCAAAAAGAAAAAAAAAAAAAACTTTCCCTGACATATCTGCTAGTGTTACTCCTAACATCTTATGTCTTCTAACTAAAACTTATAAATAAGCAAATATTCCCAACAATTACTTATTTATGCTTTATGTGAGTAATTCTAGTGCCAGCCTAGTAACTTGACGAAAGTGTTAGGCTCATCAAAGATAGCAATGAAATATATGCAATGAGCTTGGCTTTTGTGTTGGGAAACAAAGACTTTATGAAGCGTAAGTCTACTTATGAAATGCAAATAGCATTGTAATTAATCCATATAATGGAGAAAGAAATCTTCCCACAACTTAGAAAACAAAGGAGAAAACTAAAATGTACAAATAAAATGTTTCTACTCGGCTTTGAATACTGCAGAGAATTTTTTGCAAAAACATGAAAACCAGCCCTCCTCTTCTCCCTAGCTCTCTCCATCACAAACAATAAGCACCTCAGAGAAATTAAGATACTGGCAAGACAAGAAAAACAAAGAACACAAAAGAAAGATCACAAAAGGAGTAAGTCTAATGGGGAAAGTGATGGCCCAGATGAATCACAATGCGGGAATTAAGCAGCTTTTACTTTACTAAAGAACTCACTCACCGCTTCCCAAACTTGATTTTGTTTCTTTCTCTTAATGTTAAAAACTGCCACCTGACAAATGAATCATAGTATGGATTAACATCAGTGGTGATGAAGGAGCGACGCCAGTCTACCTACGGAAGGAAAGAGGAAAAGATCATTTTCCAGAAACCTAAACACAGCAGGCACCAGAATTCCCAGTAGCAGTGATGAACTCGTTATATTTTTCCAAATAATAATTATGGCAAGTATTAAAATAAAACAGCTATTTCAAACCACACCTATCAAACTCAGATATCACAACTCTCGTAATTTCAGCTTACTACGCATTTTTAACGTATAGGGAATGTAATAGGTAAAGAAGGAATACTTGTCTCACTAATGCTCGAGCGGGCCCAGTAACGTCTCCATTGGAGACTTTGTTGTTACTGTGTCTGGCATATCGAATACTCTCGGTAGCTTGCCGGGCTCTCCGAGAGGGGGTCTCACTAATACAAATAAAAAAAATTTTCTTAGGGTCTGACTATAGTCTAGTTCAATTTGGTTCATATTTATATAGTCTTGAGCTCTTAAACTCAAAAATTATCTTTAGACGTAAATGGTAATTGGATCTCAACATTTTATACTCTGAGATTAATGAGAATAAATTTATTTCTTAAAAAAAAAAAAAAGAAGGAATACTTAGGGGTCCAGAGGACAGCCAAATGCAGTGGAGCACAATTCTGACACCTGGGGAGCAACCTCTGAGAACTGAGTCGGAAGTGGTCTCCACACCCCCACGCCCCCAACACACACAAAGAAGAAATTTTTTTAATGATACCTCTATGGGGGGACCAGAGAGATAGTATAATGGTTAAGGTATCTGTCTTGCACACAACTGACCCCAGTGCACACAGCTGTTTTGGGTTCAATCCCTTGCACCGCCCCCCGCCCCAAGAGTGATCTCCAATCTCCAAGCATAAAGCCAGGAGTAAGCCTTGAGCACCACTGGAGGTAGCCCAGCATAAAAGAGTACCTCGGGGCTGGAGCAAAAGCACGGCAAGTAGGGCATTTGCCCAGCCCGGGTTCGATTCCCAGCATCCCATATGGTCCACCAAGCACCGCCAGGAGTAATACCTGAGTGCAGAGCCAGGAGTAACCCCTGTGCATTGCCGGGTGTGACCCAAAAAGCAAAGAAATAAAAATAATTTAAAAAAAAAAAGAAGAAAACCTCTATGTCTGCATATATATATACAAGTTCAAGTTTGGCTTTTTTCACTTTTTGTAACAGAATGTCTATGAACTAACACATAAGCGTATTTGCCAATACAACAAAATAAAGTGCTCCAGTCATTATATTGAGGCGCATCGGGTTCTAATCTGACAACGAATGAAATAGAGGTGGAATATATCACCAGTCTCCATGAAGAAGCGTTCTAGATCTAAGCAAGGAGGGACATCTGAATGTATCCTTCCTACTTTCCTGGACTGTCATGGTGATGAGCGTACCTTCAAACCCATTCTCTTCAAATCCTGAATGGCCAGTGGCGGGAAGTAATCGAGCCAATGCTCCGCTTCGGAAAACTTGACTATCTCTTCATCAGACAGACCCAGGGACTTCATAATGCACCACTGGTACTTGGAAGATCCAGCTTTAGCCACAGCTTTGCTCTGGAAAGAAAAACAAAACCTCCATCAAAGAGCAACCAAAAATTAATAAACTGCTGCAAAATGACCATGACTTTTTTTTAATTACTACCATCTGATAACTTTTCCATTCCAAAGCAGTATGGCTGCAGGAGTTCAACGCACTCCTCTGTTTGCCTGACTTTGCAGTCTGACACTCAACAGCTCGGTCAGCTAGAGTAACTAAAAAGCATGGCGAGAAAGCTCAGCCCATGCCAGCCCATGTGTGGCATGCTGGAGGCCCAATTCCAGCCCACGCAATGAGCTGCTCCCTGCAGCATCCCTGGGTATGGCCCAAAAGCCAAAACAAACAACACAAAAACAAGAATAACACCAAGGGGTGAATCCACAAAGAACTTGCATCACTAGGGTGTGATCTCAGCACTAAACTTTTTCACCTTCCCTTTTGTCTAGTACCACATGCATCTCGTCCTTATAAATTAACTGCTTGTATGAGGGTTCCCCTTTTCTAGAATTTAACAGTATCAGAAAGGCAACCGGGAGCCGGAGCAATAGCACAGCGGGTAGGGCGTTTGCCTTACACGCAGCCAACATGGCCGATCCAGGTTCGATTCCCAGCATCTCATATGGTCCCCCGAGCACCGCCAGGAGTAATCCCTGAGTGCATGAGCCAGGAGTAACCCCTGAGCATCGCCGGGTGTGACCCAAAAAGCAAAAAAAAAACACAAAAAGGCAACCAGATCCCTTTCATTTGGAGACAGACAAATGGCAGAACTATAAAAAATGTGAAGCAGAACAAGGGAGACTGAAGGGGATGTAAATGCTCGGCATGGCCAGTGGTGGCCGTGTGATTCTAGGGCCACAAGACTCCATGCATGCAGAAAGCAATACGACATATTGCAATGAATTGAATTACATTTTTTTTCTGAACCTGCCAGAATTGGGGCAGCAGGGTGGGCTCAAAGGGCTGGAGTTCAGAGAACAGATGACTGGTTAAAGAAATGATGGTATATCTATACAATGAAGTACTATGCAGTTGTTAGGAAAGATGAAGTCATGAAACTTGCTTATAAGCGGATGGACATGGAAAGTATCATGCTAAGAAAAGTGAGTAAGAAAGAGAGGGATAGACATAGAATGACTGCACTCATTTATGGAATATAAAATATCATAATATAAGACTGACACCCAAGGACAGGAGAGATAGAGACCGAAATACTGCTCCATAGTTGGAAGTCTGCCTCATGAGCTGGGGAAGAAGACAGCTGGGATAGAAAAGGAATCACTAAAGTCAATGATGGTTGGAGGGATCATTCGGGATGGGAGATGTATGCTGAAAATAGATAAAGGACCAAACACGATGGCCTCTCAGTTCTAAACTGCAAACCAAATGCCCCAAAGTAGAGAGAGAGTAAGAGGGAAACTGTCTGCCATAGAGGCAGGGGGAGGGGTGGGACGGGGGGGGCGAGGATACTGGGGACATTGGTGGTGAAAAATGTGCACTGGTGGAGGGATGGGTATTCAATCATTGTATGACTGAAACTCAAACATGAAAGCTTTATAAGTGTGGCTCAAGGTGATTAAATAAAAAATAGTTAAAAAATAAACAAAATAGGGCTTGAGCGATAGTACAGCGGGTAGGGCGTTTGCCTTGTACACGGCCGACCCGGGTTCAATCCCCAGGGTCCCCCAAGCATCACAAGGAGCAACACCTGAGTGCAGAGCCAGGAGTAACCCCTGAGCATTGCTGGGTGTGACCCAAAAAAGCAAAAATAAATAAACAAATAAACAAATAAAAACAAAGGGCTGGAATTCACACTCTGCATGCAGAAGCCAGAGGCCAGCTTCGAATCCCAGCGCCACCACACAGTGACCCCAAGCTCCACTGGGAGCAGCCCCTGCCCCCACCCCACAGAGCTGGGCCTTGTGTGGCCCTAAAACCCAGAAATAAATCATTTCTTTTACTTTTTCCTGTTTTGGGGCCACGTGCGGGGGTACACAGGGATGACTCCCGGCAGGCTCAGGAGACAGATGGGCACAGAACAGTTCCCGAGTATTGCCGGGTGTCACAAACCATCCCCCAAAAACAGAGGCAGAGGGAGCACAGGTTAGGGGGTACAAGTCTTGACACGGCCAACCCTGATTCAATTCCCAGCATCCCTGGGCTTCCAAGCATTCCCAAGTGAGTCCTAGAGGCCCGTGAGCACTGCTGGGGGTGGCCCCCGGTCCCCGGTACGCAGGGCCCCAACAGCAGCGACCTTGGGCCCCAGCACCAAAGCAGCAGCCTAGCCGGAGACTGTCACCAGGAGTGGCCCTCAGGCCTCCTGAGCCTAGAAGACCCAAAATAAAAAATAAGGAACACCTTCTAGGACTCCAACAGGGAAAATCCAGAGGGGGCCGGTGGCTACAGGCTGAATCTTGGGACAAGAAGTGCTTTTAGGAGCACAGGGCCAGCGCAGTGGCTAAAGCATCCGCCCGACAAGCCTGGTGCCACCGCATACACTGGACAAGCTCTGGGCAGCTCTGCTGAGATCCCCAGCACTTCATGATTCTGTGTAAATCCCAGGTCAGTGCAACAAAGCAAAGTAATGTGAGGAGGATGGGAGAGGCACAGCACTTTAAAAAATAAACTATGGGGGGCAGGCAGACCACCAGTACAGTGGGGAGGATGTTTGCCTTGCAAGGGGCAACCTGGGTTCATTCCCCGGTGTCCCATATGGTCCCCCAAGCAATGCCAGGAGTAACTCCTGAGTTCAGAGCCAGGAGTAACCCCTGGGCATCGCTGGATGTGACCCAAAAAAAAAAAAGCCAAAAAAAATAAAAATAAAATAATCTACCAGGGGCCAAAGCGATAGTACAAAGCAGGCAGGGTACTTGCTTTGCAGAGTCATCCCGGTTTCCATCCCGAGCACCTCACAGGGTCCCCGACATCTGCCAGGATGGTCCCTCAACACAGTGCCAGTAGTAAGCCCAGAACACAGTTAAGTGTGGTGTGAAAAAAAAATAAATAAATAAAGGAAAACAGGGCCAGGGATGGGCCCAGAGTGTCAGTGCAGCAGCTAGGGCACTTGCCTTGCTAACCTGGGCTCAATCCCCAGTACCCCAGATGGTCTCCCAAGCCCGCCAGGAGCAATGCCCGAGCACAGAGCCAGGAGTGAGCCCCGAGCACAGCCGGATGTTGCCCAAAACAAACAACAACAAAGACACGGCCAGGGAGACAGTCAATGGCAGGAATCCACGACTCTGATTCCCAGCACCATATGGTCCCCCAGCGCCACCAGGAGCAACGGCACCGCCACTACATATGGTCAAAAAGAAAAAGAAAATGTGACAATACCCCTTTCGTGTGCGAGTACCAACAGTTGACATGTCAGTCAAAAACATATAAATATGACTTTGACTTCAACCAACGTAGCATCACCAACCACAAACCTTTTTCCCTTTAGCTTTGTCCTTCATTACTGCATCTTCTGTTTTAACATTGGTTTCTTCCTCTTCCTCCTCCTCTTCTGGAAAATCAGGGGGGCAACCATAGAGTTCTATTTCTCTTTTCAATTTGTCAGCACATGCCTGAAATAAATATGACACTGTGAAATAATGAAGCTCAAATCGATGTAGCAACAATTTGAGTTTTCTGGGTTTTTTTTCCTAACGTCAATTAAAATTGACTCTGAAGATGTTGGGTCATATTTCAATACATAAGTGAAGTCACTTTATAACTCAAAACAATACTAATCACCTACTTTGAAATTCTCTAATGTCTAGGTTAGTACTTTACTTCATAATTCAACAGGCTTCACTCAACACCCAGAGTATGCAATACAACCGAGTAAACGTTAGGAATGAGAAGGCGTAGAGACTCAGTGGTCGAGCTTGCGGGAGGCCTAGATCTGATCCCCAGCATCACCTGGTCCCCCAAGCACTGCCAGGAGAGACCCCCAAGCACCAAACTAGAAATAACCCAGAAATACTGGTTGTGCCCCCCCCAAAAAATAAGCAAAAAAGACATAGAATGTTAGCATTTTTAGTTAACATTAATAATAGGCTTGTCAACTTTGTTTTGTTTTGGGCGACCCCTAGCAAGGCTGGAGCTATCTCTCGGCCAAGTGCTAGGGGGGTGGGGGAGGGGACTCCTAACAGCTCACAGGACCAGGTGGTGACGGGGATTGAATCTGGGCCACCCACATACAAAGCAAGTGCTCAGCCCACTGAGCTGTCTTCTCAGTCCACATCTGTCAATTATAGATCAGGGGCAGGGCCAGAAGATAGTACAGCAGGGAGGGCACTTGCCTTGCAATGAATGATCTGGGTTCAATCCCCAGCATCACATTGTCCTCTGAACCAGGAGGAATCCCTGAGCACAGAGCCAGGAGTAAGCCCTGAGCACTGCCAAGTGTGGCCCCAAAACCAAGAGGGGAAAAAAGAAAAAAGATTTCAGATTCTTTGGGGATAAGCATGGCCAGCAGGGCACTTGACTCAAAGGCAGCCAACCCAAATTCGATTCCCGGAACCCCAGATGGGCTCCTGAGCCCTGCCAAGAGTGATCCCTAAGCACAGAGCCAAGAGGAAGCCCTGAGCACTGCTGATTACGGTCTCCCCCTCCCCAAAGATCTGGGATTCTTTGAGGCAACTGAAGAACACTAAGATCAGTAAGTGAGTGAGCTTGACCAGTTGGAGCAGAAGAGCAAATAGATTAAAAACCCAGTCGGGCAGGCCGAAGCAACAGTACAGTGGGGAGGGTGCTTGCCTTGCATGTGGTCGGCCTAGGTTTGATCCCCAGCACCCCATATGGTCCCCAGAGCCACGAGAGGAGTGAGCCCTGAGCACAGAGGCAGGAGTAAACTGTGAGCTCTGCCAGGTGTGACCCAATAAACAAAAAAAGAAAGAAAACAAATACATAAAAATCTGAATCAGGGGGCTGGAGTGATAGCACAGCGGGTAGGGCGTTTGCCTTGCATGCGGCTGACCCGGGTTCGAATCCCAGCATCCCATATGGTCCCCTGAGCACCGCCAGGAGTAATTCCTGAGTGCGGAGCCAGAAGTAACCCCTGAACATCATCAGGTATGACCCAAAAAGCCAAAAAAAAAAAAAACTTAATCAGAATTCAATTAAAATTAAAAAAAAAAAAGTCATGTGAAGTTCATGCCCACTTCAATCAGCTTAATCAATGGCTGAATAAATAGCAGGACTCCTACATTAAAAAAAAAAAACCCATCAGATTCACTAAGAAAGGATGCACAGACACAAGTCTCAGGCCCAGGCATCATTGGGGAACACGGAGGGATACTGGGCTACAATTTCCCCAGGATGGAGAACCATCATCTGGGACAGCCACACCAGAAACAAGGTCCAAGCCATCCCCCTGCACACATCCCACTGCTCATGGATCTCCATCAACATACCTATCTATATCTATTCCTATAGATACAGCTGGGAACTCTATGCTAGTGGTGGCCTGGATAACATTTGCTCTTAGTCTCAGGATGGTTTTTTACAATGTGTTGGGTTGGTTTTTGTTTTTGTTTTGTTTTTCTGGGGTGGGATCTGGGGGTGGCCTAAACCCAGTGGGACTATTTACTTCTGGCTCTGTGCTCAGGGATCATGCCTGGACTTGCTCTGGGGGACTTTTGGTGCAAGATTTCAAACCAATATTTGACAAATGCAAGTCAAAGGCCCTAGCCTTTGTACTATCTCTCTGGCTCTATTCACTGAATTTTTATTTTTCTGCTTGTTTTGGGTCATGCCCAGTGAATGCTCAGGTTATGTCTCAGTAATTCCTCAGATGTCTCTGCAGGAATTACTCCTGAAGGTGCACAGGGGACCCTGTAGGATGCTGGGAATCAAAGCTGGGTCAGCTGCATGCAAGGCCCTCCCCACTGTACTATCACTCTGGGTCCTCGGTGAATTTTTTTAGCGATAGCACAGCAGGTAGGGCGTTTGCCTTGCACGTGGCCAACCTGGGTTCGATTCCTCCGTCACTCTGGGAGAGCCCAGCAAGCTCTCCAAGGCGTATTCGATATGCCAAAAACAGTAACAACAAGTCTCACAATGAAGGCATTATGGTGTCTGCTCAAGCAAATCGATGAACAACGGGAGGACGGTGCTATAGGGCTACAGGGGTTGGGGAAACGTGTGACACACCAGGCTCTGCTCAGGGCTTACACCTGGCTCTGCACTCAGGGATCACTCCTGCCAGTGCTCAAGGGGACCATATGGGATTCTGGAGATTGAATCCAGATTGGCCACATGCAAGGCAAACACCCTATCCGCTGTACTAACGCTCCAGCCCAAGCAAGGGACTTTAATTTTTGCACTATCTCCTCAGCCAATCTTCAAGTATTTTTGGAGTCCACACCAGCAGAGAGAAGCATGAGACAGTGTCAGGTATAAAACTCGGGGCCACACACGTCAGGCACACGCTTTAAGCTCTCTATCTCCTCTCCCTCACAGCCCTCTGCAAGGTCTGTCTATCCTCTTGTTTGCTTGTTTGGGGGCCACACCCGGCGGGTTTACTCCTGGCTTTGCACTCAGGGCTCACACCTGGGGACACAGGGGACCACGTGGGACTGAATCCAGGTTGGCCACGTGCAACATGCAACACCCTACCCACTGTAATATGGCTTTGGTCCCCAAGTTGTTTTTTTTTTTTAAGCTCTCCCAAGCAGTGCTCAAAAGACCCAGAGGTCCCACTGGCAATTCTCTGCCAACTAGGCTGCAGTTGGAGGCGAGGGTCCAGAAGGAGGTGCCGCCCGATCCCTGGGGGGCTGAGGAGCACCCATATCGCTCAGCCATTCTTGGGGTCTCTGTGCTTGGTGCTGAGGATAAGACCCAGGTCTGGCACATGCCACTGCACTATCTCCCGCCACAAGGAGAAAAGCCTAGAGAGACAACAGTACAGCGGGGAAGGAGCTTGCCTTGCATACAGCCAACCTGGACTCAATTCCACATATGGATCCCAAAGCTCGGTCAGCGGTGAACCCTAAGCACAGAGCCAGGAGTAAACCCTGAGGAATAGCAAGTCTGCCCCATCCACCCCACCCCCCCAAATTAAAAAAAAAAATTGTCCAGAGAAATGGTTCAAAGATGCGGAACACATGCACCCCATGTGGGAGCCCTGGGTTTGATCCCCAATACTGTACTGATCTCTGTGCCTCGCTGGAACAGTTTGTGAACACTGAGAAAGAACAGGCCCCTAGCACTCACAGTTGTGTTTCCCTGCCCCCCCAAAAAAAATCTGACTTTCATCCTAATAAATTCAATGCATTTCGACTCATTTAATATGGCTGTATTAGAAAATCCTATTTCAAACTCTTGAATTAGATATTAAAATTTTCTCTAAGCTTAAAGGTAGAAACCAATCCCCAAAGTAATCGTACCTTGATAGGCATTCCAGTGCAGTGCAAACCAAAGGGGAACAGGCAACTTTTTCCTTTCAATCTCTGGTACCCTATTGCAAACTACCAAGAGAAATGAAATTTGAATTACAGATTTAAAAGCAAATGAACAAAAACAAAGATGCTAACTTTTAACAAGGAACATTAATTTAGTTTTCCTCTTCACAGCTTCCTTTACTTTTGAATAATTATAAACGGTAATGTGTAATTATCGTTTATCTATAATTATTCCAAAGTTCTAGTCTACTATCTTTTTTTCTGTCTTTCCACAGAGCAGAAATCACTCAAAAACATATAAATGTATATATTCCTTAGACTTTGACACAACATACACACAGCATGCGAAAATTAGTGCAGGGCCAGAAATAAGTCCTAAGCACAACCGGGTGTGGCCCCCCCACCCAAAAAAAAAAAAAACAAAAAATAAATAAAATTCTCTAAAAATGAAGCTTACTTTTATTGAATACGACATTTATAGGTAACTGTCAACAAATAAATGTGCAGTGCTGGAAAGACAGTACAGCAAGGAAGGCACTTGCCTTGCACACAGCCGACCCAGGTTTGATCCCCAGCACCCCATAGGGTGGCTCAAATCCTGCCAAGAGTGAACCCTGAGCACAGAGTCGGGAGCAGACCCTATGCACCACCAGGTGTCTAGCCCCAAAATTAAACTGTTTAATTAGGGGCCAGAGTGATAGCACAATAGGTAGGGTGCTTGCTTTGCACACGGTCAACTCAAGCTTGATCCCCGGCATCTTACATGGTCCCCTGAGCACCACCAGGAGTAATTCCTGAGCACAAAGTCAAGAGTTACCCCTGAGCAGAGCTGGCTGTGACCCAAAAAGAAAAAAAATTATATTAGGGGCTAGACGATAGCACAGCAGGTACGGCGTTTGTCTTGCACGCAGCCGACCCGGGTTCAATTCCCAGCATCCCATATGGTCCCCCAAGCACCACCAGGAGTAATTCCTGAGTGTAGAGCCAGGAGTGACCTCTGTGCATTGCCAGATGTGACCCAAAAAGAAAAAATAAAAATTAAGTAAAATGTTTAATTATGCTAAATATAAAGGCATTCTAAGTTCTCTTAACAGGAATTAAGTTCTATGAATGCTACTTCAAAATAATCCCTGTTAAAGACCCTCTATCCCAGCATATATACCCAATATACAGAAAGCTTTACCTCACATTTGGATAAAGAAAATGTGTGTCCCAAATGAAGCCGCCCGTTCATATATGGATATGGGAAGGTTACAAAGTACTTGCCCTTGCTGCAAAATAAACACATTTTAAAAAGTACAACAGGAAAGACAATTTAAGTTCTTTTTATGTATATATGTAAATGACAATACGTATTTTTTTATACTGTAGTAAATGGTTTTAATATTTTTATTCACATAGGTCAAAATCATATAGTAATCATTGTTGGTCCTTCCTGATCTCTTTTCTGATCATTCAATTCGCCAGTTCTTAAAGTTTTGTTGAAATAAGCAATATAAAGTTAGGATGTTGTGTGCCAAAGGGAAGGTTGGAAACTGGGGAAACTGGAGATATTGATGGAGGGAAGGTCACATTGATGGTGCTGAAACATTAAATGCTTGAAACAACTTTATAATGGATAACTTTGTAAATCACGGTACTTTCAATAAAAACCGATTTTAATCGATTTTATACTACTGATTTAAGATCAATAGTATAGCAGGTAGGGCTTGCCTTGCATACAGCCGACCTGGATTCAATCCCAAGCATCCCATAAGGTGGCCTGTGCATGCTAAGAGTGATCCCTGAGTGCAGGGCCACCAGTAAGTCTTAAGCACCACCAGGTACGGCCCCCAAAGAAAGCTAAAATTAAATAAGTAAACAAATAAAACTCTCTTGGGGCTGGAGCGATAGCACAGCAGGTAGGGCATTTGCCTTGCACGCGGCCAACGCGGCCAACCCAGGTTCGATTCCCAGCATCCCATATGGTCCCCCGAGCACCGCCAGAGCTAATTCCTGAGTGCATGAGCCTGGAGTAACTCCTGTGCAATGCTGGGTATGACCCAAAAAGCAATAAATAAATAAATAAATAAATGAAACTCTAAAATTGAAGCTTACTTTTGATTTAGGAAGAATAAGACATTTATAGGTAACTGTCAGCAAATAAATGTCTAGGGCTGGAAAGACAGCACAGCAAGGAAGGCACTTGCCTTGCACACAGCCAGTCTCTGGGTTTTATCCCCAGCACCCCACAGGGTCGCTCAAACCTTGCCTGAGCACAGAGCTGGGAGTAGGCCCTATGCACCACCAGGTGTGTGGCCCAAAAACTAATACAACTTAATAAAACAGATAAAGTGACAAACTCCCTTCCTAAAAAGAGAAAAAGACAAAAGGTTATTGGGATAGAGGCTGAGGAGGGAGAGTGCAGGGGTGAAGGCCTTACATGTGGCTGACCCGGGTTCGAGCACCACCAAGGATGACCCCTAAGCACAAAGCTGGGAGTAATCCTCACCAAGTGATCCCCAACACCCGCCAAAAAGCATTATAAGTATAAATCTGCTTTATCTTATCCGCAGAACAGTTCCATACTACAGAGCCAACAGTTTCAGAAACAAACCATTACTCACCCGGCCTTTTTCTCTAATTTCGATGCATTGACCTCAAAGACTTTCTCTGTATCCCATTTCTGTTGGACTTCTTTCTCAATCTTCTTCAAAAAGTCCACTTTGGCTGTTCCTTTTCTTTCCTGCTGAACATAAAAGAAAAGGAATGAAACACCCATATGCTTCTGCAGGCTCACTTTTTTTTAAAAAAAGAAACTGGGCTCACACAGAACTGAGCAATTTAACAGAGATCAATTTGTCACTGTTAACTTGAAATTTAAGTGAACAAAGTTCAAAATTCAAGTCATCCTGACTTGTACACTTCAAAGTTACTTGAGCATATAAAAAGCTCTGAAATAATTTTTCAAACTAGACACAAAACATTATTTTCAGATATTTCCACTTAGTTCAAATAGATGAACACAGGAAAAAAGTACTGAACAGTGTCTGCTTTTTAACAGTAATTATGCTACATGAAAAAAGAGGGGCCGGAGAGATAATACAGCTGGAGAGGCAATTGCCTTGCATGCCTGACTAAGCCCGGTTCAATCTGTGGAAACACATGAGATCCTCTGGACACCGCCAGGAGTGACCACCCCCACCCCCAGCACAGAAGTCTGGGGTAAGCTCTGAGAACCACCAGGTGTGACCCAAAAACAAAAAGTAAATTAAAATAACAGGGGGTGAGATAGTCCAACAGGTAAGATACTTGCCTTGTATGCACCACAGGGTGTGACCCCAAAACGCAAAAATTAAATTAAAATAATGGGGGGGGAGGGAAAGGGGGCACAAAATGATAGTATAGCAGGTAGAGCGTTTGTCTTGCATACGGCCAACCCAGCTTCAATCCGCAACATCCCATACGGTCCCCCAGCACCGTCAGCAGTAACTCCTGAGTGCAAAGTCAAGAATAACCCCTGCACATCACCGGGTGTGACCCCAAAACAGAGAGAAAGAAAGAAAGAAAGAAAGAAAGAAAGAAAGAAAAGAAAAGAAGAAAGAAAGAATTAAAATTAACAGGGAGTCGAGGGGTTAATTGACTTCCCTCGTGCGAAGGTTAATCAGGTTCAATCCCCAGCACCACATACAGTCCCCTGAGTGGCATCAGGAATGATCTCTGAGCACAAGCAAGGGAGCACAGTAATCTTTAAACACAGCCAGGTGTGGCAAGGGGCTGAGAGGGGGAAGTACCCTGAGGGCAGAGGGTAGTACTGAGAGTAAGGGGCTAGCCTTACATGTGACCAACCTGTATTCAACCCCCCAACCCCCCGCCACCCCTTTTGATCCACCAGGAGTGATCCCTGAGCACACAGTCAGGAGTTATCCCTGAGCACTGCAGAGTGTGGCCCAAAACAAGTCAAAAAAAAAAAAAAAACCTTAAAGGGCCAAGGAAACATAAAGTAACAAAATAGGAGACTAACACCCAAGAACAGCCGAGATAAGTACCAGGAGGTTTACTCCATGGCTTGGAGGCCAGCCGCACATGCTAGGGGAAAAGGCAGCTCAGATAGAGAAGGGAGCACCAAATAAAGGGTGTTTGGAGGATCCTCCCAGGATGGGAGAAGCATGCTGAAAGTAGACTATAGACCAAACATGATTGCCACTCATTGCCTCTTTTGCAAACAACAACACCCAAAAGGAGAGAGAGAACAAAAGGGAATGCTCTGCCACAGAGGCAGGGTGGGACGGGGGGGGGGGGGGGGGGGGGGGGGGGGGGGGGGGATGCGGGGTAGGAGGGATACTGGGATCTGTGGTGGCGGAAAATGGGCACTGGTGGAGGGATGGGTACTTGATCATTGTATAATTGAAACCCAAGCACAAAAATTTGTAAGTTTACAACTGTACCTCATGGTGTTTCACTAATAAAAATTTAAAAAAAAAAAAGGGCCAAGGAAGTCCAGAGAGAGATCACAGTGGGTAAGGTAACAGCACAACACACTTGCACACTGATGCCGCTGATTCACCTTTTAGCAGCTTTCAGACTCCAAGTACAGTTACTTAGTTTTGAAAGGACTGTCTTTTTTTTTTGGGGGGGGGGGGAGGGGTTTCCACACCAGCAGTGCTCATGTTTCTATGCTCAGGGGTCACTTCTGGTGGGGATCAAACCCAGGTCAGCCATGTGCAAGACCAGTACCTTACGTGCTGTGCTCTAGCTCCAGGCCCTGTGTTCTTTTTTTTGAATCTGTTGTGGGTGTCACACCTGGTAGAGCTGGAGTTCTACCAGGGCCATAGCCATACATGCGGTGCTTAGGGTCCATGCAGGGTTACGGACTGAATCAAAGACGTTGCGCATGCCACCTGGCCCAACATTATCGTGTGTGTGTGCATAGATCAGAGATCAAGCCCGCGGGTGGGGGGGAGGGGGGAAGAGGGGAGCGGCGATTTTAGGGCTTCCTTCCAAGCTGTGCTCAGGGACCTGGGAACGACTCCTGACTCCTGGGGGAGAGGGGCGGGGCAAGTGAAGGGCATTAACCACGCACTACCTCTTGGGGACTCAAACTCAGTCGCTGTCTGCAGTGCCAGAGATTAAGGCTGTGCCAACATGTCTAGGAGCCGCTCTCCCTCACCAACCTGGTCCCTTCAAGCAAAACAGACTCTTTGTGCAAATTCTGCAACCCTAACATTAGACTTGCTGCTGAGGTCAATATAGAACAGATTGGGGCTGGAGTGATAGCACAGCGGGCAGGGCGTTTGCCTTGCACGCGGCCGACTCGGGTTCAATTCCCAGCATCCCATATGGTCCCCTGAGCACCCCCTGAGTGAGGAGTCACCCCTGTGCATTGACAGGTGTGACCCAAAAAGCAAAAAAAAAAAATAGAGAGAGAGAGAGAACAGATAAAGGGGGCTAGAAACAGCGGGAAACAGCTGTTAGGGTGTGTGCCTTGCACATGGTCCAGCCGGCTCAATCCCCAGCACCCCAGAGGGTCCCCTGAGCCCTGCCAGGCACGATCCCTGGGACCCTGGATGGAATCCCTGGCACCACCAACGAGCTGGCACACATGCTCTGTGTGTGAGGAGTACAGATTGGATACCTGGTATCACATGGCCTCCAAGGACTTGGAGCACCAAGCCAGGAGTAACTCATGCGCACCACCAGGAACCGCAAAAAAAAAAAAAAAAAAAAAAGTTCTTTCATTACAACTACTCTTTTGTTTTTATTTTTGCTTGGGGGGGGGTCATACCCCACGATGCCCTGGGGTAACTCCTGTCTCTGCACTCAGGAATTACTCCTTGGCAGTGCTTGGGGGACCACGTAGAATGCTGGGGATCGAACCTGGGTCGGCCACGTACAAGGCAAACGCCCTACCTGCTGTACTACTGCTCCGGCCCCAAATGCTCATATTTCTCTTTTGTTTTCGTTGGTTTTGCTCAGGGGCCGCACCTGGCATTGCTCTGGGCTTACTCCTGCCTGGCTCTGCTTTCAGGGATAACTCCTGGTGGGGCTCAGGGGACCATAGTGTCAGGAACTGAATCTGGGTCAGTCACATGCAAGGAAAGCACCCTACCTGCTGTACTATTATTCCAACCCAATTTCTCCAATCTTTAAATTAAAAAAAAAAAAAGCCAGCTCACAGGGGCAGAACAGATGCTTTGTATAGTTTGCGCCTCTGAGCACCACCAAGAGTGACCCCTACACACCATGTAAGGAGCAGCCCCTCAGCACAGACAGGAATGTCCTCCCCCAAATAATAATTATCTACTCTCATCTCCATCCCTTTTCTTCCCCCCCCTTTTTTTTTTTGCTTCTGAGGCCACACGCTACAGTGCTTACAACTTGCTCCCAGTGCAGTGCTCAGGGGGCAGGCAGTGGCAGGAACAGAACGCAGGGCTCACACATACAATGCATGTGCTCTGGCCTGTTGGCACAACCCCCTGCTCTCACACTCTCACATTCCCACTCTCTCCTTTTATTTATTTTGGGGGGGTTTGGGGTCCCAGGATTGGAAAACCAGATCAGCAGCAGCGTGCAGGGCAGACACCCGAGCCCCTATACTACCTCTCCAGCCCTTCCACACTCTTTCTGGAATCCACTCTTCAATCAGCAACACACAGGGCCCACGGCCGGCCCCCTCACCGCAGCCAACCTCCTCGCCACACATGCACCATCTTCCCTGCCCACTGTCCTTGCTAGTTACAACCGGCCTCGCCTCACACTGACATGGACATGGCCCACACTGCTTGCTCTAAAAACTACCGGATAGAGGAAGAGAGAGGGGGTGAGGGGTGGGGGGGCGCTGTGTATATGTAGACCATCAATCAATCTCAGGTGTGTGTGTGTGTGTGTGTGTGTGTGTGTGTGTGTGTGTGTCTATGTATGCAGACCTGAGATCAAGCCCAGGTGGAGTATGTGTGTAAATCAGGGGTCAAGCCCAGGTGGTGTGTGTTGGGTGTATGTGTGTATGTGTGCGTGTGTGCATGTGCAGACAAGAGATCAAACTCAAGCAGTGCATGTGTGTAGATCAGGGATCAAGCCTGGGGTGTGTGTGTGTGTGTGTATCAGGAATCAAGCCCAGTTGGTGAAAGTGGTGTGTGTGTGTGTGTGTGTGTGTGTGCATGTGTGTAGATCAGAGATCAAGCCGTGTGTGTGCACGTGCATCAGGGATCAAGCTCCAGTTGGTGCCTGCAGAGTGTGTATGTGTGTGTAGATCAGAGATCAAGCTGTGTGTATGTGTAAATCAGGGATCAGGCCGTGTGTGCGCGCGTGTGTGTGCGCAGATCAGGGTTCAAGCCCGTGAGTGTGTGTGTGTGTGTGTGTGTGTGTGTGTGTGTGTGTGTGTGTGTGTAGGGGAAGCACGTGCTCTACTCCTGACTGAGAGGCGCGCCTGACCTCTCCCTGACATATGTCAGTTTGTGGAGCACACCCTAGTCGCCACGCGATGAAAACCAGGGTAATTTCTGTCTTTCTGTGAGTGGCGCCCAAGTTTCTGTTGGAAGGCGACCCACGTCACACACAGCCTTTCTCAGATCAACTTTAGAAAGCGGGGAACTAGTACACGTGGCACTGAGCTAATGACATCAGTTCCTGGTGCATTGGCAAGCAAGGAAAGGCACATCCTCCACTCGGCCGCGCCTTAAGTCGGGGGGCCGCGGCGACCCCTCGGGCTGGGGCAGGGACGCGCCCCCCAGCACCGCGGAGACCACGTGAGAGCCCCGGGCCTCTTCCCGCCAAAACTCACCGCCATGGCGCCGCGCAGCCGCTCCGGCAAACCCCCTACAATGACCTCGGCGACCCCCCCAAAGGAGTGGTTACAACCTTTCCCCTCCCTTCCGAGGCAGAGAGGCCTCCAACGATGCTCAAGCACACACTTGGATTCGGATGAGGCAACCTCCGGCTCGCTAGGAACTACCGCCGGGGACACCGCCTAGCACGCCGGGAGTTGTAGTTCCACAGCCCCGGCGGCCCACCGCCAACGGGCCTCGAGGGACTACAATTCCCAGAAGGCACCGGGACGCCGGAACTCGCCCCAAGCCGCCCCTCCCCGTGGCCCACAGTTAGTGACTTCACGGTGATGCTGAACTACACAGTCCATGATGCAGTTCGAATTCTCGGAGCCGGAACAGGTGGCTTTCCCCTACCTCAACCTTTTGGCCCTGGTGGAACAGGCTTGAGTTGTCAGGATGCCAAGGTCATGAGTCTCCAGTACCCAGTATCCAAGCTGCTGATTATGGTTTGCCAGTTTACGCAAGATGTGCCATTTGTCGTGACGTTCACAAATCCGGAATTTAGACATTTTTGTGGTTTTCTCTGTTTTTGATTTTGGGGGAGGGGAAGTGACAGTGTCACACCCAGCGATGTTCAGGGCTTACTCCTGATTTTACACTCAAGAATTACTCTTGGCGGTGCTTCGGGGGACCATATGGGATGCCGAGAACCGAACCTGGGTAGGCCTGTGCAAGGCAAACACCCTACCCGCTGTACTATAGCTTCAGTCCAGAATTTAGTCATTCTGTGACCATTAACTTCAACTCTCCAATAGTATGTAAACTATGATGCCTCGATTTTAAAAGTTACTCAAGGGGCTGGAGATAGTACAACGGATAGGGCACTTGCCTTGGAAGAAGCCAACCCCAGTTCGATCCCCAGCATCTCATATGGTACCCAGATCACCATTAGGCCTGATCCCTGAGCACCAAGCAGGAGTAAGACTTGAGTCCTGCTGGGTGTAGCCCCACCCCCCACTCCCAAATAAATAAATGTAAAAGATTCCTCCAGACTGAGACGCTAGCTCAAGGAGTTGAATATGTGCTTTGCATACAGGAGGTTTGATCTGAACCCCAGCACCATATAGTACCCGAAGCACCCCTGGGAGAAGTCTCTAAGCACAGAGCTGGGAAGAGGCTCCAAATATTACTGGGTATGGGCAGAGAGAGAGAGAGAGAGAGAGAGAGAGAGAGAGAGAACCCTCATCATGGCAGTGAGTTTTGGTGGGAAGAAACCGGGGCTCTCACATGACATAATCAGTGTGATATGTCATTGTTGATTCAGCAGCTTTTAATTCACAATGATAGATGAAATTATTCATACACTGAATATGTATTGGGTACCTCCTAGTAACCTCACATAGGGTCGAGGTATAGTAAAGAACAAAAAATAAATGAGTAACGAGACTTAGTCTCTGCATTCATAAAACGGGTGGGGAAACTTTTCTGCCATGGGCCATAGAGATTTTTATTGTTGTGGCTGTTTGATTTTGAATCACACACCAAGCAGTACTCAGGAATCACTCCTGGCTGGTTTCAGGGGACCAAAGGGGGTGTTAGAGTTTGAACCCAGGTTGACTTCGTGCAAGGCAAGTGCCCTATCAGCTGAACTATCACTCCAGTTCCCACTGGGATATCTATAACATCAGGCCACAAATACAAGCAGATGGGCCACTGGCAGCCCACGAGAAGCACATGTGCCTGTCTTGTCAGGTACCAGAGCCAGACAAACTGAGCATGCCCCTTCCCTGGTCTACAGGGTGTGACACGGCTGAAAACATAGTTCAGTGATAGAGTACAGACTTTGTTGCCGGTGTTAGATACTTCGGGTAAGGGTCCAGAGAGACATTAAAGAGATTAAGGGCTTGCCTTGCATCTAGACTTAGAACCCCAGAACCACATACAGTCCCCTGAGCCCACCAAGAGTGACCCTTGTTGGGAGGGGCTGGAGCGATAGCATAGCCAGTAGGGCATTTGCCTTGCACGAGGCCAACCCAGGTTTGATTCATCCCATATGGTCCCCAGAGCACAGCCAGAAGTAATTCCTGAGTGCATGAGCCAGGAGTAACCCCTCTGCATCGCCGAGTACGACCCAAAAAGAAAAAAAATGAAAAGAGTGACCCTGGCACTCAGAGTCAGGAGTAAGCACTGAGCACTTCCAAGTGTGGCCACCAAACCAATTAATTAATTAATATAAATGGACATGGTTCAGAAAGATAATACAGTAGCAGGTAGGGCAGTTGCCTTGCATGTAGCTAACCTGAATTTGATCCGATATCGCCCCTCAAGCCCCACAGAAGTGACCTCAGCACATGGCCAGGAGTAAGCCCTAAACACCACCAGGTGTACACCAAAAAGTAACTAAATAGCTAAGGGACACATGCTTAGCCTATGTAAGACCCTGAGTTCCATCCCTGGTACTGCGGGCTCCCTGCCCCTAATACCACCCAACGGCCCTACAGTCTGGAGCACTGAGTCATCACTAAGAGTTATAATAATAGGGGAAGAGGGATAGGTAGCAGAGAGGTTAAGGCATCTGCCTGGCATGCTGCCGACCTTGGCTGCCCCAGCTTCACTGGAGTAACACCGAAGCACATAATTGGTAGTAGCTCCCAAACACTACCACATGTGCTCCAAAATCTCTCAAGTAAGCAAAATAAATAGCATGTATATACACATTTTGTTTTGTTTTGTTTTGGGGTCACACCAGTGATGCTGGGGTCCACTCCTGGTGACACTTGGGAAATATGGTGCCAGGGATGAAATCTGGCCCATTGAGCTATCTCTCCAGCCTCTGCATGAGATATTAAACAAGTTTTTTCGTAGTTACAATGTATGAAAAATCTACCTTTAAACCTCAAACTTCATAAAGGTCTAAGTCAGTAATTTTTTTTGTAGTTGTTTGCTTTTTTGTTGTTGTTTTGGGGCCACCCCAACAGTGCTCAGAGATTACTCCTGGCTCTACCTTCAGGGATCACTCCTGACTGGGTCTGGGCACCAAATAGATTGCTGGGGATCGAACCCAGATCAGCTACATGCAAGGTAAGCACCCTACCCACTCATTATTGCTCCATCCCCGTGGCCTCCAAATTTTATTTAGATTGTGCTGTGTATAAGACACTATCCTAGGGCCAGAGAGATAATACAGATGTTAAGGTGTTTGTGCTGCATGCGCCTGAACTTGGTTAGATCCCCGGCACCACATAAGATTCCTCTGGCACTGCCAAGAGAGATCCCTGAGCATGGAACCAGGATTAAGCCCTGAGCACCACCAGGTGTGGTATCAGACAAATATACTAACCTAAATGCTGAAGCTACAGCACTCGCACATTTTACAGGCCCAGTTCACAAGCTTCCAGTCTTGTGAAAGAGGCAGACATTGCAAAAGCAAGATTGTGAGTTCAAAACCCTTGTGGTGGCCATGAATGGGATGATCAGGGATCCCCACTGAAGAAAGACCTGGAAGAGGGCTCAGGGCTCAGAAAACACCTTAGAAAGTATAGGGACAATGGGCTGCAACAATAAATAGCACAGCGGGTAGGGCATTTACCTTGCTCGGCCTACTAGGATTTTGGTTCCCAGCATCCCATATGGTTCCCTGACCACAGTCAAGGGCAATTCCTGAGTGCAGAGCCAAGAGTAAACCCTGAGCATCGCTGGGTGTGACCCAAAAAGAAAAAAAAAAAAACAACAACATGGGGACAAGGCTGAGGCCCTGTGCTTAATCAAGGGATACTGAATCGAACTTGACTATCCAGAGGTCTGGGGTGAGGGGAAAAAGGAAAAGGAAGATACGTGTTTTCATCTGCGTGGTTGGTTTTTTGTGCTTTTTTGAAGGAGGGGTTTTGAGCCACACTAGGTTTTGAGCCAGAGCTTACTCCCGGCTCTGCCCTCAGGGATTACTCCTGGCAGTGCTCAAGGGACCATATGGGGTGCTGGGGATCGAACCCCAGTCTCCTGTGTGCAAGGCAAGCGCCCTCCACACTGTACTATCTCTTCAGTCCGATTTTTCTTTTTTTTTTTAAGTTGATTCTTTTATTGTTTGCCTTTAATGTAATGTATTTTTAACCAACTTGTCCTGCTACAAAATTCATACCAGCTAAAGCTTTGTTTTTTCATGATGCTTACAAAGCTATTTATGATTGGATTTCAGTCATACAGTATTCCAACACCCATCCCTCCACCAGTGTACATTTCCCAGTACCAGTGACCCCAAGTTCCCTCCCATCACCCTCACCCTCCACATGTTCTCTCTCTCTCTCTCTCTCTCTCTCCCTTTCTCCACCCCCCCCCCTTTTGAGGCATTGTTAGCCCTTTTTGTTTTTTTGCTTTTTTTTGGGCGATGCACAGGCTCTTGGCTCATGAACTCAGGAATTACTCCTGGTGGTGCTCGGAGGAACCATACGGGATGCTGGGAATTGAACCGAGGTTGGCTGCTTACAAGGCAAATACCCTACCCTCTGTGCTATCACTCCAACCCCCCATTTTCCTTCTTAAGGATGTATGTGTTTGCATGTTCCTCAGAGGTCTGCTCCCAGCTCTGTGCTTGGGGGTCACTCCCAGTAGTACTCAGAGGACCAAGCAGTGCTGGGGAGAGAACTGAAGTTGGCCCCGGTCAAACACCTTAACTCCTAGACTATCTTTCTTGACCCTTATTTGTGTCTTATAGAAATAATCCTGAGGAAATATTGAAAAGCCATACTGCAAAAGTGACAGCAAGAGGCTATTATTACTATTATTATTTGATTTTTTCTTTTCAGTTTTGTTTTGGGGTCGCAGCTGGCTGTGCACAGGGCTCCTTCCTGACTCTGAGCTTCAGGAATCACTCCTAGTGGGGCTCAGGGGACCAGACGGGCTGCTGGGGAAAAAGCTTACCTGTGCTTCATAATAACCTGGCCCTTAGCCTAAGCAAGTTCTTCAGCCACAAACAAGACAAGAACTCACTGTATTATCACTCTGCCTCCCTCCCTGCACCAGCAAGAGGCTATTATTTCAGCGCCAGGAAGCTAACTCAGAGGGCTGGAGTGCGTCATTTGCATGCGGGAGGCCCTGCTTTAACCCTTCAGTATGGTCCTCTGAGCCCCCTGCCAAGAATCACCCCTGAGATGGGATAGTGGTTTAGACTGTGGCAGCAGGTTCCAAAGTGGACACAAATAAACAGATTTAGGAGATTTTCAATGTGATTTGAAAATCACATGTAGGGGCCAAGAAAATGCTGAAAGTTCTGGAGTGCACGTTCAAGGCCCCAAATTCTGTCCCTGTTTACTGCATGACCCCCTGAGCACTGCTGAGATGCTCCTAAAAATTAAAAATAAAACGTATTTTACTAAATGCCTTTAAATTGAGAATTGTGGGGGCTGGAGCGATAGTACAGCTGGTAGGGCGTTTGCCTTGCATGCGGCCGACCCGGGTTCGATTCCCAGCATCCCATATGGTCCCCCGAACAACGCCAGAAGTAACTCCTGAGTGCAGAGTCAGGAGTAACCTCTGAGCATTTGCCGGGTATGATCCAAAAAGCAAATAAATAAATAATAAATTGGGAATTGTTCGTTCTTTGCTAGGCATGTGGAACATCCTCTCAAGGTAAGTGAAATTTGAAATTATTAATACAAGAATTAAGGTACTTTCCTTGCATGCAGCTGATATACACCCAGTTGCATCCCACACACCCCCACACACCAAAAATTTTAAAATGCATGCTAGAAAATAACAGGACAAGTGAAAGCAAGGCATCAAAGAGGCAATACCTAAGTTTTCCTAGGCCTGGACAACAGAACTGAAGATGGGAAAAGAAATTGAAATAGGGGGGCTGGAGCAATAGCACAGCGGGTAGGGCGTTTGCCTTGCATGCGTCCAACCAGGGTTCGATTCCCAGCATCCCATATGGTCCCCTGAGCACCGCCAGGAGTAATTCCTGAGTGCATGAGCCAGGAGTAACCCCTGTGCATCACCAGGTGTCACCTAAAAAGCAAAAGAAATAAACAAACAAACAAAAAAAGAAATTGAAATAGGGGGAAGTAAGAAGATCCAAACAACAGAGGGAGGGGCGGGGCTGGGGAAGGACCTTGGATACACTGTTGGTGAAGAGATGCTTTTTCTTTTTTTCTTTTTGGGCCACACCCAATGAAGCTCAGAGGTTACTCCTGGCTCTGCATTCGGGAATTACTCCTGGCAGTTCTTGGGGAACCATATGGGATGCGGGGATTGAATCCAGGTTGGCCACGCACAAGGCAAATGCCCTACCCGCTGTACTACATCTCCATTCTATGTATCTAAACCCTAGAGTCAGCAAAACTAAATGCAGGCGATTCAAACTACAATAATCAAACTTAAAATGTGCGCATCAAAGAGTAAGCTGGAAGGGGGAGAGAAAGTGGAGATGTTATTGGAGGGAAGACCACATGGGTGACGATACTGGTGTTGGAAAATTGTACATCTGAAACTCAACTATGAAAAACTTTGTAAATCACGGTGTCCACATGAAAAAATGAATTGAAAATAAATTAAAAATAAAACCCTCAGGTTCTTACTCAGTCTCTTTATCACTTACTAGGTGGTGACCTCAGACAATTCAATTAACCACTCTGCAAAACAAGGGTAATAAACAGAAAGTAACTCATAAGATTGCTATGAGAAATACAGAAATAATATGTGTATAGACTCTATTATGTATATATATGTGTGTGTGTGTGTGTGTGTGTATATACATGCACCTGACATGGAGTAAGCACTATGTCAGCTATTGGTATGATGATTGTAGGAAAATTGGCTTATAAACATCAGTGTGATTCAAATGGAAAAAGCTTACCTGTGCTTCATAATAACCTGGCCCTTAGCCTAAGCAAGTTCTTCACCAGAAAACTGTACAATCTCTCTTCTCCATCTGTCTAGCTATATCATGCTTGTTCTTCAAAACTGCACAACAGAACAAAAGCACTCCCTTCTTCCTTGTTTTGTTTTGTTTTACCCAAACCCACCCGACCAGTCACTCTGTGGAGTTAACTGAGTCAGCATTTCTAAATTTAGATCCATGAAGCTCCAATTAGCTTTGGCTTGTCTCTGAGTCCCTTTTGTATTTGTTTTCCGTGCATATTTATGAAACTTTAGATGATATGTTCCTCAAAGGAAGAAACTGCTTCTGCTTCAGCACCGTACAGCACGCCGAGATTATATCTGGCATGTTCCTACTTTAGGGGACACTTTTTTTTAATTACTTTTATTTTATTTTTATTTATTTGAATTTGGGAGCCACAGCCAATGGTGCTCAGGGATTACTTCTGGCTCTACACTCGGATCACTCTGGCAAATTTAGGGGAAGATATGGGATTCTAGAAATTGAACCTGGCTCAGCCACATGTGAGTCAAACAGTAGTACCTGTTGTACTATCGCTCCAGCCTAATTTTTGTATTAAAATGTCTTTTTAGAGGCTGGAACAATAGTACAGCAGGTAAGACACTTGCACAGTACTGACCTGGGTTCAATCCCTGCCACCCCATATGGTCCCCTGAGTCCACCAAGAATGAAAAAAAGTTTTTTTTAATTGAAAAAAAATATATATATGTATATATTTGGCTTTTGGGCCATACCCAGCAATACTCAGGGCTTACTCTTGGCTCTGAAGTGTCTTTTTTTTTTCTCTCTCTCTCTTTTTGGGTCACATCTGGTGATGCACAGAGTTTATTCCTGGCTCTGCACTCATGAATTACTCCTGGCAGTGCTCAGGAGACTATATAGGATGCTGGGAATTGAACCTGGGTTGGCTATGTGCAAGGCAAACACCCTACCCGCTGTGCTATCGCTCCAGCCCCTGAAGTGCCTTTCTTTTAATGTCTCCATTCCATATTAGTATATCCAGCTTTGTCCTTGTGCTTCCTCAGTGATGAACAGATTACGGGGTGTTAATTTTGGGGGGGGCTACAGCCCATTGTGTTCGGAGCTTACTTCTGGAGGAATTCCAGGGACCATATGTGATGCTGGGGATTGAACCCAGGCTGCCACATGAAAGGCAAGCCTTTCTGCCTGCTAGACTATCTTTCTGGTCCAGGTGTTTATTTTATTTTGTGTTTTGTTTAGTTGGTTTTTGGGTCACACCTGGTAATGCTCAGGGGTTACTCCTGGCTCTGCACTCAAGAATTACTCCTGGCAGTGCTCAGGAGACCATATGGGATGCTGGGGATCAAGTCTGGGTCAGCCACATCCAGTACTGAGTTCTGAATGTTCAGAGTACCATGAAAACTTCACCTAGTGAAATCCTAATGGCAAAGGTCCCTTACAGAAGGGGCCTTGAGGAAGTGTTTAGTGCAGAGGGTAGACCTAAACACTGCCTTTTGGGAACAGGATTAGTGTGCCTATAAAAACTCCACACAGGGGATAGAGCGACAGCACGGCAGGTTGGGTGTTTATCTTACAGGCGGCCGACTGTGGTTTGATTCTCAGCAACCCATATGGTCCTCCACGCACCACCAGGAGTAATTCCTGAGTGCGGAGCCAGGAGTAACCCCTGAGAACCGCTGGGTGTGACAAAAACAAAAACAAAAAAAGCCCACACAGCTCCCACTTTCCACCTTAGGAGAAAAACACACATCTGTCACCTGGAAGGCAGTAGTCAGTCCTGCCATATCCTCATTTCTGACCCCCAGACTCCATGACGGGGACAGATTTCTGTGACTGATCAGCCAGTCTGTGGTTATCAGTCTTGTTATGGTAGGCCAAGTGGAACTAGTGGTCATTTAACTAATGGAAATTCTAAATCTGACACTGTAGATTGTGTAAATTCGGAAGGCCTTTTTTCTAGTAACCAGGTTAGAAAAACGCGAGTTTTCAGGGACCAAAATTTGGAGTAACCCCTGTTGCCAAAATTTCTCCCGAAGGGTGTCTTTTTTTTTTCTTTTTGGGTCACACCTGGCAATGCACAGGGGTTACTCCTGGCTCTGCACTCAGGAGTTACTCCTGGCGGTGTCAGGGGACCATATGGGATGCTGGGAATCGAACCAGGTTGGCCATGTGCATGGCTAATACCCTACCTGCTGTGCTATCTCTCCAGCCCCAAGGGTGTCATTTTTAATACTCTGGAATTAGCACTCTCTCACCCCTGCTCATCCACTGCAGACTCAGGAGCTAGAAGCAAACTTCAGCCTCTTTTTTTACCAGCATTCCATGAGGATTGTGGGCCGTGTCACAGGCTCTTAGGCGAAATGTAACACCTGAGTCATCTGAACATAGCTGTGGTTCCCCAGTAGCAGGAACCTGATGCTCAGAGGCTACTCCTGGATCCGTGCTCAGGGTACTAGATAGGATGCCAAGGATGGACCTGGGGTGACAGCGTGCGAGTCAAGCGCACTACTGGCACCCCTACTTCCAGCCTGAGTTGTTTTTTTTTTAAGAAAATACCAAATTTACAAAGTGGCTGCAGCATCATTTAGTGATGTTCTCTCCGCATCCTTTTCAGCATTCAATATTGTCAGTTTCACTTTTTTTGTCTGTTTGTTTTAGTTTTTTGGGCCACACCCAGCAATGCTGAGGGATAATTCCTGGCTTGACAATCAAGAATCACTCCTGGTGAAAAAAAAAAATCACTCCTGGTGGGACTGGAGGGATAGCACAGTGGGTAGGGTGTTTGCCTTGCATGAAGTCGACCCGGGGTTCGATTCCCAGCATTCCATATGGTGCCCCAAGCACCACCATGAGTAAGTTCTGAATGCATGCGCCAGGAGTAACCCCTGTGCACTGGTGGTGGGTGTGACCCAAAAAGCAAATAAAGAAAAAAGAATCACTCCTGGTGGTGCTGAGGGACTTTATGAGACACTGGCCATCAAACTTGAGCCCACTGCATGCAAGGCAAGCACCCTGCCCACTGTACTATCGCTCAAGCCCTCAGTTTTACTTTTATTTCTTAAATATTAGTCAGCACTACACATATGTAATGAAAAACAATTTAAAAAGAACAGCACAATAGCACTTTTATAACATAGTACTCCTAAGAAAACAAAGCCTGTATTTCCATAACTAAGAAAGACTAGTTATTGTAGCTCAGTTTATCTGCCAACTCACCTGTCTTTGCATAAGTGAGTTCAAGGGACTTTCCGTTATGAGGGTGGGGAAAGCACTTGGGCCCACACCCAGAAGTTCTCAAGGATTACTCCTGACTCTGTGCTCAGAGATGTTTCCTAGAGGCCATATGTAGTGCTGCAGATATCTCCCCAGTTCCTCAAGTGACTTTCTAGAACCATCTTTCTCTGAGTGGGCTGTGCTGCTCAGGCTGTGCTGCCCCAGGCCCAGAAGAAGCTGCTATTTGGATGAGAATGTTGTTTAATTAGTTGAGTATCTAAAAGTCCGAAAAAAGGAGAGTCTGTACAAAGTAGGATCTTCTCCCCTTGAAATTCAACTAAAGTTGGGGCTGGAGCGATACCACAGCGGGTAGGGCGTTTGCCTTGCACGCAGCCGACCCGGGTTCGATTCCCAGCATTCCATATGGTCCCCTAAGCACAGCCAGGAGTAATTCCTGAGTGCATGAGCCAGAAGTAACTCCTGTGCAAAGCCAGGTGTGACCCAAAAAGAAAAAAAACAAAGAAAAGAAATTCAAACAAAATTTAACTGTGTATCATGATTTTTTTTTCTATTCAAATTCTCTACAAATTTCACTAAGAAAAAATTTTAAAATGACTCTCAATCTTTTTATTGTATACCTGGGATAATTCTTAGCCACAGGATGGAGAATAAGAACAATTAAGTCTGGAGTGATAGTACAGCAGATAGGGTGTTTGCCTTGCACCTGGGTTCGATCCCTGGCATCCCATATGGTCCTCTGAGTACCACCAGGAGTAATTCCCGAGTGCAGAGGCAGGAGTAACCCCTGATCATCACTGGGTGTGACCCAAAAAGAAAAAAAAAAAGAACAACAACAACCACAAAAATTGCTGTCATGATCCACGATGCACTCTGATTCTGAAATGCCTCCTTACCTCAGCCAACACATGCAAAATCCCATAGTTGACAGCTCTTCCTGGTTGAGGCCCAGTTATTGATGCTCAAGCCAGGAAAGGGAACTTGAATTAGGATGGCTTACATACCTGTCCTGCTAGCAGTCACTCTCTCTGATTAATATGAATAATCTCCCTTTTGGGCTGGAGCGATAGCACGATAGCACAGCGGGTAAGGCATTTGCCTTACACGTGGCCCACCTGAGTTTGATTCTTCCGCCCCTCTCAGAGATCCTGGCAAGCTACTGAGAGTATCTCGCCTGCACGGCAAAGCCTAGCAAGCTCCCCGTGACGTATTCGATATGCCAAACACAGTCTCACAATGTTACTGGGCCCGCTCGAGCAAATCAATGAACGGGAGCACAGTGACAGTGACGGTGAATCTCCCTTTTAATAATTTCATATTAATGGTCTCAATAATACCCCTTTTCTTAGATAAACTAGCATTTTTCTCGTGTTCTGGTTTTGATTTTTGAGCCACACCCAGCTATGCTCATGGCTTACGCCTAGATTTGTGCTCTGAGATCACTCCAGGCAGGGATTGGGGAACATATGGGGTGCTGGGGATTGAACCCTGGCCAGTCACATGCAAGGCAAGTACCTTACCCACTGTACTACTGCTCTACCCCCTAAACCAACATCTTTATAAAAACTGGCTTCTCGGTAAAAGACAACATTGATAGGAAAGGGAATCTATTTATTAAATATTGGTTCCTCACCTCCAGCCTAATTAAGAAAGAAAATTTCATTGTATGACTGAAACGTAATTCTGAAAGTTTGTAAATCTGTAACTATCTCATGGTGATTCATTAAAAAATATAAGATAGGCGCATATGCTGCCTGAGCCCATGTGTGCTTACGCCCACGTGATCGAGCACATGTGGTGCCCAAGCATGTGTGTCTCCCGCATCTCCCCTCTTGAGATGTGTACTTTCATGCTTTCGTGTCTAATGCTAGGATGTGTGTAGAGACTCTCTCTCCACCCTTGGAGAAGCCCGTGTTCTCTCTTGAGTATGTTATTCTCTCTCTTTCTCTCTCTCTCTCACACACTCTCTCTCCCCCTTGCACCTAAAAATCCTCCAAATAAAATCTATTTGTTTCCAAAAAAATAAATAAAAGAAAATAAATAAATAAAAGAAAGTGTCTTCCCGTTGATTAACGTCTCTTATTTTTTGAGACTTCTTGTTACTAGTAACGTCTCTATTTTTTGAGACTTGTTGTTACTGTGTTTGGCATACTGAATACGTCACGGGTAGCTTGCCAGGCTTTGCTGTGTGGGTGAGATACTCTCGGTAGCTTGTCAGGCTCTCTGAGAGGGGTGAAGGAATCGAACCCGGCTCGGCTGGGCTGGCTGTGTGCAAGGCAAACGTCCTACCGTTGTGCTATGGTTCCAGCCCAGAAAAATGTAGTTAAAATTAGTCTTATTGCCTATTACCCAAGAACAATGCCCCCTCTTCCAAAAAAAAGAAGCAAAAATACATTGGAATATTTTTTAGCCCAGTGTCAGCATAGAGTATGAGTATGTACTCAGCAACTTTGGCCCTGGTTATTTCCAATACTTAACTATCAGACCACTGGACTCTGAGCTCCCAAAAGCAAAAATATGGGTATAAGTTTTCCAACATTGTATCTCCCTCATCCCAGAGTGCAGAATCTGGCACATGTAACCAGTACTGGTATATGTATGTAAAATGAATGTATGCTTATATGTATTCCCTATCTGCTGAATGAATATCTTGCATTCAGGGTAGCTCAGTAACTGTATGGCTGAAATCAGTACCTCATTCACGGACTGCAGACGAATCAGTTCTGTGTATACATCAGAGGTTACCGAATAAAGTAGGTACAAAGTTCTCGACCATGACTATTGACCAACTCTGGGCATTTTTTATTTATTTGTTTGGGCGTTCAGCACTTACTCCTGTTCAGCACTCAGCAGTCACCATTGGCTGACCTGGGAAATCATATAGGGTATTGGGGACCGAACCTGGGTTAGCCAAGTGCAAGGCAAATATGCCTTACCTGCTGTACTCTCTCTCTGGCTCCAAATCTGAGTGTATTTGTATATGTATATATATATAGGCTTTTTGGGTCACACCAAGTGATGCTTAGAGATTACTCCTGGCTGTGCACTCAGGAATTACTCCTTCCTGGCAGTGCTCAGGGGACCATATGGGATGCCGGGGATTGAACCTTGATTGGCCGTGTGCCAGGCAAATACCCTCCTGGCTATACTATTGCTCTGGCCCATATTTGTTGATTTTTGGTTTTGGAACCACACCTATCTATGCTTAAACACCTGTTTGGTGCTTTGAGGTCACTCCCTAGGTGTGCTCAGCGGGCCATGCAGTGCTGGGGAAGAGAACCTGGTACTCCCATATGCAAAGTAATAGCTGCAGTTCTGTGAGCTAACTCTCCAGCCCTACTGACCAAATTTGAAACAGCTATTAAGCTAATGGAGTGAGTGAAGCATGGGAATGAGATTAATTACTTACTTTCCCAACTTTCACTTCTAGAAAAACATTTATCTTCAAGATAGAGTCCAGGGATTATTATTTATTTTCAGAACAGTAATCCACATAGCTAGATAATTCAACTTAGAAAAGCAATATAATAACATGAAAATGAGAAAAAAGAAGAAAAAAAATCAACCAGGTTCCCCAAGTCCAAATTTTACCATTTTAATCGTGTATGTAATGCTCCCTGCAATGTAAGTGAATCTACAATGTCCTTGGTCACATCTACCAACCCATGTAAACTGGTATCTCAGCACCCCACCCCTGAAATAATAACCCTTGCAAAATGTAATCTATAAATACATTTGTAAAGTACTTAGGGCTTCTTGCAGATATATGATTTATTGTGATAAAGGCAATTCCTGTTCCATTTCTCTCAAACGATCGAGTCCTTGAGTTGCCTTAGGCCTAGTCAAATCACTTTAATATCTCTTTTCTCTTTTTTCTTCTTTTTGGGTCATGCTCAGCGGTGCTCAGAAGTAATTGCTGGCCCTGCACTCAGGAATTACTCCTGGCAGTGCTTGGGGGATCATATGGGATGCCGGGGATCGAACCTGGTTGGTTGCGTGCAAGGCAAATGCCCTACTCGCTGTACTATCATTCTGGCCCCATATCTCTTCTTTTTCTTAGGTTTGTCATTTTGGGTAACACTTCATCACCATAAAGGAAAGAAGCAAAGGAAAAATGTGGATAAGCAGAAAGTAAAACGGGAGGAGAGGAGAAGAGGCAAGAGGAGGACTTGACAAAGTTCTGCTGCCAAGATCTAGGTGCTGCTTCTCCACAGGGATCAGTGATTCTACAGAAACCCTCACCCACAGTCTTCTTCCTCATTAGCAAAGCAGAGGGGGCAGGGGGGTTCATTAGCTGATTTCTAACTGCATTTTGCTTTTATTACTCTAGATAAGGAATCCACCACACTGTCGCCAGTGTGCCAGAACACCTATTTTTTAAAATACAATATTCAGATAATTATGACTCTGTGTGTGTGTGTGTGTGTGTGTGTGTGTGTGTTTTGTTTGGGGGCCCACACCTGGTGATGCTCAGGGGTTACTCCTGGCTAGGCATTCACGAATTACTCCTAAGTACCATATAGGATGCTGGGGATTAATTCCCAGTTGGCTGTATGCAAGGCAAGTGCCCTGTACTATCCCTCCAGCCTGTGACTAAGACTTTTATACTAGGTGTGTGTGTGTGGGGGGGGGGGGGGGGGCGGCGGGCAAGGACTAGGAGGTCAGAGACATATCTAGGAGGGAAGGCACTTGTCTTACTATGACTCTGGTTTGAATCCTTGGCACCACATATGGTCTCCTGAGCACAGCCAGGTGTGGTCCCCAAACAAAAACAAAACAGTAGAAACAAAAAAAGAAGACAAGAGAGAATAATACTTTTTTATTTTTCGGTTTGTGTTTGGGCTACATCCAGTGGTACTCAGGGCTTACTCCTAGCCCTGCACTCAGGGATGAGTCCTGGCAGTCCCAGGGTCACATATGGAGTGCTAGGGATTGGAGCCAAGTCAGTGGCATGCAAGGCAAGTGTCCTACCTGCTGTACTCTCTCTCCAGCCCAATACTCCTTGACATGTGAGAATGATCTAGAATTGAATTTTTTTTCTTTTTGGGTCACACCCGGCGATGCTCAGGGGTTACTCCGAGCTCATGCACTCAGGAATTGCTCCTGGTGGTGCTCAGGGAACCATATGGGGTGCTGGGAATCGAACCTGGGTTGGCCATGTTGTCTGCGTGCAAGGCAAACACCCTACCCGCTGTGTTATCGCGCCAGCTCCTAGAATTGAAATTTTTATGCACATTGTAAGCCACAATGCCTAAGATAAAATTCTTTTAAAATAAAATTCAAAGAAAGTTTTCACTTAAGTTTTAATGAGCAGAGCCACCATCATTTACAACCCAACAGTGGCCAGTTTCATAACCAAACAGCCAGTTGAGTAGTTGCCAGAGAACTTATAGCCCACAAAATAAAATGAACTATGTGTAGGTCCTCTGCAAAAAGTTTGATTATGCCTATCAGCTGTATGTATATATATTTCAGTTCATTACTTTGGGTTTGCTATCTTTGTGGGGGATGGAGGAGATGCTTGGGATCATATACCAAGATGCTCAGGGATCACCCCTTGTGATGTTGGGTGACCTTAAGTGGGGTTTGAACCAGGATGAGACACTGCCTTCATTCCTGTGTTAATCTCTCTGGCTCCACCATCCTTTGTTAGGGGGGTTAGGGGAGGGTGGGGCCACACCTGGTTAGTGGCTGGGATAAACCTGCCAAACATGTAAGGCCATGTACCCAGACCCAATCTTTCCAGACCCTCATCATCTTTTTCATTCGAAGTGCAGTGCTCACCGCCCCCCCCATATTATTATCATACATAAACCCATGAGCTCCCTAAGAGGAAAGACTAATTTTGTTTGTTCATCATTGAAACCAGAGCCTTACAAGTGCTGGTATAGAGCAGGTGCTGGGTATTTGTTGTTGAATAAACATTCTAACACCAAGTGCCAAGCTAGTAATTAAAGCACTCCAAGAAAGGAATTTCTCATGTAATACAATCAAAGTTGCTTATTTCAGTTATTTTTAAAAATATATTTCAAAAACTTTTTTTTTTCCTGAGCAGAATGTTCCCTGAAAAAGGAGGGGGGGCAATAAAATGAGAATTAAAAAAATTTTTTTTTTTTTTGTATTTTGGGCCACACCCAGCAGTTGCTCACGGGGTTACTCCTGGCTCTGTGCTCAGAAACATTCCTGGCGGGCTCGGGGTGGGGGGTGTGGAAGGTTTTTTTTTTTTTTTTAATAGTTTTTCCTTCCCAAATATAGTCTACATGAAAAGTACTGATAAGATGTCAGTGGCCCCAGCTTTTTATATCCGTGCGCCACGTTTTGAAAATGATGCTTGTCGGAATCCCGGGCACGGCTGTCAGAAACGTTGCGCGTAATTTCAGCACAGCGGCAGAAAAGCCGAGCACGGCCGGCAGCAAAGAGAAGCGTGCGAAGGCAAAAGTAAAATTTTGCATCCCGTGCCATGTCTCGAACGTGAAGGCGCTGCACGTTGTGTGTTGCAGATTTACGAGAGCTGAGTCATTTCGGGACACGAGCGAATGTGTTTCCAGGAAAATTAAAAAAAAAAAAAAGGGCAAAAAAAAAAAAAGAGAGAGAGAGAGAGAAGGAAGGAAGCCAGGTTGAGGGGCTCGCCGGCTTTCCCGGGCACTCCCAGCAGTCGCCGCCGACGCCAGTATTCCGAGGCGGACGGCGGCATGGTCAAAAAAAAAAAAAAAAAAAGCGGCGCGGCCCCTTTAAGAGGCACAGCACCTTCTCCAAGATACCATCTTGCAGCAGGAGTTCACGTAAGCTCTCTACCTACCTTGCTAATGTTCCCTCCTCCCTCACTGGGTACGACCGGCCGGCGGGGCGAGCGGGCCTTCTGATTGGCGTGGCGCGCACAGCCCTAGGGTTCTGATTGGCTCGCGGCGGTGCCACTCGGCGCTGTCTCCCGCCCGCCGGCGCCGTCGCGCTCGGTTGAGTGAGGGCTCTGGGTTAGTTCCTGTTAGGCCCCCGGCCGGGGGGGAGTAGGTTGAAGTCTCCGAAGATGCCCGGTGGCTGGGGGCGCCGGGCGCTGTGAAGAGGGCGTGCGGACGCGGCGAGGGGGACCCCCGCGGCTGGCCTGGGGAAGCGCGGCGGCGTAGCCCGCCCGGCCTGCACCATGCTCATAGAGGATGTGGATGCCCTCAAGTCCTGGCTGGCCAAGTTACTGGAGCCGATGTGAGTGGGCGCCGGGCCGGGGCGGCGCGAACGTGGGCGTTGGGGGGCGTGGGGGGAGGGGAGGCGGCCGGGGAGGGGGGGGGCGGCCGCGTCCTCCCCGGAGTACTCGCCCCATTGTGGCGGCGGGGCCCGCCAGGGCTTTCAAAAAAAAAAAAAACTGGGGAAAAAAAAAACGCGAATTGTATGTGTGTGTGTGTGGGGGGGGGAGGCGGGGGGGCCGGGCCGGGACATGTGGGGGGGGGGGGGCGGAGAAGAGGGGGAAGCAAAAAAAAAAAAAAAGTAAAAGCCCGGGAGGGGGAGCTGGAGGGGCACGGAGGGGCTCTCGGGGGTCTCGGAGCGCGGCTCTGCTGCTCGTGTGCCCGGGAGCCCTGGGCCGGGGCGCCGGGGGAAGTTGGTGTTGCTGTTTGGGGTGGGGGGTTTGGGGACTTAAGGGGGAGTCGGGCGGACTAGGGGGGCTCGGACGGGTTCCAGGACGGAGCCGGAGCTGGTTGAGTGAGGGGCTGGCTGGGAAATAGGGAGACGGGCGGCGCGGGGAGGGGGGGCTTTTCGAACCCTTGCGGGCTCGGGGAGGGGGAATGGAGAGATTCATTATTTTTATTACTACTTATTATTATTATTACTATTACTATTTTAAAGTTTGGGCGCTGGGAGGGGCGCGGAAGGACGACCTTGGTCTCACATCCCTGCGAGTCTCACCTGGGAAATTGGGATCCACGCGGCATCTCGAGGTGTTTGGTTGCCGGGGTGGGGGGGGCGCGGGGGTGGGGTTTAAAAAAAAAAAGGAGGGGGGATAGTTAAAAAAGAGTTAAGTTTTGTTCAAGGCATGTTAAAAAGACAGAGAGGCTAAGGGAATTGGATGAGGGGTGGGAGGGTGGTTTAGGATGTATTTATTGGGCGGGGCTGGATGAGAGATGCTTCTAGAAGAATATTTGGGGGCTGGAGGTGGGGGCAGTGTTTGGTGGAGGGATGACCAACTTTTTATTGGCGCTCCAGTCACGGTTATAGAGTGGGGTTGTAGGGAGTAAGTTTATTGGGGAGCCCGGATGGCATCTGCGAAGCGGAGCTCCCTGGAGGCAACCCCGAAACCTGCAGGGAAGGTGGGGAGACTTTGGTATCTTGAACTCTTCTTTTTTTTTTTTTTTTTTGGCGAGGCAAAGGGTCATTTCCTGCCCCCCTGTCCCCATTGCTGCTGCTTCCACGGCCCTGGGGCGAGCTCGGGGCATTCGGGATGAAAGGGAAAGGGGTCGAGGAAGGGAGGGCGGGCTTTGATTGCACAATTTTCTGCTCGCTGCGGTGGAAAATTCGAGTGTTTCTTAGAAGTGGAAATGAGGGGTAATTTGGGAGGTGTTGGGGACCTGATGTGGAGTCGGGCCGCTGGGAGACAACCACTTCCCTGTTTATCTATTTCCTGGTCCTCCCGGGGAAGCCCTGCGCAGCCCTGCGCGGTGGCCTGGGTGTGCGCCGAGGCCACCGTAGACAGGTGGGTCAGCCACGTGTCCAGGAAGGTCCGAAGCCCTCGGATTGGCATTCGGAGGAGGAGGAGGAGCGTGTTAGTAAATCACGCGCAAGAATGATGCTCCGTCGAGGTCTTCTGAGGAGGTGGGCAGTGCTTCAAGTGGAAATGGCTGCTGGACACATTCGAAAGTTTTGTGGAGGAAGGGCCTCAAATGAAAAGTTTCGGAGAGCTGCTCGGGCGGGCGCTGACCTTGTGCGCAGCCCCCTCGGGTTCCGTCCCTGGCATCACCTGGGGTGCTCGGTCGAGGCCCGCCCGGAGTGGACTGAGTGACCCCCCCTGAGCACGGCCGGGGGTGTGGCCCCAAAACTAAACCAAAAGAGGAAAGCTTTGGGGGGTTAGGATGGAGGTAGATCTGAAATGGATCTAGTGAAGCTGGCCACATATGGGAAAAAGACTGGGAGAAGGAAAGAGGTCGGTGTTTCTGCACATGCTCCTCTGGCATCTCTGAGAACTTAGATTCGATCCCCAGGTTTCCCTCGCCATTGGTTTGTGCACATCCTTCTCTCCCCCTCCCCCCCCCCCCCCCCCCCCCGTGACTTTTCTGAACAGGCTCTGATTTTGTTTGTTGGTGGAGATACAGAAATATTAAATGTACATCTTCTGTCTTGAGTAAAAAGTGACAGTTTAATATTGTGGACAAAAAATACCCCCCCCCCAAAAAAAAACCACACCATTTTAATTGCTTTTTAAGTTTACTTACTTTTATTTACTTATTTTTTTAGTTGAGACTGTCTTACTTGCATTTTTTTCAGGGCAGGTGTGGGAGATACCTGAATACGACCCCCTCCACCCCAGCAGTGCTTAGGGCTTATTTTTTTTCTCTACTCAGGGGTCGCTCCTGGTGGGACTTTGGGCAACTCTGTATGGGGATCAAAACCAGTGTTGGTCCAGTGCAGGCCTTAACTTCATGCTATCCCTTAGGTCCCTTCATTGCAAAATAATTTTTGTTTTGTTATGTTTGGGGGCCACACCCTGTAGTGCTCAGGGCTTACTCTTGGGTCTGCGCCCAGGGATCACTCCTGGTACTCTTGGGGGGCTATATGGGGTGTTAGGGATCGAACCCTGGACAGACGCGTGCAAGACAAATGCCTTATCCAGTGTACTATCTCTCTGGCCGCCCCTCAGATAGTTTTTACTGAAAGAAATTTAGAGGTGTGTGAGAGGGGAGAAGGCGGGGGAGAAGAAGTGGGCAGAGATGAGAGTGAGAGAAGGAGCAAGAGCAGTAGCAAGCGTGGGTTTCTCCAGGAGGGAAAAGCCTCATCTTTTTTTTTTTTTTTAAGCTCCTTAAAATGCTTTACTCCAAGAGTGTGGTTTTCTTTCTTTCTTTTTTTTTAATGTCAAAATTAAGTTGGGTAATTTTGACTGTAGTGATAATTAGTTCTCAGATATTTTGTGGGGGGTTTTTTTTTTTTGTCATTGTTTCAGGCCACACCTGACAGTGCTTAGGGCTTATTCCTGGCTCTGCATTCAGGGGTCACTCCTGGCGGGCTCAGGTCACCATGTGATGTGGGTGCTGGGGATCGAACCTAGGTCAGTCACCGTGCAGCAAGGCAAGTGCCCTACTTATTGTACTATTGCACCAGCCCTAGATATTTTGTGATTTTTTTTTTTTTGGACTAAAGATTACCTACAAAAGGATTGAATTCAGTGCCACCTCCCATTCTTTTTTTCTGGTTTGCTTTGGGGCCACACCTGTGCTCAGTGGCTGCTGCTGGGGATTGAATTACGCAGAGCATGCCCTCCGACCCCTTCACCCCCTTTGCTTTGAATTACTCTGTCCATTTAAAGGACACATCATGCTTCAAAATCGGTGCTGGGAGAGCATCTTGGGGATGGGTGACTTGGTGACCATTTAGGAGTGACCTGTGGTGGTTCTGAGGGGACCACACTTGGTGTGAGGGATTCGAGTAAGACTGCCACAGCTGTTAGATCTACAGTTCCAGTGGGTTGTATGCGGTGTTGGGATCGAGCTGGGCTCAGCTACATGCAAGGCAAGCACCTCGACCCCTTTACTTTCCCGATTCTTAGTTGCTGTCCTTGTTGTTTTTAAATAGGGCCAGTGATGTGACTTAATGGTAGAGTCCCTGCCTTGAGTACTTGAGGCCCTGGGGTTAATCCCTTAAAGCCCAAGAGAGTGTAGATAAAGAAATATTTTTTATTTCATTTGGGGTTAAGGGAGATCAAAAAATAGGGCCTAGGTATATGTGTCAGAGATAGAACCACTTGTCTTGCTTGTTGACGCCCTTCAGTTCAAGGTCACAGAACCCTCCCTCAGCCCCCTAGCACACTCCCCAGTGTAAAGATACTTTCCTAGAACTACCAAAAATAATTATTTGGATTTCTGTGAGAGCTCATCGGACTGGTACGTGTACTCTGCATGCAGGAGGCCTAGTTTGATCCCAGGTGTCATAATGAACACAATCAGGAAGGACACCTCTCCTTCCAACACAGGAGTAGCCACAGCCCAGCAGTAACTACCGAGGGAAGCCCCCAGAAGCAAACTTTAAAAAAAAAATCTTGGGGCTAGAGAGATAGTACAGCAGTTAGGGCATTTGCCTTGCACAGGGCTGAACCTGGGTTCCATCCCCGGTATCCCGTATTGTCCCCTGCCCAGCCAGTGGGTCCCCTGAGCATGGCCTAGTGGGTCTAAAACTAAAAAATGAATTCGGGCCGACACTAGTCCAGCGGGTAGGATGCTTGCCTTGATTTGTCATGTTCAATCTGCACCGCCCCGTATTGACTCACAAAGGGTGATCCCTGAGCACTGCTGGGTGTGACACAAAGAGCAAAGAAAAAAAAAAGCCCAACTTATTTTTAGCTTCACTTAACCAGGTTTTGGATGGAATTGGTAATAAGAAATGATAAATGCAAAACTGTTATCACATGTATTTTTGTTAGTATGTTGTCTTAGGAAAAAATTTTTTTGTTTAGGCAACCTACAGTGTATTAAACGATATGCTAAAATGGATTGTGTTTGTAAATTTACTTTTTGCATATTCCAGATTCATGAAAATTTTCATGGCAGATTGGCATGTTGCTACAACATAGCATTTCAGAGCAGTTGTTAGGCTTTCATATAGTGAAGTTGCAATGGATTTGTTGAAATTATCATATTGTGTGCACATGATTTAGTATTGCAATTTTTTTTTAAATTTTTATGCCCTTCCGACTATGCTAAAGGCTTACTCTTGCCTCTGTGCTCAGGGATCACTCTTGGCCAGGCTCAGAGACCATATTTGATGCTGGGAATCAAACCTGGATCAAATGTGTGCAAGGCAGATGTCTTACTCTTTGTACAGTCTCTCTGGCCCCACTATTGCACTTTCTTATTTAACTTGACGAACTTTGCAATTTAATAGTACTTTGTTTTTTAACTGAAATTGACAGTTAATTAAATTGATCAAAGTTTGCAACTGGTGAGTCTTTAAGCATGCTCATCCATCCTGTCAGTGATGAAACAAAAATGGACTTTTTTCCCCCTCCCTTCAATTCCCCCCCTCCTCAGTATTCAGGCCTTACTCCTGACAGCACTCAGGGATCATTCATGGTGAGCAGGGGGCCTGGGATTGAAGTTGGGTTGGCCTCCTACAAGGCACGTGCCCTGCCCTCTATAGTATTTCGTCAACCTTTAATAGCTTATTTCTAAAACCGTCCAATGTTGTGAGAGTGTGTGTGTGTGTTTTCCTTCAAGTTAGAAATGTCATGCACATACAGTTTGAACTTTTCTCTTTCACTTTCACAGATGTAGAACACATCTCTTACTTTGATTAGAGAAAGTCTGGAAGAAATGACTCCGTTGATTAGGAAAAGAACAGCACCATTTTTTGTTGGCAGGGCGGTATAGGGGAGAGAAATCATTTTGGTCAAGACATTTCTATTTCAGGGCTGGAGCAATAGCACAGCGAGTACGGCATTTGCTTTGCACGTGGCCGACCGGGGTTCGATTTCCAGCATCCCATATGGTCACCCCAGCACCGCCAGGAGCAATTCCTGAGTACAGAGTCAGGAGTAACCCCTGTGTATCACCGGTGTGACCCAAAAAGAAAAAAGACATTCTATTTCTGGAGCTGGAGAGATAATATAGCGTGTAAGGTGCTTGCTTTGCATGTCCCAACCAGATTTCAATCCCCAGCACTCCATCAGGTCCCATGAGCCCCACCAGGTGTGATACGAGGAATAAGCCCTGAACACAGCTGGATATGGCCCCAACCCCCCCAATTATATTCAGATAAAAATTTTTCTAACAAATTCATTTTTTTATGAGGTGTTGTCGGGTTGGGGGCTATACTTGGTGTTGCTCAGGGTGCACTCCTCAGGGTGCACTCCTGGCTCTGCACTTGAGGGCTCACTTGTGATGATGCTCAGAGGAATATTTGTGGGAATTGAACCTGGGTTGGCCACATGCAAGGCAAGTGCCCTGCCAGTTGTACTCTATCTCTGGCCCAACATTTGTATTTCTTGGCTGGAGAAATAGTACAGAATTAAGGTGCTTGTCTTTCATCCCACCCATCCTGGTTCAAATCCTCAACAACACATACAGATTACAGAGTACTGTGGGTCAGTATTCTTGGGCACCACTGGATCTAGGTGCAACCCCCCCCCCTGCATCCCCCCCCAAAAAAAAAGTCTGTTTCTTTTCTGCTGTTTGAACAGATTGGACTCAGAGATCTTGTTGGGTTTGTCATCTTTTCCTCACTTTTAAAACTCATGTAGACCATGTAGGAATTATGTGTTTAGATCTGTTTGTTTAGATGTAGTCATCTATTATTTCAGCATAATTTTATATGTAATGATTTTGTTTTTTTAAAAAATGACATAAAAATATCACTTAGATGTGGTATTTAGAATAACTGGGTGCTAGAAATGCTGTGGTTCAAAGGGGGAGGGATCCCTGCATCACCCTTGGCCCCGAAGTATAGGGAGGAGGAAAGAAAGAGTGGCGTTAAGTGAATGGAGGAGAGAAGAGATAGGTGAGAAGCAGCAGGGGCAAGGGCCAAGGGCTTCAGGTACACCGGTGTGTTAAGGGGGAATAAAGCTAAATACCCACACCGCAGAGGCAGCAGTACCAGAACCATGGCACCCAAACGTTACCAACCAGACTCAACAAGGGGACTGTCAAGAAGGCAGGTGGGGGTGAGGGGTTAGTGGGAAAGTGGTGGGGGGAAGTTGGCCCTGGTGGTGGGCACTGGTGCCAGGGCATCGTATATCTAAAACCCAACTATGAATAACTTTGTAAATCACGTGCTTTAAATAAAATCGAATGGCACTGGGCTGGAGCCTAGTGCAGTGGATAAGGTGCTGGCCTTGCACAGAGCCGACCTGGATTCAGTACTCAGCATTTCCTGTGGGCCCCTAAGCACTGTCAGAGGGGATCCCTGAGCACAGCTGGATGTGGCCCGGAAGCAAAATCAGAAATAGATCACATCTCAGTTAAATAGGTGAACCTCATGAAAGCGAGTTTCTCTACATGAACCTAGAGGATAATCTCTGAAAATCTTTCTAGAAGTTTACAAAGAGTTCAGGAAACTTTTTTCAAAAATAAACAAGTGCTTCATGTTTCTTTTGGGGTGGGGGTGTCGACCCTGGCAGTTCTCAGAGGCCTCTCCCTGGAATGCTTAGTGGACCATAAGATGCTGAGGTAAGGTGTCCCGAAAGCAAAGGTCTTTTACAGCCCTTTGAACTGAGATCCCCCCAGAATATTTTTATGTCTGTATTATTTATAATTTAGAAGCTGTATAAGCATTAATTCACTGCTGCCTGTTTAGCTTATTGTAAAAATTTATATAGCGTTTAAAATGAATGGGTGGTGAGATTTAGAATACCTGTTTTTGTTGTGATGCAGGGATTAAACCCAGGGATTCACTAATTTCTGCAGTTGATCTATTTTATTGAATCATTATATAAATCAGGACGTTTAGTTACTAGTTTTTTTTGGGGGGTAGGAAAGGGCAAGCCACAGTCAGGTATGTTCAGGGGTTACTCCTGATTCTCCACTCAGGAATCGCTTCTGGCAGTGCTCAGGGGACCGTGTAAGGTGCCGGGATTAACCCCAGGTTGGCTGCATGCAGGGCAGGTCTGTACCCGCTGGCCTGTCCTCTGGCCCTGTCTTCTAGCTCTGAATCCGACTCCCAGTCTGATATTAGAAAAATTGCGTAACCTTGATTAAATAGAGCTAATTATATTAGCCTTTTACCTAATTCATATTATGTGCATTAATGATGTAGACTATAAAAAATGATTTGTATTTTCCCAGCCGGAGAGCTAGTGCGGAGGCTAAGGCACTTGTCTTCATGTGCTGTGGCCACATTCAGACTCTGCCACCGCGTGTGTTCCCCCAGCACTGCCAGGGGTGTCCCAGAACTCTGCTGCTGTCGCTGAGAACAGAAAGTGCATTTTCCCCTGTTAAATGTAAACAAAATTCAGTGGTTTTTGTATATTTTTAAAGATTTTTTTAGCACTATAGCACTGTCCTCCCGTTGTTCATCAATTTGCTCGAGTGGGCACCAGTAACGTCTCTGTTGTGAGACTCCTTACTGTTTTTGGCATATCGAATACATCACAGGGAGCTTGCCAGGCTTTGCCTTGTGGGCGGGGTACTCTCAGTACTTGCCAGGCTCTCTGAGAGGGGGCACAGGAATCAACCCGGATCAGGCGTGTGCAAGGCAAACGCCCTACTTTCTGTGCTATCACTCAGGCCCTAGGGCACTTGGCCTTGCACACAGCCATACTGGGTTCGATTCTTCCACCCCTCTTGGAGAGCCCGGCAAGCTCTTGAGAGTATCCAGCCCACACAGCAAAACCTGGCAGGCTCCACGTGACGTATTTGATATGCCAAAAACAGTAACAAGCCTCACAGTTTGTTTTGAGACGTTACTGGGCCCGCTCAAGAAAATCGATGAACAACGGGAGGACAGTGCTAAATTTTTTTTAATTAAAAAATTTATTTAGGGGCTGGAGCAATAGCACAGCGGGTAGGGTGTTTGCCTTGCAAGCGGCCGACTCGGGTTCGATTCCCAGCATCCCATATGGTCCCCCGAGCACTGCCAGGAGTGATTTCCTGAGTGCAAAGCCAGGAGTGACCCCTGAGCATCGCCGGATGTGACCCAAAAAGCAAAAAAAAAAAAAAATTATTTAATTGAATCACTGTGAGATAGACACTTACAAAAGTGTTCATGATTAAGATTCAGTCATAGAGTATTCTAGCACCCGTCCCTCCACCAGTGTCCATTTCCCAGCGCCAATGTCCCCCATTCTTCCCATCGCTCAGTGGTTTTTTAAATATGAAAATTGGTGCCGAATGTATAGAGTTGCATGTTCAAGGCCCTTGATGTTAGTCTCAGCACTACCTGGTGTTATCTAAAACCTGTTTTTACCTGCACTGTAGCACTGTTCTCCCGTTGTTCATCGATTTGCTCGAGCGGGCCCAGTCCATCGTGAGACTTGTTGTTACTGTGTTTGGCATATTGAATACGCCAGAGGTGGCTTGCCAGGCTTTGCTGTGCGGGCAAGATACTCTAGGTAGCTTGCTGGGCTCTCTGAGAGGGTTGGAGGAATCAAACCCAGCTTGGCTGGGCCGGCCGTGTGCAAGGCAAACGCTCTACCGCTGTGCTGTCGCTCCAGCCTGTTTTTACCTAAAGTTGCAAAAACATTGATTCTTTTTTTTTTTTTGCAAGGGTGGCGCATGTGGTTTTGGGGTGGCATCCTGTAGTATTTAGGGGCTATTCCTGGCAGTGTTTGGGTGACCATGTGTCAGGGCTGAAAATGGGCACACGTATGGCCTTACCCTCTGCTCTCTTTCTGGCTCCTCATTACTATTGAACAGCACCGCTGCTTCAAATAATCAGCCCGGGGCTAGAACACAGTAGACAGGAGAGGAATTGTTAGTGAAAGCCACAGCTTCAATAGGCAGTTTCTGAGAACTGAGTCTCTTTCCAGATCTCTTAATTGTTTATTTGTTGAGCTTTAGGCCGGTACCTTGTGATACTCTGGCTGTACCTGGACCTGTTTCTCGGGTTACTTCTCGCAGTGTTTGGGATGACACCCACTGCTGAGGAGTTAATCAGTCTGTCAGGTTTGAGACCCTTATTTTGTTTATTGTCCCATGTCTGTTGACTGCTTGAAGGAGCTGTGTGGTACTAGGGATTTTACCTTGGGCTCCTCTTGTGGAAAGAGGTGTTTCTGGCTTGCGCTGTCCGGGTCTCTTTTTCCTCTCTGTTTTTTGTTTGTTTTTATTCTGTTGGTTTTTGTTTTGTTTTTGTTTGCTTTTTGGGTCACACTTGGCGATGCTCAAGGGTTACTCCTGGCTCTGCATTCAGGAGTTACTCCTGTGGTGCTTGGGGGACAATATGGGATGCTGAGATTTGAACCCAGGTCGGCTGTTGTGCAAGGCAAACGCCCTACCCACTGTGCTATCACTTCAGCCCCTCCTCTCTATTTTGGGGCCGCAGTTGGCGATATTCAGGAGCTACTCCTGGGGGTGCTCAGGGGGACTACGAGGTGCCTTTTATCCTCTGTCCGCACTCAACCCTTTGAGCTCTTTTTCTGAACTTCTAAGGCTGTTTCTGGCGGGGGCACACCTAGCAGTGCTCAGGGGTCTCCTGGTTGTACTCAAGGTGAGCTGCACCCAAGTCGAGCCCTCTACCCTCATCTCTGTCTCCCCTCTTTTTCCCTTTTTTGCTCTGTGCACTGTTGGGGGTGGCCTTGCAGGGGCCCCGGTTAAGTGCTCTATTGTGACCTGCGTCCTTGGCCACTTGGTGGAACTCTTGAGAGGTGACATGCTGCTGTAAGTTGGTCAACTTTATCAAGTTAAATTCCACTCCCATCTCTGTCATTCAGATGGAAGGAAAAAATCTTCGCCAGTGGCTGTTTGACTTGATTGCTGATAAAATACTAGGGCAGACCTTCCCAACCCCTGTGGCCTATCATCCCCTTTTTAGGAAAAAATAAAAATCAGAACTGCTGGAAATTTCCCTACTTCCCGGAGGGTGGCCCGGGGGACACCTTGGAGTTCTCGGGGACCATTCCTACCTCTGCTCTGGAGGGTTACTGGTGGGTGGATGTGTGAGGCCGCGTGTGCAAGTGCTGGGAGTTGAGCCATTGTCTGGGCTGAAGCCACAGGCCACTGCCCTAACCTCTGTCCTCCCTCCAGGCCTGAAGTCTGTCTCTAAGTTTGGCCCCGCATCCAGGGCTACTCCTGGCCTGACTCTGTTGTTCCAGTGTACTGCCGCCACCCTCATAGGAAAGACTGTACTCGGGTTAAGTATTTGTGGGGGGTGGGGAGGTGTCCTTAAGACTGAGAAGTACTTCGAGAAGCGTTGCAGTGCCTGTAGAGGACTTGGATTTGATCTGTGGAAGGAAAGAAAAGATGGGGAAGTACTGTTGTTTTTTCTAAAGTCCCGTAGCTCCAAAAAAACTAGTGTGCTTCTGAACAGTTGCGGAACTGTTTCAGGAGACTGTTCATTCACTCTTTCAAAGAAACGGACTTATATTGACCAGAAAAACTGTTGGCATGCTTTTGTATACTAAGTTTCAAACATACTAGTTCTTACCTGATTTTGTCTGCCCCCTAAATATGTCTGACTTTGTTCTTCCTGCTTTGATTTGCTTTTATGTTTTGGTTTGGGGGCCATACTTTGCACTTCCCCAGCTTTGCACTCAGGAATCACTCCTTTCATGCTTTGGGGGGACTGTGGGGTGTTGGGGTTGAGGATCATCGCTCAGGCCCAGGAGTTGTTTTTCTAACCCTGTTGCTTACCAGTGTCTTCCCTTATCCTCTCACAGTGTTGTCACTTGGTTATTAATTTCTTTTATACCATTTGCTATTTTGTACTATAATTATTTTCATATCCCTTTCCTGGTTGGTGGCTAGAGGCAGAATCTGTCGGACTCTTAAGTCCATTCCCAGTCTGATGCTTGGCACTCAGTCACCTTACTCGGTTAAATTGTTCATTTATTGTTTTGGGGCCACACCTGCTGGTGTTCAGGGGCTGTTCCTGCCTCTGCTCGGGTCACCTCTGCAGTGCGTGGGGCACGTGTGGTGCTGGGAGTGAGCCAGGCCTGTGCTATCCCTCCTGTGCACTCTCATCCTCGACTTGAGTCCTTGAGCTTGTTTCCTGGAAGCACAATTACTGATGTGAGAGTATAAATACTGGGGCCAGAGCGATAGCACAGTGGGGAGGGCACTTGCCCTGTATGCAGCCAACTCAGGTTCATTCCCCGGCCTCCCAGATGGGGCCCGGAGCAGAGCCCAGGAGTGATCCTTGAGCGCAGAGCCAGAAGTAAGCCTTGAGAACCACCGGGCTTAGCCCTAAAACAAAAAAACAAAAGGAACATAAATGTTTTTCAGCTTGGTGTGTGTGGGGTGCCAGGGAATCAACCAGGGCCTTATACATGCAAGGGAACTGCCCTGCAGCTGAGCTGTAATCCCAGCTCCAAGATGATGAACACTTAAATTACTATTGTAATATGTATATTAGAATCAGGTTTCCTCCCTGTGGCCCCAATAACATTCATTCATTGTCTCACTCCTGACCTGACACAGAAATCGCTTTCAAGTGGAATTGAAATTGAACCTGTAGTCAAAAACTTTGATTTAAAAAAAATTTTTTTTTGCTGCACGTGGAAAGAATTAAGGGTCTCATCAAACAGACTGTAGTAGTGCCACTTGGCTGGGTGCCTGCTGCAGGTGCCCTTTGCTCTTTGACCCTGGCTTGGTCGGTGTCTAAAGGTGTCTAAACTCTGGAGCGGCTGTATCAGTGTCATTGCTGTTACATACCACAAACAAATGACACATTGAATGTCTTTACGGTTTCAGTGCACTATTTCTGTTAACTTCCCCTGCCAAAAATTTATTCTAGATCATTGAAACATGTTCTTAAACGTTTTTATGGAATTTGATTGACTTTTGGGGGGAGGAGTCACACCCATAGGTGCTCAGGGGTTGCTCCTGGCTCTGCACGCAGGAATTACTGCTGGCAGTGCTTGGGGGACCATAGGGCATGCCGGGATCGAACCCGGGACAGTGGTGTGCAAGGCAAACGCCCATCCTGCTGTGCTGTCGCTTTGGCCCTGTTTTTTGGTTTTCTTTTTGTGACCACCTTGGCCAGGCTTCACTGTGAACATAGTGCTGCTTGGGCCTGGGGGTGCTGGGGGTTACCTGGGCCATCCTGCTGGTGTTTTTTCTGTCCAGGACTCTTTCTAAAAATTTCTTTTTCACAGAGGCCCTTGGACCCCTGCCAAGCTCAGCCAACGCTTGTGCTTGGTCTTGGCATTCAGGTCTCTAACCAGCTGAAGTTGTGGGCAGGGGGCAGAGGGAAGATGGCACTTGGGCTCTACTGTTTACTTTTTGGGGCCACACCTAGCTGTGCCAGGACTTCCTCCTGGCTCTCTGTTCAGGGATCACTCCTGGTGGGGCTCAGGGAGCCATTTGTGTTGTTGGGGATCGAACTGGGTCAGCTGTCTGCAAGGCAAGCTCCCTACCCACTGTACTATCTCATTTAATTGAATTCATTTGTTTTGTTTCATTGCCACACAGTGGTGGTGCTCGGGCCTTACTCCTGGCCTGGCACTCAGGAATCACTCCTGGCAGTGCTCAGGGGACTGTCGTATAGGAAGCCAGGGATCAGATCCCGGTCGTCCACATGTAAGCAGACTCCTACCCTTCTGTATTATCTCTCTGGCCCCCCGTTTACTCATTTTAAACCAGTGGTCCGTGGACTGGTGCTGGTCTGCGGGTGTAAGGTTGAACACCATGGGCCTATCACCTTGGTTGTGATTGCTGTTCTTGGATCAGTATGCGGGACAGATATGGCTATACAGGTGTAAAAGGGTAGAAAAACACTACTCTAAACAAATATTTCGAATGTGTGTTCATTCCCTATTTTGATTTTTAGCTCATATTTGGAGGTACGCAGGGCCTACTCCTGGTTCTTTGCTCAGGGGTTATTCCTGGCAGTGCTCTGTGGACTATATGGGATGCTGGGGATCAGCAGGGCAAGTGCCGTAACTCCTTTCTGACTCTTCAGCCCACTCTTTTATTTGCTGCTTTCTGTCTCTTAACTATTTACCCTGAGTTTTAACACGTCACATGAAAATGTAGTGGTAGAGTGTTTGTCTTGCCAGCAGCCAACCCACATTCACTCTCTGGGCACATTTTGGTTACCTGATAACTGCCAGGAGTGATACCTGAGCTTTTCTAGGTGTGACCCAACAACAACAAAAACCCAAACCCCAGAACCTCCTTAGGTAAAGCCAAACAAAGCAACCTAACTGACTGGGAAATAGACCTTTTTTTTTTTTTTTTTTTTTTTTTTTGCTATTTTGGGTCACACCCGGCATGCTCAGGGGTTACTCCTGGCTCATGCACTCAGGAATTGCTCCTGGCGGTGCTCAAGGGACCATATGGGATGCTGGGAATCAAACTTGTGTCGGCCATGTTGACTGCGTGCAAGGCAAACAAACGCCCTACCCGCTGTGCTATCACTCCAGCCCCCTCCCCACTTTTTTTTTTTAATCTTTTAGCAATATCTTTTGTAGGGTTGGAGAGCAAGCCCTACTAGGTCTTATCCCTGAGTGCCATGCCAGGAGTAAGCTCCCAAGCACACGACCGTGTCCCCAAACAGAACACAATAACAACAAAGCATTTTCTCTTTTGGTGCCTCCGGGTTCTCCCATCTTGGTGCTTGCTTTTGGGGGACCATTTGGTACTCGGGATTCATCTGGGGTCATTTGCATGCATGGCAAATGCCATACCACTTATAATTTCCCTCCAGCCCAGATTGCTAGATACATTGTGTCAGATAGGTGAGTTTGTTTAATACAACCCATCTATTCAATAATCTGAATATTTCCCTATTTCTCACTTGAAACCGCTTATCTTTGCTCAGCTTTATACTTGTCAAGTCATGAGACTCCTTGAAAGTTCTGATAGCATTGGAGAAAATAGCATTGCCTCTTTCTGCCATTCTTAATTAAAATGAAAATGATTTTAGGAACCGGGAGCCGGCCTAAAGGACAGCAGCTCCGACTTTGATCTCTAGCACTGCGTGGTTGGTTGAGCACTGCTAGGGAGGAGTTGAACCCGACAGCCAGAAGTAGCCCCGGCATGGCTGGGTGTGGCTCAAGAGAAGGAAAAAAGAAAGAAAATTATTGTGTTTCTGTTCAGTTTCTTTGACTCCTGGGCCCTGGCTTTGTGATTGAGCAAATGCTTTGCATGCACGAGGCCCTGGGTTTGATTCTTGTTAACAAAGGTATGAAAAGAGAAGGAAGGAATGAGGTCTTTCTTTTATCCAAGAACTGGATTTTGTTGTTGTTGTTGTTGTTGTTGTTGTTTTTATTGTTGGTTTGGGGGCCACACGCGGCAGTGCTCCGGGGTTCCTCCTGGCTCTACACTCAGCATTCTCTCCTGGTGGTGTCCAGGGGACTATCCGGGATAGCATCTGGCTGTCTGCAAGGCAAGTGCCCTGCCCGCTGAACTGTCTGTCTGGCCCCAGCATCTGAATTGTTTGTTAGTCAAGATAGAAATGCGGAATTGGAGGGGCTGGAGAGATGGCCGAATGGGCAGAATCCCTGCTTTCATTCCCTGCCCTTGCTTCCTTGAAAGCTGGAGGAGCCTCAGAACACTGCTGTCACCAGGGAGAGGGGGCACCCAGATGTCCTGAGCGCTACTTGGTCGAAGCCTCCCCTTAGGAAAGTGATTGTGGGGGCCAGAGAGATAGTACAATGGGGAGTGCGTTTGCCTTCCACATGCTGACCCAGGTTCGATCCCCGGCATCCCAGATGGCATTCCTTAGTGCAGAGCCGGGAGTAACCCCTGAGTATCACTGGGTGTGACCCAAAAAGTTTTTTTAAAAAAAAGTGATTCTGTACTTCACCTTATCTCCATTTGAATGTTGATTAGAACTATAGCCCCAAAAAGCTTCTTCTCAAAGTAATTCTTCTTACAGGAACCACTTGAAGGGGAGTGATTATAACAGCATAGCAGTGGTGAGCAAGCATCGTGTGTATAACATAGTTTTTATTGTAGTTATTTTTTGTTTTTGCTTTTGGCCCACACCTAGCAGTGCTCAGGGCTTACTCCTGACTGCTTAGGGATCAGTTTTGGTGGGGCTCAAAGGATAAGGGGTGTTCCCCTAGTTTCAGGGTTTTGGGTTTTGTTTGTTTGTTTTTTGAGCTGGGTATTGAACTGCAGGGCCTCGTTTGTATAAAATTTTAATTTTGGGGTCACACCCAGTGGTGCTAATCTCACTCAAACCTACATCCATTAATTATCTCTGGCCTACTTTGTTTTGGTGGGGTATACCTGACTGCAGGGGAGTGAGTGTGGGTCGGGAATGGGGGTGTTATTCCTGTCATGTGTTCGAGACACCGTAAGTAGTGCTGGGGATTGAACTGGTGTCAGAAGTGTGGAATGTCTTCTTTGAAGGTGGAAATTTAGTGATTTTACTTAATTAAGGTATTCAGTTGTTGTTTTAGCTCTTGTCTGGTTTTTTTGGGGGGGGGGTCACATCTGGCAATGCACAGGGGCTACTCCTGGCTCATGCACTCAGGAAACATTCCTGACGGTGCTTGGGGGGCCGTATGGGATGCTGGGAATCGAACCCAGGTCGGCTTCGTGCAAGGCAAATGCCCTACCTGCTGGTCTATCACTTCAACCCCCTCTTGTTCGTCTGTTTTCTGATATGGGGCCATGCCAAGCAGGGCTCGGGAGACTATATGTGGTACTGGGGATCTATTGTGGGTCAGTCGCGTGCGAAGCAAGTTCCTTACCCACTGTACTATTGCTCGGGCCCACGAGGTAACGAGTTCTCCAGTATTTATTGACTTAGTTTTGGTTTCAGGGACCACATCCAGGAGTGTCAGAGCTTACTCCTGACTGTGCACTCAGGGGTGATATCTGGTGGGCTTGTCCCCCAAGAGTACAGGAGACTGAATCCAGATCAGCCGCATCTGAGGCGAGTGCCCAGTTCCTGTACTCTCTCACCCAGCCTGCACTCACGGATGCATTTTATTTTTATGTTTTCTCTTTCTTTGTTGTTGCGGTTACTGAGGACACATACTTGGTTGTGGTGTTCTTGGGAGTCACAGACTTGGTTGTGTGGTGCTTGCACATGTCAGCCATGGTATGTGCAAAGGGTTTCACACTTTTTTCAGCTGAGGAATCCCAAATGGTAGCATTGCTAGGACTGCCTGTGTCTTACGGGGTGGTATTAAGGACAGACGTCCCCGCCTCCTGTCTGCAAGGCAGGTACTCTACCACCATTCTTGCGCCCTGCAGTCATTTTAATTTGTTTGTTTCATTTTGGGGCCACATCTGGTGGTCCTTGAGGGCTGCTCCCAGAGTGGGCCGTATGGTGCTGGGGTTGACCCAGGCTTGGCTGCACGCAAGGCAAGTGCCTTAACGACTGGACTCTATCTGTAGTTTGACCTGTAGCTTTATAAAATCAAATGATTTTTGCTAATGACTGATTGGAAAAGATGGTTTCAAACGGTTTCTCTTTTTTGAACTAGATGTGATGCTGATCCTTCGGCCTTAGCCAACTATGTTGTTGCACTGGTGAAGAAGGACAAACCTGAGAAAGAATTGAAGGCCTTTTGTGCAGACCAACTTGATGTCTTTCTACAAAAAGGTAATATGGATCCTCATCCAAATATTTGGGTAAACCTGTAAAATTGAGACTTTGGGGGTAGAGAGTATAGAGATGAAGGTGCATGACTTGCACGTAACTGACCCTGGTTTGATTCCCAGCATTGTATCTGGTCCCCTGGGAACCCCCAGGGGTGACCCCTCAATTCAGAAGTAGGTAGCTGCCGTGCACAGTTGCTCCACACCTCCCAAATTCAAAACTTCCTCATAAAGACTTGAAGATAGAAGGAAATAAAATGGTTAGAGTCTTTTGAATACTTAACCTTATCCATTCATATTTATCATGCGTTTTATTTATTTACTTTTTGGTTTTGGGGCCTCACCTGGCAGTGCTGCAGGCTTATACCTGGCTCTGCTCAGGGATCACTCCTGGTGAGCTCGGGACTATCTGGGCAAGCTCTCTGCCCACTGTGTAATGTGTTTTGTCCACTGTACCTTATAATGTATTTTATTTTTTATTTTTATTTATTTTTATATGTATTTTGCTTTTTTTTTTTTTTTGCTTTTTGGGTCACACCCAGCATTGCACAAGGGTTATTCCTGGCTCATGCACTCAGGAATTTCTCCTGGCGGTGCTTGGGGGACCCAGTGGGATGCTGGGAATCGAACCTGGGTCGGCTGCGTGCAAGGCAAACGCCCTACCTGCTGTGCTATCTCTCCAGCCCCTTATAATGTATTTTAGCAGGAACTTTACCCATTCCTTTTCTGCTCTCTCCTCTGTTGAAACACGGATAGCTGTGATCCCTTTTAGGAGACTGGATCCTTTGTGGTTTGTGGCAATGTGTAGTTGATTATTAGGATTTGGGGGGGATAATTTAAGGATAATAATGAAGTTGCTTATAATTTTGTTTGATTTTGGTTTTGGGGTCACACGCAGGTGGTACTCAGCTCTTACTCATGGCTCTGTGCTCAGGGATCACTCTTATAGATTCAGGGTGGTCATACCTGGGTAGGCCAAGTGCAAGGCAAGTGCCTTATCCTTTTTTACTATTTCTCTGGTCCTGAAGCTGCTTATTCTGTTAGTTTTGTTTGGGGGCACACCCCAGCAATGCTCAGGACTTATTCCTGGCTCCGAATTCCAGTAGCCACTCCTGGTGGTGCTCAGGGACACCAGGGATGGCAGGGATACAGCCTGGGTCAGTTGTACGCCAGGCAAGTACCCTACCCACTGGGCTATCTCACCAGTCCAAGCTGCTGCTGCTTTTTAAGATTTTTCACCTTTTTCTTGGTGGCAGAGATTGAGTCCAGGTCTCATTCGTGCAAGTTATGCCCCTCACTGTTGAGCCACATCCGCGAAGTTTGGAAGTTCCTTATTGCCATTTATCAGGGCAGTGGGGCTGTTTCTTTTTAACCCACTTTTGGTAATGGTTGCTTAATAATCAAGAAAAGATTGCCATTGTTCTCTTTATGCATTTAGCATCACATCTTACGAGCTTTTCCTTTTTATGGTCCATGGAGGTCCTTAGAGGCATCCCCTGCTGCTTCTCTACTTTTCTGTTGTCTGTCTTCTTTCTTTCTCTCTCTCTTTCTCTCTCTTTCTTTCTTTCTTTCTTTCTTTCTTTCTTTCTTTCTTTCTTTCTTCCTTTCTTCTTTCTCTGTTACCCTCTCTCTCTTGTCTGTCTCTCTCTTCCTTTCCCTACCCTCGCCTCCCTCCTCTGCCATCACCTTCCCTCCCTTCCTTTCCTTTTGAGGGGTTCCTACCTGGCAATGAGTAATACCTTAGGCCAGAGCAATAGTACAGCAGTTAAGGCACTTTTACTTACCTGCATCCTCCGATCTCTGTTCAGATCCCGGGGACCACATAAGAGCCTGGAATAGCCTCTGAGCACTGCTGTATATGGCCTCCAAACTAAGAAAAAAAATTTGATTTAAAAAAAAAAGCCAGAGAGGTAGTACAGAGAGTAAGGTTTTTGCTCTATATGTGGCTAACCCTGGTTTGATCCCTGGCTCCACTTGTGGTCCCTGGAGCATTGCCATGAGTGATCCCTGAGTGCCTCTGGGTATGACCAAACACATCCTATCCCCAAGGGAAAGAAAAATTAAATTGACATTTTAGAACTAGGCACTTATGTAAAATGTGTATTAATGGCAGTGTACAGAAGCCTGTATACTACACTTTGGGGGAGGATGGGTTTGGGCCACACCCGGTGGTGCTCAGGGTTTACTCCTTGAGCTCCGCACTCTGGCTCTGCACTCAGGAATCATTTCTGGCGGGATCAAGGGGCCATATGGGGTGCTGGGGATCAAACCCAGTTCAGGGGTGTGTAAGGCACGTGCCCCACGCCCTACATGCAGTACTATTGCTTTGTTCTCCCCGCCCCCCGTATACCACAATTAATATGTTCTGTAGCCGTTGTCTAGGTTATGACCAGTGATAATTATTTAAGTCTGATTTGAATAATAAATATTTTGACATTAGTGTTTTAAATGAATTCATGTTTCTCTTATCTAATTTGAAAATGTTACAAAATAGAATAGCCTTTAAATAAAACTTTTCCTCCCTCCCTTCGGGTTCCATCTGGCAATGCTGGGAGATCACATATGGTGCTGGGGTTTGAACTGGGGTTTGCCTCTTGCCAGGCAAATGCCTTAACCCCATTGTCTCTCCCATTCTGGCAGCATCTGTTTCATTGTTGAAGGAGGTTTCTCCAGGGGTGCTCGGGGGCACTGATGCTATACCCAGCAGGTGTTGGGAGGCTGTATGATGCCAGGGGTCAAACTGGGACCTTGAGTATACCAGGTGTGTGCTCCAGCTCTTTGAACTGTCTCCTTAAAATTTTTTTAATTTATATTTTTGGCTTTCATAAAATTTTTTTAGGATTATGCAAATGTAAATAAATTTTAAAAAATTTTAGTCTTAGATCTTTGAACTCCAGGTGCCAAGGTAGAGCATAGTCTACCCTGCTTCCGTCCCCGGGACTGCCAGACGTGATTCCTGAGCCGAGACCCACCATAAGCCCTGAGCACATCAGCTGTGCTCCAGAAGCCAAAAACAACAAAACGCTTTTGAAACATGATATTACCATTGCTTATTTTTTATTTTTGGGTCCTACTTGCAAGTGTTTGTGAACTGTTCCTGGTCCTGTGCACAGTTGACCATGTGGTGCCAGGGCTTTGCACATAGAAAGCATGAACAATAACTCCTTGAACCGCCTCCCTGGTCCTCACTACCTTACTTCTCATAATTATTGTGTATTTTATTGTATGCTTGTCCCAGTTTTAGATTTTATTTGTGGATATATAGACGTACACACACACACTTTTTTGTTTTGTTTTTGTGCCACACACTGCAGTGCTCAGGGTTTACTTTAGGTTCTGCTCAGGGGTAACTCCACTCTTGGCAGCGCCAAGAGTGCTGGGATTGAACCTGATTAGGCCTCAGGTGAGGCAAGAGTGTTACCTGCTGTACTATTTTCTCTGGCTTCTGTTCCCAATCTTGCACTGTTGGAATCTTTTACTGGCAAGTAATCTTGCATGAATTAATTTGTATATGTACTTTGTTGAAGAGTTTTTATTATTATTATTATTTGTTGTTGTTGTTGTTGTTGTTGAAGAGCTTTAAAAAGCCAGAATTGGGGTCCAGGGTGCTAGCTCTGAGGACTGGTGGTGCATGTTTTGCATGTTTGATGCCTAGTACCTCCTGGGCCTGGGAGCACCATCAGGAGCAAGCCCGGAGCAGCAAGCTGTGCGTAGCTCCTCTAAGTACTGCCATTCGTAAACCTGGAAAGAGAATAAAAAACACACAACAAAACGAAAGTCAAAAAACCCAGAGTTTGGATTCTTTTCCATAAGAGTTCGACATATTTTGCACGGAGCTATAATACAGCGGCTAGGGCATAGCCTTGCACGCAGCTCACCCAGGGTTGATCCTCGGCATCACATATGGTCCCTTGAACACCACCAGGTGTAATTTCTTAATGAAGAGCCAGGAGTAACCCCTGAGCACGCTGGGTGTGACCCAAAAAAACAAAAAGAGACATTTTTAGTCCTACCCTTAGTATATGAGATATCTCACTTTGCTCAGCTTTGCCAATGGTGTATGTTATCTCACTTTGAAAAAATTTTTGTGTGTGTGTTTGACACTTAAATGTTATTTCTTCTCCTTAGAAACTTCAGGTTTTGTGGATAAGCTATTTGAAAGTCTCTATACTAAGAACTACCTTCCACCTTTGGAACCAGTTAAGCCTGAGCCAAAACCACCAGTCCAAGAGAAAGAAGAAATTAAAGAAGAGGTAATCTACTACAAGGTTTCTTTTGCTTTGGGGGACTTCTTAGATAGTATTGTCAGTCTCATTCTTAGATGAAAGTTACCCTTAGAAGTAATAATCTATTGGTGAACGTGTCTGGGTTTGAGGTATGAGCCATGTTCTTTATCAGTAATCCTTGCTTCTTGGACTTGAAGAATTAGGAACACGTTACATGCTTATATAGAGATATTACAGTATATCTAGGAATCCAGAGGCTTTTCACCCAGTGGCCTGTTTTGTGTCTGCCACTCACGGCAGTACTGGGGACTGCTCAGGGCCTCTGAGGTGGTACTCCTGGGAGCACTTGGTGCCGAGGTCAGACCCTCGTCTTCCACAAGCAGGGTATTTGCTTGAGCCATTCAGGCTCTCTCTTGGCCCTATCCAGTGACTTGTAGAAAACAAAAAATTTATTTATAAGCATACAGACTCTACTACTAATAAAGGGAAGCCTCAAGAAATCATTAATTTTCGTATAAAGATATCATTTTCTTAATTTTATGGTGTTTTACTATTTTTTTAAATGATGTTGTTTTATGATTTTTTTTATCTCTTAGTTTTCTCTAAAAACTAATTTTATCTCTTAGTTCTTACCCTCTTTGCCTGAAGATTTTTTGGACTTTGTTTTGGCCTTATCACTCCTGAGTGGGCTTAGGGGATCATATGGGTGCTGGGAATTGAAGTCAGGTCTGCCATCTGCAAGGCAAGAGCTGTACCAGCCATACTGTCTCTCTGGCCCCCATACCTTATTTTGTCACAGGGAGCTTTGTGGAGCCAGGTGTCGGGGGCACATCTGGGCACCTGTGTCCTGCATGGCCCATCTCCAGACCCGAATTCTCCTACACTTAATAGATGTAGACCATGGATGCTGTTGTGAGTGTCCTATAGCTTCTGTCACTCCTTGTGGGTGTACAGTGACTTATCTTTCCTCTCTAGTCTTAGTAGGAGCCATTCTGCCAGGCTCAGATGAGAAAGGGAGCTGTTTTATTTTTCGTTCTGCCGTCACACCCAGCAGTGGTCAGAGTGACCCTTGCCGTGTGCTCAGGAGTGACCCCTGGGGCTGCTTAGGGGACTGTCAGCTGTGCTGGCGAACGTATTGGGGGCAGTGGGATGCAAGGCGAGTGCCTTAATCCCTGTACTATTTCTCTGGTCCAATTACTGTTTATTTTAAATAGTTAATATACTGTCAGCATAGGATAAAAAACGAAAAGGTGCTTTTATAACACTGACGTTTTGGTGCATGATCTCCCCCCACTCCCATGACAGGTTTTGAATCCAGGACTTGATGCACGCAAGACAGGTGTTTTATTTCGACCACGAAGGGCATTTCACATAGTTCATTTGTTGTTGTTTGTTGCTTTGGAGCTTTTCCAGCACAGTCCTCGGGGGTTGTTCTGGTGGTTGGGGGAAGTGGGGGCTTGTGATGCTGGGGATCAGTCTGGACCTCCAGGGTACATGATGACCCTTTGAGCTGTTTCTTTGGCTCTGCCTTTTCATATTCATATACTAGTAGGATCTATGTGTGTGTGTGTGTGTGTGTATCTAATTCAAAAACTATAAGGCAATATTTTGCCATGTAATTCATTCCCGTTTAAAAGTTTGATTAATTGAGGAAACACTTATCTTTAGCTCTGAAAAATTCTAGAAAATTAATTAAAAATAGAAAAGTGTAGGGGCTTGGGCTAGATGCTTTGCATACTGGGGTTGGGGGCTTTGTTTCTTCCGCAGCACCACATGATCCCCTGAGCACTGTGCAAGGAGTAGCCCTCCTTCTCCAGCACTGTTGGGTATAGCCCCCAAGATCAAAATAGAAAAACAGAGACTTTTATTTATTTGCTTTTTGGGTCACTAGTGATGCTCAGGGGTTACTCCTGGCTCTGCTTTCAGGAATTACTCCTGGATGCTAGGGATTGAACCCAGGTCGGCTGTGTGCAAGGCAAACGCCCTACCCGCTGTGCTATCGCTCCAGCCCCAGATTACTTTGTTTAAATTTTTTATTATGAACATGAGATAAATTAGAATAATATGAATAAGCACCTGTTACCATTCAGTTTCAGTGTTCAATATTCTGGCTCTGCCTGCAGGGATCACTGCTGACAATGCTGGGGGACCATATGAGGTGCCAGGGATAGAACCTAAACTCCTTAACCTCTGTACTATCTTTCTGAGCCTAGATTTGAACACTTCTGCATTAGATGGGCACTTGTTAAACTCTTGCAAATGACTCCTTAAGAGTAAAAAGACTGTATTTTGAGATTACGGACAGTACTCAATTTAAAGACAGTAATCTATTTAATAAGGACAGTAATAAAAAGATGATTTCTCTATTTCTGTTTAATTTTTTAAAAAAGAAACACTGAGGACTGGGGAGATAGATCTCTCTAAACAGGTGGTATGGTCCCTTGAGGTGGTAGTAGCGTACACCCTTCCCCCAGCATCCCTGGGTGTGGCACAAAATGAAAGAAACCTTAATTTTTTTCATTAATTACAGAGCTTTTTCTGCTGTTAGCAAATAGTTGGTTATAGGGGCTAGAGAGATAGTACAGTGGGTGGGGCTCTTGTCTTACAGCCGACTGGGGTTAGATCCCTGGCACCGCATATGGTCCCCTGAGCCTTGCCTGAGTGCAGAACCAGGCATAAGCTGTAAAAGTTCCAGATGTGGCCCCCCCAAACCAGAAAAGCTGGTGAAAAAATTAACCTATTAGAGTGAACATAGACAAAGGTGGAGGGAAGTGATGATGTGGTGTTAGAATGTTGTACGCACAGTTGTAAATCACAGTGCCCAAGAGAAATAAATACAAAAAAAGAATTAACCAGCCAATTGCTATTAATGTTATTTCAGGATTTTCCCCCTCCGTACTAGGGATTGTATCAATTTTTGCTCTCCCTTTAGCCTATTTTTTTTAAGTATGTACAGTATGTAATTAGACTTATTTCTGTGTTTGTGCTCTCATGTACCAGAGTGTCAGGTAAATGGTTCTTTTCAGTGTATAGAGGGACCGTTCTTGTTGCTAATGAATGTTTTCTTACAGGTATTTCAGGAACCAGCAGAGGAAGAACGAGATAGCAGAAAAAAGAAGTATCCTAGTCCCCAGAAGATTCGTTCTGAATCTAATGAGCGAAGGTTTGTGTTTGTTTTTAATTAGGACGAAATCACTTCTTTAGTTACCGTAAAAGATTATTGAAGGGATTTTTATGTGCCAGCTTTTCTCTCTCCACCCCCCAGTTGATTAGAGTTGCCCCTCTTCCTTCTGTCCTGTCAGGTTTTTGTCTTTGACATCCTTTCTCTTCCTCTTATAAACAATAATCATGCTGCTCTTTCCCCAAGAGCTCCGGGGTGGGAGCAGTCTCCTTAGAGAATATTAACGAAATGTTCCATTTGATTAGGGGTGCTTCTGTGAAATCATCCATAATGTTTTATTTTGCAAATAGTGCAGTTTCTATGTTGATTCATCAGCCTGCCTTGGAAAGATTGGTCTTTGTGTGGAAAAACTAACTTTGGAGCCCTTTTTTTTGTTTTTTTTTTCCCCTTTCTAGTTTTAAATGTGTGTTTTCCCCCTACACCTCTCCATACTTTGGATTCACCTTTTTTCTTCCCTACCCGGCGTAGTTGAGGGAATGCTTTTCTTTTTATATACTGGATGAGAGAAATATTATGTGGTAGCTGTACAGCCTTCTGAAAGCGCAGAAAGGTTATGCATTTGGATAGATCCAGCAGAGTATTTTATATTGCCGGCTTGTTTGCAGACTTGCAAATTTCCGTAGTGTACATATGGCTTTTATATCGGTGTATTATAGACCACGTGAGAAAAAAAGAGAAGATGGCAAGTGGAGAGACTATGACCGGTACTACGAGCGGAATGAGTTGTACCGTGAGAAATACGACTGGAGGCGAGGCAGGAGTAAGAGCCGCAGTAAGAGCCGAGGCCTGAGTCGCAGTCGAAGCCGCAGCCGGGGGCGCAGCAAAGACCGGGACCCGAATAGGAATGTTGGTGAGTGGATGGTCTTCTTACCTTTCTTTATCATAGGGTGCAGGGCATTTCTTGAAAGGTAAAAGGTAACTTGTGAAAACTGGAACAGATTTTTAAAAAATACTTGTGACAAAGAGCAGTACTTGGGACAGAGTCAGGAGAATTTGACTAGAAAGAAGCTGTTCATAAGTATGGTAATTCTATCTAGACATAGGTTGTTCTGTATAATTGAAACAAAAGTCCCCCAATCAACAAATGTGTGTCGGGAAGTCTTCCTCGCTCCCTCTCTGCTTACCCCTCACCTCTATCAAAACGGGACATCGTTTGGCTGTCAGGTTGCCTAGAGTTTATAAAGTATAAAAAGAAAAAAAGTTTAGATAATGTATCATTGTTGTCCAGGAAGTTACTCGGAAAACAGTCTTATTAAATGTCAGTGGAGAAATGGGCCTTTATTGGTTGTGTGTTGATGTGGATTCCATAAGGTGATTTCATTGAAGTAATTAAGATGGCACACTGTTGATGGTCCTGTTTTAGGATATATTAATAGAGAGAGGCCTTTGAAATCTAAATAGCTTAGTCCATGAACTTTGCCGTTCTCGCCTTCTTTTTCTGAGAAAGTAGACGGTTGAAGAACCGATCGGTCAGCTCCACTTGTGTTCTTGTTTTCCCTCTGACCCTAAAGCAGAACACCGGGAAAGATCAAAGTTCAAGAGTGAGAGGAATGACTTGGAGAGCTCCTATGTGCCTGTGTCCGCCCCCCCTCCGAGCTCTTCCGAGCAGTACTCCTCGGGGGCGCAGTCTATCCCCAGCACTGTGACCGTGATTGCACCTGCGCACCACTCGGAGAACACCACGGAGAGCTGGTCCAATTACTATAACAATCACAGCGCTTCCGACTCTTTTGGCCGGAACCCACCACCAAAAAGGCGATGCCGAGATTACGATGGTAAAGATTCTCTTCTCTCTTCCATCTTACCCCCCGGAGTAGCCGTAGCCGTAGTTCAGGTTGTGTTAACAGGGATGAACGTGCAGGAGATGCTCTCTTTCGATATTGGCTGTGTTCTTGTATTAATTCATAGGTATAGGCAACATTCTTGACCGACCCTTTTCATTTTCTGTTGTCGTTGGTAACTTAGTCATCCACGATACTCGGTAGGCGGTAGGAATTGTAATTTCTTTGTGAGGTGTTCAGTCCTGGGAATAAGTCGAACAATGTCTAAGCTCTCCGTTTTGATTAACTGACTTTGTTTTCGGATGAATCAATCTGTGTATGTGACTTTGCTTTTTATTATGGAAATTCTTAAAAATTTATAGGAGGTGACAAAAGAACATAATTGACCCTCGTGTGTCCCTGAGCTCAGCAATTATTCATTCAACAACTCAACAATTGTTCACTTAGACTTTTCAGGGCGGGATTTCTGTGCAGTGCTCCCAGAGGCCCTGTGGGCTGCTGGTAGGGTGTGAGGCCCCGAGGATGTGGGGCTGGGGTGGCCTGGGGCCCTCTGGGAGAACTTTGGCAGTTGCACCCCGCAGTGTCATGGGGCCGCGTGGTGCTGGTTATTAGTTTCAGACCAGGGTTGGCCGCTTCTAAGGCAGTTGCCGTAACCCCGCACCGTGTCTGAGATACGGTCTACACATGGACCGTGTGTGTTTCCACGCAGGAAGCCCTAACCTCTTCACTATCTCCCCAACCCTGTCTTTGTGGCAGGTGGGGGCCAGGGAGGAGGCCCCACACCTGGCTCTGGGCTGGGGACTTGCAGGGACTGTTCTTGGCTCTGCTTTGCGAACCCTGCTATTGCTCAAGGAAGCCCTATGCAGCGCCACAGATTGAACAGGGTGGGATCCACCACACGCAAGGCAGAGCCTTAACCGCGGCACCAACTCTCTGGTCCTCTTAGTTTTTGATTCTTGTTTTTTTCTCACACTCCGCAGTGCTTAGGGCTTGCTTGTGCCCAAGTCCAGGGCTCACTCCTGGCAGTACGGGGACGTGTGCAGGGCTAGGGTGGGCTGCCTGCCGAACAAGCACCTAATGCCTGTGCTACCTCTCTGGCCTCCTGCCTCCGTTCTGTTTTCATTTTGCTTTGTTTGTTTCTGGGTCACCCGCCCGGCAGTGCTCAGAGGTTACTCCCGGCTCTGCACTCAGGAATTACTTGTGGTGCCAGGGACCTAACTCTGGTCGTCTGCATCAAACACGCGCCCTACCCGCTGTACTTGCTGTCCAGCCCCACATTCTGTTTGAGATAGGAAAGATCAAGCTGTAATTCAGGCCTGATCTCACTCTCACCCCTGTCTCCCTATCACAGGGATCTTCCCAAGGCCAATTTCATGTTCCCAATTTTTTAATATATCTTTCCAAGCATAGTTTGTACCTATGTGCATAAACAAACACGTCTTCACATCCTGCCCCACTTTTTACATAAATGTTTTGCATAAATGCCCAGGATATTCTTCTCATTCTTTGATGTGGTGTTTTTTTATTAAACAACATTTTTCTGGCAGTCATTATTAATTAAAAAGGAACTTTGTAATTTTTTTTTTTAAAATACATGTATATGTACTTTTGGATGTTTTAGATGTTTTTGTTTTCGGGTCACATCCTATAGTCTTCAGGACACCCTCCTGGTTCTCTGCCTAGGAGTCACTGGCTCGGGGCAGTATGTGGGGCACCATATACAGTGCCTGAGATTCAGTCGGGTTCGGCTGCGTGCAAGGCAAGCACCTTAACCACTGTTGCTCCAGCCCTGAGTTGAAAGTTTGAAAATATACCTGAATTGTGCGAACTTCATGATGAATGACTTGATCTGATCGTGACTGGTTACCTGTTCTTAAGCCTATTTTTTTCTATCTTGACAAGTAAATCACATAGTATAAACTGCAAAGCGTACACCTGCTTCTACCTCGGGGACATGTCATGATTAATAGAATTAAAATTAAGACTTTAATTGGGGAGTAAAAAGAACACTGTAAATCAGATTGGTAGGTTTTTCAGGAACTTTTTTAGTTTGTATTCTGAACTTTTAAGTAGTCTTAATTTTAAGTTTTTTCTTTTTAAAAACATGGTTGATCAAAAGAATTTTAATTCAAAACATTGGTTTGGGGGCCAAAGTGATAGTACAGTGGGTAGGCCTCTGCCTGCTGAGTGGCCAGTCAAGATTCAATCCCCAGCACCACATATGGTTCCCCAAGCACTGCCAGGAGTAAGCCCTGAGCACCACTGAGTGTGACCCCAAAACAAAATTGGTTTGGGGTCTGGAGTGATGTTACAGCGGACAGTGATGTTACTTGCCTTGTATGAGGCCAACCAGGGTTCGATCCCCAGCACCACGTAGAGTCCCCTCCAGGAGAGCAGAGCCAGGAGTAAGCTCTGAACACTGCCCGGTATGGCCCCAAAACCAAAACCAATAGAAATTAAGCGTTGGTTCAAGTTTCAGGTGTATATCTTCGCACTGAACACATACCACGTGTATGCCATGTCATGCTCGCCCCCTCCCCCCCGTTTGTAGTTGTCGTCCACTGCCCACTTGCTGACCCTTCCGTTGTTGTAGTCTCCCTCCCTCAGTCCCCTCTGGTAACCGCCTTAGAGTTTTCTTTTATTCTTACAGAAAGAGGATTTTGTGTACTTGGTGACCTTTGTCAGTTTGATCATGGGAATGATCCCCTGGTTGTTGATGAAGTCGCTCTGCCAAGTATGATTCCTTTCCCTCCACCTCCTCCTGGACTTCCTCCTCCACCACCTCCTGGAATGTTAATGCCTCCAATGCCAGGCCCCGGCCCCGGCCCCGGCCCTGGCCCCGGCCCTGGCCCTGGTCCCGGCCCGGGTCCCGGCCCAGGTCCTGGCCACGGTATGAGACTTCCAGTTCCCCAAGGACATGGGCAGCCTCCACCCTCTGTTGTGCTCCCCATACCAAGTAAGTATATGTGCAGTGAATATTGTGTTCTTCTGCTTTTGGACCATGTCTTGTGGTGTTTGGGGGCTACTCCTGGCAGTCCTGGGGGAACCATACGGTGCTGGGGATGATCTGGCTAGTTGGTTGCATGTTAAGAAAGCCAACATTTTATTATTGGGTTGTTGGTGGCCAACGTTGCTCAGGGGTATTAATTAACTCAGCTCAGGAATTGGCCTCTATGCGATGCTGGGGATTGGAGGGGGGTCGGTGGGGTGCATGGCAAATGCATGAACCCCTGTACTGTCTCTCTGGCCCTGGGGACCCAACATTTTAAAGATATTCTGTGGGGTGGAGAGATAGGACTGAGGGTAAGGCTCTTGTCTTGCCCACAGTTGACTTGGGATAGATTTCTGGTACCATATGATGGTCCCCTGAACCCGCCTGGAGTCATCTCTGAGCACAGAGCCAGGAGTAAACCCTGAACACCACAGGGTGTGACCACCCCAAAAACACTAGGGGGCAAAAAACCTAGAAAATAAACCCACAGTAAAAGATATCTTAGTGTGTGAACATACTATTTAAATTTTTCCCCCTTTTTTCCTGGTTTTGGATTGTACCTGGCAGTTGATGTTTATGGGCCACTTCCTGTTCATGCCTCTGGATTCACTTGTGGCTGTGCTCAGGGGTCCATGTTGTTCTTGAGCTTAGCTTTCACATTTAAAGCGTGCACTCCGCTTGCCTGTTGATTGCTCTGCTTCCACCTTCTTGGGTTTTAGTATTATTTTTTGGTTACATATAAACTTGACATCAGTGCTTTTCCCCCGTCCCTGGCTTATTTGCTCACTAGGGTCTAGGTCTACACAAACTGTGTAATAGTTTGTGTGCAGTTGGCCATGGGACTTGCCAGCGGTCAAACTCTTTTAACTTGTTTTACTTGCACACTTGTTGGCTAGATGTTGCACTCATTAGTTGTGCTTACACATGTCCTTGTCGGGTTGCTTATCTGACTAGAGTATTTGCACGTTTTTAGTTACGCTTGCAGAAGCCTGGGTGTGCAGCGCCCACATTTTGTTAATGGCGGTCACTAAGAGCACGAGTGATGGGACTGCTCACTGCTCTCCACACACTGCGGGCACCGGAGAGCCAACTCAAGGCCTCTTGCTGGAGTCATGCCTTTTCTCCCCTCTTTGGGATATTTTGGGGGGTCACACCCTGCTGTCCTCAGAACTCTGCACTCAGGGATCACTCCTGGCGGTGCACAGGGGACGCATCTGGCACTGGGGATGGATGAATGTTAAGGCAAACACCCTACCTACCACACCCCCTCTGGGTCCCGCCCTCTGCATTTAATTCCTTTTACTTTTGAGCTACTCTAGGCTGTGCTTAGGGCTTACTTCTGGTTATGTGCTCAGGCGTCACTCCCCATGGTGCTTGGGAGACCAAGGATTTTTACATAAGTTATTTATGCTCTACCTCTTACTTTTTTCTGTAGGACCACCCATAACGCAGGCAAGCTTGATAAACAACCGTGACCAGCCTGGGACAAGTGCAGTGCCCAATCTTGCACCCGTGGGAGCAAGACTACCTCCTCCTTTACCCCAGAACCTCCTGTATACAGTATCAGAACGTAAGTTTGATGCAGAGTTGCTGGGGAAGAGACAAGCACATTTTCTCATACTTTTAGAATAGACAGTTAATATCTATACTTAGGAATTGTGTCAGATAAATCATGCTTACATTCGCAAGGCCGTTTGCTGTGACTATGCTATCTATTTGTATTTTAATTTCATGTGATAGTAAGAGAAAGACAAGGCCTTTTATTTGGGTAACGTCTCAACGGTAGAGGCTTCTGTTAAAAAATGTGCTTCTCTAAATTTTCTGAAGCAGAAGAGTGATAGGTAAGTATAGGCAAAAGGTCAGATAAAATATGCTTATTAGTCGTTATCTTGTATGCTGAGCGAAAGATAGAACACATCACTTTGGTAATATTCAGTGGCTAGACTGTTGGTAAATTTGTCTTATTTAATGTGTTTTTCTTAAATAGAATTCTCTTACATTTTCTAGATGCTTTTTCTGTGGTGCTTTTATTTAATTATTGACTTTTGTGTTTTGGGTGCCACTCCTGGTGGTGCTTGGGGGTTGCCGTCTGGTGCTGGGCCTCGAGCCCAGGCTCCCTGCTCGCACAGCACACACTCAGCCCACTCAGGTACTTCCTTGGCCCCTGGTGGTGGTTTTCAGTTTACTACAGCTTTTGGAAATGTATTTTCCAGAAACATAAAAGCTGATCGGCTATTTTTAAAGTGTGATGTTGCAAGATTTTTTTTCCTAATGAAGATCTAGGTGACATGGATATATGTTCATCCATGTGTAATTGTATCTGTCGTAAAGTTTGTTTTGCTTCCTCAATATTTCTCCATCTCTCTCATGTCGCGGAAAAATAATTCAGCAAATGTTCGACTCATGTTTCTGTTGCTTACTGTCAGTGTGACTTTGGTCTGGTAATTTCTATATCGTTCTGCTCTTCTGTAAGTTGGAAATGCTATTATCGACTTCATCAAGGTTCCTTTGAGGAATAGATGTATTAAGGCACCTAGAATAGTTCCTGACATCTAGTCAGCTATAAATAAGGATAGAAGAGTATAGTGTAGTTATCATTGTCTTCCTTTTTAAAAAAAAAATTTAATTGAAGTACCTAGATTTATAATACTTTTCATCGTACTTTTTATGCCTTAGTCATTGTCTCCTTAAAATTTTGCTTTTGTGAATGAAACCCATCAGTGTTTCTTTGTCTCTGCCGCCTGCCATCCTTTCGTTGCTAGTGACACTAATGCTCACCTGCTCACCATGTTTTTCTTCATATGCCTGCTGAGTCATGTTTTTTTTCTTCATCTGCCTGCTTTATGTCCTCTTAGGGGAACTGTTCATCACCTTTCGGGGTGGTTAGTTTGTTTTCTTTACTTCCCCCTGTATTTTGGGCCATGCCTGGCTGTGCTGAAACCTTATTCCAGGTCCTGCTCTTAGAGGTGCTGGGGGGAGGGGTGGGCAGCAGGCACTGCTGAGGATCGAAAATGAAAGACGAGCGCCTTAACTTTAGACTTCTTTTCCTGCCTCAGTTTTTTGTTGTTGTTCATCTTTCTGAGAGTTTTATGTTGGAAATTATGCGTTATCGGATGTATTGTATGCAAAGACTTTCTTCCATTTGGTTGGGTGTCTTTTTATATTAGCCCAATTTCTTTTGTCATTTGAAACCTTTTCAGTTTGATGGAGTTCCTTTTATTTTTTTGTTTATCCCTCTGAAATTACATCATTGAAGACACCTCTGGGATCTATACTGTCCTACAGACATTTTTTTGTTTTTGTTTTTGGACCACGTCTAGTAGTCTGGGCTTACTCCTGGTTCTGTGCTCAGGGGGTCACTGCTGTTGATGGAGGGGATCAAACTGGAGTTGGCTGCTTGCAGTGCAGGCTCCGTAACCCCGGCCCTGATCTCTACCTCCTTGGAGTTTTGTTGTTTGCTAATTCATAACTTAATATTCTTTCTCTGAAGAAGAATAAACTATCTGGTATTGTCTTTGACTTAGTTCATTTAGCATAATCGGCTCAAGTTCATCTGTTTTGTCCCAAATAGTGCATCTTATTTATTTATCTATATTTATTGGCTTTTGGGCCAAACTCAGCAATGCTCATGGCTTGTTCCTGGCTCAGTGCTCAGGCAGGGATCACTCTTGGCAAGGCTCAGAGACCGTGTGGGGTGCTGGGGATCGAACCCAATTGGTGGTGTGAAAGGCCAGAGCCCTCCCTGCTGTGTTTTCCAGCTGCTGTAAATCAAGCTGAGTTTAGCATTAGCTTTAAGGTGTGCCTTGTATGCTACTGCTGGCTGCAGGGCCCTGGGTGGTCCCTCGGCACAGCGCCAGGAGTGGTCCTCAGCACTGCTGAGCGTGGCCTGCAGTCCACCCCACCCGCCTTCTTTCTGTTGTTTTTCTTTTTGCATTTCAGAATTTCCTGTATTGCCCTGACAAAATCACGGAAATTTTATATTTTACTTTGAGTAAAGACTATTTTTAAGACTACATAATTAATCATGTAAATATATCAAGCAACAGTGTATAGATGAATTATTTAAATAGGAACGTGAATTTAGGATGTTTGTAACTTGAAATAATTCAGTCACTCTCAGTGCTGACCTAAGGTAAATTTAGTTAGTATTAATTTAAGTCTGAGTTGGAGCAATAGCACAGCGGGTAGGGCATTTGCCTTGCACGCAGCCGACCTGGGTTTGATTTCTCCGCCCCTCTCAGCCTGGAAAGCTACAGAGAGTATCCCCCCTGCACGGCAAAGCCTGACCAACTCCCCGTGATATGCCAAAAACAGTAACAACAAGTTTCACAGTGGAGACGTTACTGGTGCCTGCTCGAGCAATCGCTGAACAATGGAAGGACAGTGCTATAATACAGTGCTACAGACTTTTTAAGTCACCAGGGTGGCCCAAGTGGTTCACTGTACATATGGGGACCATATGGGATGCCAGGGATCAAACCTGGCAGGGCAAGTGCCCTCTCCACTGTACTGTTTCTCTGGCCCCTTAATTTCATGCTGTATATAGTATTGGGTTGACTTCTTTCTGTTTTATAAAGATTGATCAGTATATGCAGGGTCAGTATATGCCTGACCATTTAAAAGGTACTTTCAGCTGCTTCCTGTGATGGCTGCCTAGATCTCTTTGTTTCTTTGGGGGTTATAAAAGTAAGATTTTTTTTTCTTTTTGGGTCACACCCGGAGATGCACAGGGGTTACTCCTGGCTCAGCACTCAGGAATTACCCCAGGCGGTGCTCAGGGGACCATATGGGATGCTGGGAATCGAACCTGGGTCGGCCGTGTGAAAGGCAAATGCCCTACCCGCTGGGCTATCGCTACAGCCCCAAAGTAAGATGTTTTAATTTATAGTTTACATTTACTCACAGGCATTCTAACAAAGTAAAGCATGGTTGTATTCTTAACATTTTTGATTTCATGCGTTTTGGAGCCATACCCAGCAGTGCTCAGGGCTTTTTACCTCCTGGCTCTGTGCTCAGGGATCACTGCGGTGGTTCAGTTGCCATTTACAGTTCTGGGATTGAACTGGGTGGGGTTTGCTGCTGGCAGTGCAAGTGCCTTGGCTGCGGAACTATCTTGCCCAGCCCCAGCCTTTTATCTTGCAACCATTTCTTTGTGAAACAGTATATAGAAGGTTTATTATGTGTTCAAGAGATTCAGGCTTCATTTGAATAACATACTGTCTTTCTGAAGCATTTGAATATGTGTTCTTTGTCACTTGTTTTATAAAGACATTGTGCAGGGGCTATAGTACAGCAGGTAGGCGGCTTGCCTTGTGTGCAGTTGGCTGGCGTACTCCAGATAGTCCCTGGAGCCCGCCAGGAGTGATCGCTGAGTGCAGAGCCAAGCACTGCTGGGTGTGGCCCAGAAACCAAAAAAAGAAGAAAAAAAGAAGTTGTGCAAGCTAGTTTGAGTCTAGCCTTCCAGTTTGCTTTGAGAGTTATTAATTAAGTGCACTTGGTACACTGAGTTACTGTATCATGAATTTAAACTAGTCATATATGTTAGGTACTGAGCTTGTACTTTCATTGCACTAAAGAATCCTCTGCGGTTGATCTTTTTTTTTTTTTTTTTGCTTTTTGGGTCACACCCAGTGGTGCACAGGGGTTACTCCTAGCTCTGCGCTCAGGAATTACCCCTGGCGGTGCTCAGGGGACCATATGGGATGCTGTGAATCGAACCCGGGTCGGCCGCGTGAAAGGCAAACGCCCTACCCGCTGTGCTATTGCTCTAGCCCCTGTGGTTGATCTTTTGAAAACCTATTTTTCAGATAGTTGAATGGTATTTTTTGTTTGTTTCTATGTGCTCCCAGATGTGCTTAGGGATCACTTCCGGCAGGGTTCAGGGAATAGTGTATGGTGTCAGAGATGGAATCTGGGGTGGCTGCATGCAGGGTAAGAGCGCTCCCTGCTGCACTTTCCTTTCGCCGTGTTGAATAGTATTTTTGTAAAGTAATGATTGAATGATCCATCCCTCCCCATGTGCAGTTCTCGGGGCTTTCTCCTGGCTCTGTGTCAGGGAGCACTCTTGGTGGTGCTCAGGCAACTTTATGTGGTGCTGGACACCATGCATGCCGGGCAAGCACCTTACCCACTGTACTGTCTGCCAGCCCCATGAATAAGCTCTTCTAATTTCAAAAGGGCTGGTGTTGTGGTCTGCTCTATAATGGTTTGTTAGCTCTTCCTTTGCTCCCTTTGTAGGAAGAGCACTATATTCACGTTTGGCATATCTGTTTTTCTTTGCATTTACTACGAAATCTAATAGTGGTATTGTGGTTTGTCTGTGTATTACAGCTCCTCAGAACTTTTACAGACATTTCATCATGTAAAAGATACTCTAAATTTATTTAGCTTTCATCACCTTGTGAATGTCTCACTTTAGGTACAAAATACTGAGTAAATCTTACTAATAGTTGGTAGGGAGAAATCAGTGAGAAAAAGGTAGCATTAAGTGACCAGTGCTGGGAGTTGTACTTCGATACTTTTAATCTTGTTCTATACAGTTTGACTCTCTCATGTCTGACATGCTTGTGTCAACGTATGTAAACACTGAAGGTGCTTTCTTTTAAAAAATGGCTCTTACTATCTGAGGTCATTTCATGTGTAGTGTTGGCTAGTCTGTTTACAGGGGGAGTGTGTGTACTTTTCCCCTTTCTCTGTATTTGTTACTCATCTGTTCGTGGTGTAACACATATTCACTGTTATCTCATTTTTTTCATTTGAACATTTCTCGTTCTTTGTATGAGCATGCTTGTGGTGGTCTCCTGCCCTTCCCCCCCCCCCCCCCCCCCTTTTAACTTCTGACTTGCAAACCTACTTTGTGCAAACCTGACATTATGTGTTAGGGAGAGTGGTTTTAATCTTTCAAATGGGAGTGACAGTAATAATATCTACATATCTCATTGGATACCAAAAAAAAACCCCTCAAGTGACCTGATCTGGTAGATTGTTCAGTTTTTAAGTGAAATGAGTAGTTGTTTGACTTAAGATGCTAACCACCAGAGATGTTGCTGTCATACTGTTTCTCCGTCTTTCTTTCGGCTTGGCTGCATCCTAACCACGCGCATGTCTGCTGCTTGGGTTAGAAGGGCTCTCGGCCGCCTCCCTCTCTCCTCATTGATGTGAGTTTCCTGCTGAGAAGCTTTTGACTCTCACTCCCAGCTGCCCTCCTATTCTTTCTCTCTAGGACAGCCCATGTACTCTCGGGAACATGGCGCTGCTGCATCTGAGCGACTTCAGTTGGGGACACCGCCTCCTCTGTTGGCAGCTCGTTTGGTGCCACCTCGAAACCTCATGGGATCCTCCATTGGGTACCATACCTCAGTCTCCAGCCCCACCCCTCTCGTCCCAGGTAAGCTGCAGGTGACCGGCCATTGCCTCTCTCTTCTTCCATACTGTGAGCTGCCCTGCCTCTTCTGGTACCTGGCAGACGATTTCCGTGAAAGCTCTTCGGTATTTTTATTTTCTGTTGCTCTGCTTCTTTGGTCTGTCCCTAGTGACCGTTAGATGATTAGGCCTCCTGTGTGTCTGTCATCTCTGGTGTCCTCTGTATTTATTTTCAGTACCTCGGTAACAAAAGTCATGCTGGTTCCTTCAGCTCGTTTCTACTCTGGTCTGTAGCAAGAGGATATCTACTCTAATCGGTTAGTTATACAGCATGAGAGAAACTCGATTGATTTCTCTTTACAACAAAACAAAAGCATCTGGTTTCTTGCTGATCATGATATGCTTCCCCTGACCCCCTTGCCCTTGGTATGGATTGAAGTGAGGAATAGAGAGTCTTGAAAATTCTTAAATCCTATCCACAGGTACATTTTTATGATCTTTGGAGTGCTTGTGGATATTTTATGAGGTTTTAATGTTTCTTGCTTTGCTTTTAAATCTCAGTTTGTCCTAATTGACTACAGGACTCATGTCTTGGGGGTTCTTTGTATTCTCAGGAATAATAGAATAACGCTCTTTGGTAATATAATTCTTTAAAACTCTGTAGCCTTTAAATATAGAGATTTTCTACCAGGAGTATCAAATGGTAACAAAACTTTTTAATTCATCATTTGTGAATCTAATACTCTGAGCTCTAGAAGTGATTGACCTGTAATTAAGATAAGAGTGCATCTTACAGCTGAAACAATATGAATGAGGATTTTTTTCCAGTGAGGACCAAAAAGGCTTGAGCTTTCACATCACAGTCGTGAAAGTCAGTCAGTTTCTACCCTTTTCGTTTCATGTAGGATGAAGACAGTATATGCCATTTGGAGCACTAACAAAATAGTTTTGGAATTCTAAAGAATAAACTTTTGGTTGTAGAGAAAACAAAGACGTGATTTAAAAGTCTTGATGAGAAAATTGGTGCTAAGATACTGTCTGTTCTCATATATATAAAATATATTTGGCTGTTTAAAATCTGTTTTCTGTAGAACCGGCTTTTGTCTCTCCAGTTCCTGTTTTGGGGCTGTGCTAGCTGTACTCAGAGCTTACTCCTGGCTTTGTGCTCAGGGATCACTCCTGATGGGCTTGGATGACCATACGGGGTATTGGGGATTGAACTTGAGTTAGCCTTGTCTGCCCGGCAAGCTCCTTACCTATCTCTTTGTCCCCTCTCTGTCCAGTTTTAAGTCTGGATAACCTTGGGGTCAGTTGTGGCTCATGGCTAGAGTCCAGGCCCTGCATCAGTAAGGCCCCGAGTTCAGTTCCTTGCACCACACACACAGAAATGCAGATGACAAAATTATGGATTCCTTCCTCCCTCATCTAAATACTACCTAGGAATTATGATTCTTGATAGCAGAAGAAATTTAGTCAGTTCTTTATGGGTGGTATTAGTATATGTAAAAATTGTACTCAGTGTACGCTTTGGGGAGGGTAGTACACAGAGGTACAGGGGTTAAGATACTTGTCTGTCAGGCTTCTAGCCATGGTTTCATCCCCTGCCTTACATGGTCCCTGGAACACAAATGGGAACAACCCTGAACACAGCCGGGAGTAGCCCCCAAGCATAACTGGGCATGGCCCAAATTCTGTTTCCCTGAACCCCTAAATACACGTTTGTGTTTGGATCCAGGGAAGTCATGCAGAGGGCTAGGGAGCCTTGTATACCCAGTCCAAGTTTAGTGCCGGGCATCATGTGATCTTCTGAGTACTACTTGGTGTGTCCTGGGCAGCTGTCCAGCACCAGCCCTGCACCCCTAGGCTGAGCCTAGAACCATCCGGCCTGCACAGGACTGCCGAAAAGGGGCCCTCCAGGTCCTGTGAGCACTTCTTGGAGCTCCAGAAAGTTTAGTGGGATAAAAATGAGAAGGTAAATCTGGATAGGAACATTTTTATTTTCTTCATTTCCAACAGGTGTTGTGTCTATACTGTAACTCAAAGAGAATTTACTATGGATTAAATTGATGCATCTTAAAAAAATATTCCTGTTTTGTAGTTATGATGAGTAGTTATTTAACTTTAAACGTTCTTGATTTGTGATATGATGGAGCTTTTTTTCCCACCCTCAGATACGTATGAACCGGATGGTTATAATCCAGAAGCTCCTAGTATTACCAGTTCTGGTAGATCTCAGTACAGACAGTTCTTTTCAAGAACACAGACACAGCGTCCAAATCTGATTGGCCTAACATCTGGAGATATGGATGCAAATCCAAGAGGTGAGAATGCTTTGAACTTTTGCTACTCTGGGCTACAGTGCTTGGGGGACTGGACGGTGCCTGGAATTGAACTGGGGTCTGCTGCATGCGAGGCAAGAGCTTTAATCTCTTATCTTACCTTTCTTGCCATAAATGTGTTTTTTGGGTTTGACTTGGGTTTGACTTTGGGTTTGACTTGTTTTAGCTATGTGAGTTAAATACTTCACTTAAAATTCTCTAAATGCAATGCATGTTTGTAAATGTTAATTTTTGTTTCCAACAGCTGCTAACATTGTCATCCAGACTGAACCTCCAGTTCCCGTTTCAATTAATAGCAACATAACCAGAGTAGTTCTTGAACCAGATAGCCGAAAAAGAGCGCTGAGTGGTTTGGAGGGGCCACTCTCAAAGAAACCTTGGCTGGGAAAGTAAGATTTTTTTGCTGATGAGTAACTTCTAATTGGTGTTTCCTTATTCTTTTGTTTGCATTAGTAAAGTTACTGAAGTCAGGGTTATGTTGCCGATTTTCAAACTGTGTGCCTCAAATTTAGAATACTAAGGCAACAAACACTAGAGTGCTTAAAATGTGAATAGCTTGGCATGGAGAAATTGCTCAGAGGGCTGTGTGCATGCTTCGCCCGGGAGAGACCATGGGAGTGATCCTTAGCAACTGTTGGGGTACACCCTGACCAGAGGTGATTGTGATCCAACAAAACAAGATGGAAAAAAAAATACAGGAAAACTGACAGTTTTCATAGCAGATGGAGTAATTTGTCCTTACTGATTGTATATTAATGCCTTATTATTTGTTAGGCCTGATTGTATATTAATGCCTTATTATTTGTTAGGCCTGATTGTATATTAATGCCTTATTATTTGTTTTGTTTGGGGGCTATGAGTGTTCAGGGACTGTACTTGAGTGTTGTGCAGGGGTTACCCCTGGCAGCAGTCAGGGTACTATATCAGGTGCTGGTGCATCCTACACACAAAGCGTTTGTTCTAGCTCATCGACCTTTCTCTCTAGTTCTACTTTGATGTGTTCGGGGCTACATCCTGCGGTGTTTGGGTGTTACTTCCATCTCAGTACTAAGGGGAGTGCTACCGGAGGTACTTGCAGGATGGCCAGGGATCAAACCCAGGGACCCCATATGCAGTGTATGAATTCCAGCCCTTTTACTATTTCCTGGGTCCAAGAATTATTCCCTAGAAATGAATAGAAAAGAAAAAGTTCTCTACTTTTGCAGAGGTTGAAACATAAAGCATAAATAAATGTTTCATCTTTACCTTAATGTTAAGATTTCTTGATAATTATAGTTGGTCTTTTTATCACATAGTTTAGCATAGTCTCAACTTGGTCTCTTTTTAAAAAATTTGTTTTCATTATATTTTGTTTTTCTGTTTTGGTTGCCATACCTGGCAATGCTCAGGGGTTTACTCCTGGCTCTGCACTCAGGAGTTACTCCTGTTTGGGGGACCATATGGGACGCAGGACTGGAGCGATAGCACAGCGGCTAGGGCGTTTGCCTTGCACACGCTGACCCAGTTTCAATTCCTGTGCCCCTCTCGGAGAGCCCGGCAACTACTGAGAGTATCTCACCCACACAGCAAAGCCTGGCAAGCTCCCCGTGATGTATTCGATATGCCAAAAAACAGTAACAAATCTCACAGTGGAGACGTTACTAGTGCCCGCTCGAGGAATTAGATGAACAACGGGAGGTCAGTGACAGTGACAGATGGGATGCAGGGGATTGAACCCAGTTTACCGCATGCAAGCCACATGCTCTACCCTATGAACTGTCTCTCTCTGGCCCCCCATCTTTTATTTTTAAGCCTGGGCTGGTATCCGATTGAATATCTCCAGCTTCTATATCCCATCATCTGTTGACAGGCAGGGTGACATTTTGTGTTTTGACTACAGTGGCAGAATTTCTTTGACTCTGTGATCACCTCAGATTCCATTTAGGTAACATAATTTTATGTTTCATTAAGGTGCTGTCAACATAGGAGTCCAAATATACTTTCAAATTAGTGGTTAATACCCTTGGAATAAATGCCTAAGAGTAATACCTCTGGGTCATACGAAGTGTCCACTGTTTCATGGACTCTCCGTCCCTTTGTTCATAGGAGTCATCCCAGTTACATTCCTGTAACTGTATCAGGGTTCTGTGTGCTCCACGTGTTTCCAAGTCTTTTTGCGATAGGCCAGTTTTATTGCTCTCAGGTGATGATAATAAAATGTACTGTAGTTCCGATATGCACTTCCCTGACATAAACTTGTACTCTTAACCTGGTGGTGTTCAGGGTTCACTCCTTGTTCTCTGCTCAGGGATCACTCCTACTGGGTCTCTGAGGGACCTTGGGTGGTCCTGGGGATCAAACCAGGCCCGGCCGCATGCAAGGCAAGCACCTTACCCATTGTACGCTCTATTGATGTGTGTCTTGGCGAGGTCAAAGGTGGGAGCATTAACCAGCTATGTGGAATATTTCTTTCAGGCAAGGGAATAACAATCAGAGCAAACCAGGATTCTTGAGAAAGAATCAGTACACAAACACCAAATTAGAAGTCAAGAAAATCCCTCAGGAATTGAACAACATTACGAAGCTCAACGAGCACTTCAGCAAATTTGGAACCATTGTTAACATTCAGGTAAATGCACCTATATGGTCATGTCTTTCATGTGTCTCTGAAAATACTCTTAAATGAGCCAGTGATTAGTTTGGATCCTCTTCAGTTACACATACATGGAAACTTGACTATCTGAATGTCCACCTTTATAATAGAATCGTTAAGATTAATTTCTTCTTGTGGCTTAATTTTGTTCTCAGCACCTTTTTTCCTAAAAGTCACTGGGCAAACTAAATTTTTTTCCCTGTTTCTGGCTGGTCATACCTGGGTGCAGGGCTTGAACCCAGGACTCTCGCCTGGAAAGCAGGCACTCAGTCTTCTTTAGACATTTTCCTAGCCCTTTTCTGAGACTTTTTTCCTTCTTATTCTTCCTTCTCTTTGTTTGTGAACCCAAAACAAAACAACTTTCTGAGCTGTGGCCAGAGAGAATGGAAAGGGTTGGTAGGGTTCCGCTTGGACCACGTGATCCCTCCTCCCCCACCCAAACAAAGTCTCTGAGCAGTGCCTCAGGAGAAATCTGAATAGTTCATGTTGTGACCAGCTCCAAAAAGAAAAGAAAAAGAAAGGGAAAAAAGAAGGGGGGAAAAAAAACACGTTTCTTTTATATACTTGGAAAATACAAAAGAGGAGCCGGAGAGAAGTATAGTGAGTGGGTGTATGCTCACCTGTCACCAGACTGACCTAGGTTCTGTACCCTGAACACCCTCTAGCCCTCTAGGGTGTGTGTCGTGTCCGTCCTGTGTCATGTGTTGCCCCCCCCCCCCCCCCCCCCACACACACACACACACACACAAATCAGGAGTGGTTCTGGGGCACAAAGCTAGGAGGAATCCCTGAGCACTGCCAGGTACAACCTAAAACCAAAATCGAAAAAAGGAAACGAAAATAGAAAAGATGTAATTACACCAAGAATAGCTTTTGTTTTCTCTTAGATCTTTCTTAGGTTATTCTTTATTTTATTTTATTTTATTTTTTTTTTGGCTTTTTGGGTTACACCTGGCAATGCACAGAGGTTACTCCTCACTCTGCACTCAGGAATTACTCCTGGCGGTGCTCAGGGGACCATGTGGGATGCTGGGAATCGAACTTGGGTTGGCTGTGTGCAAGGCAAACACCCTACCTGCTGAGCTATCGCTTCCGCTTCTTAGGGTATTCTTTAAGGTATTTTGAAAACTTTAGATGAGTTCTAAAAAAAGGGTATGTTCAGTTTGTTATTTAAAAAGTACCATAGGATTGGCTGGTTTAAACAAAAATAAAGAAATAGAGTCTGGAGAGATAGTACAGTGAGTAATGCTTGCCTTGTTTGCAGCCAACCGGGCTTGATCTCCCCTGCCCCCATCCAGTATGGTTCCCAGGAGTGATTCCCAAGTGCAGAGTCAGGAGTCATCCCTGAGCATGGCCGAGGGGCCCCAAAAGGACAAAATAACAGCAACAATAATGACCTTGGGGAGACCTTGCAGACCAAGATGATGGTCGTTTGTTTCTGGATGAGGATGGAGGCTCTCAAAGTACCCCTGTCTCATCTCTTTTTTGTGTTTGGACCGTGCCCTTTGATGTTCAGGGCTTACTGCTCCTCCTGGTGGGCAGGGGACCATGCGGAGGACCAAATGTTGAGTGGCACATATAAAGCAAGTGCCTTACCTGTGCAATATCTTTCTCCATCATTCCTGGTGGTGCTGGGGACTCACCTAGGTTGACTGCATGCAAGACAAGCACTTCAACCACTGTCCTGTTTCTCTAGCCTTAAAATTATTTTTCGTTCTGTTAAAAATAAAAATTAACATTTGTGGGGGCAGCCCTGAGCACTTGATTGTTATGACCAAACCCCACCTCCTCCAGAGAAAAAAAATCCATATCTAAATAAATAGCAAAAATTACTCCAGGAATTACTCTTGGCGGTGCTCGCGAAACCGTATGGCATGCCAGGGATTGAACCCAGGTTGGCTGCGTGCAAGGCAAGCATCTTACCTGTTATGCAGATATCTCTCTGACCCAAAAATAGATTGTTTTTTATTTGCTGTTATCAAATGGTGTTTTTGGCGTTGGAGAGAGTACAGCAGGTAGGACGCCTGCTTTGTACCCAGTTGACCTGGGTTTGATCCCCAGCATCCCATACGGTTCCCAAGTCCACTGGGAGTGATTCCTAAGCGCAGAGGCCTAACTGAGCGCTGCCGGGTATGGTCCAAAACCAAAACAAAACAAAAGTTCTTTTTTTTTAAAAAAAAAAACAATACTGCAGTTTAACAAAAGACAGATAAGAAATTTCAACTCATGTCTTTGACACTTATAAAAACATTGAAGTCTTGGCTAAGTTATAAACATGTTTATAATGCAACATTTGCATAACGAATAATGCTACTAACGATGTCTAGAAGATCAGGATCATTTAAAAAAACAAAACATAAAAATACAGAGCCAATTATTTACTTGTAGAACATGTACATTTATGCCTAAATTTTAGCATTTACTGTACCACCATTAATTAAAAAAAAATAATCACATCCAAAATATAAGGCAAAACCACCTATGAATTGGCGTATTAGTTTATTTCTCAGTTTTTGAAAATGTTCTTAATTTACTGATGTAGCAAATGAATGTCAGCTCTGATTGCTATGCAAAAGAACAGAAGATAATCTGCTTGGCCATGAACATTAAAAGTTCAGTTGCACACAGGCCACAGGCTATATATGAAAAGTTACTAACTGAACTACAGGTATTAAATACTGAAAAAAGTTAACAGTTTGTTATAATTTATTTAACAATCTAGGAAATTCGCAGCCATCAGCAGTTCCAGTGCAATTTCAGGTGCAATTGGGAATTCAGGAATCTCAGTCGAGCTGTTAGTGTAACGAACCTTGTAGGTGAAATACATGCATACATGTGAAGGGATCTCTCTAAAATTGACTTCATTGGTTTCGTTTTCAGCAAACTGACCTGGGCCACTCAACATGGCTTTTATTGATTCTGATGTTAACACATGTTCTCTTTTTACAATAAACTCATGGCCATCAGAGGATATTAATTTGACATACGTAGCATCAGGGCCTTCACAGCCAACATAGGTTTTCTCTTCTCCATTATGTTCTTAAGAAATTCTGTTTCACTCCCAGAGGAAATTTAGGAGTTTCTCGTCAACTCCGCCCCGCGCACCACCACAGCCCCAGCGCCAGGGTCGCCCCCCCCCCTCAAAGTTCTTTTTTGTCTATTTAAATATAACCAGAGAGGATCTTTCGGTATTTACCCTAGTGATAAGGTAACATTAATTTTTTAAAGAGGTACCCTTCTGGGTTTGGGCAGTAGCTGAGTTTGACCATATGCCCTGCGTATCTGGGCCCCAGGTTCCATCCCTGGCATTGCCCAGCCCTCCCATCATCACTGAGTGAGACCCTAACTGCTCTTGGGCATCACCAGGTGTGCCCTGGTGGCTCCTGGCACTGCTGGCCCGAGGGGCATGATGTTGGACCCAAAGGTCCACTGGCTGAGGATTGTTGGGAGCGGCTCAGGGCCTCCTGAGAGAGCATTACTTGGAAGGGCCTCCCAGAAATAAGCTGCCTTCTTTATAACTTTAGAATATGCATATCATTATTTCAGAGATGGCAAATTTTATTTATTAAACATTTCAGCAAGTTTTCATACGTGTGTGTGCTGAGAATAGACTATAGACCGGACATGATTGCCACTCAATGCCTCTTTTGCAAACCACAGCACTCCAAAGGAGAAAGAGAACAAAAAGGAATACCCTGCCACAGAGGCAGGGTGGGACGGGGGGATGCGGGGTAGGAGGGATACTGGGATCCGTGGTGGTGGAAAATGGGCACTGGTGGAGGGATGGGTACTTGATCATTGTCTAACTGAAACCCAGGCACAAAAATTTGTAAGTCTACAACTGTACCCCCTGGTGTTTCACTAATAAAAATTTAAAAAAAAATTAAATAGCGTATTAGTTATTTAACATTAAATTTCTGCGTTTTTGTGTTGCTTTTGTCTTTCCTTCCAGGTCGCTTTTAAGGGAGACCCAGAGGCAGCCCTCATCCAGTACCTCACCAACGAGGAGGCTCGGAAGGCCATTTCCAGCACGGAGGCGGTTCTGAACAACAGGTTCATCCGGGTGCTGTGGCACCGGGAGAACAATGAGCAGCCAGCGCTGCAGCCATCCACACAGCTGCTCCTGCAACAGCAGCAGACACTCGGGCACCTGGCCCCGCAGCACCACCACCTGCCGCAGCACCTGCAGCAGCAGCAGATGCTGGTGGCCCAGTCTCCTCCATCAGCGGGACACGGAGGGATCCAGAAGGTAAAGAGGCAGCCGCAGAGCTCAGCTTCCAGCCCTCTAGGTCGGGGTTTCCCAGTTGGTCACCCCCTGCATCGTCACTGTCTGACCTCCGGATCTGCATCCCCGTGATGCCTGGAGCCTTAGACCCTGCCCATTGACCCTATCCCAGATTGCTTCCTTGGATTGGGGATTTTTTTTTGGGGGGGGGGGCTTTTGGGGTCACACCCGGTGATACACAGGGGTTACTCCTGGCTTTGCACTCAGGAATCACTCTGGTGGTGCTTAGGGACATACTGGTTGCTGGGAATCGGCCTTGTGCAAGGCAGGCACCCTACCCACTGTACTATCGCTCCAACCCCTGCGTCACATTTTAAAACTAGCCATACTACAATATACTCTTTAGTGGTGTCACACCCAGCAGCAGTCCTCGGGCTTACTGCTGGCTTGGGGGAGCCTGTGTGGTGCCTGGGTCCAACCAGGATTGGCTGCTTGCCAGGCAAGCACCCTGCCCACTGTGCTGTCACTTCGGCCCAACAACTGACTTGTATTAAGCTGTTGTCAAAAACCTCCAGTTTTTCAGAACATTGTGTCCATAGGCTGGCAACATAAAAAATGTATTTTTTAAAATAGGATATACAGATTTGTATCCTTCCTATTGTGACATTTCAGACTAATAAAATAAAAACAATGACATAACCATTATCTCTATTATCTGCCACTCCCCCCCCCCAAAAAAAAACCACAAAACCCAAGGTGAAACCAGTATCTAGAGCCAGATGGATTGATTAGCTCAATGAGCTAAAGTGTATACACAGGAGACCTAGGTTTATTCCTGGTACCGAGTGGTAACCCCTAGCTCAGCCAGAAACAACCCCTGAGCACAGCTTTCAGAGTGTGGCCTGAAAGTCAAAAAAAATTTTTCCTACAGTCTAGGGCTATAGAGAGAACTCAGAGGAGTTGAGTGCATGCTCTGTACCAGGAAGTCTGGGTTTGATCCCTGGCGCCACATGGTCCCTCCGGCACCGCCAAGCCCAGAGTAGCTCCTGTGTACCTGCTTGGTACGAAACAAAGTGATCCCCTACCTTTCCCCAGGGAGCCTCTATTGTAAAAATCCTCCTGCAGGATTTGTAAACGTTTCTCGTGTTTGTGTTTATTATGTTTGCAGATGATGAACAAACCACAGGCGTCGGGCGCCTACGTTCTTAACAAAGTTCCTGTCAAACATCGTCTAGGCCACGCGAGTAGCAACCAGAGTGACTCAGCCCACTTCCTGAATCAGGCGGGGGGTGCTGCGGAAGATTGCCAGGTACTCCCTGACCCTTAGAGACGTTCCCAGTCGAGACATGAGGATGGTCATCTAGACTTCTAGCACACTGCATCCTCAGTCAGGAAATAATGTAACAGCACACTCATACTGACCCCAGCGGCATACATTTAGAAATTGGCCAGAATTTTTGTTCTAGTCGGAATTAAGCAAGAATTTTAGCTATCAACAGGCAGTTGTCTTTGTTAGTTTATTTCTTTGATCAGATTTTCTCTTTAATTGAGAACATAGTGAAATTTTGAAACATTGAGTTTCAAACTTTGAAATAGTGAAATTTTGAAATACCTCTTAAGGTGGTGATTTTCAGTCTTTTCACACCTGCAGGCTGGCATCCGAGGACTGCTGCCCTAAACTGAGTCAGGCCAAGGTTTTCAGCCTGTTTATACCAGTCCACCAACCTGCAATGGAAAACTGCTGTCTTAATAGTTGTTTTTCCTTTGGGGAATGTAATTATTTTAGAAAGCCAGGAAAATTGTAAAAGAACAAGGGATCTAGCTCTATTAACTATTAAAAAAATCCTGTCATAAAGCCACTGCACCTAGAAAAGTTTGAAATCTGTACATCAAAATACAGACCAGTAGATTGAGGAGTAGACTCATTGCATATAGTAATACTTGCAAAACCTCTTATAAAGAAAACATGAATTTTGATATGGTATTGGTGTGGATAATTAGAACTCTCAATATAAAAAAGATAAAATTTGACTTTTTTTTTAAAGTTACATTATGAAACTAGACTAAGTTCCAAAGGATATTGGTGGAGATGCTAAATGGCACAGCCTCCATGAGAGGAATGATACTTGAGTTTCAGTAAAAACATTTAGTCCTCTGTGAGGTGGAGACAACCCTGGTTCTTTTGTTTTTGTTTTTGTTTTGCTTTTTGGTCACACTGGCAATGCACAGGGGTTACTCCTGACTCTTCACTCAGGATTTACTCCTGGAGGTGCTCGAGGGACCATGTGGGATGCTGTGAATTGAACCTGGGTCGGCCGCATGTAAGGCAAACGCCCTACCTGCTGTGCTATCGATCCAGCCCCGACCCGGATTCATTTGATCCCCAGCATCACCAGGAATGATTCCTGATCGCAGAACCAGGAGTAAGTCCTGAGCAGAACCCCAAACACACACACACACACACACACACACACAAAGTTTTAGTTCTGGTTGAGTTAAAATTGGATATTTTGTTTTTCTCTTTTGGGCCACACCTGGTGGTGCTCAGGATAATTGCTGTGCCAGGGGTTGTTCCTGTATGCGAAGCATGCACTTAGCCCACTGAGCTATCTCTCCAGCCCTCAGATTTTTCTTGTTTTTTTTTTTTTCATTTCATCACAACTGTCTATGCAACAGGGGTTACTCCTGGCTCTGCACTCAGGAATTACTCCTGGCAGTGCTTAGGGGACCATATGGGATGCTGGGAATAGAACCAGGGTTGACCGCATGCAAGGCAAACGCCCTACCCGCTCTGCTATCACTCCAGCCCTCAGATTTTATTTTTAAAAGTTTGGATGGTTTGGGAGCCACACCCAGTGAGCTGAGGGGTACTACTCCTGGTTCTGTTCTTCGGGCATGGCATGGTACCAGGACTGAGCTAGAGTTGGTGTCAGATTGTATTTGATACTGAAATTTAGATAAGCAACCAAAATACTCTAAACCTTTCCCTAATTCTGTTTACTGATCTAGAAATAATGACCTGCCCGATAGTAATGAGGGCCCCAACGCCCAAAGGAACCAGGACTACGTAAAGAATTAGTGTCTCCTGGGCCTGGCAGTTTTCTGGAGACCTAGGATATTGTGACAGAAAGCGAGGAAGTGCCATGGAGCTCCCATGTCCTGCTTGTCCACAGGCGACCACCCCAGCCCCCATAAATGGGTTTTTCAAAAAGCAGTCTTTCTGAAAAGTGTTGTGAAAATATTTCCCAGATTTAACTTACTCTTCTGTGTGTTTTATAGATATTTTCAACTCCAAGCCATCCAAAAATGGTTTACAGCTCTTCAAACTTAAAGACATCTTCAAAGCTTTGTTCAGGGTCTAAATCTCATGATGTTCAAGATGTTCTTAAGAAGAAGCAGGTAACAACAGCCTTAGTTAATTTTTTTTAATTTTTAATTTTTTGATTAATGTCTCTTTAAAGAAGAAAGGATACAAAATTCTTAAGGGATTTTGTTAATACTTAACATTTGTTATGAAGGATCATGATTTGTTCAGCTGGTTTTTAGTGCAGAATAGACTAATAAAAGATAAACAAGAAAATGTTTCACAATTGTCTTTTAACTACTTTCAACTCAAGGAATATTTTTCTATGCAAAGATAAACAACTCTCAGTTATCTCTTTTGTTTTCTAAGTGAGAAAAGCAGACCTTTTATTGCACTATTTTTTTTCTCTTCTTAATTCCTTTCTGATTCTGTGCTTTAGATAGCATCTATCTCACAGATTTTTGTTGGATTTTTGCTTCTTTTGGGGAGGGGGCCACACCAGGTGCTTCTTAGTGCTTGCTCCTGACTCTGCACTCAGGGATCTCTCCTAGGGGGCTCGGGGAACCATAAGGGATTTCAGGGTTCCCCAGGTCAGCTGCAGCTAAGGCAAGCACCCTGCTGCTGTATTGTTGCTCCTTCCTGAGTCTTTTTTTTTTCTTTTTCTTTTCCTTTTTCTTTTTGGGTCACACCCAGAGATGCACAGAGGTTATTCCAGGCTCTCGCACTCAGAAATTACTCCAGGCGGTGCTTGGGGGCGGTGGGGGGACCATATGGGATGCTGGGAATTGAACCCGGGTCAACTGCGTGCAAGGCAAACGTCCTACCTGCTGTGCTATTGCTCCAGCCCCTCCTTCCCCAAGTCTTAACATTTTAATGTTATTATTCACAATTCAATTCTGAGTTTCATTAGTAGACTTAATGAAAGATGTATTTACTGTATACACGTAATGTTAATATGATTGTAGATGTAACAGGTGAAAAGCATTTTCTTTGTGTTTTTGTGTTTTGGGGTCACACCGGCAGTGCCCAGGGCTCATTCCTGGCTCTGTGCTCAGGGATCACTCTTGGCAGACCACTTGGGGCTGTGTGCCTGCAAGGCAAGCACTATGCTATTGCTCCAGCTCCAAAAAGCAACGTTTTCCTTGTAAAAAATTTTACTGTCTTCTACTCTGTAGCTGCATCACACATTTAAAATTTTTAAACTTTCAGAATAAGGGTTTGCCTAATACACTGTCAAATGAAAGCATGCTGTTTTCTTCATCAATATATGTCAAGTTAATAAATCTTGTAGGAGCCCGAGTGACAGTAGGCTGGTAGGGTGCTTGCCTTTGCATACAGCCAACCTGGGTTCAATCCCCAGCAGCCCTGTGGTTCCCCGAGTATGTCAGGAGTAATTCCTGAGGAGCTCAGCCAGGAGTGAGCCTGGAGCACTGCTGGGCACGGCGGTGCGGGGGCCCTGCCACCACTCTTACAGATAACTAATTTGGACTAAATATTTTAGGAACTTAAAATGACGATTATAAAGGTGGAAATGTAGGAAGCCAAGATTCATTTGTATTTTAGCTTTTTTTAATTTGAAAAGGAGTTGAGAATAGCTTTCTATAACATTGACAAATGTTGTTAATCTTTAATTTTTTATTGTTCACATAGGAAGCTATGAAACTACAACAAGATATGAGGAAAAAGAGGCAAGAAGTGTTGGAAAAACAAATAGAATGCCAGAAGGTAATACAGGAGCTTATTGCCTATTGGAATTGGTGTGTAGACTAGATATTAAAATGTTTTAAAGAGCTAATTTATTAGAATTTGCTAAGCAGCACTTTACTTTTTTCCCCCTGTTTATAGATGCTAATATCTAAGCTAGAAAAAAACAAAAACATGAAACCAGAAGAAAGAGCAAATATAATGAAGACTCTGAAAGAACTTGGAGAAAAGATCTCACAGTTGAAAGATGAGTTAAAAACATCTTCTGCAGTCTCCACGCCATCTAAAGTAAAGACAAAGACAGAGGTATCTATTGCATTTTCACTCTAGGTAGGGTTATGTATTTAGCAGTTGAAGAGAGTGAACTGTTAGCTTACTGTGAATGGAAAAGAAATTATCTATATATAATGTGTCTGTGGGTGCCTCAAAGGTTTTTGTTTTGTTTGGGGACCATACCTAGCTGTGCTCAGGACTTTCTTGCCACTGTGCCCAGAGACCATGGTGGCAGGCTTGGGAAGGTCACGCCTTACCTGCTTTGCCCTCTCTCCGGCCCCATGGGGATTGTTTGTGAAAGAGGTGATGACACTGTATTTGAACAGATGCTTGTAGGTGTTTTTCCCCCTTCCCTGATTTTGGCTGCTGTTGTCAGTGTTGCAGTGTGAGGTCCCACGCTTGGTTAGTCTGCACCAGGGGTTTTACTTAGGTGACACTGGGGGTTCTAAAGGTAGTGATGCCGAGATCCCATTTGAAGATGGTGGGTGGTGCTCTGGGCACTTTACTCCCCACAGTGGCACCCTGTCACCGAGTCCACTCTCCAAGTCCGAAGCTGTAGGGTGTTCTCCCTCCCTCCCCCCCCCCGTGTTTCTGCCATATGTGATTATGCGTAGGGCCTACTTTGGTCCCTGCTAGAAGGTGTGTGCCTCTTGGCTGGAAAAGCAAGAGTTTTGTTTTTTGTGGGGGGTAGCCACACCTTGTGGTTGTTCAGGGCTTAATCCTGGCTCTGCTACACTCAGGGATCATTCCTGGTCAGCTTGGGGACTGCACGGGGTGCTAGGGATTGAATCTGGGTTGGCAGCGAGTAAGGCAAGTGCTCTTTCCAGCAATGTATTTTTCAGTTTTATATTTGCAAAGTTGCTTTCCCCCAAACCCCAGGGCCCTGTTACAGTCTCCCACTCTCATTTCCCCAACGAGATGTGTGTCACTCTGCAAGTCTAACATTCAGAGCGAGATTTTGGAAGTTCTCTGAAAGACACGTTGTATTCTTGATTATTTTCTGAAGGCCCAGAAAGAACTGCTAGATACTGAGCTGGACCTCCATAAGAGGCTGTCCTCAGGGGAAGACACGACGGAGTTACGGAAGAAACTCAGTCAGTTACAGGTTGAGGTATGAGGCGTTTCTGTCCCGTTACGTTTGGTATCTTTTCAGGTGGGCTTGGTGGGGCTCCCGGGCGGGGCCCAAACGCAGTCCTGGAGGTTCTTCGGGCTCTTTCAGACTGCACAGGCACATGGGTGGGGGTTCAGGTGCTCCTCTACTCTCTCTCCAGCCCCTGCATTTAATATCTTGAAAAACAGCGTTTCCCCCCAGGTGTTTGCAGAGACGCTTGAGCTGTGTGTGTTCTCTGCCTTTGTTTCGCAGGCTGCGCGGTTGGGGATTCTGCCTGTGGGTCGTGGCAAGACCATGTCGTCTCAAGGCCGAGGCCGAGGCCGGGGCCGCGGGGGGAGAGGAAGGGGCTCCCTTAATCACATGGTGGTGGACCATCGCCCCAAAGCACTCACGGTCGGGGGCTTCCTGGAGGAGGAAAAAGATGAATTACTCCAGCATTTCTCAGTAAGTTTGCAAAGCCGCAGAGGCCGACTCTTGAAACAGTCTATTCAGCATTTCCTGCCTGCATTCTGTGTAAATGCCAGATGTTTTATAGATCAGGAAATTAAGTTGGTAAAGAAATGGATATTAGCAATTTCTTATTAATACATGTGAAGGTCAGGGAGGCAGCTTGGGACCCTGTGAATTCCATATCACTCCCTGTAAATGCGTTTGTAGTGGCAAGATCTTCCAAAGTTATATTTGATTTTTGTTTTAGGGTTATTAGATGGTTTACTAGAGGTCTGTGATCAATAAGTAAAAATCTGGGATGGAGGCAAAAGTCAGAAAAAGAATTTATTAGGAATGAGGTATGTTCACTTATATTTTGTCTATGGTGACAACTACTTAACTTTTGATGAATATGCAGAGATTTGTGACGGGTAAATGTCTGTTGTTTTGTGCATAAACAGTGCTTCTTTCCAGCCACTCCATAAATAGAATTTCTGTTCTGGTCTACACTTGGCAGTGCCCAGGGTTCTGGTTGGTGCTCGGGGTTGTGTGGTGCTGGGCCTTGTGGCCAGGCCTCAGGCATGTAGAGCATGCACTCCTGCCCTTTGCGCTAGTTCCCCAGGCCCTTAGTAAGTTCATTATTAAACATTTGTGTGCAGAAGGTATGTGGTGGTGTTTGGGTCACACTAGGAGTGCTCAGCCCACTCCGGTCTCTGCTCAGGGGTCATTCCTAGTGTGGCTTAGGTGACCTTATGTGGTGCAGGGATCGGATTGGGACCATCAGGCACATTACCCCCATGTAGAAGTGTTTTTTATGCATGTTTTCATTTAATTATAACTTCTGGGCACATGACATCCTGCTTGTACAGAACCTAGAGCAGGAAAGGAAGTTGCTCCCTGCAGTGCTCAGCGACACACATGGCACCAGACTGGGGCTGGCACGACATGCGCCTGATCTCCTTCCTGTACTGGGTCTCTTGTCCTGTGTTGACTTTCAGGATGCTTGTTCTTCATATCATTACTGTTGTGGTTTTTTTTTTCTGGGGGGGGGGTACCCTAAGCCGTGCTCAGTGCTTACTCCTGGCTCTGCTACTCAGGGAACATCCGGGGCAGTTTGGGACCTTGTTGGGGAGCTGGGAATTGAACTCGGGTCAGCTACATGCAAGCCACACACCCTTCCTACTGTACTCTCTCTCCAGCTCCATCCATAGTTGTTTTGTTGCTGTTTGAGAATTGATTTCTGGCCCAGGGACTGGAGACCTCTGGTGGGTCCCCGGCACTGCCTGGCCCCCTAGCACTGAGCTGAGAGGACTCCCTAAGTGCCCCTGGCTGTGGCTCAGAAACAAGGATGCATTTCTGATTTCTGTCTTATGTCTCCGTTTGTTCTGGGGGCCCTGACTGGTGCTGGGTGTAGAGGGGCACAGTGACTGGCTGGGACTCAGGGCGAGATGGGAACTTGCTTGCTTGCATGAGGAGTTTTGAACCCCTCACACAACTTGGTTTTGTTTTGGGGGTCAGAACCAGCATTGCTCAGGGTCTACCTGGGCCCCGTGATGAAACCTGCTGGCAATTAAACCCGGGCTTTCTGGGCATAAGGCTGAACCTTGAGGAGCTGTTCCCCTGTCCCGCAAAACAACGATTTTTTTTTTTATTAGTGAAACACCATGAGGCACAGTTGTAGACTTACAGATTTTTGTGCTTGGGTTTCAGTTATTTCAGTTATACAATGATCGAATACCCGTCCCTCCACCAGTGCCCAACCACCACTGATCCCAGTATCCCTCCATAGACTGAACATGATTGCCAGTCAGTGTCTCTTGCAAACCACAGCACTCAAAAGGAGAGAGATAACAAAACAACTATTTTGAGGAAAAATATTTTCAACCTTGGGGGAGGGTGACTGGAGAGAGAGAGAGAGGGAGAGGGAGAGAGAGAGTGTATCTCAGGGGAGTTGTTTTTTTTTTTTTTTTGTTTCAGCCACACCGGCTGTACTTAGGGCTTGATTATGGTCGGGGGGAGATATTTTCAACCTTGGGTGTGTGTGTGTGTGATGGCGGAGTTGTTTTTTGGTGTACTTAGGGCTTGCCCCTGGCTCTGCAGTTATCCGCATGGGTGTGAGGGATCGCATCTTGGTTGACCATGTGCAAGGCAAACACCCTACCCACTGTACTCTCTGGTCCCCTTGATAGAAATTTTAAGACGTAGGGCCAGTGAGATACTTAGAATAAATACCAAGGGTTAAGGCACTTGCCTTGTGTCTGACTGACCCTTGTGTGCCCCCAGCGTAACATACAATCCCCTGAGCACCGCCCTAGAGCCAAGACCAAAACAGTAGCATAACCTTTGAAGATCTGCTCTGTTAGGAGCTGCTAGATTTTTAGAACCTGCTGAATGTGTGTTTGGAAAGGACAAAATCTGAAATTCCTAAACAAATAAGAATAGTGCTAAGACTTATGCGATTTATGTATAAACCCTAGACTATCCTGAATAAACAAGAACACAAAATCTTCTAGTTGAAAGGGACCTCACTTCTCCTGGTTCTCATTGGAGAGTGTAGATTCACTTTATCGAGTCCCCAAACCCTCAACTCATCACGCAATTAGAAGAGACACAGTTTGAAGAAATTGTTAGTAAATGTGAGTACAGACTTTTGTGTTCTTCTGAAAATCTATTTTAGGCTACAAACCAAGGATCAAAATTCAAAGACCGTCGGCTGCAGATACCGTGGCATAAGGCCAAAGTGCCTTCCGTCTCCACCGAGACTGAGGAGGAGGAAGTCAAGGAGGAGGTAAGTTTAATGGTTAGGAAAATAAGAACAGATTTAGAAATTATGTATTTTTTTTTACGTTAAAATAATACATTAATAATATGTAGAAGTAAGTAACGTTGGAGTTCTTTTATGCATGCAGTTGTTAAAATTAGTGTAGAAGTTTATTAAAGACTGAGAAAAATAATAAAAAGGATTTGGGTATTATTTTCTGGTATTATTTTTTTATTTGCTTTTTTTGTTTGTTTGTCTGTTTGGGGGCCACATCTGGTGGTGCTCAGGGGTTACTCCTGGCTCTGCAGTGACGAATTACTTCCAGCGGGCTCAGGGAACTTTGTGGGATGCTGGGAGTTGAGTTCAGTTTGGCCGTGTGAAGGCAGGCAGGCAGGCTACCTGCTATACCACCGCTCCGGCCCTATTTGCATTTGCTTTTTTTTTTCATTTGGGTACCAGACATTCTGGTGAATTCAGGCATCGAGTGAGTATATCATGGTTCCCAGGTTGGGTGGTGGCGGCCTCCTCCCCCCGTGCAGTCCTGCTCTGGAGTGTGCAGATAGCCTGAGTGCAGCGTGTTCGGGTGAGGCAGGGAGGGGGCTGGAGAGAACACAGGGGCCCGCATTGTTCAGTTCCCACAGCATGTATCGTTCCCCAGTCACCACCAAGAGTGACCCCAAAGTGCAGAGGCCAGTAGTTCCTGAGCACCACCAGGCACCCTAAATGCTCTCCCAGAAAAGTAAATCCAAGCAGTTAGATTCCTAGCTAGAAAGATAGTCCAGAAGTTGAGGCACCTGCTGACCCATGTTCTGTCCCCCACACGTGGCTGACCCCTGTTTTAAGTGTCTGTAGTGTTGGTTTTAAAAGCCTTTGATGACATAGTAAGAGTCTCTGACCTCTTAGGTCATGCTGCATAACAAAGAAATTCTCCCTGTTTGAAAAAAGAAAGTCACTTAAAAATGTTTATTGATGGGGCTGGAGCGATAGCACAGTGATTAGGTGTTTGCCTTGCATACGGCCAACCTGGGTTCGATTCCCAGCATCCCATATGGTCCCCTGAGCACCGCCAGGAGTAATTCCTGAGTGCAGAGCCAGGACCAACCCCTGTGCATTGTCCGGTGTGACCCCAAAAAGCCCAAACAAACAAACGGTTTATTGATACACTTCTCCATATGGACAGTTTTAAAGTTTGTTATGGGGGGTGATGCTTTAGGGTTATCCCGGGGCAGATGGGGCTCAGGATCGCCCCTGGCATAGCTCAGAGGACCGTTAGTGGTGGCAGGACTGAGCCCGGGTTGGCTGTTTGCAGAGCAAGTGCCCAGCCCACTGTACCATCGCCGGTCCCCAGGTGTGAACTCTTACATAATATTTAGAATATGAGTTTCATACAGAAATTAGTATATTACCCAAAATAATTGGATAGTAAAGGAAGCATTTTAAGAGTTTAGTCATTTTCGCTTTCCTTAGTTTAATAGAATAAAATTAAATGTTCTTAAAATTGTGTTTTACAGATTTTTTTGTTTAATGCTCAGGGGTAACTCCCCACTCTGCACTGAGGAATTACTCCTGACAGTGCTCAAGGACCATATGGGATGCCCGGGATCAAACCCAGGTCTGGTCTGTCGCATGCAAGGCAGTAGCCCTACTCACTGGAATATCTCTCCAGCACTATTTTACAGATCATTTTTATTTCCCCTAACAAACACTCATATGTTGCTTATTTTCCTCATGATACTGGCTTGGATATCTGTTAAAAATAGCAAAATTAGTAATATATAATGTACATATACACACTATATTTTTATATAAATATGTTTATATATGTGTTTGCTTATTTATTTGCTTATTTGGACTACACCAAGTGCTGCTTAGGGCTTGTTCCTGGGTCTGCTCTCAGGTTTCACTCTTCACTCCTGGTGGGTCCTCGGGTGCCCCACCTGCTGTACCATCAGTCTGGCCACGGTGGGGAGGGGGGATATATGTGAATGTGTATTATCTTTAAAATATTTTGTTTTTGGCCTTGAACAACATACGGGCTGGAGAGATAGTACAGTGGGGAAGGCATTTGCCTCGTATGTGGCAGACTCAGGTTCCATCTTCGGCATCCCATGTGGTCCCCTGAGCACTCCCAGAAATAATTCCTGAGCACAGCACCAGGAGTAACCCCTGAGCATCTAATGTCAGGTGTGACCCCAAAAAACAAAAGAACAGAAAGAAACTGTATATATCCAGCCTGAGCTCTGTATGACTAGTTCATTTGTTTGTTCTTCGGCCTAAAAAGTATTTTCCTTAGTTTCTAATCCACTAAACAGATTTTACACTCTTTCTTCAGGAAACAGAAACCTCAGATTTGTTTTTGCATGATGACGATGATGAAGATGAAGATGAATATGAATCTCGTTCGTGGCGAAGATGAAATCTGTTGCAAGCTGTGTATACTTTTTAGGAATATTGTTTAAAAGAACAACTTTTTACAATTATTTAAAGACGTCAATGAGCCAAAAAATTTTTTTATTTTTCTTTTCAACACATTAGGTGTAAAGCCGGCAAGTTTGCTATTTAAACACATCTCATAACTGTTCATGATATTAAAGCACCAAAGGCCTAGTGACTTTGACACGGTTGTGAAGATCCACAGGAATGACATGGATAATCTCTAGAGCCTTATTTTCCACACCACCTGTTTTGTTGCTATTGGTGTTGGATTATGATGTAAATGACAGGGTGTTCAGAAATTTTATTTTGGATTCTGCTGATAAAATTTCATTAAATGTCAAAACCGCTTGGAATCTCTTAACTCTCAGCTATTATGGATGGGTCGTCAGACAGTAAGAGATATTTGTGACGCAAATACCTTTTGCTTTCAAGAATTGTCTTGGAAGGAAAGAAAATTTATCTGAAGTTTTTCACTTTGGAGGAGCCCAATCTATGTTCATGCTAAAATTGGCAGGGGTTTTATGTACAGTAGTACCATTTTAGTGTGTATTCTTAAATGCAGTAAGGCAGTGGTAGCTAGCTACGAAATTCCCATGCTCTCATAATAGGAACTCTCCTGGATTCTGCTACTGATCCTTAACTTGCTTTGGTACTGTGAGCATTAGTTCTACTAGGTCTTTTTCTTAACATTCTTAGAACGTAAAAGGTTTTCACTGTTACCTTTTCTCGTCCTTGTTTTCTTTTTCCAGCTTTTTTTTTTTTTTTAAATAATGACCCTCATTTGCCCATTATTGAGATAAGGGATTCTTTTAGGCCACCAAAATTCAGTCCCTAATAAAAAGCTTAAACCAGCACCTTGATAAATAAGTGATGTTTTGATGAGAATAATGAAAAGATTTGTGGAGGAGACTCACCAGCCTTTTTTCCTTCTCCTTTTTAAAGTTTCAATTTAGTTACACTAACACAAAAGGCTTTACAAAAAGTGTCTGGAATTCCTAAATTTAAACCATGATGGTGTGGTGACTAGGGGCAGGGTGGGGTGGGCTACGGGGGTGGGTCTGCTAGTAATAAATGGGAGTCATACTTGACCTTGATCAGATGAACTTATATTTTCATAATTTTGTAGCTTGTTGTTGCTGTCCATGAACATACCCATCCTTCAGTAGACAACTTCCCTCGCTGTGTGCATTTTTACTGTACACTGTATAGAGTATCTGTTAAGTGAAATATATATGTAAATTTATGTCCTTGTGTTCTGAATGTGAGATGGAAAAGCAGAGGAGCAGCACTACACTGTATTGACCCCTGGGGAAATAAAAAGATTCATGTATATAGGATGTCACTTTCTTGGGGTTGATGCACATCTGTCTTTTTATATATGTGTGGTGTGAAAATTGGAAACTTCCTGTTGGCTTCAGAGGGTTCTTTGTGATCGCTCTATCAAGGATTTTGTTCTTCGGGTAAATACTGTTTCTCAAAACAGGAACTCTTCCCTAAGAAACTTTAAAACCATCAGGACCCTAGAAAGTTCAGTCCCAGGTTCTGATTGTTTTTTCCCCCTTCTGCAGAGTTTCCTGGGATGGTGTGGCAAACCAGGATTATTTTTAAGTTTGTGTAATTTTGCTTTCATAAATAATAAGGACTTCCTATTTCTAGGTTAGTGCATATATTTTTTATAACACTGAAGCTAAAATTAAACATACAGAGAAAGGAACGTGTTACAATGGGGTACCTAGAATCTTGCTCCTTCCTCCTCCATCATCTCTGATGAAATTTTCTTGATGTCTGTGGCTCAGTCAGTATATATTTTGAAAGATTCATTGTGGTGAATATTTTGAGTCCTGACAGTTTAAACGTGATAGAGGGAACAAAGGATTTATATATTTTTTGTACAAAGTTCTTTCTTAAATTGTATAATTTTGTAAATAATTTGTTTGGTTTTTTTGTGTACTAAAACTACCAGCGTATAGATTTCAATAAGAATTGTTGTATTTTTGTATTTGGAAACTGAAAATTACAGTAAATTAATGGAGCTGTAAGAAAATTTTCAGTAGACAGTTCAACAGAATGAGATTCCTTTTCATATGATTTTTTAGCCTCAAAATTGACATCTTACTATGCTCTCAGTACAGATAGAATTGAGGACTTGTTTGACATTTTAGTTATTGGGGGAGGGGAGATCAAAGAGGGTGTTAAAGTTAAAATAGATACATACTTTGAAGTAAGCTTTGAGACCCTTTGTATAAAATTTAGTTTTCAATACATCTTAAATAGGACTAAAATACCTTTGAGATGCCCTTTAAAAGAATTCTCAAACATTTGGTACTGAATTCAAAATGCGGATTAAAGATAATAATATAAAATTTAAGTTAAGGTTAACGTGGAATAATTTGATATATATACATACATATATATTTCCCTATCCTCCCCCCACCCCTTTTGGGTTTTCATTTTACCCTCACCCTCAAATCCCCAAGTGTTAGAATTTTTCTCTTGAAAAAGGGTCTAACTTAATGTTACTTGTTTTCTTGGCATCTTTATTTACAGAGATAACATTTAGCGTCTGAGGCAAATTGTGTTCTTTTTAATATATATGACATCTAAGTGGCTGATGAGCAGTGACCATCTCCAGTCCGGTCCGGTCAGCCTGGTTTACTAGAGAGGTGCTGCCCAAGGTCCAGCAGGTAACCCTAGGGAACACAGGGTTCCCCTTAATTTCTTCACAGCATAACTTTGGGTACATACTGTCACTAGTGAAGATGATAAAAATTGGAAAGTTTGTCTTGTTAGGGTCAAAAGGTCCATCGTTGATGGTTTATCATTTCAAAAAGAAGGAAAAAAATCATGTGAAAAGGAATAGTGTTTCCTCTCGATGTATAGTATGCCTGTATTATAGTTTTTACAAAATTGTGAACTTGTGTAATAGTATAATAGGAGATATTGTTGAATTTCTAACTGTTTATACATTTAAATTCATATATGTAATGTTTGTTTTATCGATTACAATCTGAATTTCTAAGAAGCATGTTGACTTTTGCAATAAAGATGCAATATGGAATGGTTCACAATTGGAAAAGAAAAAGAAAAAGAAAAAAGATAAAAGTATTATGAATTCAAAACAATTCGGAAAATCTATGAACCATTCCAAAAATTTAACAATCACCAAAAGAGCTGTAATTCTGGCTTGTTCTGGAAAGAAAGAAGATGCGTGTGTTTGCTTGTTGGTGAGAGTGAGCGACAGGTGTGTGTGGTTTACGTGGGGGTCGTACATACAGAGACCGTCACTGGGTTGAATCTGGGGCTGGAGTCACTGACCACTCAGGAGAAGAAGTTCCTCCGCATAGTCTTGGCGGCAAAAGAGAAGGGTCCTTAACAAGTATGACTTCTAAGCAGTTTTTTAACAACCACATTTTCTTTGCTCGTGGATGGCACTTAGGCATCCCAGATATAAAGCATAAATGGTTGCCATGAAAACAGTCGTTACCATTTTCAGAGAAATCTGTCTTTTCTGGCCAATGAGACCGTGTGAAGGAGGTGGAATGGCTGGCCCTGGTGCATCACCTGCCATGATGTAGAGGCTGACGTGATTCAAGACAACGTGCCCGGGGCAGTGGTCAGTCATCCCAGACCTGATTTGGACCTGACTGTGAATGTTCACGGCTGCCACCACCCGGGCACAGTGACCGAGTGAGTCCAGGGGGTTGCCTTTCTACCACCTTGGACTTCTTCACTTAAAGGCAGTTATTTTAATATTATCTTGATATAGTAGATAATATAACAGTACACTTGCCAACAGTAGAAAGGGGAGAAAAACATGGAAATTGTGATGAGTATTTATAAGGAATAACAGGTCATTTGGTACATCAGGACGGGGTCAGATGAGTCTGGGAAGGAACTCACTTAGCATCCTGCTTCTTCACATAAAAATGTTAGAAATATATATACATGATTAGAAAGTACCCCTCCACATGATTGCACATTGTCCAAGAAGGAGTCACTGTCACTGTCCTCCCTTTGTTCATCGATTTGCTTGAGCGGGCCCAGTAACATCTCCATTTTGAGACTTGTTTCTGTGTTTGGCATGTTGAGTATGTCACGGGTAGCTTGCCAGGCTTTGCTGTGCGGGTGAGATACTCTCGGTAGCTTGCAGGGCTCTCCGAGAGGGACAGAGGAATCGAACCCTGCTAGGCCAGGCTGGCTGCGCGCAAGGCAAACGCCCTACCGCTGTGCTATCGCTCCAGCCTAAGGAGGAGTATTCTTTTTAAATCATCCCTTACATGTGTGTATAGGAAAATGAAAACTCAAGTGTGAAGGTAAATCTAGTTTCTTCTCAAATCTGAATTAGGTAAATGGCATTTTTAAATAGGTCGTTTATCTTAGGTATTTTATGATAAGCAATTCTGGAGTTTGGGGGGAGAGAATATAGTTCTGAGCATATATATAAATACATCTATTTGATCTGCTTAATAGTATCAAGTCATGTTTTACTCAATAAGAAGCTTCCATTGTGTGTTATTTTTACTGATTGAAGATTTTTGGGGGGTGGAAAGGTATACCTGGCAATGCTCAGGACTAACTTTAGGGATCACTCAGGGTAGGGTTCCGGGGACCATATGCAATGCCAGGGATCAAACCTGAGTTCAGCCACATGACCCTTGTCTGCTATGCTCCAACCCCTGATTCAAGATGTAAATTATTGTAAAAGAAAGGGTAAATTTTGAATCATGAACCCAGTGAATAGTCTGGATCTAATTAGGTGTGTGTGTATTTTTGTTTTTTAATTTTTAAAGTGACTTTTTTTTAAAGAACCGTGATTTACAAAAGTTATGATAGTTGAGTTTTAGGCACATAATGTTAACACCAATCCCACCACCAGTATCAACTTCCCTCCACCAGCGTTCCTGTATTCCATCCCTACCCCCATCTAATTAGGTTTTAATGACACAGATAGGAGTGTGTATGTTAACAGCTGGGATGGTTTTAAATAATTCACGTTTGCTTTACACAAATGGAGCAATGTTAATTTTCATAACCTGTTCATCTTGTGTCACTTTTTGTCTCAAAGATCTGTTAGGAGGCACAGCCAACACTGGACAAAAAACAATACTCAGAAAAGCTCTCGACCAACACATTGTCGATAAGACCGCTTTTGCGTGTCTTACAAATCACCCTCATTTGTGCTGAAATGATTTTATTGCCAAGTAATTTCTCCCACCAGATCATCCAGAATTTCACCTCTTTGCTATTTGACCTGTCAACCTTAGTTGAGCGGAACCATCCCAGCATTCCTGGGAAGCAATGTATGTGGACTTCAGATCGGCATCATTTTTGATGACGTGTGGTTAAAATCTGCTATTCGTATTATGCAAACAAGTTTTGTACTTTTTAATAATTAGGTGGTCGTGCTGATTGTGGTCTTTAAAATAATGCAGTGTTACTTTTTTTTTTTTTGCATCTGTTAATCTTTTGTGGAAAGGAAGGGGCAAGGGGAGAAAACCCTATCAAGTCTCTCGTTTGTTTTCCCTGGAGGTGTCTATTTCCTATATTACTTTGGTTTTTAAGACACTCCCTAAAGTTCTAATAATGATAATAACGATCCATTAGTTCTTAAGACAGTACTTAGGATTGGGGTACTACTAGTTTAGTGCTTGACTGTTCAAAATGTCACATTCTTTATTCTGTTCTTCGTTGGGAAATAGACTAAGAAATATTTAGGCATATGGAACTCCACCCCCCTCACTCCCTAGGAAAAGTTTTGTTCTTAATGCTGTTACTCACATAGCATGTTGTGTTGGTTCCTCAGGGTTGTTGTTAATTTGGTTGTTGTTAATTTATCAAAGTGAATATCTGGGGTGTGTGTTGGTGTGTGTGTGTGTGTGTGTGTGTGTGTGTGTGTGTGTGTGTGTTGTTAAGGAGTTTATAAAGGTGAATATCTGGCGTGTGTTTGTTGTGTGTGCTCGTGCACGCGTGCGTGCGTGCGTGTGTGTGTGTGTGTTTCTTGGCGTGTGTATGTGAGAGAGAGAGAGACAGCCATGCTGCAAGGCTGCTTACAGCTTGGAGCCTGGGGGTTCTCTCCTGGTGATGCTCGGGGCCTCTGCATGCTGGCCGTGTTTCTCAGGCCAGCCCCAGTAGCAAATGTCTTAAGAGCTTTCTAACATCTTTGTGAATCCATCTCTTTGTTTACCCTCCGCTGTGATTCTGAAATTGAATTGGGGGTGCAGGGAAGCACTCCAGCTTGGTTCAGGGGTGTGCCCGGACCACGTCTGGCATTCCCAAGTGACTAGGGGAGGCTTGTGGTGCTGCGGATGAAACGCAGGATCTCACGAGTGCCGTTTGAGCCATGGCCCTGCCACATTTAAAGCTGGGTAAGAACTAACTCCTAACTTAAACTTTGGCTTCTTGATCAGACTTCAAGGATTGAGGTGGTGCAAAGGTCCAGTTTGAGTCCTTAAACCAAACACTAGTTACAATCATGCTTATAAACAAGCATCTGTTTCTGTATGAACAATTGGATCCTCTATCTTAATGACCCTCCCAACAGGAAAAGTTTGGTTTGGTTTGGGGGTCACACCTGGCTGTACTCAGGGTTTACTTCTGGCTCTGCACTAGAATCACTCCTGCCAGGGATCGGGGGGGGGGGGGGCATTTGTAGTGCTGGGCATTGAACCCAGGTTGGCTGCTCCCTGAACTCTTATCTCGAACCCTGAAGAGTTTTGTTTTTTAAAATACAGGATTCAAGGTTTTTCTTTATTTTTTCTTTTTCTTTTTTAAAAACAAAAACATTTAGAACCTGTAGGGGGCTCCAGAAGGCAAAATTTAGTCAGTCTCCCAGCTGTGTGGCTGAATCTTTTTACCCTCCAGTGCTTAGTGAAAGCATCTCTTGCACGTTCACTCAGCTTCGAGACGCAGCTCCCCTCCATGCCCAGAAGTCCCCAGAGATTCACTTCCCCTTCTCAATACGCACCTTGTTGTCTTTATTGAAAAATCACTCGCGAAGGACTAGGAGTCGGCTTGGCCTGTGGCAGCTCTTTGCTCCCACCGTGCACCCCAAAGTCTTAGTCTTGTCAAGACGATTTGACTTTCCAAATTGCAGTTTGGAAAACTGACAGGATTGTAGCTCTGAGTCACTGTCCTTTCCTGTGACTGCCAGTATTCCTTCTGGTTTGGGCCCAAGCCAGGTGGCGCTGAGGGGATGCTCCCCACTCTGTGCTTGCGTGTGGCTCCATGCAGTGCCATATGTTAGTCCCAGGCCCCTGTACAAAAGCATGGCTCCAGACTGTGGAACTATCACCCCAACTTCTCAGTAGCATTGTGGACCTAAAATGATAGAATTTCTCGAAGTTTTTTTTTAAACCTTTATTTTTTGGGTCACACCAGTGATGCTCAGGGGTTACTCCAGGCTCTGCATTCAGGAATTACTGCTGGCAGTGCTCTGGGGACCATATAGGGCGCCGGGGATCGAACCTGGGTCAGCTGTGTATAAGGTACAGACCCTACCCACTGTTCTATCATGCTGACCCCTGTAATTTTTTTCTTGAGGAAGTGGTACACACTTAGAGTCTAAAATTGACCTTTAATCTGAAATTAAGGAAGGAAATAATGCATGCTTCTGTATCTTTCTTGATTACCTGGGGATCCTGACCATGAAGGCATTTTTTGTTTCTTTTTTTCTTTTTGGGTCACACCTGGCGATGCACAGGGGTTACTCCTGGCTCTACACTCAGGAATTACTCCTGGTGGTGCTCGGGGGACCATATGGGATGCTGGAAATCGAACCTGGGTTGGCCGTGGGCTAGGCAAATGCCCTACCCACTGTGCTGTCACTCCAGCCCCCATGAAGGCACTTTTAGAGTAAAAATTTTGTGCAGACATTAAGATGCTTGCCTTAAATGCGGCTTACCCTAGTTTGATTCCCAGCATTGCATACGGTCCCCCAAGCATCTCCAGGAAAGATCCCAGAACACGAGCCAGGAGCAAGCCTGAGCACTCCTTACTACCCTCCCAGTTTGGCTAGGTGTCCCCCCCCCACTCTCCATACTGGTAATACTCAGAGCTCCTCACAGCTTAGTGCTCAGGGGTTGCCCTGGAAATGCTTGGAGGGCCCTGCTGTGCTGGCAGCTGCACTCAGCGGCCCCCTTTACACTGTTAAACAAAACTATTGCCTTTCTGAATGTGCCTGTAGCTTTCTGGGTTTTTGTTTGTTTTGGTTTTTATTCTCTATAGACCAAATAGGTACTGTTTTTTTAAAACTGAATTTTTTTTTAAAATTTTTATTAGTTGAAACACCATGAGGTACAGTGTAAGTTGTAGTCTTACAAATTCTTGTGCTTGGGTTTCAGTTACACAATGATCGATTACCCATCCCTCCACCAATGCCCATTTTCCACTACCACGGATCCCAGTATCCCTCCCACCCCCCATCCCACCCTGCCTCTGTGGCAGGGCATTTCCTTTTATTCTCTCTTTCCTTTTGGGTGCTGTGGTTTACAAAAGAGGTATTGGGTAGCAATCATGTTTGGTCTATAGTCTACCTTCAGCATGCATCTCCCATCCTGGGAGGATCCTCCCTACACCCTTTATTTGGTGCTCCCTTCTCCATCTGAGCTGCCTTTTCCCCTAGCATGTGTGGCTGGCCTCCAAGCCATGGAACGAACTTCCTGGTACTTATCTCATCTATTCTTGGGTATTCATCTCCTATTTTTAAAACTGTAATTCTTACCACCTGCAGAAATTTTTTTTTGGTCGGGGCCCACTTACTAGTGCTTAGGTACTACCCCTGGCTTGGTGCTCAGGGATCATTCTCAAGGGTGTTGGTGGGCCGGCATGTCAATGGGAAACCAGTGGGATTGGGTTGCTAGGGTGTCTGCACTCACACCTGGGCTCCAGAGTGCAAAGCAGGTGTTCTGGCCTTCACCTGCCCGTGAAGTCCATGCAGTTACAACTAATGTGTGTCAATCAATAAAAATTATTTGGCTTTGAATTTGATTTTTATCTAGAATTTAGCAACAAGTGTTCCAAATCAACCGAATTTGGGACCGGAGAACTCAATGGACAGTGCACACTTGTGGGAGGCTCAGGAAAGATAGCTTTTTTTTTTTTTTTTTGTTTTGAGGCCACATGCTCAGGGCCTTCTCTTTACGCTGCACTCAGGAGTCGCTCCTGGCAGCTTCGGGTCCATTTGGGTGCCGGGGATCAAACTCTGGTCAGCTGTGTGCAAAGAGCCCTGTCCACTGTGTACCTGTCACTGCAGCATCCCCCGGCCACAACCCCAAGTGACCCCCCCCAGCACCACTGGATTGTGGCTCAAACCAAAACAAACTCAAACAATTTAGCAGCCCCCCCCCCCAAAAAAAAAACCCTGTTTATCTTTGAGAAAATTATATATGTTCCAGGGTTGGAGTGATAGCACAGCAGGTAGGGCGTTTGTTTGCCTTGCAATCGACCAACCCGGGTTCGATTCCCAGCATCCCAGATGGTTCCCAAAGCATCGCCAGGAGTCATTCCTGTGCAAGGAATAACCCCTGTGCATCACCGGGTATGACCCAAAAAGCAAAAAAAAAAAAATTATGTTCCAACATTCTGACACTGAATTGAGTCATTTTTAAACTTTTTTCTAGGGCCCAGCAAGAGTTAGGGTTACAAAATTGCCTTGTGCGCAACCAACCCTGGTTTGAATCCCCAGCACCACATGGGCCCCTGAGCTGGGACTGATCTGAGTGTGGCCCAGAAATGAAACCAGAACCAAACCAAACCATACTTCTGTGTAGGCTTATAACGAGATGCCGATAACCCCATGAAAGAAATTACCTGATCGTGCCACTGTTTTATGGTGGGTGGGGGCCAGGGGCCAGTCTTCTACATATAAATCAGGCACTGCCACCTTTAGAGCTCCCTCCCCCAGCACCTTTGCCACTTTATCTTGGTTAAGATTTAAACGTGGGAGGGCGTTTGCCTTGCACATGGCTGAACTGGGTTTGATTCCCGGCATCCTGGCATCCTGAGCATGGCCAGGAGTAATTCCTGAGTGCAGAGCCAGGAGCAACCCCTGAGCATCTCTGGGTGTGACCCAAAAAGAAAAAGAGTTTTAAGTGTGTGGAAGCCGGGTCTGGCTCTGCGGAACATTTGCCCCGCATGTGTGATCTCCAGATGTTTAGTCTGTGGCAATGCAGAGGGAGAGGGAGGAGGGGGAATGATACGTGCCATTTGTGGTTTTTTATATATGATTTTATATGATGGCCATATCAGAGTTTTCCCAGATTCTAAAATGCCAAGGGAGATATGGGGAACATGTCAGCAAGAATGCTGCCCTCCGCAGGACCCCTCCGGCTATAGCACTGTAGCACTGTCCTCCCGTTGTTCATTGATCTGCTTGAGCAGGCACCAGTAATGTCTCCATTGTGAGACTTCTTACTGTTTTTGGCATATCGAATATGCCACAGGGAGCTTTCCAGGCTCTGCCTTGCGGGTGGGATACTCTTGGTTGCTTGCTGGGCTCTCCGAGAGGAACGGAGGAATTGAACATGGGTCCACCGTGTGCCAGGCAAATGCCCTACCCGCTGTGCTATCACTCCAGCCACAGACTAAAACCTAAAATTTTACGACAGTAAATGGACCTGTCAATGTTTCTGGCCGGTCTCTGTCCGTTCTTTAGGGGTTCTTGCAGCAGTGCACCTGACTTTCCTGTAGTACAAAGTCATCCTTTCCTGCCTGGCCTCCTGGCTCATCCAGGGCTCCTTTGTGTCCTGTCAGCCGCCCCTCGAGAAGGCACTTGCCTCTGTGTAGCTCTGAAACAGCTTTGAAGAGACCAAAACAGCTTTTAGCTTCCTCGAGGCCTCATTGTCTGCAGTGGTGGGACCAGAGTTCGAACCCGGGTCTGCCTCCGGGATCTGCACTTTTCACCTCTGTGCTCTCCTGTTTGCAATAAAGTGGAATCTTGCAAGTGTGTGGAATGTCACTGGCTTTTTCCCTGAGTGTCTGTCAAACCCCTTCCTCTCTGACTCCATCCATCTCATCTCCATCTGTACTGGAACCAGCTCCCCGGGGAACTCATATTTTTCGGTAACATATTGGAAACCATAGAGAGTGGTGTTTATTTATGTTAATTTGTGGGGAAAGGTTTTTAAAGTAATTTTTCTGTGACCTCCATAAACTGTAACCAGCCAATTTAATACCCTTCACAATCATTTGGCTATATCGTAACCTATGTTTATTTTATTTTCAATTTTATCTTAAATATTTTTCCGGTGGCAAACTGAATTATGATAATCTTGCAGTCTTCCTACCTTGCTCCTTTGTGTTTTTCAATATTTCTGGTGCTTCCCTCCTTTTTACCCTTGGCATTACAAAAATCATGTTGTACATAAATAAGTTTACATGCTTTAATTTAATAATGTTTTCATATAGTACTCTGGATTTTCTAGGCAGAAAGTGCTGAGAATAGCAGTGTTCCTGTATAGTTTATGTATATGCCATAGATTTTTTTAAAAGGAATATATTCTCAGTAAATGAAATTGATGTTTATGTTATTGTTCTTTTTATATAGTTACTGGATTTTTTTAAATTTCAGATTTCTTATTTTTAGTAATGTCATTATCAATCCTTGTGGATTTCCAATTTTTGCTATTTTGGCCACTCTGAAGTGGTTATTAGCTACTAGTGGCATGGAAATAATTGTCATCTGCAAATCAAAAAAGAAAAGGAAGAGATGGCAGAGTCTTGGGGGAGGAAAGGGCTATGTATTCTCTGACCATCGGGAGAAGACTAGGCCTGGCTTCAATGGAGACACGCTTCACCCTCTGGCTGTTCCTGGCCCCCAGAAAAAGTGTTTCTTGACAAATTTAGTCGTGTTTGAAAATGGTTCCAGCACAGTAACTGTCTAACTGAAAGAGCTGAGACAAAAGAGGAGGTTTGTAATTTTTTTCTTGGTGTGTCTTTAGTAAAGCGTTTTCCCCTATGATAAAATTGGATGATGTCATTTAAAATACGCTGGGGCCAGGGAGAAAACCTAGGATTGAAGTGGGTTGACTGCCGGCAATCCTATCTTTTATTAACTCCTGTGCTATCTCTGGCCTCAGAGTTCAGATCTCATGGCGAACTTCTTGTGTTCCCAACATTTGGGGGAAATTATGAATTGTAGGCCCCTACCCATGTCTCAGAAATGATTGGGGGGGGAGAGAGAGAGAGAGAGAGAGAGAGAGAGAGAGAGAGAGAGAGGAGAGAGAGAGACTGGTACTCAGATATGGTTCACAGCATTTTTGCCCCTGTTTCAGAACCCCGAGGATTGCAGTAGGTGTTGAAACAAGATGAGTTTGGGTGGTCTTCAACATCTCATCGTCCTTGACATCCTTGTCCAGATACATTGTGTCTTGTGTCTGTGCCATTGATAAGTATGAAGGTTCTGTCACAGAGGTGAAAGGCTCTACATGCAGAAGCCCTGCAAGGGCTGTTGTGGGGAGGATTTGAAGACCCAGAAGAGGCCATACCGAGTCTGCCTTTCATTGGAGCATTTTTCATCCTTTCAACCACAGCCAGTTTTAATGGGGAAAGATGAAATGATGGCAAATTTGGAAAAAGGGATTACTGAATGTTCCTTCCTTCCTCCCTTCCTCCCTTCCTCCCTCCTTCCCTCCCTCCCTCCCTCCCTCCCTCCCTTCCTCTCTCCCTCCCTCCCTCCTTCCCTCCCTCCTTCCTTCCTTCCTTCCTTCCTTCCTTCCTTCCTTCCTTCCTTCCTTCCTTCCTCTCCTCTCCTCTCTTCCCCTCCTCTCCTCTCCTCTCCTCTCCTCTCTTCTTTCTCTTCTCCCCTCTCCTCCCCTACTCTCCCCTCCTCCCCTACCCTCCTCCCTTACCCTCCCCCTTCCTTCCTTCCCTCCCTCCCTCCGTCCCTCCCTCCACTTGGGAAGGGCTTATTCCTAGCTCTGTGCTCCCTGGAAATCATACATGGTGCCGGGGGCATGCAAGATGTCAGGGCTGTCTGTACTACCTCTCCAGTTCCAGAAATTAAAGGTAAAAGGTAAAAGTAAAGAACCTCCCGTTGTTCATCGATTTGCTCAAGCGGGCCCAGTAACGTCTCCATTGGAGATTTTGTTGTTACTGTGTCTGGCATATCGAATACGTCACGGGTAGCTTGCCAGGCTCTGCCGTGCGGGCGAGATACTCTCGGTAGCTTGCCAGGCTCTCTGAGAGGGACGGAGGAATCGAACTCGGGTCGGCCATGTTGGCTGCGTGCAAGGCAAACGCCCTACTGCTGTGCTATCGCTCCAGCCCAGAAATTAACAAAAAAAAATGCTGTTGTGGGATCCAGGGAGAAAGTTCAGGGCAAAAAGCCCCACTTTGCCCTGGTGCCTCCACTTATGTCAAGTGTAAGTCACAGGGACTTGGGTGTCCAACCTCCGAGGCGCACACAGTCTCCCGAGCCCAGTCAGGAGTGTCTGAGCACTGCAAAGGAGTCGTTCCAGTGGTCATAGAACCACGTGACGGAAACCATGAAGCATTCCTTAATGTGTTCTATTGTATTGCAACAACTGATGCAAATGTCTTGATGCTTCCAAAGGGAAGATAAAAATGCTTTAAAAGCTCAGATTGAAGGGACTGGAGCAATAGCACAGCAGATAGGGCATCTGCCTTGCACGCGGCCAACCCGGGTTCGATTCCCAGCATCCCATATGGTCCCCTGAGCACAGCCAGGAGTGATTCCTGAGTGCAGAGCCAGGAGTAACCCCTGTGCATCACCGGGTGTGACCCCAAAATAAAACAAAATAAAAAATTTTAAAAAAAGCTCAGATTGAAGACATTTTATCTGAAAATGATGACAGCTTTCTTATGCTTGGTTCCCCTCATTCTCTCTCTCTCTCTCTCTCTGGTAGGGAGGCTCCTAAGTGATGCTCAGGGGGCCCACTGCCGACTTCCTCAGGCAACTGGGCTGGTAGTTTAGTGGTGCTGAATCTCTGGGCTGCCCCAGGACTGCGCCTGGTAGTGCTCAGGAGCACCCGATGATGCCGGGGACTGGACCCATAACGGGGAGCCTGCTGTAACTCTCTCTGCCACCATCTTTGTTTTTTTTTTTTTTTATCCCATCTTCGTTTTTAATTTGGGGCCACACCTGGCACAGAAACGACATGGATCTGGCCATGGCTTCAGCCCTTAAAGCTGTCTCCGGGGCTGGGGGCTCACTTGGAGCCCACCACATTTTGGGAACTTTCTTCTTGGACATTGTTTTGTTGTTTCTATTTTTTTTTTTTTTAATTTTCTTGAATCACAGTGAGATAGTTACAAGCTTTCATGTTTGGGTTCCAATCACACAATGATCAAACACCCATCCCTCCACCAGTGCACATTCCCCACCACCAATATCCCCGGTATACCCCCCCCCCCCTTTCCAACTCTCCCCCCTGCCTCCATGGCAGACGATTTTCCCTATACTCACTCTCTACTTTTGGGCATTATGGCTTGCAAAACACACCAAGAGGTCATCATGTTTGGTCCTTTCTCTACTTTCTGCACACATCTCCCATCCCAACCGGTTCCTCCAGCCATCTTTTTCTTAGTGATCCCTTCTCTATTCCAGCTGCCTTCTCCTCTTTGCTCAAGAGGCAGGCTTCCAGGTATGGAGCAATCTTTCTGTCCCGTGTGTCTACTATCCTTAGGCGTCAGCCTCATGTTGCTGTTTCTATTGTACACTTCCTCAAGACATCATCTGTTCTTAAGACTGCAAGACAAAAGCAAGAAAAAGATTCCCTGTGGGAAGACATGAGCCTGCAGGTTGTGGCCCCTGATCCATTGTGCCCTCTGCTTCCCTTTGTTCCCTTTGTTTCCAGTTTAGTTCTTCCTTCTAGCAAGGATGATTAACTTAATGTCACTACCCAGAAGCCAGAGGCTAAGTTGCCCTTACAATTTAAAATCAAAACAGAATAGCAGGTGTGAATTTTCTGACAATAGCTTTATCTGGGCGAGATCAGGAACACAGTGAATGGGGCCTTTGCTACTGGTAATGAATGTGGACGCCTTTGGCTTCTGTTCTACTTGACTCGAACCAAAATGAGCCCTGCCTTATTATTTTGAGGGGGCCACACTCAGCGGTGTGCAGGGCTTACTCTTGGCTCTGTGCTTACGGATTCCTCCTGGTGGTGCTTGGGAACCAGATGGGGTGCCGGGGTGGACTGACGCATGTGAGACAAGTGCCCTAGCTGCTGTACTGTTGTTCCAGCTATAACCCGGCACTTTTTTCCTTTTTTATTGGAGGGGGGGGTGTCACACCCGGCGATGCACAGGGGTTACTCCTGGCAGTACTTGGGGGACCATATGGGATGCTGGGAATCAAACCCAGGTTGGTCGCCGCGTGTGAGGCAAACGCCCTACCCACTGTGCTATCACTCCAGCCCCAACCTGGCACTTTCTAAGGGTAACAGTGAGCCTTCGTGAGGTTCTTCATGGCCTTCTGGTACAACCTGTGGGCACAGATTACTTGAGCATTTGGGCCCTTCAGCTAGACGCAGTGGCTGCTGTCACTGGCCTTGGGAATGGTGCCAGGAAGCCGGTTCCGGTGGACTCGGGCCCTGGGCTGGCCTTGGCTGTGGGTCAGACCTGAGCCGGGCTGTGCTGCTCGCCTGCTGGGTCCTCCGTGCGAGCTCCTGCAGCGACACAGGACACATCTTGGGTACACACAACTGGCTGTGTGCCAGAAATCCCCCCTCCCCAACACGCACACACATACACACATGCACACGCCCCCATTTGGAGATGAGTCTCTGGGACCTCACGTGGCATATGACCACTGCATCGGGAATCAGACTCAAGGCCTGCCCCTGCAAGGCAGGTGATTTTAGCTACTGAGCCACCCCCAGAGTCTCCAACTTTTAAGAAAATGCCTCTAGGGAGCCTGGTTATGGTGGAGCTAAGGTTCAGAGTTCGGATGTCCGAAGATGCTGCCTCTTCACCACCACCGAAGTGCCCAAGACCCTCCACCGCTGGGCTCCTGTCACTCTCACTTACTTGTTTCTCCCACTTCCTGGATACCTCAGTTTTGTAACTCAAGGCCAAGGGTTTGTCACTGTTGGCTCGCTTTCCTCAGGGCTTACTCCTGGCTCTGTGCTCACAGATCACTCTTGGCATCGCTTGGCTTGCTCGGGGACCACGTGAGAAGCCAGAATTCAAGCCCAGGTTGGCCGCTGGCAAGACAAGCCCCTAGGCCACTGTACTATCCCTCCGGCCCTGAGGTAGTATTTTTCTCTTTCTATTTTTGGGCCACACTCAGTGGTGCCAAGGACTTAATCCTGGCTTTGTGCTCAGGGGTCACTCTGGTCAGGGCATGTGTGACTATTTGTGACCCTGGGGATCAAACCTGGGGCGGCTGCATGCAGAGCAAGCTCCCTACCCATTGTGCTTTCTCTCCAGCCCCCCTCTTACAGGATTTTTGAAGAACTTGCCTCCTGCAGTGTCAGGATCAAAAGTGTCACGGTCCCATTAGCTTCAGGAGTAGAATACAGGATGTGACAGGCACAGAGGCACTGGGCACCCACTTGCCGGTCCCAGACCCAGGTTTGTGGGTGTTGCTGTTCTTCCCCGTAAATGTTCATTTAGCCTTATCAGCTCAGGTTCTTCTCAAGTAGTGCTCAGCGGGCTCAGGGGCCATTCCCAGCAATACTTAGTCAACCAACTGGGCTGGGCAGTTGAATACTCAAGCCTAGTGATGCCGTGTTGCTCTGGCTACAGTGCTCAGGGCAACAGGGTGCCTTACAGGGCCATGTGGTGTTGAGGGCTGAACCTGTGGTCTCAAGCAAGCATGCAGTATAAATGCTCTGCTGTTGACCTGCACCTCTGGCCCTTAACTCACATTTTTTGGGGGGAACGGGGGCTCAGGGGCTACTCCTGGGGGTGCATATGGCGGGTTGCGGTTCAGCTTAGGTCCCAGCCTGCATGTGACGCCTGTGATCCATCCCCTTGAGCTATCTCTCCAGCCCCTTAACTCAGATTTTTTTTTTTTTTTTTTTTTGCGTTTTGGGTCACACCCAGCGATGCACAGGGGTTGCTCCTGACTCTGCACTCAGGAATTACTCCTGGCGGTGCTCAGGGAACCATATGGGATGCTGGGAATTGAACCCGGGTCGGCACATGCAAGGCAAGCACCCTACCCGCTGTGCTATTGTTCCAGCCCCTTAACTCAGATTTTTATCAGAACAAACAGGTTTACTACTATGGGACTGGTGACACTGGAAAGATTCTGGATTCACTGTTTTAGTTTCTTCCTTGCTCTACTAACGGGTTTATTATCGTCAGGTATTCTGAACATGGGGCTGAAATACTGAATATTTCTTGTTAAAAGTTATAGATTCCAGGGGCTGGAGCGATAGTACAGTGAGGAGGGTGCTTGCCTTGCACACCATTGACCCAAGGTTCGATCCCCAGCATTTCATTTGGTCCCCTGAACATCGCCAGGACTAATTCCTGAGTGCAGAGCCTGACGTGACCCCTGAGCATTGCTGGGTGTGGCCCCCAAACCAAACAAAAGAAGGTTACAGTCTCTGCCTTTTGGGGGCAAGGGAGGTCCACCTGGTGATTCTGGACTTGGGGTTCAGGAGTGACACCTGGTAGTGGCCCCAGGACCATATGTGGTTTGGGGCATCAAAGTGGGGTTGGATAGGGTGAGACAGAGACTTACCCCCGTACTGTCTCTCCAGCTCGCTAGTCTCCATGTAAAGTAGAAATACCAAGCGATGCATGCGAAGAGGTAGAGGTGCTTGCCTTGCATGCAGGTTTGATCTTCAGCACTGCAAGTGGTCCCGTCTGGCCCCCTGAGCACTGTCAAAATTGCACAAAGCCAGGAGTAAACCCTGAGCAGCCAGGATTGGCCCAAAGCTGAAATAAAAACCAACTAACCCATAAAACCAAACATAAGAACCTACCCAAGCAGAAGTTTTTATAGATAAGTAAAAAAAAAGTCTAGAAATTGTTATATTGCGTACCATTGTAGAAAAAGGTATGTGACATATATGACATGCGAACTGAAACACAGAAGTCTTACAGTTGGGATCATCACATTTCTCTCACTTTAATTCTACTTCAAATGAATGGCATTCTACTCGACGAGGGTTTATCTGGTTTTTGTTTTTGTTTTTGTTGTTTTTTTACAGATCGCAAGCAAAATGTCATGTTGTTTGTGTTAGAAATGTGTAGAGAGGGGCCTGCGATGATAGTACAGTGGGGATGGTGTTTACCTTGCATATGGCTGACCCAGGTTCGATCCCCCGATCCTATTGTAGGGTCCCCCGAGCACCAAAAGGAGTATTTCCTGAGTGCAGAGCCAGGATTAATCCCTGAGCATCACCAGGTATGACCCCGCCCCCTCCCCAAAATAAAATAAATGTGTGGAGAGGGAAAGGGAAAGGTAGGTGTGCGGAAAGAAAGCCGGTCCCCACACTCAAGTGCTCGTGAGAGTGGCCGGCCGCTGGGGCTGAGGAGTCAGGCAGTTCCTGGCTGGAGGCTCTGCACACTGACACCCAGGAGAGCCCCGGGAGGCTGGGGGCCTGCTTGGGGGTGTTTCTGTCACTGTGGCCAATGGCAGAGCACTTGGACTCGCCCTTGCAGATTCCCCCACATCTGTCACACCAGCCAATGTGCTCCCTCTGGAGAGCTTGGCTCTGGGGAACACCCTCTCCTCTCTTCTCCCTTCCTCTCCCCTCCCTCCTCTCCCCTCTCCTCCCCTCTCCCTCCCCTCTCCTCCCTTTGGTATTTCTATTTTAACTTCTGACTGGTCCAGGCATAATGGAAGCTGAGTGTATTCTGACCCTCGTGGCATTCGGGGCCAATGGAGACGAAAGGATCTCTGCCTCTGGGCTCTCACACATCCCTCCCGTGACACTCTCCTTTCTGTCCCCCGCAGCACCACCAGGAGTGATTCCTGAGCACAGAACCAGGAGTCATCCCTGAGCATTGCTGGATGTGCCTCACCCACCCCCCCACCAAATAGAGAGTAGGGATCTCATTCTTATTATTTTCCTTCCTTCCTTCCTTCCTTCCTTCCTTCCTTCCTTCCTTCCTTTCTGTCTTTCTTTCTTTCTTTCTTGTGGCTTTTTGGGTCACACCCAGCGATGCTCAGGGGTTACTCCTGGCTCTGCACTCAGGAATCACTCCTGGCGGTGCTCAGGGGACCATATGAGATGCTGAGGATCGAACCTGGGTCAGCCGCATGCAAGGTAAACACCCTCCCTGCTGTACTATCACTCCGGCCCTCTTTTTCATTTTGAATGTTAATCTCTAGCCTCACACATCCAGGTCTATTATTAGTGTGCAGGGGTGGGGAGTTGGGGGCTGGCGGTGGAAAATGTACACTGGTGGAGGGATGGGTTCTGGATCATTGTATGACTGAAACCCAAATGTGAACAGCTTTGTAATAGTCTATCTCACAAATATACAATTAAAAAAATTTTTTTAAAAATAGTAATGTGAAGTTCATGCCCAATTCAATCAGCTTAATCAATGGCTGAATAAATAGCAGTACTCCTACATTAAAAAATAAATAAATAATTATAAGTGTGCTAGTTAAATATTGAAACATTCCCCTCCCTACCCCACCCCCCTACACACACACACACACACACACACACACACACACACACACTCTCACACCAGAACTTCCTCTGGAAACTTCTCAGTGCCTCGCAGTTAAAACCAATACTGTCTCTAAGGCAGGGATATGTTCTCATTCATGATTTCTGCCCTCACCATACATGGAAACATAATATTTTTTCCTCTTGGTGCCGCCTTCATACTCTTTCTCTTCTTCGGGCTTGTCTTCCTGAAGATCCATCTCTTTAGCTTTGATGATTAGCAGAGACATTAGCAAACCCGCTGTCGCATGACATCAATAATTAATGGACGTTTCTCATTAATTTCTTCTGAAACTGACTCTTGCCAGACTCCAGTTAGATATATTTCTTGACTCAAGCAGAGAGAAGCAGCTGAAAACAGGCCATTTATTTGTTTTTTGTTTTATTCTATGTTTTGTTTTGGAGCCACACTCAGCGATGCTCTGGCCCTGTACTCAGGAATTACTCCTGGTACTGCTCAGGTTTCACTGGAGCAATAGCACAGCGGGTAGGGTGTTTGCCTTGCATGCGGCCGGCCCGGGTTCGATTCCTCTCTCCCTCTTGGAGAGCCCAGCAAGCTACCGAGAGTATCCCGCCCACACGGCAGAGCCTGGCAAGCTCCCAGTGGCATATCCGATATGCCAAAAACAGTAACAACAAGTCTCACAAATGGAGACGTTACTGGTGCCTGCTCGAGCAAATCGTTGAACAACAGGACAGTGCTACAGTGCTACTGCTCAGGGGGGACCAGCCGGGGATTAAACCTGGATGAGGCGAGTGCCCTACCCACTGTACTACCTCTCCAGTCCCAGGCCATTTGTTTTTGAGAGAAAATGCCAACACCTGAGCCATTGCTGGTCAGACAGGGAACTTCATGGAATGAGCTGCCACACAGGCTTTGGTGCTTGCAGGGACCTTTGCTCGCCAGGCTCTGCTCTGGGATTCTCTGACTTTCCACCTGCCTTTGGATTTGATGAATCCAAGGAGAGCAGAGATGCCAATGTCTGCCCAGGATCCCGTCCTTTCTTCGCTTTGTCAACAGCTTGTTTCAGTACTGCTGGAAGGGTGTCGGGGGTCCTCTAAAGCAGAGAGAAACAGTGTACCCCACCCCAGCCCAGAGCCCACGCACAGCTCTGCCACTGAGCCTCAACTGAATTACAGTTCAGCTTTGTGCAATCTCTCTCCCTCCCTCCCTCCCTCCCTCCCTCCCTCCCTCCCTCTCTCTCTCCCTCTATCTCCCTCTCTCCCTCTCTCTCCCCCCTTTCTCCTCCCTCTCTCCTCTCTGCCTCCTCCCCCTCTCCCCCTCTCCCTCTCTCCCCCTCTCTTCCTATCTCTCACCTCTCTCCCTCTCTCTCCTTTCTCTTTCTCTCTACCACCCTCCCTCTCTCTTCCCTCTCTCTCTCCCTCACCCACTCTCTCACCCCCTCTTTCTTTCTCAACTTTTTGGATTATACTGGTAATGCTCAAGGGCTACTCCTGACTCTTCACTCAGGAATTACTCCCGGCAGTACTAGGGGAACCACATGGGATGTCGGGATTAGAACCCAAGTCAGCTGCATGCAAGGCAAACAGCCTTCCTCCTGTTCTATAGCTCCAGCCCCCTCTCTTATTAATATACATCTCCTTGAAGTAATCTGCTCAAATTAATTGGCAGATAATACAAATACAGGTTTTGAGTTAAATAACCCAGAAAAATATGTCCCCAAGAGTTTTAGTTTAATTGATAGATTTCCTTCTACATAAAAAAAATCGCTTCTTGTCCTGCCAAGACCACGAGTTGCCCCCCACGAGCGGCTCTCCAGCATGGCCATGGCCCCAGAGGCACACGGACCTAACTTGGAACCCAGTAGCTTCTGGCAGAAAGATGAATGGACTGTGAGCTACGGCGCCCTGCCCCCCCTCCCCCGGGAGGGAAAGGGTGTCTGTCTCTTCTGCCATCCCCCACCCCCCCCCCCCCAGAGGCATGGTGGCTGCCTCCTCAGAGCTTATTGGACAGCCAGGTATGAGCCGGTGGTGATGGAACTACTGCGGCCTCATGGAATGGGGGGCGGAACCAGCACGTCCTTCTTGCCCTGCCAAGACCACGAGTTGCCCCACCACAAGCGGTTCACCGGCACAGCCATGAACCCAGAGGCACACAAGCCAATCTCAGTACTATTCGACTTTTGGCAGAAGTCCCTCTAGACTTAATCAGTAAAATATCAGAAATCCAAAATCGCGCTACTGTGTCACAGCAATAGAAAACAAATTATTTCATGATGTCTTTTCAGCAGGTTTGATTACTGGGTGGAAAATTCCGAATAATAATGGTGCATCTGTGGAGTTCATGCCCAATTCAATCAGCCTAATCAATGGCTGAATAAATAGCAATACTCCTACATAAAAAAAAATAATGGTGCATCTTTTATCAAAATAATGAATGTAATCAAAGTAGAGAGAGTTAAGTGGAAATCATCTTCCTCACAGGCACGGGGAGGGGTGGCGTGGGGGACATATTGGGGTTTTTGGTGGTGGAAAATATGCACTGGTGAAGGGAATGGATGTTTGATCATTGTATGACTGAGACTTAAACCTGAAAGCTTTGTAACTATTCTCACGGTGATTCAATAAATAAAGTAAAGTAAGTAAAAGTAAAGGCCCTCCCGTTGATCATCGATTTGCTCGAGCGGGCCCAGTAACATCTCCATTGGAGACTTTGTTGTTACTGTGTCTGGCATATTGAATATGTCACGGGGAGCTTGCCAGGCTCTGCCGCGCAGGCAAGATACTCTTCGGTAGCTTGCTGGGCTCTCCGAGAGGGGCGGAGGAATCGAACTCAGGTCAGCCATGTTGGCTGCGTGCAAGGCAAACGCCCTACCCCTGTGCTATCGCTCTAGCCCCGATTCAATTCACTATGACTCTCTTAAGATTCAATAAATAAATTTTTTAAAAAATCATGTGCATATATTAACGTTTGCCTGGTCTGGAAACCCCGAAGTAAGCAGAGTTTGCTTCTCAAATATCAATGAACAATCTTGCATTTCTCAAGGATCTTCAAAATTGTTCACGACCAGATCTATAGTATGGGGGTTAAGATGCTTGCCTTGCATTCAGCCCTAGTTTGATCCCAGCACCACGTATGGTCTTAGTGCAACCAGGAGTGACCCGAGTGCAGATCCTGAAATGTGTTCCACGCTCTTCTCCCAAAAGCAGAGAAATCATTCAGCCTCACTCTGTTCCCCCTGAGTACTGCCAGCAGTGAGCCCTGAGCCCTGAGCACTGCTGGGTATGGCCCCCCCCAAAAAACAAAATAAAGCAGACATCTAAAGCACTGGTTTGCTGTTCAACGTGTTCTTCTATGATCTGGAGCTGGTACATGAAGAAAACACAGTGGACATCAACCCCCATTCCCACGCCCTCTACACACCATTCCCCAGACGGGGCAGGAGTTAGGAAAAGCGGACGCCAGCTTGCTCCCAGCCCAATCTCAATATTGGCCTCTTTAATAAATGGTGCCATAAAGTTGTATTGAAGTGAAGATACATTATTAGTATCGCTTATCCTGTTTATGATCCACTCCACGTCAAAGTGACATAAAAAGCAGAGTTAGTACCAATTAATATCCAATTGCTCATCAAACTTTAATTTGTATTTGCCTTCCCCTGATTGATACATCTTTTATAACTGAAAGGCTCCATCTCCTTATAACGTGCGCTATCATTCAAGGCCACTTGTTTTAATCACTCTGCAAACCAGCATGAAATTGTCTCATAATTCACCTAGGTTTTGTCACAAGTGCCTGCAGAGAAGGCAGTCAGCGCGAAGGCGCTGCCGTCCTCCTCGGAGCATTCGGGATTATTAAAACTGTGGATCAGATTCCAGCTCGGCAGCAATCACGCCCAGCTGATTGATGCACCAGATGCTGCTTGTTCTGAAGCTCTAAGTTTCTGCCTTTGTTTCCCCTCCAGCAGCACAGCTGCAGAATACGGTCACTCGGAGCTGGCTCAGGGAGGCTTGCAGTGGACAGCGCTGGTCAGCAGCCAGCGCTGGTGGCTTCCAAGAACGCCTGACCCCTGGAATGTCCCTGGGTCTCCCAAGCTGCCCTAGGTGATTCCTATTTAAAAAGACAGAAGGTAGAGGCCTGGGACAGCGGGTAAGAGGCTTGCCCTGCACACGGCTGACCTGGGTCGATCACCTGGCACCCCATATGATCCTCCAAGCCCTTCCGGGAGTGATGGGCCAGGTGTAATTCCTGAGCATAGCCAGGTCTGGTCAAAAATGAAAGGAAGGAAGAAAAAGAAAGAGAGAAAGAAAGAAAAGAGAGAGAGAAAAAAAGAAAGAAAGAGAGAGAGAAAGAGAGAAAGAGAAAGAGGAGGGAGGGAGAAAGGAAGACAAAGGGAAAAAGAAAAGGAAAGAAGGAAGGAAAAAAGAAAGAATAAAAAGGAAAGATAAGGAAGAAGAAAGAAAGAGAAAGAAAGAAAGAAAGAAAGAAAGAAAGAAAGAAAGAAGAAAGGCAGGCGGAGAGGAAGGAAGGAAGGAAGGAAGAGAGAAAGAGAGAAAGAAAGAAAGAAAGAAAGAGAGGAAGGAAGGAAGGAAGGAAGGAAGGAAGGAAGGAAGAAAGGAAGGAAGGAAGAGGGGAGGAGGGAGGAAGAAAAAGATTCAAGAAAGGAAAGGAAGAGAAGAAGAAAATTACTTATTGGAGAAAGCTCTCCAAAGCAGAGCCCCTGCCCCCCAGGGAGCCTCTTGCGCCCCCTCCACCCCCGATGGAGGGCAGAGCTCCTGCAGGGAGGAACGGGACAGGCTGTTGTTTGGCCCTGGTGGGGGTGCAAATGTCTGCTCCTTTGGACCACGTAAGTATGCAACTCAAACCATCTTCCTGGTGCTTTCTGCACCATTACTCTGAAAAGGGGGCAGCGATCCTGGGCACACGTCTTGTGAGAAGAACTCAGGAGGAAGGAACAGGCTCGTTGAGAGGATCCAACCGAGGGCCTTGACTCCTGCCCCTCAACCAAGAAACAAAACGGGGTGGTCGGGGCGAGACCGGAATCCTCGAGGCAGACCACTCCGCTCTCTCGAGAGCCCGCTCGTCACCTTGCAGCTGTCGGTGCAGCCGCGGGTGCCTCCGGAGCTCCTGCGGCTGATGGAGCCGGGCCTCTCCCTGCAGGGCTGTAATGAGGCCCGGATGAGATCAGCCTCACAAGGCACCTGGCACCGCGCCCGGCGGCAGAAGCGTCTGTAAAACACCACCAGGTAGACTCGAAACTTGCTGAGCCCCAACTTGGCAGCTCCTCACGGAGTCCAGCCAGCAGGCCCGGCGGATGGGTGGGGGTGCGTGGCCCAGGAAAGAAAAAGCTCTCACTTGCCTTCTTAAACCAAGAAAGAGTTCAGACTTCCGGCGGAGTTTAGAAAGCGTTTGCCTGACAGCAAAGGGATCCATCCACAGCTGCCTTCAGAAACAAAGTGGGGCTGGAGAGAGGGTCCAGGAGGGAAGGCGGGTCCCGGTTGGGGCCCTCGGTGGCACGTTGGGTCCTTGGAGCACCACCAGGGGTCACTCCTGAGCACAGAGCCAGGAGCAGCCCCTAATGAGGATGGAGGGAAGGAAGGACAGTAAAAAAGAACTGGAAGGCAAAGTAGGTAGGGCCCTTCTTCCCTTGCACACTGCCCACCCAGCTCACTCCCTGGTACCCCATATGGTCCCCGAGCACCATGCCAGGAGTATTTCCTGAGTACAGAGCCAGGAGTAAACCCTGAGTATCACCAGGTGTAGCCCCAAAACCAAAAAAAAAAAATTTTTTTTAAAGGAGGGAAGGACAGAAGGGAGGAAAGAAGGAAGCATTACAAAGGACAAAATGCTCTCCAACTATTAAATCTAGAACATTATGGCGAAGAAAGAAAAGAGTTTTCTGAGATTTTCAAGGAGACCCGGCTATAAGAGAAACGCAGAGAATTAGGTTTTGTTTGTTTTTTTTTTTTTTTACCAAGTTCATGCACTTGTGCCGTGATGCTCTGTGGGATTTTTTCATAGAGAGACACGGAGAAAACGTGTGGAGTCATGCAGTGTGTGTGTGTGTGTGTGTGTGTGTGTGTCTGTCTGTCTGTCTGTCTGTCTGTCGCGCTGATCAGTGAAGCTTTGAAGGACGGGAGCTTTCCAATTCACAGGTGTCAGGCTTTGTTCTTAGCAGGGCCCAGTCAAGCTCCACCCTTTATCTTACAGAGTTCAGGACCCCAGGTGGAAATAGAGTCCCAGGCACCTTGTTAAATAACCAGCAAGCAAAATTCTTCCTTTGAATGGACTCAGCTCCCATCAGACCCTGGACGCTCTCCTCACCTGTCCCTGCAGTCCTGACCCAGCACCTTCACCCAGAATTCTGCATGTATGTTCTAACAAGCCAGCAGCCCGCCACAGTGTGAATGTATATGAAATGAAACCAAGAGACTGTATTTCTTCCCCTCTTCTAAAGTTTTGGGAGGTCACATCACAAGAACGTGGATGGGCAGGAGGCCAAGTGGGGGAACCGGGAGGGAGCTGGCTGGAGTTAATATTCCCCCCTTGGGGATTAGTTAGACTTTCTCATCTTTTTCCTCTCACTTAAGAGAATTCGTCATCAGTGTGATGGGATGAAATAGGATTTCCGTTTTGTTCAGTGCACCTCATCCTGATTGATTTTATTTTAGTTTTGGTTTGGGGGCCACACTCAGTGGTGCTCAGGGCTTATTCCTAGCCCTGTGTTCGGGGCTCAATCCTGGTGGTAATTTAGGGGACTCTATGGGGTCCCGGGGATTGAAGGCAGGTGGGACGCAGGCAAAGAAAATGCCCTACCTGTTGTATTCTCTCTTCAGCCCTCGTTGTACTTTATCTTAAGAGGTCATCTTAATGAACAAATGTTTGTCTAGAGCAGATGAATTCCTGTCACAACAGGCTGGTATCTGATGATGACTTTATGATGACATCAAGTGCTGAAAGCAGGCAGAGCAAAAGAAAGTTTGATTTATCCTTTTTTATTTTATGCTATAACAACAGTGGAATTTTTATTTTAGTTTTTATATATTTTTATTTCTTTGGGGGATACACCCAGCACTGCTCAGGCCCCACTCATGTCTCAGTGCTCAGGCATTGTTTCTGGGGCTAGAGCGCAGACCTCTCCCATGGAATATGTGCATGCTGAATTACCTCCCTGGCCCAGACAATGCAATTGTTCTATATCACATGAAGCTAAAATGCTGGTGTAGAAACCAGTCTTTTGAACCGAGAAGTTTATCTAACTCTTGTGGTCAACATAGGTGGTACTGGGGAACTTCTGGGGTCTCTAGGAGAGCCAGGATTGCATTTAGGTAGACTATTGCCCTAATCAGTGCTAATACCATGCACATGCCCACCCCCAACCCTCGTGGGATAGCTGCTGTGCATCAATGTTCTTTGTTTACTAACAAAGTAAAAAATCTTCAAACTCCTGATTTCCACAGAATCAAAGTGGCTAGGGCGTTTGCCTAGCACATGGCCAACCCGGGTTCGATTCCCAGCATCCTATATGGCCCCCAGAGCACCACTAGGAGTGATTTTTGAGTGCAGAGCTAGGAGTAACCCTTGAGCATTGCTGGGTGTGACCCAAAAAGTGACCCCCCCAAAAAAATCTTCAAACTCCACTGCAACGCTGTGGCCAGTGCTCTGGGAGATGCTGGCCTGAACTCTTGTTTCGAAGCTTCTGTGCTTAGTGAGAAGGTGGCTGGGTCATTCATCTGAGAACTGGGACCCGTTTGGGAATTTTCCTCCTGTTCTAACATTATTCTGCAGCATCCGACCGCCTTCCAGGCTCTCGCCCATACCTCTCTCCTCTCCCAGAGTGGAGCTTCTGTTTCTCTCTGACATGACCCCATCCCTCTGTAGCCCTGATCTAAGGAAAGCAGCTTTGGTAGGCAGAATCAAGCCACCATATTCGGGGAGAACTAAAGGATGAAGGATAAGAGGGTCGAGGAGTAATGCTGCCTCTTTTCTAGAACTGAGGGATACTGGAAACATCCATCCTCAGTTTCAAAGTCACGGCCCAGAGACTGGCTCTTTCTTTGATTCTCAGCTCTGAGAAATTTGTCTGATGCCCCACTCAGCTCCTTCTAGACGCTTCTCCTGCCTCGGAACTCCCTACTTGCAGATCACTGAGATCTTTCATTTGTTTGTGGGCCACACCTGGTAGTGTTCAGGGCTTTACCCTTGACTCTACACTCAGGGATCACTCCTGGTGGGCTCGGGGACCTTCGGTGAGACAGTTGCTGTTATCTCTTCACTGCTTTGGGGACCATTTCCCAGGATGTGAGCTAATTTCGCATTCATTATATTTTTCTTCTTATAGAGTCTGGTAATTGGGATGCCCCTTAGTCTCAAAAGTGTGCTATTTTCATAGTACCGTATTGCTACAAACACATTTGTTTGACTGCCAGGGATGGATGCTTTCTGAGCTCTTGTTGCCAGCCTCTAAGCAGTTGTTAATAATCTGGTATTGACTAACCACTTTGCAGAGACTCAGAGGCTGGATGAGAAAGTGGTTCACAAAAAGGGGCTTTTTGTGTCCTTGGGCTCCTTAGTTATGAGCAAAAGGAATTAAATCTGTTCACTTTGGGGTTTGCCTTGTGCACAGGTGACCTGGGTTGGATTTCTGGTCACACCTGCAGGAGTGAGCCCTGAACACCACTGGCTGCGCCCTGAAAACAAAGAAACAAATCTGGCTATTTTTAAACAACAATGAAAAAGGAATTTCTTTTAAAAAATTGTTTTTACTGATTTCTTTAATTTTTATTGACTGAAGTACTGTGAGTTACAATACGGTACTTGGTGGTTTTATTTGTACGTAATCCCAACACCATGTACATCACCAGAGTACTTTCTTTTCTCCCCCAATATTCTCCTTTTCACCTCCACCCCTATTTCCCCCCAAACTCAGTTCTGTGGAGAAACTCTCCCATTCTGTTGCTTTGGCCCTGTGTTGCTTTTTTGCTGTATATATTTTTTCTTTTTGGGTCATACCTGGCAATGCAGAAGGGTTACCTCCTGGCTTTGCACTCAGGAATTACTCCTGGTGGTGCTCAGGGGACCATATGGGATGCTGGGAATAGAACCCAGGTTGGCCACGTGCAAGACAAATGCCCTACCTGCTGTTACTCTTGCTCCAGTTCCTATATGCAACATCTTGACCCATTCATCCATAGTTAGGCATTTGGGTTGTTTCCATATCTTGGCTATTGTACTAAGCCTTACGATGAACATATGTGTGCATATATCCTTTTGAATTAATGTTTCTTTGTTTTGGAGATAGATGTAAAGAACTGGTATCACAGGGTCATATGGGATTTCTATTACTATTTTTTTTTTTTTTTAGTTTTTGGGCCACACTTGGTGATACTCTCCTAGCTCTGCACTCAGCAATCACTCCTGGTGGTGCTCGAGGGAATCATATGGGATCCTGGGGATCGAACCTGGGTCGGCTGCATGCAAGGCAAATGCCTTACCCACTGTACTATCACTCTAGCCCCTCTATTACTAATTCTTTAAGAAGCTGCTGTCCATAGAGGTTGAGCCAGACAATGTTCCTACCAACAGCAAATTAAGATTCCTTTCTCGGGACAAACTGACCAGCAACGGTTGCTTCCAGATTTTTGATATGTGCCATTCTCACTAGTATGAGATGATACCTCAGTGTTGTTTTGATCTGTATCTCCCCAATTATAATTGATGATGCACTGTAGCACTGTCCTCCCATTGTTCATCGATTTGCTTGAGTGGGCCCAGTAACATTGTGAGACTTGTTACTGTGTTTGGCATATCAAATACGTCACAGGTAGCTTGCCAGGCTTTGCCGTGTGGGTGATATACTCTTGGTAGCTTGCCAGGCTCTCCAAGAGGGGCAGAGGAATCGAACTCAGGTTGGCCCGGTCTGCCGCGTGCAAAGCAAACTTCCTACCCACTGTGCTATCGCTCCAGCCCAATAAGTGATGATGAGCACTTTTAAATGTGCCTATTGGCCATCTGTTTGTCTTTTTTTTGAGGAGTATCTATCTCTCTTACCATTTTTTGATGGGGTTGTTGTATTTTATTGCTGTTGAATTTTTTAAATATAGATAGTAGTTATTAGTTCTTTATCTGATGTGTTGTTTGCAAATATTTTCCCCATTCAGTCTTTTTTATTATAGCTTGAGTTTCTTTCGCTGTGCAGAAGTCTTTGGATTTGATATAGTCATCCCCCTCCCGCCCCCAAATGAAAGAGTTGATAGGAAATTTAGAAGATCATGTAGTGTTGAAAAAAAAAGGCTAAAAATCTCAAGGAATCAGACAGGTATGAGGCAGCAGGATTATAGGGGCTGTACATTCAGGAATTGCGGCTTTGATGAATGAGCTTCTACTGCCCATCTGAGGCCACCCAAGATTTCGTAACCTTGTAGGGAACATGTTTCTTGCCAACCTCCAGTCAGCTACTCAACTATCGGCCTGATAGTGCGGGACTCTGGCTTGTCCCTCCGTTTAAGGTGGTATCCACTCAGCAAGGCTAGTTCTCCACAGAAACTTTGAAGTGTGTAACAGTAGACAGGGAAATTGTTGATGGTCAGAATAAAAACAGTGTTCATTTTATTCTTCTAATGTTTACTCAATTCCTCCCCAAGGCCTCCTGCATGACCAAGTGTCAATAAGAGAAGCTCTGTGTGTGTGTATGTGTGTTTGCATCAAACTCATGAATCAAACCCACATACTTTCATGCTATATTGAACAATAAGTTTGTGCTAGTTCTTTTTGTTTGTTTGTTTTCATTTTGGTTTTTTGGCCACACCTGGTGGTGTTCAGGGCTTAGTCTTGGCTCTGCACTCAGGAATTACTCCTGGTAGACTCAAGGACCATACATGGTGCTGAGGATGGAACACTGGTGAGCTGCCTGCATGTGATAAATGCCCTACCCTCTGTACTATTGCTCTGGACCCCAGTTAGGTGTTGAGTTGGTGACAGCTAGGATAATATGAAGCAGCAATAGGTGTTGAAATGTTCCATCTCAGTTTCAACCAGTTCTGAGAAAGTTTGCATGAGAGCTTAATGTACATCATCTACGGAAAAGGAGAATCTGATTGGTGACAACACTTTGGGGGTTTGGGGGCCATACCTGGTGGTGCTCAGGGATCTGTTCTCAAAGATCTCTCCTTGCAGGTTCTAGGGACAATATGGGGTGCCAGGGATTGAACACCGATCAGCCACATGCAAAACAAACACCCTACCTACTGTACTCTGGCTCCATGGTGATTACATTTAGAGACAGTTTTCTAAGTGATGGTACAAAAGTCCTTCACTTTTCCTTATCAGGCTCCCAAATAGATATACTTCAAGTCAGGAAATGTCTCCTCCCCTAATTTACTCACTTCTTTCCAATGAAAACAAATATTTCATATTACTCAGTTTTGGATCATGTCCATCGATAGAATATGAAAGCTTCCCGGTTTATTCTCTATTTAAGTTCACAAAGATCATTGGCCTCTAAAATATTCATCACTTACTTTAAAGTAATTTTTAGCATTAAAGTAATTTATATTCATTGTAGAAAAATCAGAAAGTAGAGACAGGATCAAAGGAAGAAAACAAGAGTCCATGGACAACAACTTGACAATTGTGTGCATGTGTGTATGTACATATCTAGATTTTCCCTCTATGTCTAATATATTTGTATATATATGTTCACAATTGAGCAGTGTAATCATGATGATTATATTTTAATGATTAATAATTTAATAGTCACTCAATAATAAATATATTGAATCATTATTCAAAAGAACAATGATAATCTTTTTGTCATTTATATATATTTTTTACTTTGCAGAATTGTAAGAGCATTTATTCCACATTGGTGATGTTTGTTTTGTTTTTGTTTTGGGGCCATACCCAGTGATGCTCAGGGATTATTTCTGCCTTTGCATGCAGGAATTATTCCTTGAGGTATTTGGGGGACCATCTGGGGTGCCTGGGATTGAATCCATCCATATCAACCTCGTGCAAGACAAGTTTTCTGCTTGCTGCACTATCTCTCTGGCTTCTCTCCACACTGTTTTCATACTTCCAAACAGCTTCCGATGTTAAAAGCATTATTCCTTCATCATGTTCCTTGTAGATGAAGAAAAGACAACCAGCCACGTTTCTTCTTTCTCCTTGGTGGCTGCATCTTGTAGGTCCTGTCTTAACCTGACCATGAAACCTAGAATTTTCTGCATGTGCCTAAACCTCTGCATTATCTTGTCAGCCCCCAGTCCTCAACTTTTCTGAAGTGATGCAATAGAATCTCTGAAGAATGTGGCAAAAGGCTCTGCACATTCCCTTGACAGAAACCCAGGTCTGTAAGGGCCATTGCCAACGTACTTGGAGGTATGTATGCTTTTTGGGTAGCTGGGCGCTGTCCATTTCAGCACTAAGTGAGAGGAGACAGATAGTCAACGGGCTGTGGGAGCCGCCACGAGCAGAGCCCCAAAGAGAATTTGAAGTTCTAATGGCCCAATCCTCTCCTCAAACCACAAAGCCACACAGCTTCCCCTTCCGACGCTGCAGGGCTGGGCTTGCTAGGGAAAGTGCTGCTTCCCGCAGCGGGCTGAATGATGATTCGCCATTCACAGGCCAGCATGCTCCATCCAGGGAGCCCCCCACGCCCCCACACTCACTTGTGGTGGAAGCTTGTTCTCATGTGCAGGCCCCATTGATCCGTTTCGACAGAGACTCCTGAATTATATGGCCCCTAAATGTTTGCTGCCAGAGAGATCTATACTGTGGATGTGATGATGGCTTCTTACTGGAAACTCACGCCTGATATATGAGTGTGGCTGGTTTTTGTCTCAATGAAATATCCCTGCGCTCCTGGAGGTGCTCTTTCCTCCTGACATCCCCCTCCCAACCACACCCTGCCCCACCTTGAGTACCATGTCTTGGGCTAACAAGAGGGTAAAATAAAATAACTTCCAAATATCTGAACATGTGAAGCCACTGTTGAAGCCACTGAACTGAGTGAGTACAGAGCGATGGAAGCTTTATCAGAGGATGATGTGTTCATTCATTAAAAGAAAAAAAATGCTTAAAAATTGTGTCTTCCCATTTACCCAGCAATTATGCTCTGAGTAATTTATCCAAAGTGAATAAAGATTGAAGCGTGCAAAGATTGAATTACAAGGTCCTTCTCCCTGATGGTGTAAAAACTTGAAGGCATTTTAAAGCTGAACAACAGGAGGTTGGTGAAGTGAATTATGATTTGGTTATATAATAATGTTCTCTGCTGTCACTGGAAATAAGTTGTGTTAGTCTTTATAATGGCAAGGAAAGTTTTCTATGATATAAAGTTAGGTTTAGAAAACAGGCTGCCAGAGAGTTTGAGCTTGATCCCTACTTTGTAAGAATAACACACACACAAACACACACACATACCCTCATACCAACACAAAGAGACCAGAGCCTTGGGTTCTGCCTTCCCTCCTCCATCTGACTCTTCTCTATTTCCTATTGATGAGTACCTCTACCCTCGGGCCAGATGTTGCCTAAGAAGTTTTCTCCCCTAACACACTTCCTCATCCCCTCAGCACTACCTACTTCAGACCTTAGCTCAAAGATCACTTTATGTTTTTCTTTTTTCTTTCTAACTTTTGGGCCACACTTGGAAATACTCAGGGCTCACTCAGATCTCTTCTGATGGGACTTGGGGGACACTAGGTGGTACCAGGAATTGAATCTGGTTTGGTCACATGCAAGGCAAGCACCTTACCCATTGTAGTATCGCACCAGTCCCTCAAACATCACTTTCTACAGATAGGGACAGGATTTCTGTTCTGTTGCTGTAAATATTATTATAGGCATGAAAGACATTTTCAGCATAGCACTATGAATTCACTCCTTTTCTTGGGGGGGCAAGGGGGATGGTGATGCTGGGAATACAATCCAGGGCCTCACACATACTCAACCACTGAGCCATACCCCCAAATCCCACATAGCACCATGAGAATCATTCAAGTTACTGACCAAATATGGGCTGTCCAAAAATCTGGAAACAGGAAACAAGAAAACATAATCATATCACAAATTAGAATATCAATAAACAAGATTTTTAAATTTTTTATTGAAAATTTATTTTATAAGTTACTTCACAATATTTGATTACATTTAATATTCAAACACCAATCCCACCACCATTACACCTTTCCACTATCAAATTCGGGATGTTTCCATCCCAAGCCACAATCCCTGTCCCAAACCACGGATGAAAAAATATATTTTGTATTAAACAAGGTGTTTTTAGACCTGGAAAACTCTATTTCTTTTTCTTTTTAGCTTTTGGGCCACACCCAGCTATGCTCAGGGGTTACTCCTGGCTCTGCACTCAGAAATTACTTCTGGTGGTACTAGGGGTACCATCCAGGGTTCTGGAGATAGAACCCAGGTAGACCGCATGAGAGGAAAGTGTCCCCACTGTCTTATGGCCCCAGGAATGGATCATTCCTAGAGAGGTTCAGGGAACCATAAGTGGTGACAGAAATCAAACATTGGTCAACCACGTGCAAAGCAAGAGTCCTACCCACTCTACTATCTCTCTGGTCCCCTACATGGAAACTCTTAGAAGCATCACTCTGCTGCTGTGAGAATGGAAAAAAAGAGGCAGGGAAGGAAGGGGTGTCTGTTAGGAGCGAGGCTGGTAAAGACAGGTCACTTCTGGATGCCTTGGTGGTCAATTATTTGGAAGATGGGGGATGTACAATTTGCCAGTAGGTTGGATGTGGGGTGTGAAAGAGGGGACTCAAGCTTCTTTCATAGATACTGTCCCAGGAGGCTTGGTCCAGTGGTGGGAAACAGGATCGTGGAGACAGATGATAACTTCGGGGGAAGGTGGAGGAAATTAAGAGCTACATGAATGAATATGGCTGTTCAGAAGGAAGAAAATGAAGAGGGTGATAGACAGCGAGACGTTGGCGCCTTTATGGCGTGTGAATTGCTTTTATAGTCACTTCGGGCATCTCCATACTGCCTAATGTTTCTATAATGAGCCTGCAATAAGGAAAAAAGAATTCGTTACACTAGTAAGCTATATTATTTTCCAGTTAAGGCTTGAGGCTTATGAGAGTCCAGCAAAGTTCTCTGGGAGCCTCCTCTGATTCCTGTAACCTTGACAACTCTGGGCGTTTCTTTGTCCTGCAGCTGCCTCTCTAGGAATACCATTAGGGCAGCTGTCACCACAGCGGAATGAAGATAGGAAAAGGTGGGCTGGAGATAGTGCAGGGGGCAGGGGGATAGCCCTGCACGTGGCTAACGGGTTTGATCCCCACACTCCTGAGCCCCATCAGGAGAGATTCCTGTGTGTAGTCATGACTAAACCCTGAGCACTGCTGGGTGTGGTCCCTAAAAACAAAAGAAAAAAAGAAAAACTTGGTGGTTCTGGGAAAAAGATGTCCTTAATGCAGATATTGCCAGCCTTTAGGGGATGAGCACATTCTGCTATTCCCTTTGACAGATGTTGACATTTGATACAAAAAAGAGGAATTCTCTTACCCTGTCCTTTGCCATATCAGCGTTATACCCTTTCCCCTCCTTGATCTGTTCCCATCTTTGACCAGGTTTGTCTTATGCACTTACATACAAAGTTGGGAAGCCTGGTGTGTTTCTGCCAATAGTGTTAATGAGTTACAAGGGCTGAGGCACAAAAGGTGAAAACATTTACAGTATCAAATTAGCCTCCCATGGACCACACCAGTTTCCAATTACCATGACAACCCCTGAAAGTGATTTAATCAGGTCACACTCTGGGCAATGCTTTTATTGATGTTGTTCTGTTTTGGGGCCACATCCAGTAGGCTCAGGGATAACTCCTGGTAGGGTTTGGGCGGATAAGATGGAGCGCCAAGGATCAAACCTGGGTCAGCTTCATGCAAGGCAAGTGCCCTGCCCACTGTACTATCACTCAGGCCCTAGGACTATGATTTTTTAAATGTATACTTTGCTTTCATAAACAGTTTTCTGTCTTTTAATTCTTTGATTTTTTTGGGGGGGTCACATCCGGCGATGCTCAGGAATTACTCCTGACTCTGTGCTCAGGAATTACTCCTGGCGGTGCTCAGGGGACCACGTGGGATGCTGGAGATCGAACACATGTGAGCCTCATGCAAGGCAAATGCCCTATGCTATAGCTGTGCTATAATCTTATGAGCCTAGGCCCCCAGGGCGGGGCTGACAGCTTGAACTCTGACCTGGCTTACTCGTGTGACTTTCCGGGTTAGGATTCAGACAGAGTTGAGTCCTGCCCACTGTGTCACAGACACGTTGGCAATGGCAAGGACAGCGTGGATAGTAATTACGCTCAAATCCCCCAAGGAAAAGAATGAATCTTCTAGACAGGCCTGAGATGTGTGTCTTGGGGATTGCACGAGCCTTTCCACAGCCTGCTGGTCCTTTCAGCAGGCTGAAACGGACACTGGCGGAGGATGCAAGAATTCTGAGGAAGTTGGCACAGGATGCATGAGAAGCCGAATCTCTGCCATGCCTCTGCCCGCCAGGATAGTCACGTGATTCAATCAAGGCTAAGGGGTCCCACAGAAAGCAATGAGATGTAATGAAACAGAGAGCAAAGCTGTGACTTATTTACACTAATTGAGACAAACAAGTCCTCCTCACTCTAATTGTAGTGACTTTTTGAGAAAGCCTTCAAACGCTCAATGAAAAAGAAAGAACTTCAAAGCCACATATATCCCATGTGTCCTGAACATACACAAATAGCAGGCGATTCTTTATAATAGGCGTGTTGCATTTTATGCCTTGGGAAAGTTGGCGATATTTTAAAATCTGTTTTCATACATACTTACGATCCATAAGAGACTTCCCCCCAGTATTCCCTGCATCCCCAGCAACTCTCCACATGAAGGTGACGTAGCCATAATTATTTGCACGTGTATGTTGGACTCTTAAAGAGCCACCTGGGCATTCTGGTAAACGAAAAGTAGATGCCGCTGAGGAGACGACTTTAGGAATGAAATCATACGGGGGTTTAATGGCATTAGTTCACCAGCCAAATATTGATGTTTATAATCTGATACTGCTGGGCATGGCAAAGAATAAGCATAGAGATGAAGTTGACTTGGCTTAGAGGATTGTCAGGATGGTTAATTTGTAACAGCAGAAAGATTTTTGTTTGTTTTTAAAGATCATCTAGGTGAGACTTTGTCCAGCAATACAAAAATAGTAGTCTAGGGGGATGGAGAGATAATACAGCGGATAGGGTGCTTGCCTTGCACTCAGCCAACCTGAGTTCCATCTCCAGCATCCCATATGGTCCCCCCAGCACCACCAGGAGTGACTCCTGAATGCAGGGCCAGGAATAACACTTGAACATTGTTGGTGTGGCAGAGTCTCCTGCCCCCGCGCCTGGCTGTCCTCGCCCGGGCCCCTTGGAGGGGGGCGGGTTGAGTTTCCCTTCCTGCCCCAATCAGAGCTCCAGCAGCCGAAGACCTCCAGAACCAGCCACCACCATGCTGAGACCACTCTCCACACGCGTGAAGGTATCGGCAGAGAAACAAAGGCATGCGGGTCCCGGGGCTGAGATCTCCAAGCCTGCTAGGATCGGGGCTGAGCATCCTCCACCCAGATCCTCCACCTTCCAGTAGGCAGGGGTCACACCCACCAACTGGCCCCCTGGTGCCGTGTAATCCCATTAACGGCCAAGACTCAGAGACTATAAAACTCAGCTCCCAGAAGTGCGCAGTCGCAAATCTGTGACATCTTATTATCTCATTCTTACTTTGGACAAACCGGCAGGCTTCCAAATGTAACCTGCCCACACAGCAGAGTTTGGCAAACTCCCCATGGCATACCCAATATGCCAAATACCAGTAACAATGATGGGTCTCATTCTCCTAAGCCTGAAACAGCCTTGAATATGGTACTTTTTAAAAATCTCAGGGCTAGGATGAAGGAGACGTTACTGGGGCCTGCTCGAAGCAATCGACGAACAACAGGATGGTCGTGATCATGATTGTGATTGTTGGTATGATCTAAAAATATAAATAGTAGTCTACTTATATCCATACACAAGTGTGTGTCATGAAGGTTTTCATGATTTGATTAAGCTCTCAGTCCTAAGAATAGTAAACTATTGAGTAACTGCCTGTAAGGATATTTTTCTTGCATCAGAGTCATAGTTCAGGGAGTAAGGCCCTCACCTTGGAAGCAGCTGACCCTAGTTTGATCCTTGTCACTTTCATGAGTGATCCTCGAACACAGAACCAGCACCTTGTGCACTGCTGGGTGCTTTTTCTGATTATTTATGTGATATGAAGTTTTTTTTCTTCTTCTGTGATACATTCAATCTGTGAATTTTAGCAAACACAGATGAATACAGATACCATGAGGCATGCTTCCGGCAGCATACTCGGCAGCTGTGAAGAGGTGAAGAACAGCTTTCTGTCCTGATGTCGAAAGGGACCCCAGGGAACCCTAATGTCACAGGGGACCAAAGAGACCCCTATTGTCAGCACAGCAGCAGCAGCTGATGAGGTCCCGAGTGTTTCAGACCCTGAGAACTTGGTGGAGATGAATTCACGTGCCCGCGTCCCACAGCCCCAGGGCTGGAGAGGACACAGCTTGCTCTGAGTGGAAACAAATTCTGCCTTGAAACTTCCCCATGCAAGTGTAGATCCCTCTGCTCCTCGACCTGGAGCTGTATTGAAGACAGAAGGGCTGGATTCCATATGACCAGGTCCCCAAGCACTCTGTGAGTGAAATGAACACAACTTAAGATGTAGAGTTTTGTTGTTGTTGATTTGGGATTTTTTTTTCTTTTTGGGTCACACACGGGTTACCTCTGGCTCATGCACTTAGGAATTACTCCTGGCAGTGTTCAGGGGACCATATGAGATACTGGAAATTGAACCCGGGTCAGCTGCATGCAAGGCAAATGTCCTACCCACTGTGCTATTGCTCTAGTCCCAAGAAACACAGTTTTATCAAGGTACTTTATGGTTTTTTTGTTGTTGTTTTTTTAATTAAATTTTTTTTATTGAATCACTCCCACATGGCAAAGCCTGGCAAGCTACCCGTGATGTATTCAATATGCCAAGCACAGTAACAATTGTCACAATGGAGAAGTTACTGGGCCCACTCGAGCAAATCGATGAACAACGGGAGGACAGTGACAGTGATTGAATCACTGTGACATATAGTTACAAAACATTCATGTCTGAGTTTCAGTCATACAATGATCAAACACCCATCCCTCCACCAGTGTACATTCCCCAACACAAATGTCCCCAGCATATTCTCCCTTTCCCACCCTCCCCCTGTCTCCATGGCAGACAATTTCCCCATACTCTCTCTCTACTTTTGGGAATTATGGTTTGCAATTCAGATAATAAGAGGTTATCATGTTTGGTCCTTTATCTACTTTCAGCACACATCTCTCATCCTGAACGATTCTTCCAACCATCATTGTCTTAGTGGTCCCTTTTCTATTCCAGCTGCCTTCTCCCTCAGCTCATGAGACAGGTTTCCAACTATGGGGCAATATTCTTGGCCCTTGTGGAGGTATTTTGAAACTAATGAACATCGTGGGGATATCAGTTCAACCAACTATACCAGTGTTCTACAGCGGAATAGTTCCTTTTGGTGGTCTAGACAGGCCCACGCATTTGTACTATATATAGACTTTAGCTAGTTCTTAAGAAGTGTATGATGGGAACGTCTCAAAATTAATGTTATTTACCTGCTCGGATGTAAATGCTAAAAGGATGTGGTCTACATTATGGACACGGGCTCTGTAAAATGTGAGAGTAGAAAATGGAAATTTTACGAGTTCTGGGAACAGGAACAGGTGATGTGAGTGAAATGGGGGGAAAAGTCTAATTTTTGCTACATGGCTAGAACTTAATAATAATCTGAAGTACTTTAAAAATATCATGAATAATAGAACCGCAGCATTCTTGGATTAATTGTCTTCACTTTGGCTCCGTCCAGTTGACTGTTCTGAAAAATAACTCTTCTGCGTTTATCGCTGGTCCCCAGCACAGGTGTGTTCCAGGCTAGATCACAGAACCCAACCTCTGGAGGGGCCAGAGCAATAGCACAGTGGGGAGGATGCCTGCCTTGAACACGGCAGACCCAAGTTCGATTCCCAGCATCCCATATGGTCCCTTGAGCACTGCCAGGTGTAGTTCCTGGCAGAGGCAGGAGTAACCCCTGAGCAGCGGAGAAAGAAAAGAAAGAAAAGAAAAGAAAAGAAAAGAAAAGAAAAGAAAAGAAAAGAAAAGAAAAGAAGCCAACCTCTGGAGACCTACTGGGTTGTCAAGCTGATCCAACCCTGGCTGGCTGCACTTACCTCACGTGGTGAGGCCTCTCTCAGAGACTCTGGGTTGGATGGTGGAGATCTCGCAGGCTCTGGGGCACATGGTCCTGCCTGCTCTGTGGCCGGGATGTCTCCAGCTTTTCTGAGAGCAATGCTGCTCACAGACGGATGAGCTGAAGTCAGGCCTTCGGCACAGTCCCCAGCTCCATCCATCACCTAACTTCACCTTGACATCGTCATTGTCCCCAGTGCCAAGAGAGAAGGACCATGATGTCGGGGACAAAGCCCCCTACAGGGGAGAAAAGGCTTTGTGCTTACATTGATGACAAACTTCTTTACCAGATCTTGAGCTGGGACCAGTCCCCACTTGATCTTTGGGTCCTTTATCATTTGGTTTTTTGTTGCAGGGTGGGGGGTGGGAGGGTGTGTTCCCAAGCAGTTATTAGGGAGTCTGGAGTACACTTCTGGTGATACTTGGACAGTTGGTCTGGAAAGTTCAATGGTCTATGAGGTGGGGGCCACCAGAACTACAACTAGTGCTGGGGGCCCAGGCAGTGCCAGGCACCTAACCCCTGGCTCTGAGCTACCTCCACACACCATTTTATTCATTTTGTTTGTTTGGCTGTTTGGGGGCCACACTGGCTGTGTGCAGGGCTTACTCCTGCCTTTGAGCTCAGGAATTACTCCTGGAAGGGCTCAGGGGACCACATGGGGTGCCAGAGACTGAACTTGGGTCAGCCAAATGTGAGGAAAGTACCCTGCCTTCTGTACTGTCACCCCGCACAGGGGTCCTCATTTTCAAGGCGGTCTTCAGAATTTCCTCTCAGGATTTTCAGGATCCTTTGACATCAAAGTCCTGCCTCACACAGGTGTTTTCTTTATGGAGGTAACATATTGTCATGGCACTTAGAGGACTTCTCTCAGCTCATTGTTCAGAGGGGACCACCCCTGACTTGAGGCTCAGGGGTCACTCCCAGCAGTGCCCAGGGGACCACTGAGTGGTGTGAGAGCTCAGTCTTGGGGCTCCCATATACAAACAGGCATCGAAGCTCTCTGACTTCCATCACACTCACACACAAGTGTTTAATAGGGTAAGGAAACAGAGAAACTAAACTGAATGCTTGCCAAGGGGAAGTCAGTTGGTGACCCTCTTCCCCCTGGGGAAAGCCTAAGCTTAACCTATAAAATCATTTAAAAAAAAGCCTAGCATTAACGTATAAAATCATTCCAAGCACTTGGCAATACACACTTTCTCATTTTTTTATGTCAATTCTTACCAGTGTACATGAGTGGAAGACAAGCAGAGCACATGGGACCATTCTTGGCCTAGAAATAAGGAGAGAAAGGCACTAAATTGCCTAACTCACTCTTCTCTTAGCAGTCAAAGAAGAAAGAGATGGAATGAGTCCGTTTCTACTATTGGGGGGTGGAGAGGAAAGATCTTCCCCAAATGATGCCTAGGAGGGCCAGTGACTCTTGAACAAACAAACCAGACCTTTGAACACTCGGCCCCAAGCCTTGCAGTGCCAGGGACCAGCAGGGAACACCCCAGCAGTGTCCAGAGCTATACCTAGAGGTGTTTGGGTGGCACGTGGATCTGAGAATTGAAGTGGTGTCCCCTGGTCCCCTAAACCAGTTTTGAGCCTGTAGTCTTTTACTATACCAGAGAAAGCAGAGCATCAACCTCTCATTCTTCCCTTGGTATGGAGACCACCAGTACAACATGGAATGCTTTCCTTGTGTCTGAACTTGCACTCAGAGCCATTGTCATCCACGTTGCAGACAGCCATCAGCAGGAGAGTGGAGAAGACGTGGGAGATGCAGCAAACTCACTGGCCGTTCCCGGACAAGGCCATCTGGCTCCACCCTTGATCTCATCACCTCCTTCGCTTGACATATTAAAGCTGGAGGGAGGAATTTTCCCCTGAGAAACCCGGGCCAGGTCCTATTTCCAGCAGGTATGTGGGCAGCATCAACTGTGTCCTCCTCCCAGGTATTTTCATATTCCACAACCAGGAATGAAACCTGACACAGAGAGACAGTGAGTCATGGTCGGGTGGATGGATGGATGGATGGATTGGTGGATGGATGGATGGATGGATGGATGGATGGATAGATGGATAGATGGATTGGTGGATGGATGGATGGAGTTAGCAATTGAAAAAGCCTACAGAAAAGGGTCCCAGGGGGAAAGAGCCTCTGCTGGTGGTTTTCTAGACGCTCACTCAGATGATAGCTTGACGCCTCTGTGTCTCCTAGGATCGGACTGTCAATCTGAAGAGCCCTGTCCACCTTCCAAACACTCTTTATCTCTGCGTATCCGAGGATATTCTTAGACACGGTGCTGCTGAGGTAGCAGATGAGTGCTTTTAGTTCTGTGATAAGGATTTGGGGAAATGTGTTCTGCCAGGGTCGGGGAGCTCCACGGTCTCTCTATTACTCTGGCCTGATGACAGCTGCTGGCACTCGGCTCCAAGATCAATAACTGGCTGCCAGTCCAGTAACTCCGCACTGGCTATTTTAAGGATCACCATAGAGACCCATGCTAGACCCAGGGAAATAGATTCAGAGACAAGGAAGCCCACGGTTCCTCCCCTCTAGCCTCTTTGACCTTGGTCTCAAGTCCAGAGGTGCATGCTGTCCATGGGGCCCCCTAAAACTGCTTTCAAGGCAGGGAGTGTCTGTGGCCAGGTGCTTTGCCATGAATCAGCTGTCCCGCTGGTACCCAGACTTTATAACAGTTGCTGAGAAGTGGGAGTCCCAGCTCTGTTGGTCTTCCTGGGTTGCTTTGCAGTTCAGTTACCTCTTTTCCCAATAAAGTTCCAGGGAATTTTCAAACTACCCAGTCCATCACCAGAAAGTCCTAATTCATAAGTTTCCTTTACAAAAATGAATTTATGGACCTTAGTCACCTTTCTTTCCTTTGAAAAAAATTATTATTTTTTAATCTTTTGGTTTTGGAGCCATACCTGGTAGTGCTCAGGGGTCACTCCTGGTTCTGCTCTCAAGAACAACTCCAGCAGTGCTCAGGGGAATATATGGGATGGTGGGAATCAAGCCTGGGTGGGCCACATGCAGAGCAAGGGCCCACCCATTGTATTATCTCTCCAGTTCCTAAAATTTATTATTATTTAATTTGGTTTTTGGGCCACACCTGGCAATGCTCAGGGGTTATTCCTGGTTCTGCACTCAGTAATTACTCCTGTAAGTGCTCAGGGGACTATATGGATGTCGGGGTTCTAACATCAGCCGAGGACCTCCAGAACCAGCCACAGCCATGCTGAGACCACACTCCACACATCCAGACAAGCCTCATGCATGAAGGAGCTGGCAAAAGAACCCAGGCATGCGGGTCCCAGGGCTGAGATCTCCAAGCCTGCTCGGAACGGGACTGGCCTTCTCCCAGATGCCCCATCTTCCAGTAGGTAGGCATTACACCCACTAGCTGCTGCCAGTGCCAGGTGGTCCCATCAACGGCCAAGACCCAGAGACTATAAAACCCAGCTCCTGGAAGCACGCGGCCGCATTCATGGCTGCGCGACATCTTATTATCTTATTTTTACTTTGGAGAACCCGGCAGGTCTACTGAAAGTATCCTGCCTGCATGGGCAAACTTCCCATGTCATATTCAATATGGCAAATACCAGTAACAATGATAGGTCTCATTCTCCTAGCCCTGAAAGAGCATTGAATATGGCTCTTTTAAAATCTCAGGGCCAGGAAGAAGGAGACGTTACTGGTGCCTGCTCGAGGTACCCGACAAACAACAGGATGATCATGATAGTAATTTGGCTTTTGGGCCACACCTGGCAATGCTCAGGGGTTATTCCTGGTTTTGCACTCAGTAATTACTGCTGTAAGTGCTCAGGGGACTATATGGATGCCGGGGTTCTAACATCAGTTGGCCATGTAAGGCAAGTGCCCTACCAACTGCACTACTTTTCCAGTCCCTAAAATTTATTTTTAAATAAAAAATTGGGGGGGGGTGACCCCAAAGCAGGACTTACACTTGCTCTGTGCTCAGGGATCACTTCAGGTGGGACTCAGAGTTCCATATACAGTGCTGGGGATAGAACCACGGTTGGCTGTGTGCAAGGCAGGTGCCCTACCACATCCTTTTTTTTTACTCTCTTTCTTTTGTATAGAAAGAAGCTCTGAGAAGCCTCTAACAGAATGGGACCATTTTTGACCTAATAAAACTTTTTACAAGGCTTGGAGTTCATTTACCCTGAAATATGTGATAAAATTGGTACCGCATATGAATTTCCATTTCCTGTACTCTCTTGGAGAACAGATGTTACAATTTCTTTTATGGTAATTATGACTAATAAAAAAGACTTTGTAGGGGCTGCGGTGATAGCTCAAGTGAGAGGGCATATACCCAGCAGGTGGGGAGCCACATGCCTGCCGAATCCTATTCAGCACTGCTGGGGGTCGGCCCTATTTTAAAAAATCTGAAAATTTTGGCTAGAGAGAGAGCACAGTGGGTCGGGTGCTTGCCTTGCATAGCAGACCTGGGTTTGATCCCCAGCATCCCATATGGTCCCCCGGGAACTGCCAGGAATAATTTGTTAGTGCAGAGCCAGGAGTAACCCCTGAGCATCACCAAATGTAACACACACACACACACAATAGAAAAACTAAAAATTGGCCTTGTAAGGCCTTGTATGCAGCTGACTCTGGTTCAATCCCCAGTACTGCACATTGTCCCCCAAGTCACCACCAGGAATGATCCCTGAGTACAGAACCATGAAAGGCTCCTGAGCACTGCTGTGTGTGGCTTCCAAATCCACAAAACCCTGAAAAAATTAAAAATAAGGAAAAAAATAGTATGAACTTCACTTAATTATTTGAAGTGAATAAAAATATATGAAAATCTATAGAGAACAAGTTAATTCAAGGAGCCAACAACTCCATCTTAGAAATAAAACAGGATAGTTTTACCTTCCCAATGCCATCTTTAAATTAAAAAAAATTTTTTCCCCACTGTTCCAGAGATCAACTGATGGGCCTCAAACATGCAAGGCAAGAGTTCTACTGCCAAGTCACATCCCTGCCACAGCCATCCTCTCTGCGTGTATATGTGGGTGAGCATGTGTCCTAAGGTAGGAAATATGTGCTGAGAAAGAGCATTCCAAAAGGAAAAAATTTGTGCACTCCATTATTTGGACGTGGGCAACTTCAAAATGGGCGGCCCTGGTAATATTTCTTGTTTTTGTTTTTGGTTTTTGGGGGCCATGCCCAGGGCTGCTCAAGGGCTACTTTTGTGGTGGTGTTTGGAGTTGCTTCTGGCAGTGCTCGGGGGCCCGTGTTGTATTATAACCCTCTGTATTATCTCTTGACCTCCTGCCATACCAGGGCACACTGCATCTTCACATGCAGCCCCTGCCCTGGTTATAGACTCGGTGTACCTTCCCTTTCTCCCTCCCTACTGCCTACAGTTCCTTCTCTCTCTGCACCCTTAGACTGCATTGTCTGCCCACCTTTGTTTGCCTGCCAACCCCTTTTTGGCCACAAGGCTGTATTGAAAGGGCATCCCAATGGAAAGCCCATTTCAGGCAGAATATAGTGGCACCTGTGCTCCCTCCTCCCTGAGCTCCCTCTGACCCCAGCACTGCCATTTAGTCAGGGCTGGAGAGATGGTACAAAGATCTAGCATCTGGCACCTGCAGTGTCGTGGCTGTGGTCCTGACACTAATACAAATCCTGGCACCACTGAATGCACCCCCTGAGTACAAAACCAGGTGTGCCCTCCCCCAACTCCAATTTCTCTAGTTCTTCATTCATTAATTTATTACTTTTATTACTTTTTTGCTTTTTTGTTTTTTTCTTGTTTGGGGGTTTAGGGACACACCTTGAAGAGCTTAGGAACTATTCTGGACTCTGTGCTCAGGAGACCTTACATGTGGTGCCAGGGAATTTAAACCCCGGTCGGCTGTGTGCAAGACATGAGCTTTACCTCTTACAGTATCTTTCTGGTCTTTATCATTTTATATTTTGAGCAAGCACTGAGGCATTCCTATTGAGTGACATTCCTGGCTGTGTTCATCATTTTAAGTGAAACATACTTGCTTGGATCCCTTGATAAACCAGGATTTTCCCTATGTTCTAGAGACACAGTGAGGAAAAATAGATGGTCCCTGTTGTTTATAAGCAAGTCAAAGGGTCCATTCAGATGAAGATGTGGGTTAGAATCACAGCATTCTTCTTTATAGAGGGTAGTTGAGGAAAGCTTGTGAGCTGAAGCCTAAACAGATGCAAACAAGTCAGTCACGTGAGGGGTGACGACAGCATTTTCCAGAACACATGGCCCCATGCCCACTGTCTCCACCCCAAGGGTAAGAGTTGCTTATAACTTATTGGCTTCCCAATGCCTGGCACAGCGCCCAGCCTATATAGGTGCTCAGGATGTGACCATCAATGTATTTTGTGAATGAATGAATGACAGAATGAGCAAAGTTATATTGGCTCAGAATAAATGTCAGTTATCAAACTTGCATCAACCTCCTTTCCCATGAAATATTAACACCGACCCAAATCAGACCCTTCCTGAGTGCTAACGACTGCAGGAGAAAGGGATTTCCTGAACCCTGGAACCAGGGAATATGCAAGTGCAGAAAGTTTGCCTGGTTTTAGAGTCTGCATGCTTGAGTCTAATTCCCTTTATGAAGACGTGAATTACCAGGACTGGAGTATCTATCTTCACCCCATTGTCACTACTATTTTCACAATATTGAAGATAATTATCCCCAATGAGTAGTTAGCATAACCCAAGGGGGGAAGGGACTCCCCACAAATTCTTGTTGCTCCTATTAGAGTTCAAGGAAATGGAGAGCCATTTGGGCCCTAAGAAGACCAGGCTCATGCCTGGTTGTGCTCCTAAACATGAAAATGAGACTGGCTTCATAGATGAGTGACCCGGGCTGTTGCATGAGGCGGTGGGCTTAGAACGGCCTTGCACTTGGTTTATTGCTCTGCTGGCAGCATCTTGAGATGCATGATAGTTTTGGAATAAGGATTCCACATTTTCATTCTGCAACAGAGCCTGCAAATTATATAACTCTACCTGCTTCTCTTTCTGCCCTATTGTGGGGGGAATGTGCATAGCTTTCAGTCCCACCCAGAGGTGCCTGATGTGAAGAAAAGGGAGTTGGGAGGTTCCTTGCCTGCCTCTCCAAGAGGGGCAGAGGAACTCAGGTCGGCCTGATCTGCTGCGTGCAGGGCAAACGCCCTACCCACTGTGCTATCGTTCTTGAATATAATATTCAAGGATATAATATTCTTGAATATAATATAAATATAATATAATATAATAGAGCGTGGTAAGCAGCGAGAGTATCCTGCCCGCACAGCAAAGCCTCGCAAGCTCCCTGTGGCATATTCAATATGCCAAAAACAGTAACAAATCTTACAATGGAGACATTAATGATGCCCGCTTGAGCAAATCAGTGAACAATGGGAGGACAGTGCTACAGTGCTACTTATATATTTATATCAAATATATAATTTATAATATATAGTTTTATATCTTAACTACATTTATAGTTTTATATTTTCAGGTCTTATATTTAGTCTTTATTTATTTATTTTTGGGTCACACCCGGTGATGCTCAGGGGTTGCTCCTGGCTCTGCACTCAGGAATTATTCTTGGCGGTGCTTGGGGGACCATATGGGATGCTGGGAATCGAACCCGGGTCAGCCGCGTACAAGGCAAATGCCCTACCAGCTGTGCTATCACTTCAGCCCCTATATTTAGCCTTTACATATAAGACCTGAAACTATCAAATTCCTAAGAGAATTTTATAGATGGAGAAAAAGTCTCCTTGATGTGGATCTTGACAATGATTTTTTTTCCTATGACACCTAAAGTCTAACAACAATACAAAAAATTGGGATCTGGAATTATTGCACACTGGAAAGTTTTTGCCTAGCAAAGAAAATAGACAAAATGAAAATACAGTATTTTTTTTCTGATTTTAAAAGTGTTGCTGACAGAGAGATAGTACAGCAGAGAGGGCATCTGCCTAGTATGCAGCCAAATGGATTCAATCCCCAACACCTCATATGTTCCCCTGAGCATGGTTAGGAGTGAACCCTGACCAGAACCAGGAGTAAGCCCTGAGAATAGTCAGGTATAACCCAGCCTCTGCACTGCCTCTCAAAAAAAAAAATTGCATATACAGACTGGAGATGGTAGACAAAAGCATTATCTAGGACACAGGCCCTAGAGCAGAGCAAGATACAGAAAGCCTGTGTCCTCTCTGTAAACTCTGAATCCTGGTGACAAATTTCCTTCTACTTTGAATGTTTTTTAGGCTCCCTCTCAGTTGGATACCCAATTTAAAAAGCTCAATAATTTGTAGCATCCAGGGGAATTATTTTTATTATTAATTAAATAATTAATTAATTTGCTTTTTTTGGTTCACACCTGGCAATGCACAGGAGTTACTTCTGGCTCTGCACTCAGGAATTACTCCTGGCGGTCCTTGAGGGACAATATGGGATGATGGGAATTGAACCTGGGTCGGCTTGCATGCAATGCCCTACCTGCTGTGCTATTGCTCCAGCCCCCAGGGGAACTATTTTAAAATTATACTTGTAGTCTCCTTTTGCTCAATTATGATGACATGTAATAACAGTCAACTATAAGCCTCTTTGAATAGTAACTAAAATATTGATTAATATATGTGAAATAATTTTATTCCTCCTGGAAAATGCCCCTTTCTTTGGGTAAAGGTGACTTTGCCTCTAATATGTACCTTCCTCTTGCTGTCTGCACACCTAGCCTCTCTTGTTTTCAGCCCCTTCTTGTTGCCTGAAGGAGCTGTAGAGGTCTCTATCACTTGATTCCCCCCCCCCCACCTCCCGCTGGTAACCCCCACGTTTCTCTTGCCATGGAAAGACTCATATTGTGGAAGTTGCAGTGTTGTGGGCTGGTCAGGTAACTACTGTTACTTAGCAACTTTCTCATGCTTTGTTAAGTTGGGCTGTTCAATCTCCTTAATGAATAAGAGCATCAAGCCAGGTAATTGATGCCTGGACATTTAGCTCATGAATAATTGACTGTCTGGGTAATCCTAGATACATTTCCTCGATCAGATTGTACAATGGAACAGTCATGTCATAGCCAGTGTCGAATGTGTGTGTGTGTGTGTGTGTGTGTGTGTGCGTGCTCGTGTGTGTGTGTTCATCGCTTTTATGATGTCATAAATCTGCTTTCTTGACCTGAAAACTCAGGCAAACAATGAAAGCACCGATCCTCCTGAGGCCAGAACTTTCCTCCACCAGAGCTCACCCTTTCCCCTTTCCTTAGGGTTTAGGAAAGTTTTCATTTGCTTGTTTATCTTTTTCGAGTATCTTTTCCCACATACATCAGGAAGCAATGTGGTTGAAAGGGGAGGAGGGCATGGGGAGTTGGATTTCCTGGGCAATGCCAATCACTTACTCTGTAGTGCTCACACCAGTCTTAGACTTATTTATTCATGTATGCATTCCTTCAATATGTTTGTTGAGTACCTCCTATGTGCTGGGCACTGGACAGCCCACGAGAAAAAATGCTGTTGATGTCAGCTCTCATGGAGCTTATACTAGGGTGGGAACACATGGGTGATACATGGCGAAACGAGCAGAGGAACAAGCCAACTTCAGATAGGGGCGGGTGTCAGATTGAAAATGACAATGGGAGCAATGAGATAGGTCTGGGGCAGACGAGAATCATTTTGATTGGATGCTCACAGAAGGCCAAGAAGTTGTCTCAGGTGAGGTGACATTTGAGCTACCCGTTGAATGACAAGGAAGTGGCTGTTGGGTGAGGAAACCGGGGAAGAAGATTCTAGATAGAGGGATGTGCAGGGAAAGGTTCTGAGATGAGCATGGACTTGGCATGTTGGAGGGTCAAAAAAATGACCAGAGTGCTGGAGCAGAATGAGGGGGGAGCACGGTCTCAAGTGGGGCAATGCCCACATTCACTATTGAGCTTTTGGTTGTTATTGATTTGGAGCCACATGCTCAGGGGTGACTCCTGGCTCTGCACTCAGGAATCACTCCTACCTATGCTTAGAGGACCATATGGGATGCTGGGGATCGAACCTGGGTCAGCCACATGCAAGGCAAGCACTTTATCTGCTGTGCCATTGCTTTGGCCCATCACATAAGGTTGGATGCCTTTCAAGACCATAGAAAAATGGGGTCTTCCCTCAGCAATAGGGTCATAAGTGAGGGATATCGCTTGATCACTTGACATCCTGTTGCTCATCGATTTGCTTGAGCGGGTGCCAGTAACATCTCCATTCGTCCCTGTCACATGCTAGTGTAGCCCAATGGCGTCTACTCGCTCCAGGAACACGAAGAGCCTCAAACCTATCATTCAAGGTCTTGAGAAGAAGTCTGACCATCTAGTAGGTGGGCGGCCATGTGATCTTCTGATGTCCTGTGGAATCCAATCAGTTACAGCTCTAGTCCAGCGGTCATCTCTAAATCTCATTTTGTGTCCAGCCCATCTGATTTTTGATGCCTTGGCAAATGAGACAGCGTCCCTGATCCTGATTCTCGAGCGTCAATGGAGGTCAGAACTCCGGATTGTTTCTCTCACTTGAGTGAAGCGTGATACTCCAAATATAGCTCTTTCGATTCCTCTTTGGGAAACAGTGAGGGATATAGACGCAACTAAAGTTTTCCAAATATGTCTCATCTAGGGTTACAAACTGTGTCATGCTTCATGTATGATGATCATATGTTCAAGCTCTGTTCAGGTGAGTTCATTTACTCTGTACATATTCCTTGAACTCTGAGCTCTGTTTGTGACCCTAGATCTATTGAAACCACTGAAGTTAACTCCTACTCTCAGTGAACTTATTTTCTGTTAGCAAACTCGACCTTGAATTGGGAAATAAATAAAACACAGCGGGCTGGAGCGATAGCACAGCGGGTAGGGCGTCTGCCTTGCATGCAGCCAACATGGCCGACCGAAGTTCGATTCCTCTGCCCCTCTCGGAGAGCCCGGCAAGCTACCGAGAGTATTCGATATGCCAGACACAGTAACAACAAAGTCTCCAATGGAGACGTTACTGGGCCCACTCGAGCAAATCGATGATCAACGGGAGGGCCTTTACTTTACTAGGGTATAGAAGATGACAGGAGTTGCGGAGGTAAATAGGGCCAGAGAGGAAATTGAATATTTTTCCTGAAAGTAGGGCCTCCCCAGCAGTGCTTGAGAGCCATCAGGGCTGCAGTCAACGGAGCTCAGGGGCCCAAGGCAAGCCCTTCACATGCAGGGCATGCGCCAGCCTCCATGGCCCAGATATTTAGACATTTATTTATTTATTTACCTATTTATTATCAATTTATTTTGCTTTTGGGGTCACATATGGCGATGCTCAGGGATTACTTGTGGATTTGTAGTCAGGAATTACTTCTTGCAGTGTTTGCTGGATCATATGCAAGATTGAAACTAGGTTGGCCGCATGCAAGGCAAATGCCCTCCCCACTGTACTATCACTCTGACCCCTCACTAGACTTTTTCAATAGAATAATCACAAAAGGGTTTACTGAGAATATGTGATTGGAGCTGATAACCAAAGGAAGTGTGAACATCAGGGGAAAGAGATTTCCAGAGTGTGAGAACAAAGAACAGTACCCCCTTTCCCGACTCCCCCTGCAAAAAACTTCCCTGCTGCTTGCCTGGCTCCAGCTTGGATTACATCCCCTGCCCCTTTAAAACTGTCATGGGGACCACACCTGGGAGTATTCAGGGCTTATTCCTGGTTTTGCATTCGTAGATCACTCTCCTACAGGTTCAGGAGAACCATATGAGGTGCTGAGTATCAAACCCAGGTTGGCCATGTGCAAGGCAAGTGCATTACCACTGGGTTAATTCTCATGTGCTATTATTTGCAACATTGATAATGGTAGAATTTCATGCAAAGGAAAACACCAATATCACATTATCTACCAGAGTGTTAGCTTCCCTCCACCATGCCTCAGGCCCGATCCCCCATCCTCCCTACAACGACATTCTTCCTATTAAAGATCAGTTCTCAGATTCTGCTGCCTTTGTGCCTTTGTTGTTCCTTTACTATGGTGCTTTATATTTCACATATGAGGGGGATTATCCTGTATCTGTCTTTCTCATGACTGCTCCTCATCATGATAACCCTCCTGATTCATTCCACCTTATTGCAAATGGCATTATTTCATTTTTTCTTATAGTCAAGTCCTATTCCATTGTGTATATGTAATATTGTTTTTTTATTTAGTCATCTGCCCTTGGACACTTGGGTAATTTCCAGATTTTGGCCATTGTGAATTGTACTGAAATGAACAGGGAAGCGCAAATGTCTTTTCTGGAGAGTTTTTGCGTCCTTGGGGTAGATGTCCAGAGGTGGAATTGCTGGGTCACGTGGAAGTTCAATTCCTAGTTTTGTGAAAAGTACTCATAGTCTTTTCAAAAAAATTGGACCAGTCTACATTCCCATCAGCCACGGACAAAGGCTTCTTTTTACCCACATCACTGCCATCACTGGTTGTTTCTATTCTTTGCGATGTGTATGTGACAGGATCACTGGCATGAAGTGAGAGCTCACTGTTGCTTAGATTCGAATGTCCCTGATGATGAGTGATGCCAAGCACTTTTTCATATGCCTGTTAACCATCTGTAGCTCTTCTTTGAGGAAGTTTCTGTTCATTTCTCCCCCTATTTTTGGATGGGGTTGTTTTTCCTTTTCCTTATATAGTTCTAGCAACACCTGGTATATCATTGTCAGATGAGTAGTATGCAAATACTTTCTCCCAGTCTGTGGTGTGTCCTATTACTCTGGTTATCATTTCTTTGGCCAAACTAAGAAGCAAGAGCTTCTTAGTTTAATGCAGCCCATTTGTTTATCTCTTTGCATTGCTTCTGTTTGCAATGCTAATGACACTAATCCCAGAAGACACTCTAGATTCAATGTCTTGAAGGGTTCTAGTGTTTTCATCAATATAATTGATGAATTCTGGTCTGATATTAAGATTTTTTTTTTTTTGCTTTTTGGGTCACATCTGGTGATGCTCAGGGGTTACTCCTTGCTCATGCACTCAGGAATCACTCCTGGCGGTGCTCGGGGGACCATATGGGATGCTGGGAATCGAACCTGTGTCGGCCATGTTGGCTGCGTGCAAGGCAAACGCCCTACCTGCTGTGCTATTGCTCCAGCCCCGAGGTCTGATATTAAGATTTTTAATCCATTTGATTTGACTTTTGTTAGGAAGGGGTCTGATCTTTCTTTCTTTCTTTCTTTCTTTCTTTCTTTCTTTCTTCCGGCATATGGCCCACTAGTTTTCCCTTTTGTGAGATATTTGACTCAGATTCTTATTACTCTCCTGGTTAAAATATTCTTTCACACGTGGAATAAAGCATAATTAAATCCCCATGAATTACAAAGGCCTTGTTTATAGCATCGCCATCGCCTCTCCAGATTTACTGCCCTTTCCTCTTTTATTAGCCCCAGACATAATCACCTTCCTCCAGGTCTTTGAACATGCCAGCTTATCCCCAGAGCAGCATTTACTAATTTCTCCAAAATTCCTCCTCAGGGATTGTCATATGGCTTGTTCCTTCTTGCTCAGGTCTTTGCAGCTCAGAGAATACTTTCTTAATACCACTCCCAAGTCCCCTGTCTAGGCTCTACTACACAACCACACCCCTCATAGCAGTTATCCAAGGCTCACCAAATAGAACACTTAACCCCTTTTCAAAAGAATGCAGATATTTCCCTCAGCACAGGAACACCATGGTACCTTAAGAGCTTATGTGGTGTTTTGTCCCTCTGAGGGATGGAGAGATGATACAGTGGGTAGAGCTCTTGCCATGCACGTGGGTCACTTAGATTTCATCCCTGACATCCCCGATGGTCCCCCGAACACTGTCAGCAGTAATTGCTGAGCACAGAGTCAGGAGTACTCCCTGAGCATTGCTGGGTGTGGTCCCAAAACAAAAACCCAATATGCGTTTTGAGAAAACGTTTCTAAATGTGGGCTGAAATGTAACTGAGTGTCCCCCTACCAAATAATGAAGCTGACAGCTTTAACAGAATATTCATCATTCCAGGTACTTCTGTTTTCAACTGATCTGATTTGGATGTTTGGAAGATCCAAATTGCAAATACATACAAAACTCTCTAAGTTTTTGCTCAGGAAATAGGATACAAGAGCATAATTAATGTTTAAATTGCCATTCCCTAAGAAAGCCAAAAATGCCTGAGTCAAAGATAATAAAAAAGTTTCCAGGTTCTCTGGATTTTGAATCCACTAGAACTTAGATGCTGAACCCAGAAATAAGAAAATCTTTGTTTTCCTGTTCATTGAATTAAGACAACTTTAAAAACCATCATAAGTTCAGATAAACCACATGGGGAGATATGGAAGGGGAATGGTCTGTTTATAGTATTTTTTATTTTGTCAAGAGACAAATTTCAGTCAAGGGAAGGTGCCTATCTGCAAAACCCTCTGGACTAATGTGTAAAATATGTCAATGTTGAAGTCAAAATACACCCAAAGCTGCAAAAACCTTTTATCCAGGTTTATGCCATGGTTTTGACCAGAGAGACATGGATCTGACAATATAAGACTGCTGCTCCCATAGTCACCAATAGCATTCACCCCCAGCACCTACAAATAAACCCGCCAGGTCAAAACAACTCCAGGACTCCCAGAATTTTCAGTAGCACTGTGCTTAAGAACATAGAATAAAGAAATATGTGTATATGTAATTATATATATTTATATAACTTTTGCATGGACAAACAAAATTAAAATTTTATATTTTTATTTAAAATTTTATTTTAAATAAATTATATAATATATAATTATATATAATTTTATAACAAAGCCAAATAATTGTTATATTTTATTTAAAGTATATAAATTTAAATTATATAAATTATATAAATTTTATAAAATATGAAAAATGTTATATTTTATATATTTTTATAATATACAATAAATATTTTTCCTTGTCCAATGATATATTGAAACTCAGGAGATGGCTCACAGTGGTGGAGTGCTTGCTATACATATGAAAGCCACATGGTCCATATATGCACTTATAGACCCTTTATATATAAATACATGTATATATATACTAATATACCCTTTATATATGCATACATGTACATATATGCATTATAGACACATGTGCATTTATATACCTTTCATACACACAAATCACTGTCACTGTCACTGTCCTCCTGTTGCTCATCCATTTGCTCGAGCGGGCCCAGTAACGTCTCTATGTGACACTTGTTACTATGTTTGGCACATCGAATACATCACGGGGAGCTTGCCAGGCTTTGACCTGTGGACAAGATACTCTTGGTAGCTTGCCAGGCTCTCCCAGAGGGGCGGAGGAATCGAACTCGGGTTGGCCATGTTGGCTGCGTGCAAGGCAAACACCCTACCCGCTGTGCTATCGCTCCAGCCCATACACACAAACATATGTATTTATATATCTTTTATACACACAAATTTATCCATTAGCTCAAATTTGTTGGTGGATTAAGTAAGAGACTATTAAGTTTCTTTGGTGCCCACCTTTTGTTGGTTCATTATCAGAACAGGGGGGCTATAAGAGCTTTCCTCCAGAGGATGACAGGAAAGGGGGTGGTATCTTCAGCCTCCAGCTTAGGATGAATTAACAGGATTGCTGGGACCCCAGTCCTGATCTCCCTACTCCCCTCTCCTGTCCCGCAACCTCAGCATTTCTGAGTAGGGCTGGCCATCCACTGAGGAGGTAACAACGACAAAAATTTTACTACTGCATTGTGTGTGTGTGTGTGTGTGTGTGTGTGTGTGTGTGTGTGTGTTTAGAGCTTTACAAGGGAATGGGACTGTTTCTCCTGGGCACCTGCTGGGGTGTGAGGGGGACTCAGGAAGAGAAAGGAGTGCTGTGTTTATATGCGAAAGTCTGTCTGTCCACTCCACTTCCGAACTGAAAAGCTGTCCAGCCTGACCTCACGGAAGGCCCTGAGGATGGAGGCAAAGCCAAGTGGTGGCTCTTGGCCTGAAAGCCTGGGTCCCTTTCAAACCCCAGGAGAGTCCCCCTTTCCTCCCTCCTTGAGGTCCAACACCAATTTTATTTTTTTCTTTTCAAATTCAGGAGCTACCTGAATTATTCAGGACCTGGGGTGGTGGCAGGCCGGGACACCTCTGTGGGTCTGTGTCTGCGTCTGTGTCTGGTGGCGTTTCTGAAGGGAAGCCATCTGGCCCCTCTGGGCTTCATCCCTGGGCTTCTCTCTAGGCTGGTAAGGTGTGGCGGCCTCTGAGGCCGCCAAACCCATCAATATTTCACAGCCTTAATTAAAGTAAGCCGAGAGCTGTCCCTCTCTCGGCAACTGGCTTCCTTTTCCAAAACAAGCACCTGGCATCCTAAGCAGAGGGTACAGAGAGAAAGAGAGAGAGTGAGCGAAATAGGAGTTTGGCTGAAGAGGGGTGGAGAGCATGCACCCCATGCTTTCATTGTGCAGAACCTCTCCTGGTTGCAAACCTGCCAGTCAGGCAGTTCATGCTCTGGTGCTGGTTTTGATCAGAAAGAGGTTCAAGTCCGTTTTGGGGGGCATGCTTTCTTCCTTCTCTTTCTTGATGACTCTAGAGGGGCATTTCAGATTGGCTGCTGGGAGTGGTAGCTTGAAGCTGTGTGCACTGGTCTGATGCGAATTAGCCCAGAGCTCTGCACAAAGGCTTCATAAAAGGACCAGGGGAGGGGTTGAAGGGTGGAGTGGGGTGAGGCTGATTCTCCACTGTCTCCATCTCCTAGCTTTCCACAGGGACCCCTAAGAAGCCCAGGTCAGCGTGCCATCCAGCCCTGCGGGCAGGGGAGCCCGGAGCCCTGCGATTTATACATCTATTAATTACCTCCAGCATGGAAGAACTTCCTATAAATACAGTGGCACTTTAGATAAAACTTTCATGCAGCTATTTAGATCCTTTAAAATATAAATGATTTCCTCTAAATTTTTTATCATAAATCAGGGCATGGAGCTAGGCGACAAGACGCCGATTTCCCCCCTGATGGGAGCCAAGCCTTCACTTGTTTTCCTTTTTTTTTTTCTTTTTCACATTTCTTTTTCTTTATTTTTTTTTTAATAGAGTGGTTAAAGGCTCTGCTTTTTTTCTGCATCGGGGGCTTTGGGGAAGTGAAGAAATGGCATGAGATGGATGAAATGCCTCCTTTTCCTGGACACTGCCTAGTGTTAGGAAGGCCCCCTCCCCCAAGCCCACCCCCCAACTCAGAACCTCTCCCCGTCTCTTATTCTGGGGTGGCCTCAGGGAGCACACTTAGCTTCTGTGTGGAATCAGGCAATTGTGACAGTTGCTTGGCAAATACGAGCTCAAGAAGCAACTGTGGCAGACAAGTGGCCTCCCCTCTCTGGGCCTCAGGGTCCTTCTCCATTCAGAAAAGGTAAGGGGATGGTTTTTGTAAACATGAAGGCAATGCCAAGCTTGACGTTTCTAGAAGCAAGGACCTGGTAGACCTTGTTTCTCCCTGACCTACCATGAGCCGACCAGAGCCCAGCGGCCCCATAGACCACGGCTGAAGAAGAAGAACTGAATCTCCTGCACACTCGTCAGAATTGGAGGGTCACTCATTGGAGATCCTTTGTCCTCTGCCCCCTCCCAGGAGTACCTTTGGGACACTGAAAGTGATGGATGCTCAGAGTGGGGTCCAGGAATGACCTGTCCGGGGTCACATAGCAGGTAGTAGTGTCCATCTTTGTGTTTGAAGTCAGGTCCTTTGTGTGCCGCCTGACACCTCTTGCCCGCTGAAGGGCGTCATATACACCGGCTGGATAAGAGAAATAACCAAATCCTGTGGTCACGGCAGAGCTGACAGCCAGCTCCACTCCGAGGAAGGCTGGTGTGAAGACTTTTTAAGTTCTAGGACCCTATGGTTTCTTTACTCTTTTTTTTTAAAGGTAGGGGAGGGGAGGTGGGGGAGGGGAGGGAAGGGGAAACAATAGTCACACAAATGGCAACATTTATTTATGTATTTATTTATTTATTTTTGCTTTTTGGGTCACACCCAGCGATGCTCAGGGGTTACTCCTGGCTCTGCACTCAGGAGTTACTCCTGGCGGTGCTCAGGGGACCATAAGGGATGCTGGGAATCGAACCTGGGTCGGCAGCGTGCAAGGCAAACGCCCTACCCGCTGTGCTATCTCTCCAGGCCCTCTTTACTCGTTTTTGTAAGTGGGGGATTAATGGGGGCACCCCTGGAGGTGCTCAGGGCCTACTCTTGGCTCTGTGCTCAGGGATCACTCTCAGGGGACATATGAGGTGCTGGGCTGGAACCCGGGTGGGTCATATGCTATGTTCTAGGACCCTTGTGGTTTCTTTTTCTTTTAGCTTTTGAGGGGGGCAGGCTTGGGGCCTACCCAGCTGTGATTAGGACTTAGTTCCTCATTCTGTGCTCAGAGATTACTCCTGATGATGCTCAGGAACACACTTAACTGAGGTGGGCCAGCCCATATGCAAGATGAGCACCTTAATGTCTCTCCCCCCCCCCCCACACACACACACACATACATCTCTCCAGCCCCCTGTAGGACTCCTATGAGATGAAGAAGACAACCCATCCACCTGGACCAGGAGTCCCACCAGAAGCTTAGGGCCAGCTTCCTTGGCACCAGCGCAGAGACAGCCACGCTCTCCTTTTCTCCAGACACACGTCCACAGTGCTCAGCACTTCTCAAAGCTCAGTGCTCAGGGACACTCTTAGCAGGGAGATCAGGCAGTGGGAGGATCTGGCTGGTCTCTTTTGGTCCCTGAATGGAGATGTTGAACCATCTCCAGCTCTGGGCCCTGGGGTTCTTTTTTATTTTATTTTATTTTTTATTGTGTGTGTGTCACACTTGGGGAATGGTCAGGGGTTCCTCCTGGGGACGCTCAGGGGACCCTATGGAATGCTGGGTGTCATGCAAGGCAAACGCCCAACCTGCTGTGCTATATCTCCTGCCCTGCCCTGGGGTTCCTACAGCTCATCCCTTACTGGAGCATCACGGAGGGAGTACAACGGGAGGGCTATCTGTCTGATTCCACATCTGCAATAAAATTGTGGGCAGGGGGCAAGGGCTTGGACACCCCTCTATTCAGCTCCCTCATTTTGCAGATGAAGGTTGGAGGAGGGAGGGAAGGAGAGAGGGAGGGAGAGAAAGAGGCAGAAAGGGCCTCGCGTGCCTACACCCGCCGCTGCCCCGCCCCTGTGCGGAGCCCGCCTGGCTTCGGCCTCCGGTCCCTCTGGGCGGCTCGGATCGTCCTGAGCCCTGCACAGACAATGCGAGGCCAGCGGCGAGCAGCGTCGCGGCAGCAGCTGCGCAGGCGGCGAGTACATGTGAGAAGTTTGAGAAAGGAGAGAGAGAGAGAAAGGGAGAGCAAGAGGTGGCCGGCACCTGGCCCGCACCCGCCAGCTGCCTCCCTGCCTCCCCGTGACGCCCCGCCAGCTCCCATTCCAGCCCGCACCCCCTCTGGCTCCGGTGGTGGAGCACAGCCAGAGGGGCAGGTGGGAAGGGGGGCGCCTCTTGGCCTTCCCTGGTGCCCCCACCGGAAGCCGGCCTGGAGCTGGGCCAGCCCCAGCACCTCCAGAGTGGAAGCCAGGCCTGGTCCAGGCCGGGAAAGGAGTGATGCGCGGCTCAGCCACTTCCCTGTGACTCGGCCATGTCTCTAGTGGCCCAATGCTGGGTTTTACAACCCCGGGCTCCTTAAACTTGGGTTCCAGCCTCTGAAGTGTGGTTGGTGGCCTTGGGCACCTCCGTGGCTCTGTGCCTTTGTTCTCATGCCTGTAAAGGGGAGATCCTAAGAGGAACTCCATGGGCTAAGCATTGGGCATCCCTGGCACAAAACACTGGAACATGCAGCCTGGCCTGGCACCCAGGAGCCACTCCCCAAGGGACTACTACAACGTGTGACTCCCTGTCACTCAGAGTCACTCAGGCGGCTGTTTGTTCTACATATATTACTGTAGCAAGTGCCAGGTGATGCCTGGACTGTGAGTACAGGGTCTGTTAACTCCCTCCTGAGGGCCCACTGGGCAGCTCAGGGGTCCAGCACCTGCTGCTCATGTGGGGGGCCCTGAGTTTAATCCCTGACTCTCCTAAGAAAGAAAACTTCTTCAAGAAAGCCCTAACTAAGGTCTTGGAGACGGTGGTGGGGGAAAGGTGACAGTGGTGGTGGAATTGGTGTTGCAACATTGAATGCCTGCGACAAATCATCATGAACAACTTTGTAAATCATGGTGTTGAAATAAAGGGGGAAAGAATAAAAACTCTGGACTTAAAAAAAAAAAGTCCTAACGTTTTTAATGAGCAGAGAACATTTAATTTTATTTTCTGTTTGGAAGATGCAAAAGACTATAAGAGGAAACTCTCTTAGTCTTGGCGAAACTTACATTAGGCCACAGCGTGACCTCTGCTCTACTCAGTTCAGTGTAGGGCTGGAGCGATAGCACAGTGGGTAGGGCATTTGCCTTGTATGTGATTGACCCGGGTTTGATTTCCGGCATCCCATATGGTCCCCGGGCACTGCCAGGAGTAATTCCCAAGTGCATGAGTCAGAAGTAACCCCTGTGCATCGCTGTATGTGGCCCCAAAAGTAAAATAAATAAATAAATAAATAACACCAACAGTCATATTGGAGAGAATTGCCTGGAGCGAGACTTTGAAGCTAAGGGTCTCAGACCCTTTATGCAAATCATGGATGTCTATTAAGGGCCTTACTCCTTGTGATCAAAACCTACCTATTTTGTGGTCCAGTCTAAGGGGGGCAGGGACTGGTTTTTGGTTTTTTTTTTCTGGTTTTGTTTTTTGTTTTTTAGGTTTTGGGGTCATACCTGGTGTTGCTCAGGGGTTACTCCTGGCTCTGTGCTCAGGAATCACTCCTGGTGAACTTGAGTAACCATATGGGATGCCGGGGATCAAACGCAGATAGGCCAAGGCAAGGCAAATGCCCTACGCTCTGTACTATGACTCCAGCCTTGCGGGGGTTTGAGAGGTGGGGGACTGTTCACATGTATCTTTTATTTTTGGTTTTGCAGTGCCAGGTGTCAAACCTAGGACCTCTCCCATGGAAGGCATGTGCTCCACCACTGAGCTACATTTCTGGCCTAGGATGCTGTGTTTTAAGACTTTATAGATGATCCCTACTCAACTCGGAAATTGAAAACCACTGCCCCACCGGAAAACGCCTCCATCTCAGCACCCACTCAGAGCCAGCCCTCCTGGGGGCCAGAGTGCAGTGTGTTGTGATGGAGAGTTAGTTACATGCAACCGAGAGTTGTTTGATGGGGCCAGACCATTCTCTGTGGTACTCTAGGGACCATGTGGGGATGGGACTCAGGTCTATCTTATTTCTCCAGTCTCAGACACTCAACAGTGATTTGTCCCCACTGGAGATGGAGCTTCTGAAGCAGCATGTGCCCCAGACCTACAGAACTAAAGCAAGCCAGTCAGTAGCCATGCCAAAATGACCTTAGAATGAAGGAAGTCCCCCTTTTATTGTCACTTGTATAAAATGCCCTACCTAAAGACTGAGACAAATTTTACTTGGCCTGGAAGTTCTTTGAGTATGTGTGAGTGTATGTGTGTGTGTGTGTGTGTGTGTGTTGTAACAAGTGTCATGGGAGTGAGGAATGCACAGTCCCTTTAGTCTTTTCTTTCATAAACCCTGGAAATTTTATCAAATTTATAAAATTTCTTAATTTTTTTTTACTTTGCTACCATGACTTACAATAGTGTGATTATTAACGCTTCTTTAGGAATACTATGTCTCTCTATATCACACTCACTAATACAGCGTCAACTTCCCTCAGTTCAATTCTATGGGCAGAGTCTCTGGATCTATTCTCATCGATCATTGCTTATTCCCTTGTTATGTTTCTTTTTTGGACCATATCCAGCAGTGCTCAAGGGTTACTCCTGACTCTGAGCTCAGGAATGACTCTGGTAGTGATCAGGGGACCATATGGGATGCCAGGGATTGAACCCGGGACAGTTGTGTGTGCAAGGCAAACAACCTTCCTGCTATATTATCACTCCAGCTCCTGGTTTGTTTCTTTTTTTGGGGGGGGGGGTCACACCTGGCGATGCACAGGAGTTACTCCTGGCTCATGCACTACTCAGGAATTACTCCTGGCAGTGTTTGGGGGACCATATGGGATGCTGGGAATTGAACTCAGGTCAGCCGCGTGCAAGTCAAATGCCCTACCCGCTGTGCTATCTCTCCAGCCCCCCCCCCCGGTTTGTTTTTTTATACTCCATATATGAGTGAGATCACTCAACGTGGGTCCTGTCTCACTCAATTCCCTCAGTTCTAGGTATAAGCTTCAGTTACAAGCAAGTTGTCGTGGATTAAAAAAAAATTTTTTTAAGAGCTGAATAGTATTCAGTTGTATATGACCATAACTTCTTTGTTGTTGAGCACTTGGGTTGTTTCCAGAGTGAGGCAGGAGTAAATGAGGGCTGAGATAAACAGGAGCATAAACATCTTTCCCAGTTGACCCATAGAGGATGTTCCCCACTGTGCTCCAAAGCTCTCCTTTCTGAGTGCTTTCCCTTCCCGGTGGCCTTTCCCCCTTTCTCCCTCTGCCTGTCATCTCCAGGGCCTTCTCTGAAGAGCCAGTCCCCAAGGATGGGTGTCATCTTACTGCAGGCAGCCTAGGGCCGCTGGTAGACCTTCTGGAAAGGAAGGGTGGGAAAATCCCAGGGAACAGCGCTTGCCAGATGCCGGCGTGGCTTTTGATTTGTGATCCCCCTGCCTGGGGTTGTGGGGGTGAGGAGGGGGGATGAGGTGGGGCTGGTACGGCTGGAATCAGCACTGAAGGACCTCTAGCTCTGACCCCTGCCTGACCTCAACCCTGACTAGTATCTCCCAGGCCCAGAGGAGACAAAGCAGAACCCGAACAGAAAGGGCTGGAGGTTTCTGTTTCTTCTCTGCTTCTCCAGGTTGTGTCTCCCAGACAATGAGGGGGTACTGAGAGTGTGTATTGCAGGGTATCAGCACTCTGTGGTATCACTGATTCTTCCTCCAGAAGATTCACTCTGCTTATGTCCCCCTACATCTGACAGTGATAAAATAATGCTGCATGCAACTTCTGGAAAGAATATCCTCACTGACTCAATGTGTTTGACTGAGGTGAAACAGGACGGTCGCAGGCTAGAGCTGGAAGCACGTGGCAAGCTCCTGGCTCCATCTCCTCTGGATGGTTAAACTGAGGCCTGGTCAGTCAGGGGTCCCTTGAGTCCTAGTGTTAGAATGCTGTGCCCCAGCAGCCCTCCTGAGGCCCACTGTCCTGATGTGGAGCTGTACTGCAACCCCGCCGGCCTTGTTCTGTCTCCAAGCAGGACACTGCATCCCTTGCACAACAGAACCAGTTTGCTGTTCATTCCTTGCAGGGTTTAGACTGGAGCTGCTGTGATGCCAGCTCTAGGGTCAGACTCACTTGTGTCCCAGCCCTCTTCAGAGGGTCTGCCCCAAAGTGGTGCTGACTGAGTTAAAAAGGAGCCAGAAACCTGTTTACAGCAACCACAGGCAATGCATTCTCTGGGGAGATGACCCAGGCCGCCCTCTCTCCCCCCAGGGGTTCTTTCCAAGCCTAGGGAGGAAATGAGAGGAACTTTATGCCATGATTTCAATGTGCCAGGCGTGGTGCCAATACTTAGCTGCGTGTATTCCTCACAACAATCAGCAGAGACTATTATCTGTATTGAACAGTTGAGGAAACAGATGAGGGAACATCTTTGTGCTGACAGGCTCATCACTTCTCAGGGGCAAGGTTGGGATCCTTGGACGGTGCCTTGAGTCCCAAAGCACCAGGAAGCAAGTCCTTTCACTGAGCACTTGGCCTAGTGCCCAAACGCTTTCCAGTCAACTTAGCTGGAAATGTCTTCTCCAAGGACCCAAGAAAGACATCAGGAGGGCGATTCCCAGTTGAGAGTGCGGGGAAACTGAGTCTCAGAGGCAGTGACATTGCTACTCTTGGCCTCCAGCCCCAGACTGGTCCTTTCCTTGGGTAGGTGAGAGGAGTCCAGGCACGGGGGCTGCTTCCCATCTGAGAGGGTTTGGTGGCACCCTAGGGAAGGGTGGGCTTTCCTCAGGGGCCCAGGAAGGCCACAGCTCTGTGTCCCTGCCTTGTTTGTTCACCTCTTGTGGCCCCCAGGCCACACACCATGGTGAGCCAAAAGCGCAGTTCATAGATCTGGTCTCCTAAGTTCAAAAGCAAGTTTCTTTTGGGCATCCGCCTAGACTGGGGGTGCTCCTGGGCTCCCCATCTATTATTCACGGTGTTTACCAGTGGGCAAAGGAGAGCAGGATGAGAGTTGAAGGGAAGCAGAGGCAGCCTAGTACCAAGCCCAGGGACCACCCCAGTTTCAAAACTCAGGGAAGGCGGCACAAGTGACCAGGTGGCTTCAAGCCTGCAAAGTCAGATGCAGCGCCTGGCACACAGTAGGGTCTCAGGAGATAGTGACAGGATAACGGAGTCTGTGACTTAACCCCTCTGACCCTGAGTTTCCTCATCTGTAACACGGAGAAACAGTTCCTGAGGACCAGGATGGGGCTCCCAGGAGCTAACTCCAGATTTTAGTCAGTCCCAGGCCCAGCAGCTACTGTTTTGGGAAAGGGGGCTCGAAAGCGTTGTGGGTCTGGTTTACAAGGCCCAGCAGCGAACTCCAAGGCCTACAATCCTGAACTCTTTTGCTACTATTCTTTTAAATAAATAAATAAAAAAAACAAGCAACTCTGAAAGCTTCCCTTGACTGGCGGCTGTGGGAGCCGGGGAGGGAGCCAAGGCTAGGGCCAGAAAGGCAGGCGCGGTAGGAGGGAGGATGGAGCAGGCCTCGGGGACTGGGCAGCGCCTGCTTCTCCCCCACCTCAACGCCGGCGGGAGGTCGGGGCAAGGGGGGTCGCCCGGGGCCCATTCTGGCAGCCCCTCGTCTTCCCTGGAGCCCGTCTGGGCTCTTCGGAGGCGCCTCCTCGCTGCGCGCGGCGGGGCCGGACTCTAGTGGACGGCTCGGGCGTGGGGCCAGGAGCGCCCTGGAAATGGGCCGTTGGCGGCAGCAGGGCCGACGGGGAGTGGGGGCGGCGGGAGGGTGGAGATGGGGTGGGGGGGGAGCGGGGCGGGCTGGAGAAGGAAGGGTCAGGTCCCCGCCCGGCTCAGCCGGGAGCTGCCCTGGGCTCGGTGCGCGGCGAGTTGGGACGGGACCGAGGGGGCTGGGACTGGGGAAGGAAAAACGTCCCACGAAGAAGAAAGGGAAGAAAAAGAAGAAGAAAGAGAAGCAGCAGCGGCCGCGCGGGGCAGGTCGGCCGGGCTGAAGCCGGGCGGGGCGGGGCGGCCCGGGAGCGGCCGCGCTCGGGCCGGGTATAAAGGCGGCGGGCGCGGAGAGGCGCGGAGAGCGGCTGCTGGCCTCGCCTCCCGGGCCGCCCCTGCCAGTCCGGGGCGCGGGCACACGCCTGCGCGCGCCCGGGCCCTTCCTGGCAGGCTGCTTGTAAGATGAGTGAAGAAGCAGGTGGGGGAGCGGGCACGCGGCGAGCGAGAGCGCCTAGCGCCGCTCACTTGGAGCGCGGCGAGCGAGCGAGACGAGCCTGATCCATGTCCCTCGCTGTCTCCCTGCCAGGCGCGCGAAGATGATGGCCATGAACGCCAAGCAGCCTTTCGGCATGCACCCGGTGCTGCAAGAACCCAAATTCTCCAGCCTGCACTCCGGCTCCGAGGCCATGCGCCGAGTCTGCCTCCCGGCCCCGCAGGTACGTGGTGGAGCCTAATTACCGCTTTAAGGCACTTTTTTTTTTTTTTGACAGGCACTTGCTTCATGTTTTTTTCATGTCGCCCAGAACAATCGCCGCTGTCTGAACCCCTCTCTTGGTCTCCCCCACGCTCTCTCCCGACTCTCTCTCTCTCTCTCTCTCTCTCTCTCTCTCTCTCTCTCTCTCTCTCTCTCTCTCTCGTCTCTGATCCACACGTCTGTTCCAACAGAGCTGCTGTCTCCGTATTAATTTTTATGACCTGGGCTTTGAGGAGCCGGCATCTCGGTGGCTCGAAAATGTGTTTTAATCCTGAGTTGACAGTATTCCCCACTGACCGCGCTGTGCGCCTTTTCGCTTGCAGCTGCAGGGTAATATATTTGGAACCTTTGATGAGAGCCTGCTGGCACGCGCCGAAGCTCTGGCGGCGGTGGACATCGTCTCCCACGGCAAGAACCACCCGTTCAAGCCCGACGCCACCTATCATACCATGAGCAGCGTGCCCTGCACGTCCACCTCGTCCACCGTGCCCATTTCGCACCCGGCCGCGCTCACCTCTCACCCGCACCACGCCGTGCACCAGGGCCTCGAGGGCGACCTGCTGGAGCACATCTCGCCCACGCTGAGCGTGAGCGGCCTGGGCGCCCCCGAGCACTCGGTGATGCCCGGCCAGATCCACCCGCACCACCTGGGCGCCATGGGCCACCTGCACCAGGCCATGGGCATGAGCCACCCGCACGCCGTGGCGCCGCACAGCGCCATGCCCGCGTGCCTCAGCGACGTGGAGTCGGACCCGCGCGAGCTCGAGGCCTTCGCCGAGCGCTTCAAGCAGCGGCGCATCAAGCTGGGGGTGACCCAGGCGGACGTGGGCGCGGCCCTGGCCAACCTCAAGATCCCCGGCGTGGGCTCGCTCAGCCAGAGCACCATCTGCAGGTTCGAGTCGCTCACGCTGTCGCACAACAACATGATCGCGCTCAAGCCCGTGCTGCAGGCCTGGCTGGAGGAAGCCGAGGCGGCCTACCGGGAGAAGAACAGCAAGCCCGAGCTCTTCAACGGCAGCGAGCGGAAGCGCAAACGCACGTCCATCGCCGCGCCCGAGAAGCGCTCCCTCGAGGCCTACTTCGCCATCCAGCCGCGCCCCTCGTCCGAGAAGATCGCGGCCATCGCCGAGAAACTGGACCTTAAAAAGAACGTGGTGAGGGTCTGGTTCTGCAACCAGAGACAGAAACAGAAACGGATGAAGTACTCGGCGGTCCACTGACTGCGGTGGGGCGCGGCGCCGGGCGCCGGGAGGGCGCGGGCTCTGCCCACTTCCCGCAGCCCGGACGGGGACCGGGGACCGGGGAAGGTTCCTGGGAGGTCAGGCTCCCTCCCTCCAAGCCACAGACTTGCCCCGTCTCTCCCGCCTGGTTGCCCCCCGTCTTCCTCTTTCTCTCTCTCCTACCCACTCCCTTCTGTTCCCATCAGGAAAGTTTCGACGCTAAGAAAAGCAAGGGGAAAAAAAAAATTCGCGAAGGACCAGCTGTACCGGGCCGGCGCTGTCCGTGGTGCTGAAACTCGCGCCGGCCGCCCGGACTCAGACCATCCGGCAGGAGCCCCAAGCAGCGGAGAGGGAACTGACCGGCCCTCTCGCTGGACTCTGGGGCGAAGGAGCCCCTTTGCCAGGGCGCTCATAGGCACGGGGTAAAGAGATGGGAGGGAAGCGGTAAATAGGAATGCAAAGTCTAACTGGGCAGAAACATGTACTGGAGTTTTATTTAGAGTATATAAGATGCCTGTATGCTTCCAAAGGATAGCCTTATACTCCCTTCCCGCCTAAACTGTATCCATCTCATCCTTTGGTTTGCTGTCAGTTCCCTCTGGTATGCCGGGTTGTATTCTCCGAGCTGTTCTCGGTGAGTCGCGCTCCTGAAGCCAGCGAGGTGGTTCCAGATCCGCGATGGAAAGTGCTGGGGTCACCTAGCTGTTTGCAAGCACCCAGCGGCACCGCTTCTAGTCCATGCTCCCATCTGCTGGCCTTTGGAGTGCCTGTTACTTTCTATCTGCAGGAGCCCCGGGAATTGGTAGTGTTTGGACGAACTGTGGACTCTCTGGCCCCCTGCCTCGATGCTCCAGCCAGACGCCCAGTACAGCGCAGAAGCTCTGAGAGTAATTGTAACTTTTCAGAATCATATGCAAGTCTTTCCAAGACACCTAACCTCGTTGCTCTTTTACTATTGCTGTTACTATTATTTAACTCTTATCTGGGTGGAGGTTCAATGATAGTTTGGGGCATAAAAGAGAGGTCAGACTTTCCACCTGGACCCTTTGCACCCAGCATCCCTGGTCCAGTCCCATTTTATTCTTTCGTTGCTTCGTGTAATTTGCGTTTTGCTGTGTGATCTTTGGTTTCATCCTCCAAATAGAGACTAATAAAATAATGAGTTATCTTCTCTCTTTGCCCCCTCGAATTAACTTCTACAATAAATGCTTTATTTTTCAACCCGAATTGCAGTGCTTTTCTTTCTCAGAGGCTGAGTATTAGTCTCAGGAAGAATTTGAAAGTGAGAATCCAGACGGCTGGGAGGCTGTCACCTCAAGCATCCATCAGCTTTTCTCCATCTCTTCCCCTTTCTGCTCCACCTCAATCCCTCACAGAGAATTCCTCCGTGGGGTTCTACTGGCCTCTGTTTTCTTGGACCTGGGTTTCAGGATACATACCTCCCAGCCTCCCCACCCAGGCACCCCACCTGGTCGTGTTAGCTTAATTTAGCAACTTCTGAAGTCTGCCTTGCTGGGAGATTGGGGGCAACTGCCTCTTATTGGTTGAGGTACCCTGGGGTCAATATGTTAAACTTCTCTTGCTGAGCTGCGGGATTGAGATGCAAACATCAAGTTGCTGAAACGTATTTAAAGCAGCTTAGTGGTGCTTTGCACTTTAAAGTGGTAAAGATTAAATCAGCTACATAGAAGGTGAAAGGCGAGATTAAAAAAAAACTGATAGAAAGAGAGTGGATAGTTTTAGCTGAAGAAACAGAGTTGAGTGGGGTATTTAGGAGAGCGGGGTCCACAGAAATTCATTAGTAACCCTCTAGGTTACTCACTCAGCTCTGATTTCTCAGAGGGGAACTAAAAGTAATAGGTGCTTCAAAAAACCAATACAGAGTACTTGCTCAATAGAAGACAGTTCCTGTCTCTGTCTTCCACTCCTTCTAAAAGGGGAGGTAGTTGGTTTAGTGAAGGGCAGAAATACCTTCATAATTTAAAAATTGTAATTCTCTAAATTCAGAAACCCCTCCGCACACGCTCACCCCTCTTAGGAAAAAAGGGGGGGGACCTCATACCTCGAGTCCGGAATTCGTACTAGAGTGGGCCTCTCTTGCCTCTTCGCAGGGCGCCCCCTACCACGAAAGCAAACCTGGGGGGTCGCTCGCAGCCTCTCGGCCTCAGCCCCTCCTGTGTAACAGCCCCAGCGAGTCCTCCACCTCCCTCTCCACCGGGCGTCCTTTAATAATAAATGCCCTTATGCCATTACATTATATTGTGGGTTTTGAAAATTTAAAATACGGCTGATGCAATATTAATTGCCTATAGTGGTATAAAACACAGGGCCGGAGCCCAGCCGGGCTGCAGAGGCGGCGGCCGCGAGCGACCCGCGCCGGAGCAAAGCGTTCCAGACAGACGCGCCTGGTCGGGCGGCGAGGTTTCCTGCAGGTAAGAGCTTTCGGCATCTCTCGCCGGGGGAGGAACGTGGGACCCGCCTCCAGTTCCTTTTCGAAAAGTTTCCTGCTTAGTTATTATTTAGTGTTGTTATTGTTGTTGTTGTTGTTGTTTTTAATAACCTCAAAAGTTTGGGAGAGTCTTTCGGAGAGGATGAGAAGAACGCGCATCCGCGCCAGATACGGTTCCGACTGGCTGAGGAGTTTCCTCGGCGCCTCTGCGCCTGGTCCCGCTGCAGGCGCTGGGGACTGGGCCCCACCCGCGCCCAGGGGCAGGAGCTGACAGTGGTGCACCCCGCGCACCACCCACACTCCCCTCCTCCGCGCGCGCCGGCCCGGCGCCGCCGCCTCTCTCTTTGGGCTCGCTCAGGAAGTCACTCGGGCTGTGGTTTCTCCGGAATGGTGCAGTGGCCTTTGCCATTTGTCCGGTGGAGGCACACAGTGTGGGGGTGGGTCCAGCGCTTTGGACCTCACACAGGCTTGGTCGCCGTCCTGGTGGGCCTTTGCCTGCCCACGTGACCTTGGACCAGTCACTTTTCCCCAAGGCTCTGCTGATTGCTGTAAAACCTCACAAAAGTGACTTTGGAGAGTAATTAATTGAACAGTAACCCCCTCCCACCCCCCACCCAACCCCTGAGACATATTTTCTTCTTCCAAATCTCATCAATTGGCAACAGTCACTGACCAGGGAGTTTCCTTTGCAAGAGGGTTTGCGGGAGTTTCTTTTACCAAGAGAAAGTGGAGTGAGTGTCCAGGCCCTTTGGAGGCAAAGTACCTGGGACCTGGGACTTTGAGGGTCACCTGTGTGAGGAGTGGCAGGAAGGATCCTACACACCTGTCAGGCCGGGCCCAGGAGGAGGCCCAGATGGTGGACACAAACCACATGGCCAAAGCCCTCCGCTGGGCATGTGTGCTGTGTCATCTGGAGGGAGTCGCTTCTTTCTGGGCTGGAGTTTGTGCCTGCATTGTTGATCCCTTTGATTCCCAGTGCCCGATTTACAGCCTGCAGCTGAGTAGCAGGTGTAGGTATCTGCAGAGTTAATGAATGAATGAATGAGTGAGGTTTCATTTTGTGGAAGGAAAGATTCTGTTCCTGGCCCCATCCCCTCTAGCTTCTATCACTTGTCCAGAGATCACTGAGAAGAGAAAAGTCTCTCTGGCACTGGGGCTGGGTCCACAGAAGTGGCAGCCTCTTAAAGTTCCACTCGTGGTCAGTTTGTTCCTGTTGAAATCAGAGGAAGCTGGTTCCACTTCACGGTAGAGTGGGTAAGGAGCGGGGATGCTCTCTAACCCGAGAGGAATCTGGGAGGAGGATCAGGGCGTGACTTCTGCCCTGTGAAGTGTGCCGGACCCTTTCTTGACTTTGCATTTGAACCCGGGTTCCTTGGCTTCCCGCCCGAGATGAAAAGAGTATCAGCTCTAGAGGGGACAAATGAGGGTCCACTCTAGATTAGACCCACTGCAGCTCTTACGTGAGGAGGCCCCTCTTGGAACTTTAAATTTTTATCGTTGAAAGGGGATCAGGCTAGGCTGTGTTTCAGGATTGCCCCCATGACCCAGAGGAGTCATCTGCATCCAGGGGCTGAGCTTGGCGTTCAGTCTCTTGAACACATTGATTGATATTCAGAAAAGTGAGGCAAGTCACAAGGGGGAAATTCAGGGAGTCAGGGAGAAACAAGACTCTCCCTGTGTGAGCAGCCGTAACTTCACAGAAGGCTAGAAGTAGCAGTGCCTGTGAGCCCCCAACGTGGAAGGGAGCCACCCCCCCATACTCTGTGCCCCTGCTTAGGAAAGAGAGGCAGAACTCCCACACTCAGAAGTTGTTTGAGCTCAGTTCGAGGTTCCAGCTTCACTGCAAAGACCAGCAAGCTCAGAAGCCTGCAGGAAGGCTGCTAGAGTGTCGCACTCTCCCAAGAGGAGCAGTTAATGGATGCAGGCTGTGTGTGTGTGTGTGTGTTGGGGGAGGGGGGGCTCCAAGGTCTTCATCCCTCCACCTCTGGGCACCACACAATGCTCCAGTGGGAGCCACAGAATGCCTACAAGCCCGTCCTCCTACCGGAATTGAGGCCTACAGAAGGAAGGAGGAATTGAGCTGACTCCTAGCTCAGAGAAGCCCCTTTTACCCAGCACTTTCACATTATCTCTGGTTTGGTTTGGTTCGGGGGCCACACCCGTGCTGCTCAGGGCGTGCTCCTGGCTTTGTGCCCAGGGATCACTTCAGGCGAGACTGTGGGACCATATGGGCTGCCTGGAATGAAACCCAGGTGGACTTCGGGCAAGACACGCACCCTACCCCCCACCCACAATGGCTCCAGGCACTGCTCCTTAGTTTTTTCTCTCATTCTTGGTCCTTCTCAAGCCCCGGCAACTGTCAGTTAATTTAAGTAATGGCCAATATACTTGAGGTGAGCAAGTTCCAGCCTCCTTAGCTTCCCTTCCCCCAAACAGCCAGGTGCTCTCACAGTGAGTCACACAGGCCAGTTGGATGGATGAGTAAGGATGCCTGATTGGCAGACTTCCTCTGTCAGGTAGTGTTCTAAGTGCTTGCTGTGCATTAGTATATCTTTCACCAACTCCACGAGTTGGTATCATTTCTAAGCCCATTTTACAGATGAGAACTTAGAAGCCTGCAGTGTAGCCTGCCTAGAGCAAGTCGTGAGTGAACACAGCTGTTTGGCCAAGAGATGTAGTTGAAACCCGGATTTTTACTCGCACATCCATCGGCAAGGGAGACCCCAGGCTTGGCAGGCGGTTGGCGGGCGGCGGGGAGTAGGGGTTAAGCTCAGATCTGGGGGTTGCCCCTGTCTTGCGGGGGGCGGGGGGTGCGGTTCCAGCGCGCTGCTGGCGCCCAGTATTTGCGATATTGTCCTGTTGCGTTCCGCATCGCCTCTCACGTCTGGGTCCCCGACACCAGCTCCCTCCAATCTCGCAGGTGCGATGCTGTGACGCTTCCCCCCACCAAAAAAAAAAAAAAAAAAACCCAAAAGAAAAACCGCAGAGCGCTGTGAGACGCGGGGCGCGCAAAAGCCCCTCTCCTCCTGCAGACGCGGCCCCTGCCGCCGGGGAAGGGATTGCTTTCTCGCTTCGATCGCTCCTTTCCCAGCAGGTCAGGGCTCCCCCCTCCCCCGGATCCCAGGACTCCGGGCGGGGTCAGGGGTCGTCCCGATCGCGGCCGCGCGCTGGGGAGGGGGCTTCCCCTCTGCAGGGCTCCGGCGCGGGGAGGCCCCGGAGTCGGGAGGACAGTTTCCGGAGACTGCAGAGGGCTGCGGGCCGGCCTGGGCTCCTCCCCCGCGTCCTCTCGGGCGCCCTGTGGCTTCCGCGCGCGCCGCGCCTCCGCCTCTCCGGGGCCGACTCCCCACCGCACCGCAGTTCCCGGCTCCCAGCCCTCGCCGCCGCCGAGACCAGCTGGCGCTCTCTCCTCTGAGTCGGAGGGTTTTTGTTTTTTGTTTTTGCTTTTTGGGTCACACCCAGCGATGCCCAGAGGTTGCTCCTGGCTCTCCACTCAGGAATTACCTCTGGCAGTACTTGGGGGACCATATGGGATGCTGGGAACCCTATGGGATGCTGGGGATTGAACTCGGGTCTCCTGCATGTAAAAGGCACTGTTCTATCACTCAGGTCCCGAGTTGGGGGTTTTGTTTGTTTGGTCGGTATGGGGCCACACCCGGTGGTGCTCTGGGCTTACTCCTGATCACCCGTGGTGGGCTCTGGGGACCGTTTGGGGTGCCGACAAGGCAAGCTGCCTATCCACTCACTGTTCTAGCTCTCTGGACCCCCAAATTTGAGTTTTAGAATTTCACCTACAACCACAGCCTGAGTGCTTCTCTTGGCAAAGGAAATGTTTTGTTGTGCTTTTGAATATAGAATTCTGATTCCTACTTTACTTTTGAATTATGCGCCATGCATTTGAAATATCTGGCCAAATTCCCCTCCCAGTCCCAATATACCTTTCTCTCATGCTCCCCCCCTCACCCCCCCACCCATCAGTCCCAACTTTCCTGCCTTGGACAGACCCCCTCCCCCAATGCCTCAGGCTTTGCCAGTCAGCTTACCTCCTGGCAGATATAGTTAATGTCCAGCCCTCATAAATCGAGACCATAAAAAGCTTACTTTCATATGCACTCAATTTCTACCAAACCTAAACTAATTGCATAAATTCCTTTAGGCCACTCAGAGTTGCTCTAGGGGTTGGGATCTGATCAATTAGTCATCAGGCACTCCATTAGCTGGGGTTTAAGCTGCCTCATATAAATGTCTCCTGTCAATTTGCTTGTAATTGAATGAATAAAAAAGGGTACAATTATTAGCACAGAGGCTCCGAATGAGGAGAGGTCAATTTTATTCAAATCTTCTAAAAATGTCTTAATCTAATAGTAATAACAATAATAACATTAATTAGAAGGCATTTAAGACTCCAGCCACTCCAAGTCCCTGTCCGTGTGAGAAAGCCAGAGGCATACCTGGGTGGGTTACAGAGGCCTACTCCCCTGGAAATGGAGTCTTGCCCGCTCATACTGCCTCAGTTTCTCACCTGCGAAATAAATTGGTTGGAAGGGGTTTTCTTTTTCTTTGTTAATAGGTTTTATAGTTGATCAAAATAATTGCAGGGCTGGGGAGATAACTCAAAGGGCCAGAGAGTATGCTGTGCATGCAGAATTGTGGATGCAATTCCTGGCTCTGTGGGAAGGACACCCCCCAAACAACATTGCCAGGAGTGGCCCCCTAACACTAGCAGGTATGGCCCCCAAACTTCTATCAATCTATCTACCTATATCTCTGTCTATCTCTCTATCACTATCTCTCTCTATCTCAAATTTAGTTCTAAAACATAGTTTCAACATTTTACAGAGGGGCAATTTAAACAATGTCCATCCATTGCCACATATAGCTTATGTGGAAGTTAATTATGTGTCTCAATGACAGATTTTTGACACTTTATCTTCTCAAAATTCAAGATCTATTTGTCACTATTTTGTTTAATGGTACAAGATTTGGATTTAAAAGAGCTAGAAGATTTGTAGTGGAAAGCCTTTCTCACATTTTTGCTTTGTCACTAATTCCCTTTGTTGCAGGCAAGTGACTTTTTCAATTTCTTGCATAGACTACAAAGACATTTTCTTGGCTACTGTTTCTTGGTTTGCCATTCTTAGTCACTGTGCATTAACTTCTGGCCGTCATCAGAAAATGAGAGATATAAAAATCTTGCCATGCCACGAATCATAGGATGTTTTATAAAAATCAGTAAATCAAATGTATGAACTAAAAAAGTGGTTAAAAATTCTAAGACCTGGGGCCAGAGTGAGAGTATAGTGGGTAAGGAGCTTGCCTTGCATGCAGTCAAACTGAGTTTGATCCCTGGTACCCCATATGGTCCTCTGAGCACTGTCAGGAGTGATCCCTGAGTGCAGAGCCAGGACTAAGCCCTGAGCACTGCCTGGTATGGCCTAAAAATTGAAGAAAAAAATCTTAATCCTTCCTTCCTATCCAAAATTAATGTAGGTGCAGACACCATGATGTATTAAAACTACCTGCCCACAAAAGCACAGAGTGTTTGTAGGGTGATTTAAGTTCTACTCATCCTTTCCAAATGGAATTTAAGGCAGCCCATCTATTACTGCTATATTGGATTCCATATCTATATTGTAAGTATCTTTAGCTATTGAAAATTTCAGGTAGTAGAGCACTTGATCCTATTAGATTCTGTTAAAAATCTCTCTTCAGGGCTAGAGAGATAGCTTAATGGGCTATGCATGCTTTGCATGCAAGAGGCCCAGGGTTTGATCCCCAGTACCACATGGTTCCCCTAAGGACAGAACTGGGAGTAGCCCCTAAGCAGCAAAGCCTCTTTCACTCCTACCTCCCCAAAATCTGCCCATCTCTCCAGTAGGAGTTATTCTGGGTGGTTACATATGTGATAGAATGGGGACCTTGTGCAATAATTCACCCTGGGACTCGGGGTCGAGCAGCAGATGCCAAGATGCCCACATCTCAGGAAACCAGAAGCTATGAAATGTGTATTCTCTTCTTTCCCAGATAAACTTAAGGGACGATCTGATTGACTGCTGGAGATGAGCAGGGAGTTATTGTTCTGTGTAATGGTTAATCTGAATTGAGTCCGCCATAGGCTCTCAATAAATTCCTCTCATAGAGTAGAGCATGGATTGGAAGAAAGTTCATGGGAGCATGTGAAATCAGGCATAGGGTACTCATGGAAAGTGCCCGAAACAGCGCAAGTACCTGAGTTCTCGGCCTTTTCTGCCCCATGTGATGTTGACCTCTATTCATTGCTTAGTTTGATTCCAGAAGAAAAGGAACTAAGTAGTGGTTCTCTTTTGGTGTGGATTCCCCTGAGAGTCAGAGAGAAAATCTTGTTCATAACCTAGAAAAACATTAATATATCTACTCTAAACTCTTTATTTTTATTATTTATTTATTTATTTGCTTTTTGGGTCACACCTGGCAATGCACAGGGGTTACTCCTGGTGGTGCTTGGGGACCACCTGGGATGCTGAATTGAATCCGGGTAGGCCACGTGCAAGGCAAACACCATATCCTCTGTGCTATTGCTCCAGCCCCTCTTTTAAGTTTTTAATGCTGTAGATCTACCTCTGGGCCTTGTACAAGTGAGCATTCTACTCTACCACTGAAACCACTTCTCTGGCACCTTGAAACTTTCCTAAAATTTAACCATGGATCTTCTTGGTCAACCCATAAACTTATATCGCAGGTTCAAAGCCCTATGAACTAGAAGAGCCTTGTCTGAAGCCTCTTTATGTAACTCACTGAATTTATAGCTTACACGTGTAAGCACTGAAGCCAGCTTAGCAAACAGAAGAACTTTACTGAGGATAAAAATAAAGTGTCACTTAGGCTATGAGACAGTTGTCAATAAAGGCTCCAAATGGTTTTGTCAAAATTATATTTCTGATCAATAGTCAGTCTCTCAAGAGACAGTGTGGTGAAGTGGAAAAAGTACTACATTAGGAGTCAAAATCTAGTGAACTTTTTTTTTTCTCTCATCTGCCAAATAGAACTGAGATTTTGGTGAACTTTCCTCTTTTTTCTTTTTTTTTTTTTTGGCTTTTTGAGTCACACCCAGCAATGCACAGGGATTACTCCTGGTTCTGCATTCAGGAATTACTCCTGATGGTGCTCGGGGGACCATATGGAGTGCTGGGAATCGAACCCAGGTCAGCCGCATGCAAGGCAAATGCCTAGCCACTGTGCTATCGCCACAGCCCCACCTCCATTTTTTTGCTAAATAGGAGGGTAGACCAGATGACTTCTGAAATTCTCACCTGTAATATTGTGTGGGTAGGCAATGGTATGTATTATATTTGATATTCATTTAGCTTATAAGTGAATTAATAAATTCACTTTTGGGAGGAGAGTTGAAAAATCAAAATAGAACTGGAAGAAGGAGCTACTTCTTCCATGAGATTCTCCTGGGTGTCCAGCATTCAGCTTTCTGACTATAAGTCAACCCCCATGTTCTAGTGAGAAATAAATGTGCCACTCACTAATTTCTCAGCTTGAAAGTCAAAGTCCTGCCTCCTAGACCTATCTAGGAGGCAGGATAAAATTAAAATTAAAGTTTGTTATATTAAATAAGTCCTAACTGAGCCAAATCAATTCATCTTCTAGTTCATGGGTGTAGGGAGACCCGGTTCAATGGGGAGTGAGGTTGTGGGATGGGCAGGAGAGCACTGGGCACTGCAGCTCCTACCAGCTGCATCTGGAATCTACAGAGGAGATGAAGACTCCTCTGCACTCAGATCTTCATATTTCCTCCCTCTGGTTAGGGTAGCGCCTGCACTGCATTCCGCCAAATTTTCATTACAGGCCATATTGCTCGGGTTAAATGGTTAGAGAGTGAACCACCTTCAATTTCTCTGTCTCTAACTCCCCAGAAATTCCCTTTTCTATTCCACAGTTCCCCTTCCCACATTTTACTGAGATACAGTTGACTTATAAAGTTGTGTAAAAGTTAGGTATATGACATAATGATTTGATGTGTGGCTATATTATTGAAAATTCCTTAGCAGCCGCTACCTTACATAGTTGCAGTATTTTTCTCTGTGGCAAGACCTGCTTCTCCCCCTCCTCCACCTCTTCCTCCTCCTCTTCCTCTTCATTCCTCTTCTTCCTCTTCATTCCTCTTCTTCCTCTTCATTCCTCTTCTTCCTCTTCATTCCTCTTCTTCTTCTTCCTCCTCCTCTTCCCTGTTCTTCCTCCTCCTCCTCCTCCTCCTCTTCCCTCTTCTTTCTCTTCCTCCTCCTCCTCCTCCTCCTCCTTGACCTCCTTCTCCTTCTCTCCTCCTCCTCTTCCTTATTATTCTCCTTCTCCTCCTCTTCCCCTTCTTCCCCCTCCTCCTCTCCCTCCTCCTCCTTCTCCTCCTCCTCCTCCTGAAGGTGCTTAGGGGAACATATGTGGTGTAGGCAAGAACCTTAAGTCCTGTATTATCCTCCAGCTCTTCTAAAATTCGTTTTCTCAGCAACTTTGGAACATGCAGCTTCATGTTTTTTTACCTACATTCATCATGTTGTCCATGCCACCCCCTACCCACACCCTGCCCTAAGCTTACTTACAGGCATAAGCAAGCACGTGGGATTTCCCCCCACCCACACCCCCCAGTCTCCCATTCTAAACTCAAAAGAACATGATTTTTCTCACAGATAGCGTTTCACTCTTGCTTATGGCTTTGCTTAGGCCAACCTGCCAATTTTACTAATGCTATAGGGGCATTAAGGGAAGGTCTATGTTTTTGGATAACACACTGGGGTTGTCTCATTGCAAAGAAAGTTTTAATCATATTTATCATTTCATTCCTACTTTGGACAAACTGGCAGGCTACTGAATGTAACCTGCCCACACGGCAGAGTCTGGCAAATTCCCTGTGGTGTACCCAATATGCCAAATACCAGTAACAATGAAGGGTCTCATTCTCCTAACTCTGAAAGAGCCTTGAATATGGCACTTTTTAAAAAAGTCTCGGGGCTAGGATGAAGGAGACGTTACTGGGGCCTCCTTGAGGCAATCGACAAATAACAGGATGGTTGTGATTGTGATTGTGGGATTTGATAATATTCATGATAAAGACTGTGGGGACCATTCAAGGACTGGGATAAAACCTGACCTGCATGAGTCCCAGATTCAATCCCCAGCGCTGCATGCTGAGCGTGTGTAACCCCTGGACCCCCCAACAGCAGCAGGTCAGGGCAGCAGTGCGTCACCAGGCATTTGCATGGAACCATCCTACCCTGTGCAGCTACTGAGAGTGGCCAGGAGTGGCCCCTTGGCCTACTGAGCAGTACTTGGAAAGCAGTCCCCAAACAAAACAGGTTTAGTGGGGGACAGGGTGCACGCCACGCTGTGCTCAGGACTTTCTCCTGACAGGGTTTGGGGAAGTCTACGCCATTCGAGGTGTGCCTGAAATTGAACCCAGGAGGGTCGCAGGAAAGGTTGGTGCCTTACGCACTGTCCTCTCTCTCTGATTTGTAGTGAATCGATTCTGGCTTTTTGTGGGGTCTGGGGAAGACCGCTGCTTCAACTCCCACCTAGCCAAGGAGCTCTGTGCTCCACTACAGCCTCAGGAGTACTGCTATTTGTTCAGCCATTGATTAAGCTGATTGAATTGGGCATGAACTCCACATCACTTTTTTTTTAAATGGTATCACCGCGAGATAGAGTTACAAAGCTTTCATGTTTGAGATTCAGACATACAATGATGAAACACTCATCCCTCCACCAGTGCACATTTTCCACCACCCTTATCCAAGTCCTCACCCTGCCTCTGTAGCAGACAATTTTCCCAATACTCACTCTCTGATTTGGGGCATTATGATTTGCTTGAAATTTCCTACCACCATTCAAACATACCTGCCAGGGGCAGATGCTAGATAATTTATTTTCCATTGCTCATTTTGAATATCATGAGAGCTCGCACAGACGTGGTTGTAAATGTAAATTTATAGATTGTAAGTAGTTGGGTTCTAGAGACATCGCTGGATGGCACTAATTTTGGAATTCAGTTGGGAGTCTCTGGGTCAGGGCTGTTGGTGCACTAAGATGGCGTCTGGAGGCAAGTTGTGGATATGACAGCCAATCTGCTTGGGGGGTGGGCAGGGACCCGGGTAGGGGCAGCCGGGGTCCTCTGACACCGTGTGGCCTGGAGATTTAGTCCTGAACCCTCATACCTGTGCCTTGCTTGTGAAAGTTCTTGGTCACTGGGATTTCATCTGGAGTAGGTAGGGAGACTGCACCTGCTCCATCTGGGGTGCCCCGGTGATATTGATTCAGTATGGGGCCTGGAGAGATCTCCGGTGCTGTGGTGTCTTCTGCGACTTGCTGCTGTGTCTCTAGGCCAGGGCTATTGGTGCGCTTAGATCCACATCCCAAAATTTTCAGCAGATTATATCTTGATGAGGTCCATCCTGAGATGGTGGAGTCAGGCTGGGGGTATGGCAGCAATTTTGGATTGGGAAATCAAGTGGCTGCTTGGGCGGGTACAGGCCAACCCGCCTCCCCCTCCAATTTACCCCAGTCTGTTGAGCCACGCATGGGTCCGAGCTTTTTTGTGGCTTTGCATCTCTGGGGATTTATTTAGGGATCTCTAAAGCAAGGCCGGCAGTAGAGCTTACAGGGTGGCACTGTAGTTGGTTAGTGGGGGTGACTGCCAATGCTTCCATGTGTATTGGGAGGTGAGGGAGGTAACCCACCTCAACTCTGAGAAAGCCTGAAGATTTCAGTCATAAAACCTGCATACCAGAAATTTCAGGTGAATGAGACCAGTTGTAGTTACTGGAAAGAGCTATGCTTGGAATATCACGTTTCACTCAAGTGAGAGAAAGAATCCAGAGTTCTGACATCCATCGACCATCAAGGATCAGGGACGCTGTCTCATTTGCCAAGGTGTCGAAAATCAGATGGGCTGGTCACATAATGAGATTTAAAGACGACCGTTGGACTAAAGCTGTTACTGATTGGATTCCACGGGATGTCAAAAGACCGCGTGGCCGCCCACCTACCAGATGGTCAGACTTCTTCGTCAAGATCATGAACGATCGGTTTGAGGCCCTTCATGTTCCCGGAGCGAAGAGACGCCATTGGGCTACACTAGCACGCGACAGGGACAAATGGAGACGTTACTGGCGCCCGCTCGAGCAAATCGACGACTAACGGGAAGTTAAGTGATTAAGTGAAGTGACCAGAAATTTCAGCAGATTATGTCTTCATGAGGTCTGTCCTGAGATGGTAGAATCAGGCCAGGATATGGCAGCAATTTTGGATTGTGGAAGCAAGTGGCTGCTGGGGACTCTGCTTGGGTGGGCCACTAGGCCAACCTGCCCCCCTCTGACTTGCCCCAGTCTTTTCAGCCATGTGTGGGTTCAAGATTAACTATGGCATTTGATCTCTTTCGAGATTTATCTATGGGTCTCTGAAATAAGATCAACAAATGAGCTTGTATAGCTATATAGGTGGTTTGTGGGTGTGGATCCACATACCTAACTTTTGGCCATTTAATTTCTTAGTAAAATTGGTCCTAAGTTGTTGGGGTCTGGCCATAGGGACAGTGTCAATTTTGGGGTAGCAGGAAATCTGAAGGCACCATCAGGCTGCTTATGCACTCGCCCCACAGGTATCAGTTGATCTGCTGGTGGCACCGTATCCCCAACTTTGCCTTCTTGAGTCCTGTTAAAGGTTCTTTTCATCTGTTTACTTTCCAGGATCCCACTCAGCTACTCCCCAACCCCACACCCCAAGTCCCCTTTCTTGTTCTCTCTGTTTTTGAAATCTCATCATTTTAATATCCCTGAATGGTCATTTTCAGGTTAAGTCGGGGGACAGAACCGAGCTGGTGTGTGTGTCCATTGCCTTGATCCCTGGAAGCCTTTAGGGCTTGGAGTATGATCTCCAGTAAAGGTCTGTTAGGCCCCTGGGGACCCCAAGAAGCACTTTTTTTTTTCATTTCATTTCATCATCCTGTTAATCGTCGATTGCCTCGAGCAGGCCCCAGTAAGGTCTCTTTCATCCTAGCCCTGAGATTATATTCACGGCTCTTTAGGAGAATGAGACCCATCATTGTTACTGGTATTTGGCATATTTGGTAGGCCACGGGGAGTTTGCCAGACTCTGCCCTGTGGGCAGGCTACATTCGATAGCCTGCAAAAAAGAAGCACTTTTTAATTTTAATTAAATCACCTTGAGATCACAGTTATGAATTTGTTCATGATTGGGTTTTAGTCATACAAAGTTCCATCACCCATCCCTTCATCAGTGTTAATTTCCCACCACCAATGTCCCAAGTCTACACACACACACACACCCCACACACACCAGGGGCCAGTGAGATAGTAAAGGGGTTAAGGTGCTAGTGTTGTCTGTAGTTGATTCTGGTTTAGCCCTCAGCATTGCATATGGGCCACCCCAAGCACTGTTAGGGAGTGATTCCTGAGCACAGAGCCAGGAATAAGCTTTGAGTGCTGCCATATGTTGGCCTTTCCCTCTCCCTCCCATAAAAGTCTATGCTCAAGATTTAAAAAAAACTCCTAGAACAGAGCCACCATAATTCTTCATGACCCCTTTTGGCCACATTGGGCCCTATAGGACTAGCCTGGACCCAGTGTGGACAGTAGCAGGGGCCTCTGGGGCCCTGGAGAGTGCAGGAGAGTTCTTGGGGATCTGGTGACCAGTGGAAGCCATGCAGATGTTGGCCATTGGCAACACCTGAAAGTAGGTAGACAGGAGAGTGGACAGGTCCAGGAGATGCCTGTTGGTTTCCAGTTTCCAGCCAAGCACTGGCCATCATTTGATCTCATGGCAAGTCGAATGTGAGGAGAGAGGAGAAAGCGTGGGTCAGGGAGACAGGCAGAGCTCTATATGAGTCCTGGGTGCTGCTGTGGAGACCTCAGGCAGGTCTGGACATGCCCTCTCTGCACCCCTCCCCCCAGGTGTGAGCACTCATAGGCCAGAAGCCCCTCTGTGCCCTCATGCACATACTTGGCTCGGGATGGACTCAGTCTCACTGTCTTCATGAGGTAGACTCAGGGGTGTCTGGGGGTACAACCTTGGTCCATAAGTGACAGATTTAGAGAGGAACAGCCAGTGCCTGGGGGACTTTCTTCCTTCCTTCCTTCCTTCCTTCCTTCCTTTCTTCCTTCCTTCCTTCCTTCCTTCCTTCCTTCCTTCCTTCCTTCCTGTCTTTCTTCCTTCCTTCCTTCCTTTCTGTCTTCCTTCCTTCCTTCCTTCCTTCCTTCCTTCCTTCCTTCCTTCCTTTCTTTCTATCTTTCTTTCTTTCCTTTTTGCTTGCTTGCTTGCTTTCTTTCTTTCTTCCTTTCCCTCTTTTTATCTTTTTTTTTCTCTCCTTCTTGCCACACCTGGTGATGCTCAGGGCTCACTCCTGGCTCTGCATTCAGGGATCACTTCTGGTGGTACTCATATGGATCATATGGAAAGGCAGGTGCCCTTTCCACTGTACTATCTCTTGGACCCCTGAGTTCTTCCTTGTTCTTCTCTTTTTGTAATCTCCCTTCATGATGTAACATGCTTGCCTCTTGCACACACTTTGGTAGCTACACTCCTTGCACTGTGAATTAGGGGGTGACAGAATTAGAGGGTGCTCAGAGAGAAAGGGGCAGCCAGTGTGGGGAGAACCTGCTTGAGTGACAGTAGCAGGGTCTTGCACTCCCCATGTGTGGCAGAATACGGGGTTCCATTGGGCCACACCCTGCACATCTCTACTGTGGCACCACTCCAGGGCCTTGTTCTTGAATTGTTAATACAAGCCAGTCACTTGCCTTTGAGAATAGGAGTCACTCAAAGAAAGCATGACTCTGAACCCCATGTAAGAGAGAGAAAATGGGGGCACATAGAGACCAGTCAGCCAAGGTTATGGAGGGATCTATTTCTGTTTTGTTTTGTTTTTTTTTGTTTGAAGGCTACACCCAGTGGTGCTCAGGGATCACTCCTGACCAATTCAAGAGATCATTTGTGTGGTGCCAGGAATCAAATCTAGGTTGGTCGCATGGAAGGCAGGCGACCTCTCCACTATACTATCACTCCGGTCTCCTGTGGAGGGACCTTAATGGGGGCTTTTGGTGCTGGGGATGTGACTCCATGGTCAAGTGCTTACTTATGGCTCTGTGTTTTACCTTCCTTCCTTCCTTCCTTCCTTCCTTCCTTCCTTCCTTCCTTCTCTCTTTCTCTCTTTCTTGCTACACCTGGTGATGCTTGAGACACGGGTTCAATCCCCCGCACCACAAAAACAGAGCAAGAATTTTCTGCCCCCACATCCCTTCTCCTTCCTTCGATGCTCTCCCATCTCAAGGCGTGTGGAAGCTCCAGTCACTCAGAAAATGCCAGCTGTGCCATCCATTCTTTATCTCTACCACTCACAGCCCCAGTAGGGGCTTTCGCCAGCAAGCAGGTTCCTAAGCCTTGGTCCTGTAGACTTCTACACTGAAACGCACTTGACGGGGCTGGACATGGATCTCCAGCTCAGAGGCAGGCAGTAGAGGTAGGGTGTGTAGGGGTAGGTTGTGCCTACACAGAGATGCCAGGGGGAGTTAATGGTCCAGGAAGCCCAGGTGATTGCTGGGTCTCCTGAGAGGAGGAGCCCATGCTCCTGAGCTCTGTACTGACCCCAGGGCCCCCCATCCCCTCCTGGCTGCTCCCTAACATCCAGCCCTTCATCTCCTGAGAGCTGGTACCCGAGAGATGAAAGCCAGGAGAACGCAACAAGCCATCGGCGGCACACACTCAATTGATTTTTACACAAAATTTGCCTTCATGCACGAAGAATGGAAAAATGATCCCATCAATAATGGATAACAAAAACAAATGCAGGGAGGAAATCGATCGTCGCACACTTGGTACCGCAGGGAGATGGGAGAGGAAAATATGGAGCCTGCTCCAGCTCAACGGCACCCCGGGGAACCCCTTTCTAGCACTCCCTACCGGGGAGGGAGAGTCACAACCTGCCCGCCATTCCCCAGCGACTGAGTCCCTGGGGGCGGGCCAGGGCTAGACTCTCCTGGAGCCTCTGGTTTCACAGGGTCCTCCTGTGGTCGCTGTTTCTCTCAGTGTGCTTCAAGGGCACCCTCAGCTCACCGAAGTGTCTACTCCCCAAGCAACACCCAAATTTCCAGCCCAGGCCCCAGGATATGTGTTCTGGCTTTTCACCCAGCATCCTCACTTTTTTTTTTTTTCCTGAGAGCTCATCTGCTCTCTTGCTCTCAGGCACCAATAGTCCTGGGGTGGTTTCAGGGTTGGGCTTTAAATCCAACTTTTTTTTCTGTTTTTTTGGGGGGGGTCACACCCAGTGATGCTCAGGGGTTACTCCTGGCTCTGCACTCAGGAATTACTCCTGGTGGTGCTGGGGGACCATATGGGATACCAGGGATTGAACCTGGGTACGCTGCATCGAAAGCGAGCACCCTACCTGCTGTAGCATCGCTTCAGCCCCTGAATTCATCTTGTATTATTGACTTTCCTTATGTGACTCTGGGTAAGGCACTTCATCTCTCTGAGCTTCCATTTCCTCCTCTGATGAAGGAGGCAGCTAAAATCTCTTGTGCTTTTAGGAGGAACTCAATGACATGATGCGTCTAAATGCCTGGCTGAGAGTAAATGATAAAAATAAGCTTGTGAGGGCCAAAAAGTTAGGTGGGTGCTGAGGAGATAATACAGAGGGTAGGACATTTGCCTTGATGCAACTGACCCAGGTTTGATCCCCGGTACCCCATATAGTCCCCAGGCACTTCAGGAGTGATCACTGAGCACAGAGCCAGGAGTCAACCCTGAGCACTGCTGAGTATGGCCCCCAAACATAGTAATAATACTAATGGTTAATAGTAGGAAAATAATAATAATGAAGGTCAGAAAAATAGTTCAATGGACTGCATCATGCTTTGCACACAGGAGGGTTTAATCCCCTGCACTGCATGTACCCCACCTGCACCACAGCACTGCCAAGAGCACAGAGCCAGGAGTAGTCCCTGAGTACCACTAGATGTGACTCCAAAAACAAGCCATAAGCACACATAAGGGCAGATAAGCTCCCCCAGAGGTTGCCTGAGACCTGCTGTCCTGGGTTCAGGGTGAGGCCCCTGTAGTCACCTCTGGGTGACCTTGTGCCTTTGGTCTCTGTCCTCTGCCTCACTGCTCCTCGTAGCCCTCACCCTCCTGAGAAGCATGCCTGCCTCTGCCAGGACTCTGGTTTGTTCAATTGCCTGGCACTGGCTTCATTTGATTAGGGGGTACTCCACATGGTCTGTGACAGTGGCGGTGGGGAAGATAGCCCGAAGGAAGCATCACGTGCTCGGTGTGGGGGAGCACTGGGCTCCATGGAGGTGTCCGAGCTCTGTGCACGGTGCAGCTCCCTCTCACACCCTACAAAAATGCAATCAAAATAAAGAGATAGAAATGGTAGAGAATGAAATTTCTCCTATACTCCTCTCCCGCCCCAAGTTTATTATGTGTTTTTACAGAGTTTTATGAATTATAACATACTTCATTGCATGTGTAAATGTGGATCACGATCACAATCACGACCATCCTGTTGTTCATCGATTGCCTCGAGCAGGCCCCAGTAATGTCTCCTTCGTCCTAGCCCTGAGATTTTTTTTTAAAAAGTGCCATATTAAAAGCTCTTCCAGGGTTAGGAGAATGAGACCCATCATTGTTACTGGTATTTGGCATATTGGGTACACCACGGGGAGTTTGCCAGACTCTGCCATGTGGGCAGGTTACATTCGGTAGCCTGCCATTTTGTCCAAAGTAAGAATGAGAAAATAAGGTGTGGCGTGGCCACAATGTGGATGGGTACACATATTTATGTGCATGGATATTGATTTCTTCTTCTTCTTCTTCTTCTTCTTCTTCTTCTTCTTCTTCTTCTTCTTCTTCTTCTTCTTCTTCTTCTTCTTCTTCTTCTTCTTCTTCTTCCTCCTCCTCCTCCTCCTCCTCTTCTTCTTTTTCATCTTCCTCTTCTTTTTCTTCTTCCTCTTCTTCCTCTTCCTCCTCCTCTTCTTCCTCTTCTCCTCCTCTTCCTCTTCCTTCTCCTCCTCCTCTTCCTCCTCCTCCTTCTCCTCCTCCTCTTCCTCCTTCTTCTTCTCCTTCTTCCTCCTCCTCCTCCTCCTCCTTCCTCCTTCTCCTCGTCCTCCTTCCTCCACCTCCTCCTCCTCCTCCTCCTCCTCCTTTTCCTTCTCCTCTTATTATTATTATTCCACTTTTGACCATGCTTAGGACTTATTCCTGCCTCTGTGCTCAGGGATAACTACTGGTCATTCTCAGAAGACCATATGGGTGCCAGGGATTGAACCCTGGTTCACCACATGTGAGATAAGTGTCTTAACCATGTACTTTGTATGTTCTTTGTATCTTAAGATGGTAACAAACTGTATCTGACTCACTCCTTCTCTAATGACATTTAATGTATCCTGGATCTTTAATTTTTCTAACCACTGCCCATTGTATTCCAGCCTAGGGAAGTACCATCATTTGTTTAACCAATTCCTTTTGATGGACCTGAGACTTTCTTCCCAGTGTTTTGCTTTTACCAGCAATGCTGTAATGCATTCTCCCCTACTTATGCAATTTAACAATATGTCTGTAGATAAATTAATAGTGGTGTAATGACTAGATCATGGGTGGCATGCATTTCACTTTTGACCGACATCACCAGCTCACTTTCCATAAAGGTGTGGCTGCCCTTCAATGAAGCAGAGTGAGTCCCTCTCTCTCTTCCTCCTCACTCTGGCTGGCCCTCCAGATCTCTTCACACTCAACTTTTCAGCCTCTACTCACATCCTCAGCTCTGCCTGAATTCTCTCTCTCTCTCTCTCTGTCTCTCTCTCTTTCTTTTTTGGGTCACAGCCAGCAATGTACAGGGATTACTCCTGACTTGTGCACTCAGGAATTACTCCTGGCGGTGCTCAAGGGACCATATGGGATGGTGGGAATCAAACCCGAGTCGGCCGCATGCAAGGCATAAATGCCCTACGAGCTGTGCTATCGCTCCAGACCCTCTGCCTGAATTCTTAATCCGAGCCTCTGGAACCGTCACTGTTACCCCACTGTGTCTTCCTCTTTCTTGCTACAACTTACTTTTTGCACATGCTGTTCCTGGCAATGTGCCATTCATCCTGCCCATCCTTGTTCACATGCCCCCTCCTCTCCTCTCTGATGCCTCCCCATTCCTCCCTAGTCTCCTGCCTGCAGTGCGGCATCCACGCCATGCTTGCAGGGCTCAGCATATCCGTGGGATGCTTTTGCATTCTGGCCTCCCAGCACTGGCTCCTGTGTGTATCCTCGTGAGAACCATGAGCGCTGAACTCACGTTGGCCGTTGGCCGGATGGACTTGTCGGGTGCCGGATTACACTCTGCTGGGCAAAGTGGAAAGGGGAAAGTGGCAGCCTTGCTCTCGGGTATCTTGCAGGGCTCCTAGAGCTCCCTGATCTTGGAGAAGCCGATTTCTATTTATTTAACATTTCTAATCTGTTGCTGAATTCACATGAATTTTGTAGTCAGTTGGAGAGGTTAAGTAATGCATGTGCACACTGGAGAGAAACATACACAGACACACACACAGGCATGCACGCACACACACATGTCCTTCCCTGCATACTCTATCACTCTCCCTCCCACCCTCCCTCCGTCCCTCCCACCCTCCCACCCTCCCTCCCTCCCTCCCTTCCTCTAACCTTCCCCTTCTCCATTCCTTTCTTTCTCCATTCCTTTCTCTCTCCCTCTCTCCTTCCCTCCTTTCCTTCCTCCCTCCATCCCTCTTCTCCATCCCTCTTTTCCCTCCCTTCCTTCTTCCCTTCCTTCTTTCCTTCCTTCCTTCCTTCCTTCCTTCCTTCCTTCCTTCCTTCCTTCCTTCCTTCCTTCCTTCTTCCCTCCCTCCCTCCCTCCCCCTCCCTTCCTCCCTCCCTTCCTTCTTCCTTCCTTCCTTTCTTCCTCTTTTCCTCCCTCCCTCCCTCCCTCCCTCCCTCCCTTCCTCCCTCCCATTTTTTTTTTTAAAGAAAACAAGACTTTGCCAAAGCAAATAGTTACACCTTGAAACATCAATTGCAAGGCAAACCCTTTATTCTGTTTTCTGCTTCTCAGGGGACAGATTTCACCAAAGACCAAATCAAAGAGATTCCATGAAGAGGTGAGAGCAAACATACTTTATGGTTCCAGAAGTGACAGTCAGGTAGAGAAGTTTAGGGTGGAGAGCGTGTTGGCACCAGAAACAAGCACGCCCGGAGATGTTCAGCTTGAGCCTGCCAGAATCAGCCGCTTAACCGAACTAAGAGAATTTTGTGCCTCTCAGTCTCTTGACTACCCGATTTGAAACCCCAACCCTATCTGAGGAACTTGATCCCTAATGTGGATTATTATTTGATAAATTATTAAGAAGAGCAATATCTCTCCATTTACTGAATGTCATAACAAAAGAGATAGGAACGAAACCAAGACATCGTCTACCCAAAGAGCCCAGCATTTGGACAGTGTAAAGTCACTAAATAATTCAGCAGCTATTTGAAAGTGTAGTGTTTTGTAATTTCGACAGAACCATCTTAGTCTGGCTCTCTGTAGTACAGAATTTTAAAAAGATGTTCGCCGCCGTAAAGAATCTATTTCGAGGAGAAATGGGAGCCGGCTAGGAACTCAGGGCTGGGGAAGGAGGGCCGTCTAATTAGAGAGCCGGGTGTTTACTCTGAATTTAAACATTCATGAGACAGCGAGGGTGAGGGCTCACCATTGTCTAGCAGTATCACCATTGTCTAGCAGTATCGTTGGTTTCTTTCTCTTTGCCTCACATGTGTGCTCCCACTATATACCTCGGTGTAACCACAGGCCAGGGGGAGAAGACATCGTCTCGAAGTTGGTGATTGTAACAGTAAAGGTAAAAGGTAAAGGCCCTCCCGTTGATCGTTGATTTGCTCGAGTGGGCCCAGTAACGTCTTCATTGGAGACTTTGTTGTTACTGTGTCTGGCATATCGAATACTCTCGGTAGTTTGCTGGGCTCTCCGAGAGGGGCAGAGGAATCGATCTCGGGTCGGCCATGTTGGCCGCTTGTAAGGCGAACGCCCTACCCGCTGTTGAAGAGGAAAAAGAATGGATGGGCTGGAGCCATTAGTAGAGTGGGGAGGGTGCTTGCCTTGCACATGGTTGACGCTGGGTTCAGTCCCCGGCATCCATATGGTCCCCTGAGCACTGCCAGGAGTGATTCCTGAGTGAAGAGCCAGGAGTAACCCCTGAGCACTGCTGGATATGACCCAAATACCCAGCAAATCACGCCCTCTCCCCCAAAGAAAAAAGAATGAAGTCAAGAAATGGAGACCCCGCACACTGCTTGCATGAGGTTGTTCACGGCCTGGTCCAACTTGTTCTGAGCATTGGAAAGCCTAGAAGAACCCAGGAGGTGCTCTCTGGGAGCTTGCCTTCAGAATTTCCATGTGTGCTTTATTTGTGTCCGACCTTATTCTAGAGGGATTCCTACGCTTATCTAGATCACAAAAAATAATTTTAAAAAATCCTCAGAAATTGAATGGGAGAAGATATACACATCTGTACATAAGAGAGAATGGGTGGGGTCTTCATTTCCCATTCACTGGCTGTGCCACCCAGAGGGTGATGCGTGCCTTGGTTTCCCCATCTCTCCTAGTCCTGCTCCTCTCACAGGGTGGCTGTGAGGAGGACACCAGTCGGCAGAATAATGCTGGCCACGTGGGACAGGCTCCTGATGGTCTTCCAGCATCGTTCCTTTGCCCTGACTCCCTGTCGAACCCCCAATGAATAGGGAAGGTATATAGCTAGTTAGAGAGAATGGAGCCGTGTGTTTAATGTGGCTATTGAGTGGGGCCTCTGCAAGGACTTATTGGCAAGACAGACTCCTGTGGATGAGTTATGTAAGTGGCATCCCAGAGGTCCCGGCATGGATGCAAACCAATTAAGTTAAGCACTTACCGCAATCAGAAGTGCAACTCATAGGTTTAAAAGTGGGAAGAGAGTATATGTGAACTTGGCTTTGCTGTGCTCTGCTTTGTCAAATCTATTAGAAATATAGTCGGTGAATTCTTCACTCCTGTTCTTTTAAATTCTGCAGCACTTCATTTTTATCTATTGGAATGGAGAATTCCGAATCTCTCTCTCTCTCTCCGTCTCTCTCTCTCTCTTTTCTCTCTCTCTCATTCTCTTTTAGCTAATTGTATAATCTTGGGTATTTATTTATACATTCCTAAGACATTTGTAAAAAGGAAAAGTTGTCATGTATTTGTAAAATACATTTTTGATTTCTTTTCAAGATATGCATTTTCAAATACTTTTTTTTCTTGGGCCACAACTAGAAGTGCTCAGGACTTACTCCTGTCTTTGTGCTCAAGGATCATATCTGGCAATGCTTGGGGAACCATATGTGGTTCCAGGATTGAACCTGGATTGGCTGTGTGCAAAGCAAGTACATTGCCTGCTGTATTATCTCTCCCGTCTCAAATATTCTCTCTCATCCCTTCTCTCTTTCTCTCTCTCTAAACATTAAATGTATTCATTAATAAAAAAGTTTCAGTGTAAGAAACAGAAATCAGGGCCATAATTTCTCTGTCTTAAATAAGCTTGCACACTCTCCCACCCTCCCTCCCTCTTTCCTTTCCTCCCTCCCTCCCTTCCGCCCTCCCTCCCTCCTTCCTTCCTTTTCTCCCTCCCTCCCTCCCTCCCTCCCTCCCTCCCTCCCTCCCTCCCTCCCTCCCTCCCTTCTTTCCTTCCTTCCTTCCTTCCTTCCTTCCTTCCTTCCTTCCTTCCTTCTTTTTTTGGAGAAAAAACAAGACTTCACCAAAGTAAATAGTTACACCTCGGAATGTCAGTTGCAAGGAAAACTCTTTATTCCATTTTATGCTTCTCAGAGGACAGATTTCACCAAAGATCAAATCAAAGGGATTCCATGAAGAAGTGAGAGCAAACACAGTTTATAGTTCCAGAAGTGACAGTCAGGTGATAGCACAGTGCATAGGCATTTGCCTCGCATGCAGCAGACCTGGGTTTATCCTCAGAATCCCATATGGTCCCCCAAGCACCACCAAGAGTAATTCCTGAGTGCAGAGCCAGGAGGAACCCCACACCCTGAGCATCACTGGGTGTGGCCCAAAAACAAACAAACAAAAAAGAAAACAAACCCATAAATCACCCTCAGAATTTGGAAGCAGAATGGGACTGAATATTGCAAACTGAGGGCAGTTGTTGAAAGGACTGTGGTTGTAGGCTGAGCATGGGGAAGCGAGTCCCAGAACATCACGAGAGTGATGACCTTTGTCGTGATCAGACCAATGATGAACAGGCAGCGGAGTCCAGAATATGCTCTCTGGGGCCCAGGAGCACCTCCTACCTCAGGCAGTCTTCACTCTTCCCTAGAGTGAGGTAGCTCTCAGGACTATTAACATTGAAACAGTCAGAGATATAAAGTCCAAATAGATGACATGAAGTGGCATATTAAGGGTACTTCTCTGGAACTAAAATATGTTGAGGGATCTGGCAGCTGGCTCCGTGGTTTATAGTGCTTGCCCAGGCCAGCTCACAGCCAGTAATTAAAACCCGGTGCAAGTACTGAGAACAGTTCCCTGGGTGAGAGAAGGGACCTTGGAACCCCCTGGGCATGTGAACTTAGCCCTGGCACTGAGTGTGTACAGAGGCGGGCGTACCCACCCTCCAACCAAGGTGGGTAAATGCTCCTAGAAAAATAATAGAAAGAAATACTGAGTACAAATATGCTAGCTCAAGTTTCCACTTTTGTTTCTTTCTTTAAAAGCATTTCTTTTCTTTTCTTTCTTTCTTTTTTCCCTTTTGGATCATACCTGGCAATGCCCGGGGTTACTCCTGGCTCTGCACTCAGGACTTACTCCTAGTGGTGCCTAGGGGACCATATGGGATGCCGGGAACCAAATCTGGGGTTGGCCACATGCCAGGCAAGCACCCTCCCCACTGTACTATCACTCTGGTCCTCTTTTATTATTTTTATATTTTGGACCATGCCCAGCAGTGCTCAGGAGCTCCTCTTGGCTCAGTGCTCAGGGATTGTGTGGGACCAGGGATTGAACTGAGTTTCTTGCACGCAAAGCATGTGCCGCAACATGAGTGAGTTCTCTCCTGGATCCATTTTCAGGTATTGTTTTCTCATTTAAACATCATCCTTTAGGGCGTGTTCTTGCAGTTCTGTGGTCCCGAGCCTATCTTGCAGGTCTGAGACACAAAAATCCCACCTGATCACAGCTGGAGTGACCTAGGCACCATGAAGGCAGGCTCTGGTTGTGTTGTATGGATGTTGCAATGAGAATGAAGGAATGGAAAAGCAAAGCACACAGCGTTTCACAGGAATAACACGTTGGCATAATTTATGCCTCTGCAAGTTAATATTAATTGGTCTTTAAAATTTTTTGAATTAGCAATGTCTATATGTTTGTGTGTGTGTGTGTGTGTGTGTTTTAATTTTGGTTGGGAGCCATATCTCGTGATGCTCAGAGGCCATTCTTGGTTCAGTTGTTCAGGGATGGAATGGTACTATATTGGCAGGATTTACACCAAGTGCCTCAACTCAGGTGCTAGCTCTCTGGACCCAGTTTTACTGGTTTTAAAAAATTGAAGGGGACCTCCTCATCCCCCCACAAACTGTGCTCAGGGTCCCCTTAGATGATTTTCACCAATTCTCAGTCAACCTGGCTGAGTGTTCATGCCAGAGCCCATGGATGTGGTGCAGCTCAGACCCTGTGGTGCAGACTTCACCAGGACTCAATCCACAGTGCTCAGGACACCACACAGTACAGGGGATGGAATTGGGGTTGGAAGCATGCGAGGCACATGCCCTGTGCGCCAACACTCTTCAAGTGTAGAGCAGGATGATTGGCTATTTGTATATGGAGCAAAAAGATCATCAAAGTCAATCTCATTGCATCCAGCCCTAAATATGGCTACACACTTTCCTCATGAAGAATTTGTTTATTATTTCCTTCATGAAGAATTGAATGATCAAATATTTCCATAAACTCTCTCAAGGGACCAGGGATGCAGCTCAGAAGCAGAGACTGTGCCTTGCCTGTGTGAGCCTTTCAGGTCCATCCCTGGTACTGAAAATATGTACTAGTAATCCAACAGTAAAGATGCCTTGAAATCAGACAGAATCTATTCACCTCCTATCTCTTCATCATATCCAGTTTTGTACTTTCCTCAGTTTGGGCTTCTGCAAACCGAAACCTAAAGCAGGGGTGAAGGCATTGTCTCTGAGGGGGTGACCACAGGAAGCACTAAAAGAGGAAAGAAAGTGAGGCACCAGGAAGGAAAGTGGGTGATTCCTAGATCCCTAGAGAAAGCAGAGCTCAGCCTTCTGGGGTGCCTAGGAAGAATCCTGAAATTTATCTCTAGGACACCCCTAGTTGACTGTCCCTCCCATCACAGCCGCCCAGAAGGGCAATAGATGCTGCCCCTGTCGTGGAAACTGTCCACCACTACCCTATAATCGGGGGACACAGTGCCAGGCAGGGTACACAGCTCCCTTCAGTAAGTGTTTTACTCTGCTCAGTCCTATAGACAACCTGGGAGAGGCTGGCTTGTCCCTTCGCAAACAGCACAAGATGGAGGGACTGGAAAGAAATTTAATAAAAACCAAGTTTCAAAAGACCTCAAGTGGTGGAGTGATGGTCTGGATGTAAGGATGGTTTTTAAGTAGTGAGAATGCATATCTGAGACTTTTGCTTATGGTAGAGTACACACCTCACAGAGGTGAGTCCCTGGGTTCAATAACTGCAAATGAATAAGTAAAAAATAAAGCATGCATGTTTTTAAATGAACAATTGTGAACGCCACTGAGGTTTAATAAAGAATAGGTCAAACAACAAATTACATGTAGGATTCGTTAAGCCTAAAAAAACATATAGAATCTGCTAAAAATTCTGTTGAGTCTCACATCTCAATGGATGCATTAAATGAGCAGAAAGGGTCCATGATCTCCTCCACTTACAGGCAAAACTGCTGCTGGGAGTTCTTGAATAGGCACAGACCAACACTTGAATAGGCATGGACGGGTCAGATGTGGGGATGTGCAACCATCAGGGTCACTGTAAATCATGGGGATGCAGATATCCAGCGCTATGGACCACGGGGACTTCAAGAATGTTTAGCCTAGAAAGATGCAAGGGACATGAGCATTTCCTTTCCATATCTCAAGGCTCTTAGTGTCGAGCAGTGGAGTCTGTGTGACCATCACAGCAGCCTGGGCTGTTTTCTCAGGCACTCCTGGGCATGTGGAAACCCCATTTTGTCGGTCACCTGTATGGGGACTTGGAGTCTGTATGTTATTCGTCGATTCGTCGATTGCCTCGAGCAGGCCCTAGTAACATCTTTCATCCTAACCCTGAGATTATATTCAAGGCTCTTTAGGAGAATGAGACCCATCATTGTTATGGTATTTGGCATATTTGGTATGCCACGGGGAGTTTGCCAGACTCTGCCCTGTGGGCAGGCTACATTCGATAGCCTGCAAGTTTGTCCAAAGTAGGAATGAGATAATAAGATGTCATAAAAAGATGTCCTGATAAGGTGTCGCGCGTCCGCGAATGCGGCCGCGCGGTTCTGGGACCTAGATTTTATAGTCTCTGAGTCTTGGCCGTTGATGGAATTACACGGCTCCAGGTGGCCAGGTGATGGGTGTGACCCCCGCCTACTGGAATTTGGAGGATCTGGGTGGAAGATGCTCGACTCCAATCTGAGTAGGCTGGGAGATCTCGGCCCCGGAACCCGCGTGGATTTGTCCCTCTGCCAGTACCTTCATGTGTGCAGAGAGTGGTCTCAGCATGGTGGTGGCTGGTCCTGGAGGTCTGTATGATGAGAATCAAAAGGCAACTTGTAGTTGTATGTGGATTATGGAGAGGTGTAGATTGGACCAGAGGGATACAGCACAGTAGGGAGGGTGCTTGCCTTACATGCAGCCATTCCAAGTTCAATCACTGGAATGCCAGATGGTACCCCAAGCACAGGTCCAGAAGTAAGGCCTGGGCATCACTGGATATGACCCCTCATCTAAAAGCTAAAATTACCAAGCAGCTTGCTGCAGAGATTTCGCCAGACCCGAATTATCTAAAATTTTAGAATTCCAGTAGCACACTCTTGTGGCCACATGACATCTTATGCTATTCATAACAAGCAATACAAAATAAATTATCTAGCATCTGCCTTTTCGGCAGGTTTGAGTGGTGGCGGGAAAATTCAAAATAACAGTGGTGGGAAGGTGCAATGGTGGTGGGACTGGTGTTGAAATATTGAATATAATCCATGGTTGTGAACAACTTTATGAAATTTTTAAAAGTGAAAGAAAAAAGAACTAAAATCAAACATACAGGGATTTGTAGATGGAAGTTGCTTGGAACATATAGACAGGTGTAAGGAAGGAGGCTGACTAGAAACTTCCAGAAAAAGAGGAGTTAGAGGGGCTGGAAGTCAGGCACTTGCCTCGCATGAGGCCACCTGAGGGTCGATTCCTATCACTGCCTACGGTCCTTGAGCCCTACCAGGAGTGACCCCTAAGCACAGAGACAGGTACTGAGGTAGACTCCCAGCTAATCGTAGGCATTTAAAGAAATTGTCTAATTAAATATTAGCCCTTGAGACAGAGCATTAACAGGTCTCTACGCCAATGTGGTGCTTTTCTTAACCATCCGGGAAAGGGCTGAGGCACAAGTGGGCAGTGATTGGAATCCATGTGCCATCTCCTCTCTCCACACCCTCACTGACAGATGGCGCTGAGGGATGTGGGGTCACCAGGTCACCGCTTCTACTGACCAGAGCATCCTTCCTGGTGCCTGCAGCAAGGCTGGCCGGGGGGTGCAGCAGGAAGAGCCCCAGGCCTAAGGGGAGCACAATCTTCCTCACTTTCCACGTTTTATCCCCTCCCCAGAGCCCCAAAGTGTTGCCTTCTCAGGAAGAGATGCCGGTGGGAGACGAAGCACCGCTACCCCCTGATTTGAAAAGAAATTATTCAGTGTCCCCCTGGAGATCCTTTAAGTGAAGATACGGGACATGCTCCCAGCGGCAGCTGATGCTCTTCCAGTGCCCCGGCCCCACATGGCCTTGTCCACTTTGGGCAGCACTAGCTGAGGACTGAGGCGTGTGGGAGCAGGGATTGTTAGTGGAGCAGCTGGGCCAGGGGCTGTGGGCTCTGCCTTCGTATGTGATCTTCGACTGGGCCACTTTGGGCCCCTCTGGGAAAACAGAAGGAAGGTCTGAACTACAGCTCAGTCTTCCTTCCTTTCCTTCCTTCTTTTCTTTCCCTTCCTTCCTTCCTTCCTTCCTTCCTTCCTTCCTTCCTTCCTTCCTTTTCCTTCCTTCCTTCCTTCCTTCCCTCCCTCCCTCCCTCCTTCCTTCTGTTCTTCCTTCCTTCTTTCCTTCCCTCCTTCCTTCCTTCCTTCCTTCCTTCCTTCCTTCCTTCCTTCCTTTCTTCCCTCCTTCCCTCCCTCCCTCCCACCCTCCCTCCCTCCCTCCCTCCCTCCTTCCTTCCTTTCTTCCTTCCTTCCTTCCATCCTTCATTCTTTCCTTCCTTCCTTCCTTCTTCCGTCCCTCCCTCCTTCCATCCTCTCTCTCCCTTTCTTTCTTTCTCTCTCTTTCTTTCTTTCTTTCTTTCTTTCTTTCTTTCTTTCTTTCTCTCTCTCTTTCTTTTTCTTTCTTTCTTTCTCTCTCTCTCCCTCTCTTTCTCTTTTTTTCTTTCTTCATTCTTCTTGTACCTCTTTCTCTTCTCTCTCTCTCATGTTTGTGGAGGGAAGTTATTCCCACTTTCATTAGGTTCTTATAGGGGTCCATAACCTTTGAACAATAAAGAATCTCAGGTTCTCTTGTAAATTTCTTTTTTTCAGGGATGGGGGTTTGGGTCACATCTGGCAATGCTGGGGGCACCATCTGAATGGTATGCCCCTCATCCGCTGTACTATCTCTCCTGCCCTCCTCTCTTGCAGATTTTCTGCCAGTTGTTTGCATCTTCATCATATCTGCTTGTCAACTGTGCGCAACTTAAATTTTCTCTTTTTTGGGGGGGGTTCATTTTTTTTTAAAGAAGTGCTCAGGGGACCAGGGCCCATTTCTGATCATTCTTGGTGACTGTGTTGGTGGTTCTATGATAGGACCCAAGGGGAGGCGCTTTCCAGGGCTAGGACTTGGTGCTGGAGGCCACTAGGGCTGAGCCGGCGAGGGGTACTGGGCCCAACAGTGCTGTTCCTGCTTCCTTAGCTTTGTCTTTAAAATAAACTTGGAAAACTGGGTGTGAAAAGTAAAAACTCTGTTACTGTCTCTGTCACTGTGTGTGTGTGTGCGTATGTGTGTGTGACTGTCTCTGTGTGTCTCTGGGTTTCTGTCTCTTTGTCTCTGTCTCTCTCCCTCTCTGTCTCTGTCTCTCTGTCTCTGTGTGTGTCTCTGTCTCTCTCTGTCTCTCTGTCTCTGTCTCTGTCTCTCTCTCTCTCTCTCTTCCCAGGATCAGGCCTAAAAGTCTGAGCCCATGTAAAAGTCCTACTCCCATTTTCCATCTGTGAACAATCACAGCAAAAAGCATAAAGGGGGTGTGGCAAGAAGAAACAACAACAAAGTAAAATAAATGCACGTGGATGAAAATAAAGGGTGTTACGCCCAGACACACGGCACCTGGCCCCGTGGGCACCTGTGGAGTTTTCGGCCTCTTTCTCTTTCCCCTCCTGCACCCACTCTGCAGCCCCCAGCCCCCCACAAGCCCTCGGGACCCCTAGGCAGCCCCCAAGCCCCCGCCAGCCGCCAGCCGGCCTCTGCGCCCCTACCCGGGCTGCCCCGTGGGCGGGTGGGGGTCTGAGTGACAGGGGCGGGCGGTGAGGGGAAGCGGTGCTGACACCCGGCGCGCTAATGATTCTGCTGTGGGGTCCGCGGGGCGCAGAGGAAGGCGGCGGGGAGGAAACGGGGGAGCGGCAGCACCTAGGCACATCCATAATTCATTGAACGCCAGCAGCAACAAAGGCAGAGAGGGACCGGGACCCGGAGAAGAGCCGCGCATAAAGCTTTTTAATGGTCCTTTTCTATTAATGTCAGATGCGCGACGGGTTTTCAGGCGGGTGGAAGGGTTCCAAGGCCCCCGCAGTTCAGTCGCAAAAGCTAAACGCTGCCGTTTACCACCCCCCTCCTCCCCGCCTCCGCTCTCAGCCGGCCTGCAAGCCCTGAGCAGCAGCCTGCGACTCCTTCCTCCGAAAGCTGGGGCTGGAACTGCACCTCTGCCGCTGTCCAGCGCGTCTAGTCACCCCTCCAGACTGGCCTGCTCTGTCTCTGTCTCTGTCTCCCCTCCTCTCTACTCTCTCTCTCTCTCTCTCTCTTTCTCTCTCTCTCTCTCTGTCCCTCTCTCTCTGTCCCTCTCGCCCTCCCTCTCACTCTCCCTCTCTCTATCTCCTTCCCTTTCTCTTGGTTTTTTTTTTTCCTCTTGGTTTTAAGGGTCATACTCGGCAATGCTCAAAGGCTACTCCTGTCTCTGCACTCAGGTTTACTCCGGGCAGTGCTGGGGGACCCTTGGGGTGGCGGGGATCAGAATCCAGGCAGGATTCCTGCAAGACAAACACCCTCCCCACTGTACTCCCTCTCTCTCTCTCTCTCTCCAGCTCCTTGCTTGCTTTACTTAACTTATTGATTTATTTTTAATCTCACTGAATCACAGTAAGATGGTTACAAAGTTGTTCATGATCGGGTTTCACCCATAAAATGTTCCAGCACCCTTACCTTCACCAGAGTGCATTTCCCACCACCAATGTCCCCAGGTTCCCTCCTACCTGTCCTCTCCTCCCCTATCTTTATAGCAAGCACTTTTCTTCTCTCTCTTCTCTCTCTCCTTCTCTCCCTCTCTCCCTCTTTCCCTCTCTCTGTCTTTCTCTGTCTCTCTGTCTCTGTCTCTGTCTCTCTCTGTCTCTGTTTCTGTCTCTCTCTGTCTCTGTTTCTGTCTCTCTGTCTCTGTCTCTCTCTCTCTCTCTCTCTCTGTCTCTCTCTCTCCCTCCTCCTTTTGTGCATTATGGTTTCCAATACAGATACTGAAAGGTTATCATGTATGTCCCTTTATGTACTTTCAGTACTCAGTTCTTGTCCAGAGTGAACTTGCTTTATTTTAGAAAGAAATTTCTAGCAAAACAGTTGAGACCCTCTCCATTCTCTTGTAACAATGTCAGTGGCCTGTAATATGTCTAATATGAAGAAGAAAGCCCCACAAGTTAGACTGCTTTATTCCTGCAGTTCTTAGAACTTGAACATGGAGTTCAAAATCATAGCGCTTGCTCCATCACTGTGCCACCTTCACAGCCAAGGGTTAAATTTTGTTTTCTAAGAGCAGACTTTTAGTCTTTGATTTTGGTTTTATTTTGAGGCCGAGCCCAGTAATGCTTAGGACTTACTCTTGGCTCTGTGCTGGCCTGCACAGGGAACCAGATGGGGTGCTAAGGATTGAACCCAATTGGCAGCAGGCAAGGCAAATGCCCTACATGCTGTCCTATCACTTCAGGCACAGACTTTTAGTCTATTGAGACCACCTGGTATTGTGGGGCAGGAGTTGAGCCATACCCAATGGTGACCAGGGATGACTGTGCTCTGGAGTGACCCATAATGGTGCTTGGGGGGACTAGATGTGGTGTTGGCGATTAAACCAGGGTTGGCCGCATGCAAATCAAGTGTCTTAACCCCTATGCTATCTATTGGCCACACTGAGTTGATTTTTCAAGAGCACAGATCCAGAATTGAGACCAGCCATGCGTTAATGAAGACCCACCCTCTCTTTTTTCTCTCGCAAAATGCAATGTCTTCATTTCCTCTCTTGCAAAAATGGAGATGATGACACTGTTTATTTGCTTTATTTCAGGGTGACGTGGTGATAAGTGACTAAAGTTCACAGGAGTCACTGAGGTGGTAAGCGCAAAGCTTTTACTCTTCTAAGAGCTTCCAAATTCATTCTTCTTTTTCCTGTTATTCACGTTCTCCCAGAAGGAACTGCTAAGTAAAGGTATGTGTATTTTACCTATGCACATTTTTAAATTGAATCATCATGAGATAGTTATAAGCTTTCATGTTTGTTTCAATAATACAATAATCAAATACCCATCCCTCCACCAGTGCACATTCTCCACCACCTATGTCCCCAGTGTATCCTCCCTTTCCCACCCTCCCCTTGCCTCCATGACAGATAATTTACTCATACTCTCGCTCTACTTTTGGGAATTATGGTTTGCAATACAGATATTGAGAGTTATCATATTTGGTCCTTTCATACTTTCAGCACACATCCCCATCCCGAACGATCCCTCCAACCATCATTGACTTAGTGATTCCTTCTCTATTCCAGCTGCCTTCTCCCCAGCTCATGAGACAGGCTTTCAACTACGGAGCAATATTCCTGGTCCTTGTATCTACTGTCCTTGGGTGTCATTCTCATATTATGTTAACCTATACACATTTAAAAATAGTTTCTGGGCCAGAAAGAGTGCTCCTTGGGCAAGTGCATGCTTTGCATTCAAGTGGCCCAGGTTAGATTCCTGGCACCTAGCACTGCTGGAAGTGGTTTTAAGACGCGGTCACGCTCCTCTCGTTGTTCATCGATTTGCTCGAGCGGGCCCAGTAACATCTCCATTGTGACACTTGTTACTGTGTTTGGCATATCGAATATGTCACGGGTAGCTTGCCAGGCTTTGCCGTGTGGGCGAGATATTCTCGGTATCTTGCTGGGCTCTCTGAGAGGGGCGGAGGAATCGAACTCGGGTCGGCCATATTGGCTGCGTGCAAAGCAAACGCCCTACCACTGTGCTATTGCTCCAGCCCTAAGACAGACAAAAAATTGGTCTAATTTGACTTCAACAACTGCATGTTTCTGATGTGCATCTGTGTTGCTACAGGTGGCCCTGCTTCATTTGTGAAGTCTGTTAAACAACATCCTATAATAATTTTTTTCCAGTTCTATCTCTCTTCAAAACATAAAACATTGCGTCTATTCCAGTTTCTTTGCTTTTCTTACCACTTCCCCCTCTGTATGAATATGCCTCTACTCTTGTTAGAATTTTCCTCTTGGATTTATTTCAAGGCAAACTCGTATCACTCCCCTCAGAGTGTCTTTCCCACAGGGTCAATCTTAGAAGTAGAAATATATACTTACCCAATATTTTCTTCCCACACAATTTCTCTATGCAAGTTCTCTCCAAGGGTCTCTTGAATTCAGGAACATCTTACACTCAAAGAACTCTTTCATGCTGACAGCAGACTCCTTACAGAGAGCCTAAGTTACTGGATAGCACAACTTGAAAAAGAACCCTACATTTTTTTTGTTTGTTTTTTTGTTTGAGGGCCACACCTGGATATGCTCAAGACTTACTTATTCCTGGCTCTGCACTCAGGGATCACTCTTGGTGGGCCCAAGGAACCACATGGGGCACTATGGGTTGAACCCAGATCCATCGCATCCAAAGGAAACATCCTATTGGCTGTAGTATCGCTTGGCCTCAGAATTCTACATATTAAGAAGGGGAAAGTACATGCTCTCAGTTACACTGAACAATGGTCAATCTTGAAATGTTTGGACAAATATTTTAAGATCAAAGGAAATTCAAGGGCTTCCAGATGGAATTAGGCTGAATGAACAACAACAACAAAAAGATGAACAAAATAAAAGTGCATACACGTGAGAAAGAGAGAGAGAGACAGAGAGAGAGAGAGAGAGAGACAGAGACAGAGACAGAGACAGAGAGACAGAGGACTAAGTAAAGTGACAAAAAAAAAGTTGATGCCAAAGCAGATAGTCACTAGCCTCGGGTCATTGATCTTAAGTTTGGATGCCAACAGGACTCATTCATTGGATGCTAGTTTCCTAGTGCTGCTGTAATTAGGGTGCCATAGTCTGGCATTGGGCATGCGTGTTCTTTCCTGCATCTGGAGGCTGGAAATCCAAGATGAGGTGTCAGCCGAGTTGGTTCCTCCCAAGGGTTTGGAGGGAGAATCTGCTCTAGGCTCTTTCTTGGCTTGGCTTCTGGTTTGGAGGTAACCTTGGGTGCTCCTTGCTTTGGAGATCCACCACCCCAGTCTTTGCCAATGTCTTGACATTCTCCCTGCGTCCGTATCTCTGTGTCCAAATTTTTCTTTTTTTTTTAGAAAAATAAGAACACAGTCATTTTATCATTTATTTGGTCCTTCCTGACACCGAGAATCAACAAGCCCAGGACCTCACATATACAAGCCCAGGGAGCTACATTTTAACTCTATTATATCCACAAAGAGCCTGTATCCAAGTCATATTATTGGCTACCGTGGTTAGATAGAACCTCAGTGTCTTTTTGGTGGACACAATCCAACCAGTAAAACATGCTGAAGATCATGTTTCTTAGTATTTCCCCAGAACTGCCCAAACCAAATTTTCCCATTCAGTCCCTCCTAGAAAATGCACCTATTCTTCTATCATAGAGTTAGCAGGTAATAAGTTTACAATATGTGCAAGAATGTCTCAGAGTAAGAAACTGACTTTCAAGGTAAATTAGCACAATCTATTCAGACAAGTAGAAGGCCCAGTTAAATCCATGGCACCACATGGTCCTCTGGGCATTGAGCCCAGAGGATGCTCTAATATCCCCTAAATATCCCCTAATCTCCCCTAAATCCCACATAGTCTAGCCCTACACCAAAAAACATCTATTGATTGGGACAGGTACTTGATTTTATTACATTATCCTCTCTGCTTTGTAATTGTAAATATTTAATGATAAGTTTAAACTACTTTGTGGAAAGAATTTTAGAAATCTACTAGATACTTTTACAGTTTTACTTTTCAAAAAGATTGCCACTTACATCCTGTAAAAAGTTTATATAGGAATGTAACGACCCTAGTCAGGATATCCCCAAAGTGAAATCAACCCAAAGATCAATCAAGTGTTAAGTGGATCAATAATTTGTATGAGACCTATGAAATGGGAGTTATTCAGCAAAACAAGGAGTGAAATACTGACATACACTGTAATGTCAACTCTTCCCAGCGTGCTAAACTAACGGAGTCAGAAGGCCAAAGTCACTATGGAATGATTTTATTTCTATTAAACAGGGAGATGTTGATGAGTTAATGCAACAATAACAAAACAAAATGAACCCTCAGATCATTTACCTACTTATTTCTACATCTGTTTTTATGAACAGGACTGAATAACAAGAGTCATATTTGCCTCTAATCTATTTTGCTTGATATTTGTTTCTCATGATTGAGTTAAAAAGAGAAAGGTCTTGGAATTTCTTTGCGCATACAATAAAGTGATGACTGGGATTTATAAAAGGACATTGGAGGGTTGGAGCAAAAGTAGAATGGGTAAGGCATTTGCATTGTATATGTCCGACCTGGGTTCGATCCCCGGGATCCCATATGGACCTCTGAGCACAGTCAGGAGTAATTCCTGAGTGCAGAGTCAGGAGTAAGCCCTGAGCATTGGTGGGTGTGGCCCCCCAAAACAAAAACAAACAAACAAACAAACAAACAAAGTAACAACAGTGAAGTGTGTGAAGGTGTTTACTACAGAAGCATTAGGGTTCTCAGCCTGCTCTGTGGCCCCAACACAAAGAAAAGTGGGTATTTGATAGTGCTCCAGCTCCTCTGTCTGGGGTCTCAGCCAAATGGAATCATCCAGACTCAAAACATATTTTGGGGGCTGAACTTTCTATTTCAACAGTCTCCACTAATTCAGTGCGAGGTAAGGGAGGTGAAGAGCTCAAAGGATTCCTGCATCAATGTCCCATGCTGAATATGTGGGTACTTGTAACTACAAATTCCTCCGTCTCCTCTTCCTCCTCTTTCTCTTCTCTCTCCTCCTCCTCCTCTTGCTTCTTAACTTTTTGTTTTCAGGGTCTATTTCCTGACTCCTTGTAAAATTCATATTCTGTAAAATAAGGGATCTTTGCTGATTTTGGAATAAAACTTTCCCAAGCCTCTGGAACAGGGATTTTTTCCCCCTCGTCAGTCCAATTGACGTTGGGGCCGCATACATATTTCTTTGTGATGGGGACATGTGCAGTTCTATGCAGGGTAGCGCAGTCAGCAGCAACCTGACCTCCATTTTCCAGTAGCCATAGAACACCATAGTTCTGGCAACTAAAATTCTCTCTAGATATTGTCAAATAGCATCTGGGGGGCAAAATATTCCCCCAAAGGAAAATGACAGTTGTACAAGAGTTCTGACAGACATGCAAGAATTATTTGTTGAAAGAAAGAAAAAGAAGGGGGCTGGAGCAATAGCCTATCCTAGTGGGTGGGGCATTTTCTTTGAATGCGGCTGACCTGGATTCAATTCTCAGCATCCCATATGGTCCCCCAAGCACCGCCAGGAGTAATTCCTGAGTGCAGAGCCAGGAGTAAACCCTGTGTATTGCCCGGTATAACCCAGAAAGCGAAGAAGAAGAAGAAGAAGAAGAAGAAGAAGAAGAAGAAGAAGAAGAAGAAGAAGAAGAAGAAGAAGAAGAAGAAGAAGAAGAAGAAGAAGAAGAAGAAGAAGAAGAAGAAGAAGAAGAAGAAGAAGAAGAAGAAGAAGAAGAAGAAGAAGAAGAAGAAGAAGAAGAAGAAGAAGAAGAAGAAGAAGAAGAAGAAGAAGAAGAAGAAGAAGAAGAAGAAGAAGAAGAAGAAGAAGAAGAAGAAGAAATCTGAGCAGTCTTAGGTTCATCTGCTCCTTATGAATTCTCTCCACATGCATGATTGGCCACAGTCATCACCAGGATTTTTATCCACAGGGAAAGGGAAGTCAGGCCCTCATATGCAACAGTGGCTTTCTCTGTCTTCCCCTTTGTGCAAGAAGATTTGTGGAGAAGGAACTTGTGATGTTGTGGATGATGAAATTCACATAGGCATTGGGAAAAAGACACACTGGGATCATGCCCAAGCAGGTTCTGAGTGTGTGTGGAGCGGGGTTTTGCACAACAGGACTTAAGGATCTCAGGATTCGGAGCTTCCCCCAGACTTCTCCTGTTTTCTTTCCTAGTCGTCTTTCCTTCTTAATACAACCATGGATCCATTTGCGGTTTCAACAAAATGTTCTCCACAAGGGTAGTTCACACTAATTGGAATTATATTAACAATAAGAGTAATGTATGTTGGGTTAAGAGATGGCGCTAAGGATTGGAGCATATGTGTTGCATATGGGAGCCCTGGATTTAATCCCTGGGTACCACACAGTCCCTCGAATACTGCCAAGATGGACCCTTGAGTACCACTCGGTGTGGTATCCCCCTCAAAAAAGAATATTTGTTGATCTCTTATATACAGCCTCATGCCCTATCATTTGATTCATAAAAATCTTATGAGGCAGGTCCTAATATTAACCTCCATCTACTCATTACACACTACAAAAAATTGTTCCAGGCAGGACGAGTCATTTATCCAAGGTAGCATAGCTGGGATTGATAATGAGCTAGAATGATATGGTTATCCTCTGACTTTAATGGTTAGCATATGATTTATGACCTTACTCCACTTTATTCTCTTTACTCCTTTGTAAAAGATTAGTTGTCCATATACCTGCGGTTCTGTGTCTGGTCTTTTTTTTTTTTAAGTGAATCACCATGAGATGCGATTACAAAGCTTTCATGTTTGAGTTTCAGTCATGCAATGATCGAACACCCATCTCTCTACCAGTTGCACATTCTCCACCTCCAATGTCCCCAGTATTCCCTTCCCCCATCCTTCCCCTCCCCCTGCCTCTATATAGGGCAGACAACTTCCCCCATACTCTGTCTCTGCTTTTGGGAATTATGGTTTGCAATGGGCTTTTAATTCTATTCTATTGCTCTGAGAATCTGTCCCTATCCCAGTAGCACACTCTTTCGATTAGTGCAGCTTTATAGTATAGTTTGAAGTTGGGGAAAGAGAAGCCTCCCATCTTCTTCTACCTTATGATTGCTATGACTTCCTGGGAGTTTTATTATTCCATATAAATTTCAGCAGCATTTGATCTGTGTCTTTTTAAAAATTGTCAATGTTTGGGGCCAGAAAGATAGTACAATGGGGTAAGGCACTTGCCCTGCACGTGACCAACCAAGGTTCAATCCCTGGCACACCACATGGTCTCTTGAGCCATCCATGAGTGATCTCCGAACACAGAGCCAGGAGTAATCCCTGAGCACAGCCAAGTGTGGCCCCCAAACTAAAAACAACTAATGGGTATTTTTATAGTAATTGCATCCAATCTGTATTGTGACTTTGGCCAAGATTATCACTTTGACAGTTTTATTTGTTTAATTTTTCACTTGTTTGTTTGGGAGGGCCTCATCCTGCAGAACTTGGGAGCCTACTACTGGCAAGTTCTCAGGGGTTGCTCAGGTGGTGTTTGTTGGGGTGGGGGGGGCGTCAAGAAGTACAAGGATGGAGCCGGAGGGACAGCGCAGCAGATAGGGCATTTGCCTTGCACACGCCCAACCCCGGTTTGATCTCCAGCATCCCATATGGTCCCCCAAGCAGGCTGGGAGTAATTCCTGAGTGCAGAGCCAAAAGTAACCCCTGAGTATGGCCGGGTGGGACCCAAAAAGCCACAAAAGAGGGACTGGAACGATAGCACAGCAGGTAGGGCATTTGCCTTGCATGTGGCCGACCTGGGTTCGCTTCCCAGCATCCCATATGGTCCACTGAGCACTGCCAGGAGTGATTTCTGAGTACAAAGCCATAAGTAACCCCTGAGCATCACCAGGTGTGACCCTAAAAGCAAAAAAAAGTCACAAAAGAAAGAGGTGTAAGGATAGAAGCAGGCTCTTCCACACGCTAGTTTGCACTTCAGCCCTTTGAGGTCTCCTCTCCTAGCTCCTTTAGGGCTGTTCTTGGACAGGCACACAGGGGTCCCGGGGCCAGTGGTTTTCTGTCAGCAGAGCACATCTTTGAGCACCTTCTCTTCTAATCCTCTGGGCAAACATCTCCCTGCCCGCCCCCTTCCCTGCCTCCCTCAGGGTCCTGAGACATGTCAGCTCAGGCATTTCTTCCCCCACAAACTCTCCCTCTTCCTCCTCTTGGAAAAACCTGAACAGATGTCCCACAAGGTCTTTACTTAGTCATAAAATCCAAAGCAAATGGAGCTGCCCTTGCAAGGATTTGTTTTTTAACCAGTGATCCTTGAATTTCCCCTCACAGGCACATCTTGCCTCTGCTGGATGCAGGTGCCAGCTGCCACAGTCCGAAGCAGGACCTGTGGGTCCCCTGGCAGATGCTGCCACTGTTTTAGCCTGCAGGCCCTGCAGGCAGCCCCTGGCAACATTTTTAATTCAACATCAAACTTCAGCTTGAAATTTTAAAAAGGGGTGGGGGAATGACAAGATGTCAGTATCTTGGAACCCGGCAAGGAACGCTTGTAAACGTAGCCCAGCTGGATCGCTTTGTGCTGGATCTTTGTGGCCACTGCACAGAACTGGCCCCCATCAAAGGGAAGCTTCAGGTTACTGGAAGCACACAGAGGGGAAGCTGTGTTATGGGACAGCCCTCCAGCAGGGGGAGACTGGACAAGACAGTTTGTCCACAGAACACCAGCACTTGGGGGAAATATGGGTATAAGGCCACAGCAGAATATCCGGAAAACTGTGTTCCTATAAAAATTAATGATATTTCTTCTTGAATATTTTCTGTATATATATATATATATATATATATATATATATATATAATGGGCTGGAGTGATAGCACAGCAGGTAGGGCGTTTGCCTTGCATGCAGTCGACCTGGGTTCAATTCCTCCATCCCTCTCGGAGAGCCTGGCAAGCTACTGAGAGTATCTCACCCTCACAGCAGAGCCTGGCAAGCTCAGCATGGCATATTTGATATGCCAAAAACAGTAACAACAAGTCTCACAATGAAGACGTTACTGGTGTCCATTCAAGCAATGGTGAGGACAGTGCTACAGTGCTACTTTTTAATTGAATCTCAGTGAGACATACAGTTACAAAGTGGTTCTTGATTGGGTTTCAGCTATATAATGTTCCAACCCCTGTCCTTCCACTGGTGTACATTTCCCATCACCAATGCTGCCAGTTTCCCTCCTGATACCCCCCCCCCACTCCCTTGCCATTTCTCTCTCTCTCTCTCTCTCTCTCTCTCTCTCTCTCTCTCGCTCTCGCTCTCACTCTCACTCTCTCGCTCTCTCGCTCTCTCTTTCCTTTTGGACATTATGCTTTGCAATACGGATACTGAAAGGTTATCAGGTATGTCCCTTTACCTACTTTCAACACTCCTGTGATCCAAAGTGATCATTTTCAACTATCATCGTCATGCTACTAATATTTCTAACACAGTATTATTGTTTTTATTGTTTTTGTTTGCTTGCTTGCTTTGGGTGGGGTCACCGCTGGCAGTGCTCAGGGCTTTCTCCTGGCTCTGAGCTCAGGGATCACTCACTCCTGGCAACGCTGGAGGATCATGTGTGGTGCCAGGGATCACATCCAGGTCAGGTGTGTGCCCTCCCCACTTGCATTACCCCTGTAGCATCTGTTCAGCCCAAAAAGGGGTAAATATTTTATTTTTGATTTGTAAAATTGCATTTCAGGAATAGAGCTTTCCACCTCAAAAGATAATGGTTGCACCACGTAGAGGACTTTTTCCCAAAGACCTAGTTTATTTTTTCCATAGCACAAAAAGCAATATGTATTCAATTCAGATATAAAAGAGCTACAAAGCTGGATTCTGTTTCCTCAGCAGTCACAGACTCCTCTATCAGAAGCCTGGGGTGTTCTCAAATACTCAGTGTCTAAAGCCAATGACCTCTGTCCAGTGGGAGTCAGTCGCAGATAATGAGACGAGCACACCCAAGCATACGGTCCAAGCTTTAGGTTCCCCGGGGCAGCCTACAGGCTGGCCCTTTACTCAGTACGGTACCAGCCCCACACCTGGAGAGTTATTGTTTAGGTTGGCAGACATTCAGCATAGCCAGCAAACACATCAAAAGTCAATGAGTGGAATGATAGCTGGAGTGATAGCACAGCGGGTAGGGCGTTTGCCTTGCACCCAGCCGACCTGGGTTCAATTCCCAGCATCACATATGGTCTCCTGAGCATGGCCAGGAGTAATTCCTGAGTGCATGAGCCAGGAGTAACCCCCATGCATCACCAGGTATGGCCCCAAAACAAACAAACAATTCAAAGGGTATATGAATGAAGAGCAGAGGCTGGGATATCTCACACAGCCAATCAGCAGACACCTTCAGTTTACAGAGTTAGACTGGGACAGTTTCCTGTTCTCTTTTTTTCCATGTTGCCTTCTACATCTGGAAGAGCCATCATTGTTTTATTCTACTCTTTCCTGGGTTCATTTTGCTCTCCTTTTATACTCAAAGACCTATGCTGTTTTTCCCAGGGGACTATCCCGGCCTTGGTTTGTTTTGTTTTGTTTTTAGGGGGACAATCTCCCTCAGCTCAGATACCAGAGACACCCACTCATGGGACATCACACAGCCCTGCCTGGGTTCATGGTGAGCCTGATGCCCATCATTCAACTTCTGCCTGAGCAGGGCTTTCCCGCTCACCATAGCTCTCCCTTGCTGCCCCTAGTAATGTAGGAAGTGGCCATGTTTAGTCCCAATTTGCCTGTAAGAAATGGGCCTCATTTGTAAGGGGGATGGGAGGTTCAAAGGGAGGTGAAATGGGATCCTTGGGGAAGAGAAGTGGTTCATTGGTGATGGGTATGGTGTTGTTATTATGTGCACAGAGAACCATCATTAACAATGTTGTCAACCATAGTTTCTCAGTCAGTTAAAACTATATTTATATCTATAAGAAACAGGGGCTGGAGAGATAGTACAGCTAACAGGGCACTTGACTTTCACCTGGCTGACCTGGGTTTGATCCCCTGGAGCCCTTTATGGTCCCCTGAGCTCTGCCTGGAGTAATTCCCTGAGCATAGAGCTAAGAGCAAGCCCTGAGCCATGCCGTGTGTGGCACAAAAGGCAAAGAATGGAGCCCAGAGGCAGGGCAGTGACCCTAAGGACCAGCAACATGCCTGGAATACAAAGGCCCTGCATGCAACCTTGCGCACAGCAGGTGCCACCCTTACAGAACCACTGGATATAGCCTGTTGGCCCCCTAGCACTGCATGGGATGCTCTTCCCTTCAAAAATGTAGAAGAAAAAAAGAGAGGCCAGGAGTTAGTACAGCAGTGAGCGTGTATGCCTGGCCTGGGATCTATGCCTCACATCACATGTTCCTCCAGTACCCCGGGGTGAGCTCTGTAGCACCACTGAGGTATCCCAGGTCATCTCTGGCACCACAGGGCCTTAGCAGTACCCCGACCCCATGCCCATATGGGCCAAGAATTGGCAGTGGGGGCCCCAGACCTCCTGAATACTTTGTTTGCTATTTGGGTCATGCCCGGTGATGTTCAGGGCTTACTCCTGGCTCTGCACTCAGAAATGACTCCTGGCAGTGTTCTGAGGACCATATGGGATGCTGGAGATGAAGCCCGCTTGGCTACATGCAAGGCAAACACCCTACCCACTGTACTATCGCTCCACTCCCCAGACCTCCTGAATACTTTGGAGGCTTCTCTCTCCAAGAAAGAAAGAAAGAAAGAAAGAAAGAAAGAAAGAAAGAAAGAAAGAAAGAAAGAAAGAAAGAAAGAAAGAAAGAGGGAGGGGTGGAAGAAGGAAGGAAGGAGGGGAAGGAAGGAGGAAAGGAAGGAGGGAAGGAAGGAAGGAAGGAAGGAAGGAAGGAAGGAAGGAAGGAAGGAAGGAAGGATGGAAGGGAGGGAAGGAAGGAGGGAAGGAGGAAGGGAGGGAAAGAAGAAAGGAAAGAAGGAAGGAAGGGAAGAAGGAAGGGAGGGAGGGAGGGAGGGAGGGAGGGAGGGAGGGAGGGAGGAAAGAAGATCCAGAGGAACTTCAGAGAGAAGTAACAGACTTGGACCTTCGGCCATGAAGCCTGCTGAGTTCTTGGCCCCCCTCTTGAATTAGTCTGTGCACAGGGGCTGGAGAGAGAGTTCAGCAGGGAGGCCGCTTGCCAACCCGAGTTCAATTCCCAGCATCCCATATGGTACCCCGAGCACTACTAGGAGTAATTCCTGAGTGCAGAGCCAGGAGTTACCCCTGAGCATCACTGGGTGTGGGCCCCCCAAATACAAGTGTGTGCCTGCAGGGATGAGTGGGCGGCTCCTGACAGACTGCGCATTGCCCACTGGGTGAAGACTTTCTTCTAGCACCAAAATGTAACTGTGGGGATTATTTGGGATGGACGCTTCTGGCTTTCTGCTTTGTTTTGTTTTGGATTTGGGGCCACACCCGGCAATGCTCAGGACTTTCTCCTGGCTCTGTGCTGCACATTCCTGGCGGTGCCCCCCAGGAGACCATATGGGGTGCTGGGGGTCGAACCAAGCTGGGCGTGTGGAAGGCAGGGACCCTCTCCTCTAGCCTATGGCTCTGGCCCCAGGGGCGAATGCTTCTGAAGGGAAAGTGTCAGCCACCAGCTCGAGCTGCCTGACTGAGGGGCTGATGGCTGCAGAACTGTGAGGTCCTGTTTGCCTACTGGGAGAGTTTCCTACAATGCTCAGGCCCAAAGTACTCTGGTGCAAAAGGGCGCCCCCAGGGCCACATGCATGGTGCAGAGCTGAGGGGGAGAGTGCTGGGTGAGGCTCAGACTCAAGGCCCTGGACGTGCAGGGTGCAAGCTCCCCACTGGCACTGCGTCCGTCCGCGAGCCTCCATTGAAGCTTTCACAGCACTCTCAGGCCTGACATCCTGGCCAGGGCTGCCTCTCATCCTGGTGGAACTCCAGGGCTGAGTACTTAATGCTACAATGAAACACTTAAAAAAAAAAAAAAGATGAATGAAGGAAGAAAGAAAAAAAAAAGCTCAAATAGTAGCATATCTCTGGTGTGTGTGAGCCCCACCCGCTGGATCTCTGGCACCACAGAACTGCATGAGCATTGTGGGTGCAGTCTGAGCTGATGGTCAGGGCTGCAGTGTCCGCTAACCATCAGGCCTGCACACTGAGACCAACGTGACCGGAAGTGTCAGGGCAGGGTGGGGGACAATGCCACTGGGTGTGGCCTCTGTCTCTGACCAAAAAAGAAAAAAATGATGGATGAATTTGGAGGAGACTTTTTTGGTTTGGTTTGGTTTGGTTTGGTTTTCTGAGCCATACCCAGCAGTGCTCAGGGCTGACTCCTGGCTCTGCACTCAGGTATCACTCCTGGTCCAGCTCAAGGGACCATAGGACAAGTCAGGAATCAAACCCTGGTCAGGCACATGCAAGATAAGCACCATACCTCCTGGACTATCGCAGGGCCTGGGGTGGGGGGAATTAAAAGTGGGGGCTGGATCGATAGCATAGCCGGTAGGGCTTTTGCCTTGCACATGGCCAACCTGGGTTCGATTCCCAGCATCCCATATGGTCCCCCAAGCACTGCCAGGAGTAATTCCTGAGTGCATGAGCCAGGAATAACCCCTGTGCATCACCAGGTGTGACCCCAAAAGCAAAAATCACAGGCCTAGGGCCGGGGAGTGGGGGAGGGAGGGAAATGAATGTTCAGAAGAGAATGGTAAGTAGTACAATCCGGGCAGCTGGGGAAGAAAGTCAGCCTTATCCTCCCCACCTCCCAGCAAAGAAATACAATTTCCCTTCAATCCAGCTCCTCCGAGCAAGAACTATAAAAATAAAACATGAGCCATGGAGTTGGCTGTTGTCATTTCTAATACAAATGGGCGCGCACCTTCGGCCTTTATGGCTCGATCACTTCCACTAGCGTGCTCCGTGTTTATTGGCTTTGACTTATAGCTCCGACATCCTGGGGCTGAAGCCCTCCTCCCCACAGTGCTAAGACACCATCAGCAACCGCTTTCCCCTCTCAGCCCATGAATAATAATGTGCAGGAGGATGACGGTGTTATTATTATCATTTGGTATTTAGCCAACGTCTTTCCCCGAAGTACTTAAAGCACTTTATAGGCATTGCCTTATTATTCCTCACAATACCTCCCCGGAGAGCAGGCGAGCACAGAGCTCTGATTTCCATCTCACTGAGAGGAGACACTGAGACCCCGGCCATGGCAGGGCTGCTCCAAGGTCACCCGGAGACACAGAGGTTGGGAGGAGAACTGGGGGCTTGTAATGGCTGTTTAAGGACGCCTCCTCCTGCCCCCAACCCCATGGGGACAATGAGTCATGAGTTCATTCGCGGAGTTGCCTGTGGAACAGGACACTAAAAGGAAGTTTGGACCAAGCACTTCTAAAGAGAAACAAGATAGAAACGTTTCCCAAGTAGGTGGCTGAGAGAGAGAGTATAGACGATAAGGTGCTTGCCTTGCACACGAACGATCCAGGTTCGATCCCTGGCACCCCATCATGGTCCCCTGAGCCCTGCCAGGAGTGATGCCTGAGTGCAGAGCTAGGAGTAAGCCCTGGGCACCACCAGGTATGCCCACCACCCCCTGTTGTGTTGGTGAGCTGGAACCACCAGGGAGCCGGTTCTGGTCTCCATAGGAGGGCATGTGGCAGCAAGGCCCATTCCTGCTGCAGAGGTGAGACAGACGCAGTGGTCTAAGGTGGTCAGGTCTAACCCTGCCCCAAGGGCTCATGTATCAGCACTCCATCCCCCAGGGCGCTCTTGGGAAGGAAGGGGTTAATGTCTCTCAGAACTGTGTGAGACTGGATGCAAAAATTGAGATGATGTTTCTGCTTGGGTTGTGGAATGTTGAAGATGGCACCTGTGTGAGGCTCAGAGACGCTGTATATCTTCTGAAGGCAGCTGGGGTAGGTTTTCAGAGGCAGGTGGATCCAGTTTGAGTGTCTCTTCATGTTGACAAGCCTCAGTTTCGTCTGGGTCAGATCAAAGTTTCTAGGCCATGTGTGACTTGTGTTGGTTCTTAGAACTCGAGCCTCCCTTCCCCCAGACACTCATACTTATTGTCTGGGAGTCCGCCCCAATTCAGATCCTGTTTCTCCCTCAGGCTGGTCCTGGCCTCCAAGTTGCCCACTCAGAGCGGCCTTCTCTGGCTTCCTAACCTAAGACAGGACCCTCTTGGGGTTGAATAGTACAACCAGTAAGATGCTTGCCTTACAGGCGGCCAACTTGGGTTCAGTCCCCAGCATCCCCTACCGTCACCTGAGCACTGCCAGGCGTGCTTCCTGAGCACAGAACCAGGGCATCACCGGGTAAGGCCTAAAACCAAACCAGGCCCCTCGCTCTTGATCTGTGACCTTCTGACTTGGGTCTCTCATCCTTCAAAGCAGTAATCATGGTTTTGAATTCATTGTGTGACTCTACATACCCCTTTATTTTTTTTTCATTTTCATTTTATTTATTTTTCTTTTTGGATCACATCCGGCACAGGGGTTACTCCTGGCTCTGCACTCCGAAATCACTCCTGGCATTGCTTGGGGGGGAACCATATGGGATGCTGGGACTCGAACCCGGGTTGGCCCCGTGCAAGGCAAATGCCCTACCCGCTGTGCTATTGCTCCAGCCCCTCTTCATGCCCCTTTAGTTGCGTGACTTTGTCCTTAGACTTGAAGGTCCCTGAGGACCAGTTTACCAATAAACATATGTGGAAGGGAGTGAGCCAAGGGGCCACTGATGGCTCTCCCCAGGCTGGATGGAGCTTTGGGGTCACGGGTCACGCCCACCAAGCTCCCCTGCAGAATCTTGTTTGGCTCTGCATCCTCTCCCAGAATCACACACTTGCCCCCTTTTGGAAAGGGTCATCATTGGGACCAGAGAGCCACTTGGGGAATAGGGGTTGGAGGGGGATGTTTGAGAGGTGACACCCCCCCACCCCAGCGTAGCACATGGCATCTAGCTGGAGAATGGGGGAAGCATAACCACTCGGCCCCTTGACCTCTGACTTGTGAGTTACCTCCAGATCTCCAGAAGGATCCCGGCTCAGCTAAACTTTTCCTAAAGCCCACCTTGGCCCACCTCCTTAGCCTGCCAGCTTCTCTTGCCTCAAGTCTGCTCCCCACGGACTCCCCAGTCCGGGTCTCTTCCAAGGCTGCTCCCTCAAGAAATCCCTGGCATGAGAATTGGCATCCCAGCCTCTCTGACTAGAAATTGGCCAGAGTCAAGTCCCCCTCTCTTCCGAGGATCCCTCACAGAGAATGGGAGCAGGGGGCATTAGGGGTGTGGAGCCAAGGTCAGAGAGGATAGTCCTGGCCGGTCAGGTTCACAGCCGGTTCCCTTCCTTTTTCCCATCCTTCCCACCCCCTGTCACCGCGCTGATGTGCCGGGTGGCCTGTGCTAGGCAGAAGGCCATCAATTATTGAAGAAGCTCCGAGTGGAGGGATTGTGAGAGAAGATGAAAGATTCCCACGGACAAGAGACAGGTCCCACTGCTCTGGGAGGACCTGAGCTATCATGTCTGGGAAAGCTGCATTTTAGTTTCCTGCCACAAGGAAGCTGGCGATGCTTTGGAGGCTGCAGGAGCAGAGCTGACCAGAGGGAGACAGACCAGCAGGCAGGGCCGGGCGTGGCCTTTTCATCTCCACTCCCCGCTCTGGGGTGGAGCTGAGACCTGACACCGTGGATCTGACTCTGAAGGCATGGGCTGAAACGGTGGCATCCCTGAGTTCAGCATTCCTGCGTTCAGCCAGGCTCCCACCGTCAGAGGGGGAGGAAAGTGTTCGCCAGCTTCTAGGCCTGGCCCTCAGACCCATTGAGCGGGGAGCTGGGAGTCTCTGTATAGGGGAAGGCAGAGGGAGAGGAATTCAGATCCAGAGCACAACAAAAGCTGGCCCCCTTTTATGTAATTTTTTTAAATTAGTGAAACACCATGAGGTACAGTTGTAGACTTACAGACTTTTGTGTTTGGATTTCAGTTATACAGTGATCGAGTACCCATCCCTCCACCAGTGCCCATCCTCCACCAATGATCCCAGTAGCTCTCTCCCCCATCCCATCCCCCCCACTCCACCCCAGCCTGCCTCTGTGGCAGGGCATTCCCTTTTGCTCTCTCTTTCCTTTTGGGTGTTGTGGTTTGCAATAGAGGTATTGAGTGGCCATCGTATTCAGTCTACAGTCTATTTTCAGCGTGCATCTTGCATCCTGAACGAATCCTCCAAACATCGTTTACTTGGTGTTCCCTTCTCTATCTGAGCTGCCTTTTCCCCCAGCATGTGCTGCCAGCTTCCAAGCTGTGGAGCAGACCTCCTGGTACTTATCTCAACTATTCTTGGGTGTTCGTCTCCCATTCTGTTACTTTATATTCCCCAGGTGAGTGCAGTCTTTCTATGTCTGTTTCTCTCTTTCTGGCTCATTTCACTCATAAATTTTTTTTAAAAAACTCATTTTCTTTCTTTCTTTTTTTATTATTTTGTGGCCACACCCAGGGATGCTCAAGGGTGACTCCTGGTTCTACCTCAGGAATCACTCCTGGCGGTGCTCAGGTGACCATATGGGATGCCAGGGATCAAACCCAGGTTGCCACGTGAAAGGCACATGCCCTACCCACCATACTATCTCTCTGACCCCCCACTTTCATGTAATTTTTGTTTTTAAAATAGGGGCTCCTTTTAACAATTCTTCACCCAGTAGCATGGTCCCACTGGGACCTAGTGCAGCTGAGGGATCTTGCGGTGCCTGGGACTGAAGTTAGATTTTTGCATGTGCTAGGTTATTCACACCCTTGAGGCTATTTCTGGTCCTGACATTTTCCTTTTCTTTACTTTTTTTGGGGGGGAAGGGGCCCATATGCGGAGGAGCTCAGAGGCTACTCTCGAGAGAGCTCAGAGGGCTCAGACCTGGGGTTCCTCCTGCAATACCTTCAGCGCTGTGAGCTGTTCTCCAGCCCCAATCACTCTCCATAACTTTTCAAAGCATATTTGGATGATGTGTTGGGTAAGAGAGAGAAAATGGTAGGTAAGGTTCCTGCCTTGTTTGTGTCCAATCCTGGTTTGAATTTCTGGCAGCACAAAAGGTCCCCATGCACCTGCAGGAGTCAGTCCTGAGCATGGAGCCAAGAATTGCCCCTGAGCACTGTTGGATGTGACCCAACCCCTTCCCCCACAATAAATAAAAGAGTGTCGGCATAGGGAAGGTAGTCCAAAGGGCTTGTCTACAGGCTTTGCATTCAGGACGCCCAGGCCTGATCCTTGCTACCACACGGTCCCTCAAGCATGGCTGGTATAGCCCTAGAGTACTGCTGGGTACGACTCTAAAAGCAAAATAATGATAATGAACAACAAAATGCTGTCATCTCCATCTACGTCCCTCACCTCATCTGGAGGGATGAGTGTACAGTAGGGGCAATTAACTGACAATAAAAAGGGGAGAACTGCCGGGTCCCCCAGCAACACAGATGAACCTCATGGGCTTTATGCTAAGTGGGAGGAAAAATAATGCTCGAAATCACAGCGGGCAGGGCGTTCGCCTTGCACATGGCCAACCCGGCCAACCCAGGTTCAATTTCTCTGCCCCTCTCGGAGAGCCCGGCAAGCTATGAGAGTATCTCGCCCACACAGCAAAACCTGGCAAGCTACCCATGACGTATTCAATATGCCAAAAACAGTAACAACAAGTCTCACAATGTTACTGGGCCCACTCGAGCAAATTGATGAACAACGGGAGAACAGTGCTACAGTGCTACAAGATTCCATTTTATGACATTCTAGGAAAGACAATACCCTAGAATGGAAGACAGATTTCGCTGTGGTTGCCTGTGGCCGGAGGCTTAAGGCGCTCGCGTGCGCGAGTGTGTGTGTATGTGTGTGTGTGTGTGTGTGTGTGTGTGTGTGGTGTTGCAGTTGATACATACACCAGCTAAAAGTATCTATTAAGAATCTGTAGTGATCCAGACCCTGCCCTGGACATTGAGGCCAGTCCTTGGTCCCAGCTGGGGCCAGAGAGCGGTGCAGGGTCACCAGAAAGCAGGTGATTCACAAGCCCCAAGAAAAGGAACTTCAGCATGTTCCTTACCTCTCTCCAGTGTTTGGGTGGGCAATTTGGGGGCAGAGGCATAGCTGTTGACGCTTAGGTTTTACACCCAGTCCTGTGCTCAGGGCTTACTCCAGGATTTGTACTCAGGGTCCACTCTATACTCTGTTCTCAGGACTCACTCCAGGCTCTGTGCTCAGGGATCATTCTAGACTCTGTGCCTCCATGCTCAGGGCTCACTCCAGGCTCTGTGCTCAGGGATCATTCTAGACCCTATGCCTCTGTGCTCAGGGGTAACTCTAGGCTCTGTGCTCAGGGATCATTCCAAGCTCTGTGCTTAGAGGTATCTCCAGGCTCTGTGCTCAGGGATCATTCCAGGCTCTGTGCTTAGAGGTATCTCCAGGCTCCGTGCTCAGAGATCTCTCCTGGCAATGCTCAGGGATCCTTCCTGGCAGTGCTCAGACATCATGCTTATTGTCAGCATTTAGAACAGCAACCAGGCCCAGGACGGGCCCAGCAGAAAGAAGGCCGTGGAATAGAAGATAAAGTAGGTGAGGCCGGTGCAGAGGCTCCAGCTCCAGGTGATAACCTGGTTCCTTTCCTTACTAGCAAGACTTTGTGGTAAAATCTCTTGAATGATCCAAGCTTCCGGTTTCTAAACTTCGAATTCAAAGCACTAGCTCATTCCTATTGTCCGTGTTTCCTGAGGACTCTGGTGTACCCAGTGCAAAGCACAGGGAGGCGGCAAGGGCAGGGACTGTCACTGCTCTCAGCCTCTAGTCACAACAAATGAGCAACAGATCAGGATTTTTATAGGATTGAAAACTGAATTTAGGAGGCTGGAGTGATAGTACAGCCGGTAGGGTGTTTGCCTTGCACACAACTGACAAGGATTCGATCTCTGGCATCCCATATGGTCCCCCAAGCACCCCTTAGGAGCAATTCCTAAATGCAGAGCCAGGAATAACCCCTGAGCATCACTGGGTGTGGACCAAAAAAAAAAAACCTGAATTTAGGTGGATGGGGCTGTAGCTCAAGAGGTAGCACGTAGGCCATGCCTGTCTCACAAGGCCCTGGGTTTGATCCTGGCACTATATGCCCCCCCACATACATACCCGCCCTAGTTCCCCCAGCACTGCCAGGCTTCTGAGCACCACCAATATGCTCTGCCCTTACCCCCGCTGAAACATGAACCCAAAGGTACTAATCTGAATCAATTAAATACCAACATCCCAATTTCAATCACACACACACACACACACACACACACACATACACACACACATCAAGAAATAATAAGGGCACACTTAGTTATCAAAAAACCTAAAACTGCAGCTTTAAAATAAAGAGAGCAGTAATGTGTTACAAAATCTGATGTGTCTACTCATATCAACTTCAAAAGACTCGAAATGTTCACAGAGAGATCTTCAAGAAAGACCATTAAGGGACGGGAGCAAGTGAACTAATTATGGAGGGTATGAAAGACCTGGAATTCGAAGCCAAATTGAATGTAAACGCCTTCATTGATGATGAAAACCTAACGATGATTCAAAAGTTTACTAGCTTTGACTGGAGAGAGAAATACTATTCCCACACCCCGCCTTGCCCGCACTGTCTCAGGAAGCCTATAAATATTCATAGGCAGAGCAGGGACTGCGTGTCCACACCCATAGATTACCCTCGGACACAAGCTAGAGGAAGCTCCTTGTCCCCCTGGCAAGGAAATCACTCACGGGGAGTTGAAAGCAGAGAAACCAACCATCCTTTAAATAAAACCTGCAGCATCCAGAGGGGCCGCCAGTCTAATAGACTGTTTGTTTCACCGGTTTGGGATGATGAGGTTGACAAGCCAACATGATGCTTCAAAGGGAAAGCTGCCAAGGTGGCCGCTATGCCTGGGGCTCCGGCTGCCTGGTGCCTCCATCAGACTGGTGGAAACTCTCAGAGGCCCCACAAGCCGAGCTGGCGACAAAGGCACCAGGGGCTGACCATGTCAGTCAGAGAACTCGGCCAGCCCCCCACCCCCACAACCGCAGGCGATGCCAGTGGGGCCCGGGAGGGGCCTCTTGTTTTAGGGCTGCACCTGGCCCCCACCAGCTCTCCCGGCGCCAGGTAGGGACCCCTCGAGCAAAAATGTAGGGTCTTGGGCGTAGAGGGACGCCTGCACCTGTGTGTTTCCTTTTACTCCCTGGCTGTGACCGACAGAAAAATGCACAGGTTAACAGCCGCTATCGTGTTCACTCATCCGCAGGTCCTGCCTGACCGATTCCCGACGAAATTCCTAAGGAGATGCACGCCAAGCAGCTAAAATGTATGGAAACACTGGTCCCCTCGGCTGAAAATTCCAGGGACTCTGTGCTTCCATAAATTTTAATAAAATTCTTAGGCAAGGACTGGAAAAACCCCGTGATCAGATAGAAAAATTTTCACATAAAATTTGATTTTTTTATACTTATTGATATTACTATTGGAACTGTGTTATCTAATCAATTTCATCTCTAAAATTGTATCAATAGTTGTGTCTTCTGACTGCATTAAAATAACTAAAAAAAATAAAATTAATTTAAAAAATGTATGTATTAAAAAGCTTTTTCTAAGGGACTGGAGCAATAGTACAGCAGATAAGATGCTTGCCTTGCATGTGGCTATCCCAAAGTTCAATTTGTGACTCTACATGTGGTCTCCTGAGTCATGCCAGGGGTGATCCCTGAGCACAGTGCCAGGAGTAAGCCCTGAGCACAGTTATGTATGGCCCCCCTACCAAAAAAAAAACAGCAAAAAGTTTTTCCCAAATTCACTACCTTTTCATCACATATCAGAATGTAAAAAACCCTACAGCTAGTTCTGCTGTGAAATAAGTAAACTAGTGTTTGGAAGCTGACTTTCTTTTCGATGAGGACAGGTTGGTCTGCAACATGACCACCGCAGCCCTCAGAAATAACAGGGGCAGCTTGAACATGAAGGACTGGCCTTCGGAGTCAGACATGCCACGTTTGAGTCAGGTGGATTGGAAGGAGTTTCTTGTCCTACCTAAACCCCGAGACACAGAAATCTTCATCTCTGAAACAGCAGAATCGACTGGAAGAGAGCTGAGAGAATGCCGTCAGCCTGGGTCCCGCGGCACAGGACACCTAACCCTCAAGACATGTGATCTAGTCATTCAATTTTAAAGTCCCTGATCCACTGATTTATTTTAGGCAATAGTAAGAAGTTGGCCTGGAAGTAGATCCTGGGGCCCCTTGAGAAAATATCTGATGCCCCCGAATTTAAACGCTAGCCAGGTTCTTCCGTCATACGTGACTGATCCTTAAGGGAGTATAAACCGCTTTTGTCCGCTTCAAATAGTCCTTGTCACACTCCGGTAAGATTGAGGTTATTGCCACCTCATTCTGCAGCTGAGGGGCTATGTTCAGAACAAAAGTGATTTGTCTGAGGATTTGTGATCACGCGTGGTCAGGGGATGGATGGTTCAACACATGACCAGCTGGTGAGTGGCACTTAGTCAGACCACTCAAATCAGACCCCCACAGTTGCCCAAGTTCATTTCCACTTCAACTCTCCTTCTAGCCTTTTCATTCTATCATAGGTAATGCCGCAGCTTTGCTGATTTGAAATCTCTTATTATTCCCTCACTTGCAAATAGTTCTATCTACACCCCCCCCCACACACACACACACCATGCTCTCTTGAAACCAAATGAGTGCAGGGCTTCCATCTCCAAACTTTTGGCAGGTAAATTAGATGATGAAACTTAACAGTGTTTATTTAGTTTTATTAACCATAAGTGAGATTGGGTTTTCCATTCAAGGTCATGATCTTATTTCCTCTTGAAATAAGTATCTTTTTGAAATTAAGTGGTGCTGTTTAAAGATACTGAATAAATAATTTAAAAAATAATGCAAGGAGGTGGGCATAATGCATCAACATAGCCCGGAACTCTGCCCTCTGGAGCCAGAAGGAAAAACTCTGGGTTCTCTCCTCAATGTTTTCCTATATATCACCAAACTTCTGAACCAGGAGATCCAGCTTGCCTTCTATTGTAATAAAGGAGAAAAAGGCTCTGCTAGATCTAGCATTTTATTGTGGTTATAGGCAATGCAAAACTGCGAGCCATAAATCCTTATTGAACCCAGGCACTGGTGTTTCACATTGAAGAGATCCTTCTTTCTCTCCAGTGTAACTAAGATGGGAGATTAGTGAAATAAGAGAGCTGTTAAATTAAAGAAGAAAACGTTCAGGTTTCCAGGAGGCTGTTACAACAACCAACAAATAGATCAACCAACCCACAAACTCTTAGGCCACTGGCACCTCTCAGTGGACTCAGGCCAGTTCATGGCCCCTTCAACGTGGCAGTACAACCAACTCTCTCATTGTCGGTCTGTCAAGCAGTCCGACTCTCTCAGCTCTCAATTTCTTCCCAGGAATTTGCCTGAGAAAATGCCATAATCAGGCACATGTAATTCTAAGGCTGTTCATCAAGAACATTACTTACCACAATGAAAAGTCTAGATACAACTTAAATATCCAATCCCAAGAACAGGGCAGGTCTATCACAACAATTGAAACACTAGAATCGTAGGTAAATATACAGAAAATAAACTGCCGGAAAACAATGTTGTATACAGATGGTTAGAACGTATTGTCAAATGAGAAAAAAAAATACTAAAAGGCAGAGTGACATTGGAGAGTCTTGTGTGTGTATGTGTGTGTCTGTGTGTGTGTATGTTTAATTTAAAAGACCAGTGCAGAATGTCTATAAAATTACAGGGAGTTTTTTTCTTTTAGTGTAAAAATATTTTCTAAAGATGTCTACAGTGGGGTGTGGATGTTGTTTAAAGGTAGAGCACTAGCCTCTCATGCAGGAGACTGGGTTTGATTCCTAACCCCTTTCTCCCCCAAACACACACACACACACACACACACACACACACACACACACACGTTGGTGGAAGTATACTACTTTCACTTTTATAATAGTTTTTAAAAGGTGATCTCTCAGAGTACCTGAAGAATAGGAAGGCAAATTCATAAAGAACCAGGGGTTCAAGAAATCATAGCTAAGATAGCTAAGAATTTCCCAGAGTTGAGGAATGCAGGCACCCAGATCCCAAGAGACTTGAAGGGTCCCAGAGAAAATAAGCCCAAATAGAAAAAGACATATTATAATCAGAATGACATAAGTTCAAGATACAGATAGAATACTGAAAGAAGAAAGATCAAATAAAGAACTTACATACAAAGGAAAGTTCATAAGATTCACGGCAGATGTAAATAAAAAAACAGACTACAAGACAGAAGAGGGATATTGTAAAAACAAACAAAAATTTTCAATGAAATAAACACCTCCCAAAAATATTCTATTTCTTTAGATTATCATTCAGATTTGAAGGAATGATACAGAGCTTCATAGATAGACAATAGGGTGATAGTTTAGGGAATAGCCTTGAAATAAGTTTTGCAAGAAGTGTTCAAGTTGCATCTTATTTTATTTTTATTTTTTGCTTTTTGGGTCACACCCGGTGATGCTCAGGGGTTACTCCTGGCCTTGCACTCAGGAATCACTCCTGGCAGTGCTTGGGGGACCATATAGGATGCTGGGAATCGAACCCAGGTCGGCCACGTGCAAAGCAAATACCCTACACACTTTGCTATTGCTCCAGCCCTCAAGTCACATCTTTAGAAGACAAACTTCTCAGAATTTTGCCATTGAATATGGTATTCACTCATGGCACTATGGTTGATCCAAGATTCAGATTCAAGATTTAGAAAGGGATGTTCATTCCTACTTGCTAAGGGATTTTCTACTTTTTCAATAATAAATTAATTTTTCATTTATATTGAATGTTCTATGTCTATGTAGGTGATTTTTTGCAGGTATAGAAATTTTCTATGGCAAACTTTTACTTAGTTCTGCAGATACTTAAGCATTATCTATAATGTAATATTTTGTAACATAAAGTTCATACATTTTTTCAGGATAAAATCTACTTTTGGACTTTCATAGGCCTATTCAGATTTTCTCTGAATTTTTTCTTTTTTTTTCTTTCTTTTTTTTTTTTGCTTTTTGGGTCACACCTGGAGATGCACAGGGGTTACTCCTGGCTCTGCACTCAGGAGTTACTCCTGGTGGTGCTCAGGGGACCATATGGGATCCTGGGAATCGAACCTGGGTCAGCCGCGTGCAAGGCAAACGCCCTACCCGCTGTGCTATCTCTCCAGCCCCCTGAAAATTTTCTTAATTCTCCTCTTATTACTTTTACTAAATTGTGTATCTGCAGAATTGATCTATTTCATGTTAATTTAAAAATGTATTAGCACTGAGACTGGAGCGATAGCACAGCGGGTAGGGCATTTGCCTTGCATGCAGCCGACCTGGGTTCGATAACTGGCATCCCATATGGTCCCCCAAGCACTGCCAGGAGTAATTCCTGAGTGTAGAGCCAGGAATAACCCCTGAACATCGCTGGGTGTGACCCAAAAAGCAAAAAAAAATGTATTAGCATAGATCAATTCACACTGTTGATTTTTAAAATGTATATACTGACAGAAAGATATTTCTGGAAAAAAATTTTATTCCACTTATCACTGATTTTTAGTTTGGTTGAATTTTAGTTCAGTTTTAATCCTTTGTATGTAGGTAGCTGTCACCACCCCTTAAAACAGAGGATCTATCTCTTTAAAAAAAAAAGTGGGGGGGGTAATCTCCTTAAATTGGGCCCCATGTAACCTGCTTAAAAGTGGCTCTACAATCAAATTCTTATCTTAAAGGTGTGTGTTTGTGGACATGCATTTTGCTATGCTCACGTGCTTTCCCTCGAACCAAAGGGAGACACAAAACCTCTCAGCAAACGCTTTGTAGATTCCCATCTGTGACTTGATAAATATTTGATGTCGAGGCCAGTCAGCATCCCTGCATTAGTGAAACTTCTGCCCAGGAGCAACTGCACAGCTCTCAGCTACAAGACCGGAGTGAGTTAAAAAGAGTGAGTGTACTCATTAGTCACTTCAAAGGATTTGGGCTGTGTCGCTGGCAGTTTTGCCGACTGGATTATTGGCTCTCTCACCTAGTACGTACGTGAGGACCAAAACATACTCTCCAACAAGGAGGAGCTAGCTCTCACCTCAGCTGTATTCTCTTTCCTTTGTGTTCACTGCACCAGAGGCGAAGGAAGTATGAAATTTGCCATTCCCTTCCCCTTGGTTAAACAACTGTTCGCATCTGAAAGTGAGTTTAAGATCTTCCCAATAACTCTGATACCCCAAACCTGGAACCTGGTCCCCTTTTCTGGCATCTGGCAAATAAGTGGAATGGATCATTATTTTCCATATGGCTCTCTAGTTACAGTTGATCATTATAAAGTCAGCACTTCTCTCTTTCCATATCCCGTGCTGACAAAGAGAGTAGGTGAACAGAGTATAACTGGGTCAAAAAGGATCTAACATTAGCTGAAATTAATTCTGAGTCTGGAGACTTTTTGGAGGAGGTGGGCAGATTCCTAGCTGCTCCTCCGACCTTAATTAAGATGTCACTTCTTAAGAAGCCTACCAGGATTTATTTATTGTTCCAAGCTTGGGGCTCTGCCTCTGGGCTTCCTTAACTTCTTTTTTTTTTTTTTTTTGAGAACTGCTTCTCTTTGGAAAGCCCTAAAGCTACTATATTTTAAAGACTATTGTTTATTTCTCTCTCTAACAAGCAGTTTCTAGAAGGACACAACCCCTCCACTACTCTAGAAAAATGCTGAATTTAATACAGTTGTCTTGTGATGATTGCTGAAGAGGCCTTAAGACAGTTGCAGGGTCTTACAGGATTAAATGAGATAGTTTCCTCCAAGCATTGCTTGATTTTTTTTTTTTATTTCCTACCTCCCAACGGCTCTCTAAGCAAGCAGTTGTCTGTTTTGCTTATACAGTTCCAACGCTAGGGAGTTTGCCTTCCTTCCAAGTTGTCAGAAGCTAAATTTGAAAGGCTGAGGAAGATAGTAAAATAGAAGTTGAATAGAGAAGGCCACAGGTACAAGGAAAAATTCACCCAAATGCTTTTCTCCTCCTTGCTCCTTCTCTTCATTATTTTCTCCTTTTCAACGCCACTTTTCCTCTTCTTCCTTCTTTTCAGGTTCTTGCTCTCAGCTAAGGGTCCCTTGAAGCCCACTATGGCATCCCAGGGAACAGGTTAAAGCTTATCTTTTCCAACTGAACAATGAGAGAGTTCATGAGAAGTCTCTTAACTCCAGAAGGAACATGGAAACTCTTTTGAAGATGATTTTTATTTAAAGATCGAGGAGGAAAACATTCATATCACAGATGTATGTACATACATATATACATGTCTCTATACATATAATTTTCTCCTATATATTATACAGGAGAAAGCGATTTGCATGATTTTTAAAGATCCAGTCCCAGACTTCAAAGAAATTGATCAAAATCATTTGGGCTGAGTCCTTGGACTCCTGTGAGTTAAGAATTCACTCTTCTAGGGCTTAAGCCATAGTATGGCAGGTAGGGTGTTTGCCTTGCACACGACCGATCCAGGTTTGATTCCCAGCATCCCATATGATCCCCCGAGCACCACCAGGAGTAATTCCTGAGTGCAGAACCAGGAGTAACCCCTGAGCATCACTAGGTATGATACTCCCTCCTCCTCCCCCACAAAATTTTACTCTTCTCATGGGTGACTTTTTGGGGAAATCTGAAAAATCCTGGGCTTGACATGCTCTCATCCCATCCCCGCTGGCTGTGTTGGCATTTCCATGGGTTTCTTTTGGAAACTGGAAAGGCTTCAAAGCCAAAAGGATCAATGCCTAAGCAGCAGGAATTGGGGTGTAGGGACAGTTATTTTCCCAGAGAGGCCTTGCTTGTGTAAAGCCCCTTTAGAGGTATTCTGTCAGCCTTTAAAAGCATGTGCCCGTTGAGGACGAGCTTAGCAAATGACCCTTTGATTTCTCTTTGATAGTATGGGCAAACAACTTCACCCCCCATAAGTCTCAGTCTTACTGGAAAATGAGATTAGAATGTTTATTTGATAGAGGTCTTGTGAATATGGCATGTACCTAGCTTAGTGCCCAACATATAAGAAGTACCTACTAAACACGAATGTTTTACTGACATTAATTATAAAGTTACTGTATGGTCCATTTAAACTACAAATTTACAGGCCTCAGGCAAGACAAATAAATGGTGAACTATATGCCTATATATTTAAAAGTTACAAACAAACACAAACTGTCAAATATAGTACGTTTTATCCTGCCTTTTGAAACAAAATTAAATATAAATCACCATATTTCTTTGTATGTTTTTTATTTCAATGCAAGCATAGTCTGAGATCTATAAAACAAGAATTTATATGCATGACTACCGCAAACCTTAGAGTTGATTGATCTTTACATTTTGGGTGCTGGAGTAAAGCCTTGTATGCAGGTGATCCAGTTTGATCTCTGGCACTGCATATGGTCTCCTGAACCCTTCCAGGAGTGATTCCTAAGCACAGATCCAGGAGTGAGCCCTGCTGAGTGTGGCCCCCAAAACCAAAACCAAAACCAAACAAAAAAAAACAATATTTTTTTCATGTATCTGGAAGTACTGTAGCTTGGCTGATGTTTGAAACAGTCCCCGCAACGACATAGATGATTCACACATGAAGAGGTCTCAGTTGGCACATGCTTGCCTTGCAGGGGAGAAGCAGGAAGTCCCCTGGCACAGCCCATGGACTGCATGTGACTACTGCAGTCCTGCCATCTGCAACCTCTGTGCCTTCACAGAGTGTGATCTGCAGCACCCTGCAGCCCATTGTGAGAGTGCCACAGTGAAAATAGGAGCCACCTCCTGCAGCACTCTGGGTTTCCAATCGAGTGTGCAAGCACTAGAGCTGAGTACACACAATATTGCATCATTCCTACAACATCAACAAAAGGAAAGGGAAGATGGGGGCTGGGGAAAACCCATAATGGACTCAAAGAGGTAGAACAGGAAGTAAGGTGATTGCCTGGCATGCATTCGGCCAGGGTTTGAATCTCCAGCAATACATATGATTTCTGAGCATTTCCAGGCATCACTCCTGAGCACAGAGAATAGCCCCTGAGCACTCAGGATGTGGGAAAGAGTGAAGGAAGGAAGGAGGGAAGGAGGGAGGGAAAGAGGGAGGGAAGGAAGGAAGGAAGGAAGGAAGGAAGGAAGGAAGGAAGGAAGGAAGGAAGGAAGGAAGGAAAGAAGGGAGGGAGGGAGGGAGGGAGGGAGGGAAGAAGGAAGGAAGGAAGGAAGGAAGGGAGGGAGGGAGGGAGGGAGGGAGGGAAGAAGGAAGGAAGGAAGGAAGGAAGGAAGGAAGGAAGGAAGGAAGGAAGGAAGGAAATTGACAATAAGTTTATAAATTAAGTTTAAATTGGGTCATGGGAGCGGAGCAATAGTATAGCAGGGAGGGCATTTGCCTTGCACGCTGCCGACCCAGGTTCAATCCTAGGCATCCCATATGGTTCCCCAAGCATGGCCAGGAGTGATTCCTGAGTGCAGAGCCAGGAGGAACCACTGAGCACTGCTGGGTGTGGTGCAATAAATAAATAGCACTGTGGCACTGTCCTCTTGTTGTTCATTGATTTGCTCTAGCAGGCATCAGTAACATCTCCATTGTGAGACTTGTTGTTACTGTTTTTGGCATATTGAATGCGCCATGGGGAGCTTGCCAGGCTCTGTCATGTGGGCAGGATACTCTTGGTATCTTCCTGGACTCTCTGAGAGGGGCGGAGGAATAGAACCCAGGTTGGCTGCATGCAAGGAAAATGACCTACCCACTGTGCTATCGCTCCAGCCCAGCTGAGAAGCACTGTCCTGTCCTGTCCTGTCCTCCCATTGTTCAACGATTTGCTCGAGTGGGCCCAGTAATGTCTCCATTGTGAGACTTGTTACTGTGTTTGGCATATCGAATACATCACGGGTAACTTGCCAGGCTTTGCCGTGCGGGTGAGATACTCTTGGTAGCTTGCCGGGCACTCTGAGAGGGCAGGAAGAATCAAACCCGGGTCAGGTGGGCCGGCCACGTGCAAGGCAAACGCCTTACTGCTGTGCTATTGCTCCAACCCTGAGAAGCACCAGTTAAAATAAAAGTAAGTAAAGTAAAGGCCCTCCCGTTGATCGTCGATTTGCTCGAGCGGGCCCAGTAACGTCTCCAACATTTGATATTAATATTTTGCTTGTCCACTGGTTTCTTTGTTGATGAGTACTGGCAGTTTGCTATTGATTCTAATTTTTTTTTCAGTTCAAGCATATTTGTTATTGTACCATTTTGGGGGTTAAATTAGCCTTTTGTGTTCTGGTCTATTGTTTCCACTTCAGACACAAACCCAGAGTCTCATACATGCAAAATATGTGCTCTACCACTGACCACTGAGCTTCATTTTAGGCCCCTGTGCTCTTGTGATTAAAAACCTATTCCTACTCATGAGTACTGTTGCTGACCAAAGTTGATTATGAGGGCCGAGTGAAATAGATAGCAAAATATATAGCAGCATAATAATAGCAACAAGATAATTTGTTCCCTTGTTAGAAGATAAAGAAGTTGGAAATACATTGAAATATAAAGAAGTTTCTCCATTTGAAAAATGTGCTATTATCCTATGAAATATTAAATGTTCTGTCATGTTTCACTGTCACAGTATCACTGTCATCTCATTTTTCTTTGATTTACTCGAGCTGGTGCCAGTAACATCTCCATTCATCCCAGCCCTGAGATTTTAGAGGTCATGTTTATTCAAAAGAAAATTCATTGTCAACAATTTGAAATCAGCTTATATTTTCCTGGAGCTAGTCTCTGATTTCAGAATATAAAAATAGCTTTTTCCAGTATCGCTTTCTAATAAACCACAAAAAACCAGTGGCTCATCTTTCTCTCCCAATTTGCCAATTTCCTCCCATTTTTTTTTGTCTTCTAAAGAGTTGGACAGACTCACATTTGTTTCTTCTGGTTGTGAATTTTATATGAAAAACTATGTGCCTCGGGGCTGGAGTGATAGCACAGCAGGTAGGGCATTTGCCTTGCATGTGGCCGACCCAGGTTCGATTCCCAGCATCCCATACGGTCCCTGAGCACTGCCAGGGATAATTCCTGAGTGCAGAGCCAGGAGTGACCCCTGTGCATCAAAAAAAACTATGTGCCTATGGTCTTCATTGAAGCAGAAGTACAGGACATAAAATGTTGTATTTTTTTTAAACCTGACTTTTCAGAGTTAGGGATTTGCTAGCATACTTTCCTTATTTTTCTTGTGTTTTCCTCAGAAACAGATTCTTCATTAAATAAAGGATTTATCATTCTGCCTGTTTGTAAATTTGTGAACTGTGCTTGAGACAAATACATCTTATTTCTTTGCCTGAAGTTTTTATAGATGAAAACAGCACTGCTTTAAATAGTTCTAATTTTCCCTCCTTAAGCCCGCTCGAGCAAATCGATGAACAACGGGAGGACAGTGACAGTAACAGTGACAGTCCTTACTTTGTTGAGTTCCAGTTCCACAGTTTGTGGTTCTACTTCAACTTTCATTCTCAGTGATCTGAAAAATTAAAAAATAAAAATGGAATCATATTCAGGAAGTTTCAAGTTTAAATCTCCTTCACACAAAAATATAACCAGTGGACTAGGGAAACAGCTCAAGTGGGCAAGCATATGTCTAGCATGTATGAAGTCCTGATTTTAACCCCCCAGAACACGGTGAGCGTGACCCCCTGAGCATTGATCATTGCCCAGAGTGGCCCTGGGCCACTAAATAAAATGAGGAAATACTAAAAAAGCAAAAGTATATTTCCTATAAAACTATTTTAATTTTAAAATGTCACAAACAGAGCCAGAGTAGGAGTCTATTGGGTAGGGTGTTTGCATTGCCCAGTGGTTGACCAAGGTCCAACCTCCATCAACCCATACAGTTGCCTGCACTTCACCAGGAATGATCCCTGAGCACAGAGCCAGGAATAAACCTTACGTACCACTGGGTGTGACCCCAAACAAAACAAAACAAAACAAATAAAATAAAATATCCAAACGATTCGTTAATATCTACTAGTAAATCTATTTAATGAATATTAAAATCAAATAAAATTATTCCAATAGGCCTGGAGAGCTCGCTCAATGGGCTGAGCATTTGCTTTACATGTAAGAGGCCAGGTTTTGATTCCCAGCACCACATGGTCCCCTGAGCACTGCCAGTAACTACCTCTGAGCACATAGCTGGGAGTAGCCCCAGTGCACGGTTAGATGTGGTCCCCAAAACAAAACCCAAAATGATTCCAATAGAGTTGAGGTTTAAGTCTTTTAAATTAATTATATTTTGATCAGGGAGAAAGCTCAAGGGATAGAGCACATGCTAACGTGTGAAAGTTCTGAGTCTGATCTCGACACTGTGTGCCCCCACTCCACTACACTAGGATATTACCCAAGCACTGATGGGTCTGGCTCTCATGTCCCCCAAAGTGTCCCCAATCACTGCCTGACTGTGCTGGGTGGAGCTGTGCTGGGAAGTTCCCTGTATAAATTAATTCTATCATAGAACATATTTTACGTACCAAAATCACTCGTATTTGTTACATGCAATGCCTCTCAGATGATAGGGAAAAAATATGGGTATTGTGCTTCATGCTCTGAGTGTGTAATCTCTATGTGGAAAAATACCCCAAGACCTTAAGGAACAAAATTGGTCAGTTCTGCAGAATGTTCTGGGGCTGCCAATTCACAACTAGCGCGAATACTCCTGTGATTCGTGAGCACTTTAAGTCCTCAGCCCAAAACTCAAAGAAAGTCAGAAAATTGATGTGCAGCACTCCTGGGAAATATTTTATTATGCAAGAATCTATAGCATGCTTGACATCGAGGAGAAAGGATCTGACAAGTTAATGAATATGTCTTTCCCCTTCCTTCCCTAAGTGCCTCCACGGCTCAAATTCTCTTCACTTACCTTAGAGTGTCCTTCCTTGATGTTGGCAATGGGCAACTCATCATGACATCTGGATTAACGCCCCTTTTGGTTTGCAGGAAAGGAAGCCCAAAAGGTGAAGCCGAAGGTCTCGTGACCTGACGGTGTTGGGCTCCAGTGGGAAAGTTTGGATGGAGCCTGTTTGGTGTCAGCACTGGGCACTGATCTCACAGACTAGTGGTGGGCTGGGGTGGAGAAAGGTTGAAAAGCTGCTGGTCTATGGCCATGACTATTGATGTCAGTCCCTGCACTGGTATGCAGAACAGAAGACAGTCTGTATTACAGAGAGGTTGAAGATTGCTGTACTTCTTTCTTTTTTTTTTTTTTGCTTTTTTTTCCTTTTGGGGTCACACCCAGCGATGCTCAGGGGTTACTCCTGGCTGTGCACTCAGGAATTACTCTTGGTGGTGCTTGGGGGATCATATGGGATGCCCGAGATCAAACATGGGTCGGCTGCGTGCAAGGCAATCACCCTATCCACTATACTATCGCTCCAGCCCCTTCTTTCTTCTTTTTCTTTTCTTTTCTTTCTTTCTTACTTTCTTTCTTTCTTTCTTTCTTTCTTTCTTTCTTTCTTTCTTTCTTTCTTTCTTTCCTTCTTTCTCTCTCTCTTTCTTCCTCCCTCCCCTCTCCTCCCCTTTCCTCCCCTCCCCTCCCCTCCCCTCCCCTTTCCTCCCCTCCCCTTTCCTCCCCTCTCCTTTCCACCCCTCCCCTTCCCTTCCCTTCCCTTTCTTCCGCCACACCCAGCTCTACCCAGGGCTTACCTCCGACTCTGTGCTCAAGAATCACTCCTGGAGGGGCTTAGGTGACCACGTATAGTGCTAGGGCTTAAACCCTGGGCTTGCTGCATGCAAGGCAAGTGCCATTCCCACTGTCTGCTTTAATCAGTTTGTCTTTTCACTGTATGTTTATGATTTTCAGACTCTCCACACCTGGAGTTCCTCTTGACCTGAGGACTGTGAGTCTAGATGAAAATATGTGTGTCACTGCATTACTTTGGAACTTTCTTCCGTGAATGTAAAAGTGCTTGTAGGTTTTTTTCCTCTCTGGAGAAGCACATGTCCTCTCTTGAACATCTCTCTCTCTTTCTCTCTCTCTCACTCACTCTTCTCTTTCTCACTTGCTCTCTCAATCTCTTATATCCCCACACATTTCTCTAAATGGATTTCTTTAAATTCCAGGAGCATGTGACTGCTGTTGCAGGCGGCATTATCTTCTGCTATTCATAACAAGCAATACAAAAGAGAGTTTGGGGGAGATTGCCTGCCATAGAGGCGGGGGAGAGGTGGAATGGGGGCTTACTGTGGATCTTGGGGGTGGAAGATGTGCACTAGTGGAGGGGCGCGTGATTGATCATTATGTGACTGAAACTCAAGCAGGAAAGCTTTGTAACTGTATCTCAAGGCGATTAAAATTTTTTTAAATAATAAAATTAACATTCTGCATTTAAAAAAAAGTTCATGACGAATTCAATCAGCTTAATCAATGGCTGAATAAATAGCAGTAGTCTTACATTTAAAAAATTATATGAATTTCTTTAAATTACACTATTTTACCTCACTTAAAGAAAATGTTTATAATAAAAGCATGTGGAGGAGTAGGGACATGAAAAAAAGACTTGGAGAGGTGTGTGTGTGTGTGTGTGTGTGTGTGTGTGTGTGTGTGTGTGGCTTCAAGGCAATCCATCTGCAGAGTAACCAGCCAGTGACCTAGGACCTGAGCGACCTGACCTGAAAAGATGAGCTATACTATATCGGTCAGGATCCCTTTGGCTTCAAGTAACAGGACATCTGAGTCAAAGTAGCTTCAACCTTGAGGACACCTAAATATCTCAGGTAACAAGAAGTCTAAAGGCAAGCAACTCCCGGGTTGGTTCATTATCAGCTCAAGGACGTCAGCCTTCCCTCAGGTCCTTTGTAGGTCTCTTGGCTTGACTTCATGGTTGCAAAATGGCGGCCCCAGCTTCCTGTATCATGTCCTCATGTAACATAGACACAGCCGACAGGAAGGGAATGGACTAGCTCTTCAGACTTGACCATCTTCTATCAAGAATACAATTATTTCCCATAAACTTGTTGTACTTTTAAAGCAATTCTGAATCTCCATCACTTCTGTTCTCCTGAAGTAAGCTGATGGGGAGGGCAGTGTCTGCCCTGAGAACCAATCAGACTCACCCTCTCAGGGATCTGAACCAAGCAACTCTGCCTGAGCTTGCTGTTAGCCATGTAGTTAACAGCAACAAGACGTGGAGTTGAGGCCATGGTGTGTGAAGTTATACACAGCCAAGGTTAAGACAAGTAAAATCTCTGTAGAGAGGGTGAGACAGCCTCAGGTAGAGGGAGAAAGGAGGATGTGTCTTGAGGTGAAAGATAAGGCCTTGAGGAGTAGAAGTTGCTTCCTCAGTTCTCTGGCTCTCCTGCTCTCCTGCTCTCTGCTTTCTGGTGATGATTTGATTCCAGTAATAAAGAATGTACCATTAAAACTCACTTGATAGTGATGCCAGAGCAAAAGTACAGTGGGTTAGGCATTTACCTTGCATATGGTCAACCTGGGTTTGATCCCTACCATCCCATATGATCCTCCAAGCATCGCTAGGAATAATTCTGAGACTATAGCCAGGAATAACTCTGAGCATCATAGGGTGTGACCCAAAAAGACAAAAACAAACAAATAAAAACACCTCATTTAATAGTAACAGAAAAAAATGAGTATTAACCAAACTTCCCATAATGCAAAAGAAGACTTATTTATAAATGCATAGTTGTGTCCTACCCTAGCCCAGGTTAAAACTGTTTCCTGTCCTTATGAAGAACTAGAACTGGAGTCTGGAGAGAGAGCACGGTAGGCTGGAGCACATGCTTTGACAACCCATGAGAACTGCCAGGGCTGTTCCCAAACTACAACAGAAACGAACCATTAGAAATGGAAGGTGCTAGGACAGGAGGGATAGCACAGTGAGCAGAGCACTTGCCTTGCCTGTACCGACCTAGGTTCAATCCCTGGCACTACATATGGCCCCATAAGCACTGCCAGGAGTGATTCCTGAGTGCAGAGCCAGGAATAACCCATAAACATTGCTGGGTAATGCCCACAAACAAGCAAAATTAGCATGTCATTTTAAAAAATAACTGAAAGGTGCTAGAAGATGACCTCTCTGCCTCTTCCTCTGTCTTTAGAGAAATACAGAGAATTCTAGAGAATACAGGGAAACCTAGAGGGTTTGAGAATTCTCATCTTTGAAGTGGATGCTGCTGCTTCTGGACCCTGTGTCACCAAATATCTGCTCACACCTTCCTAATTTGCATTACATTTTTTACCCCAGAGAGAACTCAGGTGATAAGTAGTCTCTCGGTCAGTCTCTCAAGTTAGTTGTTCAGTTAGTCTCTCAGTCAATCTTTTAGTCAGTCTCTCAAGTCAGTCTCTCAGTCTTTTAGTCAGTTTCTAAGTCAGGCTCTCAGATGGTCTCTCAGTCAATCCCTCAGTCAGTTTCTCATCAGTCTCAGCCAGTCTCTCTGTCAGTCTCAGTCCTTTAGTCTCTCAGTAAGTCTCTCAGTCAGTCCCTCCGTCTCTCAGTCGCTCAGTCAGTCCCTCCGTCTCTCAGTCGCTCAGTCAGTCTTTAAGTTAGTTGCTCAGTCGGTCCCTCAGTCAGTTCCTCGGTCAGTCTTTCAGTCAGTTCTCTCAGTCAGTCGCTCAGTCAGTCTCTTAATCAGTCACTCACTCAGTCCCTCAGTCAGTCTCTAAGTTAGTCGTTCAGTCAGTCCCTCAGTCAGTCTTTAAGTTATTTGCTCAGTCAGTCCCTCAGTCAGTCCCTCAGTCAGTTCCTCAGTCAGTCTGTCAGTCAGTCTGTCAGTCAGTCTCTCAGCCAGACTCTCAGTCAGTCTCTTAGTCGCTCAGTCAGTCCCTCAGTCAGTCTCTAAGTTAGTCCTTCAGTCAGTCCCTCAGTCAGTTTCTCAGTCAGCCTTAAGTCAGGCTCTCAGGCTGTTCCTCAGTCAATCCTCAGTCAGTCTCAGTCAGTCTCAGTCAGCTTTCTAGTCTCTCAGTCAGTCTCTCAGTCCTAGTTTCGTATTCCCTAAGGAGAGGCCTAAGGTCCACCCACCTAATTACAAGGGACTTAACTCAGGACACAACAATCAAGAATGGACCCAGAAGATGCTAGGAGAAAGAGACCCTCTAGCCAGGCTGAGAAGAGGCCTGCAGAGGTACCTGCCGTTCTCCTTATATTAGTGATGGGGGTTAGGAGTGGGATACCCTGGGGATAGTTAAAATGCCTAGAAACATTTTTGTTATCATTGAGGGGTAAATGCTATTTAGAACTAACAGGCAGCAGACAGGAATGTTGCTGAACATCTTAAGAACTTCCAGTCAAAGCATTAACCAGCGGTGCTGAGGCTGAGCAATGCAGCTCTTCCCATCAAAAGGAACATCAGCACCCACAAAGCCTAGATCGGGGCCTGGTATCTCACATGATGGAGTAAAGCCTGCTGGCTGGAGAGTAACTGAGATCCCCTCTAAGACTGCGGCTGCTAATTGCACAGCGAATTACCTGGGCTCTGGGGGGCCTTAGTGAAGCTCACATAACTGCTCACAAACATAGAAAAGGTTGAGATTCTTCACCAATGTGTCCACGCATCAACATTTGAAGATTGTTCGAAGTGCCCTTAAATGAGTAGGGCAGGGTAGGGAAGGAGCAATGTAAGATGGGGGTGCGGGGGGTGGGGGGATACACAGGCTGAGATTGGAAAAATGAGATGAAGCAGCAGTGCTGAGAGCAGAGATCAGAACTTTCCAAGTGGGTCAAGTTTGGGGGGGGGGGGTTGTCACCCTGGGTGTGCTTTAAAAAAAATAAAATAGAAGATGGGAGAGGCAGAAACAGAAACGGCTCTGCATAGAAGACAGAACTATAAACACGCACATGGGTGACTTGTTCTTACAAGCGCCCAGTTCACAAAGAGCAGCTGCAGAGCTGTGTCGGGTCCTTGCCTTAAGTCCCAAACAGCTGTGGGCTACGATGGGAGTATCTTTCCCCCTCCACACTAATGTGTCAGGCAGGAAGGTGCAGGCCGTAGGGTTTCTTGTTCAATACCACATCTGCTGTTGGGTTTCTTGTTTGGTACCACATGAGCTGTTGGGTTTCTTGTTCAGTACCACATCTGCTTCTGTTTCCTAAGGAGCATTGCCAGCCTGAAATCTCAAGAAGAAAAATATATTCAAAAAATACTCAAAAAAAAAAAAACAACACCCCACAAACCAGTTCATAGCAGAGCACCTTTCAGGAGCAAGAAAAAAAGAATTAGGAAAGTTGAGTTTTTCTAAAATTCCTCCCTAAGCTTATGTGGGCTATCTGGCAAAGGGAAGTCAACTTTTTTAATTGTCTTCTGGCTCAAGGCCGGCAAAGGCAGAGACTCCCAGGTCTTTGCTGCCCTCTATTGATCAGAATGAAGACCAGTAGGTGGCTTGAGGGAAATTTCATTGAAATTCTCCACACTTTGGAGCTTATGCTCAGGGCGAGGCATAAAACACAGCGGTAAAAAACCACAGACAAGGAAGGTCTGCGTTGGCCTGGAGGGGTCTAACAAAAGAGACAGACCTTGTGTAAGCCAACACATCAACATCTGAAGATTGTTCAAAGTGCCCTGAGATGAGTAGGGCAGGGTGGGGAGGGAGGAGGTAGGGTGGGGGTGCCGAGAGGGAGGATACCCAGGCTGAAACTAGAAGGGTGAGGTGAAGCAGCTGTGCTGGGAACAGAGATCAGAACTTTCAAGGTGTGTCAAGTTTGGGGGGGGGGGTCACTCTGGAGGCGAGTGACCCTGAACCCACTGCAGGAGAGAGAAGGGACAGGCCGAGGAGGCATGGGGCTGACCACAGAGGGACCTCGCAGCCCATGAGGGAGTTTGGACATCATCCCTTCATTGGATTTCTGGGTATGTTTTCATCGCGGGAGGGCACCATCGTATTTCTGAGAGATTAGTCGTCAATGGGACAGATTTGCTTTAGGTTTGTAGAGATTTCTCCAGAAAATAGCAGAAGGGGGTAGGGTATGATAGCACAGTGGGTAGGGCATTTGCCTTGCTCACGGCTGACCAGCGTTCAATACCCGGCATTCTATATGGTCCTCTGAGCACCACCAGGAGTGATTCCTGAGTCCGGAGCCAGGAGTAACCCCTGACGCCAGGTGTGACCCCAAAAGCAAACAAAATAGCAGAAGATGGGAAAGGGACAGACATCAAAGATGCCAGGAAACACCTCAAGGATGCCTGTGGGAAGGAAACCTTCTGGAGCTCAGGAGTTGCTGATGGGATAGGGTGAGGGAGGGCGAGCTGCCAGAGGGCCTGAGGAGAAGTGGCTTGCCCAGCCTTTCCTTGGCTCACTGCAGGCTAGAAGATGAGGCCTTGGGTCCATGTGCTCTCTCCAGTGCTCCATCAGGTTGATTGTAGCTGACAGGTGTTGGGGAGGCATAAAAATGGCTGGAAGCCTTCTGCTAATACGACACCTCCCATAAATGTCAGGCAAGGAGAATTACAGCCCCGCAGGCTCATAAAAGCAAGAGCGAGTCAAGGCTTGAGGAAGCCACAGCGACTCAGAGGGCACCGGCTGTCTTTCCACACTGTATTTCTCTGACGGGGAAGAGAGAGCCTGAGGATGTGGCGGCCTGCCCAGGCCACGGAGGCCGGAGCCTTTCTTGACAGGCCCAGGTAGCAAAGCTGGCAGCGGGTGGGGCAGACTCAAGGCAAAGCAGCAGCTGCTGCGCCTGGAAGGAGCCAGAAGGAACCGAGGGCTGGGAACTGACCTCGGGCAGCCTGAGGTAAACAACAGACCGTTTCCCATCTTCTGCAGTCCTCACCCACCTGGCAGCTAATTAGCCCCAGCACCCAGGTGTGTGCCTGTTCTCCATCTGCCCAGCCCTCCTTGGGTGCACTCTGCTCCCCCTCTCCCTCCCCTTCTGTTTTGTCCCTCTGTAACACGTACTTAACCCACAGCTTTGGGACACTAAGTCACCAAGTCAGTGTTACATTGTGCAGGGTCCTGGAAATAGGGCTTGGAGGTCAGATGAGATAAAAGCGCCAGTCAGAAGTCACTCCTCTGGCGGGCTGCCAGCCACACACCTTGACCAAAAAGGGGCACAGAGAGAATGGCGGCGATGGGCACCCTGTTAGGGGCTCCTCGCGAGGTAAGACTCCCATTCTCTTGTTTGGATGAGGCAGGCTCAGAGAGGAGCTAGCTGGGTTGGGGTTTTGTTTTGTTTTGTTTTGTTTTTAATTGGAGGTAGGGGGAGGAGTTTGGCCATACCTGGTGATGCTCCAGGCCCATTCTTGGCTGTATGCTTAGGAGTGATCCCTGGCACAGCCAGGATTCGAACCGGCATCGTTGGCCTCACGCAAGGTTGTACAGAGATACCTATTTTTTGCAGAGTGCAAAAGTCAGTGAGTGGGGGCACTTTTCCAGCCCAAGCCTGCTACATCTGGAAGCCTAGGCAGCACAGGATAACACACACACACACAAACACACGCACACACAAATACATACGTATGCAGCACACACAAAGACACATACATACACGTGCATCACACACACACACACACACACACACACACACACACACACACACAAGTGCACACCTTTATCCATATCCTGAACCTCACTCTGTTCCTCTGGACTCCAGCAATATTTGTGTATTAAATCAAAATAAGACCAACAGTATTGCATGTTTATTGAGAATAAATTTTGGGAAGCAGATGTCAGAAGCCCCCCAAACTTCAGAATAACTTTCAATAGGGGTCATAGAGAAAGCTAAATGGGCTGGAGCATATATTTCTTTTTTTGCTTTTTGGGTCACACCCAGTGATGCTCAGGGGTTACTCCTGGCTCTGCACTCAGGAATTATTCCTGGTGGTGCTCGAGGGACCATATGGGATGCTGGGCATTGAACTCGGGTCCGCCGTGTGCAAGGCAAACGCCCTACCCACTGTACTATCGCTCCAGCCCCTAGAACATATATTTCATATGTAGGAGCCCTAGATTTGATCCCCAGCACAACTGTCAGAAATGATGCTCAAACACAGAGCCAGGAGGAACCCCTGAGTCCTGCCAGCCTCCAAAACCAAGCTAAATTGTAACAAATGTTAAAAACAAAAATTAACCTTCAAACATTACTAGATTCCCTGATCAATTTTATATATTATATGTATATATTTCCAATTTGACATATTGGAGGCAGCATTGGGAAAGATGAGTAAGGAGAGGCTACTAAAATCTCAGGGCTGGGACAAATGGAGATGTTACTGGTGCCTGCTTGAGTAAACCGATGAACAATGGGATGACAGTGATACAGTGACAGATTTCCAATTAGCTATTAATTATTTAACTGAAGCTTTTTCTGACTAAAAGAATTAGCTCTTTATTTTATTTCACAGTGAAGATTTGGGTCATCCAGCAGTTTTGTCTGCATCACATTATACCAATTTGGGAGGTCCAGAGTGATAGTACAGTGGGTAGGTCATTCACCTGGCACCAGACTGCCAGGTTTCATCTCCAGCATCCCATAGGGTTCCCTGGAGTGATCCCTCAGCACATAGCCAACAGTCAGCCCTGAGTACTGCTGGGCATGTCCCCAATACAAAACAACAAAACAATCCCCCCAAGCCAACAAATTTTATTATTATTGTGTGTGAAACAAGATAGTTCTTTTTTAATTTATTTAGAAAGATAATGAGGGAAGAGATAGAGAGAATTGCGTGCTGAAGAGAGAACATGAACCTCTCCAGGGTGCAAACCGGCAAGCAAAGAAACAGACCATCAAGTGAGATACGCATTCAAAGGAGAATATGGGCTTGAAGGGCAAGCTCAAATTTTACTATTTTTAAATAGGGTTTCTCTGAAGCTTCTTCAGTGACTGTTATTTCTACCAGATTCAACTTTCTTAGGTTGAATTTTGCACGTTTGCAAAGATCTAATTTGATCTTTTGCCAATTTGGGGTCAGAATTATGTTTTACCAATACAATCATAGCCATTTTCAGTTTTAATATGTGTTGGTTATATTTTTACCAGAAGTAAGCAATACAAATGGAACAGCATGCTGTTATGTTGTGCTTCTATCTTAGGTAGCTCACAAGGAAATTAAGACCATTTGGGGCTGGGAATGTGACTCAAGGATCAAGCACATGCCTTGCATGCAGGAGACAGAGGCTCCATCCCACCATCGCAAAGTAAATAAATAAATATTTCATACAACAGAAGAGAACATGGGAAAGAATCAAAGGTTCAGCCAGGGAGAGTTTAAGACAGCAAAAGGAGCTCAAATAAGTATTTGTTCAACACTTATAAAGGCCTGGAAAGTAGTGTAAAGGGGTGAGGCACTTACCCTTTAGGTGGGAGACCCCAAATGAGCAGTCCTACATCTCCACTGGGCCCCAAGCATCACTGGGGAATCCCCTGCAAATAAAAAATTTAAAAAACCCAAAACATAGAAACGTTTCATTTATATGGTCATACTAAGCACTAATGTTCATTGAACACTTACTTGAGCCCCATTATTCTGAAAACATTAAATGGGCTGAGACTCACTGAATCTTCACAACTCTTTCCAAAGACATAGTTATTTCCATCCCCCCATTTTTGTTTATGCTAGATCCTTCAGAATGAGTATGTTTTCTATAAATTTTTAGAAGATAAAATCCACAATCAGGAAGCTTACAATATTCTTGATATGCATACATGGGATCACATTTAAATGCATCAAATAGCTTAAATAATGTTTTTATTATGGAGCATATCTAAAATCCAAACTAATAAAAGAAATGCATAAACTGATAATACTCTGGAAGAACAATTGCCACAGGTCTATCAATCATAGTAAGCATACAATGTGCACAATTTACATGTGAAATCCAAAAATATCAGCGATATCTTATGAGTCTATTTAAATCTTCCTAGACTCTAAATACTATCACTATCACTGTCCTCCCCTTGTTCATCGATTTGCTTGAGCGGGTCCAGTAATGTCTCATTGTGACACTTATTACTGTGTTTGGCATATGGAATATGTCACGGGTAGTTTGCCAGGCATTGCCAGGCGGGCAGGATACTCTCAGTAGCTTGCCAGGCTCTCCCAGAGTAGCAGAGGAATCAAACCTGGGTTGGCCAGATCGACTGTGTGCAAGGCAAACACCTCACCCGTTGTGCTATTGCTCCAGTCCTAAATACTATATATATATATATATATATATATATATTTGTCTTTGGACCACATCCAGTAATGCTCAGGGCTTACTCCTGGCTCTGTGCTCAGGCAGAGCTTAGGGTGCCAGGATGTAACCAGGTTGGCTGTGTGTAAGGTAAATGACCTATTGTTGCACTATTGATCCTGACCCTTTTAAACATTATTTTAAAATTTTATTTAATTGGGGTCAGAGAGATAGTACAGTAGATAGGGAGTTTGCCTTGCACATGGCTGAACTGGATTCAATCCTGGGCATCCCATATGCTGCCCTGAGTACTTCCAGGAATAATTCCTGAGTGCAGAGGCAGGAGTAACCCCTGAGCATTGCTGAGTGTGACCTAAAAAGCAAAAAATATATATATATATATATTAATTGCTTGTTTTTGGATCACACCCACTCATGCTTGGGGCCTATTTCTGGCTCTGCACTCAGAGATCACTTATCTCAGGGATCACTTCTGAAGGGTCCAGGGGATCATGTGAAATTCCAGGAATAGACCCCAGGGCTGATGCTTGGAAGGCAAGCACCTTACCCACTGTACGATCTCTCTAGTCCCATAATTTTTTAAATGAATAAATAAGTCATTTCAGTAATAGTGAAATCCATTAATAGGCATTCCTCCCTAGCTATTTTTCAGATGACTATGACCTAACAAAATCTTCATAGGGATTGGGACCTTTTATGGCAATTCTAGAATCTTTCTAACTCAAAGCTGATGAATTTTTTTTTTTCTGATGCAAGCTACCAAGATGTCGGTAAGCCATTCAAATTTTATATTCACATTTTCTATTTGTTCTTTTAAAAAAAAATCTTCTAGTGCCTATTGATATCAGAGGTCATTAAAAAGGAAATGTGGATACAACTCAGAGTAAATCAAAGTCCAAACCTTGAACATCTTTCTAGAATATCATATGTTTGTGATCATACCTTATATTTACTCTACAAGGCTGGATAGTTGACTCCCAGGTACTAATCTTTCCAAGTGAGAAATCTTCATGTTGCCTAAAATTCCCACTCGTCCCACATTCAAATCCAGCCAACCACCTGGTTTATTAATTCTACCTTTTGAGGGGTTACTCAGTCTCCAGGGCTGTTCCCCGTGCTCAGGGAGCCAGATGGTGCTGAGCATCTAACCTGGGGTCAGCCAAGCAAGGCATTACTTGCTCTTCTACTTTTTAAGAACTCTTGAACCGTCCCCCTATTCTCCATAGCCTTGGTTCACAATCTAATAGTCAATCCCAACATTTTTCTAATGTCGTCCTAAACACAAGTGCCTCACTCTCATACTGGTTTTTCCCTTCTCTTTGTTGCAATGACTGGGGCTCACACACTGGGTTATGTTGTCCCAGAGGTCGTACTTGTAGTGCACCAGCGACCACACAAGGACAGTGACCGGAGGTGATGACGCTGGGTGTTGTGAGGCAGTGGGGTTTACTCCCAGGCTCGGGTCCAGAACCTCACTTCCCCGCAGCAGGATCCCACCCGGCGTCTCGGCCTCGCCCTTGCCAGAGCCCGTCCCGCTCCGTGGGCTACCCGCCCTACGTCCTGGCTCCGCACATCCCTGAGTCGGTTCAGCGCCGTGCGCCCCCTGCATCCTTCAGCTACGTCCACGTCCCTCCCTACTCCTCGGCCCCGCCCCCCCTTGAGTTCGGTCCGCCCCTGGAAGTCAGGCTCCGCCCCACGCGCGTCCGCGCTTCAGCCGCGCCCTGGCCCCGCCCTACGCCTTGGCTCCGCCCAATCCTGAGTCTGCCCCGCCCCGTGCGCGCCCCTCACCCTTCAACTACGCCCTGGTCCCCCTTCCTATTCTTGGGCCCCGCCCCTTCTTGAGCCCGCCCATCCCCTTGCACTGAGGCTCCGCCCCACGCGCGCCCCGCCCTTCAGCAGTGCCCTGGCCCCGCCCCAGCTCTGGCTCCGCTCAACCCTGAATTCGCCCCGCCCCGTGCCCCACCCCTTTCAGTCAGGCTCCGCCCCACACCCGGGACCCGCCCTTCAGCCCCGCCCTGGCCCCGCCCTTTATCCTGGCTCCGCCCCTCCCTGAGTCCGTCCCGCCCCGTGCGCGCCCCGCACTCTTCAGCTACGCCCTTGTCCCCTTTCCTATACCTTGGCCCCGCCCCCCATGAGCCCGCCCCTCCCCTTGCTCTCAGGCTCCGCCCCACTCGCGCCCCGCCCTTCAACCGCGCCCTGGCCACGCCCTAAACCCTGGCTTCGCCCAACCCCGAGCCCGCCCCGCCCCGCCCCGTGCAGGCCCCGCACCCTTCAGCCACACCTTGGTCCCGCCTCCCTACTCCTCGGCCCCGCCCCTCCCTGAGCCCGCCCCACCTCTGCACTTAGGCCCCATCCCTCTGCCATTCCGTGGCCTCTCCCTACCCTCTGGCTCCGCCCAATCCTGAGTTCGCCCCGCCCTGTGCGCGCCCCGTCCCTTCAGCCACGCCCTGGTCCCGCCCTACGCCTCGGTCCCCGCCCCTACGCTCAGGCCCCGCCCCATGCCCTGGCCCCGCCCATCTGCGGCCCCGCCCCGCTTCGCGGCCCGGAGCGCCGTCCGGGCGGAGCCTCGCGGTACCCGGGCCGGTGCGCAGAGCCGGGAGCACTGGGCCCGAACCCCCGCCCTCAGGCCCGGAGGTTCGGGCGAGCAAAGATGGCCGCCCTGACGACCGTGGTGGTGGCGGCGGCGGCCACGGCGGTAGCCGGGGCTGTGGCGGGGGCGGGGGCGGGCGCCGGGAGCGGCGTGGGAGCAGCGCCGGGGCCGCAACAGGTAAGCGAGAGGCGAGGCCGGAGCGGCGCGGGGGCGCGGGGACGCTTGGGGCGCGGCGGCGGGTATCGCTGCGCCCCCGGAGTCCCCTGCTAGGGACTTGGGGGGCTCGACAAAGACCTGGGCGGAGACCGGGCGCTGCTGCTGAGGGGCCGCCGCTAGGAGCGGACAGCGTGTGCCCTGCAGACCGCGAGGGGCATGCACCTTCCCGGGCGTGGGCACCCGGTCTGGCCAGCGCCCCGCACCGGGCTTGCTCGCAGGCATCCTGGGTCCGGAGCCTGGGTCGGTTCGGGTCCCAGTTCTGCTGGCGGGTCGCAGGGCGTACAGCTGGGGGTCGCCCGAGGCCGGCCGACGCCTTCGGCCGCCCCCCGCCCTGCTCTCGGACGACCCCGGGCTCCTCGGAAGGGCTTGGTGAGGACCCGGGTGGCAGGTGCCATTCCCTGCCGGCCCACGCCCGACGCGTGGGCGCCGCCTCGCCTCCCACGAGCTAGGAGCCGGAGTCGGGCGCTTCCCACCTCCCACCCCTGCTGCCCGCGCCCGGGCCTCGCCGATCGATCGCTTCTCCTCACCGATCTCAGTGACCCTCCAAGGCCAGGGTGATTGCGTCCCCGGAGAGCTAAGTTACCCTAAATTCTTTCATTCTTAGAGTGTGGGATTGCATAAATGTTCCCACGAAGAAAAGCCATCCTGCGCCCTAGCAACAATTCTTTTGTTGTGTGCCGTTTGCTCCAATTACCACCCCCAGTTATTACTGTGTTTGGCGGCTGAAGGTCATTCATCTCTGTGCCCCCCTCAAATGCTCTTTTTCTTTCTTTTTCATTCATCTCTGTGCCCCCCTCAAATGCTCGCTTTCTTTCTTTCTTTCTTTCTTTCTTTCTTTCTTTCTTTCTTTCTCCCAAGGATATTTTAATGAATACATTAAATAAAAGCAAACGGTTCGGGGGAGGATTCAAAAAAGAAATCAGGACAACAGATTGGTAAAGCTGGAACTAGCTTTCTCTTCCCATTAAACAAAAAGATAGTTTAAAATTCCTACCTATTACATTTTGAGAAAATGAAAACTTTGTATATATCTCAAGATGATAACTTTTTTAACCTTAGCATCTTAACACGCATAACTTTGTGATTATCTTAACATACTAATACATCAAGCAACTTTTAGCAACAAGATCAACTGAGTTTGACTGGAGTAATTGTACAGCAGGTAGGGTATTTGCCTTGCATGCTGCAGACCTGGGTTCGATCCCCGACATTCCATAGGGTCCCCTGAGCACCACCAGGAGTAATTCCTGAATACAGAGCCAAGAGGAACCCCTGAGTATTGCTGGGTGTGACCCGGAAAGCAAAAAAAAATAAATTTTTTTTTAAATCAACTGAGTGTATCTTTTTAAGCTTTTGGACCACAAGAGCCATCCAATGTACTTTCTCTCACCCAGTTTTGTTGTTGGATCCTGATTTTCTGGAGGCATCTCTAACATTGTTATACTAGTGCTGTCCTGGTTTTGTATCAGGATAGGACTTACTGTATTTTTTCTAGTTCTTTCTGGTGACCTGAATTTTATGGACCTTGACAGTTTAGCCTAACTTTCAGTAATAACTGCTTCTTGTAGGGTGTTTGCCTTGCACACTGCCGACCCGGCCGACTCAGGTTGATTCCTCCGCCCCTCTCGGAGAGCCCCAGAAGCTACCGAGAGTATCTCGCCCCCATGGCAAAGCCTGGCAAGCTACCTGTGACGTATTTGATATGCCAAACACAGTAACAAGAAGTCTCACACTGGAGATGTTACTGGGCCTGCTCGAGCAAATCGATGACAGTGATAGTGACAGTGATTTTAATTCAAATGGATGTTCTCTAGATCACACATATGTATAGAGCTGTGTGAGACTATATAATCCTCCCCCACCCCGGATATGAATAAAGAATACTGGTAAAAATGAATATATGTTAGTGTGAATATTTGTGTGTGTGTTTATATCTATGGGAATGGGCAGAGCGATAGCACAGCGGTAGGGTGTTTGCCTTGCACGCAGCCAACATGGCCGACCCGAGTTCGATTCCTCCGCCCCTCTCGGAGAGCCCGGCAAGCTACCGAGAGTATCTCGCCCACACGGCAGAGCCTGGCAAGCTCCCCGTGATGTATTCGAAATGCCAGACACAGTAACAACAAAGTTTCCAATGGAGACATTACTGGGCCCGCTGGAGCAAATCGATGAACAACGGGAGGGCCTTTACTTTTACTTTACTGTGGTGATCGGGGCTTACTCCTGGTGGTGTTCAGGGACCATATGTTGTGCCTGGGATCAAACCCAGGTTGGCCATGGGCAAGGCGAGTGCTTTACCTGCTGTACTATCACTCCCTTATGTGTTTGCAACTTTTTTTAGAGGCAGTACTTTTCAGCTTATTTTATGAAGTCGTACTTGCCCTGATATCAGCAGTAAGAAAAGATAGCACGAGAAAGAAAATGTCAGACCAGTACAAATACATGTATTTTCATGAATACAAATGCAAAAATCCTCAACACAGTACTACTGGCAAATATAATAACACCTGAAGAAGATTACAGACCAGCGTCCTTTGGAATTTGTCCAGACATGCAAGGTTGGCTCAGCGTATGAAAATTAGTGAACATAATAGGACATGGTAAAATAAAGGATAAAGAACCCCACAGTCATCTCAATGGGTACATAATCGAGTACCCTTCGTGATAAGCCTAAGGTAGCAGTAGGAGGGACCTTAGCGTCTGCTCTCAAGGCCTCTCTGGAACATCCACAGATAACAAAATACTCAATGACTACAAGATTGAAAGCATCCCACGTAATCTGGAGAAGGGCACGAATGCTTCTGCTGATTTAGCCAGGGTAGTTAGGAAAGAAAAACAAAAGCATCCAGATGGGAAGGGATGGAGTAAAACTGTCATCATCTGCAGGTGATGTGATCCAGTTCTCCTTTCTGGACTTAAGTGTTGGTGAGATGTTGAGGGGCTGGAACTCCACACAGCACTTGCGGGCATGGATGATGATAAGAGTCATAGTGGGAAACAGCTTAACAGCTTTTCAAAAAGTCATGAGCATTTGTACGTCGATGTGACCAAGAAAGTGCAGAAACAACTCGCAAATCAGATAAACAGGACAAGGGACTTATGTCCAGAAAGAACATGTCCAACTCAACTGCAAAGACAGCCAGCATTTTTATTTTATTTTTATTCTTTTATTTTTTGCCTTTTGGATTACGCCCAGCAATACTCAGGGGTTACTCCTGGCTCTGCACTCAGGAATTACTCATGGCGGTGCTTGGGGGCCAATATGGGATGCCGGGAGTAGAACCAGGGTCAGCTGCGTGCAAGGCAAATTCCCTACCTGCTATGCTATCACTGCAGCCTCACCTAACGTTTTTAAACGAGAAAGTGGAAAATAATTCACCTTAGGATCCAGAAATTACGCAGCTAACTATAATGATATGAAGTTAAAAACAAAATCATACTCGAATTTGTAATGTCCACGTAAATGTCCATAGTAGCACTATTTGTATTGGCTGATAGTGGAAACAATACTGTTGTATATCAACTAATGAATAGATAAGCAAAACAGAATAAGCCCATATAAAAAACAAACTGTTTTTTATAACACTGTCCTCCCGTTGTTCATCGATTTGCTAGAGCAGGTCCAGTAACATCTCCATTGTGAGACTTCTTGTTACTGTGTTTGGCATATTGAATACTCTCAGTAGCTTGCCAGGCTCTCTGAGGGGTGGAGGAATCGAACCTGGCTTGGCCGGGCTGGCTGTGTGCAAGACAAATGCACTACCGCTGTGCTATCGCTCCAGCCCACATAATGGAATATTATTCAGCCATACAAAGAATAAAATGCAAATTCCCCAAACAGCATGGGTGCAATCCAAAAAAATATGCTAAGTAAATAAGACTGGATGCATAATACATATTATATTATGTCCTTTTTTATTAATTGATCAGAATAGGCAAATCTGTAGCATCAGAAAATAGATTTCATATTTGCCAGCACCTCGGAAGGAAAGGGATGGGAAGTGATTGCTGATGAATAGAAGGTTTATTTTTGGCCTGATAGAAATATTCTGGAATGAGATAGTGGTGATGGTTATGCAACTTGGTATATTAAAAACCACTAAGTTATACACTTAATGGAAATTATATATGAATTTAAAGATATGTCTTAACTGCATTAATTTTGCTTGCTCCAAAAATTAAGGCCTGTCTCCTTAGGGGGGCAGGGGGAGCGGGAAACATGCCATTGCTCAGGGTTTATGTCTGGCTCTGTGTACAGGGATCACTCCTGACAGACTCTGGAGATCATATGGGGTGTTGGGGATCGAACCTGGGTTAGCTGCGCAAGTGCCATACCCACTGTATTACTGCTTTGCCCTCTGACCTGTTTCCTTTTTCACTCAGTGTCCACATTTAAATGAGTGTCAGCATTTCTTCTTGGTTATACCTCCAGAGCATATTTAGTCTTCAGGCTGGAGCCGTAGTACAGTTGAGTAGGGCAGTTTCTTTGCTTGTGACGAACTGGGGTTTGATCCCCAGTATCCCATGATGTTCCTGGAGCCCTCCAGGAAAAATTCCTGAGTGCAGAGCCAAGAGGCGCTCCCGAGAGCAGAGTCGGGTGTGGCCCAAAAACAAAAATTCACAGCAAAACAAATTGTATTCATTCTTCCTTCCTTTAATTTTCTTTTAAGCAGTTTCTTTAAAGCATTTGTCATGGGTATTATTTATTGTTTGTGCACTTTTCTTTATAAATGCTTCCCTCGGTAGGCTGAGAGGTAACTCAGGGGGGCTGAGCGCAGGCTTCGCATGTAGGAGAACCAGGTTCAATCCCAGCACTGCACTCCAAGCTCTGACAGGACCAAACACAGAGCACAGAAACAGGAATAATGGCCCTAGCACCATCAGATGTGGCCCAAAGACCAAAACCAAAATCTGTTAGCCTCGCTAGAGGTTAAGTAAGGTAAGGGCCATATAAACGTGGATCATCACCCTGCTATTTTGTGTCACACTTAACATGTTGTAAGTGTGCAAGATATTTTTATCACATTACTAAAGGAATGCTACATCTTTTTGGCAAAATCCCCAGAGATATAATATTTCTTATACAATAAGTTAGCATAAAAAATACTAAATCTAGGGGGCTGAAGAGATAGCATAGCGGGTAGGGTGTTTGCCTCGCACGCGGCCAACCTGGGTTTAATTCCCAGCATCCCATATGGTCCCCTGAGCACCACCAGGAGTAACTCCCGAGTGCAGAGCCAGGAGTAACCCCTGTGCATCGCCAGGTGTGACCCAAAAAGCAAAAAAAAAAAAAATACAAAATCTATTTTAAAAAATTAAGATTGACCCCAAAATTATCCCCAAGAAGCTCCATTATAAATATTTATTAGAAAAAAATCTTTGTCTTTTGCCATTGTTGATGAAAAATTTATTTTTGTTCTTTATGCAGAATGATGGCAGTTTTGGTACTGCAGGTGGAATTCGTTCTTTTCAGCTGCAAAACCGGAAGCAGAGAGTTAATCGGACTAAGAAAACAGAATTCATGCACACAGCAGAAAGATTAAAAAATCAGTGAGTATAAGAACAATTTCTCCATTTAACGTTATAATCCACTTATTACAAACAATATAAATTTAATTCTGCCCCACTTTCCCTAATCCCACATTAATTTACAAACATCTAGTCATAAGAGAAAGATGGGAAGTATGAAATAGATAAATGATAATAGACTAATGCAAAGTTAATTTGGAATAGTTATTTTAGTATCACTTATGTGTTTACCATTTGAATCAGTGCACTTTAGGAGAAAAAAAAAGAGTTTCTTCAGATCCCATAATGTCAAATAACAGATTTAATTCTTTTTATTTTGGTAGTTTCGGGAGCACAAGCAGCAGTGCTCAGGGCTCACTCCTGACTCTGCACAGGGCTCAGGGACCCTATGGTGTGTGGGAGGAGTGACCGAATAGCCTGAGGGCACCTCCCTGGGGGTGCTCAGGCGTCAGGCCCTGCGGTGCTGGAGATGACCTGGGCCACCCCAGCAGTGCTCAGGGACTACCAGGGCTGTAGCTTGTGATGTTGGAGGGTGGAAGGGGTTTGCCGTCTCTCCTCTCCCCCTGGGGTCATCTCCACACCTTACTGCTAGTTAGAACCCTGTCAGTGTTCGGGAGCCATATGGGACCCGGGGCAGCCCACCTATTTCCCCAGAGCAGCTTATAAATGAGAAGTTTTCCTCTGTAGCAAAGAGGAAAGATCAGGAAACTACCTAGTGGCCCGAGTTTAGGTTAGTTTGAAAAAAAAAAAAAACATCGTACTCAGTAAGCCCAACATTGTGGAGAAGGATTCGTGTTAATTTCTACTTTTCAGAGAGAAAGAAAACAGGAGTAGAAAGAATAAATTCTTCACAAAAAATCTGATGGTATTTGTTTTATTTCACTCAGTGACTTAGTCCAACAATTAGAACTGTTTACTGGTGTAGGTTGACTAAATGCAGGGAACAAAAATGAGATAAAGTAAACTTTGAAGGAAATCAAAATAATATCCACTACACATACTAAGTTTCCTCTCTCATGGATTATTTGTATCTTGTAGTTTTGTTAACTCATATTAACAGTTTGCATTTCCAAGTACTTTGTTTTACTGTATATAAATACCTCATGTGTTTGATCTCTGAAATGTTAATCACAGTCCTACTGAGCAGTGAAGAACTATTACTCACAGCGGGTAGGGCGTTTGCCTTGCACGCAGCCAACATGGCCGACCCAAGTTCGATTCCTCCGCCCCTCTCGGAGAGCCCGGCAAGCTACCGAGAGTATTTGATATGCCAGACACAGTAACAACAAAGTCTCCAATGGAGACGCTACTGGGCCCGCTCGAGCAAATTGATGATCAACGGGAGGGCCTTTTTTTTTTTTTATGGGAGAAAGGCAAAGGAAGATGGGAAATTCTTTTAAGGATGATTTAAAGTCCACAGGGGTATCACTGGGCTGGACATAATAACTAATTTGAGAGGTAATTATGGACAGCTTTCAGATTCCTAGACCACAGCTACTTTGACTTTTATTCTGATCAGAGTACTTCTTTTTTGACTCAAAAATCAGCAGTGCTGCTCTGCGCTCAGACATCACTCCTGTCAGTTCTCAGAGAACTATGTGGTGCTGGGAATTTGCCAGGGTCAGTTGCATGCCAGGCAAGTGCTTTCTACAACCAAAAAAGTGACTTCAGAATTGAGCATAGTATGCTGGAAGAATTGGAAAATAAATTGATTAACAACAGTAGAACAGTGATGAGAGCCATACCGTTTACATGTCTCTGTTCCAGCTTCAAAGTTCACTCTGTGTCTTCAGTCAAAAGCAGTCATCAGCAGGGGTGGCATTTTTAGGCCAGAGCATGACTGAGGCAGAATTGATTGTTAAAGGCTTATATACTTGCAAACAAATCTGTAACTGCATTTTCCTATTAACATTTAAAAACTTTAAATAGTAATTCAAATACTTGTGATTTTAGTTGAACTTAACTTTTTACCAATACTGTCTTGATCCTTAGCTTTATTATAAGCCCAGGTAGAGAGTACTTATTATTATGAGCGTCTTGATATATTACGCAATTCAAAATATGTTAAAATCACATTTATCCATTTCTTTTCCTGAAGAGTTATTAACATAGAAAAAGATAAACACAGTCATTTCTACAACCAAAAAAGTGACTTCCGAATTGAGCATAGTATGCTGGAAGAATTGGAAAATAAATTGATTAACAACAGGAGAACAGAAAGTAAGTTTGAATTCATGATGAATTAAAAACTGTTGAGTGATAAAAAGTGGTAGTTGTGCCCTGTGCTTGTCTTTATGGATTGACTCTGTGATAGTCTCTCTCAATATGTCTTTTGTGTGTGTGTTTGGTTTTTGGGCCATACCCAAGTGATGCCCAGGGGTTACTCCTGCTCTGTACTTAGGAACTACTCCTGATAGTGCTCGGGAGACCAAATGGGATGTCGAGGATTGAACCTGGGTTGGCTACATGCAAGGCAAACGCCCTCCCCACTATACGATCACTCCAGTCCCCAAGAAATTGCACCTAATTCCTCAAATACGTCATACCTCAAAGATGAAGCACAGTTTCACCCTGCTCTTAAATGGTACCACACATACAAGATTGGCCTGTGCTATGCGAATCCCAAATGCGTTAGTAAATGCCCATTGCCCTACAATGGTGACACTATAGCTGATCAAGTTATGACGAAAAACAAAGAACAAAAACACTTGTTCTGATTACGTTCACTAAAGTATGTGTCTTGTCTAGGGCCACACCCAATGTCCTGGGGGGAGGGGTCGCTGCTCCTGGTGCTATGCTAGGAAGTGGGGCTCCTGCATGCAAAGAATGTACCCAGTCCACATGCTGTCTCCAGGACCCCCATTTTTACTTTTTATTTTATTATTGTTGGGGCCACTCCTGGCCTGCTGGTGGCCACCACGGCATGCGTAAATAAAAATCAGCCTCTCCCTCCTCTCTCTCAGGATCGATGTTTAAAGGTCGGTACATGGGCACCACCAGGGGTCACTAAGGAATAGCCCCTGAGCACTGTCTGGTGTTGCCCAAAAAAATTTCCAGTACACTTATCTTCACAGGTGGGAAGTTGAAGATACTTTTTTTTTTTTTGAGGGGCTACACCTAGGGATGCTCAGGGTTTACTCCTGGCTCTGCACTCAGAAATCACTCCTGGCGGTGCTTGGGGGACCATATGGGATGCCGGCGGAGGGGGGTTGACCTGGGTCGGCTGTCTCTTCAGCCCCGAAGATACTTTTATAATATAACTTAATCCCATTGTGATTTTAAATATTGCAGAAGTTAGATCTTTATTTAGAGCAATAGTACTTAAAATATTCAGGCTGTTCTGACACAATGAACCATCTCGTGTTCATTATGTAATTGGTCTTGGCTATCTTTTCCTGAATGATAGTAATGACTCATACCTGGGCTGCAACTGCTTTTACAATAGAAGTATGTACAACAGTTCTTAAAGTACAAACTTCTTCCTTATAGGAGCACGAATTCAGCAACAACTGGCTAAAATACATAACAATGTCAAGAAACTGCAGCACCAGTTAAGAGATGTGAAACCTACTCCTGACTGTAAGTTGATGGAGAGCTCATGCTTTTACATCTCTTAGTTTTTCCTTTTGTTCATTAGAAAACCTGCACTGTTCTAATAAGAAATTTGCATTTGCATTTGTATGGGAAACAGACCTACTCTGTTGGTCAGAGATTAATAAAAGTAGGTTGGAAAACTAATATCTGATATGCATGTTGAATTCCTTTTTGACCTTTAAAAGGCTATCAAATCATGAGGCTGGAGTGATGGTACAGCGAGCGGGTAGGTCTTGCACATGGCTGACCCACCCGGGTTCGATTCCCAGCATCCCATATGGTTTCCCGAGCACCACCAGGAGTAATTCCTGTGTACTGAGCCAGGAGTAAGCCCTGAGCATTACTAGGTGTGGCCCCAAAACAAAGCAAACAAAAAATGTTATAAAATGCATAAGAAGAAGGCAAATCATAGAGTCGCATACACGATAGGCTGGAGAATCTGGTGTGAAATCTCAGACTCAGCTGGTGAAGAGGAAGAAGGTTGATTATCTCATCTCTTGCCTAAGCTTTTCTAATTATTTTGCTTCTTAAATTAACTACCCTTTTAGAGGCATTTTGATTATCTAGATGAGGAATTTAGTTGTACTGGGGCAAATGCTAGCCCTTTGAAAGGGCCACATTTTATCCTTCGGTCAGTATTCATTTCTGAAGGATCAGAGCACTGCCGCAGGGGACTTGAAGATGTGTGGACTCAAGAATCAGTGAGAGGGGCCAGAGAGATCCAGAACAACAGAGATGGTGCTTGTGTGGAACACAGCTGACCCAGGTGCCATTCCCAGCACCCCAGACACTGCCCTAAGCCCGCCAGGCGTGAGCACTTCCGGGTATGACCCAGGAACAAAAACAAAAAAAATCTTAGAATTTGGGTCTAGCCTGTGTTTTTTACTTATTTGTGAAGTAATATTTTGTGTGGTCATTTGATCTCCCTGGCCTTTCATTTCCTTGGCGTAAATGGGGCATCGAGGCCCAGTGCAGTGCCTCTGACAGCAGAGTACGCGCTATTAGAAGGGTGAGTGGAAAACAGCATTATTCGATTAACACAGCAAACCGCATAAGCACAAGGGGACAGGGGCTAGTTACCTTTATTACTGCAGTATAGTTTGTAACATAGGGTCAGAATCCTCAAATACTCAGCAAAACGGGCATCGAAGGAACTTTCCTCAGTAGAGTGAAAGCCCTCTACCACAAGCCCACGGCAAGCATCATCCTCAGTGGGGAGAAACTAAGAGCCTTCCCTCTAAGATCAGCCCAAGACAAGGTTTCCTGCTCTCACCACTCCTATTCAGTATAGTATGGAAGTAATGGCCATAGAGGTTAGGCAAGAAAAAGATATCAAGGGCATTCAGATAGGAAAGGAAGAGGTCAAGCTATCACTATTTTCAGACGATATGATACTATACTTAGAAAATCCTAAAGACTCTACAGAAAAGCTCCTAGGAACAATAGGTTTGTATAGTAAAGTGGCAGTCTACAAAATCAACACTCAAAAGTCCATGGCTTTCCTATGTACAACTAATAAAAGAGAAGAAAGAGACAATCCTCAAATACATGGCGCCTGGGCTGTGAGCGCCAGGCCCCACCCTGGAGAGGAAAAAGAGACTTCTTTTTAAAAGCCTGAATCTCTAGGCAAAGTTGAAAGGAAAATATTATAGTACATACGGAATTTTCAGAAGTGGAGCCAGTGAGCTAGCCCACTGGGCTGACCTCACACACTGGCTTCGATCCTGGGCATTTTTCTGTAGCACAACTGGGAAAAGCTTCTGGGAATCACTGGGAGTGGCCCAAACCCCTCCCCCCGAACAAAAACACAAAAACTAATAATATCCATATATATGCATATATATATATACAAAAGGATGCTGATGAGTCGTAACAATACAGCTAACTACAGAAAAATTAGTAAATACTATAAAGTGCATTATACAAAAGAAACATAAAGCATGGGGGAAGTGCTCAGGCTTATTGATGCTCATAAAAATGTGGAGCCAGTGATAATGAAACTTCCCTGTCGCTCTGGCAGTGGGACATTGTGCAGAAGGAGCACTGGCAGCCCTCGGGTTGCTGGCCTCGGGGAGAGTGGGCTGGACCCTGGCATGGCGTGAAGTGACTGCGCCTTTCAGAGCCTTTGGCTTGACCAGTTCCTAGGTAGTGTTTGAGGTGCCAGGGAGACAGCTGCGCCAGTCTCTGAGTTTGATCCCAGCACACGACCTGGCCCCCAAGGAATGCAGTCTTTGGTCCTGGTGGCCCCTGTGTCCACGGGCCTGGGCACTCCTCATCAGTGCTGAGCCGAGTTTTGCTGGGAGAGGCCCCTGTGAAAAAGGTATTTGTTTGTTCAGTTGGTTGGTGTAGGGGGCACACCCGGCAATGCTCAGGGCTTACTCCTGACCTTGCATGCAGAAATTACTCTAGGCGGTACCCAAGGGACCGTGTGGGATGCTGAGGATCCAACCCAGGTTGGCCGCATGCAAGGCAGGCACCATCTCCATGGCACTGTTTCTCCAGCCCCTGAAAACTGTTTTTAATCTGTGCATGCAAAAATACATATGCAAAGCCACTTACTATAGCACTGCAGCTGTATAATGCTTAATCTGGTTTGTAGCCATAATTAAATGAATTAGATTCAGATCAGTGTCATGTGCCCATAAAAAGAAAACATTCTGTTCAAAGCTGCAAGTCACAAAACTGTTGTATCCATTTTATGGTAAAAATTAATAAAATTTTCATGTATGTAATGGAGAAAAATCTAGTCAGGAAACAATTATAAAAATAAAAATTTCCTTCTGTGAAAGCACCGCTTTCTGGCCAGGATGTGCTCAAGTGGCACATATAGCTGCAGCCTCTCCCCCCACCACCAGCCCACGGTACTGCCTGGGGAACCCCCACAGAAGCTGAAAAAAGAAAAAAAGACTAAAAAAAGTACAGCTTTATTTCCCTGTAGGCTAAGAATGATTTTTTCCTTTTTTGATTTTGGGCCCCTCCAGCTGTGCTTCAAAGGCTACTCCTGGCTTGGTGCTCAGGGGTCCTCCCCTGTGTGGGGGGATGACATGAAGTGCCAGGCAGGAGTCTCTCCAGAGCTGCACACATACAAGGCAAGGGCACTCCCTAGCCCTCGCTTAGGAATTTTTCTTTTAAAGAAAAGGAACAGCTGCGTAGTATTCCATTGTGTAGATGTACCAAAGTTGCTTTAACCAGTCATCTGTTCTCGGGCACTCGGGTTTTTCCCAAATTTTGGCTATTGTGAACAGTCCAGCAATGAACATAGAAGTACAGATGTCATTTTGACTGTACTTTTTTGCCTCTCCGCGATATATTCCCAGGAATGGTATTACTGGGTCAAATGGGAGCTCAATTTCTAATTTTTTGAGAGTCGTCCATACTGTTTTCCAAAGGGGTTGAACCAGTCGACATTCCCACCAGCAATGAAGGAGGGTCCCTTTCTCTCCACATCAGCACCAGCACCGGTTGCTTTTGTTCTTTTGGATGTGGGCCAGTCTCTGTGGTGTGAGATGATATCTCATTGTTGTTTTGATCTACATCTCCCTGATGATTAGTGATGTAGAGCATTTTCTCATGTGCCTTTTTGCCATTCGGATTTCTTCTTTGAGAAAGTTTCTGTTCATTTCATCACCCCATTTTTTGATGGGGTTGGATGTTTTCTTCCTGTGGAGTTCAACCAGTGCTTTGTATATCCTTGATATCAACCCCTTGTCAGATGTGTATTCGGCAAATATCCTTTCCCATTCTGTAGACTGTCTTTGTATTTTGGTCACTGTTTCTTTTGAGGTGCAGAAGCTTCTTAGTTTAAGATAGTTCCATTTGTCTATCTCTGTTTTCACTTGTTTGGCCAGTGGCGTGTCGTCTTTAAAGATACCGTTAGCTTCAGTGTCGTGGAGGGTTTTGCCAGCCTTGTCTTCAATGTACCTTAAGGATTCTGGTCTGATGTTGAGATCTTGAAATTTACATACAAGTGATTCTACATGGAAAGTATCATGCTAAGTGAAATGATCCAGAAAGAGAGGGACAGACATAGAAAGACTGCACTCATCTGGGGAATATAAAGTAACAGAATGGGAGCAGAACACCCAAAAATAGTCAAGATGAGATCCAGGAGGTCTGCTCCAGGGCTTGGAAGCTGGCTTCACTTGCTAGGGGAAAAGGCAGCTCAGATAGAGAAGGGAACACCAAGTAAGGTGTTGGAGGACTCGCTCGGGATGCAAGATGCGTGCTGAGTGTAGACTATAGACCAAACATGATAGTCACTCAATACCACTATTGCAAACTACAACGCACTAAAGGAAAGAGTGAGCAAAAGGGAATGCCCTGCCACAGAAGCAGGGTGGGGTGGAGGGATGGGGTGTGGGGGTGGGAAGGCTACTAGGATCATTGGTGGTGGAGAATGGGCACTGGTGGAAGAATGGGTACTTGATTATTATATAACTGAAACCCAAGCATGAAAGTTTTGTAAGTCTACAACTGTACCTCATGGTGTTGTGATAATAAACACTGTCCTCCCGTTCATCGATTTGCTCGAGTGGGCCCAGTAACGTCTCCATTTTTTTTTTTTTGAGACTTGCCGTTACTGTGTTTGGCATATTGAATACATCACGGGTAGCTTGCCAGGCTTTTCCGTGTGGGCGAGATACTCTAGGTAGCTTGCCGGGCTCTCTGAGAGGGGCGGAGGAGTCGAACCCGGCTCGGCCGGGCTGGCTGCGCACAAGGCAAATGCCCTACCGCTGTGCTATAGCTCCAGCCGTGATAATAAACAATAAAAATTAAAAAAAAATAAAAGAAAAGGAACATTTGGGGCTGGAATGATAATTAATATGCAAAGTGCATGCTTTGCATTGCAGGAGGCCTGGGTTCGATTGTGACTGTGACCCCCCCAACCGTTAATGGGTATGTCCCAAAAACTGGAAAAAAAAGAAAGAGAACATTCTGATTTATTTCCTAATATTTGTTTCTTTTTTTCCCTAGTATTTGTTTCTTAGTCCTTTTTTTTGTTTTACAGTTGTTGAAAAGCTCAGAGAGATGATGGAAGAAATTGAAAATGCAATTAATACCTTTAAGGAAGAGCAGAGATTAATGTATGTCCTAATCTTATTTTTTTCTCAAACTATTAAACTTTATCTTTCAGTAATTCTCTGGAGCCAGAGAGATTATGGGGGTAAGGCACTTGGCTGGCATGTAGCAGCCCTAGTTCTGTTCCTGGGACTGTACGTGTCCACCGAGCTCTGAAGGGAAGGACACAAATTCTCCACATGGTTTTTGTATAAAAATCATTTTATTGTGACACATCCAAATACCTCTCATTTTAGATTTTTAGACTGCTTTTCATGTTTGAAGTGAATTTTCATTTATATTTAGACACTTATCTCCTAAATAAGGGCCTTAAGGATTACATTTTTCTTTTCCTGGATAAACAGTATTTTTCTTTTTTTTTTCTTTTTGGGTCACACCCAGGAATGCATAGGGGTCACTCCTGGCTTTGCACTCAGGAATTACTCCTGGCAGTGCTCAGGGGACCATATAGGATGCTGGGAATCAAACCCGGGTTGGTGTCTTGCAAGGCACACGCCCTCCCCGGTGTGCTATCGCTCCAGCCCCGTGGATAAACACTTTAAGACTTTGGTTTATAAATGTTAGTAACAAGTGGAGAAGATAATTTCCAGAGAATTATTAAATTTTGGGGAAAGTGGGTGGTTAATGTAATAGGAATGGGCTTATTATATGTTTTGACCAAACCTTATTTTTTATTTTTTTTTTACCTGAAGCACCGTGATCTATAATACTGCTACGATAGAGCTTCATGCGTGTATTCTTCCAATAGCCTCCGCCAATGGTCACTTCCCATCCCCACTGTCTCGGGGTCCCCCTCACCCCCTCAGACCTCACCGGTTCTGAGGTTCTCTTGTCTTTGACCATCTGCTACAACTTAGGTTTTAATTTTAGGTATGAAGAACTAATAAAGGAAGAAAAAACAACTAACAATGAGCTAAGTGCCCTCTCCAGAAAGCTTGATGCCTGGGCTCTGGGTAACTCGGAAACGGAGAAGGCGTTGAGAGCCGCATCAAGCCAGACCCCCCCAGACAGATCCGCACCACGCGCTCTGCCAGAGGAAGTGGTGGAGTTTGAAAGATTCCTCCAGCAGACGGGAGGGCGCCAGGGTGGCTGGGAGGATTATGATCACCAGAGCTTTTTAAAAGTGAGAAGCAAGCATAAAGGGAAGCCAGCTTTCATCGAAGAAGTTCTAGAACAGCTTCCTGGAAGAACACGGGATGAAGTCCAACACCATGAGAAATGGTATCAGAAATTTCTGGCCTTGGAAGAAAGAAAGAAAGAGGTAATGATAATAATAATAACAATAATACAAGTTCCTTGTTGGGCTGGAGGGATGGGAGAGGGACGGGGCCCTTGCTTGTCTAGGGCCAATCTGAGTTTGACCACTAGCATCCCTTACGTTCCCTGGGTAAAGAGCCTGGCTAAGCTCTGAGCACATCCAGGTGTGGACTCACCCCGCCCTCAAGCGGAAAACAAATCCCAGTTACTGGTTACATTTTTCTGTGTTCCAGGCATTGATGCTTCAGTGTGCCTCATTAACTTCACAACTACCTCCTCAGATAGTTTTAATTTTCCTTTTCCCCTCTATCTTCTTGAGAAAGTAAAGTAACGGACACATGGTTGGACCTCCTCAAGGACTGAGGGGAAGGGAGGGGAGGGGAGGATCCAGCCTGCTAGGAAACTGGTGGAAGCCCCCTCTGCCTGCCAGGAATGAAGGAAATCCAGAGCTATCTACTCACCTAGCAAAGGCCACTTTTCTTTTTTTTAAAAAAGAAGGAGGCTGCAATAGGGGCACATAGAAACTTTTTGACTTTTAAAATGAGTTTTGCAAAGTCAGTCTCATTTAATCTAAGATTCAAATTCAATCTACTTAAGATTCAAAACAAGGAATACCCAGAGGAAATAATGACTCTTATTTATAGCTAATACCTAAAAAGTTCCATTTCCACAAAATCACTGCTGGGGCTTGGGGTGAGATCAGGACTCGGGCTGGCTCTGCTCACTCTCTGGGCTGCATAAGGCTTTGATCGGGGTTGCCCGGTGAGTTGGAGGATGGTTTGCGGCATCCCTGCCATCCACCCACCAGAAGCAGGTAATTCCAGGTTAGTTGGGGTTACTTAATTATCTCCAGGCATGGCTGCGTAAATCCTAAATGCAAAAAAAAAAAAAAAAAAGTTGTGTGTGAGCCGTGGGTTTAGGCAGGCTTAAGTCCAAGTCTCTTTTTAGAGAACTCACTTAAACTAAAAAGCTGTCACTATCAACAGATGAAAACACGTTAAGGAACTTGAAGAAATTCTGGTTTCAGGGGCCAGAGAGAGATGTCTTGATGGGTTGAATCACTGGTCCCCCAGGTACTGCTGGGGATGCCCTTGCTCCCCCAAAAGTCAGCATTTCCTGAGAACTTCTTAGCCTCGATGGGCGCCAACCCCAGACCTTATTCAGAGTCTGGGAGCGGGGCCAGCTCCCCAGGGAGTGCTCCTGCAATAAAGATAACCTTGCTTCTAGCTCATTCTGTGTTTCCGGAGTCTTGATTAATGGGGCTGGAACAACAGTCCAGTAGGTGGGTGCTTGCCTTGTACATGACTAACTCAGCTTTGACCCTGGTGAAGCCCTCCACAAGTGATCCCTGATACAGAACCTGGAGTAAGTCCCAAGTGCCGCCTCATGTGGCAAAAATAAATTAAACAAAAAAAAAAAAAACCCAACCAAAACCCAGCCACCTGCTACTTGATTATTGATAGGACGTTAGAGTGAGGTAGAAGGGGGAAGGAAAGCGGAGGTGCCGGTTACCAAAGCAGGAAACTGGAAGAAAGCAGCAATCTAGGTTTGACTTAAGATGTTCAATGGGAACTTTGCCTTTATCATCTCCCACTTCTTGTAATGTCCTGTGTCTTGTTGAAAGGACGTAATTGCACTTGGAAATCCATGCCTTGCATCTGAGGCCCTCGCTGCCTTCTGGTCACTGACATGCCCAGGTACCCCTGGTGTATTACTCCCAGAATAAGAAGAACAGCAAAAGGGGAAAAAATTAATAGGCCCTGAGTTTCTAGCTCGAGTACCCTTGCTTAGTTTAGTTTTACTTTCTGGAACCTCTTGGTCTTCCTTTGCCCTTCACTGCGAATCTCTGGGAATCAACCCAAATGAGATGCTTCTCCCCTCTGCCCTCCCCCTACACACACACACACACTCACACACACACACACACACAGACCCCCGCTAACACTTAGTTCCTGTCCTTGGTGCTGTGCTCTGGCACCGTCTGCATTTGGTCTCATGCTCCAGCCAGTGCAGGCTGCTCAGACCTTGTCCTTATCGCAGTGGTGTTAGCTTGTGACTCTTGTTAGTCTCCTGTGAGGTGATGCGGTTGTTACAGAATCAGCTACCCAGAAGCTCTTGCCAGCTCTTTCTCATAGAAAACACTTACTAATAGCCCTAATAGAACATTAATGATAGCAAGCCTTTGTGTACCCTTCTCCCCAGCATCGAGTCAGGAGACGCCCCTGAGCACCTCCTGTGTGAACCCCCCAAACCAAAAAGGGGTGGAAGAATAGGGAAAAATGTATTCATATATTAAAAACTAAGTAACCAGCAGCCTACAGCCTTAAAGGATGGGTGTAATGATCCATCTTAATATCTTAATGTACTTTTGCACTTAATGCACTTTTGGTTGTTCAAACCTTTCTGTTTTTTTTTTTTTAAATCAAGTCTATTCAGAATTGGAAAGCTAAAAAGCAGCAAAAACGGGAGGAAATCTTCAAGTTAAAGGAAAAGGCAGAAAACATGCCTTTTGGTAATAAACAAGAAGAGAATCAGAAGCAAAAAGAAGAACAAAGAAAAAAGAAGAAACTGGCCGTTGAAGTTTGGAAAAACCAGAAAAGTATAGAAATAGCAACAAAATCTGCTTCCCAGGTAAAAGAAGAGGAAGAGAAAGAGAAAAAGCAGCAAAAGGAGCGCCAGCGCCAACATAAGCTAAAATTACTACTGGAAAGCTATGCCCAGCAGAAAAAAGAACAGGAAGAGTCTCTGAGACTCGAAAAGGAGCTGAGGGAAAAGAGAGAAAAGGCAGAAAGAAGAAAAACGGCTGCTGATGAAATTTCCAGGTTTCAGGAAAGAGTGAGTAAATGTGTCGCCTAAGTAATTTCTCAATACAGCCTGTCTAGGTCTTACTTCCAGATTCACGTCAGCGAAAATCAAGCATCACTTGCATCTAACGCCTATTGTCTGATGAGTGTCCCAGCCAGCCGGGCTTCCTGATTTCTTCTCATTACAGCCTTAGAACAGGCGAGGTTGAAATAGGAGATTTTCGGGGCTGTTAGCGATAGCACAGCGGATAGGGCATTTGCCTTGCATGCGGCTGACCTGGGTCTGAATCCCAGTTTACCGTATCGTCCCCTGAGCACTGCCAGGAGTAATTCCTGAGTGCAGAGCCAGGAGTAACCCTTGGGCATTGCCGGGTGTGACCCAGAAAGCAAAAAAAAAAAAAAAAAAAGATTTTCGTGTGGTGTAGGAGGTGTGGAGAGACAGTTGTTGGGATGGCTGTGCGGAGCCCAGTGTCAGAGAGACCGCGATGCTTGAGCCTTCATGGAAAGGAGGAATGGGGAGGTGGAGAGGACCAGCGGCAGGAACAACTTGCGGGAGAGGGTTAGCTAGTTAGCTTTCAGGAGCAAGTGCAGCGTAGGCAATGGGAAACAGCTGGAGTCCAGGCTGGAGAGGTAGCCACAGACCAGGCCAGGTGTTTTGTGCCTTCCCTGCCAACTTGGCCAGCTTTCCCCAAGAGTTGGCTTGCTAGTGCCATGCCCATTTCGCCACCGTGATGCAAGATCCTTAATTCGTTCCACTGCCCAGTGTCTGGAGCATTGCAGATCCCTCAGTGTGACGCATGGAGCCAAGGGTACTGGGAGAGGTGGGCTCCCAGACGGTTTTAAACAAATACATGAAAGAAAAATGTCTATTGGAAAGAAAGGCTGTAATCTGAAAGCGGGCTTCAAAAGTATTACAAAGGATAAGACATAGAAAATGACAAAGGGTATGAATGTAGCGGTTGTGAATATAATTATTATAAAATTTTATGTGCATCAAAATATATACTTACAAGACTCAAAGTAAAAAAGTAAGTGAAAGAAAAAGAATAATGAGACAAAACACTTTAATGGAAACCTTCTTTCTTTCTTTGTAAAGTCTCACTAAATAACGAAAGATCCCATGTTTCTCACCCCCACTCCCACCCCCAAATAGCAAGCAGGCCACAAAAAAACTTAGCTAACAGAGGATTTTTTTTTTTTGCTAAGTACAGTAAGAGAGATCTAAAACCACTTATAACTATGCTGATTATAACGGCTTAATTCTTATTAAAGGAACACTAGTTTTATTTTAAGGCATAAAAGAAATGTGAGACTAAAGGAAGTGCATCTATTATAATATTAAGCTAGTGCTATTTAAAGTAATTTAATTTTACTTGCAAGCAACTAAAAACTTCTAATTAGTTTTACTTTCTTAATGTTATCTTCTCTTACTTCTATGTTTTCTTTAGGATTTACATAAGCTTGAGTTGAAAATTCAAGAGAAACAGTCCAAGGAAGATGAAAAGGCAGAAAAACTCAGAAGACTGGCAAAATTAAAAGAAAAGGTCCTCTATTTGAGTCTTTATTTTTCTTAATTCCTTGAGTTGTAAGACTACAAACATAAATTTCATTGTCTATATATATATCCAGGTCAATTTCTGTATCATTTTTTTAAAATTCCATTAATATATTTACACATTGTAAAATACAGCTTTATACAGTGTATAAAATACACTGTAAGCGGGGCTGGAGCAATAGCACAGCGGGTAGGGCTTTGCCTTGCACGCAGCCAACATGGCCAACACAGGTTTGATTCCCAGCATCCCATATGGTCCTCCGAGCGCTGCCAGGAGCAATTCCTGAGTGCATGAGCCAGGAGTAACACCTGAGCGTCGCTGGGTGTGACCCAAAAAGCAAAAAAAAAAAAAAAAAAAAAAAAAAAAAAAAACACTGTAAGCATTTCTTTTTCTTTTTTATAATTTTGTATGGTAAGTACCCATTTTCCTTTACCCTACGTTACTACTTTTTTTCTACACTCCATCCTTTCCTTCATTCTCCCTGGATAAGCCTCTATTTTAGATCTGGGACAGCTCTGAGCCATGCTTAATCTCCCTGGTAATACTCAGAACTAAAGAAGTCGTGGGCTTTCATGGATGAAAAACAAAGGACCCACAATGGTTCAGGGGAAAATGAAGTAATAGATTCAAATCATTGAAATCGGAAAAATAATCCAAATAATAGTTTATCAGGCTAATGGAGATGGCTCAGAGAGTTGAGCTCTTGGTTTGCATGGGGCAGCCCCAGTTTTGATCTTTGGCACCATAGGGTCCTCTCACACTGCCCAGAGCCACCCCTGAGCATTGTCGGGTGTGGCCGAAAATGCACACAAAAACGTTTATTAGACCAAGGGAGTTCAAATTTCATTTTAGCTACATAAGCACAATTGCAAGTTTACTCACGAGGTTAGCTGTGTAAGCACACACAACACACATTTTCATTTGTTTAGCTAAGATCAAGTATGTGTTTTAAAAGTGCTTTCCGTGGGCTGGAGAGGTCAGGGCACTGGCCTGGCATGTTGCCAATCAGATTCCACCCCCAGCACCACATCTGACGCTCCCTCCCATCCCCACCCCTGGCCCCACAAGGAACAATCCCTGGCTTTTTGCTTTCAGTTATCGGGGCTGGAGCAATAGTACAATCAGGATTAGCCTTGAGCGCAGCCAACCCAGCTTCCACTCCAGCACCCCAGATGGTCCCCGAGCCCACCAGGAGTCAGCCCTGAGCATCACCAGGTGTCTACCTCCCGCTCCCACCCCAACAACAAAAAAAAATTCCTAAGGAATTTTTTTTTCTTTTGCTTTTTGGGTCATACCTGGCATTGCACAGGGGTTACTCCTGGCTCATGCACTCAGGAATTACCCCTGGCAGTGCTCAGGGGACCATATGGGATGCTGGGAATCGAACCCGGGTCAGTCATGTGCAAGGCAAATGCCCTACTGGCTGTGCTATAGCTCCAGCCCCTCCTAAAGAAATTTCTTACTAGTACAAACTTAATAGTTCAAGTAAGGTAACTGGCACTCATTTCACTTCTGATGACAGGTGGAAAACAGTGTTAGCAGAGACCCCTCTCGGCTTTACAAACCTACCAAAGGCTGGGAAGAACGCACCAAACACATCGGACCGACGGGCTGCGGGCCGCTGCTCCTGATGCCCCACAGGTGAACGGGAGGTGGGTGCTGGGCACTTGCTAGTAAATCTAGCTGCATGTTGATAGTTTATGCGCTTCCTAAAGGTAACAGTTTACAGTTGAAATTGATAAAATAAGTAAGTAGACATTTTAAAGTTGACATTTTAAACTGTTAGGATTTAAGATTTTCCCCGTATGTATCAGTAATGTTCCTCTCTTCTCCTTAGGGCGATTCCAGCATGGAGACAAGGGCTGTAGGGAAGGTTCTGAGAGAAGGAAATGGTCATTAGGGAGATGGGAATGATCGCATGTTCCCCTGTGCCAGAAGACAGTGATGAACCGTGTTCTTTAAAAACCTAGTCGGATTGGTTACTGTGTTGTGAGTTGACTGTGTGAACTTCCGAGCAGCATTGCCATGAGTGTTTCCTGTTCATACTCTTAGACGGTATTTAATGTGTTTGCTGGACTCACTGATATAAATTTTTTTTTGCATAGTTCATGTTACATTTCAATTCAATACTCTGAACATTTCAAAGATATTTTGTTTTTGTGGTGGCATAGCAAAATTAATTGGGGCAATCATAGGGTGACATTTTTTTAAGCCAAAATTTTATAATATTTATAACTTGGAGAAACATTAGCTTGAATAATAACAATGTGAAGGTTTTTTTTAACTTAAAAAAGTACTTTTTCTAAGTTTGACAGATTGTTGTTTGTGAATTACTACACTTTTGTGTAATAAATATTTTGTATTTGTTTGAAGCATGCTTTGTTTTATATGGGGATATTTTAAAAAGATGCCTCATCTTATTTATACCTTAAGCTTTCTATTACTGGTAACAACCTTTCGGTTTCTCTTAGCTATTCCAACTTTCTCCCTGCCCTTTCTGGACTTTGTACATTTATAAAATCTTGTGTCTTTCATGTCTTCCTGGCTGATGGTTTTCTTTACTGCTTGTTTGCCTCTGAATATTAAAATTCTCTTTTTTGAAACATTGGCTAGCTTTAGAATGCAAAATATACCTTGGCAGCATTTTAAGTGTTTCAAAATTGCTGGACTAGGAGTTGGAATCATAGTACAGCTGGCAGGGTGTTTGCCTTGCATGTGTCGACCTGGGCTTGATGGTCTCCTGAACCTGCCAGGAGTGATCTGTGAGCACAGAGGCAAGTGTAAGCCCTGAGCACTGCCAGGTGTGGCCTAGAAAAGGGGGGCTGCTGTTTAAAAACTGATGGAAATGGAGCCAGGATTTAGCTTAGAAGCTCAGCACATGTGAGGTCCTGGGTACACGTCTCCATATTCACACACATAAAACTGCAAAGCCAAACCAAGAAATGACTGCTACTCTGTATGTGTCTTTTAAGGACATAGAGGAATACCTGTGAATAGTTACTAGGTGTTGACATTAGATTGACAGGAACTAATTCCAGCTCACACAGCACTAATAAAGGAGGGAGATGTTGAGGAAATGTAACTCCAGCCCATACAGACTAGTGAGGCAAGTGAGGCAGGGAGCACAGCCTCGCTGGGGTTGGAGCTCAGGGTTCCACCCTTGCAAGGCTCGTATTCTGCAGAGCCATACACAGCACGTTTTTAAAAAAATACGTATCTTTTAGAAAAACTAGCAAAATTGCATGCAAATTTCTTTTAGCTGATTCAAAAAAACCCCACAAACCTCCTTTAAACCAATTCATGGGGCCGGATAGATAGTACAGCGGGTAAGACATTTGCCTTGCACATGGCCAACCGGGGTTCGGTCCCTGGCATCCCATATGGTCCCCCAAGCACCAAAAGGAGTAATTCCTGAGTGCAGAACCAGTAGTAACCCCTGAGCATCGCTGGGTGTGGCCCAAAAAAGAAAAAAACAAAAACAAAAACAAAAAACCTGATTCATGGGTGACTTTTCCTTAGAAACATTTCAAGGGCTAAAATAACCTAAAATTCCTCTTTTTGAAAAACAGCGATTTTTAGCGTATGCTAAGTTGGAGAATAAGTTGATCTGCTGTTGCAATTTTAAAAACTTTTAAAAACTTACTTTGGGGAAGGAGGACATACCTGGGATCACTTGTGGTGTTGGGGGGGGGTACATTATATATATATGTCAATTTCTTGGCAAGTATAAAATCTGACATTTTTAATCTATGGTGATGACCCAGATTACACCAGCTTTTCTTTGCAAGCTCAAATATATATAATTATATATATTATATATATATATATATACACACACATATATGTAACACTGTAGCACTGTCCTCCAGTTGTTCATCGATTTGCTCGAGTGGGCACCAGTAACGTCTCCACTGTGGGACTTGTTACTGTTTTTGGCATATCAATAAGCCATGGGGAGCTTGCCAGGCTCTGCCATGCGGGCATGATACTGTCGTAGCTTGCCAGGCTCCCTGAGAGGGGCGGAGGAATCCAACCTGGTGGGCCATGTGCAAGGCAAACGCCCCTCCCGCTGTGCTATTGCTCCAGCCCATATACATATGTATATATGTATATGTATATTAAAGTGACTCCTGGTATTCTAGAGAGGATAATGAATGTTTGCACTTGCGTTGCGCGAATATTACGTTAATAAGCCTTCGACCCCCGGCACCGCATAAGGTCCCCAGAGCACCTGATCCCTGAGCGCAGGCAGAGGCCGGAGTAGCCCGAGGGTCTGGCAGGGGCCGGGGCTTGTTAATAAATTACAAAATAAATTACAGTTCGCTTCACTCCGTAGTAAACGGGTCGTCCTACCCAGTCACTATAAACCGGCGTCCTTGCAAACTGAGCGATGCCCCCACACCCATCGGTCCTCGCGTTCTTCCAGAGAGCGACATTCTGCATTCGGCTGGGCGCCGCGTATCCTCCCCCGCGGGAGCGGGCGGCTGGGGGGTTGCAGTGCCCGGGTGGGCCCGCAGGTGTCTGCAAACCCTCGGGGAGGAGCCGGCCGCGGCAGCCCCTCGGCGGGCCCCGCCCCACCCCACCCCGCCCCGCCCCGCCCCGCCGCGCGCCAACTGCTTCCGGGTCGCGGCCGCCGCCGCTTCCGCAGCATCATGGCGGCGGCCGAGGACGAGCAGGCGGCGGGCGGCGGCGACGGGGAGCGGCTGGATTTTCTGCGGGACCGGCACGTGCGCTTCTTCCAGCGCTGCCTGCAGGTGCTGCCCGAGCGCTACTCGTCGCTCGAGACCAGCAGGTAACCTGGTGGCTGGCGGCGGGGGTCCGGGCCAGGGCCGCGGGGAGGCGCGGCGGGCGGGCTGGGGTCCGGGGGGCTCTGGGGACCCCCAGCCGTGCCTCGCGGCCGACCCGCGCTTCCCTCGCCCTCCCTCTCCGAGCGGGGCTGACCCCGCCCCGCCCACCGACCGGGCACCCACCCGCGGCGGAACGAACTTGGCCGGAAGCGTCGCGGGGAGAAGGGGCGAGTCGGCGCGAGGGGGGACCCGGGGGGCGGGACCGGAGTTCCCGGGGGAGTGATCCGCCCGGGGCTTGGTCCTGGGTCGGTGGGGATTTAGGGAGCCCTGACGCGTAATTCCAAAGTGTAGAGAAAACCCTTCCCCAATCTTCCCCCCGCCCTGACGCGTAATCCCAAAGTCTAGAGAGAAATCCTTCTCCAATCCCCCCTGCCTTGATGCTTAATCGCACGGCCGGGCATCCTCCACCCAGATCCTCCAAACTCCAGTAGGCGGGGGTCACACCCACCAACTGGCCCCCTGGCGCCGTGTAATCCCATCAACGGCCAAGACCCAGAGACTATAAAAACCAGCTTAATCCCAAAATCTAGAGAAAATCCTTCCCCAGTCACCTCTGATGCTTAATCCCAAAGTCTAGAGAAAAAAAATCCTTCCCCATTCACCCCTGCCCTGATCATTAATCCCAAAGTGTAGAAAAGAAATCTTCCCTGATCCCCCCCCCCCCCCCCAACAATGAATCTGTCTCAGCTCTGTCTGATTCTTCCCCCAAACATTGTAAAAAGGAGCCGGCAGCACGTCTCTTCTCTTTCATTTACTAGGTAACACGAGGGCTGGCTGGCGGCAGCTTTTAAATGAGAATGAATTAGAAATGAAATCTAACTGAAATTGATAGTTCTCTGAGTTTGCACTAATGCCCCCCCCCACCCCCGTCTTTTTTCCACCTTCTCCCCCACAGTTCCACCTTGGTTTTGTTGGGGTTTTTTTTCCGTCTAATACTGACTTTGAAGTTTTAAGTGTGTTTCATGTCGTTTTTATTTCATGTTGACTTCTGCAAAAGGACAGGAGTTAACTCAAGTGACATGAAAGCTTGGGTTGTGGGACTGAGATTGTGCAGACCATTGGATGCTTGCCTTGCGCAGAGCAAACTCAAGTTCTGTCCCTTGCACCCCATAGGGTCCCACATCATCACCAGGAGGAACCCCTGATTCTCAGAGCCAAGAGTAAGCCCAGAGCACCACCAGGGGTGGCCCCCCAAACAAAATAAACCCAAACCAACTTTTTGTTGTTTCCTTTTTTTTTCTTGCCTTTTTTTTTTTTTGCCTTTTTTTTTTTCTTTTTGGGTCACATCCCGCGATACTCAGGGGTTACTCCTGGCTCTGCACTCAGAAATTACTCCTGGCGGTGCTCAGAGAAACATATGGGATGCTGGAAATTGACCCCGGGTCGTCCTCCTGCAAGGCAAACGCCCTACCCGGTGTGCTATCGCCCCAGCCCCAAGTTAATAGTATTTTTAATGAATAGTTTGAAGTTTTCATTTTGGTTATGCGATATTGTTTTTTTATGACATCTTATTGTCTTATTCCTACTTTGGACAAACTTGCAGGCTATTGAATGTAGCCTGCCCACAGGGTAGAGTCTGGCAAACTCCCCGTGGCGTACCAAATATGCCAAATACCAGTAACAATGATGGGTCTCATTCTCCTAAATAGCCTTGAATATAATCTCAGGGCAAGGATGAAAGAGACGTTACTGGGGCCTGCTCGAGGCAATCGACGAATAACAGGATGATGAAATGAAATGAAATGAAAATGAAATGATATTGTTACCATTTGTATTTCGTTAATGGAAATTAGGATAGTTATTTTTATTGAGGAAAAACTACTGGCTTTTCTGTTGCTGTGTTTATAGAAGAGTTCCAGAAGGGTTTCAACAATTAGTTTTTGTTTTACAAAACATTCCACCTTCTTGTATCTTCTTTTCTCCATGTTACTCTTCCTATGACCAGTATATTAGTCTTAACAGTGCGCTCCTCCAAGTGTGATGTTGCGGGTACTCCAATGCTCAGTGACATAGAGGTGGTACTCAGAAAAATACAAACACCTGGGATGTCCCGAGGTCTCCTGCTTTAGTGGCTTTCCCCCGGGCCCCTGTGTGTGTGTGTGGGGAGGGGGGGGCATTCAGCTACAGACTCTAGCGTTAGGTTTTGACCACCCATGGAGTCTCAGGTGCTGCATTGGAATAACCTCATGTGGGATGCTGCTGCTGCTGCTGTTCTCTAAACCACCTTTTGAGTTGGTTTTGTGTAGTGACTGTGGGTACAGTGACTCAGAGTCAGGGCTTAAAGAAGGCTGACTGCAAGAAGTCACCCTGGTCAGAACATTACAGAAGGTGTTCGGTTTTGTTTTGGCAGGTGGTACTCAGGGCTTCTACCTGGCTGGACTCAGGGGGACCCTATGTGGTGCGGGGGATCTAACCCAGATTTACTGCATGCAAGGCCAGCGCTCTACCCGCTGTACTGTTGTGCTGCCCAGTGTATTACTTATTTGGAGTGCTAGGAGACGTGGGAGACTCAGTTTATTTACTTTTTTTTTTTTCAGGCTACAGACTCCAACTCTAGGGAGAACAAATAAAGTGGAAAATAACTTTTTCTTTTGGGAGAAAGAATAAGGAGTCTGCTTTTGGGAGCGTGAATAGTAAGATTGCTTTGCAGATTCCTCTCTAGGGAGGGAGCCCATGCAGTCACCTAAAATCTTCTGTGATTTCTCTCAAAGGCTTGCAGGACAAAATTTCTCTGTGTTTTGTGGGGGAGGCCTGAGGTCTCAGCTGAGAATGTACCATGAGTTCTTTTAACTTAGAATACCACCCTTCAACTTTTCTTAGTAGTAGGGCAGTCTGATTTTTCCAGCTTGAGCCCTCCATGCTGTTCTCCACGTGGCTCTGTCTTCCTTTGGCTTTCCCCTACTCTAGGGCCTTATTGTACAGATTGGGTGCTTGATTTTATCTGACCACGAGTCTTCTCATTTTAGACTACAACTAAAAATGAAAACCTTTATAGCTCCCCAGGAAGGTTGGATACGGTATTGTCAGTCATTAGTTAACTCAGTTTATTTATTTTTTATTTTTATTTTTTTTCTTTTTTTTATTAGTGAAACACCATGAGGTACAGTTATAGGCTTACAAATTTTGTGCTTGGGTTTCAGTTATACAATGATCAAGTGCCCATCCCTCCACCAGTGCCCGTCATCCATCACCATGGGTCCCAGCATCCCCCCCACCCCCCATCCCCTCCGTCCCATCCTGCCTAGTTAACTCAGTTTAAACTTCGTTTACTAACTCAGGTAGCTAATACATGCACTGGCATATGAATCATATTTCCCAACAGTAGCAGTGTTTTCCGAACTTGGCTGCTGTTAGGTAGTTTCCCCATTCTGAAATACTTTGTTTTGCATAAAGGTGGTTTCCTAATATATAAAATCTTGCCAATCAGTGACCTGAAGAAAGGGGCTGTAATGTCTCTGTCCTTGAATTGTAAAGTGGGTGTTCCTCCTGCCTCTTCCACTCTGGGAAAAGACAGTAGCAGTAGCTTCTCTTTGGTAAGCACAGTGTCTGTGGGGTAATAATGATTTGCAGATAAGTACATGGAGGAGGTCTTTGAGGAGACTAGGTAATCTGCCCAGTTGACGTAGCAGCTAAAATTGGCCAACAAAGCTTCAGAAAATGAGCTAAGATTCTTACCCAAAAAAAAGGTTCCTCTACCCATAATTTAAATTGCTTTTTATCCAGATAAATCACCTCCATATAAGTGAACCTCAGTGAGTAGTTAGAACTAAATTGAAATAATATGAGAAACATAGTCTTTTCTACATGGTAGACCTAGTAAACAGTTGGATAAAGATGATTTTTTTTCTTTATTAATGAGTCATTGTGAGATGGGCTGGAGCGATAGCACAGTGCGTAGGGCTTTTACCTTGCACTCGGCCGACCCGGGTTCGATTCCTCTGCCCCTCTCGGAGAGCCTGGCAAGCTACTGAGAATATTCGCATACATGGCAAAACCTGGGAGGCTACCCGTGATGTATTCGATATGCCAAAAACAGTAACAAGTCTCACAATGGAGATGTTACTGGTGCCCGCTTGCTCGAGCAAATCAATGAACAATGGGGGACAGTGCTACAGTGCACTGTGAGATACAGTTACAAAGCTTTCATGTTTGAGTTTTGGTCATACAATGATCAGTCACCCATCCCTTCACCAGTGCATATTTTTCACCACCAAAATCCCCAGTATCCCTACCATCCCAACTCTTCCCCTGCCTGTCTGGCAACAATTTCCACAATACTCTCTCTCTCTCTCTACTATGATTACATTCATTATTTTGACCCCAGTTCCACCACCACTCAAACCTGCTGAAAAGGCAGTGCTAGACAGTTTTTTTTTTTTTTGGTATTGCTTATTATGGATAGGATACAATGTTATGGATAATTGCTATGGATAGCTCTTGCGGCTGAACACTCTAGGAATTCTAAAATTTTAATAATTAGGGTCTGGAGAGATCTCTATAGCAAGCTGCTCGGGTCCGAGATTCATGTATGTGTCTCTAGATCATGGCTGTGTAGGAGTTTAATTAAAGACTGATTTATTTTAACATTTATTAAGCGCTAAACATGGGATACAAAATCAATGAAGGTTGTGATTTTTAGTATTTTCTGGCATTGAACTTTATTTATGCTTATTAGAGATATCTAATTCTTCTTTTGAATTAAACAGGTTGCTGATACACGAACCTCAATAAATCTATGTGTGGTTCAAATGAGTAGGATTGATTTCTTTACTCCTACATGTCGCTTACTTTAAAATTGAAGCAAAGCTTTGATCTGACTAAATTTTAAAAATCAGTTTTATTGATTTCTGCAGGGTGGGAGTATTGAGTTAGTTTTAAGTCAGAAAGGGCTTATGATTTATTATTTTATTGGCCAAAAAAAGATTCCAATGGTTAAAGTGGAATCTGACATTTTTTTTTTCTTTCAGGTTGACAATTGCCTTTTTCGCTCTCTCTGGGCTGGATATGCTGGATTCCTTAGAGGTGGTGAACAAAGATGATATAATCGAGTGGATTTACTCCCTCCAGGTCCTTCCCACAGAAGACAGTGAGTGAGTTTTTCGCATTTTATTTTTTGTGTGACTAGATGTACCTGGCATGGCATGTGCTCCGTTAGCAAATCCTGTTTATCCATAAACTATTAATGTATTTTATTTTTCTGTGTTTCCCTTTGTAACGCGTTTCTCCTGTTTCTTTCCTTTAGCGTGTGTAGTCTTTCCTCTCTTGAGAGAACAATTTTGCATTGTCTGGAATTAACTGGAGACTCTCAGTGGTGGCATCATGCTGTTCTGTGACTGCCCTCGTTGGTTATTTGTTGGTGAATCATGTTTGGCATTCACATTAGCTTAGTCTTGTAGCTTTCATTCCTGTTTTTCATTCCTAATCATTCTTCATGCCTTTCTGGTGAGACACCCTGCCATCAGAAAGTTTCCTTTCGAAGTGCTCTTCATTTCCTTTGTTCCATTTGCATTGCTTTCCTTGGGGATGGGGAAGATCTGGGCGAGCTTAGATGTCTCCTAGGACCTTCACAGGCAAGTGCTCTGCCTCTGGGCAAACTCCCTGGTCTGCTCAGGAGCCCATCTTTTTCTCTTTTTCACTTTTTCCGCTGTGCCTGAAAGAAAACTCAGAATGTAACCTTGAGCTCCATCTCCAGCTCTGCATTTCTTTCATGTTTTTTTTTTTTAATGTAGGAGTACTACTATTTATTCAGCCACTGATTAGGCTGATTGAATTGTGCATGAACTCCACCTTTTTTTTTTCATTTTTTATAATTTTATTTATTGAATCACCATGAGAGCAGTCACAAAGCTTTTGGGTTTAAGTCTTGGTCATACATATGAAACACCCGTCCGTTCACCAGTGCCCATTCTCCACCACCAAAAACCCCAGTATACCCCCTTCCCACACCCTCCCCCTACCTGTTGGGCAGATGATTTCCACATTACTCTCTCTCTCTACTTTGATCACATTCAATATTTTGACACCAGACCCACCATTATTATTTGGGATTTTACCCCAACACTCAGATCTGCCGAAAAGGCAACAGTAGACAATTTGTTTTCTATTGCTGGTTGTGAATAACATATGATGTCGCGTGGCTGCAGTAGTGGCCGCATAATTTCAAAATTCCGAAATTTTAACAATTAAATCTGGAGGGATTTCTTGCCAAAACCTGCTGTGTTCTGAGATTTCTTCCTGAGTCTCTTGGATCATGGCCGTTAAGCAGCTTGATAGGAGTCAGAGAGGCTGTTTGTGGGCGGTGACTCGGCATCTCGTTTGGGTGGGGAGGAAAGGGCTGGCTCCACCCCCATCCTGTGAGGCCCCCTTGTCTCGTCACTTCGGACCCAAACCTGACTGTCCAGTGGCCTCTGGAGGATGACGGCCACCAGGCTGCCAGGGGGAACAGACCAGGGCACAAAACCTATTCCCACCTGGGGTGGCCCAGCGCTGGTAACCTGCAGGGACTGGATGCATTTCTGCCAAAAGCCATTGGGTTTCAAGATTTGTTTCTGAGTCTCTGGGATCATGGCCATTAAGCCACTGAGCCACCTAGGGGGAGCAGGCAAAGGGACAGCACCCTTTCCCCCCTGGGGTGGACCAACGATGGTAACTTACTGCGGGATCCAGACGCATTTTCTGCTAAAAGCTGCAGGGTTTGACAATGCTCGAGCAGCAGGGCCCAGGGTACTCTCCTGGGAGAATGAGCACCTTCTCTGGCTTCAGTTCCTCCCGCTGGGATTTTTTTTTTTTTTTTTAAAAACACCTGCTTTGAAAGCATTGTAGAGCCAGGCTTTTTTGCAGAGGAATTCCTACAGTTGCTGACAGATTTCACTCTTTTCCTTACTCCATATCCCCTAAAAGTGGGGACATGGCCTTCGTGTGAAGCTTTGTTCTTCAGTTGTGCTGGTATTGCTTACAGACAGTGATGATTATGTAGTGAAATAAAGTATGCCCCTGTGTCTAGACCTTTTCCCAATCAGGTCACTGTTCTGAGTTCTGAGGTCCCGTCATCGGCGGGGAAACACTATTACAACATCTGTGTCTATGAAAGTTTCCCACCTCACTTTTCTTGAATTGCGCCAGGTATGGTTCCAGAATTAATTTTTGAAATTCAGAAAATTTCTGGGCTTTAATATCGATCCTAAATTAGTTGTAGATGTTGCCTCCTCTTCCTAGGAAATCTCAGGGTTTCTCTAGTCACAAATAGCCATTTTTACCTCTTGAAGACGATGTTCCTGACTTGCTTCTTGCTAATTGCATTAAACTAATTTTTTCTTTGTTTTGTTTTGGCCCACACTCTGCTGTACTCAGGGATGATTCCTGGCTCTGTGCTCAGGGATCATGCCTAGCAGGGCTCTGGGGACATATGGGGTTCCTAATTGCCTTCCATGTGTAGGCACACAAAGAGGGGTTTTCCCCTTTGTAGTTGGCAGCTTAATGCATTGATACAAACACCCACTCTGTTCTCTAATCACACGCCCCTCTCCGTGTGCCCCTGTATTTGTCAACACGCGACATGTACTACACCCTCTCACATATTCCATGTTACAGAACAGAGTAGTTGGACTTCCTGGGACTAGGGTGCTGTGGATACACTCACCAAAGCAATGGTTCTTGATTGTGACTCAGTAGCAGTCACAGAGTGTTTATTTTCTTTTTATTTGCTGTTTTTCCAGGCCAAGAGGTGTCAGTTTTTTCCCCAACAATACCTTTGGTTCTATTGTTCCACTGGGTCACGCTTTGTTTTGTTGTTGCCCAGTAGGGACACTAGATGGCGCCATCTAGTAACCGCCAACGAGGGTTCACGGGCTTAATCCAGCATCCTGCTGCAAATTACTAGTGAATTTTGTGTCTGTCTGTCTGTCTCTCTCTCTCTCTCTCTCTCTTTCTCTCTCCCCTATCCCCCACTCCCAGTGCAGGGTGCCTGATTTATATTTCAGGTGGATGGTGCTCCTTTGGAAGAGATACATATCAGAAAAAGCCAGTTGCCTCAGAAAGTGAAACTGGGTAGATAGGAGGAAATGGAGAAAAAGCAGAAACAGGAATGTGTGCGGGGATGCAATATGTGTTGTGTGTTGACATGTACAGGGGCATGTGGAGAGGCATGTTACTAGAGAGCAGGAGAGTGTAGACACCTCTTGAAAATAGTGGTGCCACTACTTTGGATACACAGATGAAAGCAGGATTGCTGCCCCTATGGTAGCTCCGTTTCTCGCTTGTGTGGACGTCTCTGTACCATTTCCGTGGCGGCCTAGTCTGCACCCCCACCAGCTCTGCATGAAGGCTCCCTTTGCACCCATGCAACTATTTCCTTAAGGTCTTAGTTTATATTTGTTGAAATCTTGAAAAATAGTATACTTTAAAAATGGGAGGAATCAACCTACCTAACTTCAAGCTCTACTACAAAGCAGTAATAAAACAGCATGGTACTGGAACAAAGGCAGAGCTGCAGACCAGTGGAACAGAGTTGAATATACTGACATCTCCTCCCAAACATATAGTCATCTAATCTTCGATAAGGGGGCAAGAAAGTGAAATGGAGCAGGGAAAGCCTCTTTAATAAATTGTGCTGGCAAAACTGGACGGCTACAGCAAAAAAGTGGGCTCAGATCTCTGCCTAACGCCATGCACAAAAGTAAGATCGAAATGGATTTATGACCTCAACATCAGACCGGAATCCATAATGTTTATTGAAGACAAAGTTGGCAAAACTCTCCATGATATTGAAGTTAATGGTATCTTCAAAGATGTCACGCCACTGGCCGAGCAAGTGAAAACAGAGATAGACAAATGGGACTATCTTAAACTAAGAAGCTTCTGCACCTCAAAAGAAACAGTGACCAAAATACAAAGACAGCCTACAGAATGGGAAAGAATATTCACCAAATACGCATCCGACAAGGGGTTGATATCAAGGATATACAAGGTACTGGTTAAACTACACAAGAAGAAATCACCCAACCCTATCAAAAAATGGGGCGAGGAAATGAACAGAAACTTTCGCAAAGAAGAAATCCAAATGGCAAAAAGGCACATGAGAAAATGCTCTACATCACTAATCATCAGAGAGATGCAGATCAAAACAACAATGAGATATCATTTCACACCACAGAGACTGGCCCACATCCACAAGAACAAAAGCAACAGGTGCTGGCGCGGATGTGGCAAGAAAGGGACCCTCCTTCACTGCTGGTGGGAATGCCGGCCTGTCCAACCCTTTTGGAAAACAGTATGGACGATTCTCAAAAAATTAGAATTTGATCTCCCATTTGACCCAGCTATAGCACTCCTGGGAATATATCCCAGAGAGGCAAAAAGGTATAGTCGAAGTGACATCTGCAATTGTTTGTTCATTGCAGCACTCTTTACAATAGCCAGAATCTGGAAAAAACCTGAGTGCCCGTGAACAGATGACTGGTTAAAGAAACTTTGGTACACTTACACAATGGAGTACTACGTAGCTGTTATAAAAGATGAAGTCATGAAATTTACATGCAAGTGGTATTACATGGAAAGTATCATGTTAAGCGAAATGAGTCAGAAAGAGCGGGATAGACACAGAAAGATTGCATTCATCTGGGGAACATAAAGCAACAAAACGGGAGACTAACACCCAGGAATGGCTGAGATTAGTACCAGGAATTTTGCTCCATGACTTGAAGGCCAGCCACATGTGCTAGGTGAAAAGGAAGCTCAGATAGAGAAGAGAGCACCAAATAAAGGGTGTTGTGAAGACCCTCCCAGGGTGGGAGAGACATGCTAAAAGTAGTCTATAGACCAAACATGATTGCCACTCAATGCCTCTCTTGCAAAACACAGTACCCAAAAGAAGAGAGAGAGAACAAGGGGGAATGCCCTGCCACAGCGGCAGGGTGGGACGGGGGGGATGGGGGGTGGGAGGGATGCTAGGGCCCGTGGTAGGGGAGGATGGGCACTGGTGGAGGGATGGGTACTTGATCATTGTATAACTGAAACCCAAGCACAAAAATTTATAAGTCTATAACTGTACCTCATGGTGTTTCACTAATAAAAAAGAGATAAAAAATAAATGAATAAATAAAAAATTTTTTAAAAATAGTATACTTTAGAAAGTGTATTTGTGACTGAATATATTTTGAGTCTTTGAGGTCGAAGGGCTTTCTAAGTATTTTAAAGCTATGTGAGTTCTTGAGCTCAGAACAAAGTTTTGTCTAATACTAGAATAGTGTGTCATTTCTGTCACTGATTCCCTATAAAGAAGCCCTTGAGTTGGAGTAAAAGGACAGTAGAAAGTTAGGATTGTAGGTCCTTTTCTGTTGATTTACATGGAACATGTCACTATAACCTCTGACCCTCAACTCTCTATTCTATACAATGGGGGCTGAATATGTTGGTGACATGAAACATAGTCACATAGGAAAAGTGGTAGGCTGAGAAATAAATTTTACTATGTGGTAGGAAATGATGATTTTTGTCTCTGGTTTGGAATTTCTTTGTTTTTTTTCTGGTGGTGGTGCGCAGGGATCACTCCTGGCGGGGCTCGAGGACCATGTGTGGTGCCAGGGAGTCAACCCGGGCCAGCCACATGTACGGGAAGAGCGCTACCCACTGTCCTATCTCTCTGGCCCTGGGGTGGGAATTAAAAATAAGGACAGTCCCACAAAGTACCTTGCAATTCTGGCAGATAGTGAACACTCAAATTAGCAGGAAAATGGAGTGTAGCAGAGCTTTGATACCAAAGTGTACTTTTCCTGACCGTCTGTGTAATTGAACTGGCTTAGAATCGGTACCCAAGGAAGGGTACATTTTAAATAAGCACGTGTCTTTTTTTGTAGGATCAAATCTAAATCGCTGTGGTTTCCGAGGTTCTTCCTACCTGGGTATCCCATTCAATCCATCAAAGGTGAGTTCTCTTGAGTCAGGAGGAAAGTGGAAAGTGAGGCGGGGGCGGGGGAGCTGAGAAAACAGGACTCCTCGATGCAGTAAATGTCTCCCGAGGGTGTGTCTCACGCGCTGCAGCTCCTTTCGGGAAATCCATACCCTCCCGACTTGGAAGAATACACTGCTCACAAACGTTACATCGGTAGAAATTTAGCAGCACTGAGTATTCCCTACACACATGTATGTGAGGACCAAGTGCATATGCCCTGCGTGCAGAAGCCCCAGGCCCATTCCCACACATTGAATGTCTTCTCGAGCTTCCTCAGGTAATGCCAGGAGCAACCCCTTGAATGGCACCCACTGACCCAGAAGTTCAGAAGACTATAAAACAAATATGGAAACAAAATCAAAACCCAAAATTAGTATAATGTAGAATGTTTTGTTTTTCCAGGAAGTCAGCTTTTTAAAATAAGATCAGTTATTTGACAGTAATTATAAAAACTTGTGGCTTTGTATATTGTGGCATATAGCTCTGTCACATAATAAACAGTTGTTTGGGGGCTACTCCCATCAGTGCTCAGGGTGAGGGACAGGAAGGGCGTCACTCCCCAAGAATCTCATCAGCCGGGTAGGGTGAGTGGGTACTGCGGAGGTGATGTGCCCTCTGGGGGCACCTCTGGCTGCAAGACCTGTCTAACCCCTAAGCTAGTGCCCTGCCCTCTAAATAGTTGGGTTGAGGGGGTTCTTCTTTTGAGGGTTTTTAAGTGTTTTTCTTGGGGGTAGCAGAAGCGGGGTCACTACTCCCAGCTGCACTTAGGGTCACTCCTGGTGGGTCTGCAGGGCTCATGTGTGGGGGATCAAACCTGGGTTGACTGCATTAGAGGCAATGCTCTCTCTGTTCCTTAATGAATTAGTTGTTACTTATCTATTTCACTTTTTTGTGCAGTGCCAGGGATCAAACCGACAGCCTCACACCTGCAGAGCAAACACTCTACCACTGAGCTACTTACCCCTCTCATCAGTTCTTAAATTCAGATTTTTATCTGTGCCACTGCCAGTTCTTTGAGTCTTGACTGTTTCTTTTTTTTTTTTTTTTTTTTGCATTTTTGGGTCATACCCCGGCAATGCACAGGAGTTACTCCTGGTTCATACACTCAATCACTCCTGGTGGTGCTCGAGGGACCATATGGGATGCTGAGAATCGAACCTGGGTTGGCCGTGTGCAAGGAAAATACGCTACCTGCTGTGCTATTGCTCCAGCCACTTGACTATTTCTTATAAGGAGTCACGTTTATACCTTGCAAGGCCTTTTTTTTTTTTAATTTATTTATTGAATCACTGTGAGACGTTACAAAGCTTTCAGGTTTAAGACTCAGTCATACAATGATCAAATACCCATCCCTTCACCAGTGCATATTTTCCACCACCAAGAACCCAAATATACCCCCCATCCCACCCCTCCCCATGCCTATGAGGCAGATGATTTTCACTTAACTCTCTCTCTACTTTGATTACATTAATTATTTCAAAAAAAGATGCACCATTTTTATTTAAAATTTTCCCCCAACAATCAAATCTGCTGAAAAGGCATTGTAAAATAATATGTTTTCTATTGCTGCTTATGAAGATTGTGGCTGCGCGATTTTTGGATTTCGAATATTTTACTAATTAAGTCTGGAGGGATTTCTGCCAAAAGCTGCATAGTTCCGAGATTGGTTTGTGTGCCTCTGGGTCCATGGCTGTGCCAGAGAGCCGCTCGTGGGGGGCAACTTGTGATCTCAGCGAGGTGGGAAGGCTTGCAAGGCCTTTTATAATGATTTGTAGTTACTTTCTTTTGAGACAGTCACATTAGTGAAACTTCTGACACATGCGGAAATAAGAATTTTCTATTGCTAGTCATCTTCATAAAAACCTGGGTTTTTTTTTTGCATTTTTAATATTTTTGTTTCTTGCTAGACCAAGCACTAATGTTTATTAAGCTCAAATCATTAAACTATATAAAAGCATAATAAGTTTTTTCAGCTTACCATTTTTTGATTGTAGTTTGTAATTCTTCAGTGGTGATTGCTATCTTAAAATCATTTGTTTAAAGCCACATGCTTTTCCTAACTTTCTAAGACTTAAATTTTATAAGTGATGTGGTTGGTTACAGAAAGTTCAAGTACTTTGACCTATTTGAATACCGGAACTTTTTCCATAAAGCTTTAAGATCTTTATAGTAAATATTGAAATTGTATAGCCTGTACATGTAACCGTCCTTCTGTTGAGACAGAGACGGAGGTTCTTCTCCACCGATACCCATGCAAATCAGCAGAGACATGGCATTTTACTGATGACTGAAGCCTGGCATCAGTTTACTTAGCAGAGCAACTTTCCATTTTATTTCCTGACTGGACACAATGATTTTGAATCTAGAATCCCGGGACGGCGCATCCGTACGACAGTGGCCACATCGCCATGACCTACACGGGCCTGTCGTGCCTGGTCATCCTCGGAGACGACCTGAGCCGTGTGAACAGAGAGGCCTGCCTGACGGGCCTCCGGGCGCTGCAGCTGGAAGACGGCAGGTACGGCCTGACCCCTGCCAAGGAGCGTGCACTGCCCTCAGACAGTCGAGATGGTGTACTCGGACCTTGGAGAATCAGAGTTCACTGCCTACGCATGTGAAACGCATAATGTGTGCAAGGAGCCCAGGTTGAACTGTTGGGACTCGCCTCACCTGTGAACAGCAGGGCCTGGTGCCTCAGCCCCGGCACCACTGAAGAAAACAGAAAACCAGAATTTTTTTTTGTTTCTTTCTTTTAACAGAGACGGTAGATCCATCAATAAAGAGTTGGATGCTGGGACCAGAGCGATAGTACAGCGGGAAGGGCGTTTGCCTTGCACATGGCAGACCCGGCTTCGATGCCTGGCATCCAGTATGGTCCCTGAGCACTGCCAGGAGTGCAGAGCCAGCAGTGACCCCTGAGCATTGCTGGGTGTAACCCAAAAAGCAAAAAAAAAAAAAAAAGAGAAAGAGAGAGTTGGATTTCAGGATTTTCATCTCCATTCATTTACCGTTTGATGGGGAAGAGGACAGGAGGAAGTCTCTGAAGTAATCTGTTTTATTTGAACTTTGACTCCTGAAATGAGTGTGGTTTGGGGACAAAGGGGCAAATGTTGATGGTTAGAATCTATTGTAGGCTTCAGTGACACTTTTTTTTTTTCTTTTTGGATTACACCCGGCAATGCACAAGGGTTACTCCTGGCTCTGCACTCAGGAATTACTCCTGGCAGTGCTGCTCAGGGGGCCATGTGGGATGTTGGGAATCGAACCCGGGTCAGCCTCGTGCAAGGCAAATGCCCTAACCCGCTGTGCTATTATTCCAGCCGCCTTCGGTGACACTTTTAAAGAATAGGGAAAGTAACTAATTGCTTTCTGGTGCTTTCTGCTATCTGTAACGAAAGAGTAGATTTTTAAGGTAGAAGTGTTGTTTGGGGCGGGCCTCCCCCATGGAGCAGGCTCAAGCCTCGGGATCTGTGCCAGCCACAGCCAGCCCTTCCAACTATCCCTGGCCCCAGATTTTTTTTTCTTTTTTTTTAATTTTTGAAGCAATAAACATTCTCTCTAAGGAAATTACTGCAGTCAGATGCTGCTGTGTTAGAACAGCTTCGTGTTCCAGCTACTAAAGTTCCATTTTCCCATCACTGATTGGAATAACTGGTTTTGAAGAGGGAAAAATTAATGGTGACATATCAGATAAATTGACATTAGTTAGACATAAAATGAATATTTTGGGATAGCCTCGATGTACTGCTATATTATTCTTATTTGTAAATAAAGGAATAGATATGAGACTCCAACCTCTCAAGCCAATAATCACAAATGTAAACATTGAATTAAAACAATATGTAGACCAGTGATTATCTATCTATCTATATATATATATATAGCAAGACACAGGCTTGCGCATTTATGCTCACTAGGCCCCAGCTTTTATTTGTTGTATTTTACTGTCAGTAATCTTCAAGTTGCTGTCTCTGGCCATAAGCCAGGACAGCTAACCCTGGGAAACCGTGGGGCATCGGGCCATACTGGAGGAGAGGGAGATTGACAGGGAGTGTTGTACTATTCACGCTCAGAGACCTGCTCTTTATTGAATAACACAATTGGTGCATGTTGTTTTTTTTTTTGTTTTTTTTTTTTAATAAAGAGACATGTTGATAGATAGATTGTGATAGATTCTTGTGTGGGTCAAGATAAGAAGTAGGTGTTTCTGGAGCAGAGCTATTATAGGGATTTAAGGAGTTTGCCTTGCATGTGGCGACCCCCTGGCACCACGTCTAGTTCCCCCCAGCACTATGAGGAGTGGCCCTTGAGTGCAGAATCAGGAGTAAGCTCTCCGGGCGTGACCCCATTGCCCTCCCCCAAGTAAAGATGTACACGTGCCGAACCCTTCCTTATGCAGGGCACACATACATAGTACTGTGTTCCTAACCAGTCCTACTTCTGTTACTCTCAGTTTTTGTGCAGTCCCTGAAGGCAGTGAAAATGACATGCGATTCGTGTACTGTGCCTCCTGTATTTGCTACATGCTCAACAACTGGTCTGGCATGGATATGAAGAAAGCCATCAGCTATATCAGAAGGAGTATGGTGAGTTTCATTGAGAAATTAACTGCTTTAGGTTGTTATTCCTGGTATATGGAGCCTGCAGTGTAGTGCATCCTTTGTTTCTTTCACCGAGAATTAATTGTTCTTTTTTGTTTTTTGTTTCGTGGGCCCGCCCAGCAGTGCTCTGGGCTTCTGGCACTAAGGGATCGCTCCTGGTAGACTCGGGACCAAACTCAAGTCAGCTGTGTGTGAGGCGAGCACCCTACCTGCTGTACTGCCACTTTGGCCCTCACCAAGAATTTAGAAAAAAGGGCAGTAAGATTTACATCAGAACAAACATGGAAATGCTGTTGAAAGGGCAGGTTGGTTTGCTGAAATGGACTTTGACACATAATCTGATTGTATCTAAAGGAGCAGTGTTTCTTTTGGAAAGAGAATGATCTTTCCTGGAAGCAAAAACAGGAAGTAAAAATCTGAACTTTAAGGGGCCAGAAAGCTAGTGCAGTGAGTAGGGTACTTGCCTTGCAGCACTGCCAGCCTGCCTTGATCCCACACCCCGAATGATCTCCTGAGTCCCGCCAGGAGCGATTGAGCACAGCACCATGAGAAGGTCCTGAGCATCGCAAGGTGTAGCCCCAACCCCTGCACCCCCAGAAATACTCAGAAAGGCGAATGTTGAAAGTCTTTGCTGACAGGTGGATGGCAGCCTCCCTGAGACCGTTGGTCTGTTGGCTTGTGACTTTTTGACTTAAATGTAGCTAGATTGAACTGAGATCAGAATTTTGGATCGCTTTGTCTTCTTAATACTTTCATGTATTTTTTAAATTTATTTTTATTTTTTCAATATGCTATTTTTAATTTAAAAAATTTTAATTGAATCACAGTAAGATACACAGTTACAAAGTTATTCATGGTTGGGTTTTCAATCATTCAGTGTTCCAGCACCCATCCCTTCACCAGTGTCTGTTTCCCACCAGCAGCGTCCCCAGGTTCCCTCCAGTTCCCTCCACCCCCCCCCCCCCCACCCCCCCGCTTGCCTCTGGGGCGGCACTTTTCTTCTCCCTCCCGCCCCTCTCTACCTCTCTCCCTCCCTCCTTCCCCCTTCTTCCCTCCCTCCCCCCCCCCCCCCCCCCCCCCCCCGCTTTCTCCCCATTCCTCTCTACCACACTGGGCAGTATGGTTTGTGATACAGATACTGAAAGGTTATCATGTATATCCCTTTACCTACTTTCAACACTCAGTTCTAGTCCAGAGTGATCCTTTCCAACTATTATTCTCATCCTGGGCTCTTCTCTATCCTAACTGCCCTCTGCCCCCACTACACACTTGTGGCAAGCTTCCAGCCATTGACCAGTCCTTCTGGACTCTGTTTTTCCTGCCCTTGGACGTTACTCTCATACTATTTTTTTTTAATATCCCACAATTGAGTGCAGTCATTCAATATCTCTCTCTCTCTCTCTCCTTTTGACTCATTTCACTCAGCATGATATTCTCCATGTCCATGTATTTCTAAGCAAATTTCATGACTGCATTTCCCCTAACAGCTCCAGATACTCCACTGTGTAGGTGTGCCGTTGTTTCTTTATCCTGTTTTTTGTTCTTGAGTACTCGGGTTGTTTCCAGACTCTGGCTATGGTGAATAGTACTGCAATGAACATAGGAGTGCAGATGCTACTTTGTTTTGGGGCCCCCAGGGTATAGTCTCAGAAGTGGTGTTGCTGGGTCACATAGGAGTTCAGTTTCTAGTTTTTTGAGGAATTTCCATGTTGTTTTCCAAAATGGCTGGACCAGTCAGCATTCCCACCAGCAATGAATGAGAATCCCTTTCCACTTCCACACATCTGCACTGGATTTTTTTTTTAAAAAACTAAGTTTGATTTTGAGGGAAATGTTAACTCTTTCACGCAATACGATTTAATTTTTTTATCAGCAATAGTAAGAGCAATGCCCTGACTTGGATCAGAGCGATAGCGCAGCAGGTAGGGTGTTTGCCTTGCACACGGCTGACCTGGCCGACTCGCATTCGATTCCTCCGCCCCTTCCAGAGAGCCCGGCAAGCTATAGAGAGATCTCGCCCACACGGCAAAGCCTGGCAAGCTCCTCATTACGTATATGATATGCCAAACACAGTAACAAGTGTCACAATAGAGACATTTCTATGCCCGCTCGAGCAAATCGATGAACAACCGGAGGACAATGACAGTGACAGTAAGGGCAAGGAAATTTTAGTCTCAGCAAGAATTCGTTTTTGCTCTACTTTTCAGTCTATTAGGTAAACTGAAGAAATAGAAATAGTGCTTCTCTGTTCAGCTTGATTATTTCCTAGATAAAAGGATTAAAGAGACTTTAGGGTAATTGAGTGTTTAAAATGGTTTTAATGAAAGCATTTTCTTAGAGGAGTGGAATTGTTTTAACTGGATGAAAGTGTGAATGTGATTCAGAGTTTAATGCTACAGTGAAAAAATTGGAGGCAAAAGATCAGACATTTTCTTGAATTTTATGTGCAGAGGGGATTTGTGGAATGTAGGACAGTAGGTAATAGGCCTTTGGGGCATAGACTGCCACAGAAATGAGAATGTTCTCAGTGTTTTGTATCTGCAGGTGTACAGATAGTACAATTTTCCTGGTGAGAATGAACTTGTCACCTGTCTCTGTTGGCATATGCCATATTTTTTCTATGTAAAGTTGGCAGTTTTTCCTTCAGCATCTTGGGACGAGATTGTTAAATATACTGTCTTTCAACAATCTGATCCATTAATGTTAAAATGCATTTGATGGTTTTCCAGTTCTATCATTACTTCTCTAATTATGAGTTACGATTCTCTCGTTAGACAAAGCTTTCTTTCTGCCTGCCCCTTGTTGGTTATAACTGTGGACTCTGGTTGTTACTCTGCAGTTTACTGTTCCTCTCCTTAATATTGTTGCTGGGATTTCCCCATAATGACTGGTGACAGGCATTTCAGGCAGGCTCTGATGCCCTTTGGACTTGCTCCCTTTCTTGGCTCTTGGGCCGCACTGGCCGTGCTCAGGGCTTACTCCTGGCTGTGCACTAGGCCACCCCTGGCGGGGCTTAGGGGACCGTAGGAGGTGCCAGGACCGTAGGAGAGACCTGGGTAGGCTGCATGGAAGACGAGCGCCTTACCCACAGTCCAAGCCTTCATTCTCTGCGCGCTTCCTTGCCTTGAGACCCCAGATCTTCTGCTTATCTTTTACTTGGCTCCATTCCAACCCTGAATCTGTTCTTCGGGGAGTCCTTTTTCTTGGAATTGGAAAGTGATGTTTAGAAAGAGGCTGAGCATTAGGTGTGCTTGTTGGTGTTAGCATATCATTAGCACTCTCAGAGGCAAGCCAGGATATACTCCGGTCTGCACATGCTCCTCCTCCGTTACTCATATACATGCATCTGCATCTGTTTTATCGTGAAGCTTACCTTGCACGCCACTAACTTAGGTTCAGTCAAGGAGCCTTGTAAGGTGCCCTGAGCACAAAACCAGGAGTCAGTCCAGAGAACCACTGGGTCTGTCCCCAAAATTGGAAAAATTAACATCAAGCCATACTAATACCTAGTATTTCAATGTTTCAATTCACACTGTAGGATTCATTTTAGCCTTCCTATGTTTGTAACCTCTCTCTCCCCCTCTCTGTCTCTATCTCTCTCTCTCTCTCTCTCTCTCTCTCTCTCTCTCTCACACACACACACACACACACTCTCTCACCCTCCCAAACCCCCCAGTGATGCACAGGGGTTACTCCTGGCTTTACACTCAGGAATTATTCCTGGCGGTGGTCAAGGGACCATGTGGGATGCTGGGGATCGAGCCTGGATCTGCCGTGTGCAAGGCAGGCGCCCTACCTGCTGTGCTATCACTCTGGCCCCTGTAACCTTTCTCTGGCAGTGACAAATTGGATTCCCATTGTCCACAGAATACTCAAAATATGTATTCCAGAAATCCATGGATTATTTCTTTTTTTTTCTCCCCTTAGTATGATTGTGTTATTTATTTGAAATACAGTTGTTTGTTTCTGTTTGGATTCCATTTTTGTTTCACTCAACTTCGTTTATGAGTATGTAAAATACTGACTGGGTTCTGTAGTCAAAACTACCAAGTGTATGAAGAGAGTTGTAACTCCCTACCTCACCTTTTCTAATGCTCACATTTACCGGCTTCCCATTCTCTGTAGTAACCTTCCTTCATGCATCTGTGTGTGTGAGTGGGGGCTGGGGTTTGTCCTTCCTTTATTACATTTTTTAAAATTTCATTTAATTTTTATGAAGTTGTTGACAATAATTTATTACATGTAATATTCAAACATCAATCCCACCACCATTGCACCTTTCCAGTTTTTGAATTTTACCACCCCAAATTTTACCACCCCAAACTGTGCCCCCAAAGCAGTACCAAAACAACTTATTTTGTATTGCTTGTTAGAATAATTCGCTAAAAATAGTCCAAAAAATTTCCTTAAGGAACCTGTGTGAAGATTGTTGTATTTCACCCTGGAGCCATTTAAGCCCTTGTATGAGAGTTTACTAACATGTTCGTTAAAAGTTGAGCCGTGTGTGAGATATGTGTGTGATATATATATATCCATATCCATATATATATATCAGATATATATATATATATATCACTGTCATCCTGTTGTTCATCGATTTCTTCAAGCAGGCACCAGTAACGTCTCCTTCATCCTAGCCCTAGAAATTTAGAAAGTACCACATTAGAGGCTCTTTCAGGGTCGGGAGAATGAGACTCATCATTGTTACTGGTTTTTGCATATTGAATATGCCCCGGGGAGTTTGCCAGACTCTGCCATGTGGGCAGGATACTTTTGGTAGCCTGCCAGGTTCTCCAGAGTAAAAACTAAATAATAAGATGTCATGTGGCCACTTCGGTAGCTGGGTTTTCTAGTCTCTGAGTCTTGGCCGTTGATGGGATTACACGGTGCCGGGGGCAGTTGGTGGGTAACGCCTACATACCCGGAAGATGGGGGATCTGGGTGGAGGAGGCACAGTCCCAATTCAAGCAGGCTTAAAGATCTGCGCCCCAGGTCTCGTACACCTGGGTTCCTCTGCCAGTTCCTTCATGCGTAAGGCTTGTTCAAACGTGTGGAGAGCGGTCTTAAGCGTGGCTGTGGCTGGAACTGGCATTATGCGCTATATACATATAGCTTGTGTGTGTGTGTGTGTGTGTGTGTGTGTATTCCCCGCCCCATGAGATTGGTTGCCTTCTACTTTAAACCCCATCAAATGTGGTGTGCTACTCTTGGTACATCAGTGGTGTAGAGTATGAAATGTTGTTCCAGGAATTTTAAAATTCAAAATACGGTTATACAGCAGATTCACTTACGGGTGAGGCTCATCTGAGCATGTGGAAAGCGTGTGGAGAGTGGCCATGAGCATGGCGGTGATCGAGTTCTGGAGGTTTTCAGCTGCCTGGGCTCTCTTGGGGCAGGGAGGAGAATTTACCTGCCCCCATCCGAGTTGCCCCGGATGAGACAGACTGGTGCGGGGTCTAGAGGCATCTCTGGCCCCTTTATTACATTTTTATGAACAGATACATGGGCATATTTTTATTTTGGGTGGGAATCATGCCCAGGGCCACACACATACAAGGCGGATGGATAGGTGTGTATATTGTTTGATTGTTTTGCTGCTACCCCTAGCAGTGCTCAGGGGTTACTTTTGACTGTGTGCCAAGGAATTACTCCTGGCAATGCTCAGGGAACCAGAGGGATGCTGAGGATCAAATCCAGGTCAGCCGCATGTAAGGCACTGCTTACCCACACTGTCGCTCCAGCCCAAATACGTAATTTTTTTTTTTTTTGCTTTTTTTTTGGGGGGGGGGGGGTAGTCACACCCGGCGATGCCCAGGGGTTACTCCTGGCTCATGTGCTCAGGAATTACTCCTGGCAGTGCTCAGGGACCATATGGGATGCTTGGAATCGAACCCAGGTCGGCCACCTGTAAGGCAAATGCCCTACCCTCTGTGCTATCGCTCCAGCCCCTATGTATATTTTTATTATTTCTTTCTTATTCCAAAAGTAGCAAGCCAGAGATAGGTTTTTTTTGGGGTGGGGTGCAATTTGCTTTTCACACTGAACAGTGTAATTTAAGAATCAATGTCAGGTTACAGAGATTTTTCTCATTCTTTTTTGTTTGCTTTTGTTTTGGGGCCACACCTGGTGGTGCTCAGTGCTTACTCCTGGCTCAGGAATCACTCCTGATAGGCTTGGGGGACCATATGCAGTGCCAGGGATCAAACCTGGGTGAGCTGCATGCAAGGCAAGTTCCTTACACACTATATTGTTGCTCCAACCCCACTCCTTTTTTTTTTTTAATGATTTCATACTAAGCCAGGGTGTATATGAGCCATAGTTTTCAACCCTTCTTTGTCTAGTCCACTTACTTTTCAGATACAGTAGTCCAGTTAACTTCTGCAGATATATATGTTGGAAATGCATCTTCAGAGTATTTCTAGAAGAGCTGCTTAATTAGAAGGTAAATACAGAGGTCAGGAATATCAAACATTAAAAGTAAATGAATGTCATTTTATTAGTAGTACCCGTTTTCTCTCCAGAAGATGGGTCGGCCACCTTATTTTCTCACCAGTGACTAGTGTGTTAGCTTCCACATTGCCACACCAGTGGAATGTGTGCTTAGTACTTGTGGTGTTAATCCCTAGGACTCCGGTATGCAAACTGTGTGCTGTAGCTCCTGGGCGCCTGCCTCTGCACCTGGGCCTCTTTTTCTCCATCCCTTTCGTTACAAATTCTGCTACTGGCATTCTGATGATCAGTGATTTTTTCCTTCTGTCACTCTTTGATCTCAGTTTCACTTCTAGTATTGTTGCTTTTCATTTCTTTACTATCTTTTCTTTTTTTGGTTGACCAACCCTCTCTTGTTTTCTGACTTAGAAAAAAAATGTCGTGGGCATTTATCCCCAAGAGACAGTGAGGCAGCAAAGCCACACACTTCACTATGTGTGTGAATTGGAAAACATTCAGTGAAAAGGTGGCAAGATCAGGTCACTGATCAGGAGCTCAACTATTGATGATGTGATTTGTGGTCTGACGAGCTAGTAGCATGTTTGGACTTCCTATGACTGCTTATGTGTAGTCGACTGTGGCTACTTAAATTTGAACAGAGCTGTTCATGCTGTTGATGAACCGAGCATGGAATGTAAATTTGTATTTTGGATCTGTGCAAACTAGAACTGCTTATATTTCATATTTAGGATTAACACGCTTTGGTACTGAGTTGAGATCCTGAGTTCCCTGCTATTCTCTTCCTCACGATTTCTCACAGATGGCCTTTACTCTCAGCAGAATTGTGCCAGGAGGGGCTGAAGGGATAGCACTGTGGGTCGGGCGCCTGCCTTGCATGTGATTGACCCAGATTCGACTTCGGGAACCCCATATATCCCCTAAGACTTGCCAGAAGTGATCTCTGAGCCTAGAGCCAAGATTAAACCCTGAGCACTGCCATGTGTGGCCCAAAAACAAAATTTACGAGGGTTGTAAGACACAGATAGTGGAAGCTAATGTTTCTTTTTCTGTTGTGGGTAATTTGGTGCTTGAGAAGTGTCTTCCAATTTGGCTGTGGTTTCAGTTTTATATACTTTTGTGGTTCTTACATTGTTTTGATTTTGTTGGACATGTGGACAGATGGGCTGGAGTGATAGCTCAGTGGGTAGGGCATTTGCCTTGCACGCAGCCGACCCAGGTTCGGTTCCTCCACCCCTCTCGGAGAGCCTGGCAAGCTACTGAGAGTATTTCGACCACAAAGCAGAGCCTGGCAAGCTCCTCCTGGCATATTCGGCATGCCAAAAACAGTAACAACAAGTCTCACAATGGAGATGTTACTCAAGCAAATCAATGAACAATGGGAGGACATTGCTACAGTGTTATAGTGCTATGTGGAGAGATTGAAGTTTACTCCAGCACCATTATCCTTGGCTACCTAGAATTACTTTAAAAAAAAAAAGGATTTGTTTGTGCCTCTAATGTTTTTTGAGTATAAAATTCTTAATGTCCCCTAAACTCATAGATTTTGAAAATGGAAAAGGAATAGGGTTGATGGGGCTTTTTAACATTGGGTCATATCTCTGAAGAGTCTGTTCTCAGAAATGCTTAGTACTTCGTGGAGATTGCCTTGCTAGAGTGCCCATCTTCACAAGATGGAGCTACTTAAAATGTCTGTTTCCTCGCTCTTTTGTGGGACAGAGTATGTATTTTGGAAGGTTAAAAAAAAGTAGGAATAAAATCCCATTGGGAGACCAGACATTAATGTGATTGCAATTTACTTGATCTTTTACTATCATTTTCACCCACCCATTAAACTCTACGATGTTTTTCTTTTTCAGTCCTATGACAATGGGCTGGCCCAGGGAGCTGGACTTGAATCTCATGGTAAGAGCTCTTCAGACCAGTCAGCAGGCAGTGTCCACCTCGGGGCTGCAGGGGGAGCCCCCCAAAGTCTGAGTCGTTCCTTCTGGAAGAGGACGTTGCTTGTTTGGGGGCCTGACTTGTTGCATCACTGCAGTGGCCCCCTTGCCTCCTCCTGTTTGATCTCTCTCTGCCTGCCTCTTGGAAGGGACTTCAGGTTACATTTCATACCCTCCAGAATGCCCAAGATGATTTCCTCTCAGGACTCTTGGTGTCCTCACCGCTGCGGGCTCCCTTGACGGTGTCAGCTGCATTTGCTTGATTAGGGATTAGAACTCAGAACTGCAGGGCATGGCGGGGAGGGGCTGATTCAGGCTCCCGCCGTGCCTGTTACTTGGAAGTGACGTTTTCTTCTCTGCCCCCACCTTGCTCCTTTCTCTGGCTCACACTTTTCTTCTTTAAATTTCTTAACTAGTATATCTTCACAACAGTTTCTGGCTCATTACTGTTAAATGTACGAATCAGTCCAGCATCAGGAAAATGGAACTTCAGTTCTTAGGCAGTATATTCATAAACTGTCTTTAAAGGAATTTGGATCATTTGGGGGTGATGTGTTCTGACCTGAGAGATGTCGTCCTAGATTTCACTTTCAGTTCTGCCATTAACCATGTGATTTTGAAACGTGTCTTCATCAGAGTCTGTGTGTGTGTGTGTGTATGTGTATACTTATATAAAATATAGCCTTCAATGACTGTTTTCATTTGCATTGCTTAGCAGTTCTTTTTAAAAAGTAATCATAAAATTTTATTTTACTGTTTCCTAGAACTCCCAACTATTTCGTGCTATTTTCCTCGACATCCGATCTGAGCTTTAAAGTACTCTGGTTTTGATTGACAGGAGGATCAACTTTTTGTGGCATTGCTTCCCTGTGTCTGATGGGCAAGCTGGAAGAAGTTTTTTCAGAAAAGGAGTTGAACAGGATAAAGCGGTGGTGTATCATGCGGCAGCAGAACGGCTACCACGGGCGCCCCAACAAGCCCGTGGACACCTGCTACTCTTTTTGGGTGGGAGCGACTCTGAAGGTGAGGGAATGACAACCCCAGAGACCCCGCCCTGTGCAGTGAAAACTCAGCCTCGAGAATCTGGCCTTGGCATGATTCCTGAAGTAGTGTTAGTTTTAGACTCTGGTTTTTAATTTTGTCTCTCAGGCCAAGCAAGTCTGTGTGTGTGTGTGTGTGTGTGTGTGTGTGTGTCTGTGTTTCACTGAAGTTCTGTTATCTCTTGTGCTACCTGAAATTTCCATAAGACTGTAAAAAGTTTGCCTCCAAAATTAATAGTCCACCTAAGGATCTTTCTGAGCTGTGATGCCCACAGAGTTCTTGTGGGGAAAATCATAGTTATTTCTTTAACAACTTGTAAAGGTTTTCTTTTTTTTTTTAAACTAAAATTTAATTACTAACTTGCTCCCACATTCCCCCTGGTCTTTACTGCCTATTTCTAAATAGTCACTCAACAACCTCCCCAGTAGTCACTCTTTTCATATTGCTCTGGTACCTTCAAAAAATTAGCTTCTCATTCTGATACTCTGGAATCTAAGAAAGTCTTGACTCATCTTCTATATAATATCTCACTGTTCCTCTTAACAAGCTTCATAAGTGTGGTTGAAATAAATTCAGAAAACTATTTTTGAATATTTTTAGACCCTTAGCTATTGAGGATTATTGCTTTGGTCCACTGTGACATTAGGGACTATAAAGTAATGTTCTTCTGTCATTCTTTTAAAATTTACTACCAAGGATTTTAGCCCAGAGATAGCCCCAAGGGCTAAGTGCGTGCTCGCATAGGGGAACCCAAGTTTTATTCCTGAGCTCCCCCACTGCCAACTATGAGCACCGTCAAAAAAGAAAAACAGAGTTTTTAATAGATTTTTACTTTACTCGAGATATATAGTCTAGAAAATGGCAGATGAATACTTTTAAATTCTTCCTTCCCCCCCTTTATTTTAATAATAGTCTCAGAAAAATGAGATGCTTCCCTAGTTTTCAAAAAGAAGTAATTGGGTTTCAGGATTTTGTGGACTTCTTTTTCTTTTAATGTTTTGCTCCATTATTTTATTTTAAATTATCTTTCTAGAAGGTGAAATTTGTTTACAGTTCCAGGGATCTAAGCTAAGATCTCATGTATACACAGCAGTTTCTGCCTCTGAGCTATAACTGGCCCCCTGGCGCCGTGTAATCCCACCAACGGCCAAGACTCAGAGACTGTAAAACCCAGCTCCCAGAACCACACGGCCGCATTTGCAGCCGCATGCCATCTTATTATGACATTTTATTATCTCATTCCTACTTTGGACAAACTGGCAGGCTACCGAATGTAGCCTGCCCACACGACAGAGTCTGGCAAACTCCCCTGGCATACCCAATATGCCAAATACCAGTAACAATGATGGGTCTCATTCTCCTAAAGAGCCTTGAATATAATCTCAGTGCTAGGATGAAGGAGATGTTACTGGGGCCTGCTCGAGGCAATCGACGAATAACAGGATGGTCGTGATTCTAGTAGGTACCAATTTAAGTTGGCTTTTGATACGTTGTAGGTACCAGTTTGAGTCTTTCAATATGATCTTCGTCGTCTTTGACAACTTTCATTTTTGCTGTTTTGGGTTGTTTTTATTTTTGTTTTTGTTTGTGTGGGGCCACTCCCAGCAGTACTCAGGGCTTCCTCCTGGCTCTGGCTTTGGGGATCATCTTGGCAGGACTTGGGGGACCATAGTTGGTGCCAGGGGTCCAGCCTGAGTTAGCCATGCACACTGTTAGCCTCTTTCCTGCTGTGCTACCTCTGCTCCTTTCGATGCTTCCGAAAAGCAGCAATCCTTAAACATTTTTTTTTAAACCCTAATTCTTGGGGATTTTACCTACCATAACTTTTAATATACTGATTTTTCTATATCACTTCCATGCAGTTTTTGATTCCCAGCTATGAAATGATAAGGATTTGGCCTCCCTTTTTTTCTCTTAGCAAATTATTAACCTGTTATTTTATTTTACGTTTTTTAGTTCTGAGCTTTTTGCCTTCCTCTACAATCTTTTAATATTATCTTCTTACCTTTGCTTTTATAATGTAAATTTATACATTATAAAATTTTATGAAATTATGAAATATTGTGTAACAATAATCAAATGCCATGCTTTGCATAGATGTTGATTCTAAATTTGAAGACTAGTCATCACTGCTTATTATCATCATGTAAATATAGCTTATTACTCAGCCAAGTACAGTTTTATGGTTATAGTTTAAGTAATAACCCATGTACTCATGAGGAAAAATGTTTCTAGCTTCAGGATTGTTGAGCATCTCTTTATATTTTGTTTTAGGGCCATACCCAACAATAGTTCGGGGCTACTCTGGCTTTGCACTCAGGAATATACTCCTGCTGGTGCTAAAGGGGACCACATGAGGTATTAGGGATGAAACCTGGGTCAAGTGCCTACTCACTGTACTATTACTATTGCTCCAGTCTCTCCTTATATTTTCTTAATGAAAATCAAGATGGATGAGGGCCAAAGCAATAGTACAGCGGGTAGGGTGTTTGCCTTGCGTGCAGCCATCCCAGGTTCGATCCCCGGCATCCTATATAGTCACCTGAGTACTGCCAGGAGTGATTCCTGAGTGGAGAGCCAGGGCACTCCAGAACATTGTCGAATTCCTAATACTCCTCTCCCACCACAGTTTACTGGACTTCCTCTACCCGTTTAGCCCAATTTTCTGCTCCTCAGTTCAAAGTCTGTGGTCAGTCTAAGATTTTATTCTCATTGGTCTTTATTCCTTTGCTTTATTTCTTTATATACCACACATAAGTGAAATCATCTGGTATTTTTCTTTCTCCCAATTTTGTTTTGCTTCAAATCCACAGTTTTTATACCATATTTTTTTACCCTTTATCTTTTCTAAAGAGTTACAATGTTTTATAATCCTCCAGTAAGACTTCTCTAGAATCTAATTAGTAATTTTTATTGCTCTGTTCTATATTTAGTATTAGTTACTAGTTTATAACTAATAGCTTAAAAGTCTATCATAAGAGCTAACATTTAAAAAGATGAAATTTCACTTTTTAAAATGACTTGACTGGGGGCTAGAGAGAGAGTACAAGGGTTAGGGTACTTGTCTTGGATGTTGCTGACTCAGGTTCGATACCCAGCATCCCATATGGTTTCCTGAGCACTGCCAGGAGTAATTCTTGAGCGTTTGCTGGGTGTGGCCCCCAAGCAAAAATAAATAAAATGAGTCGAGCAGTTCAGAAGGTTGTGTTTTGAACTTAATGTGGCACAAAGAAGCTAAAAGAAGGAAGTAGAGGGCTGCACACACCGTCATCTCATTGTGCAGCTCAGTTGAACCCCCATCTTGTGGAGACCCAGAACCTAAAATACAGTAAAAAGAAAGCTTGGGTCTTTGAGCTCAATCACAAAATAAAAGGAAGTAGTTGCTCAAGAAAAGGAGACTTGACAAGATTTTAAAAACAATAATAGTGGGTGACTACTGTTAAGTGCTTAAGTTCCCAGAAACCTTTCAAAGCGTTAATAGAGAAAGCATATTTAAATAATAGGATAGCTTGAAACGGAGTCATTTTATATCAGTAAGGTTCGATTTGTCCTTTCGTTTCAGCTTCTGAAAATTTTCCAGTACACTAACTTTGAAAAAAATAGAAATTACATCTTATCAACTCAAGATCGTCTTGTTGGGGGATTTGCCAAATGGCCTGATAGTCATCCAGGTAATTTATTCTTTTTGTAGAAGTCCACAGCAACTGTTACTTTTGAGTAGCTCTTTAGTCATCTTTGTCAGATGGTGGTACAATAGAAAATTTAACCATAGTGATAAGTTACATTAAATAACATTTTAAAAAGTGAGCTGTGGGGGTACAGGAGCAATAGTACAGGCAGGGCATTTGCCTGGCACATGGCCGACCTTAAGTTTGATTCCCATATGGTCCCCTGAGCACCGCCTAGGGTCACTCCTGAGTGCAGAGCCAGGAGTGACCCCTGTGTATCACTGGGTGTGACCCCCCCAAAAAAAAGTGAGCTGTGGATTGGAGGGGCAGCTCAGTAAGCTGAAGTATATGTTTGCAGGAGGCCCAGATTCACCTCCTAGACACAGCTCAGTGTTCAGTGTAGAAATCCTGAAGCTAAGATAGAGCTAGAGTGAGTAACGAGGGAGGGAGGGAGGGAGGGAGGGAGGGAGGAAGGGGAAGAGAGGAGAAAATTGTAGGGTTCCTGCATCCCTGCGCATAACACCAACACACAGAATTAATTAAAAGTAGGTTGATGATTCTCAGGTAGATTTAGGTTGTTAGATGATACATAAAAAAGGTTTTGGTTATCAAAATACATTGTTAGACTTTGCCTTTTTCCCCAGTATTTCCCCTAGCAGTATATTAATTCGTGTGAAGTGATTAGGTAGTCCCTGCTTAAGAGACAGTAGACTCATTTGACCCGTCCTGACTCTTATTATTTTTATTGTTTTCATTTTTGAGTCTGGATAAAACCCAGGGCCTCATGTGCAAGGCATGTATTCAGTCACTGAGCTATATCCCTGGCCATTCAGAAACTATCAATAAAATGGGAATAGAAGGAACTTTCCTCAATATAGTTCAAGTTATTTGCCACAAACCCAAAGCTGACATCATACTCAGGGATGAAACACTGGAAGCCTTTGCTCTACAGCCAGGCACAAGACAAGGTTGCTCACCACTATTACACAATCCAATATTGCAAGTTCTTGCCATGGCAGTTAGACATGAAAGAGATGTTAAGGTGACCCAGATTGAAGAAGAAATAGAGGACACAAGGAAATGGAAATGCCTGCTCGTGAGTCAGAGTTTTAATATTGTCAAAATGACCGTTCTTCCCAAAGCTTTACACAGGTTCAGTACAGTCCTTATAAAAATGCCATAATGTTGAATAGTAAGCAGAACTATTTGTCATTCCTCTTTTGAAAATTAAGTGATACTCAGATGAGCAAATTCTTTTTCTCTAATACTTTAACAAGTTATGACTTGGTGTGTTGAACTTGAATAGTTATAGAGCCTGTAATAATGTCTCATTCAAAAATAGAAATAATTCTTTTCTGCTCCAATACAAAAGGTTTTTTTCTTGGGTGAGATTACCATAACTGCTGAATTGTATTTCAGCAGTCCATAGACGCTCTGGGACGGGCAGAGGCGTGTGATCTCAGTAGCTGCTTCAGTGGAGGAAGGGAAAGATAGCAAGGGAAGCCAGTTTAGGAAAAGAATGCTCTGAGCACTCACAGCATTAGAACCCTCTAGAATGTGAGTTTAAGCCAGATATTTTCACAATCTCTGATCTTACCCTAATAGAATTAGACATGATAACTGCATTTCAAAATAAGTTTTTTTGGTTTGTTTGGGTTTTTTCTTGAATTTTTTTTATTTAGTGTCAGAGAGATAGTCCAGGGATTCCAGCCCCACATACGGTCTCCGAAACCCAGAAGGAATCACTCCTGGGTACAGAACCAGGGACAATGCCTGCGCATTGCTGGCTATGGGCCAAACCTTCCCCTCCATTCAAAGACTCCTTCCACTTAACATAATATTAAGGTAATACATAGTTCTGAGGCAGAGATAAATCTTAGGAAGGGTCACTATTTCTTCTAATCAGGGGTTTCTTTATTTTTTGGTTTGGGGTCACACCCAGTTGTGCTCAGGGCTTCCTCCTGCCTATGTGCTTAGGGATCACCCCAGGAATCAAACCAGGTTAGCCACAGGCAAAGAAAGAGGCCTAACTCCTAGACCATCTCTTTCTGGCCCCTTTATTTTCATTTGTTGGTTAATTTTTGTTTGGGGGCTACATTTGAAGATGCTCAGGGGTTACTTGGGCTCTGCACTCCAGAATTCCTCTTGGGAGTACTCAGGGGACCATAGGAGATGCAGGGATCAAACCCTGTTTGGCCGCATGCAAGGCAAATGCCCTACTTGCAGTGCTCTCTCTCCAGCCCCTTTATTTTCGTTTCTATGAAAAAGCTTTTATGATAAATAGGACCCCTTATTTTTTTATTCTGCACGAAGGAGAAGGTCCAGTAAAGCATGGAGTCTTTAACCACTGCCACTCTCCCTCAGGTCCTTTAGCCACAGGGGCTACTGGGAATGGCTCCTCTTCCACTCAGAACTGCTACCGTCTGTTTTCGTTATCTGGTTGTTAAAAAGTCGGTCTTTCAGGCATGAGGAAAGCAAACCTTTCTGAAGTTACATCAAGCATATTTCTAAATTTTTAATAGGGTGGTGGACATGCAAATACATAACTAGCTTGTGTTGTGCCACATACAAATAAGAATAAATGTTGTGTTTTGGTTCGTTTTTAGACGCTTTGCATGCATACTTCGGGATCTGTGGCCTGTCACTAATGGAGGAGAGCGGAATTTGTAAAGTTCATCCTGCCCTGAACGTAAGCACACGAACTTCTGAACGCCTTCGAGATCTCCATCAGAGCTGGGAAACCAAGGACTCCAAGCCGAGCTCAGAGAATGTTCACGTCTCCACATGACTGACCTGTGACGGGGAGAGTGGGGAGATCGGTAGCATAATTGTAGCTCCAGGTTAAAAGCCATTTATAACCAAGTGTGCTCTTTTTTTTTTAAGAGGTAGTCTTACAGTCCAAATTTGTGCTTGTGTCACTTTGGGATATGGTCCTGAGCCAGTCGCCTTTGTACTGGGTTTCAAGAATGTCTTTGCTGAAATCAGAACCGCGGTGCACTCAGTCGTGGTTCTTAGAAGTTTATACTATATTTCTAAGAAGTTCTTTGGAGCAAATTAACTGTATGTGAGTTACCTTTTTTAAAAAAAAAAAAAGAAGAAGAAGCAACTTCAGTACAAATTCTATATTATAAAATGGACTCAACTCTTCAAAAGAAGTTTACAGTTCATAATAGCAGTGATAATCTTTGGGGGAAACATTTAGTGATTGTTGAAAACTTGTCTGCTGATGGTAGAAAATTGCTTTAATGAATTAAGTATCTGGGATTGTTCTTTGGAAACAGGCGATCCCATAATTTTTTAAGGAAGAGTGACTTATTTTCTCTTTTAAGTAAAGTGTGCCAATTAAACTTGTATATCCTATATAAATGAGATTAACTTCATAGAATGAATAGATGACTAATACAATAATTTTTCTAAAGGGAGATTGTTTTGAGAAGATTATTATATGACTGAGGAACAAATAATTTAACTGTATGTGGGATTGTGAAGAATGGGAAAACTTTGTGCTCTGTGGATCATTCATTTAGACAGTGCTGGGACAAATCAGAGCACCGTTTGATTTGATTTTGAGTTACCAGTTCCTTTTTTCCCTTTCTGGGGAAAGAAGCCTTGTCTAGACGGAAGGCATTTGAGTTTTTATTTCTCTGAGATACATGATGTTGTAAATTATACTTAGGTAGCTGAGAGGTTTCGGTTTTGGGGTTTTTTTGGGTTTTTTTTTTTAAGCTATTTGACATTTTCATTTTGTTCCAGTGTCTTAGCTGCTGTCATTTTTAAACAGATACTTTTCTATTTTTTTAAATCAAATAACAAACTTTAAGAAATCCGAACCGCTCAAGTAAATTTAATGGTGCAGTTCCGTACAGGTCCTTGATATGTTTTTATTTTTAGGTAAATGGGGGCGAATGGCCTGGGTGCTGAGAACTGGGTTTTCGGGTTAGGGAGCTGGTTCAGTGGCACGTGGAAGCCCTGAGTGGTCCCCAGCACCACGTGCTCCGGCATTGCTACATGTAGCCCTGGCCTCCAGCACCTGGCACCTTGCCGGAGACAACTGACCCATCCACCCACACGGCAAGCTGTGTATAACTGGGAGTAACCCCTCAGCACTCTGGACACTGCTTAGGAGGCCAAAAAGACCCCAAAAAATGGGGTTTTTTTTCATTTTGTGTTTTTAAATCTCAACTAGCTCATTAATTGCAATCCGTGCAGTGTGAGAGCCCGTCTGCTTGGTAATCAGTTTCTCGACAAATCATCAGTTTTGTCATTCTGTGACACCCTGAGATGAGTGTCCAGTGCTGACCTGAGGAGCTGGAACAAAGTTTAAGTCTCGATGGCAATGAATGTTGATTGTTCTTTCTGCAACTTTTAGTATAAAAATGTTATATCACTTTTGGGTATTGTAAGATTAATTTTTCTCAAATTGAAGTAAAATGACTCTAAAATTCTGATCTTCCCCAAAGGAAATCTCGACAGACCTGAAAAAATCATGATTGGTATGCTTTATTTTCAACCCGAATTTACCAAAGTTAACCATCTTTTGGTGCATGGGGTTGATACCTAACTTTTAAAATTAGAACTAGTCTTAATTTTCTGATATTGGGAAGAAGTAAGTTTAAGGGATATGATCCTTTGCTTTGACATTATAGTTGTGTCTATTTAAGTCCTGGCAAATTAAGGTGTCCATATCTCAGAATAATTCCTTTCTTTGACAATGGAGGTTAAAATAGTTTTGTGAAATAATTTTAGAACTGCATAAAAAGCTCAGATTGTTTTTCCTGAGTTGTCATTAGTGATTGTAAGGTAGTAAAGTAATGGCAATTTTCATAAATGAAAGAATCCTGAGGTAAAAGTTTCATAAAACTCTTAAATTTTTTTTTTTTTTGGTTGTTGATTTGTTTTTTAATTGAATCACCGTGAGATACACAGTTACAAAGTTGTTCCTGATTGGGTTGCAGTCATACCATGTTCCAATACCCATCCCTTCACCAGTGTACATTTCCCATCACCAATGTCCCCATTTACCCTCTCTCCCCCCCCACCCCCAGTCCCAAACTCTTCAATCTTTTATAACTCCTTGTATAATTCAGTAGCCTATGATGGTTGGTGATGGTGTGCCTCTCACTGTGGGGCCTCCCGTGAAACTACACACCTGTGGGGTGTTCATGTTCCGCAGGTGCGCATTGACAAAATGTCAGGCCAGAATGAATGGCGAAGAAACGCTTCCTGACTTGCACCAGATAGACATTTGCAGAAAGGCGCCGATCCATAAAATCAGCACGCGCTCTGTTTTCTGCCTACCTCCATTCAGCAGTGGCACCAGAATGAGAAAGGGGAACAGTGGGGCGCGGGGACTTGGATTGCTCAGCTCCTGCCCTCTGCCCACTGTGTTGTCGTTTAGACGAGGAGGAGGGGCTTTGTCCTGAGCATCTGCACAAAAGCAAGGCCAGTCGGCCTGTAGAGCACAATGGAACTGTCTGTATCACCTGCAGCATTCTCAGACTTGACCTCATTATAATATGTGTGTATGCATAAGAGCTTTAACTAGTTCTGTATAAACATTCACATTCAAATAAAAGTTTTGCAGATAGTGGAACGCGGTTGGAGACTCGGTCTGGTTGTATTGAAGGGCTTCCTACCTGAGGAGGGGCTCGGGCGTTGCCCCCGCCCTGCCAGTCCAGCGGGCCCTGTGCTCAGCCCTACCTGAGGAGATGCTTCACAGGGGCAGGGGCACTAAGAGAGGCACAGAGCCTAGTAGGCACCTAGGATCCTGAAGTACAGGAAGCATCCTAATTCTAATTTCTGTTATAACCGCGCTAAAGGGAATGTTACTAAGACTTCTTTCCCGTGCCAGGCAGAGATGTCACTGAGGTGAAACTTGGGGAAGCTGACAGCAGCCATCTAGTTCTTGAGATGATAGAATGTCCGCAAGATGTAACCTCAGGATACAAGGGAGTGAGGACAGGCCACTACCGGAGCTGGCTTCAGACCAAGAGGAAGGGAGGAAGGCAGCCACTCTTGGATGGCCCTGGGCGGGCCAGTGGGCTGACCCTGGGGGTGGAAGTAACAATGGTCTCTGGGATGGGGCCTGTGCAGTAGCACAATGGGGAGAGCGTTTTCCTCTCATGCGGCCGACCCAGGTACAATCCCCGGCATCCCATATGGTCCCCCAAGCACCACCAGGAGTAATTCCTGAGTGCAGAGCCAGGAGTAAGCCCTGAGCATCACCAAGCGTGACCCAAAAAAGGAAAAAGGGGGGGAGGGGGGCTCTGGGGTCCTGTTTGCAGGGCTGGGCTGATGGCTCTGCCTGAGCAGGGTGGGCCCTGACCTAAGATTTAAACCAGGGAGATGGTCAGAGGTGCTGTAGGGGAAGGCACTTTCCTTGCCAGGTGACCCACCCTAGCCAGGCCCCAGCACCAGTGACCAGACACACAAGAAAAGCACTTAAGAAAGACATGACTGATGAAAGCATAATATTAAAATAGTTAATTTTGTTTTTGTTTGCTTTTATTTGGGGGCCGCATGGGGCTGTGCTGGCTTACTCTTGGCTCTGTGCTCAGGGATCGCTCCTGGAAGCCTCTTGACAATATGAAGTGCTGAGGACCAAACCTGAGTCTGCCACTTGCACATGGCATACCCTTTGTACTATCTCTCTGGCCCCTAAGATTTTAAAAGAAGTTAAAAAAAATCTACAGTGTTCAGAAATAAATTGATAAAAAGAGGAACTGCCAAAAGTTAAACAACTCTTAATTAAGTTTATCCAGGAAAAAGTAAACAGAAAGATAGGGAATAGGTAAGTAAAAATCAGGGATAGGGGCGGAGGAATAAGAGGGACAGACCAAACCACACGTTTACTAGGGAAAAGGGAAGAAGTAAAAAATGCACACATTTAAATGACATGTTCTGTGGAACAGAAAATTTTCCAGAATTAGAATATGCCTTAAGTAATTGAATCAGAAAACTGGCATTTCTTTAAAAAACAAACTGCCAAGTTACCCTAGTAGATAAGGAAATTAAAACACATCAGTCACCACAAAATGAACAAGCCCTTAACAAAAATGTCAGGCCCAGATTGTTTCAAGGGGATTTCCAGCAAACCTCTAAAACCAGCCGTCTTGGGCCAGGTGCTGAGCATGGTCCCCCAAGTACCCCCAGCAGAGTCAGGAGTAGCTTCTCAGCACTGCAGGGCATGGCCCGAAAATGAAGGAACTCATCCTAATGCTTAAGCAGTTCCAAAGGTTAGAGAAGAATCTTGAACCTCAGAGTGGAGTGCCGCCCCAGAGCCTCCAGAATTATCTTGTGATGTGAGTGACATTGTTTCTGACAAAACCTGACACACACCGTACCAAAGAGGAAATGACTTTTCAGCTTAAGAAAACTAAATGCAAAAGTTTAACATTACATTAGCAAATAGTTCAACAGCACTTTCAGAAAGCAATACATAATGACCAAATGGACTTATGGTATTTCTATAGCAGTAAATAATGACCAATGGGATGTCTTGTGTTTCTATATGAATGTAAGAATAGTTTGATACTAAATGATCCATCAATATAGAGCATGTTAAAAGTTAATGAGAGAGCTGGAGAGAGAATATAGTGGGTAAGGTGCTTGTTTTGCATGTTATCTACCCAGCTTTAATTTCTGGTACCCCATATGGCCCCCTAAGCCCACTAGGAGGAACCCCTGAACACATCCAGGCGTGGCCCCAAAACAACATAAATAAGAAGAGCCTCGCCTCACATGTTGTCCGCTCCAGTTCAAATCCTCAACATTGCATATGGTCCAAGCACCACCAGGAGTGGTCCCTGAGCACAGCCAAGTATGGCCCCAAAATTAAGAAAAAAGATAAAATTTAAGGAGAAAAATCATATTATCTCCATTTCTACAGAAGAGGCATTAGAGTTAAGCCCTTAGCGTGTTAAATATGCTTAGTAAAACTTGATGAATAATTCATGAACGTTTGTGTCTGCTCCAGAGCCAGTATCTTAATGTTGAAGTAAAAGACATTTTCTAAGAAATTCAAAAACAAATCCACTACCACCTAGAATTATGTTGGGGGTAGCAGGGACAGGAGAGGTTAGAATTGTGTTGGCGGTTTTAGCCAATCAAGTTAGACAAAACAAAGGTGTGAATTAGAAAGGAAGCAATAAAACAATTTGCAGGAGACTGGAGAAATAGCACAGTGGGTAGGGCGCTTACCTTGCGCACAGACTATTCAGTATCCAGCATCCCATACGGTCCCCTGAGTATAGCCAGGAGTAACCCCTGCGCACCGCTGGGTGTTCCGTTCACCAAAATAAAAAAACACTTTGCAGATGTGTTTTTATATCTGAAAAACCCAAAGGAAAGTGTTGACCATTTTCGAGCACTTAGTAGGACAGTATTTCTGTACAACTGAAAGTATCACTTAGGATTCTACCCTTCAGTTAGGACTGGGTTCAAGATGGGTGTAAGAATTAGCTCCACTATCAGTCCCTCCCTCCGTCCAGAGTAATCTTGACTTCCATGACTCATTTGGTTTATCTGTGGAGTCTGTAGATCCTTGTTTATTGGGCTGCATTAGCTCAGCAGGAAGTGAAGAGAGCCAGTAGTTCTGGCACTGGCACCGTTCCTTGGGTGACGGAGCTGCTGCCTATGGGTGTGTTCACTCAATGAGTATCTACCAAGCTGGACACTTGGATTTGTGCACTATTCTGTATGTATGATCACAGTTTAATAAAAATGTGTGCTGAAAAGAATAAAAGGTGGGGCTGGAGCAGTAGCACAGCGGGTAGGACGTTTGCCTTGCACGCAGCCAACCTGGGTTTAATTCCCAGCATCCTATATGGTCCCCTGAGCACCGCCAGGAGTAATTCCTGAGTGTATGAGCCAGGAGTAACCCCTGTGCATTGCCAGGTGTGACCCAAAAAGAAGAAAAAAAAAGGCTTTATACGTTTACAAACCTAAGCTAGTTAGAACCATACTTAAAGACCTTCTTTTCTTTTTTTTTCTTTTGCTTTTTGGATCACACCTGGCAATGCTCAGGGGTTAGTCCTGACTCTGCACTCAGGGATTACTTCTGGCCGTGCTTGGGGTACCGTATGGGATGCCTGGCATAATATCCAGGACGACTGCATGAAGGCAAACACCCTACCTACTCTACCTGTTGTACTATCGCTTCAGCGCTAAAAACCTCTTCTATGCTTACAAAAAAGAGAAAATGAAAAGAAACTTAATCTTCAAAACACATACATATATATACACATATATATGTATACATACACATATGCTGAAAACGGGGGAAAATGAAACTCTTGAAAGACAAAACGGTGAAAGACTTAAGTCATGCAAGATTAATCAAGTCTATATATATGTGCGTGTGTGAATATATATAATTATATAGACTAATAATGCAGTCATTTATTACAACTGGGGTTATGTGAGATTCATTACTGGAGAAGGTGGGTGATAGAACTTGGGTCTTCTCTATAATTTATAATTTCCTACGCATCTATATGTGTCTATAAATCGCTCCCTTATTTATTTTGCGTTGCCAGGGATCCAATCCAGGGCCTCGAGCATGTTGTGGGACATAACATTCTACCACTGAGCCACATCCCCAGCACCTTATAAATATTTCAAGAGAAAAAGAGTTCTAAGTACATGTGGGAACAAGAAAGGCACATGAAATTCAGTGGACAAACTGGTCTTAGGATGAAAGCCAATTTTCTTTCCTTGAGTCCTAGAGGAGCAAATCAGGGAGCATGGTAGAGCTTTAGAAAGTCTCCACGGAGTCAAGGCGCATCGTCAGTTTGATAAAGCGTATGGAAGTAGCCTGCTAGAATATTAATGGATTTTTCTCTTGCTGTCTGAATCACAGCAGTTGAGCACCACTCTTGAATATCCACAGAGGATATTCTGCTCGAGTGTGTTTCCTGTTCGAGACTTGCTGTAGGATATTTAATGGTTAAATCACGGAGTAAGCAGTAGGAATAGTGGTTTAGGCAGTGTCTTTTAGGGGGTACCTGGCAGATGGTGCTCAGGAGGTGTGGGAGCCCCACTGGCAATTCTTGGCCAACCAGGCCAGTGGTTCACTGCAAGGCCCAAGGACGTGGTGGTGCTGGGGCTTACCCATACCACCCTGGGAGTGCTGGGGGGCTCCCAAGACCACACACCATGGTACTGGCGGTCCTGCAGGGCTGCCCCCCAACTGATATTTAGGGGGCGTGTCACCAAGAAACAAGCTCAGGGCTAGTGGGGACTACTTATGCACCCTAACCACTGTACTATCTCCCAGCCCTTAGGCAATATCTTTTTTTTTTTTTAACTTTAAATAGATAATTTATTTTTAGTTTCTGTCCAGCCCTTACAACTAAAAAAAGATTTTTTAATTGAATCACTGTGAGATAGACCGTTACAAAGTTGTTCGTGATTGGGTTTTAGTCATACAGCATTCCAACACCCATCCCTCCATCCGTGTTTATTTTCCAGCACTAGTCTCCCCAGTTACCCTCCCCCCCAGCTGTTCCCCTGCCCCAGCCTGCCTCTATGGTAGGCACCTTCTCTCTCTCTCTCTCTCTCTCTCTCTCTCTCTCTCTCTCTCTCTCTCTCTCTTCCTCTCTCCCCCCTCTCTCCCCTCTCTCTCTCCCTCCCCTCCCTCCCTTTCTCCCTCCCTCTCTACTTTCCATCCTCCCTTCCTTTCTCCCTCCCTCTCTCCCTCCCTTCCTCCCTCCCTCCCTCTCCTCCATTTGGGCATTTTACTTTGCAATACAGATGCTGGAAGTTTATGTGTGTCCCAAAAGGAGAGAGAGATAACAAAAGGGAATATCCTGCCACAAAGGCAGGATGGGGTGGGGGGATGGGGGTGGGAGGGATACTGGGATCCGTGGTGGTGGAAAATGGGCACTGGTGGAGGGATGGGTATTTGATCATTTTTAATTGAAATCCAAGCACAAAAATTTGTACATCTACAGCTGTACCTCATGGTGTTTAACTAATAAAAATTAAAAAAAAAATCCATGATGCAAAAAAAAAACATTTTACAGAAAAAAAAGTTTATGTGTGTGTATATATATATGTGTGTGTGTGTGTGTGTGTGTGAATGTGTATATATATATATCCCTTTACCTACTTTCAACACTCAGTTCATATCCAGTGTGATCATTTCCAACAATTGTCGTATTGATCTCTTCTGTTTTATCTACCCTCTGCCCTCCACAGACCTGTGGTAGATTCCAACCATTGACCAGCCCTCCTGGCCCCTGTTTTTCTTGGCCTTGGATATTAGTCTCGTACTTTGTGTGTGTGTGTGTGTGTGTGTGTGTGATGTGTGTGTGTTGTGTAATCACAAATGAATGCAGTCATTCTATATCTGTCCCTTTCCTTCTGACTCATTTCACCCAGCATGGTACTCTCCATGTCCATCCACTTATAGGCAAATTTCATGATTTCATTTTTCCTAACGACTGCATGGTATTCCATTGTGTAGGTGTGCCATAGTTTCTTTATCCAGTTGTCTGTTATCAGGCACTTGGTTGTTTCCAGATTCTGGCTATTGTGAACAGTGCTGCAATGGTAGGAGTGCAGATGGTGTTTCTGTTCTGTGTTTTTGGTCCCCCAGGGTATATTCCCAATAGTGGTATTTTTGGGTCAAATCCTCAATTTCTAGATTTTTGAGGAATGCCCATATTGTCTTCCAAAAAGACTGGGCAAGTTGGCATTCCCACCATCAGTGAAGGAGAGTCCCTCTCTCTATGCATCTATGCCAGCACTGGTTGTTCTTGGTCTTTAGGATGTGTGCCAGTCTCTGTGGTGTGAGATGATATCTCACTATTGTTTTGATTTGCATCTCCCCGATGAGAAGTGATAAAGAGCATTTTCTTCATGTGCCTTTTGGCCATTTGAATTTCTTCTTTGAGAAAGTTTCTGTTCATTTCTTCTTCCCATTTTTTGATGGGGTTGGATGTTTTCTTCTTGTGAAGGCAGTATCTTATATGATTATTTTCGTGTATTTGTGTGTGGTTCTGGGGGTCGAACCCAGGGCACTCACGCATGCAAGGCAAGTTCTCTGCCTCTGAGCCACATCCCCACCTCAGGACTGGGTGTGGCCCCCACCAGGCTAGGCACGGGGCTGTCCAGATGCTCCCACAATGCTTTGCAGCTCACACTCTAGAAAGGCCAGAGGTGAACAGAGCTGGGCTTGTTGTCAAGTTCAGACGTGTAAAGGGCTTCAACCATGGAAGAAGGTTGAGCTGTGGTGGCAACTGTGGTTTCTGCTTAGACAGGAGCGCATGAGATGGGGGGTTAGGCCTAAAGGCTTAGGAGCTCAGCGAATGGTAAGGTGAGGTCCAAGGACTGCCGCGAAGGTGTTTGTGCATCCACACTTGCGGTTCTGTGTAATCCGTGTTCATGCAACTGAGCTGGCTCCAGACAGTGCTGCAAGTTACTGTCTACCCCTCCGGAGCCCTCTGACCACCCCCCCCCCCCCCCCCCAGTCACCAGACTGCTCATGTTCCACATGCAAAACCAAGCAATACCTTCTAGAGAGTAGAATCAGGCAACGGGCTGGAGAGGATCAAGAACGTGGTCTCACAGGAGCTTCCGGCGGTGGAACAGGGAGGCGGCCAGGAGGATGGCAGGGCCCACCTCACCCTCGGCTGCCCGCGACTGCCTCCATATCCCTGAAGCAAACGTGCTGCTTTAGCTGCACCAGCTCCCAGCTACCTTGGCACACGCATTTCCAATCTAAAGAAATCTTGGTGGATGAGGGAGAATTTCTTCTCTAGAAAGATTCCAAGTTGATGAATATAGAAAGAATGATGGATCCCAGGCAGGAACCATTGGTGGATTCTCAGGACATTGGGGCGAAAACTGGTGGAGAAGTGGAATAGGGACCCTCCCACATCTCCTAATCTACCCCAGGTATCTAAGGGTGGAGCCAACCAACAGGCCATGCACTCATTGGCACACTGATAGCCGGGAAATCGTCATGTCCACACTTCAAAGCTGACACCCAGTTAAAAAGCTGCTCTAGCCTTCCTGTCCCAATAAAAATACTGAATGCCCCATCAAACATGATGGCCTCTCCTCTTAGCACCTGTATTGCGAACCATAATGCACAAAAGGAAAAGAGAGAGAGAGAGAGAGAGAGAGAGAGAGAGAGAGAGAGAGAGAGAGAGAGAGAGAGAGAAGGAAAGTGCCTCTTATAGAGGGAGGCGGGGGGGGGCGGGGTATTGGGGGATGGTGGGAAGGAAATGGGGTTAGGGGGGAACATTGGTGGTGGGAAGTATATACTGGTGGAGAGATCGGTATTGGATCATTGTATGACCAAAACCCAAACATGAACAGCTTTGTAATGGTCTATCTCACCGATACTCAATAATTTTTTTTAAAGTAATATGGAGTTCATTCCTGTTTCAGTTTGCTCAGTCAGTGGCTGAATCAGCAGTACTCCTATATTTAAAAAAAAAAAAAATTACCTCATGAGAAAGGTGCAACTGAATCTAATCACCTCTTTCTAACCAGTCGAGAGAAGCAGATAAAATGCACCTGAAGGACACACCCAGACACTTGTCACCAGAGGGACTTCCTAAAGCCAGTTTGGTTTCTTCCACAATGGAGAACGGCAGTGATGCGTGTCCTAGATGCAAGACCAGTAGCCGCAGAAGATGGTCTGGTCTCAGGCCAGCCAGGCTCCACACAGGCCACGGGTTCGGGGCGTCAGCATGGACTTTGGATGCTAATTTGCTTGAACTAACCTGGAAAGTATTTAAAAGTGATCAGGGAAATTTAACTAGCAATAGATAGTACCTGATATTATTTAAAACACTCTGAGTTTTGTTAATCATGAAGGGTTTGTGTTAAAAGTCTTCCTGTATTGGGGACACACTCAGAACTGGAGTTGACAAGTTCAGTGCTTTCCTTTATTTAGGAAGACTATTGTTCAGTGGAATCCAGATTCTTCGCAAGCTTTCGGCAGTGCTTGGGAACTGTGCAGTGCGGGGAATGGAACCCAGGGCCGAAAGCACATGCTCCAGCCCTGTGAGCCATCACGTCATCTCCCCCGGCCTTTGGTTTTAGGCCCCAAGAGTAATTCTGATGAGAAATAAAGTTTATCGAATTTTGTTTGCTTTTGTTTTGGGGTCACACCCATCAGTGCACAGGGCTTACTCCTGGCTCTGTGCTCAGGGGTCACCCCTGGCAAGCTTGGGGAAGCCTATGGGTGCTAGGTATCAGTCAAACCCAGGTCGGCTGTGCACAAGGCAAGTGCCCTACCTGCTGTCCTATCATTCCAGCCTCAGGAAACCTGAAGATTAACAAGACTGTTAAGCACCCAGCTTTAAATCCAGCTGGCTTTGTTGCCTAGGGCCAGCTCTGAAGAAGGAAGTAAGTGTCTTAAGAGCAGTTAAGAGGTGGGGGTTTGATATAATCTATCGAAAACTTTTGATATAATCTATTAACATCTATGTAAACAATGAAACTTTTTTTTAATTAGACATACCTCATAAATGAAACTTAGATAAGTAAAAAATTCCTTTGTTTTGTTTTCAGTTTCAGAGCTGCCACTGGCATGCTGAGGGACTTGTTCCTGACTCTGTGTTCGAGTGACAACCCCTGGCAGTGTCTAGGGGACTATATGTGGTGCTGGGGACTCAAACTGGGGTCAGCAGGAGGCAAGGCAAAGTGCCTTGACCCCTTGTTTTATTTCTTGGGCCCAGTAGGAAGAATTTCTAAATGTATCGCTTTTCATCCCATTGCTCATTGATCTGCTTGAGAGGGTTCCAGTAACGACTCCATCCCTGTCGCGAGGTAGTGTAGCCCAATGGCATCTGCCTGCTTCAGGAACACGAAGAGCCTCAAACTGTTCATTCAGGGTCTTGACAAAGAAGTCTGACCATATCGTAGGTAGGTGGCCAGGTGTTCTGATGTCCCATGAAATCCAGTCAGTAACAGCTCTAGACCAGCGGTTTTCTTCAAATCACCTTATGTGTCCGGCCCATCTGATTTTCGATGCCTTGGCAAATGAGTCTGCGTCCCTGATTCTCAATCGTCGATGGAAGGAACTTCGGATTCCTTCTCTCATTTGAGTGAAATGTGATATTCCAAGCATATCTCTTTCGATTCCTTTTTGAGAGACCTGAGTAGCGCTCTCGTCCTGTTTTCTTAGGGCTCAGGTCTCTGAGGCATATGTTAGTGCAGGAAGAACGGTGGATTCGAAAACATGTGCCTGGAACAGGAGGTTTTTCATCCTCTTAACAACTTCTTAGACGCTCTTGAAGGTGTTCCACGCCGCTCTCTTCCTCCTGCGCAGCTCAGGTGCCAGGTCCTTCGTCATGTTGAGTTCTCGACCCAGGTACACATAGCTGCTGTATTCGGAGATGTTCATTCTGGTGAGAGCAAATATGTAAGTTGACAGATGAGCTTCTGAAAGGACTGCCTTTAAGTTTTTTCTAACGTGTTCTACCTAGTCAGTTATCAGGTGGAAGGAAACAGATTCTTTCAGTGCTCATGTCTCAGCTGGCAGGTACCAACGTTCCTTTGACATCTGGTGCGTTCACAGAGCTCAGTCCAGTCACGGGAGACTGCAAACTGGGCTCTGTGTTGGGCCTTTAATATTCATGGTATTTATGCAAGGCATGGTGGTGTTTCTCCTAGCTTATAAATATGTAATCACGGTGCAGGTTATCTATTCAACTTAAGAGTCACTAAAACATATCTCGAAAGCACTTTCCCCTGGAGCGCTACAGGAGTGAGATGGGGTGTGGGTGGGGGGAGGAGATAGCAGAGAGAAGGAGGGAGACCGGGTGGCCTGGGGAAAAACTAAGGTCTTTCTTCCTAGTTATTTTTTATGTTGGTTCCATCCAATTTTTATTGCATTTAGCCACTATCTGAAGAGAGGGCAGAAATTGTACACTGAGGAAATAATTGAAAAACAATCCGACTTATAGAGACTTTTTTTTTATTATTTCAAAGATATTTACTAGGGCAGGGAGAACTCAAAGGGTTAGAATGTGGGTGCACAAGAGGGACGGAGGGAGGGAGGGAGGGAGGGAGGGAGGGAAGAAGATAGGTTTGTTTCCTTGAAGGAAGGAAGGAAGATTTTCTTAGCACAACCAGTAGGGACAAAGAGAGAAAGGAAAAAGTCATGTACCCCAAAACAAAACCATTTTAAAGATGTATTTCCTTACTAGCAGACTCTAGGTATAATCTGGCAAGCTGGGTTTAAATTTCAGGAAACTTAAAGACTTTCCCCTTCAAACACACGGTTATGGAAACATTTCAGGACCAGATGTCTAAGGAAAGAGCTCATTACCCCTCAAATCAACAGAGCCAAGAGATGAAAGGCAACTTCCCCGGAAGCATACACCCAACAGGTGAAACAACTCTTATGTTGCTTCTTTGAGGGAAAAAAAAAAGGTAAGTGATCACATCAGGGGAAATTAAATCAGGATAGATGGGGTACTTTGGCAAGAAGATCTTACTGCCCTCACCCCCACCACTCCCCAATTCAGTGTAGAGGAGACAAGTATGAGTCTCTTTTCAAGAAACAGACCTGCAGATACGGCCACGTGTGCAGGGATTCTGCTTTACACACCTGTATGGATAGTGACCCAATTACCAATCATTCACTGGGGTCCAATAGGGCACATAGCTGACCCAGGTTTGATCCTCAGCCCCGCACCTCTCCATATGGCTCCCTGAACCCACAGAAGTGATTCCTAAGTGCAGAGCCAGGAGTAAACCCTGAGCACTGTCAGGTGTGACCCCCAAACAGAAAAACAAGCAAACAAAAAAAGACTAAGGCATTAAGAACTTCATTTTTTCTTTATTAGTGAATCACCGTGGGGTACAGTTACAAACTTATGAACTTTTGTGTTTACATTACAGTCATATAATGATCATTTACCCATCCCTCCACCAGTGCCCATTCTTCTCCACCAATGTTCCCAGTATCCCCCCCACCACCTCTATCCCATCCCCCACCACCCCACCCTGCCTCAGCCTCCCTTTTATTCTCTCTCCTTTTGGGTGTTGTGATTTGCAATAGAGGTATTGAGCGGCCATCATGTTCAGTCTGTAGTCTACTTTTGGCAAGCATCTTTCAACCTGAATAGGTCCTCCCAACATCCTTTACTAAGAACTTCAATTTTTTTTTCCCCCAGGTTTGACACAGCTGGCATTTGTCTATGCCAGATACTTGTTTCAGACTTTTAGGAAAGATGATCTAGTTAAATCATCTTTGGCATACTTCAAGGAAAGACTAAGAATAGACGCCGCCACCTCCCCTCCCCCCAAAGCATAAGCCATAAAAATAATAAGTAAATGCTAATGATGGGAAAGCCACAGAAGGAGAGTTTTAGTTGTTAATGACTCACTGGGTTATTTCCGCATAATGAGAAACAACCTTTTCGCTTTGTGCCTCCGTGGATGGAGAAGAACCCCGTGCCACTGAGATGCCAGTCTCCAAGGCCTAATCCTGAAGCCACAGCCAGGATCAGCCGCCTCGCCAGATGTCCCTTGCAACAGTTAAGCACTCTTCCTCACTTCATGTTATCTCCACCTGGTGGCTTGGTGTGGGCTTAGGTGCCTGCCTTCTCCACATCTTGGAACACAGAGAAACATTCTTTGTTCAACACTGTTACGTACTCAGAGCCTGCTGTCCACCCAGGGAGCAGCTGAGGGGCATCTGTCCCCCATGCCTCATTGGCCCTCACCCTTCTTCACACATAGCTTCATCCAGTTCAGGCTGGGGATTGGCCTTATCTGCTGCCAGAGGGGCCCACGGACCGCCCACTTCCTGCAGATGTTAGACAAGCAGCCAGCAGCCAGCATCTCCCCGGGGTCTGGGAGAAGCTGCAGGGACAGTCCACAATCATATCCCTCCCCTCTAGCCCACAGCCCACTGTGCAAGGTACAGGGGACCCTGTAATACCCCCCCCCTTTCCTTCCCCTTCCATGCCTCTTCTGTGCTCACCTTCCCCAAGCCCAGTGATGCATCTAAAGTCCCCCTCCCTCTTTGGGTTGTTGTTGTTGTTGTTGTTTCTGGCTTTTTTTTGCAGAGAGTCATACCCAACAATTCTCAGGGGTTACTCCTGCTGGAGGTGCTCAGGGGACCATATGGGCTGCCGGGGATCAAACCCAGGTCATGCGAGGCAAGTGCCCTACCTGCTGTGCTGTCATTCCAGCCCCCCCCTCCTTTCCCTTTGCTGGGCTCTGTTATCCACCTGCAATGTCATCTCTGGCCCTTCTTAACTCTTATTTATCCCTTTCCTCTTTGTTTGTGTGCTTGTTTGTCTGGGAGGCTTTGGCGAGCGGTGCTTGGGGCTCGCTCCTGGCTCTCCTCATGGTGTTCAGGGGACCATACGTGGTGCTGGAGATTGAGCTGGACTTGGCAAGCCCTTTGACCTCTGCACTCTCCCTTTAGCCTTTCCTTGTGGTTCAAAATCAGAGCTCTACCAAAGCAAGTCATCGGTCCTCTTTCAAGTCTTTACCTTCTCCCGCCAGCTCTGTGCCACTCACAACCCCTCTCAGAGCTTCAGCATTGTCACGTTAGCCTCTGTTTTCTCAAGCCGGCTTGGTGTCCGCAGCTCTGGTCACCCTCTTTAGATTTCTAAGGGTTAACACAATACAGGGTACACATGAAATTAGTGTTCATTGGCAGCATCAGTCAGGGAAATTGCCAGCCATGTCTGCCGGAACCCTATTTCCTCTGAACACAGTCAGTTGTATATAACATTTATAAATCATTTCAGAATAATGCCGCCCATTTTTCCTCTGGTTTGTGGGCAATTTCATGAAATGCCGGCTAGCATGTCAACCCTTTCCTTCTCCCCCAGGCCAGATGTGAAATGAATGGTCTATCTTTTCAAGATTTAATGTGATTTAACTATAATAAAGTTATTGCAAAGAGAAATCAAATCATAGAAGACTCAGACTAAAGTTATAGATGAAAAATATCTTCCAATACGACCACTAGCACTCACTCTTCAGCACTTGTGTCTTTTAAAATGTAAGTAATTCATTGTAATTCATGGTAATTCATGACAATTCATGGTCCTTCATTCATTGTCCTTCCTTTGAAGTTACTATGATACTGTGATTTATAAGCTATGTTGGGCTGAGGGGCTGGAGCAATAGTACAGCAGATAAGGCACTACCTTGCTGGTGGCAGACACAGGGTCAGTCCCTGGCACCACATATGGGCCCCTGAGCCCCACCAGGATTGATCTCTGAATACAGAGCCAGGAGTAAGCCCTGAGCACTGCCAATTATGGTCCCAAAACCAAAATTAAAGGAAGAAAAGAAAAATGTTTATTTTGGTGATTCAGATGTCTAAAATTTATATTTTTCATAGGTATTTGACCTCAAGTCATAGTTCCTGCCTCACAGGTGCCTAGAGCCTTGGGAATTTCCTAAGTGTTGAGAGTGTTAAAGATGCCAGGAAGTTAACTTCTGGAGGCAAGTCCTGGGCTGCAACTGGCTGCCAGGGAAACCAGCAAGCACTGAGATACACTCAGGGACCATACTCACGTTGCATATGTATGCATGATGTTGGCTGCATGCAAGACAGGCACCTTAACCCCTATGCAGTTTCTGCCTCTCCCACCTCGCTGCTAACATTTTTGCCTCACGTCAGACAAGTCCTGTCTGGGGGTACCTCCTCCCACCTCCCGCAGTTCCCCCATGTGCCTCATACACAGGCCGCCTCCCTGTGCTTCTGGCAGTGACATTACCTATATCCATCTCTCCCAATGCAGTCTCTGTGGGGAACTGACTCTGACAGTGGCCTCACAATCTCTGCAGCCTACAAGGCACAGCTGGTGCCAGGGAGTGTTTGCTGCATGGAATAGAGTGGAACAGAATGACGTGGAACACAGTGGAATGGGATGGAATGCAATGGGTGGAGTGGAATGGAGTGGAGTGGAGAAGAATGGAGTGGAATGGAATAGAATGGAATGGAACAGAGTGAAGTGGAATGGAGTGGAGTGGCATGGAGTAGAGTGGAATGGAATAGAATGGAATAGAATGGAATGGAACAGAATGAAGAGGAATGGAGTGGAGTGGCATGGAGTGGAGTGGAATGGAATGGGATGGAATGGAATAGAATGGAGTGAGTGGAATGGAATGGTTAGAGTGGAATGAACAGAACTGCAATAGACTGGAATGGCATGGAATGGAACAGAATGGAACGGAATGGAATGGAATGGAATGGAATGGAATGGAGTGGAATAGAATGGAATGGAACGGAATGGAATGGGATTCTCTGCCCAGTCTGCAGTATTACCAGAAAAAAATAAACAAACAAAACTCCCTACCCAGCTCTCACCACTTACTGGTGGCCTTTAGCAAACTGTTCCACACCAGAGCTCCTCACTGTATAACACAGGAATCAGAAAATGCCTCTTGTGGGTTAGAAGTAGAATAAAGGCAGATGTGTCTTATATATTTATAATGTGCCAGGGCTCTCCAGAGAAGAGGTGGCGTGTGTGTATGTGTGTGTATGTATGTGTGTGTGTGTGTGTGTGTGCGCACGCATGCACATATGGATGCACATGGATGAGAGAACAGTATGTCAGTCAGCCCTATAGATTCTCACAATCAGGATTTAACCCCATTGCCCTAAGTTTCCCCCATTTTTACCGAGGCGCCATGATTTACACTGCTGCCCACGATCATTTCATAGAGTGCATCTTCCCAATGCCACACCCACCATTGGAGTGTCCAATCCTGTCAACACTGTCCCAAGGACTGTCCACTCTGCCCAGTCCCAGGTAAGCTCAGTTCTGCCGACCGACTCTCCAGTTCTGTTACCTTTGGCCATGTGTCATTCCCTTGCTATGTGTCCATATCCCATGAGAGAGAGAGAGAGAGAGAGAGAGAGAGAGAGAGAGAGAATTTTGTATCTGTTCGGAACTGTTACTACATTGGTCATGTCTGTTAGGATTCTGGAAATAAAATGAGACTTTTTATCCTAGCAGATTTTACAGAAAGTCATTCTTACCCAGTTGAATGCAACAAATAGGAATGTTTTCAGGGAAATGTTTCAGGAAAAAGTTTCCTTGGAAAATTTTGCCTTAGAGCCACAGAGCAGAGGGTTCTCATGATCTTATTTGTTTAAAGTTGAGGGGTTTGGACCACCCCAGTCTTGAGTAACCTGTCATGCTTGAGGAACCATATGGCATATGGTGCTGGAGATGGAACCAGGGTCAGCTGTATTCAAGGCAAGTGCCATAACCTCTGCCCATCCCTCTGGTCCTAGTAGTGAGCTGAGATGAAGGACCAATAACAGCAGGAAACTCCCACATGAAAGAGCAACCCTGGTAGCTGGTCTGCACAGTATTACCTGGGGCATCTCTAGATTCCTTCCTGGCAGAATAGCAAGTGACAAAATCAGACTTTTTTTGCTGGAGCGATAGCACAGCGGTAGGGTGTTTGCCTTGCACGCAGCCAACATGGCCAACCCGAGTTTGATTCCTCAGCCCCTCTCAGAGAGCCCGGTAAGCTACCGAGAGTATCTCGCCCGCATGGCAGAGCCTGGCAAGCTCCCCGTGACATATTCGATATGCCAGACAGTAAAGTCTCCAATGGAGACGTTACTGGGCCCGCTCAAGCAAATCGATGATCAACGGGAGGGCCTTTACTTTACTTTACTTTACTTTTATATTTAGGGGTGGAGGGCACGATTTGAGTCACACCTGTCTATGCTTAGCAGTTCTGCTGCTGGTGCCCGGGAAAGCATCTGTGCTGGTGGGGATCAAACCTAGGCCAGCTGCATGCAAGGAAAGTGCCTTATCCGCCGTGTTATCTCTCTGCTCCCCTTACCTCCCAGAGCAGACCTTTCCCAAGGTCCCTGCCCTGAGAACACACCACAGAGTGGCTGAGGCTTGAAGAGTGGAGGGAGGAAGCTGAGGACTTGAGAGGGACAGTGATCCTGAGGGTGACCTGAGCTTGCTCCTGGCTCTGCCTCTTCTTCTCCTCCTCAGCTTATGTATCTGGCAACCAGCTCTGGGAGGAGCCGTGAAGAGACAAGTGAGCATTCTGCATCAGTGCCTGAACCACACAGCGAGCGCCAAGGCATATTAGCTATTAACACCACCGGGAGGCCTGGAGTGCAGCCAAGCCGGGAGACAGGAGACAGCCTACAGCTAGAGCCCAAGGCTCGGACGGCTTTCGAATGGGTCTGGGAGGTGGGAGGCATCACATCCCCAACACGGCAAAATATAAATGTGTGGGGCCAGAGATGCAGTTCAACAGGCTGAGAGTGTGCTTCGCCCAAGGAGGCCCTGGTTTTGGTTCCTGGCACTGCATGGTTTCCTGAACACCGTCAGAATGACTCCTACTAGGTATCTCACACACACACACACACACACACACACACACACACACACACACGTATGCACGCACACACACAGAGTTTCCAAATTAAAAACTAGCTGAAAATAATGTCAGGTTTCTGGACAAGAGTCAGGAGACCTCTCTCTTAAAAAAAAGGAAACAGGGCGGGTAGGGCATTTGCCTTACATGCAGCCTACCCAGGTTTGATGTCCAGAATCTCATATGGTTCCCCAAGCACCACCAGGAGTAATTCCTGAGTGCAGAACCAGGAGTGACCCCTGAGCATTGCTGGCTGTGACCCAAAAAGGAAAAAAAAAAGTAAACAGAGGGACTGGAGCAATAGCACAGCAAGCGGGAAGGGTGTTTGCCTTGCATGCAGCTGACCTGGCCAACCCAGGTTCGATTCCTCTGCCCCTCTCAGAGAGCCCAGCAAAGCTACCAAGAGTATCTCGCCCGCACGGCAAAGCCTGGCAAGCTCCCCGTGACTTATTCGATATGCCAAACACAATAACAAGTGTCACAATGGAGAGGTTACTGGGCCCGCTCAAGCAAATCGATGAACAAAGGGAGGACAGTGACAGTGACAAGAAAAACTGAAAAATGAGAATGATTGGAAACTCACCAAGCCTGACAACATCTCTTAAATCCCCCAGGATGAAATGTTTGGCACTAACAGGTATACACAGGAGCAAGAGAAAAGAAGAGAAATTTCAGAAATAAACCTAGTGTTACTAGAACACAATATAGAATACAGTATATTAGAAAACAGTAAAGGTGGCGTCCAGTTGGGGCCTGAAGTAACTGGTTTCAGAACTGTGTTCCATTCAGCAGTGAAGGAAGGAGAGGGCAAGCGACTTTCCCAGAAGTCGGACAACTTCCCTGATGCCTCGTTGTCCATCCCATCTCTAAAGAAGGCTTGCAAACATGTTTATGCTGCTACATTTTTTGGTCTGTTCTTGTGGAAGGACCACACGCACTAATGTCCAGGGCTTACTCCTGACTCTGTACTCAGGGTCACCTCTGGCTCTGCTCAGGGGACCATATGCAGCACTGAGAACCAAGTCAGAATTGGCCATGGGCACTGCCAGCCCCTCACCACCTATGTCATCTCTGTGGTCCTTCCTATGCTAAAAAAACACCAATTCCCCCTTCCCAGAGGTTGGAGAGCATGGCCAGCCCAGGGTTGGTTCTCAGCACCACATAGGGCTCCTGTGGCCAGGGCGAAGAGTAGCCTCTGCACATGTGTGGCTTCCCCCCACCCCAATAATAATTTTCCTATGCATCCCCTCCTTCGGGGTGTGGGGAAGGGAGGTCATACCCTTCAGCATGGCGCTGGCACCTTTGGTCACAGAGCTGGTGTGCTAGTGGCAGATGGTGCCTACATGGCTGTGCACACAGATCTCTGGTTGCTAATGTCATGTGCTCCAGCACTCTGTGTGTGTGTGCGCGTGTGTGTGTGTGTGAAAGAGAGAGAGAGAGAGAAAGAGAGAGAGAGAGACTGAGAGACAGAGAGACTGAGAGACAGAGAATGACAGAGACAGAGAGAGACAGGGAGAGACAGGGAGATAGAGAGACAGAGAGGGAGGGAGAGAGAGACAGAGAGGGAGAGGGAGGGAGGGAGAGAGAGAGAGAGAGAGAGAGAGAGAAAGAAAGAAACATAAGACCCAAAGAGATAGTACAGGCATTAGGGCACTTGCCTTATACTCAGCCAGCCCAGTCCAGTTCCATGCCCAGCATTGCATATGGTTCCCTCTGTACCACCAGGAGTCTAAACACAGAGCCCAAGAGCATCACTGGATGTGGCTCCCCAAACAAACAAACAAACAAAACCTACAACTCAGTTTGGAATCATGAAATAATTGAGCTAAGTATGCCTTAGACATAAGAACATGTATTTTATGAATCTCTATATAAAGTAAAGATTCTGGAAGATAATTTTATTTTCCTTTTCAGAAGTCAACAGCAAGCCGTGCAATGCCTTGGTGAATTCCAGCGTGCTCCACTAGCGAGTGGATGTGACTCTAACACAGATGCACCTGCAGAAAATGCTCTTCACCCGCCCATTAATGGAGTCATATTACTCCTCTCAGGAAATATTTGTAAATATTGCTGCTGTCTTCCAGGAACGTGTTACGAAGAAAATGGTAATAGAAGGTTGCACTGCAGTGGAAAATATTATGCTAATGTTTCCCCTGGTAGAATCCAAAGCATTGCGTGTTGCTGTCTGTGGGGTGAGGGGGCTGGAAACAGGATTTCGAGTCAGAAACTCAGACTGTGGTGGGGATGATGTGGTTTATTTTTAGATTTTCCTCATCCTGATTGTTTTCTGACCTGAGGTGGACCAACCCCGCATCCCTACATCCCAATGATAGGAGAGTGACCCTGCCTTTGCAGAAAGTGGTGGTGGGTAAAAGCTCCCAGGAGTTCTTCCAGCTGGGGACGTGTCTAAAGGTAGAGGCCTGGGAGAAATAGGCCAAAAAGTCTTTGGCTTGAATTCTTACAAACAGAGCATCTTTGTTTTGGTGGTGAGGGACCTTGTACACTGACAAGTGGCTAGTGTGGTGGTGGCTTGGGGTGTATGGATTAGGTTGTGAAGAGGCTCTGAGTCATTGGTTAAGCTGTATGACCCAACGTGTTTGAGACATCGTCCATTAGTGAAGGCAGTTACAGGAGTGTAGGAAGGCCTAAGAGTTGCTATTGAACCTTGTAGAATGTTGCAGTATTGTTTACAAGAACTATTTCCCCCAGCCTGAAAAGTCAGAGATGTTTATTGGAAAATTTACAACTCCATCTATATTGGTTCACAGATTTGCTCATTCACATTATCCAAGAATCTATAAGGATAATGATAATGTTCATGATGCACTTAACTATATCTTATGATTGTTTATTTTGTGTTTTATGCACAGCTGTATTACAACAAACTTGTTTCAGTTTGGTGATGTGAACTTTTTTTTTTCTTTTTGGGTCACACCAGCAATGCACAGGGATTACTCATGCACTCAGGAATTAATCCTGGTAGTGCTCAGGGGACCATATAGGATGCTGGAAATTGAATCTGGGTCGGCTGCGTGCAAGGCAAATGCCCTACCCACTGTGCTATGGCTCCAGCACCAGTGATGTAAACTTTTAAACATTGGTAATCAGTGTTAGAATTGGTCATAAAGGAAGAGCTAGAAATCCAGTAATATAATTTTTCAAACACCTGTCTTGGTTTTTTGATGTTAAATTGTAAACAACAGTAGTGACCAAGAACACAGTGATTATAGTATACTGTAGGGATATCATTTTTAATTAATCTTTATGAAGATTTAGAATTTATTCCTTATGTTTAAATGGAATTGAGAAATAAATATTTGTGTACAAAGCCCCCCAAACCAGAGCATCTTTGGGGCTGGAGAGGTAGTACTGCGGACAGGGCTCTTGCCTTCCATGCAGCTGACCCAGGTTTGATCTCTGGCACCGTATAGGGTCCCTGAGCACCATCGGGTGTGGTCCCCAAATTAAAACAAACAAACTTCCCCCCAAACTGGGCATTTTTGCTTCCAGTTACAAATGTGACATAGGACCTTTCATCACAGTTTGAATTGAAGTAGGCAAATGAGTGAAAAAAGACAAGGAGTGGGTATGTAGGGGCAGGAGAGTGGGAGCAGCCTCAAAGACAGTTCACGCCCTGTGGACGGGACCAGGTGTACCCCGAGTGTGAGCCCACTGTGCCCAAACTCTGCCCAACAGACAGGCCAGTGTCTGTCTCAGTCTCTGTCTCCATGGGCCCTGGGTCTTACTCAGAAAAACTTGTGGTTTCATTGGGGTTTTTTTGTTTGGTTTTGGTTTTTGGGCCACACCCGGTGGCCCATCAAGGGTTTTTCCTGGCTCTATGCTCAGGAATAACTCCTGGCTGTGCTTAGGGGACCTATATGGGATGCCAGGGATCCAACTGTGTCCAACCTTGTCCATACAAGACAAATGCCCTATCCATTGTACTATCGCTCCTGCCCCAGAAACACATATTTTATTTTATCTTTTAATTTGGGCCCATGCAAAAACCTTGTGAGGGTTTACTCTCGGGGGTGTTCAGGGAACCCTGTGGTACAGGGGCTCAAAGCCAGACCTCCCGCATGCTGAGTGCACACCCCTGCCGGCTGCGCATCCTCTAGCACCAAGATTTCCCTTTCCGAACAGACACCATGGCTGTGTGTCCTGGCTGGTCCACTTGTCGTTAGGGGCCAGGTCAAAAGGCTCCTTCCTGCACTTGGCCGAAGCCATGTCCTTCCCTTCTTCCAAGTCGCTGCTATTTTTTTTTAAATTTTTTTTCCCTTTATTTTATTTTATTTTTTTTTACAGTTGTAGATTTACAATTTTTTGTGCTTTGGTTTCAATTATACAATGATCAGATACCCATCCCTCCACCAGTGCCCATTTTCCACCACCATGGATAATATACCTCCCACCCCCATCCCCCCATCCCCCCTGTCTCTGTGGCAGGGCAATCCCCTGTGTTCTCTCTCTCCTTTTGGGTGTTGTGGTCTGCAAAAGAGTCATTGAGTGACAAACATGTTCAGTCCATAGTCTACTTTCGACATGCATCTCCCCTCCTGGGAGGATCCTCCAAACATCCTTTATTTGGTGCTCCCTTCTCTATCTGAACTGCCCTTTCCTCTAGGATACCCGGCTGGCCTCTAAGTTATGGAGTAATCCTCCTGGTGCTGATCTCAGCTATTCTTGGGTATTAATCTCATACTTTGTTACTTTATATCCCCCAGATGAATGCAATCTTTCTATGTCTATCCCTCTCTTTCTGACTCATTTCGCTTAGCATGATACTTTCCATATTGTACCACTTGTATGTAAATTTCATGACTTCATCTTTTCTAACAGCTACATAGTACTCCATTGTGTAGATGTACCAAAGTTTCTTTAACCAGTCATCTGTTCTTGGGCATTCAGGTTTCTTCCAGTTTCTGGCTATTGTAAAGAGCGCTGCAATGAACAAACAAGTGCAGATGTCACTTCGACTATACATTTTTGCCTCTCTGGGATATATTCCCAGGAGTGGTATTGCTGGGTCAAATGAGAGCTCAATTTCTAATTTTTTGAGAATCGTCCATACTGTTTTCCAGAAGGGCTGAACCAGTGGACATTCCCACCAACAGTGAAGGAGTGTCCCTTTCTCGCCACATCCACGCCAGCATCGGTTGCTTTTGTTCTTTTGAATGTGGGCCAGTCTCTGAGGTGTGAGATGGTATCTCATTGTGGTTTTGATCTGCATCTCCCTGATGATTAATGATGTAGAGCATTTTCTCATGTGCTTTTTTGCCATTCGGATTTCTTCTTTGAGAAAGTTTCTGTTCATTTCATTGTCCCATTTTTGGATGGGGTTGGATGTTTTCTTCTTGTGGAGTTTAACCAGTATTTTGTATATCCTGGATATCAACCCCTTGTCAGATGTGTATTTGGTGAATATCCTTTCCCATTCTGTAGACTGTCTTTGTATTTTGGTCACTGTTTCTTTGGAGGTGCAGAAGCTTCTTAGTTTAAGATAGTCCCATTTATCTATCTCTGTTTTCACTTGCTCGGCCAGTGGCGTGGCATCTTTGAAGATACCATTAGCTTCAATGTCATGGAGGGTTTTGCCAACTTTATCTTCAATGTACCTTATGGTTTCTGGTCTGATGTTGAGGTCTTTAATCCATTTTGATCTTACTTTTGTACATGGTGTTAGGCAGAGTTCTGAGCCTATTTTTTTGCATGTAGCCGTCCAGTGATGCCAACACAATTTATTAAAGAGGCTTTCCTTACTCCACTTCACATTACTTGCACCTTTATCAAAGATTAGATGAGCATATGATTGAGGGGAGATGTCAGTGTATTCAACCCTGTTCCATTGGTCTGCAGTTCTGCCTTTGTTCCAGTACCATGCTGTTTTAATTATTACTGCTTTGTAGTACAGTTTGAAGTTCGGGAGGTTGATTCCTCCCATTTTCTTTTTCCCAAGAATTGCTTTAGCTATTCGTGGGGGCTTATTGTTCCATATAAATTTCAGGAGTGTTTGCTCCATTTCTTTGAAGAATGTCATGGGTATCCTTATAGGGATTGCATTAAATTTATACAATGCTTTCGGTAGTATTGCCATTTTGACAATGTTAAGTCTCCCGACCCATGAGCAGGGGATATCTTTCCATTTCCTCATGTCCTCTTTTATTTCCTGAAGTAGCGTTTTGTAGTTTTCTTTGTACAGGTCCTTTACTTCCTTAGTTAAGCTGATTCCTAGGTACTTGATTTTCTGGGGCACAATTGTGAACGGGATTGTTTTTTTCATGTTGCTTTCTTCTCTCTCACTGTTTGCAAGTCGCTGCTATTTTTATAGTCTGATGTTTTATAGAATCCCTTTGCATTTTCTTCCACTCTGCACATTTCTTTCCCGCCTCCAAAATAGAGCTACAGAACTCAAGCCCTCACAGTGTAATCAATAAATCAGTAGTCTATACTGCGCTGCTCACATTCTTCATTTCAAATGAACAGAGGTGAGCTGTTCCCTGCATTGGAAATTTCTGATCCAGGAAAGAGATTAAAAAAAAATAGTTGCTTGTGGCAAAGTTGGATCATAGAAACATTTGATGGTCTTCCTTTCTGTGGCCCTGATGCAGCCAGTCCTGTGTGAACAATTGCCTCTTCATTTACTCCATCTCTCCACTCACTGCCACCAATGTGCCATCAGAACCTGAGATCCAATAAATTATCTGTCCAGCACCCTCCCCATTTTTCCATATCCCAGCACTCACAAAGAACTCAGCCTTCTAGAACAAACAAGGAACTCGGGGCAGGAGCAGTAGTACAGCGGGTGGGGCACTTGCCTTGAATAGGAATGACCCAGCTTCAACACCCCCTGCACCACATAAGGTTTCCCAAATCTTGGCAGATGTGATCCGTGGGCACATAGGAGTAACCCTTGAGCTCAGTTGGGTATACCTCTGCCCCCTCAAAAATCGAAATAAAATAAGAGACTCCAGGAAAATGGCTTTTGGAGCCAGCCCACCTATCTTATTAGGAGCACTAAGAAGGAGTATTCAGTTTTTTCGGGCTGAAAGCATCTCAAAGCTTGCAGATGTCTTTAGAAAGTAAAAATCACACGAAGCCTGGCTGGGGCAGGAGGTTCTGCACAATGTGGACCTTTCTCCCTCCAAAGAGCAAGAAGTTTCTCCTACCTAGCCGAGAGCCAACCTTTGTGGCTCTTGTAATACAACCGGGTATAAGGAGCGAAGCAGATCAAAGAAACTAAAAACGGAGTATGCGGCTGAATTATTGATGACAATAGGGCAGCTGTATTGATCCAAGGTAGTTTTCTCTCAGAACCCTCCCCTCGAGGCTTCCACGGGAGACGAGGGCACAGTGGAACAGTCAGGGCCTTGGTGAAGAGAAGACAGTAACCCCACCAAGTTATCCCCTATCCAATGACAAACAAGCGGACCATCTCGCTGCCTATCTCCTTTCCTAGGAAAGAAAGAAATGGTGTATGGTTTCACAGGGAAAAAAAGGTTCTGCCCTGCCCTCCCAGATCAGGTTACTGCAGCATCAAAAAACATTCATTCCAAATGGAAGCTTTCAAAACCCAGCTGCTGTGCAGAGGGCATTTTGCCTTTAAGATCGGCTGATCTCGTTCCCCGCAGCAACATCTGCACTGCCAAGAACACAGCAGGCGATCCGGCACATGGAATGAATGAATGAATGAATGAATGAAAGAAAGAATGTGGGGAGGGGGGTCTGGGGGAGATGCTGAAGGCCCTGAGGTCATAGCTCAGCTGTGTATCTCAGCATCCCTCCTTTGCCACCTCGAGGAACATCTGCCTTGGCCATCCCAGGCTTCCTTAGAACTTCTAGTCCCTTCCACTGGAAAATAATTAGGAGCGGTGCACACAGTTCCAGACCAGCCCATAGGGAAACTTAGATATTTGATCCTTTTTCCCGAAACAAATGATCCCTCAGCAGCCTGCCAACCTCTTCAGGGCAAAGACTGTGATAAACGTCTGAAGGAAACAAAACAAAACAAAACAACTGTCCCAAGATGCAAAGTCCTTCCCACTTCCAGGCCTTGGCAACACACAACCATTTTGGGAACATGGAGTAGCTGAGGATTGTGTGTTCTATTAAGAAACAGTGAAGATTTCAAGGACTTCGACTCTGATAGGAAAAGTAGTGCTAACTGATCAGAGCTGGTTTATTGTAAGAAAAATTCTAAAAATTTGTTCCAATGAGTGTTGAAAGCCACCTCATGAACACATATTGTGGGGGCCAGATGGATAGTACAGCAGGGTGTTTGCCTTGCGTGCAGGCATAATGAGTTTGATCCCTGGCATCCCATATGATGCCAGGAATAATTTCTGAGTGCAGAGCCAGGAGTAACCCCAGAGCCTCACCAGGTGTGAGTCAAAAAGCCAACAACAACAACAACAACAACAAAACCCTTAAAAAATCCTGCCCCCCCAAAAAATCACATTGTGGTACTTATCTATTTTAGCTTTGACTAGAGTACTATCTTCCAAATAGTTGATATTTTATGAAACTATTTTTATTTGGGGGTCACACCCACTGTGCTCAGTGCTTACTGCTGGCTCTGTGCTCAGGGATCACTCCTGGCAGGGCTCAGGAGACCATCTGGGTACCCGGAATAACCTGAGTCAGCAGGAGCCCTGCCCACTGTCCTATCTCTCTGGCCCCTGCTGATCTATTGTTGAAGGTTTGCTTGCATCCTATAACTGCAGGGTTTAGAAATTGATAAGACTGTGTGGCGGCTTTAAGTGACAAATATCTTTATAAGAAAAAGCTTGCTGAGGGGCTGGAGCAATAGCACAGCAAGTAGGGAGTTTGCCTTGCACGCGGCTGACTCAGGTTAATTCCCAGCGTCCCATATAGTCCCCAGAGCACCGCAGGAGTAATTCCTCAGTGCGTGAGCCAGGAGCAACCCTGTGCAACACTGGTTGTAACCCCCCCCCCCCCCCCAAAAAAAACCAACTTTTTAAGTGCTCTAACCTGGGAATCAGCAAGCTTTTTTGTTTTTTGTTTTTTGCTCATGCATTCAGGGATTATGCCTGCAGTACTCAGGGGATCCTATGGGATGCTGGGAATCGAACCTGGGTTGGCTGCGTGCAACGCAAACTCCCTACTTGCTGTGCTATTCCTTCCGCCCCACCCATGTTTAAGAACCATGGAAATCATGTTGGGAGGGTGACTGGTTTGGGCCTCACCAAAGTGCAGGTTTCTTGATTAGACAGAAATTGGCAATGAGCTGCTTTCTTTCCATAGCAGAAAATTGTTGAATATCACTAGCCTTCTCTAAGCAGGGAATAAAAATCCACACAGCCTGTCTTCCCTCTGCTTAAATCTCTCTCCCTTGGGGAAGTTCCCTGAAGCAGCCTCTGTTATGGTAATTTCTTTCTTTTCGGGAGCAGGAGAGAAAGAAATGGAGGCGGTAAGTAAGAAGAGTCAGGTGGGAGGTAACCCAGGCAGGCCCCAGGCACAGGAGTGGGGTAGAGGCGTGGTATAGGTAAGTGTCTAAACCGCAGAGCCAACAGCACCACACGCACGAGGTCCAAACTACAATAACAGAACGCAGGAATGTGCCAGTTAGGAGACAGGCGGGGGGTGGGAGGGAACCTGGGAACATTGCTGGAAGGTAATGCTGGTGATGGGATTGTTGGAGTGTTGTACACAAGGAATTCTATTATGAGCAACTTTGTCAATCATAGTCCCTTAGGGTAGGGGATTTGCTTTGAACACAGCCAAACTGTGTTCACTCTGCAGTACCCCGTATCTCCCTCCCCCGGAGTCCCACCACCTACTATGAGTGATCCCTGAATGACTAAAAGCCTGGAGTAAGCCAGAACATCACTGAGTGTGGCCCCAAAACAAACAAACAAAAAAAGAAAACAAGGGGGCCGGAGCAATCGCACAGTAGGTAGGGCGTTTGCCTTGCACACTGCCGACCCCAGTTCAATTCTCAGCATCCCATCTGGTCCCCCAAGCACTGTTGGGAGTAATTCCTGAGTGCAGAGCCAGGAGTAACCCCTGTGCATCGCCATGTGTGACCCAAAAAAGCAAAAACAAAACAAAACACCTGTTGCCTTTGCAAAAAGGAAAGAGAATCAGGAATGAATTTTTGCTTTTGGTTCCTCTTGTGAATGATGTTGTTGATTTTGTAAGAACTAAGAGAAATGACTATGTAAAAAACGTTTCTTTGGTATCTATTGACTGATGTTGTGTCTTTAAATTTCTGGGGACATTTTATTATTTGGAGGAGGGAGTTTTGGGGCCACACCAGCAGCACTCAGGGCTACTCCTGGCTCAGTGCTTAGGGATCACTCCTGGCAGTATTCAGGGAAGCAAACGGGATGCTGGGGATTGAGTCTAAACCGATCATATACAGGGCAAGTGCTGTCAGGGTCCTGGCCAGTCGACCCCGACACACTGGAGTACCATCTCCTTGGTCGCCGGACTTATTCCCTACAGGAGAGGAAGTGGGAAGGGAAGAAGCCTCTGCCCTGGCCCTCTGCACATCCACAGACTCCCGCCACCATGGAGAAAGAACCACGGGGAATGGGGAAAGCTGGTGGTCAATCAGCAATTTGTTTATTAGCTCTCACATGGGGGTTTTTATACATCCATTTCAGAGGGCAATCCACGTGTATCACATTTACCTTGTCAGGCTCAATACAGATGTTAGTTAATGATTTGCATCTCCCACTTTGCCCCGGGGCATCTCATCTTTGTCTTTATTATTTTTAGTTTTAGTTTTAGTTTTTGCTTTTTGGGTCACCCCAGGCGATGCTCAGGGGTTAAATCCTGGCTCTGCCCTCAGGAATTACCCCTGGCTGTGCTCGGGGGACCATATGAGATGCTGTGAATGGAACCTGGGGTCAGCCATGTTCAAGGCAAACACCCTACCCGCTATGCTATCGCTCCATCCCTCATCTTTGTAGTGTGTGTGTGTGTGTGTGTGTGTGTGTGTGTGTGTCTTTTTGGCTTCTTGGGTCACACCCAGTGATGCACAGGGGTTACTCCTGGCTCTGCAGTCAGGAATTACTCCTGCCGGTGCTCAGGGGACCGTGTGGGATGCTGAGAGTCGAACCTGGGTCAACCGTGTGCAAGGCAAACGCCCTACCTGCTGTGCTATCGCTCCAGCCCCTGTCTTTGTCTTTAATGCTACACACACAGTGCAACAGTAATTAATAACAAAAACCCAACAGCTGGCAAATTACCAGTGTGCATTAGAACCAATGTTCTAAACTCATCTGGGTTCTATCTCCTGGCCATTGTAGCAGCTAATTCTGAGATACTGGCTCACTCATGCCCTGATGTTGTTTTCTGCTTTTTTGTTTTGTTTCAGGGCTATATATGGCCTGGTTCAGGGCTAACTCTTAGCTCTCTGCTCCAGGATCAGTCCTGGTAATGGTTCCGGGGAATCAAACCCATGCCAGCCATGTGCAGAACAAGCGCCCTTACCCATTGTACTATCTCTCTCCCTCGTGTGCCTTGATCTTGGGTAGGAATCCAGGCAGCTGATAAGGCTGTTTGGTAGGGAATACTTCCTCATAGCAAAGATCAGGTAGACAGACCTTTCAAAATAGCAACTTTTTCAGGGGCAAAGAGACAGTTAAGTGCTGCTAGCCAGCCAAGCCGTCCACAGATCACAGCATTAAAAGCAGGAAGGACAAGTTAGACATCCTTTTATGGCAAACCATCGAACAGTAGAGAAAACTGAAACTCGGAGACTGGAATGGGCTGGGCATAGGAAGGGCGGAAGTGAACAGCGTCTCGCCCAATAGCTGTATCTCTTTCTTCTTTATCAACAAATCACGCTTTTCCCAGAATGCTTGTGTACCCGGACTAAGCTTTTCCAGCTTTCCTTGTGGGTATGACCCAGTTCTCACCAGGGAGATGCAAGTAGAGATCACAGCATGAACTTTGGAGAAACTTCTACAGAGGAAACACTTGGGTTGTCGGTGCCTGTGACTGTACTTCCTTCCTGCTAAGGTCTCAGATCTATAATTAGATGGTCACCTCTACGAATGTGCTGTTCATCACAGGGCTAGAACTCATCTTGGGTTGGGTTGTGAATGATTTCCTCTAGTAAAGGCAATGATCTGTCAATTATTGCTAATACAGGGGGAGGGGAGTTTCCCTTCATGGGCATTACTACCAACCTTATTAGATCTTTACTAGTTTTCTCTCTCTTTTTTTTTTTTTGTTTTTTGGGTCACACTCGGTGATGTTCAGGGGTTTCTCCTGGCTCATGCACTCAGGAATTACTTCTGGCGGTGCTCGGTGGACCATATGGGATGCTGGGAATTGAATTCGGGTCGGCCATGTGCAAGGCAAATGCCCTACTCACTGTGCTATTGCTCCAGCCCCTCTACTAGTTTTCTTTTTGAAAGCAACCGTATGCATCAGCTTCTACAGAACTTGTGGGGAAGTTTTTATTAATTTATTTTTAATTCATTACTATTTATTTTGATTTTGGAATCACACTCAGCAATACTCGGGGATCACTTCTAGTGGTGCTCAGGGAGTGTATGCAGTGCTGGGAATTGAACCCGGGTCAGCTGTGTGCAAAGTGAGCCCCTTAACTCCAGTTCTATTTCTCCTGATGGAAGAGAAGGTTTTAAGCAAGAAGCCCTATAAACTCCTCATCTGAAAACCCAGCCTCCCCACTTTGACTTCTGCTGCTTGTTCCAGGTGGCTATGGGTACTAGCTCAGTGAGGAAACTTTGATAGAGAAGGAGCCAAGTTCTGGTAGAGATCTTAAAGAGAAGCGTGCAAGGAGAAAAAGAAAATGTATACCTCTGGATGTGGGGGGTGTTTTGGGGTGACACCCAGCAGTCCCTCCTAGCTATCTGCTCAGAAATACTACTGACGGTGCTTGGGGGTACCAGATGTGGTGCTAAGGATTCTAACAGGGGTCAGCCTCATGCAAGTCAAGTCAGGGCCTTACCTCCTGACTCCATCTCCAGCCCCTCTGTCTGTATTTAAGGCCCAAGAAGAGAAACTTGAAAATGAAGAGACGGGGAGATAGTACAGGAATTAGGGCACTTGTCTTTTTGTATGTGCCCGACCCCTGGCCCCCACACCCTGTGTAATTGCTGAGTGCCACCTTGGGGGCCCCCTGAGCACCCTGGATACCACTGGGCCACGCTGCACTGCCTGGTCAGGCCCTTGCCCTGAACCCACTGGCTGGGTTGGCAGATAATAAGGGGGGGGGGGACCACCTGAGCACCACTTGGGAGCTCCCCCCTCACAGAAAGAGAAGATGAAAGAAAAAGAAGAGGCACTCAAAGAGGACCCCTGGCATCCTGCACGGCCCCAATGCCAGGTCACTTCCTCCCCACATGACTAGGAAAGCATGTCTGTTTCTGTCCAGCTGTCCTTCCCTCCCTCCCTCACTCCCTCCCTCCCTTCTTCCCCACCGACCACCCCCCCCCCCCCCCCCGTGTCGCTAGTAAATCTTGTATTGGTGTCTAATCTAATTATCGAAGGCTGGGCTTGTGTTTTGTTTCGAGACAAACCCAAGCCCGTCTCGCTTTCTCCTTTTCAGGAAAGCTAAGAGCCGGCCTAGAGCGGAGGGACAGGCCAGGACTGACTTTGCTCGGGATAGACTGGCAGGTGTGAATGCCACCGCAGGGGTGCGGGGGACAGGCGGAAGGTCCACGTCTGCCTCTTTGGGGAGTTGCTATTTGAGAAAGTCTGGGTGAAAGAAAAGCACGGAGGGTTGAACTCCATCTAGGGGGCAAAAAACACCCCCCCCAACAACAACAACAACAACAACAAACCCGGCACGAATGAGTTAGCCCTTAGCAACCGTGCAAGCAAATGGTGTGGACCCTTGCTGCTAGGAATGCGGGCTTGGTTTTTTGTTTCGTCCGTGAAGGGAAAACGGACGATCAGGACCGCAGGGAGATGCAATCGCGCTTACACACTCGGAGCGCTGAACATTCAATCCTTGTCATTGTTCTCCTCGGGGCAGCGCCGCGCTGGCCCTTTGTTACCTATTGGGTTTCAGGAAGGCTGCCTTGAGATGCGGCGCTGCCGTTTCCTGGGGCTCCCCCGCACCCCACCGCCCTCCAGACCCCGGGCGCCGGCAGCCTGCTTCTTTGTTGTGCCTCCGCCTCATCCATCCCGGTGCCGTCGCGCCTCCGGACCGCGCGGGGCACCTTCTCGGGGCCTGGTGCCCACCGCTCGGGCGCGCCGTCCAGGCCTGGGCGGCCCCGCGCACCCCGGCCGGGCCGTGGGGACGCCGCGCCGAGCCCACCCGCGTGCGTGTGCGTGTGCGTCTGCATGTGTGTGTATGTGTGTGTTTGTGTGTGTGTTGGTCTTGGTGCGTCGGACCCCTGGGGGCGTGGCCTGGTGGCTCCGCCCCTTGTGGGTTTCGAGGCGCCGCCGCCCGGGTCAGCCGGTTGCCTTGAGCGTCCCCGCAGCCCCTCTACACCTTCATCTCCCCCACTTGGCCCCACTGTTGGCCCTCGATTATTTTTCACTTCTCCACCTTCACAACACGCTGGCGGGGCGCTTGGCAAAACTCAGGCTCAAACGGAGAGAGGATTTTCCTTCTTCTTTTTAAAAGAACACATTCGATGCGCCCGCCCGGGTCCTCCGGTTGGTGAAGGGGCGTGACCATGTCTGAGTCGGGAGAGATGGGTGAATTTGGCTACATCATGGAACTGCTGGCCAGAGGCAAGGTAAGTGCTGGCGCGCAGGGAGCCGCGGCCTGGGGACCCCCCACCCCATCACCCCGGCCGCTCCCTGGCGTCCGGCTGTATCCCTGCCTGCGCCCCGGGAGGGCGAGGGCCTGATCCCAACCCCCACCCCCAGGAGCCCCCCTGCGCGCGCGCGCTGCCAGCCAGCGCGTCCCAGCAGCTGTCGAATGCAAAGTAGCGACCTTTTCTTTCTTGAGCGGCAGCTCTGAAATGAGCCAAGGGGGGCTTCGAGGGGGCTTGGGGCCAGCTGGGCGACGGCGGGGGCGCAGCCTGCCAAGATGGGGAGGAAGGCCAGGCGTTGGCCAGGGAGGCGCTCCTCTGCACATCCAAGGGGGACTGGGGGACGTGACTCGCCGCGGGGGGGCGGGGGGCGGGCGCGGAGCGGGGAGAGGCAGGGTCCCGCCTGCGGCTGGAGGAAGGGCGGGGTGGGACGGGTCAGCGAGTGGACCAGGCGGCCCCCGCGTCCGCCCTGCATCGGCGTTTCCAGCGCCTGCCGCCAACCAGGAGCAAAGCGCGCATCCTTTTTTTTTTTTTTTTTTTTTTTGATGGATTTGGGAGAGACGCACCGGAGCCGGATTTCAGTCCGGCACCTGTCTGTCCCCCCCATCCCCCCCAGCCACGTCCAAACCCAGGACAGCGCCGTTGGGGGCGCCTCGCCACCGCACCACGCCCCGCACCCAGCTTGAAAGCGGGGCGCTGCGCGGTGCTTTCGCAGGAGGGACTTTGGTGGGAATTTCTCAGCCGCGCGCTGAGCGGTGGGCGAGCATCCGAGTAGCTCCCTGAGCGTTTGGAGGAGTTTGGAGAAGAGCTGCCGAGGACCTCGAGGAGGAAAGGACTCCCCGAGGGGGTCCTCGGAAAGGAAAAAGGGGGATCCTGACGCCCCGGGAGTGCACCCTTGAGACTGCGGGCTCGGAGCTCTCGAAGCACTCCACGCAGCGCGTGTGTGGTGTTTAGCTCCAGCCCCGCCCTGGCACCCGGGGAGCCTTTTTGAGACGCGGTGGGACTTCAAGCGTCCCAGACGCCCCGCCCCCAGCACTGCCCCCAGCCCTCGCCCCTTCTCGCCCGCCTCCGGCTCCCTGAAGTCTTTCTCCGGTTCTGCAGTCCCGTTATTTGCACGTTCGATGCCAGCTGGAAGGCGGAGGACAGCGCTTCGGGCTACTCCCCTCTCCACCCAGAGCCGGGGCCCGCGAGGACTCGCGGAGGGGCCTGGTTCCGCTTCTCGTTCCACTCCAGGGGCTGTCCTACGGCTCAGAGCGCCACCCGGCAGGCGTGGGGACCCCGGCCCGCGCTTCCAAGCTCCCAGCGCTCCTGGGCCGCAGGTAGGTGCCACACCCGCTCCACCCGCGGCGCCCTTGGCCCGGGAGAGAAAGTCCCGAAGGAAGCGCTCAAAGCCGAACCCAGCCGGGCACCAGCAAGTGGGGGTGCGCCCGAGAAGAGCGAGGATGCCCCCCGTCCTGAGAACTCTCGGTGGCTTGCCTCGTAGAAGGGTGTCAGCCTTGGGCGCTCACTCTTTCAGAAAACTAGAATATCGAAAGAAGGCTAGCAGCGGCCTTCAGCAGCAGGCCGAAGGGGAGAACTCTGGCCAGGGGCCCAGGACCTGCACATTAAAACTCTTTGCCCACAACGATTTCTCGGGTTTAAGTTTCACATGCCATTTTTAATTGTTTATTTTAGTTTTTTGGGTCACACCGGGCGATGCACAGGGGTTGCTCCTGGCTCATGCACTGAGGAATTACTCCTGGCGGTGCGGGGGGGCGGGGGTGGGGGGGCATATAGGATGCCTGAATCAACCCTGCTCAACTGCGTGAAAGGCAAACACCGTACCCGCTGTGCTATTGCTCCAGCCCCTACGTCATTTTTTAAAGGTGATTAAAATGTTTACTGCTGCTTTTCCTTATAGGAACCTGTTCCAAAGGGAAATTTTGATTTCAATGAATCAAATCTGCAATTAACGGGAAATCACAGTATCTTGGTGCTTTAGGACTCTGTGTGGCTGGTGTGGCAGCGAAGACCCGGTGGCACTCACAGTTCCTGAATGCCAAACTTTGTCAGGTCCCTGGAACACTAATTCAGGTGCAAAGAGTTAACACAGAGGAGAGGAGAGGCAGGAATGAATTCTAGTAAAATTCAGAAAACAGAGCAGCTCCCCCCTCACCCACCCACACAAGTGCTTGGGTCCACACCCTGTGCAAAAATGAAATCCAGTGGAAAAATGAAGCCCCAGTAGCTTGGTGGGTGCTGCTGCATTTCTCTCTGTCCAGTCAGTGCCCCCTCTCCGCCTTCTGCCTGTAGGAAACAGCATTCTCAGCTGTTTGCTCAGCTGCTTTGCACCCAGGCTGGCCTTGTGGCCTCTCCGAATGGGGAGGGTGTGTGCTCACGGGAGAGCTTACCCCAGAAACCCCCTCCACCTTTCTTGGGCGCGTGGGGGTTCAGATTAGGTGTAGCCCTCCTTTCTGCTTGAGGATTGAACATCAGCCCCTCTAGCCAACCTCATCTTAGCCGTATCTGATGAATGGGCTGACTCGGGGAGACCCTGCAGGCCGGGGAAGTCTCAATCCCCTGTAATCAACCTTGGTATGGCTTGGTTTTCTCCCGGGAGCCTGGGTCCCCTGTAGGGTTCAGGTTGGTCATGTTAAAGGGCATGCAGCTAGCTGGTCAAAGGTCTCTGAGTCCCTGAGTTAAAGGAGGGAAGGGAGGGGGCTCATATTCTACCTATGTTCTACCTACGCTCCCCCATCCTCTCCCCTTCCCTTTTTTTTTTTTCCTTTTGTGTCACACTGGGTGATGCTGAAGGGTTACTCCTGGCTCTGCACTCAGGAATTACTCCTGGCGGAGCTCAGGGGACCATATGGGATGCTGGGAATTAAACCCGGATCGACCGCGTGCAAGGCAAATGCCCTACCTGCTGAACTATCGCTCCAGCCCCTCCCTTCCCCATTTTCAAAGTTGAGAATTGACCAGTGGCTCAGTGGGTCAGCACTTGCTTGCTTGTGTGAGGCCCTGGGTTTGATCTCAGACACTATCGTCAATAAGTACCAATTATAAAAAGTTGAGAGGAATATGTTGAGCAGCATAATTTTGTTCACTTTTCTCTGGTGGCCTTAAAACTTGACAGAAGCAGGAGCCGGGGAGACAAGTTCTGAAGTCCTGAGCACGCACCTTGCCTGCCAAGGCCCAGGTCCGATCCCTGGCACTACTGGGAAGCCTGCTCAGAGCTGAGAGTATCCCCGGAGCATCTCTGGGCATGGCCCAAAGCCAAACCAACCGAACAAAAAGCTTGACAGAATTAATGCTTGCCTGGTCTCACAGTTCATCTTCTTGGGGGAGCTCTTTTTTCATTTTTTTGCTTTTTGGGTCACACATGGCAATGCACAGGGGTTACTCCTGCACTCAGGAATTACTCCTGGCGGTGCTCAGGAGACCATATAGGATGCTGGGAATCGAACCCGGGTCGGCCGCATGCAGGCAGACGCCCTACCCACGGTGCTATTGCTCCAGCCCCTAAAGAGAGAAATTAACAGACACATGGACTCTCCTGTCTGCCCTCCATAGCTTCCGTTTGTCATGTGGCCGTTTCATGTTACATGAACTTATGGTGTATTCTCTGAATAGGGGAAGTGAGCTGGCCTGGCACTTTGGGGTAACCGAAAACTCACAATCTTACAGGCGCATAGATGGGAGCAGTTTATTTTCCCCCACCATGATGGTTACTTGGATGTTGAAAATAGGCAGAGATCTTTGCCACGTGGTCTTTCTGCTCAGCCGCCAAGTCCCCTATATAATTAGTGACTGCCAAGGGACAGCCTGGAGGAGGCTTCAAAGTCAGTTTCTTTTATGTTTGTTTGTGTTGTGGCCACACCCAGTGGTGCTCAGGGCTTACTCCTGGCTGTGAGCTCAGGCGGCACTCCTGGTGAGGCTTAGGAGAACCTATGGGGTGTTGGGAATCAAACTCAGGTCAACTGCATGCAAGGCAAGCTCCCTACCCACTGTACTATCACTCCAGCCCTGAAAGTCAATTTGAACAAGCTTCCTTACATGTTACTGTCAGAGATACCGGTAATTCTTCTGTTTTAAGGGTTGGAGAGCTGAACCCAGGTCTTACACATGCAAGGCAGGTGCTTTACCCCAGAACTGCATCCCCAAGCCCTTTGTTTCATTTTTGGGGCTGTATTTTATTTCTTTCATCACTCATCTCTCTGGGCTGTGGTCAATATGAAGGATAAGTCAGAGCCCTATTTTCACGCTATTTTTTTTTTTTTACCTTTAGAAAGATTTGCTTACCTCATTTTATTTTTATCATCTTGGTGCCATAACACACTCTTTTAGAATCATGCAATGCAAATTTGAGGATAATGAACATAGACAAATTTAAATTTGGTAGCTCTTAATATTTAGGATATTTACATTTATGTTTATAGCTAGACAGTACTTCTTTTTTTCCCTACAGTTCAATAATTTACTATTTAAGCAATTTCTCGGAGTATGATGATTTGAGCAAAATAAAAGAGGTCTTGGAAAACTGATAGTGAATTTTCAAACAGGCAATGGTAGCATTACTTGGTGAATTACTATTCCTTGTACCTTTGAACATACATGAGGCACCCACAAATTCAAGAACTTTTATCAACACAATAATGTGCTTTAAAAAAGGGAGGTTCTTCGAAAGAATTGGAATTAAAAAAAAAACCCAGGTCTGGACTAACACACAGTCTTAAACTTCTCTGAGGACCAAAACAAAAATACCATCAAATGATCTGTTTCAGAAGACTCAATAGATAGTTATCTCACAACTGAAATCTAAAGTGGTTGATAATACTATGCTTGAGTCCACTGCAAAGGAGTTGGATAACGTGTGTGTTCTGGGCCATAGGGGAGCAAACAGAAGGTTTAGACTTTTGACATCCTTTTAAAATAGGTAACTAGGGGCTGGAGAGATAACATAGCAGGTAGGGCATTTGTCTTGCACACGGTCGACCCGGATTCGATTCCTAGCATCCCATATGGTCCCCTGAGTACTGCAGGGAGTAATTTCTAAGTGCAGAGCCAGGAATAAATCCTGTGCATCGCTGGGTGTGACTCAAAAAGAAAAAAAAAGTAATTAAAAACACACTAAATTTCTTCTTTTTTCCTTTATTGTTGTTGCTGTTTAGTTTGGGGGCAGTGCAGTTGGAGACTGTGGTGATGCCCAGGCTGGAACCTGGGTTCCTTGGCATCCAGTCATGTGAGCTTGCAAGTATTACTGAATTCCTGCAGGAAGATGGGAGGGGTGGTAGTGGCTGACATGTTTCACCTGAAGGAATTATGCCTATTGCATAGCTCTGTTGCATGAATACTTTATGCACGGCCCCTAATACTCTCCTCAGCACATAGTAGGCCCTCAATAGACAATCATTGTTACATCTTTCTACTATGACCACAGAATTGGGTCTTGAGACCCCTGATATCCAAACAACTAAAGCTAGAGCAGCTAGATAAAATACAGAATAGCACTGTCGTCCTGTTGTTCATCGATTTGCTTGAGTGGGCGCCGGTAATGTCTCCATTGTGAGACTTGTTGTTACTGTTTTTGGCATTTTGAATATGCCACGGGTAGCTTGCCAGGCTCTGCCGTGCAGGTGGGATACTCTTGGTAGCATGCTGGGCTCTCTGAGAGAGACGGAGGAATCAAACCTGGGTCGGCTGCATGCAAGGCAAATGCCCTACCTGCTGTGCTATCGCTCCAGCCCAAAATACAGAATACATAATTAAATTTGGATTTCGTATAAGCAATAAATGCTTTAAAAAATGCTGAGGGTCATGCTGGGCTGAACTTAGGGGCCAGTCCCAGTTCATTGCTGAAGGGTTTCCGCTAGTGGTGCTTGGGGGACAATGTGATGTCAGAGATTGAACCAGGGCCTTCTGCATGCAAATCAAGTGCTCAGCCTTTATTATTTTTTTAAGGGGAAAATACTTTTATTTAAAGGCTAGAGTGATTTTATAGTAGATAGGTACTCATCTTGCATATAACTGACCTGGGTTTGGTCCCTAGAACCCCATATGGTTCCCTGAGCCCACCGGGAGAGATTTCTGAACTCAGAACCAGGAGCAAGTCTTTGGAGTGAGGCCCAAAAACAAAAAGAAATTTTTTCTGCTTATTTAAATCTTTTTTTTTGCTTTTTGGGTCACACCCGGCGATGCTCAGGGGTTACTCCTGGCTCATGCACTCAGGAATCACTCCTGGCGGTGCTCAGGGGACCATATGGGATGCCAGGATGCTGGGAATTGAACCTGTATCGACCATGTTGGCTGCGTGTAAGGCATACGTCCTACCCGCTGTGCTATCACTCCAGCCCCAATAATGAGTTGTAATCCAGGGGCCAGAGAGATAGTACAGTGGGTAGGACACTTGCTTTGAATGTGGCTGACCCAGGGTTGTTTTTTTTTTTTTTTTGCTTTTTGCGTCACACCCAGCGATGCTCAGAGGTTACTCCTGGCTCTGCACTCACTCAGGAATTACTCCTGGTGGTGCTCAGGGGACCATATGGGATGCTGGGAATCAAACCTGGGTTGGCCGTGTGCAAGGCAAACTCCCTACCTGTTGTGCTATTGCTTCAGCCCGATGTGCTGGCATTTTAAACCACAATTTTCCCATCAGTTTTCCCTTTCTCCAGGTCTTATTGTAAGGATTTTGTTTGTCCTTGTTTTGGGGAGCCTGGCTATGTTCAGGCATGGGTTCAGGGGAACCAGATGGGGTGCTGAGGAATGAACCCAGATTGTTCACATGGTGCCCTTCCTTGGGTACTATCACTCTAACGCCTTGTTGTTAGAATGTTGATTAATCATTTCTATGTCTCTAATCACTTTTGCAAGCTAGCATTTGTACAAGCTAGGATTTGGGAGCAAATGTCTCAGGGACCAGAATGAGACCTGTTATGGGTTCCAGGCATCAGTGGTAGGGAACTGATGGCCAGCATTAAATTTTTCATTTGACTCAGAAGTGGGTGAAATTCCCCTTAGCAGGTTAAGTAGCTCATCTCTGGCACTTCTGTTGACACAGTTGGCCTCAGTCTATATCCCGAGTCTGTACACGGGCACTGCATAGACATGCATTGTACTTGCTCTTAGCCATCCTTTTAGCTGTCCTTGGATTTTCCTTTGTGACATGGTTCCAGGTGGCAGTCATCTGCTGGTTGGTATCCTGTGGTTGGATCATAAGGACATATTCCTAAGACTTCTGGCTCTTGATGCTGTAGGAAGACTCCTCTACAATGCTGCTTCCTGTACCAGCTCAGCCTTTGGAGTCTTCTCTCTGGCTCGCTCCTTCCTTCCTTCCTTCCTTCCTTCCTTCCTTCCTTCCTTCCTTCCTTCCTTCCTTCCTCCCTCCCTCCCTCCCTCTCTCCTTTCTTCCTTCTGGATCACATATAGCTGTGTTCAGGGCTTACTTTCTACTGTGTACTCAGGGATCACTCCTAGAGGGCTCAGGGAACCCTATATGGTGCCAGGGATTGAATCTGGGCATAGCCCCAATGCAAAACAAGTGCCTCACCTGCTATACTATCTCCCTGGCCACGAATATTTTTTAGTATAAGTATGTCCCCCTTATATGTCCCCCGTTGTACACTGAAACTTTAAAGTATGTATCAGAAGTTCATATTTAACAGGATATTCTGTGTTTCTATTCTCTAAGCTTAGCGTCCTTCTGTTTTGTTTTTGGTCATGTTGGGAGTTGAACGTAGGGCAGCTCAGTCTTTCTGTCACCACCACCACTGAGCCACACGCCCAACCCTGAATATTTTCTTCAAGCATTCACATAAAAGCTGAAATGGTTGGGAAGATAAGGGCCAGAGAGATAGAACAAGGGTGAAGGCACTGCATATGTGCCCTTCCCCCACAGCCCTGCCAAAAGTGAGCCCTGAGCACGGCTTGGTGTGTGGCACCAAAGCACTGTAGCACTGTAGCACTGTCCTCCCGTTGTCCATCAATTTGCTTGAGTGGGTGCCAAAGCAAAAACAAAACAAAACAAAACAAAAAAACCCCCAAACAAAAACAAAACCCTAAAACCAACAAAACAAAAAAAGGTGGCGAGAACATCAGACGTTAGTGGTGGAATGGGAGTATGGGAGTTGCAGTCCTGCTACCCAGTGCGGGAGCCTCCTCAGTGCTGCAGGTTTCCAGTAATGGGGCCTGATCGATGACAACGCACTAATGAAGAAAGAGGCTCTAGATTTGCAGCTTGAAAGATGAGGAGGATTTGGCAGGGCAGCAGAAATCTGAACTTTCTGGCTAGCTGGGCAACTCTCTCTGGCGGCTACTCCCATAGAAATGTTTTATGACAGGTTGGCTTGGCTGGGCAGAGGCTGGGCAGGGACTGACGTGTACCTTGCTCTGTCCCTTCATCTGGAATCCCCTGTACCCGCCTGCTCAGACAGATTTGCCTCATTGGCACCCCCTCACTCCCCCACACCCAGGGGCTTTCTGGATTTGGTACCCGGACTGGCCTGTCCATGATTCAGGCTTTCTGACCCAGGACAGAGTTTAGGAGTGTGTGACCACACCACCTCCCTGTCCAGGCCCTGCTCATGACATGGTCCCCGGCTGTCTGATCCCACAGCAGTCACTGAAACTTGAAGCCTGGTCATTAGGACAGAGCAGGAATTTAATCTCTTGCAGGGGATGAGGAGTCAGTGTGGAGGTGGGGTTAGTGGGATGAGTCGTGGATCATCTAAAGGGTGACGGGTTTATGTGTTAGCTGACAGGTAATGAATATTGACGTCTCTGCTTTACCAAGTGGGAGTGGTGTGTTGTTGGGTGTGGGGGAGGAGAGTGACAGTCTTTCACAGGAGGAATAGAAATGGACCTTTTTTTTTTTTAGCTTGAAGGCATTTTTTTAAAAAAAATTTTATTAGTGAAACACCATGAGGTACAGCTGTAGATTTACAAATTTTTGTGCTTGGGTTTCAATTATACAATGATCAAACACCCATCCGAAATGGACATTTTGGACTTCAACGTAGTCGATGTGAGAAGCTTCCATCTTTGTGAGAGATGAATTACCCAATAGTGTCAGCTAAGGTATCGAATAGGCACAGCTCTGATGATCTGAGGGTGTGTGTGTGTGTGTGTGTGTGTGTGTGTGTGTGTGAGAGAGAGAGAGAGAGAGAGAGAGAGAGAGAGAGAGAGAGAGAGAGAACAGGCTTCCTTGTGTTGTGTTTTGACGGCACTTGAAACAAAACTATTGAAAAAGGAGGAGGTGTTTGGGTACCCCAAAGTGGGGGAGAGAAGGGACGGCACTGTGCAGTTTCAATGGGGTAAAGAACCGTTAAAGAACTAAAGCAGGGACTGGAGTGATAGCACAGCGGGTAGGGCATTTGCCTTGCACGAAGCTGACCTGGGTTCGATTCCTAGCATCCCATATGGTCCCCTGAGCACTGCCAGGAGTAATTCCTGAGTGCAAAGCCAGGAGTAACCCCTGTGCATCACCGGGTGTGACCCAAAAAGAAAAGAAAAATTAAATTAAAGCATTGATTAGGTCTCTCTAATCATTCCCACGTGACCGTCCTTATGGATGCCAGTCTCTGCAGACGAAGGTTTGCTATTCCAGGCCCTCCAAACTAGTGTGATTCAGCAGCCTCAGGTCACACCGGCAAATGCTGGAGGACTTTCTCAGGCACATACAGACACCCCAGTTATATCCCATGCTATGCTCAGTGCTGCCCTGTTGTGCAAATGGAGCCACAGGATAAGGTGGGAAAGTGGTGGGTTGGGTTGAGGAGGCTCCTGTGGGCAGGGGATCAGCCTTGGGGGCAAGAGGGCAGCAGCAGCAAGTGGACTGGACCTTTGAGCAGCAGTCTAGGGGGGAAGGGAGAGGATGTAAACAGGATTCAGGATCCCCAAGGACTTGAAGTGGAGGAGCTGCGGAGGTACTGGGTATCTTTGGTAACTGATAGTTCTGGGAGTAGTGGGCTGGAGAGAGACTGGAGTTAGGAGATCAGGCAGCAGAGGGGTTTAGGAAAGGCGAGAGGGGGGTTTAGAAAAGAGATTTTCATGTCTGCCATCTTCTTTTTTAATGTTCTTGAAACTTGAGCCGCTTCTCCCAGATAGCAAAGAAAAGTATAGACGTGGATACCACTGGGGGTGGGGGGTGGGGGCCGTGCCAGCTTCCCGCATGGCAATGCCCGCCACAGCCTGCGTGCCCATCTGCCTTTGGGGAATGGGATATCGGGGATGGAACCGGGGTTAGCCCCGTGCCAGGCGATAGCCCTTCCCGCTGTCCTCCCTCTCCGGCCCCGCCTTTGGCAGCTCGCTCCTCGCTGTCTGTCCGGAAGGATGGAATTATTTCCAGGCCCGGAAGGCAGCGGCGCGCTCTCACCATCCACCCATCAATCTCAGGCTAATTCGTTTTCCGTTTGCTAGGAAATAAGTCGAGAAAAACTCGTCCGAGCGTGGAGGGGCAAGTTCCCGTGGCGGCGGGTGCGCGCGCTTGGACCTGGGGGGCGCCTGCAGCCAGGATGCGCGGGGGCCCCTAGCCGCTGCGGACCGAGAGGGTTTGCGGGGCGCGCCCTTGCCACCGGGTCCCCGCGCCACTTGGCTGCGGGGCTCCCTGGTGGGTCAAAAGGCAAAAAAAAAAAAAAAAAAAAAGAAAGAAAGAAAAAGATGATGCGGGGTCGGGTGGTGAGGGGGACCAGTCGGGGGCGATGTGAAGTGCTGAATCGCGCCGAAAGGAGGCCGGGCGGGGATGGGGGTGAAAACCCGGCGGGGACTTGAACCCTCTCGGGGGACCCTCCCCAGCTCAGCCCGTCGGTACGCGCTCTGTCACCAGCTCTGCGGGTCTGTTGAGCGCAGAGTTGTGCAGAGCGGGGTGCGCGGGCCCGGGGAGGGCGGCGCCTGGTCGGGAGGAGGGAGGCGGGCTGTGCGCTGGGGCCCCCCCGCAGAGCGAACAAAGCTTGGAGTCGGGTCGCTGGGGGTCGGCGGGGGCTGCGGCACAGCGGACCCACCGCGGGACTCCACCCCGGGCCCGCCCCGGCGCCGCCCGCGCTCACTTCCGCCACGCGCGACTCGCCAGGTCCGAGCCGGGGAGCGCCCCGCTCCGGCTCCGCCCCACCATGGCAAGGCCACGCCCCAAGCACGCCCCCTTAGTGCGCTTTATGCGGTTGTCTGGGCGCCCGCCCCGCCCCTGTTACGCCCCTCCCCGGATAGGCCCCGCCCCTTCCCGCCCCCTTTGTGCGGTAGGCGCGGTTGCCCGGGCGACGGCCCCGCCCCGCGCCGCCGCGCCCAGGTCTCCGCGCGGCGGCCCCGCCCCGCCGCAGTCTGTCGGAGCCGCCGCCGCAGCCGGCCGCGGGGCGGGATTCCCGGGACCGTCGCAGGGAGCAGAGCTCGGCGCGCTCGGTGCGCGATCTCGCCTGCCCCGGCGGTGCTCCTGGCCGCCGCGTCGGTCCGCTCGCTGGCCGGGTTCGGCTCCCCAGCCCGCCGTCCGGCTCCGAACCCAGACTCCACGGCCGCCGCGGGGAGCCGCCCACCCGCCCCTGCCCGGGGCCGCTCGCCGGCCCGACCCCGCCGTGGATGTCACCTGGCAGGCGGCCGTCATGGAGGGGGACGGTTCAGACTCGATGGTGAGTGGCGGCACGGGGGTCCGTCCCTCCGAGGGGCCGCCGGAGGGGCGCGTGCCCTGCGCGCCTGTCCCGCGTGGCGTTGGCGTGCGGGTCCCCAGCTCCCGGAGCGACCCCCTGGCAGGCAGGTGCCCGCCGTGGTCGCTGCGTGGCAGGATGCGCCCTGGGCGTGCGTCTGCTCCCGCCGCTGTCGGGGTTGGACGGCGTCGGAGAAGCAAAGGACCCGCACTTGTCAGTTGCCTGCCAAACCTCTTTTTTCTTTTTCTTTCTTTTTTAATCTCGAAACAGTTTGGGGGAGCCAATTGCTCTCCCCTCCCGAGTGTGAAATGAACACCGCTGTTTCCTCGTGCAATTAGCTCCTATCAATTGTGACTATGGAGCGTGCGCTTTATTTCAAGTGAGACACGAAAGGTTTTTGTTTTTGCACCTGCCGCCTGGGAGGTACACAGGGAATTAAATGTGCCTTTGAATTAATCAGGCGTGATATCCCGGTTGAAATGAGATAGGATGGGGTTTTCTATGATCCTTTTTGATGTGGACTTGTAAGGTGTGGCTGGCAGATTCCCGAGTTAGAAAAAGAAACAGCCAAAAATGTTCCATGCGGTGGGCTTCTATGGAACGTTTGTTGAAAACTGTTAAGAGGCTCTGCTTTGTAAAGGACCCTTGGATGGCGGTGCAGCCAAATTGGCTGTGCTGCTGTGTTTTGTTGGACATCATCAAAGCGCTTTGTGTTACGGTAGGCGAGGTGGGGATAGAGCATGGCAGGCATTTTTAGTGAAAAGAAGTGACTTAATGCATCCAAACATTTCTGTGTGTTTCTAGATTTGAAATGGTTGTCCAAGGCTTATGAGTCCTTTGCAGTTGGATTTTCAGGTTCAAATAGTGCACAGAGTAAGGAGCTTACCTTTCACAAGGCGTGCCGTGGCTCACTGGACCCCCAAGCACCCCATATGGTCCCTCTCTAGCTGCACCAGGAGTGATCCCTGAGTGCAAAGCCAGGGGAAAGCTGAGTGTGGCTGGGTGTGGCTTAGCTCTCCTCACGCACCCACCCCCCTTCCCTCACCAAAAGAAAATGAGATTCATGAAAATTCCAGAGATACTGAATATAGTCTTCACACCTGAAGTTTGGAACACCTGGAGCTTGGAAAGCAAATCTACATGGGGAAAGATGGGAAAACTGGTCCTCCGGGCATCCATGCTTTCTCATTGTGATGAGTCTATGCCTTCTGTGACAGCAGAGGTCTGCAGTGGCTTGGAGGCAGTGCTCTGCAGGCCAGAGCCCCAGCTTTGGGTGTGGAGAGTTAGGGCCCCAGCACCAAACCTAAAGGAGCCCCTTGAGTGCTACTGGGTGTGGCCCCCAAACAAAATGTCTCTTATTAAAAATAATGTCAGGCTTGTAGGCCAGAGAGCTTTTTTTGTTTTTTTTTTTATGGTGCCTGCTAATACCTTGTAGTCGTTCAATATTCATGAAATGCTTTTAGGTTTACGGCTTTTCCATGTGGCATGAAAACCTCCAGCACTTTACCTGCATGAAGACTGCAGCATATGAAAAATGGTCACATTTAATGCTGCAGAACTGTTAATAATTCAGCTTGTGGCCGGAGGTATGAATCGGTGGAAAAGTGCAGGCCCCTGCTTGCCAGAGATGTGGGCTAGATCCCTGCATGGCACGCGATAATTCCGTTTGTGAAGATTTCAGCTGGGCTCCTGTGCTGGGTGTGGCCCCCAAACAAAAGCAGCAACAATGAAAACCAAAAAAAAAAAAAAAACCCAACTAGGTGTTTCCATCAGAGGTACATGCTATCTCAGGTTTCCCTGCTCTCTCATCTGCTATCAGAGTCACTTCTTAGTACATCACAATTAAAGCCTTGTTTTTGGCGTTGCAGTCTTCATTTTATTGAAGTGATTTAGTGTGAGGCTCTCACTAGTAGGTTTCTTTTTTGTTGGGGTGTGGTGGGGGCCTACACCTGGTGGTGCTCAGGGCTTACTCCTGGTTATCTGCTCAGGGATCACGCCTCACTCCTGACTAGGGGAAAGATATGGGACACCAGAGATTAAACCCGAGTCAGCCATGTGCACGGCAATTACTTAACTGTCTGGATTCCTTCCTTCCTTCCTTCCTTCCTTCCTGTAATTTGTATAACTTATGATTGATGGCTTATTATGATTCCCTAGTATTTTATTTATTTATTTTTTGCTTTTTGGGTCATACCCGGTGATGCACAGGAGTTACTCCTGGTTAATGCACTCAGGAGTTACTCCTGGCGGTGCTCAGGGGACCATATGGGATGCTGGAAATCGAACCTAGGTCGGCTGCGTGCAAGGCAAATGCCCTACCCACTGTGCTATTGCTCCAGCCCCTCCCTAGTATTTTATACAAAATTTTTTTCATCTATTTCCTTTTACCTTTGACTTCTGGAGGTTGAGGTGTGGTATAAATAACATAGAATTTGGTTGTGAAAAAGGAACTTCCATTTAAAGATGTGTGTGTGTGTATGTATGTATGTATATATGTATGTATTTTGGTGCTACACCTGGCAGTGCACACGGTTTATTATAACCTGGCCCTGTGCTCGGGTTACTCCTGGTGGGGCCCAGGAGACTACAGTGTGGTGCTGGGGATTGAGCCAGATTGGCTGTGGACCTTGTCCTCTGTCTTCTAAAGATCTTTCTTCCCTTCCTCCTTCCCTCCCTCCCACCCGCTGGGAGGAATCAACCCCAGTTGAGCTGTGTTCCCAGCTTTCCGTATTCTCTGTGGACAGATCGACGTGACTGTTTATACCCAGCACGCTGCCATACTTGCCCACCACGAAACCTTTCACCCTGATTATTTTTTTTTTTTTGTCTCTGTTTTAGGTTACCATGAAGAATATCGAAAGGGAGCTTGTGTGCCCTGCCTGTAAGGAGCTGTTTACCCATCCATTGATTCTCCCTTGTCAACACAGTATCTGTCACAAATGTGTGAAAGAGCTCTTACTGACGTTAGATGATTCCTTCAATGACGTGGGGTCCGACAATTCCAACCAGAGCAGCCCAAGGATCCGGCTGGCTTCTCCCAGCATGGATAAAATGGACAGGATCAACAGACCAGGTGTGTGGTCGGAACTTGGCGGGGTGAGGGTGAGCCCCCATCCACCGTAGGGGGGGGCTTACACAAACGGTCAGTAACAAATGGGGAAGGGAAATCATTTGTGTTACCTTTTATTTTTAGACTTAATTTTTCCAGGTGAAGACATTTAAAACTAGTTAGAGGGGGTCCACCCCCATCTCAGCTTCAGCTGTCACAATAAATACCTCTTGTCTTTTGTTCTGTATTTAAAGTGGATACTGAGCACGGGTTTTGTGCTAAAACCCTTAACTCTCTCTGGTTTCAGTGACCAAAGGTCACTGAAATATGTGGGAGAGTCATGAGCAAATACACATGCAGTTAAAGGAGAAGGCTAGGGCATGGCTGGGCCTCCTCACTGAGCAAGATTTTATCCCACCTGGCAGGTTTATTTTCGCCATTTTACTGTTTTCAGTTCTCACCTGGTGGGGCTTGGAGGACCAGGCAGTGCCTGAGATTGAACTCTGGGCTCCAGCCCTCCGAACCATCTCCCAACTTCTCTTTGGCTGTTTTGAATCTATCATTTAAAATAGCTCTTGTGACTGCTAGCTAAGTTCCGCCCGAGTTCTGTCTTTCTGTCCAGCTCCCGCTGTGCTAAGTTACTCCCTGCTGGAGGGTATGTCTTTCTCATGAACATCTGTCATGGGACTGATGAGCTTCATGTTCATTTGAAGGCCCTTGGGAATTGCAGGCCAGGATGGTCCTGGAGGCCAAGGGGTGGGGGTCTTGGAGAAGGGGCCACACGTGGGCCAGGGGGGCACGTGGAGGAGAGGGCCAGAGAGGTCCTGCGCCTGGCATTCTGCACTTACTGGCCTGCCCCCATGCCTGCCGGTCCGCGGGCAGTGAAGCCCTGGGCTGTCCAGAGGTGCGCCGGCTGCCCCCTGCTCTGAGCACTGGGCTTTAGGGCCGTGGCTCTCTGAAATGGGGCTCGGAGGCTTTAGGGTTAACTGAGCCCCCCAGCTTTGTTCCCTCCTCTTACAGTGAAGGAGTAACTTTTCAATCCTGTTTTCTCTTTAAAAGAACTGTAGAAAGACTCTTTCCCCTTACTTACCTCTTATGTGTTTTTTGTTTGTTTTTATAGGTCACATCCAAGTGGTGCTCAGGACTTACTCCTGGCTCTGCGTTCAGGCATCACTCCTGAGAGGGCTCAAGGGGCATATGGGGGGGGGGGGGGGCTGGGGATTGAACCTGGGTCAGCCATGTGCAAAGCAAGCGGCCTCCCTGCTGTACTGTCTCTCTGGCCCCTTTCTTTGCCTTTCGGAGAATACCGCTGTTCTCCTCTGAGATGGTGCCTGGCATGCATTCATATCCGTGAACTGCATCCGAGAGGTTGAGTCCCTGGGTTGAGGGGGCAGGGAGACTACGTAGAGCACCAGTGTGCACGCTTTGTATGCTGGAGACCTATATTTCATCTGCATCCCTCATGCATCACGATGGCGGTGTCTCCAGGTGTGACCCCAAACCAAAGAAAAATTGTTTTTAATTTATTGAAAAGTAAAAGGAGATTGGTTCTAAAGAGATACTCTTGCTTCACAGAGATTTCTTTCTTTTGGTTTTGGGGTTCACCTGACTTTGCTCAGGGCTTATTCCCCCAGGTGCTTGAGGGGACCTTATGGGGTACCAAGGACTGAATCCAGCTCAGCCGCACGCAAGGCAACCACCTCGCCTGCGGTCCTTTCTCTCTGGCCCCTGAAACTGTGTTTTTTTCCGATGTACTCCCTATTTAGTTGAATCATGTTCTGAGGGAGGAGGGACTTAGAAACTTTTCAGTGACGACCAGGGACTGGAAATAGAGTGTTTAGTTTGGCGCAGGGCAGTGGGGGCCGTTTTGTGGCACAGTCTTCAGCGCCAAGGGTTCCCAAGCACAAGCCGAGGGACTCAGGAGGCAGTTGAACGGAGCACTAGAGAAAACAACATCCAAGGCAGTTTCTTTGGATCAGAATCCTAGCCACAAGATGTTGTTTCAGTTAGGGATCAAATTTAGACGCAACAGGGGCCAAATCAGGTACATTTGTAAAGTTGGCTGGACCCAGGTGTCATGAATACTGATGGGGGAGGGGTGGTCAGAGGGAGAGAGCCTGGAGAAGGATTCATTTAGCTGCCCAACCCCCTGGCCTGGATTTCAGTGACACCCAGCAATGCTCTGATTCACAGCGCACACAGGGCTGGAACTCAGACCTCCCTGCATGCAAGCCTGAGTGCTCACCCTTTGTGCTCGCTCTCAGCCTCATTTACCCATTCCCTCAGCTACGGGGAGGAAACCAGATGACTCCGGGCTGTGCGTTGGAGGCTGTGGAGCCCTGCAGTGACTAAGCACCTGGACCCGGCAGCTGGTAGGAAGGGCTACAGCAGGCAGGCCAGGGGCACGGGGCAGCAGGAGCACTCCATGAATATTTCTCCCCCTTCAAAACCCGATGCTGGTGTTGGTGTGAGAGCTGGAGTAGTGTGAAAAGTTGGCAGTCCTGGTTACTTCAGAGCACCTGGCCAGTTGAGCTAGGCAACACCGCCTACCCGCATCTTAAACAGCGCCAGGCCTTCCCAGATGGCGTCTCCGTGTTTGGCACCTTCATTTTCAGCAACGCATAGATAAGCAGATTACAAATGCTCGTGGGGAGAGCTCTGCTTCGGGGAGCGGGACCCCAGTTCTTCTGACCAGCCCGTATCTTCTCCAGCCCTGAAGGGTGCTCTCCTTTTCTGAGTGCCACTTGTATTAATTCACTCAGTAGATACTTCTGTGATCGCCTGGTGCCGGACATGGCTAAATGCTAAACAATCTCAAATGAACAAGATCCTCATTAGCTTTTTTTTTTTTTTTGAGTGGTCAGGGCTTATTCCTGGCTGGGCACATGGGCATTACTCCTGTCAGGCTAGGGTGTCCTCATGGGCTGCCAGTGATTGAACCCAGGTTGGTCTCATGCAAGGCAAATGCCCTACCTCACTGTATTATCACTCAGAACTTACTATTTTTGTTTTTTAATTATTAATTGAGATTCTGTGGTTTATAGTACTATTCACAATGGCTTCTCATGCAGATAATTCCACACCCATCACCGCTGTGCCCACTTTCCTCCCTCCCAGCACCCCAACTCCCCTCATCAGCTCAATTGTGTGGGTCAATTTCTTCCCGTTATTTTGCCCTTGGCTCTGTGTTACTTACTACCTTGCCGTGTATTTCAGGGCCCTCAGATGAGAGAGCTCATTCTGTTTTTATCTCTTTCTGACTGACTTCCAGACTTCTCCTTTTTCAAAAAAGAAACTGGTTAGACGTATTTGAGAAGGAAGCCAGGCAATTGGTGTGGGAGGAATAAGACTCTAATAATTACTTTGGCCATGGTTTTAGTAGAGGGATTGACTAAGGGCCAGAGAGATAGCTCAGTGGCTAGCACAGCAGGAGGCCCGTGTTTGGTCCCTATACGACATGGTCACCTTCTCCCCTCCTTCCCCCAGCCCCCAGGAGCACCAGGACTGTCCCCAGACTCAGAACTGAGAGTAGCCCCTGAGCGCTGAGGATGTGACTCAAAAACCTCAAAATTAAAAAGTGGGAGGCAGGATTAAGTAGACCTGGACCTTGCAGAGTAGCGCACGCTCTCTTTGTAAAGCGGTTGCTTGCTCGAAACATACCTTGTCTGTATTGAGATATGTTTTCAGTGTCAAGTACACACTTGGAAAAGAGAACCTATTTTTCATACAAATCACATTTTGAAATGATAGCATTTGGGGCAGGCTGGTTCAGGAACCTACAATACCAAAACCGATTTTACTCATTTTTTTTTTCTTTTTGGGTCACACCTGGCAGTGCACAGGGGTTACTCCTGGCTCTGCACTCAGGGATTACTCCTGGCAGTGCTGGGGGACCATGTGGGGTGCTAGGAATTGAACCCGGGTTGGCCGTGTGCAAGGCAAATGCCCTACCCGCTGTGCTATCGATCCAGTCCCTACTCATTTCTTTTTACTTTCTAACAGAGCTGCTGCTGGAAGAGAGCATAGTGACAGATGTGGCCATCACCGCTGTCCCTGTGTTCCTTCAGACAGCATTGCTTTGGTCACTTGATAGATCGTAAAAACTAGACGGATGCCTGGGTTTGGTAGGAAACACGGTCGAGCAGGGAGACCAGCTTCTTTCTCATTCGTATGTTGAAAGATGTGGTCTATTGAAGTCTGCAGACGCACGAAGCACAAGACACTGCAGTGCTGTCTGTCTTTTCCTGAGTTATCAGAAGCGCTTAGTAAAATAGTTTATTAAACGTGATTCAAAAAAATCAATCTGTATAAGAACTCCGTGTCATTCTCCTAAGTGCTGCCCCCACAGTGATGCATTTGGAACTCGAATTGCTTTGCTGAGTGTCTTCGGGCACCGGTGGCTCTGTCAGTGCCCTGTGTACCAGGAAAACCTGGCTCCCCGTCCCCCACCCCAAACTGTTATTTCAATAATTGTATTTTGTGCAGGACACAGTCACACAGTTACTGCTTTCTCTTTTGTTAACAAGCCGTGACTACTTCTCTGTGAAATCCAATTCTAAATCTAGCTTTCTGTTCATTGTTCCCAGCTTCCCAGTGGAGACCTCTGGGGTGGAGAGGTAGAAAATACTTTCTTGCTCATGTGGCTGCAGCAAGGACAGTCTTGTGTCCCCGGGGTTTCACAACATCAGTGGTCAAGTCTTCAAACTGATCTGAGAGAGGGAACACAATTGGCTGAAATGACTTAAAGGTCCCTGGGACTCAGTTCACGAGGAAGTTTTTCCCCTTGAGACTCTGGACAGGAGCACTGCTGATCAGTGCTCCCATTTCTCAGTGGGCCTGGCAAGATATCTCTGAAGAAAAGGCATGCTCCTGTTTATTCAGTATTACGCCCCAAAGCTTCCCATTGGCTTTGTGGAACTAAGCTTCCCTGAACAGCTGCATTTCTTTCTTTTTTTTTTTTGGGGTCACACCCAGCAAAGCACAGAATTACTCCTAGCTCTGCACTCAGAAACTACTACTGGCGGTGCTCAGGGGGCCATATGGGATGCTGGGAATCGAACCTAGGTCGGTTGCACACAGGGCAAATGCCCTACATGCTGTGCTATCACTCCGGCCCCAACAGCTGCGTTTCTGGGAGAGGTTAAATAAGCCAGTACTTTCTAGTGACTTCAAACATTTACTTCAGGTTTTTTTTTTTGGGGGGGGGGGTGCTTGTTTTTGGTGGGGGATGGGGGGTTACAGGGGTGGGAGGAATTGGGGCTTGGTCCACACCCTGGGGTGTTCAGGAGTGACCCTGGATGGTCACTTAGGGGTCCATATGTGGTACCAGAGCTTTGAGGGGCTTTGAAGTGGGGTTGGCAGGATGCCAGGCAACTGCCTTTCCCTCTGTTATCTTCTCCAGCACAGTTTTTTTTTTTAAATATAGCCCCGTCTTGGCTAGTTGCGTGCATATGGCATCTTCACGTTTGAAAATCTTTGGCATCAGAGTTTTACCATTTAGGCTTTGCCCCTTTGTGGCTAAATAATGCGCAGTGCATGTTTATCGGGAGGACTACCTGCCTCCCTACAGTGCTCAGGAGTACCCCGGCCGAGGGGCCCAGGGGCCCGTCTGCAGTGTCAGGGATCCAACCAGACACCTTACCCGCCTGCACTCACTCTTCTGCCCTGGCCCTGGCTTGTCAGGGTTTCTCAAGGCTGTGAGGGATTCTCCATGAGGGAGGGGTCAGTGGATTCCATGTTTCTTTTTCTCCACTTCACCTTCCAAGTAAAATTGGCCACTTTTGGGTGGCTTGCTGTGGACACCTCCCCCTTTGGTAAAATCTTGCCCTGAATCATCATCCCTTTTCTGTATTTCTGACCCTCCACCACAGGCCTGGAATGGAAATGACCACAGTTCCAGGAGTTGTAGAATTCCACCTTTAAAAGTGGAGGTTTTTGTCATTGGAAAGGTCAGAGCAGTTGACTTATGAAAAAGTCAGTGTTTGGCTTCAAGGCTAGTTGAGGATAAAGTTTGGTGTGGCTCTAAATTCTCGCACCAGGGGCTCACTAACTCAAAGGCACAGCTGAGTGGCAGACTGTGGAAGAGAAAGGTGGGGGTTGGCCCTGGCCAGGCCATAGGGACCCAGGCCAGGTGGCTACCAGGAGTGGGGGAATTGGTAGCCAGACCCACTGAGCCAGCTTTGGGTCTAATATAAACTGTCTTTTTTTTTTTTTTTTTTTTGGCGTCACACCCGGTGATGCTCAGGGATTACTCCTGGCTCATGCACTCAGAAATTACTCCTGGCAGTGCTCGGGGAACCATATGGGATGCTGGGACTCGAACCTGGGTCAGCCGTGTGCAAGACAAATGACCTACCTGCTGTGCTATCACTCCAGCCCCATGAACTGACTTGACTTAGAAATCAAGTCAGTATCATAAAGGCCTAATTCTCCTTTATGACCTAAGTGGTGAAGCATAATGAGGAAGGTTGGTTGCCCAGGAATCGCTTACCAGCCCGTTTGAACATTCTTGGGAGTCTGTGTTTCCAGGTTATCATGACTCATGTTCCAGCTGTCTCTGGTGTTAAAGGTGTCTGGGGAAGAGAGTCAGTTCTGCCAGATTAGTCTTCAAATAATTTGCAAAGACGACGCGCCCTCCCCCCCCACCCCCCCACGCTGCCCTTGTCTCCTTTCTCACTGGGTCACGTTCTGGAGCTGTGGTCTTGGTAGAACATCCTAAGACCAGGGCATGTTTGCCCCTACACCAGGCAGGCTGGTGGCCATTTAGCTGTGTATGTCTCTGGAGAATTTTAGCCAAGCTTTTGCCTGGACTTAAATGGTTTGACATTTGGCCGGTGGTTACTATATTAGATAGTCTTGTTATAGGAATGGAAAACATTTGTATTTTTAGTTCCCCTGTCTTGATATTTTTCTCTTTTTAAGCTTGCATCTCAGATTATCCTTAGGTTTGTCTGATTTTCTTTGTTGCCCTGAGCAAATATTGTTTGTTTTTGTGAAAACAGTGGTAGGCACATAGGGACAGATGAAGTAGATTTTAGAAAATCTCAAGAACTTTTAGTCTAATTAGGAAAATAGTGGGGGTTGATTGGTTTAATAGTTTGATTTAAGCGCAGGGTAATATTTTTGTCTGAAATTTTACTTTTTATTAAAAGGGTTACAGAAAAGGGATGCAGCATATTTCTTTCTTTTTTTTTGAGATTTCTGAGTCTACCTGCCAAAGTCTTGGTCTCCTCATGATCCAAAGCATGATTTTGTTGTGATACTTGAATTTTGTTTTAGCCCATTACTGAATTGATCACTGTTGTCAGTTCATAAGACCAGTAACAAGCAATTTTTTTTTTAAATACTGGCTGTTGAGATTAGTTATCTATTTTCAGTTCCATCACCTCGTTCCTGTGTGGAGCATGCGTTGAATATGAATTTCCATTCGTTTGAACTTGACCACTGCACACTCTCACTCTCTGGGAATGGTTTGGTTTGTGTTTTCACTCAAAATTGCCCTTTGCATGTGTTTTCAAAGTAGACGTGCCGCTCACCTCACCGCATGCCCGCTGTGCTGGGAAGTGTCTTGGCCTGTATTGCATGTTTTAAAAAAGTCATTTCAAGAATATATTATATGTAGGCTTTTCCATTTTTTATTTTAATGAAGCCACTTTGTTCTGTAGGCATTTTGAGGTCTGTTTAGAACAATGAAGAATAAAATATCTTCATGTTAGTTGTGTGTTAGTTGCATAAATAGCATTAGTTGCATAAATTTTCCATGACATTTTGCATGCCATTAAGCCACTTTAATGCGTAATGTGGTAATTGTTAATGTACATGTGTGATATAATGCCCTAGATAACCTTTTCAAACTCCTTTTCCATGACGGTAATGTGCCAGGGCAATGTTAATGTAACTGTTTAAAGACCTTCTCTACAGGAGTGGGAAACCAAGTTTAATCATTTCTTTTCCCTGACTAGAAAGCAGTCTGCCAGAAGGCTGTAGGATAAGAAATTTTTGTTTGTTTGTGGAGTTATCCTATGGCCACCAAGACTGCATGCTCAAGAGCAGGTCTGTAAGTTGAGGGCCTGTGATTTTCATCAGGCGTAGCTCCTCTGACCTCTTGTGAACCAGGTGTCAGACAGAGCTGTTCTGCGCTGGCATCTTGATTTGTTATAAATCAAGATAAAACTGGGTGAATGTAGTATCCAAGATTATTCATTGTTATGTATAAAATATACAAATATAACATTATTTGTAATCAAGCTTTGGGGGCAACTTGTGACTTATTGAATTAAGTAATTGTAGTGGTTCTTTTTTTTCTTTTCAGGTCAGAAGAAGATTTTAAATGGTTGGTCCCTCTTAAAGTGATTAGATTCTAGGCCTTTGAATGAGCTTTTTCAACTTTTGTAGATCATACTCAATTAGCTCATGATTTTGCTTACTGAATTTTCCCAGATAAAACAATACTACAGTGGGAAACGGTTTCTGTTACAGTTGTTCTTAACAATTTGCAGTCACATAGTCTTTTGAGAATATGCTAAAAAGCCATGGAAAGGTTTCACCAGAAAATATAGATAAGTGTATAGATGCAAGCTTTGTTTAAATACAATTTCAAGTAGTTTACGAAACTGTTTGCATCTCCCCAGGGCCTCTCCATGGACCTCTGGTTAGGGGGTCCAGTACTTTAATGCATCTTACTCCCCAAGACAGTCAGCCAAGACTACTGTGCTTGTGGAAATGGAAGCCAGAGTTTTAGAGCAAAATATGTAGAAATGATGCCAACAGTTCATTTTACAATTTCAGTCGATTCTAACCCTTGTAGTATTGTCTTATGATTTGTTGTTTGATTTGCCTGACTTCACATGGCTTTTGTATGGAATTTCTGTAGAATAATATAGAACAGTATACTTTGGGGCACTCTGGTGGTGGATCTGGGGAGGACACTTGCACAGATAAACAATATCAATTCAGTGTAAAATATTTTGAAAAAGAAAATGTGGGGTGCGGGGGCCAACGGCTATCTAATAACTCAGGATTGTCTTTAGTCCACCAAAGAAACAGCTTACAAAAAAGAGAAAAATATGTCAAAATACGAATTGATTCAAATGACACCACTAGAGTGTTCATTTTGGGGAGATATTTTTGATTCCACTCTTCCCAAACATACGTACGTACGTACGTACGTACGTATGTCCTTCCTTCCTTCCTTCCTTCCTTCCTTCCTTCCTTCCTTCCTTCCTTCCTTCCTTCCATACATTTCCACGCTGACCTAATTGAGCATGGATTTCCTCACCCTACAGGTTGGAAACGCAATTCCTTGACTCCTAGAACAACTACTTTTCCATGCCCTGGCTGTGAACACGACGTGGATCTCGGAGAACGAGGAATCAATGGTTTGTTTCGGAATTTCACTTTGGAGGCTATTGTTGAGCGTTATAGGCAGGCGGCCAGGGCAGCCACGGCTATTATGTGTGACCTTTGTAAACCTCCGCCCCAGGAGTCCACCAAGAGCTGTATGGACTGTAGCGCCAGCTACTGCAATGAGTGCTTCAAGATCTACCATCCCTGGGGCACCGTGAAAGCCCAACATGAGTATGTGGGACCCACCACCAACTTCAGGCCCAAGGTGAGCGTCGTCTCTGCTAAACCGGCGTTTCCTCTTCGTGTCAGGAAAGGAAGTAGGAGTCTTGCCAGTCGAGAACCTCACGCCAGAGTGGAGCTTTCGAAGCAGTTCCAAGCAATTTCAGAGCCTTCCAAGAAATTCAAACCTGCCCTCATAAGCTCTGGGGCTTGAATGTGCTGCTCAGGCCCCGTCTGAAAGATTTCATGGGGAAACAGTTTTTAATTTTTTTTTTCCCTTTTGAGTTGACCTAAGTTCTTTTAAGCAAACACAGGTAAAGACTAATATTTTTCTTGTGATAGAATATTGGGTAACATCTCAAGGGAATTTCATTTTTTTTTTGTTTTTGTTTTTGGACCACACCCGGAAGTGCTCCGGAATCACTCCTGGCAGTGCTGGGGGGACCATCTGTGCTCAAATCTGGGTGTGCCAGGTGCAAGGCAAACATCAGACCCGCGAACTATCTCTCTGGCCCCAGCATTTTCCTTTTTCATTTCTGTTTGTGTTTGGGCCACACTTGGCAGTGCTCAGGGTTTGCCCCTGCCTCTGCACTCAGGGATCACTCCTGCCAGGGCTAAGGGAACTCTGGGAGTTGTCAGGGATTGAATCCTGGTCGGCTGTATGCAAGGCAAGCTCCCCCCACCTGCTGTCCTGTCAATTCCAGCCGTAGATCATAGATTTTTAAAAGTTTATGGCTTCAACTCGGTGTTTAAAAGTTTTCTTTAAGAACTGGTTAATACTGTTGCTTCATTAAAGAACCCCTTCCCATTCAACGTGTTGAGCTTGGGTTTCATGAGTTAAGAGTTTCAGGGCCGCACATGTGGCCAGAGCACTAGAGCACAGGCCTGGCGTGTGTGAGGCCCTGGGTCCGTCCCTAGCTCCACAGTTTTTTTTTTTTCCCTTATAATTTTATTTATTGAATCACTGTGAGAGCAGTTACAAAGTTTTCGGGTTTAAGTCTCGGTCATACAATGAAACACCTGTCCCTTCACCCGTGCCCATTTTTCACCACCAAAAACCCCAGTATACCACCCCATCCTACACTCTCCCCCTACCTGTGGGGCAGATGATTTCCACATTACTTTCTCTCTACTTTTGATTACATTCAATATTTCAACACCAGACCCACCATTATTATTTGGGATTTTACCCCAACACTCAGATCTGCTGAAAAGGCAACAGCTCCACAGTTTTGAAGTGTGTGAGAAGTTAATGAAACTTTGGGTCAACAATTTCGAGTCTAAATTAGTCTTATTAATAGATATTATGAAAGATTGTTCAGAGAGAACCAAATAAATATGAATAAATATGAATGTGTCGCATTGAAAAAGATGTCTGACAAGACCAACCTGTAACCTGTTGTTATGCAAGGGCCCAATGGCTCCATGGTGAGATACAACAGTCTTCACACTCTTTCTTCTAAGGAAACATTTTTTGATCATTTTTAGCAAATCGACGATCAACGGGAGGGCCTTTACCTTTACCTTTACCTTTTTTAGCAAATTATTTATAGCAAGCTTTATAGCACTGTAGCACTGGCCTCCTGTTTGTTCATTGATTTGCTTAAGCGGACACCAGTAACGTCTCCATTGTGAGACCTGTTGTTACTGTTTTTGGCATATCGAATATGCCACGGGGAGCTTGCCAGGCTCTGCCGTGCGGGCAGGATACTCTGTGTAGCTTGCCGGGCTCTCTGAGAGAGACGGAGGAATTGAACCTGGGTCAGCCCTACCTTCAAGGCAAACGCCCTACCCGCTGTGCTATTGCTCCAGCCATGTAACATAACTTATTCAGGGCCTGCTTTAGGGGCAGGATTGAGGGGTGGTTGGGAAAATTGGAAATAATGGTAGTGGGAAGGTGCAATGGTGGTGGAATTGGTGTTGGAATATTAATTATAGCAAATCATCATAAATAACTTCTTAAAAAATAAAATTAAAAAAAGATGTATTTCTTTCAGCTATCAGGTGTTAATAAAGTGGAATTCTGGAAACCTGTTCCTCATCCTCTAGGAGCTGCTCCTTATCCTATGGCATTACTTGTAGAATGCCATTTGCATTTTGACACTTTGACACGCTGAAGAATTAAAATCTTGCCCATTAGTTTTAGATCTACGCATTGTCACAAGGACTTTATATAGTAGAAATTATTTTTAAAAAAGTTTTTTAAGTGTTCAAGCTCTCAGATCAATAGTTATTGCTGAAACATCTAATTTGTTGGATTCAGGACACCTTTTCAATGTTTTTAACACACTACTTTAAAAGAAGCCTTTCAAAGAAAAAAAATCTGCATTAGGTATTGAATGTACCTGTGATGATAGTTTACCGAATAAATGAAAAGGTGGGAATTAAATCCGAATAAACCTAAGTCAGGTCAGTGTCTCACCATTCATGAGTGAAAGCAAATGCATTTGGAAGCTCCATCATTCATAAGTTCTGGCCTTTCTCAATGACATCCCTCTTTTGGGAACTGTATGAATCATTAAGAAGTGCCTCAGGTGGTGGAGAATGGGCGCTGGTGGAGGATGGGGATCACCGTATGACTGAAATGTAATCACGAATGTTTGTAGGTCTGTAACTGTATGTAATGGTGATTCATTAACAACAACAACAAAAAGTGCTTCAGGGCTGGAGTGATAGCGTTGTGGGGTAGGGCTTTTGCCTTGTACAAGGCCGACTTGGGTTCAATCCCAGGCATCCCCTGTGGTCCCTTGAGCACCGCCAGTAATAATTCCTGATTGCAGAGTCAGAAGTAACCCCTGAGCATTGCTGTATGTGGCCCAAAAACCCAAAAAAGAAAAAAAAAGAAGCACTATCTCGTTCAGATGGTCTAAGGCCTGTCTCACTTGGTAAAACACACTTTAGTCTGACAGGAATAAATTTTCTCCCTCTTCTCACCAAATTTAAGGCAATAGTATCTATATATGTGGTGGATCATTTGAATCCTCAAACTAGAAGAGCAGTACTGATAGAATTTTTCATGTGGTTCGATGTCTTCTTATGCTTTGAGTCATGTAAAAGGCTTTAGTGATTTTCTTTTAAATTTTTAACTTTTGAGGGGTATGAGGTCAAATCCACTGGTGTCCTGGGCTCGGGGTGAGGCAACTCCTGGTTCTGTGCTCTGGAGTAACCTCCAGTAGTGCTTCTGTGGTGGATGCCAAGACCAGCCAGAGGTGTGGCTGGCACCTATGACTCCCCATGGAGTCATAAAGCAAATGTCTGTGTTTGGGGAACCTTCCTGGTGGTGGACTCCCATTGGCTGTCGTGCCAGCTCCGTGGACCTATAGTCACACTTTGATCTTTCTTTCTTCCTTAGATCTTAATGTGCCCTGAGCACGAGACGGAGAGAATTAACATGTACTGTGAGTTGTGCAGGAGGCCCGTGTGTCACCTCTGCAAGCTAGGTGGTAACCACTCCAACCACCGCGTCACCAGCATGAGCAGTGCCTACAAAACCCTCAAGGTAGGGCTTCGAGGTGGTCGGCGCCTTCCTGCCCTATAGCTTCTTAATACACCCTCATTTGCTGAGTGGCCAGAAGGTTGGAACCAAGTTACAATGTCGCTCGCCCCTGAGGGCTTCCCTGCAGGGCATTCTTGTACTGATGAGGAAGGAGGGGTGGAAGGGGTCATGACATACCCCCATGTGGATCCAGGGCCTGCTAACATTAAGGACAGGTTTTTGACAGTTGCTATTTTTAAAATATTCCTGTTGCCTTTGGGTGTCCATCTCATTTTATATTCCACAATGAGAGCAGTCCTTCTATGGACACCCAAGGACAGTAGACACAAGGGCCAGGAAGATTGCTCCATAGTTGGGAGACTGCCTTGTGAGCTGGGGGAGAAGGCAGCTAGAATAGAGACGGGATCACTAAATCAACGACGGTTGGAAGGGATCATTCAGGATGGGAGATGTGTGCCGAAAGTAGATAAAGGACCAAACGTGATAGCCACTCAGTATCTATATTGTAAACGATAATGCCCCAAAGTTGAGAGAGAGTATGGGTGAAATTGTCTGCCATGGAGGCAGGGGGAGGGTTGGAAACTGGCAGTTTCCAACTGGGGACGTTGGTGGTAGAGAATGTGCATGGTGGAGGGATGGGGGTTTGATCATTGCATGATTGAAACTCAAACATGAAAGCTTTGTAACTGTACCTCGCAGTGATTCAAAAATAAATATATAAATAAATAAAAACTTTGAAGCTTAAAAAAATAAAATATGTATCATGTAAACAAAAAAACAAAAAGATATTTGCTGTTGCTTGCCTATGGAATTTGTGTGAGCTTTTTGTTCTAGTGGGACCTTTATCAGCTTAAATGACTTCTGTGCATCAGCCTTACACACTGCCCCTTTATTCATCTGCAAGGTGATTCATGCACCTCTGGGGCCCATGACATCCAGAGCATCGACTTGTCTCTGTCACCCAGTAAAACGGTTTTCCTGCAGTTCACACGCAAGGTGGAAAGAAGACCACGTCAGACATAGAACACAAAGTACAATCCCCAAACACACACACCAAAAGAGCAAAGTACAAAAGCTATGCACATTTGTGCATAGATGCAGAGGAGATGCAGAGCCAGAATTGCAGATATATATCATTACACTTAAGACAAAAATTGACTTGCACTTTTAGTCATCTGCAAGAAAACCAGCTAGTAACATAATGTTTATTTTTTGAATTTTGAACACATCCAGTGGTGCCCCCCCGCCCCCCCCCCCCCCGGCTCAGTGGCACAGGCTTGGGGACCATATATGGTGCTGGATCTAACCAGGCCTTTACCCTTACACTATCTCTTCAGCCCAACAAAATGCTTTTTTTTTCTTTTGGGTTTTGTTTCCTATAATTTTTTCCTATAATTTTTCTATAATATTTTCCTATAAATTTTCCTATAATATTCTGAGGATGAGTTCATTCATAAATTGGCCACTCATTTTAATTTTTGTTTCTGTTTTAAGTTTTTTTGGTGTGTGTGTGGGGAGTGTACTTTGCGTTTTATGTCTACGTGGTCTTCTTTCCACATGGAGCGTGTGGATTGCAGGAAAGCCATTTTACTGGGTCATAGTGGTAAGCACTATGGTTGATGTTCTGCGATGTCATGGGCCCCAGAGGAGCATGAATGTTGTGGTGTCAGAGCACCAATTCAGGGGCTGGAGCGATAGTACGGTGGGTAAGGCATTTGCCTTGCACCTGGATGCAGGTTTGATCCCAATCTCCCTGATGGTCTCCCAAGTCCTGCCAGGAGTGATTCCTGAGCACAGAGCCAGGAATAAGTCCTGAGCACTGCTGGGTGTGTCCCCAAAGCCAAAACAAAACATAAAACCAAACAATACCAATTCAGCCAGGCCTGTGCTAACTTCTCTTTCTGCACGTTTGTGCTTTACTGTGTTCCCAACAGGAGAAACTGTCGAAGGATATTAACTACCTTCTTGGAAAGGAGAGCCAGGTGAAGAGTCAGATTTCTGAGCTGAACTTGTTGATGAAAGAAACAGAGGTGAGTGAGACAGGAGGTTGTGTTTTTTTTTCCCCCACTTACCTGTCTTGATTGTCATTTATTCATCTTTCAAACCCAAAAAGCATGAGATGAGCTAATGAGGTTTATGTTAGAGCTACTTTCCTGGGAAATGAAGGAGCCGCCAGCCCTGCACCTCTGAGACTGACCATCTGGCCTCTGGGTGGCTTGAGGTGATGATTAGTACACAGTGCAGGGAAATCTTGCAACAATGTTGAAAGAACTGGATGCAGAGCATCAATACAGATGCAGTTTCACACACAGACGCCACCAGGAAGTAGGGAAACTAGGACTAGGGAGGTTCAGGGCAGTTGTTGAAACAAGAAGGGGTGAAGTCGCTTTCTGTGATGTGGCTGATGCTTTGATACATGTGTTGGACAAGATTCCTCCGTCTCTACTTTTATGTACCTGTGCTACAGACATCCCGTTAGAGGGTGGGACAAGGTCCTTTCAGAGTTCCAAGTATGAGTGTGCGCGCAGGCACTGCAAGATTGAATCAGGGCTCCTAGACACAGCAATTCACCTGCTGTGCCCCCAACCTTGAGTTCTTGGTTTTTATTTGGGAGCCAAACCCGGTGGTGCTCAGGGCTCACTCCTAGTGGGAGCCATATGTGATGCCGGGGATTGAACCTGGGTCAGCCACGTGCAAGACAAGTGATCTGCCCACTGTGTTATCATTCTAGCCCCAATTTTCAGAGTTTTTGAATGGACTTTGTTATTTATTTATTATTAAATCACCATGAGATAGAGCATTACAAAGCTGTTCAAGATTGGGTTCCAGTCAATGTTCCAACACCCATCCCTTCACTAGTATAATTTCCCAGAACCAGTGTTCCCAGTTTCCCTCCCACCCCTTCAAGTCACCCTCAACCTGCCTCTATGGCAGGCACCTCTCTTCTCACTCTCTCTCTTTCTTGCAATTTTTATACATTTTATTTTCATAAAGTAGTTCACAGTAGTTCATGACAGATAATATTCAAACACTCACCGCACCAGTGAGCATCTTCTCACCACCATAAGAGGGGAGTGTGTGAAGGTTGTTGTATTTAATTCTGGACCCTGTATATAAGAGAATACAAGCAAGTATGTTAAAACCAAACAAATGTGTGCTACTTTAGGTACATCAGTGAGCTAAGAGGTCATGCGGCTGCAAATGCGGCCATGTGTTCCAGGAAATGCTGCATCGCTCTCTTCTGGGAGCTTTATTTTATAGTCTCTGGATCTTGGCCATTGATGAGATTACATGGCACCTGGGGCAGTTTTTGAGTGTGACTGCCAAGCTACTGGAAAAGTGGGGAGCTGGGTGGAGGAGGTCCAGTCTTGATCTGAGCAGGCTTGGAGATCTCAGCCACGGGGCCCTCATACCTGGGTTCCTCTCCCGGTTCCTTCAGGGATGAAGCTTGTCTGAGCATGCGGAGAGTGGCCTTCTTCTCTCTCTCTCTCTCTCTCTCTCTCTCTCTCTCTCTCTCTCTCTCTCTCTCTTATACCTTTGGGCATTATGGTTTGCAATACAGATGCTGAGAAGTTATCATGAATATCCTTTTACCTGCTCTCAATACTCAGTTCTTGTCCAGAGTGACCATTTCCAGCTAGTATTATCATAATGGATCCTCCTCTGTCTTAACTCCCTCCACCCCTCACCCCTCCTTGTTTTTATTCCCAATCATTGATCAGTCCTCCTGGCCCGTTTTCCCTGGCCTTCGTTGTTAGCTAAATGGACTCTGGTACCTTTGACTGTTGAGGTTCGGAGGCAGAGAGGAGGCCATGTGGAGATTTCCTCTTACTCTGTGTTGGTCCTGTGGTCCCCGTCGCCTGTGCGGGTTTGGGGTCTCTTGAAGTACTCTGTTCTTTCAAATTCCAGCTGATATCTGATTTGTTGAACAAGCACTACAGACAGGACCAGTCTCTGAAAAAGTACAGGCAGATCTGTATGTTTGGTGACAATATTCATAGCCTGGAATGACAGTATGGTGGGCATTTTATGTATTTTTTTACTTTTTGGGTCACACCTGGTATTGTACAGGGGTTACTCCTGGCTCTGTACTCAGGAATTACTCCTGGCGGTGCTCAGGGGACCATATGGGATGCTGGGAATTGAACCCGGGTTGACCGCGTACAAGGCAAACGCCCTACCTACTGTGCTATCGCTCCAGCCCCTTTATGTATCTTTTTAAATTATCAAACCTCTGCGGTTTCTCTGGATCCTGGGTTTTAGAAGTAGAACCTGAAGCTAAGTAATTTATATAAGGTTACACAGGAATCCATTACGGTTTACTTAGGTTAATTTGAAGAGAAGACATTTAAATCTCTGTGACTAACTTAAAGGCTAGAATTGTTCAGATTTTGTTTTTACTAGCTTAACTTTTTAAAAGAAATTAGTATAAGGGTGGGAAGTATCAAAATGTCCAGGATAAGAAATAAATTAAGAAATTTATAACCATTTACCTATGTCTCTAATTCAGTCAGTTCATTTTTGCTATTCTTGGTGTACACATGAAGTTTGTTTTCCTTTTTTTTTGGCATGTGTGTTTTTTGGGGGGAGTGCCACACCTGGTAGTGCTCAGGGCTTCCTCCTGGCTCTGCACTCAGGGATCACTCCTGGTGGGGTCCAAGGGACCCCGAGGGGTGCCTGGAATAGAACCTGGGCTGGATCCGTGCAAGGCGAGCGCCCTGTCTGCAGTCCATCCCTTCAGCCTGAAGTTTTTTGGTTCCGTTTTTAGATTGGATAAATTATTTATTGCTGGACTTTAGTGCGAATAAGCTCACAGAAATTAAAGTATTAGAAAATTACCAAGAATGCCTTGATAAAAATTGTTCACTATTCTTTGTGATGTGAGGCCAAGTCATAACTCTGCAAGCTTTTTAACGTCAAAGGTGTTTCTCTTTACAGTATCTGAGCTGGTTCTATCGAATTGCGGTTTTGTGGCTATCTGTACGTGAAAGATAATGTAGAAGTTCAGGGTATCGCTGATGAGGCCATGCTTTGTTTCGTAACAGTGTAATGGAGAGAGAGCTAAAGAAGAAGCCGTTGCACAGTTTGCAAAGCTCCATGGGCTTCTGGAAGAGAGGAAATCATCTGTCTTGAAAGCAATTGATGCGTCTAAGAAACTGAGATTAGACAAATTCCAAACTCAAGTGGAAGAATATCAGGGGCTTCTTGAGAACAGCGGACTGGTGGGCTACGCTCAAGAAGTGCTGGAAGAGACGGATCACTCTTGTTTTGTTCAGACAGCGAAACAACTCCACCACAGGTATTGCGAGCAGGTCCACTTAACACCCTCTGGCCTGGCACCAGACACTGCGCGCGTGTGGTTCATACTGGGGTGTGTGGTCCCATTACTTTCTCACCTTCGTCCCTCCAGCTTCTGTGGGAGTAGCATTTTCTTATATTCCTCAGGGGTTACTCCTGGCGGTGCTCGGGGGACCATATGGGATGCTGGGGATCGAACCCAGATTGGGCGCATGCAAGGCAAATGCCCTGCCCACTGTACTATCACTCCAGCCCCTCATTTGGCTTTTTAGAATCCTTTTGTTGTTGTTGTTATTGTTTTGGGGGGCACACCTGGTAACACTCAGGGCTTACCCCTGACTCTGTGCTCAGAGATCACTCCTGGTAGTACTTGGGGGACCATAGTGGGTGCCGGGGATCGAACCTGGGTTGACTGCCTGCAAGGCAGCCTCCCTCCCCACTGTACTACTGCTCTGGTTCCTAGAATCTCCTTCCTTAAACTGTATTTGTCTGCAGGATACAGAAAGCCACTGAGTCTTTGAAGAGCTTCCGGCCAGCGGCTCAGACTTCATTTGAAGACTATGTTGTTAACATATCCAAGCAAACTGAGCTGCTTGGAGAACTGTCCTTCTTCTCCAGTGGTAAGTCGTCCTTGGGATGTGACCCAGCGCTGTAGGGGGCATTCCCTTCAGGAGAATCTTCCAAAGCATCCTCCTCGGGCGCCCAGAGCTGTGCAGCTGGACCCATCCTCTGTCTCTGCATCACTGGGTGTTTCTCCCTTCCCTCCCTTGGTCAGGGTGCAGGCAGGTCTGGGAGCATCCCCTGGGGTGAGTTTGAGCTTGTGCCCCTCACCAGTGGGGTGTGCAAGACAGTACAACCCCTGGCCGGGGCTTTGGCTCACACTTTGCTGCTCCTGGCTCTGAGCCCCCTCTGGCGAAGGTCAGCGGTGACTCCGGAAACTGCCCTCAGTCTCCGGCTGGACTCTGAGTCAAGGACATTCGACCAACCAAAGCTAAAGCCTGGTGGGGATTACCATCACCTCTTTTCTTTTTGAATCGGCACACACAGCCCCTTAAGGTACAACTGGGGCCAGCCTCTTGTTGGCACGTGCAGGGTCACCCTTGCGAGGAAGTGGTCCTCCTCCTGTTGTTCTAGAAGGCACGCTGAGACTGTTTTTTTTAAAAAAAAATACCCAGGCCAGTTTCCTTATGAGTCAAGTTCCTCCTTCCTCCTAAATGGTCTGTGGGAAGGAGAGGCTAGAGGTGGCTCATTCCAGACCAGCCTGGACAGCGTCAGAGGAGAGGAAGGCAGGGGCGAGGGCTTCTCCCAGCCTTCCACTGATGCTGCTCTCATTTTTCCCCCCCTAAGTTCACATTAAAAATATATGTAGCGGATAGGGCGTTTGCCTTGCACGCAGCCAACATGGTCGACCCGAGTTCGATTCCTCCGCCCCTCTCGGAGAGCCCGGCAAGCTACCGAGAGTATTTGATATGCCAGACACAGTAACAACAAAGTCTCCAATGGAGATGTTACTGGGCCCGCTCGAGCAAATCGATGATCAACGGGAGGGCCTTTACTTACTTACTTACTTACTTACATATCTGTATCTATATAGTTCATCTGTTTGCTCAAGCGGGCACCGGTAACATTTCCATTATGAGACTTGTTGTTACTTTGGCATATCGAATACGCCATGGGGAGCTTGCGAGGCTCTGCCATGTGGACGGGATACTCTTGGTAACTTGCCAGGCTCTCCAAGAGGGGTGGAGGAATTGAACCCGGGTTGGCCACATACAAGGCAAATTCCCTACCCACTGTGCTATGATCTCCTTTTCTCTGTTACTCTGTCACTGCTTGGTTAGGGACTTGCACCCAATAGTACTGGGGATCGAACTGGCATCAGCCATGGGCAAGGTAGCGCCTTGAGCCCTGTACTCTCTCTCCAGCCCTAGTGTGTATTTGGTGTGACTGTCAGGTTTCCTGGTGGCACTGGGCCAGTCAGTGCTTGAATGCACTGTTATAGACTCATACAGGCCTTGCTTACTGTATTAGGAGCAGGGCATAAGGAGGGAGATACTTAGCTGCCATTTTCTGTTCTTCCTGATCTGAAGCAAGTGTGTGTGTGTGTGTGTGTGTGTGTGTGTGTGTGTGCGCGCGTGCATGCATACTCTTCTGTAATCTGTGGAACTTTTTATTTGCACCACACGGCAGTGCATCCCTGTGGAACTCATTCTGTGCAAAGGATTATGATACGCACTAAGGCTTACTTGATATTATAACAGTATCTCCAATAGAAAAAAAAAACGGGTTTCTGGAAATAGAGTTAAATGGTGATGCAGCCACGTAGCGAAATATGCTACCAGGGGAGAAATAATGGCAGGGTCTCAGCAGAATTCTTGCAATAATTATCTTTTGAGTTCCTTAACTTGGAGTTTTTCTGTTTTCTTTCTTAAAAAGGTTAAGTATCTTATTTATAATAAGAAAAACTCATTTACATTGCCTAGCAACTCTGGAAGACAAATGGAAATTAATAGCTTTAATGCTTCATTGGAGCTTGTTTTACTTAGCAAACTTAGAATTAAAAATACTAGGAGCAAGAGAGGGAGAGAGGGCTGGAGTGATAGTATAGCAGGTAGGGCATTTGCCTTGCATACTGCCGACCCGAGTTCAATCCCTGTCATCCCATATGGTCTCCCAGCCACCACCAGGAGTAATTCCTGAATGCAGAGCCAGGAGTAACCCCTGAGCATTGCTGGGTGTGACCCCAAAAGCAAAAAAAAGGGGGAGAGAAGGAAGGAAGGGAGGACAGAGAGAGGGAGGGAGGGAGGGAGCAGAAGGGTGGGAGAGAGAGGGGACAGAGAAGAGAGTACAGGAGACACTTGCCTGGCATGTGACCAACCCAGTTCAGTCCCTGTCACCACACAGGAAGCACCTCTAGGTGTCACTCCTGAGCAGAGCCAGGAACAGCCCTTGAGAACTGTTAGGTTTCACCCCAACCTCCCTACCCCCACCCCGCTTGCCCAAATACTTACTAAAATAAGTTTGTTCATGGCATAAATGATTTCCGAATCCAGAATTTGTTATTCCGTAGATAGATATTGAAAGCATAGGGGCTGGTGAGATAGTGTGGCGAACGGGGCACTTGCCTTTCACACAGCTGACCCGGGTTCAATACCCATTACCTTATATGGCCCCCTGAGCCCTGCCATCAGTGAGCCCTGAGCATAAGCAGGTGTGGCTCAGAACCAAAACCAAAACCAAAACCAAACAAAAAGAAAGGAACTGACATCATATGGCTAACAATTAACCTTGTTTTTAATAATCAGTGATGAGAGGGGGCTGGGGAATGATGATAGGACAGCAGGTAGGCAGCTTACTTGCATGAGGCCAATCCAGATTCGATTCCTGGCACCCCATTTGGTCCCCTGAGCACTGCCAGGAGTGATCGCTAAGTGCAGAGCCAGGAGTAAGCCCTGAGCATGGCAGGGTGTAGCCCCCAAACCAAACGAAACACCCAGCATAGTGACTATAGTGCTGAAAGCCCTGTCTTTGTGTGTGTGTGTTTATATTTTATATTATAAATGCATTTATACTAATTAAAGGTTTCTTTTCTTTTTTTTGCTGGGGGGGTGGGTGGGAATGAGGGGTTTGGGTCACACCTGGTAGTACTCAGGGATGTTTCCTGGCTCTGTGTCAAGACTCACTCTTGCTGTGGCTTTTGGGGGATCCTATGTGGTACCAGGAATCAAACCCAGGTCAGCTGTGTGTAGGCAAACGCCTTGCTGGAGCGATAGCACAGCGGGTAGGGCGTTTGCCTTGCACGCAGCCAACATGGCCGACCCGAGTTCGATTCCTCTGCCCCTCTCGGAGAGCCCGGCAAGCTACCGATGTATTCGATATGCCAGACACAGTAACAACAAAGTCTCCAATGGAGACGTTACTGGGCCTGCTCGAGCAAATCGATGATCAACAGGAGGGCCTTTACTTTACTTTTACTTCTTTCCAGCCCCATCCCCCCACCCTTTTTTTTTTAAAAAAAAAAAAAACCCAGTTGTAGTAAGAACACTAAGAGGTTTAACTTCCTTCTTTTTTTCCTCTTCTGTTTTCAGTGCTGGGGATCTAACAGGACCCCCAGTGGGTGTGGCCCGAGCACCCCTCCCCCATACTCCTGCCCCTCCATGTCCCACTCAAGTGCTTTGGGACTGCAGATCTTGAGAGAGCTGCTTCCTGCTCCGCTGACATTCGATTGCAGTTGATTGATAACCCCACTCCGCGACACCGCCTGACCCGGGCACCCCCTGTTTGAGTTACTGCATCTAAGCGGACTCATGCAATGAGCCTGTGTCTGATTCTCACCATGTACCAGCATAGCCTCCGTGTTCATCTGCATTGTGGCAGATAAAAGGATAGCTTTTTTGTTTTCATTCTTAGACAAGGTTATTATAGAAAATTCCTGGGCACGATGGCCGCTGTCAGGTATTATTAGAACATCATTTTTTTTTTATCGTGAACAGATTGAGGCTCTGAAGTAGTAGTATTTTATTTTATTTACTTATTTTGGCTTTTTGGGTCACACTGACAATGCACAGGGGTTACTCCTGGCTCTGCACTCAGGAATCACTCCTGGCGGTGCTCGGGGGACTATATGGGATGCTGGGAATCGAACCTGGTTGGCTGCGTGCAAGGTAAACCCTACCCACTGTGCTATTGCTCCAACTCCAGGTAGTAATATTTTAACATTGTTTCCTGTTTGTGGATTTTTTCCCCCCTAGGCATAGATGTGCCAGAGATCAATGAGGAGCAGAGCAAAGTGTACAACAATGCTCTGATCAGCTGGGACCACCAGGAGAAGGATAAGGCTGATAACTATGTCCTTGAGTACCGGAAGGTCACCAGAGATGATGAAATGCTATCCTGGAATGAGGTCGAGGTGCTCGGCACCAGCAAGGTCATCTCAGACCTGGAGAACAACTGCCTCTACGCCTTCAGGGTCCGCGCCTACAAGGGCTCCATCTGCAGCCCCAACAGCCGGGAGCTGATCCTTCACACACCCCCCGCGCCAGGTACCGTGAGCGTGGGAGTTGTATTTTATGTTTTGATTTTTTAAAACATTTTAAATTAAAAAACAGCGATTGACAAAATTACTGTTAGCGGGGCCTGAGCAGTAGTACTGCAGGGAGGGCGTTTGCCTTGCACACCCTGGGTTCGAGCCCCAGCATCCCATAGGGTCCTCTGAGTACCTCCAGGAGTAATTCCTGAGCATTGCTGGGTGTGACCCAAACAAAAACCAAACAAAACCAAAACCAAGTTACTGATAGTTGAGATTTAGTCCTACAGTGACTCAAAACCACTCCCACCACCAGTGTCAGCTTCCCTTCAACATGGTCCGGAGTCCCTCCCCATCCGAGCCCCCACTCCACCCTGCCTGGCCCCTTGTTCCAAGTTCCAGTGGTTGCCGCTTAGATCTCATACTCTCAGTGTTGCTGAGTCTGTGTTCTGGATCTCTGGCTACCCCCTCGCCCATATCATTGGTATCACTGAAGCCCTGATGCCTATTGGCCCAGTGCTGCTTGTGCTTTTAACTTGGGGAGTTTCACGGATCACAGTCCTCCCATTGTTCATCGATTTGCTCGAGCGGGCCCAGTAACGTCTCTATCATGAGACTTGTTACTGTGTTTGGCATATCGAATACATCAGGGTAGCTTGCCAGGCTCTGCCGTGAGGGGGAGATACTCTTTGTAGCTTGCCGGGCTCTCCGAGAGGGGAGGAGGAATCGAACTTGTGTCGGCCATGTTGGCTGCATGCAAGGCAAATGCCCTACCCGCTGTGCTATCGCTCCAGTCCTGGGGAGTTTTAAAGCCATAAAATCAGTCATGTTGGGGAAAAGAGGAATTCCGTCCCCCTAGTCTTCCCCTCCCCCCCACCACTCTGGGTTCTTAATGGTTAAATAATCAACAGACATAGTAAGGCAGGAACAAACAAAGGATCTGCCTATGGAAACTACACAGTAAAGAGGATTTCTCTCTTCTCGTTTGGCCAGTGAGGCCCAATGAGGGTTCTGTCCCCTGAGCTGAGGAATCGGGAGGTGGGGTTCAAGGAGAGTGAAGGGGACCCACACGAGGAGGGGGCGATTCATACGCCAAGGTCATAGGTCAGATGTTGTTGTAGCTTCCTCTCTCTCTCCCTTCCTTCCCTTCCTTCCCTCCCTCCCTTCTTTCCTTCCTTCCTCCCTCCCTCCCAACATCCCTTGCCTCCCTCCCTCCCTCCCTCCCTCCCTCCCTTCCTTCCTTTCTTCCTTCCTTTCTTCCTTCCTTTTTTCTTTCATTCAGGGCTTTCTCTTGGCTGTGGGCTCAGGGTGGGGACCCTAGGAAGTACAGGGGATAGAATCCGGGTCAGCTGCAAACACATTATCTCTGGAAACCTACTGCCCCAGCTCCTCATTTTTATTTAACCTTGGAGTTAGTTAAGGGAGTAGTGGAAGTTTCCAGTGACTAACCTCGACTCTGAATGATCCACAGGTGACAGGGGAACCTCGGGTAGGGCCTGTCCTAATCCTGGGAGCGCCATCTACAGCAGAGGCCCTGATGTCCGTAACGAATGCAGAGTCTCTGAGAGAGTCCAGCAGTGTTCATGCTGGGCCACAGATCCAAGCAGGCTTTCCTGCCCCTTGGGGGCTGAGAGCAGGATCCCGTTCTTTTCACGGGGGATATTGGAGAATAAAAAGGACAGGAAGACTTCCCAGCACCTTAATATGGGATCAGAACAACATGCCCATTTCTTGGTCCCTTTCCCATAGTGTCACGCTACACGCAGACATCAGACCAGTTCCTAGGAAGTCTCTCCCACAGGTTCTGGGGCAAGATTCCCAGTTCTCATTTGTATGATGACACGGACTCACTGCTGAGCTCATCATAGTGGCTCGGGCACCTTTTCTTTCTTTCTTTTTTTTTTTTTTTTGGGCACACCCAGCGATGCTTAGGGGTTACTCCTGGCGCTGCACTCAGGAATCACTCCTGGCAGTGTTAGGGGGACCATATGGGATGCTGGGAATTAAACCCAGGTCGGCTATGTGCAAGGCAAACGCCCTACCCACTGTGCTCTTGTTCCAGCCCCTCAGGCACTTTTTCTGACTCGGCCAGGGATGTCAGGGTTGCTTCCTGCCTGCCCAGTGCTTCTACTGCCCAAGCCGAGGCTTGGCCAGGGCCCTGGGCGCTGCCCACGCCAGAGTCTTGGGGACAAGAGCACGCGGTCCCTGAATGTGCAGTGAGCTCTGTGAGCTGTGGGGCCCTCCCCGCTCTCAGATCCCTTTCCTCCGTCTGTTTTTAGTGACTTCTGTCCCCGTTTTTTGTACTCTGTCCCTTTCCTTCCCCTTTTGGCCCAAACTGTACTGCCTGCATTTTGTTTCTCCCGCACGCTGTAGCCTGTTGAGCCATGAAAGGAAACACGCCAAGGATTAGCTTCATTATTTTCCTTGACTCTTATTATTAAAATGCAGTGGAGCTCTTCAGGGTGGACGTGTGCATGATGAATATTTGATGATCTTTGCTTCCTCTCCAGTCTCGGGGCTAAAAGTAGAAGAGAAATCTGGAAGTAGCTGCTCTTAGTCCCTGAGAGGAGGAGGAGGGGGGAAGGAATGCGGAGGAGGAGACTTTTGAGATGGCAGGGGGGTTTCAGGACAAAAGGCATGGCCAGGGGCCTGAGACAGCGTGGGGATGCTCACCCCAGCCTTGCATGCAGCCCACCCAGTTCCATCCTAGCACTGCAGGTAATTCCTGCCCCCTGCCAGGAGCCACCCCTGAGCACTGCTGGGTGTACCTGCCCCCCTCCCCCCCGCAAAAAAAGCCAATTTTAAAAAAGGCATTATCAGGAGGAATAAGCAGCCTGTGAGTGGAGTGTGGTCTCACCTGGCTTTTCTGTTGTGCTATGATGTGCTTCGCATGGACTGTGGCATTAGCTTATTCACAGTGTGGTCCAGCTGTGGTCACCAGTGGCCCTCTCAGAACAGCCCCTGGGCCCAGACCATAATTCATGCTCGTTATAGAGTAATAAGAAGAATAATAGTCAGGCCTCTCTTCACCAGAGCCTGTTGGTAGCCCGCTCTGCCTCTCTGACCTTGCCTGAGCTGGCCACCTTGCATCAGTGTCCTTCTATGACTCGGTTTCAAGATTGATCCAGGCGGTAGCATCTAGCAAAGCTTCCTTTGGGCCGACCCCATTTTCTTTATCCATCCCTTGCCCATGAGCTTTTGGGTGTCTCCCTCTGCTTTGGGGGCTGGTAGCCAGTAGAAGTTTCATTCGTGTGTTGTCAGTGTTCCCCCCCAAGCTGGAGTTGAGGAGGTGAAGGTGTAGGTCAGAATCTAGCTGGGTGCTTGGAAAGGATCACAACCAGGTTTTCCTGAACTTAGAACCTTTGAGCCTCTGCTTGTGTATTGATGTGTGTGTGTACATTAATAATATACATATATTATACTACATACTTTTCTTACGTCAGCCATTTTTGGTCAGTCTTTAGAATTACCCTTTCCTGAATTTGGAACACATTTAAGAAACGGTATTTTTTATGAAAGTGTACAAACTCCACTTTTAGAAGAAAAGGGACAGATCCAATTCTGTAAAATATTTAAGATAGATTTTCCAATAGTGGCTTTAAGGAACTACATGAGTAAGTTTTATCTCTTTAGTTATTTTTTTTGGGGGGGGCCATACCCAGTGCTGCTCAGGGCTGACTCCTGGCTCTGTGCGCTCTCGCTCTCTCTCTCTCTCTCTCTCTCTCTGTTTCTCTTAATTTATTGAATCATCATGAGACACCAAGTTACAAACTTGTTCGTTATGGAGTTTCCATGGTACAATATCGGAACATCCATCTCTCCATGAGCATCTACTTTCCTCCACCAATATCAGGGATCACTCTAGGGGGGTTCGAGGGACCATGTGGGATGCTGGGGATCAAACCCAGGTTGGCCATGGACCAGGCAAGCACCCTGACCACTCCGGCCCCTCCGTTTTCTCATTCTCCAAATTCAAACTATAAACTTTCTTCCACTTTGGAGAACTTGGATGGCTTCCGGCAGTTATTTCTTAAGTCGGGGCTTGGGCATCATTTCCGGGCAGCATCATGACCTGACCCTTTGTGTCTCCTTGGTCTTCTTTCTGGGGAGGGCCACACCTGGTGATGCCCAGGAACCCACTCGGGGACCATGTAGGGGGCTGGTAGTGAGGCCTTGGGCGAGGTGAGCACTTGACCTGGACCTGCTGTCCTATGGCGCTGCCCCACCCCGCTTCAGGCCTTTTCATTGGTGAAGCTTGTTCTTGAGTTGTGTTTTCCCCACTAACTCTGAGCTCCGTGTGCAGTGTTCAGCTTCCTGTTGGACGAGAAGTGCGGCTACAGCAGCGAGCACCTGCTCCTGAGCCTGAAGCGGGACCGTGTGGACAGCCGTGCCGGCTTCAACCTGCTGCTGTCGGCTGAGCGCATCCAGGCGGGTGCCTACACCAGCCTGGACTACATCGTGGGCGATGTGGGCATTGCCAAGGGGAAGCACTTCTGGGCCTTCCGCGTGGAGCCCTACTCGTACCTGGTCAAGGCAGGCGTGGCCTCAGCTGAGAAGCTGCAGGAGTGGTTCCGCTCTCCATCTGACTCAGGCAGCCCCAGGTATGGCCCCCGCCACCTTGGACCTGGTCATTTGCATTTGGGGTTTTCTTTTTTTCTTCTTTTTTTTTTTTTTTTTTTTTTTTGCTTTTTGGGTTACGCTCGGCAATGCTCAGGGGTTCCTCCTGGCTCATACACTCAGGAATTACTCCTGGCGGTGCTCGGGGGACCATATGGGATGCTGGGAATCAAACCTGGGTTGGCCACGTGCAAGGCAAATGCCCTACCTGCTGTGCTACCACTCCAGCCCTGGGTTTTTCTTGTATTCAGACGCAATGTCCAGCTCAGGCCTAGAGTAGGGGCCTGGCACGTGCTCAGGCCTGAGCTTGATCCCCAGCATCACCCCATCCCGCTCCACCCTCCCCCAGGGCTGCCTAAGGGCTCCTGAGCCCCAAGCCCCTCAGTGCTGGGCCGAGCAGGGCTGCAGTGGCCTCCAGCCCGCTCCGACAGCAGTGACCCTTCAGTGAGTGGCCTGGTTCAGCCCAGTGGGCCCCACCACTGGCAGGGACACTCAGGCGGAGGGTTTGTGGCTGAGATGGGGAGTCGGGAAGGAGAGAGGGAGCTATCCACTGAGGAAGTGGGGTCTGCCTTAGGGCACCCAATGGTTGGGATGCCGCCTCGCAGTTGCACACAGGGAAAATCTGTCTCATCAGCTTCCTGAGCCATGTGGTCAGGCTAGGGAGAGAGCACAGGGCCTTGCGCTCTGGCCTGGCGCAGAACCAGAAGCAAGACCTACACACACCCACTGGGACCCAGCCATCCCCAACCACCACCCCGAAATTCAGATTTTCAAGTCTGATAGGGAAAATTTTGTGCCTAAAGATGAGAAATCAAAGGAACTTTGCATTAAGACTCTCCGTAAGCTGCTGCTGTTTTAGGATTGAGGGACGGAAACCGTCACCATCTTCCATCACGCAGAAATCTTGGAGAAGGAAGTACTGCTTCTTGTTCCTTATAGGAGGTTGAAATCTGCTTTTCCTCTTGCTGTGTTGTAGTTCCCGTTTATTTTACTTAACCAGTGAAGTGATCCTCAGATTACAGTCCATAGAAGTGAGCCTCAGATTATAGTCCATAGATGTCTTTTTTTAAAAAATATTTTATTTATTTATTTATTTGCTTTTTGGGTCACACTTGGCAATGCTCAGGGGTCAGTCCTGGCTCATGCACTCAGGAATTACTTCTGGCGGTGCTCGGGGAACCATAAGGGGTGCTGGGAATCAAACCCGGGCCAGCTGCATGCAAGGCAAACGCCCTACCCACTGTGCTATTGCTCCAGCCCCTAACGCCATATTTTTTTAATTGCAAGGTGATTTATAATTCTCTCACTTGTTTATATATTGAGGTAAATACCTGGATTACGTTTTATGTCATGATATTTGGGGACGAGTCTGTGCTATCATTCAAACTGGCAACATGCTGCTGTCCTTTTTCTTTCTTTTTTTTTGGCTTTTTGGGTCACACGCGGCAATGCTCAGGGGTAACTCCTGGTTCTGCACTCATGAATCCAGGTCATTCCTGGAAGTGCTCGGGGGACCATACGGGATGCTGGGGATGGAACCCAGGTCAGCCGTGTGCAAGGCAAATGCCCTGCCTGCTGTACTATTGTTCTGGCCCCTGTCCTTAATGGTTTTTGATTGTTTACCTTTTAATCCATTCATTTTTGATTGATTAGGTTTTAAACAAATCACAGGGTTCAAACCAAGGGCTCATAATGAAGGCTGGTGCTCTACTTCTTTTTTTTTTTTTCTTTTTGGATCACACCCAGTGATGGTCAGGGTTTATTCCTGGCTCTGCACTCAGGAATTACTCCTGGAGGTGCTGGGGGACCATATGAGTTGCCAGGGACTGAACCTGGATCGCCCATGTGCAAGGCAAACACCTTACCCACTGTACTATTGCTCCAGCTCTGGTGCTCTACTTCTGAGCCACATCCCCAACCCCTTTTGTAGAATCATTTTTGTTGTTGTTGTTGTTGTTGTTAAATAGTTTTTAATTGAGAGAAATTTACTTAGATATAAGGGGAGAGGATGGGGTTGCATGTCCAAGGGGCTCAGAGGCCTGGGAAAGTGGGCCAGCCTGGTAGGAAGTCTTTTTGGTATAGAAGTCACGGTCACCTTTGGTGCCCGGTGTGGCCACTTGGAAGGCCTGGGTGGAGGGGCTGTGCTGACGGCGGGGTGCGACCCTCCCCGGGTGCCGGGAGTCGGCTCAGAGCCTCCCCTTGTGTTTCAGGTATGAGCAAGACAGCGGCCACGACAGCGGCAGCGAAGAGACCTGCTTTGACTCGGCCCAGCCCTTCACGCTGGTCACTCTGGGCATGAGGAAGTTTTTCGTGCCCAAGTCGTCCCCCTCGGCGAGCGGGTCCGAGGCCCGCGTGCTGCCCATGCCCAGCAGCATCGGGGTGTGCCTGGACTGCGACCAGGGCCAGGTGAGCTTCTACGACATGGAGCACATGCGCTGCCTGTACGAGCGGCCCGTGGACTGCTCCCACACAATGTTCCCCGCCTTCGCGCTCATGGGCAGCGGCGCCGTCCAGCTCGAGGAGCCCATCACGGCCAAGTACCTCGACTACCCAGACGACATGTAGGCTAAGCATCGGATGGGACTTAGGATAAGGAGAGACGGGAAGGAGTGAAGTACGGCCACAGTGTTATCCACCTTTGCATCGGTGATTACATATCGTCTAAGGGGTCTGCCCCCATGCCTGGCTGTCGTGTGTCTTTCTTCTCGAGAGGGCCCCAGTGGGAGCCGCGGCCGGAAGGGTCAGCGCTGATGGTTTAAACGGTGCCACTCCGCCCCTTCTCTGAGCACCAGGAAATCCAGCTTGTTTCTGTCAGTGAGTGACGCTGACTTGATGCCCCCTTTTGGGGTGGGGGGATGGATTCATTGCGTGTCTTCTTTCAAGTTTGCTTCTTGGTTTTTATGTCACCTGTATGTCCTAAGAAGATGGGTTCTGAATGCCTTATGGGTAGAAATGCGTAGTCATCACTGTGTCTTGTGTTTGCTTTGACTAGGAAGATAAGAACATAGGTAAGTTAAAAAAATAGGCATGGTAGCATATTTAAATGGGAAATTAGGTATTTTGAGATGTATAAATTAAGTGATGCCTGCAAAATGAATACTGCTTTTTTTTTTCAAGACCAGAAATTATCTCTCTTATGGGGGGTTGGGACCACAGCTATGGGTACTCAGGAATTACTCCTGGTGGTGCTTGGGGGGACCATATGGGATGCTGGGGATCGAACCCGGGGGAGGGGCACATGCAAGACAAATGCCCTACCCGTTATACTATCGCTCCAGCCCCCAGGAATTGTTTTCTTAAGGAGACTGGAAGAATTCTCTTGGCTGGTGCCCGCACCTGCCCGTCATAGACATGATTTTTTGCAAGGAACCAGTTCTCAGCTTACCACAGGAAGCTTCAACAGTTTTTTTTCTTTTTCAGAAAGATTTGTCTTGAGATATTTTTTATAAATATTAATGAAAATACAGTTATCTGTCCTATTTTGTTTGGACCACACCCAACTGTGCTCAGGGATCACTCCTGGCAGGGCTCGGGGGGACCATATGTGGTGCCTGGGATTGACCGGGTCAGCTGTGTGCGAAGCAAGTGCCCGGTCCTCGATAGTGTCTATCTGGCCCCATATTTATTCTTTTATCTACTCTCTCATGGTTTTCAGCTGGGGCACAAATATTATAGTTGTTTATGTTTACATGCTTAATCAACGGTTTATGGCCCAGTTTTAGTGTCATTAACTAGATTATACCATATTCAGGGACTCCTGGGGCAGTGGGTGGGCCTTCCCTCTGGGTTTTTTTTTTTTGGTAGTTTTTAATATATAAGCAAATACAAAGGAAATTGCTCGATCATCGATTTGCTCGAGCGGGCCCAGTAACATCTCCATTGGAGACTTTGTTGTTACTGTGTCTGGCATATCGAATACGTCACGGGGAGCTTGCCAGGCTCTGCCGTGCGGGCGAGATACTCTTGGTAGCTTGCCGGGCTCTCCGAGAGGGGCAGAGGAATCGAACTCGGGTCGGCCATGTTGGCTGCGTGCAAGGCAAACGCCCTACCGCTGTGCTAATTATCTAGGAATAATAATAAAGATCCCAATAATTGTGTGTTCTCCCCAAAAAGTTAAAAAATTTTTTAATTCGAAGAAGTATATTTTTTCTAAATTTTACATTCTCTCTCTTGTTTTTGTTTTTTTTTTTTGCGTTTTGGGTCACACCTGGCGATGCACAGGGGTTACTCCTGACTCATGCACTCACAAATTACTCCTAGCGGTGCTTCAGGGGACCATTAAATTTTACATTTGTTTGGAAAAATATTCATTCTGAGCTTTTTTTGGGGGGAGGGGCTCACACCTGGCAGTGCTTAGAGATTACTCCTGGCTCTGTGCTCAGGACTCACTCCTGGTGCTGCTTTCGGACACATGGGATGTCGGGGATCAAACCCAGGTCGGCTGTGTGCAAGGTAAGTGCCCTACCCACTGTACTATTTCTCTGGCCCCAAGATGGTTTTTATTTAAACTCCTTCCCCTCCAATTTTTTTTTAACCTATAGAGTGTTCCTAAACTAGACCATTATGCACTTAGCACGAATTCAACTTATTATTTTGGAAAATTGTGGACGTGCTTTAATAGACTCACCAAATGTGTAGATATGGTTTTGTTTTGTTTTTGGGTAAGGTTATATGTTTTAGTGGGAGTATGTAATTTAGGCTGGTAAAAACTAATAAGATTTTCTGCCCCAACCCAAGTTAAAAATGTCATGGAAGATTTCTCAGCTCAGTAGCCAGTAAGTACCTTTGCACCTATGAAAAGCACTTTATGGCATGGGCTGAACTAGACAAACAGGCTCTTCCAGGGGTCAGTGTGCAATAAAGCTGCTAACTTTATGTGTGTGGTCAGGTTTGATGGTCTTGATCCCGCGTAAGCACAGGTCATGTAGACATTTTAAATACAAAGCTTTAAAGGAATAATAAAGCCGTTCAAAACATTGTATAGTTGTGTATATTATTTTACTGTATTTATTCTCATTTTGAATAAAGATTAAAAGTCAGTTGAATGTAATTGTTGAAATTTGCATTCCAGGAATCCTTGGCTTGAGTATATGGACAGTTATTTATAAAAAGATGTTTAGCTATGTTCACTTAGAGCTAAAGTTTGTTTGTTTGGCTGACAGTGATGCTCAGGGCTTATTCCTGGCTCTGCTCTCAGAATTACTCCTGGTGGTACTTGGGAGACCATATGGGATGTGAGAGATCGAACCTGGGCCAGCCGTGTGCAGGGCAAACACCCTCCCCACCGTACTATTGCTCTGTCTTCTAAAGTTTTGTATGAAGTTATTTTGGGCATCAGTGGCAGTTCCCGCGGAAGTGATCATTAGAAAACTAACATACAGCTACCTTCAACCCCTCAGTCTCTGGACCCAGAGCAGATGGGATTGTGTGTCAGTGAGTGAGCCCTTCTTCCTGTTTCTACCCCTGGGTTCTGAGCTCTGCTAGTTGCGTGAGTTGGGGAGCAATATGATTGTCACCAGAATCTGATGGATCCTAATTCCAGCCCTAGACTCAGGGCCCCGTGGGCTGATGGTGTGACCTGGTTCCTGTGTTCATTTGCAAGCCATGGGCTCAGAGGTGTGTCCTGCCTGGGTTTGCTGGTCAGCTCCGAGCACAGCCTGTGTGCGTGTGTGCGTGCGTGTGTGTGTGCGTGCGTGTGTATGTGCATGACACTTTACCGTGTTGCTTCAGAGAAGACAGAACTCGTGTGCGAGGCAACGGCTTTCCTGTTATTCCTGCCAAGGAGGTGACTCCAATGACCGAAATGCTCGCAGAGGGAGCCCCAGTTGGTGCCCGCTGAGCTGGGGGAGCCCATAGGGCTGATGGGCGGGGCCTGGACGGATTCCACAGCTGGTGGCCAGAGTGATGGGTCAGGGAAACTCAGGCTGGGTGGCTGGTGGGGGCTGGGGTCACACACAGGACTACTGCTGTCTGGTGCAGTCAGCTGGGAGCCAGGCGGGGCACACCCAACACCAGAAGTCAGTTTAAGTTCTTTAATACTTTTTCCTTTATTCTCATGCATGTTTCCTGACAATGAAGGAGTGCTTGTTCTGACATTTAGGGGACACAAGGGAAGGAAATTCAGAAATCTCGTACAGGTTGAACTTTTTATGTGTCTTGTGAGCAGACTCGAAGTTTAGGGGGCTTAAGATTTCTAACATTTACTTTTTCCCTATTTGGATTTCATCACCCTGAGATGATCCCTTCATCTTCTTATAAATGCTTGTGGGTCAGAAATGAATAGTTAGAAGTGACTGTCTTAGCTCGTCTGTCCTAACAAGTTGAACATGTCAGTATTTGCATTTCTTCCTGGGTCATACCTAATGGGCTTTAGAATGAGCAGGTGAGAAGGAACTCAAAAACAGGCAGAAATCTTAAATGAGTGGGTTAGTTAATGGAGGCTCACGTCTAAAGGTGGGGAGATAGGAACAGAGAAGACCCCTGATATTGCACATTGGATGATACGCAGCTAAGTGACAATTTGTGTTTTGCTGTTGGCTGCGGGGAACCTCTTAGCATTTCGTGCTCGTTGCACAGAACATTGTGTGGAGCTGATGCTAGTGGTTGGATAGATTTGATGAAGGTGGAATTAGACCACAGGCCTTGAAAAGTGGTGCGCTTTCTGACATGTTGTTAATCCAGAGTTTCATACATGCTGTCTGTAGAGTAAGTCATTGGTGCGTGCCCTTCAGGGTCAGTGAGTATGGGGACAGAACATCGCCAGCGGACAGTGTGGTAAGTGCACTGGGCACTTATTACTTCACTCACCCAGCGGGCTCTGATAACACCTCACCCCACAAGGGAGCTTTGTAAAGGGATGTATTCATCACTTATCAGTGGCTGGTTATGTGGAATGCCCAAAGGGAAAGAGACAGCTATGAGGAGAGACAAATGCTCGTCAACCAGTTTTCTGGAACTTAGAGATAATGTAATGCAGGTGTGTGTGTGTGTGTGTGTGTGTGTGTGTGTGTGTGTGTGTGCGTGCGCGTGCGCGCGCTTATATAACAAGGGACAAAACTTCCAAATGTGTGTTTGTGAGTGTGTGTGTGTGTGTGTGTGTATTTATAACAAAGGATAAGACTTCCAAACACCAGCAGACACCAAGGTGGGTTGAATGGCCCCTGGGTGAAAAACAACAATCTCCACACTCTTTCCTCTAAGGTTACTTTTTTGTAGCATTTTCAGTGTTTTTTTCAGAACAATACAAAATATATTATTTGGGTTTTGTTTTGGGACAGGGATTGGGGTTCAGGATGGAAACATCTGAAATGTGGTGGTGGGAAGGTGTCGTGATGGTGGGATTGGTGTTTGAGTATTAAATGTAATGAAATATTGTGAACTACTTTATAAAATAAAAAAAAAGTTTAGTCTTGATAGGGTCATTATGAAGCTTATGGAAAAGTCAGTGTTTACCACATAGGACTCTCACTTTCTGGGGGGGACTGGAGGGGAGTTATTTTTCCACCCCGAAGGGCTCCCCCGCTTCCCAGCCTCCTGGGCAGGAGAGAGCCAGGCTTCCCACCACCCACAGCCTGGAGCCAGATGTTAGAGGGGCCTTGGGAATGCCAGGACCTGGTCTTCACTCAGATTCTTCAGCAAGTTTCTCAGTTTTCACAGCACAAGGCAGGGCCCCCAGTTAGCCGGGTGAGAGGGGACTCAGCTTGCCCACCCCTCCCTGTGGCCATCCTCGCCACTTCTGTGTCCCTGCTGTGTCCCACGTGCCACATGGACAAACAGGTCTCGGTTCCCAGGAGAAAGTGGGGTATACTCCTATTGATGTATTGTTATAATGATTAGCAGCTTTTAATATATATTTGATTCAAGTATTAGTACCACAGAGAAATTTTTAAGGAAAGCCACTTAAAAATTGTTGAATTTGGCTGCATCAACACCCTTGTTTGGTATCTGGATTGAAAGTTTTTAATTACCAGTGTGTTAGGTCATTTTCTATTTTTCCACATGCATGCATGTGTGAATATTAAACATTATTATGAACGAAAAGTCATATTGAAAAGAAAATGTAATGTATCCTTTACTAAATAACTGCATAGTGCACAAGGGAACTTTCATGTTTTATGTGGCCAGAGAGATAATGCATCAGGTAAAGCACCTGTCTTGCACATGACCACCCAGTTCTATCCAAGGCACCACATATCATTTCCTGAACGCTGCCAAGAATGATTCCTGGACACAGAACCAGGAATAAGGTCTGAAAGCCACAGGCTGTGGCCACCCAAAATAAAAGAAAACATTAAAACCAAAATGACTTGAGTTCATGACCAGTCTCCTCTCGGGCTCCTGGGTGCTGCCAAGGGTCTTGTGAAACCCAGAGCCTCTGGTTCTGGGGACCTGCGTGTCTCACATGGTAACAGGAAGAGGGGCTGACTGAGAATTCTGTCAAAATGCGGGTCTTTGATTTAGTGGGGGGGCTGCGGGTTCCAGCGGGTGTTTGTAATCAGCCGCAGGTGCAGCCAATGCTTCTGATTGGGTCCACGCACAAAGGGGCTGGTGAGTTGGTGGGAGGAGGTGTGCACGGACAGAGTTTGCCGTGGAGCACTCGCTGACTCCTCTGACGGGGTGACTGTTGTTGGAGATGGTGTTCGTGAGGCTGACAGGTAAGACCTAATTGATCTTTCAATGAATTCCCGGCTTCTCTGGCTACAGTAACGACACCGGGACCATCTTCCCACGCAGACTTCCTGGTTTAGGAGCCGTGATCACCATGTGGAAAACCAGTCTCCACACCTAATTTCCAAAAACGGGGGGTGGAATTTGAGCCTTCGATCTGGATGATACAAAATTAATTCATTGCAAAGTAGGCCCGAGGGTGCTTCCACAGGACTGGGTGTTTGAAAGTGTGCTCGGGGCTGTCTTCTGGGAGCCTGCTAATTGCGTGGTGTAAATCTCGTCAGAATTCTCACCATAATCCATTTCATCCTCATCATAGAGTTGGGGTGGGTCCTTTTAAGAGGCGAGGAACCAGAGCAATCCCATGGAGTAAATGAAATAATCTGCTGGGCTCTCAAAGGGTTTGGTGGTTGATCCTTTCTGTGGCATCAATGAAAGCATTTAGGAACTTGACCAGCTGGAATGATAATGGGAGGGTGGAGGTGGCAGGGAAGGCTTCCACACTCTTCGTTCTTACAAAACACATTTTTGTTTTGTATTTGTACCACACCCCGACGTGCTCAGGGGTTACTCCTGGCGATGCTCAAGGGACCATACGGGGATGCCAGGGATGGACTCCTGGTTGGTTGCATGCAAGGCAAAAGCCCTTCTCGCTGTCTTATCTCCCCAGCTCCATAATTAAGGAGTTTTCACTGTCACTGTCCTCACACGTTGTTCATTGATTTACTCGATTGGGCCCAGTAATGTCTCCATTTTGAGACTTGTTATTACTGTGTTTGGCATATCGAATACGTCACGGGGAGCTTGCCAGGCCCTGCCATGCGGGCGAGATACTCTCGGTAGCTTGCCGGGCTCTCCGAGAGGGGCGGAAGAATCGAACTTGGGTCGGCCATGTTGACTGCGTGCAAGGCAAACGCCCTACCGCTGTGCTATCGCTCCAGCCCAAGGAGTTTTAATAACTATAAATTCATTTGAATGCATTTCACTGTTGGAGAGCTTGTTTCCAATCCAGCTCGTGTAAATTGGGCTGGGAAGAATGTCCTTGCTCCTGGGCCTCCTGAGATGCCTCAGTTGGCTCTTGTTTCCTCTTGTCCTTGGAGCATGGAGGAAGAAGGGGGTCCACCACCAACCCAACCAAACCACACCTTTGAGCACCTGTCCACTAGGGGGCAGGCTGCTGCAGCTTCCATTTCAGAAGTAACCCCCCCCCCCCCCCCCAGCCCCCAACCGCTCAGAGCATGTTTCCCAGGTCCCATACTTACTCAGGTGCTTGGTGAGTTGGGAGTGTGAACCATCCCATGTTGTGGATTGTCTTTAGTAAGATTCAGCTCTTAGGTTTTTCTGCCCATTTTTTGATACATTCGAGTGGTGAAAAGTTACGTTCAGGGACAATATTCATGGTTTAAATGATTTTAAACGGACCTCCAGAACCAGCCACCACCATGCTGAGACCACTCTCCTCGCACATGAAGGTACCAGCAGAGGAACAAAGGCACGCGGGTCTTGGAACTGAGATCTCCCAGCCTACTCGGATCGGGGCTGAGCATCCTCCACCCAGATCCTCCAAATTCCAGTAGGCGGGGGTCACACCCACCAACTGGCCCCCTGGTGCCGTGTAATCCCATCAACGGCCAAGACTCAGAGACTATAAAACCCAGCTCCCGGAATAGACATCTCATTCTTACTTTGGACAACTTGGCAGGCTACCGAATGTAATCTGCCCACACGGCAGAGTCTGGCAAACTCCCCGTGGCGTACCCAATATGCCAAATACCAGTAACAATGATGGGTCTCATTCTCCTAACTCTGAAAGAGCCTTGAATATGGCACTTTTTAAAAAATCTCAGGGGCTAGGACGAAGGATGAGACGTTACTGGGGCCTGCTCAAAGCAATCGACGAATAACAGGATAGTCGTGAAATGATTTTGGGGGAGGGTTTGGGGGGTTACACCCAGCGGCGCTTAGTACTTACTTCTAGCTCTGCACTCAGGGACCACTCCTGGAAGGCTTGGAGGACCATCTGGGATGCAGGGGGTCAATCTCAGGTTTGCCACATTGAGACAAGCATCCTCCCTGCTGTGCTATATTGCTCAGGTCTCTTGATCTTAAAATGGAATGAGGCATTTCCAGCACGGAGATATTAGGACACGGCAGGGACACAGTGTCTGCAAAGGGACGAGCAAGTCTTGGAAGTGGTTTGTCTAGGAACCTACTAGAATTGTGCACATTGACAAGCCCACCTCTCCTATCTGCCCCTAGCCGTCATCTGTTAAGTCTGCCCCTTTACCTTTCACCTTTACCTTCTACCCTATTCCCATTGCTTCAGAACAGTAATGTAAGGAGAGTCTCATTTGAGATCTATTCAGTTATTTCCCAGATTCCCTCGAAACTCAGTTTAATTCAAGTATCAGTTTTAATTCAAGAGCTGTAAAAACTGCTTTCCAGAATCCTTCTCTGGAATTGCCTCTAAGACCAATTTAAACCTGTCCACCATGCTTTTACGTGTAGTTTGGGAGCTAAAAAGAAAATTTCTACTTTAAAAGGTTTTTTAAAAAAGTGTCTTAGGGGAGGTGTATTGAGCATTGATGTTGGTTTTGTGACTCAGCACCTCGTTTATGTACAGTTTGATTTAGGGGCCATAGACTTGAGACAATGAAAAGAAATTACAGCAGAGCATGGCCCAGAATATTTTGTTGAATGAGATAAGCAAAATGTTGGATGATTTAAAAATCACTCACACAAGGTCTTAAATTTCCCCTAGGGATGAACTGACCTAAAATTAATGTATGGACTTTAACATCCTAATATTATGGTAGGACCTAATTTGACCTTTCTCCCTTCCCCACCCCTCCCTTTTGGTCATTTTTCTAAGGAAATCTCCAATTTCCCCAACTAATCCCCGTGGGTAAGGGCAGTAGAGAGCACCGGAAGATGGACATGACTTAATTTAGAGCTGCCACATCTTCAGAGTGTCTTGGGGTTTGGGGGCCCACAGCAGCTGTTTGAACAACAGCAGAGATGCCCGTTCCTCGCCGTTCACAAGCTTTATGTCTATGTTTGTGTAGTACCCAAAGAAGTCCTCATCTGTTTTATTTGGGGGTATGGGGAGGGGGTGGAACCCAGTGCCTTGCAGTATTGCCTTGACCCCCAACCATCACTTACAACTTTCCTGGGAAAGCACCATGTTTGGGGGTGGTCCTGGAAGATTTAGGAGTGTGCCCCACTTTCTCCTGGGATCCAAGACCTGTTTGTCCATGTAGCGGGTAGGACACAGCAGGGCAGCAGAAGGGGTGAGGATGGCCACAGGGAGGGGTGGGCAAGCTGAGTCCTCTCTCACCGGACTAACTGGGGGCCCTGCCTTGTGCTGTGAAAATTGGGAAACTTGCTGAAGAATCTGAGGTCCTGGCATTCCCAAGGCCCCTCTAACATCTGACTCCAGGCTGTGGGAGGCAGGAAGACTGGCTCTCTCCACCCCCAGGAGGCTGGAAAGCTGGGGAGCCCTTTGGGGCAGAAAAAAATAATGCCCCCTCCCACCCCTACTCCCAAAGAGCGAGAGTCCTGTGTTATAAACCCTGACTTTTTCATAAGCTTCATAATGACCCTATCAAGACTAAACCTTTTTTAATTTTTTTATTTTATAAAGTAGTTCACAATATTTCATTACATTTAATATGTAAACACCAATCCCACCATAATGGTACCTTCCCACCACCACATTTTGGTTGTTTCCATCCGGAACCCCAATCCCTGCCCCCAAACAGAACCGAAACAGTATATTTTGTATTTTGTATTGTTTGTTCTGAAAACAATCACTGAAAATGTTACAAAAAAGTATCCTTAGAGGAAAGAGTGTGGAGATTGTTGTATTTCACCCAGGGGCCATTAAGCCCTTCTCTAAGAGATCACTTACATGTTGTTAAAGGCTGAGCCTTGTGTGCTTTTTATATTTAAATCTGTAAAAAAAAAAAAAAACACTGTATATTTCCCTCTAAGATTGGTTGCCTGCTGCTTTGAACCCTATCAAATGTAGTACAGTACTCTCTGAGTTTTGGGTAGGGTATGTGGTTGGAAGTATCCCGCAGCTGTAAATGGCCGCAAGGTCAAGACTGAACTTTCTTGACGGACACCCTGATATGTGAAGGGATGGGCTGGGGACTGGCTTTTCTGCAGCACCACCAGCTGCCCTCAAAACCAAAGGAGATGGAGCAGCAGCAGAGTAGGAGGTCTTCTGCCTTGCATGTGGCACTGGGAGCCCTGGCGCCCCACAGGGTCCCCGAAACCCACCAGGAGTGATTCCTGAATCCAGAACCAGGAGTAGGCCCTGAGCACCGCTAATGTGTCCTCTCCCCAGTAACAATGACAACAAACTAAAGGCTGCCAAGAGAACAGTCCCCCCGCCCTCGCTGCAAGGGGTGGAGGTGTGGGAAGGCTAAGCTACTTGCAGTTCTTCCCTGGAAGCTTCCAGAATGAAGCCCTTTGCTCCTTCCAGGGTTCGGGGAAGGGGGGGGGGTCAAGGCCAATACACTGGGGAGAAACCTCAGCGCACTGTCCCTTTGGAATAGGGTCTCAGGTGGAGTAGAATGAACTCTTGGGCGTGGGAGGGATGGTTTTCAAGGAAAACTTGGGGGCTGGAGTGGCAGTGTAGTTAAAACAGCGCTTGCCTTGCATGTGGGCGAACCTGTCCCCAGCACGGAGCTAGGAGTAGCCTCTGAGCATGGGGATGGATTAAACTACCTCCCCACCCCGCAAAAAAAATAAAGACGAGAGTTATCTTTGGGGGTGACGGAGACCTCAAACTCCGAGCACTGTCTTTGCATTCAGGAAACCCAAGTCCATCCTCAGCTCTGGGTCCCCTGAGCACCACCAGGCGCTCCCGCACCCCATCCTTCCAACACCCCGCAAACACACACACACACACACACACACACACACACACACACACAACCTGTTTGTGTGGAGAAAGGGCAGGAGAGCGGGGATTTCTGTTCCTGCCCCAGCCAGGGAGAAAATCCAACCAGGACTTGTAGGAGGCGTTCAAAAGCTGTTGGAGAGCAAGCGTTTCCTGCTCCCAAGTGAACTCTGCATGGCCGTTTAGTTTTCTTTAAAGAAAACTACTTTTTGGGGTTTCCCCTTTACATCAGACAAATCGAGGATCAGAGGGACGCAGCAGCAATCCAGCGGCGAGGTGGTACCCACTGGGCAGAGAATTCTAGTGACGATACTGCCCCCTAGTGCTCATGTGCAGCGTTGCCAGGGGTTAACCCAGCCCCGCCAAACGCCCAAGGTTGTATTGATGGAGATTTATTGTTGGCCGCTCCAGAGACTGAATCGCCAACGAGTGTAGGAGAAACTGGCCACTAACTGTCACTAGCCTCCTGGGCTGGATGGAAACCAAGCGTGAGAGCATTGCCAGGGGGAATTGCTTGATTATGAGGCAGGGACAACCCCTTTGGAAGTTGCAGATTTCCAGGTTTTCCCTCCCGCTTGCAGCCTGCCATGGCTGAACTGTATGGATCTTCCCACTGGGATCTGGTTCCTGCTGCCCTTTGTGGAAGCCCATCTTACTCCTCTCCTGTGCTTTGTGTTAAAAAAAAACACTGGGGTTGATTTCTGAAGACAATAGCAGGCAATCAGAAGCAATGATTCCCACCCGCCTCCCCCATCCTTTTGTTGATGTCACTGTTGTTGCTATGACCCGGGATGGCACATCAGCCTGGCTATGGGTGTGGCATCTGTTCAGTCTTGGCAGATTCATGCATCCGGTCGCGATGTTCATGGAACTGCACTGGAGCCCTTTGGAGCTGCAGAGCTCGCATGGGTGCTTGGCTGGGGATGATGATCGGTGTTGGTGCTCCAGGGCTCCTACTTCCTGGTCGTGGTGCTCACATGTTTCCAGTGATGCTGATTACTGGGGGGTGAACGCCTTTCTGGGGAGCATATACATCTGGTGTGGTGTGACGGGAAATTGCTTGCAGACAGCAGACACCCTCTGCTGGCATGCATGCCTGCATGTGGGACACTGGGGATTTGAACTCTAGACCACCCGCTTGTGAGGCAGATGCTCTGGGACCTGTATATTCCTCGGAGCAAACAAGTCAGGCAAAAAGGCTTTGCTAGGTTTTAATATCAGAGAGAGGAAGCGTGTTAAAATGAGCCTCTCTGATGCTGACTTGTCTGGGTCAGGATAAAAGAAAATCACATCATAATTTATTTATTTTTTAAAATTTTTATTATTTTTTGAGTGAGGGGTGGGGCAAACCCAGTAGTGCTCAGGGATCACTCTGACAGAGCACATTTTCTCTCCAAGGTGATCGCTTTATCTGATCCAAGCCAGTCCTTGCACCTAGCACATTCTCTCACACTGATGCAGGCAGGTAGATAGGGAAGGCCCCTGCCCAGGCGATGGCAGTAAATTTCCTGGAAAGTAATAGCTCTGAAGTTGCCAAGGCCAACCTTTCAGAAAACAGGAACTAAGGCCTGATGAGACCTTCACCTGGCACCAGCAATGGACCAGGAGAAGCTCCTGCAGAAACAAAAGGCCAGGAAAGGAATTTCAAAGAAGACCATCAGCACTCCCAAACCCCTGGTAACCGCCTTAGCAATGGACTTTGACCTTGGTAGAAGCCCCACTGGGGGCAGGTTGGAGAAACCCTATAAAGGCCGCTGCCTGAGCCCATGTGCTGCTTACCCCCATGTGGCCGAGCCCAAGTGTCACCCGCATCTCCCCTCTTGAGATGTGTACTTTCACGCTTTCATGTCTAATGCTAGAATGTGTGGAGGGACTCTCTCTGCCCTTGGAAAAGTTCTGGTTCTCTCTTGAGCTCGTTACTCTCCACTTTCTCCCACTTTCTCTCCCTCCTTCCCTTCAAAGGCTCCAAATAAAAACTGTGTAACTTCACCATTTGTCTACTCCTGAAATTCCTTTCTTTGAGTCGAGACAAGAATCTATAAGTCTGGGTCCTGGGTGACAGAGGCGGAGGGGGAGAAAGTGACTGCCTTCCTCCTCCCCACTTCACATGAGCCACCTGTGGGGCCCACCAACATCAACACCAAGAGTTTGGCTGGGTAATGTGTCCTTGGTGAGACGTTCATTTCACTGAGTTTGTTCACGATGTCCCACCACTGTCTCAGGGCCCAGAGGCTTCATCTGACAAACCTGTTGTGAGTCTTTGGGATGCTCCATTATAAGCTATTTTCTTCTTGCTGCTTTCAGTATTCCATCTCTATCTGTGGTTTTCATCATTCTGATTAGGATGTATCTTGGGGTATTCTTATTTAGCTTTCTTTTAGCTGCTACCCCCCTGGCCTCCTGGATCTGGGTGCATGCACTCTCCACTGTGGGAACTTCTTAGTGATGGTAGCTTTGTTGATAGCTTTGATGGTTGCTTCCTCATCAGGGTTTTCTTCCTGCCCCTCTGGTACTCCAGTGATTCTTAGTTAGTTTCTCTTGGCATCATTCCGATTTTCTCTTGTCATTGTTGGTTTATTTTAAGGGTCCTTTTCCTCTTCTGCTGTAGTCTGGAGATTCTCTGTGCCTCGTCTTGGAGCTCACTGATCCTGTCCTCAGCAGCGGTTACTCTGCTAGTGAGGCCTTTCAGTGAGTTTTTCACTTCACCTACTGTGTTTTTCAGATCTGTCATTTCTGCTTGCATTTTTGTTTGCATTTTCCTCAATTCTGCTCTTGTATCCTTCTGTATTTTATTGGCGATGTGCTCCATGGTTTCTTTGAGCTCCTTATGCATCCTTAACAGTTTCATTCTAAATTCCTTCTCTGAGAGGCGATAGAACTCATTATTACTTGTCGGGGCTAGAGTGATAGCACAGCGGTAGGGCGTTTGCCTTGCACGCAGCTAACATGGCCGACCCGAGTTCGATTCCTCCGCCCCTCTCGGAGAGCCCGGCAAGCTACCGAGAGTATCTCGCCCGCGCGGCAGAACCTGGCAAGCTCCCCGTGACGTATTCGATATGCCAGACACAGTAACAACAAAGTCTTCAATGGAGACGTTACTGGGCCCGCTCGAGCAAATCAATGATCAACGGGAGGACCTTTACCTTTTACCTTATTACTTGTCGGATCATCTGTGTTAGCTTCTTCACTCACTAAACCTGGTGGGTTTCTGCGTTGTTTTACCATTGTGACCTTTGCCATTTTGGGTTGTTACCTGGGAAACGGACACAGCACCAATGTCCTTCTGTGTGTTGCCCTGAAGTCCTAACGGCCGGTTCCCCTCATACGGCTCGTGTTCTCTCCCAGGCGGCCCAGATAGGGCCATTCTCTCACCTCACATCAAATAGGAGCTCAACATATACTTGTTTCCTGGAGATGCAGAGGGTGGAGGGTCCTGCTTGGTGTGGGTAGGCCTGTTGCCCAGGGTACTACAGGGATCGAACTCGGAACCTCACGTCTGCAAGGGAGGCATAGCCCATTACCAGGCCTTTGAAGTTTAAGAATGGGAAGAAACCTCTGGTGATGAAGAACAGACACAGAGGCCCTTCACTTGGCTTTCAGGAGAGGCTGACGTGCACAGTAGCTGGAGGTGAGCACTGCTCGGGCAAGCAGGCAGGCGCGGTGGGAGGTCTGAGATGGTCTCTCTGCATCCTGCCTCCTCAGGGCATGCTCGCCTGCCTCTCGCCAGTAGGTGGCGCGCCAGGCTTGGGGAAAAAGTAGCCAACCCGGAGCGGGGGTTTCCCCAGCTGGGAGGTGAAGTGAGACATTTGGGAATCTCTAAAGAATCACAGGGTTCCGAGGAGACCAGACAAAGGGTCAAGACAGCAGCAGAAGTTGCTCTTTAAAACTGTTGGTGTCTGTCTTACCGCCCCTCCAATCCCCGCCCCAACAGAGCCCTAGTATTTAGCTCATGACTTGGGGGGTCAGCATTACACACGGCAAAACTGCATCCCAAATGGTTCCCAGGTAGGCCAGGAGTGCGCCCTGAGTGCAGAGGCAGGAGTAAGCCACGAGCATCACTGGGTGTCGTCCCCCAACCCCGAAAAGGAGTAAAAGAGGTGTGTTTGGAAGCACTCTGCACAAGCACCTCTGCTTTGGGCTGGGGGGGCGCTGACTCTGGCCGAGGGATGGCCTATCTCAGCGCAGTGCTGAGACCTGAAAGTGATGCCGGAATCCTGCAAAGGAGACGCACCTAAACCCCCTGCTCCCCACTCCCGCCCCTATTCAGTAAAGGAGCCCGTGCAGGGAGGCGGACAGGGGGCAGCTCGACTAGGCCTGCCTGGACAGGAAAGATGTGAGGGCACAGCGGCATGTCCCTGGAGCCTGCCTGGCAACCTGGCAAACTTGCTAGGTGGAGGCTTGGAGCGGGGGCATCCAGTGACCGGTCGGGGTTCGAGCTTGGGTTTGGGGTCAGAGGCGCTGCCAGGGGGCTTCCCGCGCCAGCGGCATCCAGGACACTGGAACTTTCAACCTTCAGATCATGCCTATCGGAGAGTGTTCCCCTGCACCCTCCCCCCACCCCGCCCCCAGCATCACAGCGAGGGGTCCTTCTGGGATGAAGGATGGAATCTCTGGGTGCAAAGGGAAGCGCATATGGGCGAACAGTGGGATGCTGAAAGCGCAGCCGGACAGGCTGCAGAGGCCCTGTCAATTCCTGTCTGTTTCCGCATCCCCCAGCAGCGCCTTTGCATTTGCCAGGGCAGACACATACACACACAGCCGTGTTTAGAGGGAAGTAGGGGTGCTTGCAACCAGGATGCTCCCAAACAGACTTATTTATTTATTTATTATTTTTGAGGGGTTGGGGGCCACACACAGTGATGCCCAGGGCCTACTTCTGCCTCTGTGTTTAGGAATCACTCCTGGCCTGCTTGGGGACCACATGGGATGTGGAGGTTGGCCTTGCAATGCTGTACTATCTCTGGGTCCCAAAACAGACTTTTCTTTTTTGGCCATACCCACCTGTATATTCAGGGACTCCCCCAGGCTCTGTGAAGTGCCGGGAACTGGACTGGCGCTGGCTGCATGCAAGGCATGTGCCTAATGGTTTAGCTCTCTTGCTCCCAGATACTCTGCAGTTCAAATCAGGATGCCACCCGCAGGGCAGACCCACAAAAAGGGTCAGTGCCTTCTCTCGCCTCACACCCCATTCCCCTCAATTGGGGGGGATAGTGTCACTCCATTGGTCCTGCCCTCCTTCCTAAGCTATGGGTAGGGTAGGGCAGCTCAGTGGCTGGAGCTACCCAACCCTCTTTTGCACGAGGCATGTTGCAGATTCCAGCCAGTTCTGCGATCGTCGATTTGAGATATGAGCATCCTGGACTTTTTGTTTGGCCACTGTCCTAGTGTTCTCAACAGCTATAACTGCTGGGGGCTTAGGGGACTGTGTCATTCTGGGTATTAAACCCAGTGCCTCCTGTGCCCCCCACAGTCTCAGAAGGCAAAGGATGAACTCCCCTCCTTGGGTTCCCCAGCCTTGTTCCTGGTCATTTCTAAGGGCGCTGTTCCTGCTCCTCCCCTTCTCTCCTTTGTCCTTCCTTGCAAATTGCCTGTATGATCATTTTTATTTTTCTATTAGGAAGAAAAAGCATAATTAGCCCAAATTACCAAAGACTAAAGCAGGACCTGAATAATGAGGGAATCACTGCTTGCTGGGAAGAAGATACTCTCGGTGTAATAACTTTATTAAATGAGACAATAGGCAGGGCGACTGTTACTGTGACCCTCCTAGATAGACCCCACCCTGCCCAAGGTTCTAAGCCTGAATAGCATCGTGTCTTGCCGGACAAGACCATGGCCAGAGGCTTGGCTTCATTTTCCTCTGGAGTGAGCTGACGCTTCAGCCAGCCTGTGGGGAGACCATGTGGCCCCTGATCTCTTTCACTGATATCCAGGCTCTGTCCCTGCCAGGCCAGGTCCCCACAGATGGAGCTGGAGAAATCTCAGGGTGTGGTGGTGATGCTTCACATACGAGCACAGTTCTCTCTGCAGAGACATCGGAGGGCAATTGCCATTTTGCAATAAATGTTCTTAGCCTTTGGCTCTCCTCCACCCTCTGTCGAGCCCCCCTCACCCCCAGCCGGCCCTGCAGTGAGGAAAACAAAGCGTCTCCTGGGAATGGCCCCTCTGTCTGCCTCAGCCCTCCTGGTACGCCTGTTGGAGTTTCCGTTCGGTAATATTTGAGAAGAAAAATATTGCTCCAAGAAAACCTCTGGGAAGCAGCTCAGTGGTATTTGTTTGGGTTTCAAGTGTTCTCCACCTGATACTATTTGAGAAGAAGAATGTTTTTCCCCTGGAAACCTCTTGGGAAACAGCTTAGTGCTATTTGGCTTTGGGTTTGTAAGTTCCCCCTTATTTACGTGAACACCTAGTTAACTTTGAAAAATTCTCTACTGAGATTTAAAGAGGGCTTATATGCATACTTAGCTCTATCTTTTTAATCTGTATATTGCTAGCCATTTGTCTGCTGTTCTTCCATTCATCTGTTTGTCAACCCATCCAGCTGTCTGCCCATCTGTCCACCCTTCCATCCAACCACCAACTGCCCATCCATCCATATATTCATCCATCTATCCAACAACACATCCATTCACTTATTCTCCTCCCTCCATCCATCCATCCATCCATCCATCCATCCATCCATCCATCCATCCTTTCATCCATCCATTCATCCATCCAACAAGCCATCCATCTGTCCATCCATCCATCCATCCATCCATCCATCCATCCATCCATCCATCTCCAACAACCAAAAATAAGAGGTGTGTGTGTGTGTGAGTGTGTGTGAGTGTGTGTGTGTGTGTGTGTGTGTGTGTGTGATAAAGGCAGTCCTGAGTCCTGAGTTCTGAACAGTCATGAAATTCCTCTTTGTGGCATTAAGATGGCTCTTCCCTCCAGCTCTATCTGCCTGTGTCATTTTCTTCTTGGGGTTCTAGGGAAGGCAGGAAGTTGGTTGCTCACACTGTCTGTAGCGTGACTGTTTTCCCTGAACTGGCCATTTTTTTTTCTCCTCAGGACTGTCCTCCAGCATGGACTCTGGGTGGGATATGGCAGGGCTGGGGAGGAAAATGTGGAAGGAAAAAGAAGGGAGAAAGGAGGATGTTATTGTAAACCAGTAAGTAAATCAAATGGGGGTGGAGGGTTGGGCCACCCTCTGTGGCACTCAGGAGTAACCTGGTGAGGCTGGCATTGAGGAGAGGTCTGTAGCATGCCAGGCGCATGCCTTGACCCCCGTGCTCTTTCTCCAGCCCTGAGGCTTGTAGTTTTCTTCTGTGGAGCCTGTTACTTCACTCTCTGAGCCAACTGGGCTTGTCCAAAATAGAAGTTGAAGCATTTTGATTGACTGTGACCATGGGAGAGCTGCAGAAGAATTATATATATATATATATATATATATATTTTTTTTTTAACCAAATGAACTCTCTCAGAGAGCCTGGCAAGCTACCAAGAGTATCCTGCCCGCATGGCAGAGTCTGGCAAGCTACCTGTGACATATTCGATATGCCAAAAACAGTAACAATAATGGGCCTCATTCCCCTGACCCTGAAAGAGCCCCAAATATGGCAATGTTGGGAAGGACGAGTAAGGAGAGGCTGCTAAAATCTCAGGCTCTTTGTGTTCCTGGAGCCAGTAGATGCCATTGGGCTACACTAGCACACAACAGGGATGAATAGAGATGTTACTGGTGCCCACTCAAGCAAATCGATGAACAGCGGGACGACAGTGATACAGTGATACAGTGAACCAAATGAACCAGTTTTGGGGGATGCATGTTATCCGGGTTCTAGAGGGAGGCATTTGTCAGATGGTGTTTGGGGGTCTCCCTCTTCAGTTCTGCTCCGGGCCAGAGAGATCTGATGGAGGTCTGACTCCCTCTGTGGGACCAGATCCCTGTGTTCTGGTTTCTGTTGCTATTTTTCCTCCAAGGTTTGTTCCTCATGGTGCCCTGGTTGTGTCCAGAGTCCACTAACTATGAGGGAGCGGTCACCTGGCTACTGTCCTTCTGGCACCAGATACTCAGATGGGCTTTAGAAAGACGATCAAATGGGTCTTTTCACCCTCTTCTTCTCCCAGAGGAGCAGCTGGTCTGTGGAGGGGCCTTGCCAGGCAAAGGGAGCTTTCTTTTTTTTTTTCCCCAACCATGTCCATTTTTATTTATTTATTTTTAAAATTTTATTGAATCACCGTGAGATAGTTACAAGCTTTCATGTTTGGGTTATAATCACACAATGATCAAAAACCCATCCCTACACCAGTGCATGTTCCCTACTATCAATATCTCCAGTATACCCCCCCTTTCCCACCCTCCCCCTGCCTCCATGGCAGACAACATTCCCCATACTCTCTCTCTACTTTTGGGCATTATGGTTTGCAATACAGACACTGAGAGGTTATTATGTTTGGTCCTTTATCTACTTTCTGCACACATCTCCCATCCCGACCGGTTCCTCAAGCTATCATTTTTTAAGGGATCCCTTCTCTATTCCAGTTGCCTTCTCTCCAGAGAGAATTTTCAACTGAGAAGTGGAAAAGAGGGTTGGGGTGACGGTCCGGCAGGTAGGGCGCTTGCCTTATGTGTGGCTCACCTGGATTTGATCCCTGGAACCACATCTGGTCCCCCACACCCTGCCAGAAATGATTCCTGAGCACAGAGGTAGGAGGAAACCCTGAGGATTGTTCGGTTCACAAGGACTGCTGCAGTCTGAAGCACTAGAACCTTCCCGAGACCTTGTGCATTCAGATGCCGCACCAGACTTGACCCACAAGGCCTTTTGGGGGCAGTGGCCAGAGGTAGGCCAGAGAGCTGCAGTTAACTGAGAACATCCGGCTGGGCTCTCTGGAAGCCAAGTGGACTGTCCTGGGCGTGATGTCCGAGTTGGACCCACCTGCCAGAGCATGGCTGTACTGGACCCCCCTGGGTATTGTGGAGGCCTTCGTGGAGATCCGCCCACATTTGGCTCTCTACCTCAGGTGAGGTGGTCCTCAGAGGGTCTGTCCAGAGTGGTGCCAAGCTGCTGACTGGGAACATGCCCATCACCTCAGTGTGCCCCCCCCCGCCCCTGCTTTTTGTTTGGTTTTGAGGTCACAACCAATGTTGCTCCTGGTGCTGCTCTTAGGGATCCCTCATGGCAGGAGCGTGTCCTGCTGTCCTCATCTTTGTGCTTTTTGTAACAACTGAGTCACCAACTGGAAGACATCCAGGTCAAGAGGAATGTCTGGGGCCAAGGCAGTGGTGCAGTGGGAGGGACCCCAGGGGGTCCCCTGAACCCTGCCAGGAGTGATTCCTGTGTGCAGAGCCAGGAGTAAGTCCTGAGTGATGTCGATGGGCCCCACGGGTGACTTATGTGAAGCGGGGAGGAGAAAGACAGTCACTTTCTCCCCACCCGCCTCTGCCACTCGAGACCCAGGGTTGCTGGGTTCTTGTCTCGCCTCACAGAAAGGAATTTCAGGAGTAGACAAGCAGTGAAGTAAATAGATTTTATTTGGAAGATTTTTAGGTATGGAGGGAGGGAGAGGGAGGGAGAGAGTAAAGTTAGACACGAAAGCATGAAAGTACACATCTCAAGAGGGGAGATGCGGGCGACACACGTGCTCGGGAACCGCATGTGCTCGGCCACATGGGCGCAAGCAGCACATGGGCGCAGGCAGCATATGCCCGCGCTTCCTTTGTTCAAGGTGGCCTTTATAGGGTTTCTCCAACTAGCCCCCACGTGGGGCTTCTTCCCAGGTAAATGTCCCGTTGCTAAGGAGGTTGCCAGGGAGGATGGGAGTGGTGATGGTCTTCTTTGAAATTCCTTTCCTGGCCTTTTGTTCCTAGAGGAGCTTCTTTGGGTCTGTTGCTGGAACCAGGTGAGGGTCTTATCAAGCTTAGTTCCTGTTTTGCTATTTTCTGCAGGGCTGGCCTCGGGAGGGGGCCTTCCCTGTCTACCTGCCTACATCATGAGCACTGCAGGTGTGCCCCTCCTTCCAAAAAAAAAAATCCCCAAACAAGAATGTCTGTATTTTAGAGAATTCTGGGGTGAAGTATTCAAATATCAGAGGCTAAAGAATTGATAATGTGGAATGTAGGTGACAAAGAGCTCTTTATCAAGGACCCATCCCTGGGACTGGAGCAAAGCACAACAGGGAGGGTGCTTGCCTTGCATGTGACTGACCTGGGTTCAATTCTAGGCATCCCGTATGGTCATCTGAGCCCCCGCCAGGGGTGACTCCTGAGCACAGAGTCAGGAGAAAGCCCTGAGCATGGGGTGTGCCCCAAATAAAACAAAACAAAGGCCTATCTCTGAACACTTAAAAATTGCCTTCAACTAAAAAACTACATAAAAAAAAAAAGAAAACCCTTAATGGATTAATTGCTTTTGAAGGTAGAAAACATAAACATTAGAAACTGTCTCTCTTCAATATCAAATCATCTGGATGAAAAGCAAAACAAATCAACAGGCTGAGCATTTCCAGTTTCAGGAAAGATGATGATACTTTTTATTTTGGCAATTATCTTTGGTGTTTGATCAACTTCTGAACTCACTGATCTCCAGGGAATGCTGAGAGCAGTGCTGTTTGCTGTCAGCTGGGACTGACTTGGTTTTTATTTTGTCATTTGCTAAGGGCAAGGAGAAGAGAAAGGGCAAAATAGGAAATAGGAAGTGGATGCACTTATCAGTAGAATGACTTTGAATTTTCAAACAAAACAGAATGGCATAAGTAAGGCCCCTGGAAAATGATGTAAACTCTTGGATGAGTTGATACAGACCCCCCCTCAGCTTTTCTTTTGGGGTGTCCTGCACCTGTGTCACTGGGACCCCGATTACAGTGCCTCATTGTTCCATTTCAGCTTGAACTCATGACCTCACACCTTACAAGGCTGGATCACACCATAGAGTTATCCCCAAGCTGAGAAAGCCATTTATTATTTTTTAGGGAGGGCATAGATGGTTCTTGGGGGCTACTCCTGGTACTAAGTCACCCTTGGTGAACCATGTGGTGGTGGGGATTGAACTGGTGTCAGCTGCATGCAAGACTTTGCAGGTCCCTGGGTTTAAATTGCACCCATCCGTAAGACTTGAGGGAGATGCCAGAGACAAAGTGACTGTAAGGTCATATCATGAAGGAGCAAGTCGAGGCAGGCTGGGGCTGTATCACTTCTTTCCTGTTTGGTGGGGGGTTCATCTCAGTGTGCAGAAACTTATGCCCCAAAATCAGCTGGGGGCAAAACTCTTGCTTGGAACTAAGCATTTGGTGGGGCATTCAGTGCAGTGCCTACAATTTAGCTCAGAGAGGAAATAATAGTATGAAAAAATGATTGCAAGAAGGTGCTAGGTCTAAAAAAATTCAGATAGCAAAAAGCAAATGATGGTGCCCAACAGAGAGTAAGTATTGAATAAATCTGTGCTAAGTGAATGTCGGAAGGAAGGAAGGAAGGAAGGAAGGAAGGAAGGAAGGAAGGAAGGATGGAAGGCCTCCTGAGCTAGCTTGACCATCCTGGGTTAGGTCCACGGGAAGAAAGAGCTCACCACAGAGGCAGATGGAAGAAGTAAGACCTGGCTGATGAGAGAATTTAATTCCATCTCTCATCTCTGACTTTCTAGCATACAACAGAAAAATCCAGGTCATTTCCATAAACTCTTGGATTAAGAGCCAATGTATTGCATGGAAGTAGGTTTTATTTATTTATTTTTAATAGAGGTAAGCTTTATTTCCAGTTATTTAACTAAGTGTTTTTTTTTGGGGGGGGGGAACGTTTGAGCCACAGCTGGCAATACTCAGGGGTTACTCCTGGCTCTGCACTCAGGAATCACTCCTGGAAGTTCTCAGGGGACCAGATGGGATGGCAGGGATCGAACCTAGGTCAGCCACGTGCAAGGCAAATGCTCTATCAACTGTACTATCACTCTGCCACCTATTTATTTATTTTTTAAGATGGTGATGCTGAAACAGACGCATCTGACTTAGTGGAAGTCATATGTCAGATGCATAACAAGCATATTTGCAAGGGAGTAAAAGAAAATGTTTGAACTGGGAGCGTACTGGCAAGAAATGGGCTGATGACGAAGCTGAGTAGTAAGGTTGCCCAGGCCAAGTGGTCAGGGCCCTGGTGGACACTCAGGAAGCGGGGACTTTGTGCAGCTACTGGCTAGTTTGATCTCCTCACGGCCCTAGGAATGAATGCATGTGCTCTCAGCATCATTGTTCTGTTTAACAGACTGGGGTGGAGAGTGTCTGACACGCAGGCCATAGAAGCCTGGTAAAATCCTGTAATCTGGCCCAGGTGCCGAAGGGACAGGCACGGAGACTTCCTTTTGGCTGCCTGCCAACCATCTGTCTGTCTTCTATGGCCCGGGGATGATGTTATAAATACCCAAATGGCCCTTGGCAGGAAAAAAGTTCCCTGATGAAATCAAGCCCACAAAATTGAAATTACTTGCCCACAGACATATAAAAGTGGAAACAGGGCTTGCTAAAAATAATAATAATTATTGTTATTATTACATTGCTGGAAATCAAACAACCCAGGGCTTCACACGTGCAGGCCATGTGCTCCAGCACTGTGCTACTTCCCATCTGGGGCAGGAAGCAGGACTCAACCCCAGGTGGCTGGTTTCAGGCCATTACCACACCCTCCTGAGCTGGGAGAACTGGAATCTCCCATTTGCCTGTCACCAGGTGGAGGGGAGGAAGCCCATTGTCAGTGACTTGCTGAGAGGAGTCACCTACTTTCCGGGGGAACCCAGTCTCTGAAAACACTAGCAGCTCTTCAGCCAGCTTACTTATCATTGCTGAACTTTTATTTGCATTCCAATGACAGCTTCTCCCCGGGCACATTTATTAGCATGCTCAGTGCCAGGGAACAAGCCTTTCGTTTCTGCTGTGCTGGTGGTTTTATTCAAAATCATCTGGCTTTCGCAAATAATTGCCAAGTGGCTCATTTTCATTTTGGCCTGTTCTGCTCAAAAAGATCATTTTCCCATTGTCTTTTTTTTTTTTTTTTTGCTTTTTGGGTCACACCCCACACCGGGCGATGCACGGGTTACTCCTAGCTCATGCACTCAGGAATTACTCCTGGAGGTGCTCTGGGTTCCATATGGGATGCTGGGAATCGAACCTGGGACGGCTGCATGCAAGGCAAACACGCTACCCACTGTGCTATTGCTCCAACCCTTCCCGTTGTATTTCATTGTTATGTTTCTCAGCTCTGAACCACTCGTCATTGGAGCTACGCAGTGTCTCTGGGGTCACTAGGACATGGCCAGGGTGGGGTAGGCTGCTGCTGTGCATGACGGCTGTGTCTGCTCTCAATAGGACCAATTCACGGACATGGCCCGAGCTGACCAGGAGAGCCTGTGAAGGGCAGGTGGACAGGACCAGATGACCCTCTGCCTGGGACAGTGTGGGAGTAGGGGAGGCTTTCTCCCCGCCTCTTTGTTTCTTAAAAACAAAAAACAAAAAAACACATTTACAACCATTTTCATTTGTCTGACGGGGTCAGGGTCAGTCTGGGCCCTGAGTAGCACTGGTGTCATGGCCTGGATCACCTTGGCACAGGCACAGTTCCAACACTTACAGCCACTGGCTCACCCAGGGTCACTGTGACACACCCACAGTGCTGGGACTTTAAGCTCCTGGCCTCACACGAGCCCTGGGGGCTTCCCAAACCACTGAGCCATCTTTGAGGCCCTTTGCAGGGTGATTATCAGTATTTGAACTTGTCATGTTAAGCCACCAAGGCATCTAAGGGCCAGTTCTTCTTTTTAAAATTGAATCAGCGTGAGTGCTAGGGGAAAAGGGAGCTCAGATAGAGAAGGGAGCACCAAATAAAGGGTGTTGGGAGGATCCTCCCAGGATGGGAGAAGCATACTGAAAGTAGACTATAGACCGAACATGATTGCCACTCAGTGCCTCTTTTGCAAACCACAGCACCCAAAAGGAGAGAGAGAACAAAAGGGAATGCCCTGCCACAGGGGTGGAGTTGGATGGGGGGGTGGGGGGGGGTTGGGAAGGATGCTGGGAGCATTGGAGGTGGAATGGGCTGGTGGTTTTATTCAAAATCATCTGGCTTTCGCAAATAATTGCTAAGTGGCTCATTTTCATTTTGGCCTGTTCTGCTCGAAAAGATCATTTTCCCATTGTCTTTTTTTTTTTTTTTTGCTTTTTGGGTCACACCCCACACCGGGGAATGGGCATTGGTGGAGGAATGGGTACTCAATCATTGTATAATTGAAACCCAAGCACAAAAATTTGTAAGTTTATAACTGTACCTCATGGTGTCTCACTAATAAAGGCCCTCCCGTTGATCGTCGATTTGCTCGAGCAGGCCCAGTAACGTCTCCACTGGAGACTTGTTGTTACTGTGTCTGGCATATCGAATACTCTCGGTAGCTTGCCGGGCTCTCCGAGAGGGGCGGAGGAATCGAACTCGGGTCGGCCATGTTGGCCGCTTGTAAGGCGAACGCCCTACTGCTGTGCTATCGCTCACTAATAAAAAAAAATGAAATTGAATCAACATGAGAAAGATACATAGTTACAAAGCTGTTCATGATTGGGTTTCAGTTATACAGTATTCCAATGTCCATCTCTCCACCAGTGTACATTTCCCAACACCAATGACCCCATTTTCCTTCCTACCACTCCCCACCTGTTCCACTCTCCTCCTCCTCCCCCCGCCCTCAGGCTGTCTGTCTCTATGGCAGTCACTTTCCTTCTTTCTCGCTCTCTCTCCTTTTGGATTGTGGTTTGCAATACAGATACTGAGAGATTATCATGATTGTTCTTTTACCTATTTTCAGCATGCAGTCTTACCCAGAGGCATCATTTCCAACCCTCTTTGTCATAGTGGTCCCTTCTCTATCACAACTGCCTTCTCCACCAGCATTTAAGGCAGGTTTCCAGGCTTCTAACCATTGATCAATCCACCTGGCCCTTGTTTCTACTGTCCTTGGGTATTAGTCTCATAGGTAAAGGTAAAGGCCCTCCCGTTGATCGTCGATTTGCTCGAGCGGGCCCAGTAACGTCTCCATTGGAGACTTTGTTGTTACTGTGTCTGGCATATCGAATACTCTCTAATTACTTTTATTTTATTTATTTTTTTTTACAATATCCCACAAAGGAGTGCATCATTCTGTCTGTCCCTCTCCTTCTGACTCATTTCACTCAGCATGATACTCTCCATGTCTATTCATTTATAAACAAATTTCATGACTCCATTTCTTTCCTGGTAGCTGCATAGTATTCTACTGTGTAGATATAGTATAGTTTCTTTAACCAGTTGTCTGTTCTCGGGCACTCAGGTAATTTCCAGATTCTGGCTATTGTGAAGAGTGCTGCAATGTACATAGGAGTGCAGATGGCATTTCTGCTGTGTGTTTTTGGGCCCTGGGGTGTTTTCCCATAAGTAGTATTGCCAAGGGCTGGAGCGATAGCACAGCAGTAGGGCGTTTGCCTTGCACGCAGCCAACATGGCCGACCCAAGTTCGATTCCTCCGCCCCTCTCGGAGAGCCCGGCAAGCTACCGAGAGTATCTCGTCCACACGGCAGAGCCTGGCAAGCTCCCCATGACGTATTCGATATGCCAAACACAGTAACAACAAAGTCTCCAATGGAGACGTTACTGGGCCTGCTCGAGCAAATCGATGATCAACGGGAGGGCCTTTTAGTATTGCTAAGTCATATGGATGCTCATGATCAAAATACAAAGACAGCGCACAGATTGGGAAAAATTATTTACCCAATACCCATCTAATCAGTACATCACGGGTAGCTTGCCAGGCTCTGCCGTGTGGGCGAGATACTCTCAGTAGCTTGCCGGGCTCTCCGAGAGGGGCGGAGGAATCGAACTCAGGTCGGCCATGTTGGCTGCATGCAAGGCAAACGCCTTACTGCTGTGCTAACGCTCCGTGACGTGACGTACTGATATGCCAAACACAGTAACAACAAAGTCTCCAATGGAGACGTTACTGGGCCCGCTCGAGCAAATCGATGAACAACGGGAGGACTGTGACCCATCTAATAAGGGGTTGATATTAAAGTTATATAAGGCACTGGTAGAATTCTACAATGAAAAAAATCTAACTGAATCAAAAAATGGGGAGAAGAAATGAACAGAAACTTCCTCAAAGAAGAAATAAAATGGCCAAAAAATATGAAAAATGCTCGACATCACTAATTATTGGGGAGATGCAGATCAAAACAACAGTGAGATATTATCTCACACCACAGAGACTGGCACACATCCAAAAGAACAAGAGCAATTGGTGCTGGTACGGATGTGGGGAGAAAGGGATTCTTCCTTCATTGCTGGTGGGAATGCCGACTGGCCCTGCCCAGCCTCTTAAGGGCTGGTTCTTACTGGGAACAACCAACAGCCAATCTGTCTTGATCCTCTCTGTGTCTCTGTGTGCTCGTGTGTGGCAGCACCGGGATTGGGACTCTGGGACCTCAGTTAAGTGTGTCAGGTCTTCACACCATCTTCCAGTCCCTTCTTCCTTTTCTAACTCTCTGTTCTGTCCCAATCAAGTGTGACATGTGCCTAGTGCTGATTTATACCCCCCACCCAGGATGTAACAGCTTCTACCCTGGCCCCCAAGAGAGCTGGAACATTTTTAAAAAAAATTGAATCACTGTGAGATGCAGTTACAGAGCTTTCATATTTGAGCTTCAGTTATACAATACAATCGAACACCCATCCCTCAACCAGTGCACATTCTCCACCACCAATGTCCCCAGTATCCTCCCTGCCCCACCATCCCAACCATCCCCCTGCCTCTATGGCAGACAATTTCCCCCATACTCTCCTCTCTCTACTTTTGGGCATTATGGTTTGCAATACAGATACTGAGAGGCTATCATGTTTGATCCTTTATCTACTATCAAGAGCTGGAGTTTTGCTCTGCCCCATGGACCCAGGGACCCTTGGCCTAGACCTGCCCCTTCTTTCCCCCCAGGTCTGGGGTCCTCCCTGCCCCGAATTCCATCAGCAGGTACACGGGAAGACCCTCTGGGTACTGGAGCTTAGGGACCTTCTTGGAGGGGCTTAAGTGGAGACAGAGGATCCCTTTGTTTGGGGGCCTGGCACCCAACACCATGTTTCAGTGTGTGGTGGGTGACATTGAGCAAACGGTTTGACCTTTCGGAGCCTCAGTTTCTTCCTCAGGATCTGGGGGAAGGTGGAAAGGAAATCCGGGCTATGAGAATTTAATACAGCTAAAGCCATCAAACATGCTAAATATTGCCTGGCGGACAGGGGGTCATTGGGCTGCTCTGTCTCTGGAGACAAATGGACATTGTGCAGCCTCAGTCTGGCCAGGCAGGGCTGCTGTGACCCGCCCCCCCCTTTTATTTCTAATTTTATTTGAACTCTTGACCCACTGAATTTGCTCTGACATCTTTCTTTCAGCTGCTGCTGTTGTGTTATTATGTTCCCCCCACCCCCGTCTCCTGTGTTTTATATTTTTTAATTGAAGTGATGTCGGAGGATATAACTGCATCTGTTTTGGATGATTTCATGTGTCCTCAAAAGGTGGTGAAATTTGAATCCAGTGTTCTAACTGCACCCCTTACCCACAGCATGTTCCCCCACCCCTGTTTTGCTTTGCTTTGATCTCTTTTCCCATGAGGAGTCCAAGAAAATCCTGTTTCATCCTAAGTGGATTTCCTGGACCCCTGGGTGCCTCTCCAGCCAGAGGATCTGGACTGGGGCTGCCTGAACGCCCCCCATTCCCCCACCTTTCATGTGGTGCTATGTTCATTTTCTCTGGGTAGGATTAGGGGTGGGGAAGGTGACACAGGACCCCCAAACCCCTTCCTTGGGTATTCTGAATAATTGACAGAGTGGGTGGGAGAGGGTCCATGTGGGCAAGTCTATGGACCATCCCTATAGAACCTTCTTGAACATAGCAACTTGAATTTCCTGGACAATCTGTGCTGGGGCTTTGGAGTGCCCTGTTGTGGGGTCAGTGTAAGGTCTGGGTATGGGGCGACCGAAGTATGGGTCGTCCCACCTCTGATCCCTTCCCAGAGAGTGAGCTGGAGACAGTCGAAGGAATAATTGGAGTTTTTCTCCCTTTGTGAGTTTCTTCTTCTTTTGGGCCACACCTGGCAGTACTCCTGTCTCTGAACTCAGGAATCACTCATGGCAGTGCTCCAGGGACCATATGGGATGCTGGGGATTGAACCCGGGTGGGCCACATGCAAGGCAAGTGCCTTCCCCACTGTACTATTGCTCCAGCCTGAGTTTCTTATTTGAATACTTTAAAAAAAAAAAAGGAGCAACTTCAGTACAAAACAAAAAGTCAGTCTGTCAGTCTGTCCTCCCATTGTTCATTGATTTGCTTGAGCAGGGCCAGTAACGTCTCCATTGTGAGACTTGTTACTGTGTTTGGCATATTGAATATGTCATGGGTAGCTTGCCAGGCTTTGCTGTGTGGGTGAGATACTCTCGGTAGGTTGCCAGGCTTTCCTCTCAGGGTGAAGGAATCAAACGCGGGTCCGCCCGGCTGGCCGCATGCAAGGCAAACGCCCTTCCGCTGTGCTATTGCTCCAGCCCAAACAAAACGTAAGGTGGTTATAAACCCAATGTGAATCTCAACCACTTTTTGGGGGGATTTGGAAAAAAGTGCCACCATTTTATTTTTATGTCTTCTGAACTACTGTGTATTTTGGGGGAGGGGACTGGGGACCAGGGGCCACAACTCAGTGTCTATTCACATGACCCACGTAGTCTGCAATGGAGCGACACACCTCTCTGTCGCCTGAATTTCACTTTAGCAAAGTCAGCCAAGGTGGTTAGGGTTAGTATCTTTATGGAGCACGTATTTCCTTTCCCCTCTCCAGGTAGGCATAGTTATTCGTTTATTTATTTTTGGCTTTTTGGGTCATACTCGGTGATGCTCAGGGGCTACTCCTTGCTCTGCACTCAGGAGTTACTCCTGGCAGTGCTCGGGGGGATGCTGGAGGTTGAACCCAGGCAAACGCCCTATTCACTGTACCGTCACTCCGACCCCAGACATATTACTTGTGGGTTAGAAGGGGAGGATGGTCGCTTTGATCTTGGTCTATAGCCAGCGGGGTTCTAGCTGAGGAAGGGGCCCAGGTGAACAGGACAGTCTGGCTTCCATGAGGGGTTTTGTCGCTTCTATCCCTGGTGTACGAGGGTCCCGGTACCGGCAACACAGACAGAGGAGTGCACCCTCTGTGGTGAGACAGCTCTGCTCTCAGGACCCGAGCCTCAAGGTTGCTTCTCTCCCTCTCTTAGCTCTGCCTGCTCCTTCTTGAACTTCTTCACTTCTGCCCACAGCAGTCATTGTCTGCATGGAGTCCTTCACATTCAGTCAGGGGATCGTTGGCAAAGCCGTGTTAAAGAGAAAATAAAAAAGCATTCCTGAGGCTGGAGTGATAGCACAGCAGGGAGGGTATTTGCCTTGCATGCGACTGACCCAGGTTCGATTCCCAGCATCCCGTATGGTCCCCCGAGCACTGCCAGGAGTAATTCCTGAGTGCATGAGCCAGGAGTAACCCCTGTGCATTGGCGGGTGTGACCCAAAAAGCAAAAAAAAAAAAAATCCTTCCAAAAACTCACAACAGTGACAAAGATAAAAAGAACGAAAGAAAGAAGCTAGAGCTCAGTGTTTTCTGGAAACATGGTATTCAGACCCAGGTTTACCAGCAGCAAGAGAGACTTTGGGGAGCGTGTGTTAGGTTTTCTGGGAAAGGAGGGGCACGAGTCACAGCTTCTCCTCAGGGACCCAAATCTCCATTGCTGGAAATCAGGGCACACAACCGCCTGTCATGAAAAATTCTCTATCTTCCCTGCTTCCCACCCGCATGATTTCCAGCACAGAGTGAATTTATCTATAGCCAGATTCAGTCACAGCCACCCCAGGAAGTGAGTGCGATGGAAGGAGGGGTCAGCAGAGATAACATGGTTTCCGGGGCAGATGAGGTGGCATAGGGTGGGAGGGTGGCAGAGGCAGGGCCAGGCGCCTGGTGGTTTGGGCCCCATGTGTCCTCAGGCCATCTCCTCTTCAGTGACATTCCCATGCTGCCCACCTGACTTCATGTCCTCATCCTGTTAACGTTCTTGTCCTTCCTCTTCTGTGTACTCCTCTCTGCCCCAGGCCCTTTGCACATGATTCTCCTTCCTCTGAAGACTCTTCTTGCAGCTTGCCCCCCTTCCTTGCAGTCCCATCCACCAGGTTGCCTATTAAATACTCTCCTTCTACTCTCCTCTTTGCTTCTGGTGTCCAGCATGTCTGAAAATTTCATGTTTATTTCTTTTGCCATTAATGTTTATCTTTCTGACCATGCAGATGAAGACTGTCCATTTCACTGCCTACCTGGGGGCTGGGGGTGGGGAGGAGCAGAGTGTTGGGTGCCCAGAAAAAAAACAACAACATGCCCAGAGCATCTTCTGAGATGGTGAAAAGAAAGAAGAGTTTCTGTGTGGCTGTGCTTCTTTGGAGGCGCCCTCCCGTCAGGTTAGGGACCCCTCCTAGGTGCTCATGAGAATTGGGCCAGCCTTTAGGGGAGAGAGAGAGAGAGAGAGAGAGAGAGAGAGAGAGAGAGAGAGAGAGAGAGAGAGAGACACACATTCCAGATGCCTGCTGGGAGGCACTCCTGATGGGACCTTTAAGTCATCTTGTCTCCATGTGGGGCACCTGAGCAGACGATGAGAACCAGTGTCCTCACTAAGAGGCAAAGCAGAGCTGGAGCAGGTTGTGGGACCTGTGTCTCCTGCGGGCGGGAAGGGCAGTGGAGCGGGTGGTGGTGGTCAGTGTGAGCTTGGTTCCAGGAGGAGAAAGTGAACTTGTGGGGGTGGGGAGTTTCCCGTCTAGGCACAGACATACATGCAGGCTGGGAGAGCATGCAGCTGACGCCCTCCTCCTTCTCTCCCTGCCCTTCGTGTCCCCCTCCTCTGTTCCTGCGCTCCCCGCCCACCTCCCCCCAACATTGTCCTAGCAGGGCTGGAACAGCGAGACAAACCAGATGCTCCACGTCCTCCCGGAACTCACCATCTCCCTGGGGAGAGGAGCATGAATCAGATAATCACCCTAGTAACTGAATTTGCATGAGCGAGGGAGACTGAAGCATTGAAGCATTTGGACTGAATTCCCAGAGTCCCAGGGATGGGGTGGGAGGGTGTGAGTGCAGGAAGAGGAGTTGGTGGTGGTGGTGGGTGGGGATGTCCTGGAGAGGGCTCCAGGGAATGGCACTTGGAACTTGGGTGTGGGTAGCGGGGCTGAGACAGTGAGGGTCACGTCTAGAGCCACTGAGACCGTCACGCCAGCAAGACTTGGTTGTGGCTTTCAGATGAGTCAAAGAAGCAGAAATTAAGGAGATTCCTTAGATTTCAGCATGAGCAATGGCTCGGGCAGACGTGACACTGGCAAGGATCAGTGGTCAAGGAAAAGGACGGGTAGGGGATGGTCATGAGGCAGGTGTAGGGTGTGGAGTCTGAGGTGCCGTGCCCAGGACTTGCGGGGAGGCTGCAGAGGAAGTGGGAAGTTTCCCGGGGCTGAGTGTCTTGGCTAAGTCATATCATCATCGATGGAAAGTTCCAGCCAAGAGCTCAGCGCCCTGGCTTCTGTTCCGGTGCTCACTTCCTTACCAAGTCTTTCATGGAAACGAGTCTGAAGGGTCAAGGAGGGTGCACACTGCCCCTGTACCCTGGGCTCTCGGGTCAAACACATTTTGTAAAGACCACGTCGATTACGATTTGCTTATTTTGATCTGATTTATTGCTCTGCCGAACGACAGAGTTGTGATTTCTACTTAGCAATGCCTTTAAAAATGCCAGGCAGGTACTTGGGGTCTCTTTCTGGGGGTGATGCGACTGTGTGTGTGTGTGAGGGTATGTGTGTGTGCATGTGTGTGCATGTGTATGTGTGCGTGTGTATGTGTGTGCATGTGTTTGTGTATGTGTATGTGTGCGTATGTGTGTGTGCATGTGTGTATGTTTGCGTGCGTATGTGTATGTGGTATGAGTGTGTATGCATGTGTGTGTATGCAAGTGTGTGTATGCAAGTGTGTGTATGTGTATTTGTGTGTGTGTGTGTGGTCTCCAGAGCAGTGTGGTGGCCAGTTCCTGAGGAGACTGGGAGAGCACATGCTGAGTGGACGGGAGAGGAGGGAGCAGTGACCAATTCCCTGTTGTGTCTCCTGCTGGGAGGTGCCACTTGTTGCTGCTTTTGAGCATGGAAGTACAGCCTTGAGCCGAGACCGGGGCCGTGGGTCTCATCACACATCTCCCTCAGGTCCTACAGACCCTGAGACCTGGAGGCGCGGTCACAGGAAGTAGCAGAGGGCCCCCTCAAAGGCGCATCTACAGTAGCAGCCCCTGTTAGACTACCCACTGCAAGAATGAGGTCATGCTGGGCCTGAGAGCAGATTCGTGAGGCTGGAGACCAAGTGGTCATCACTCCCCATGGCTCACCTGGGGAATGTGTTTCCTTGCCTGTGTGTGTCTGGGGGTAGGGTGGGGGCGTGTTTAGGAGCCAGAGTGCTCAGAGGGAACATGCTTCCAGCAGAGAAAGGTGGCCTCATAGTCAACCATGGCTTCTGGCTGTCTCTTAGCTTCTCAAGCTACTTGTGGTGCCCAGTTAGTGTGAGGCAAGGAAAGAAGTCCCGACCCAGCCAGATCACTTGTCTCTGAATACCAATGTGTGGCAGTGACTTGGAGCTGAGTGTGGCCCTGGAATCTGCCCTCTTGATGTGAGCTGCCCCTCCCAGGACACCTCTCCCAGACCCTGGTTTAGCCACGTGTCTGCTGGTGGGTCTGGGTATCTGGCTCAGATCTGACTTTCCCATTCCTGTGCATGGGTTGAGCCTTTCGTGTGGCTGCTGGACACTCAGCTCGGCCTCTCCGCACCTCCCCTGGCGTCGCTCCCAAGAGCACCCGCACAGCTTCCCAGGGAGGCAGGCGAAGCAGGATGGCTCAGTGACATGTCAGATAAATCGCCGAAAATAGGAGCTGGCATTTAGAGGAGAGATCTGTGCTGCAGATAGTGTCTTGGACGCCATCCATTCACAGACAATTGGGAAGCCAGGCTCGGGGGAGAAGCTCCGGGAGACTAAGATGGGATCAAGAGATGGTGAGGAGAGTTCGCAGGTCTGTGAAGGGAACTGACATTTGGTACGCAGGCCGGGCAAGATGGAAGCTTGTACCCCTGAGTTCTTGAAGTTTTTTTGAGGGGTGGGTGGGGGGTGACTCTCCCACAGGTGCTCAGAAGACCCAGGTGATTCTGGGCCACCTGGCAGTTCAGTGAGACAGTGGGAGGATGTGATGGTTCCCCAGGGACCTATAATGCTGGGGATTACCCGGGCCACCCTGTGTGCCTGGGGACCCTGTGGTGTTTGGGATACAGCTGTGGTTGGGCGCATGCAAAATCATGTGCCTTCACTCCTGTACTGTCTCTCTGGCCTGAGTTCTTGGAGTTTTAATAGCTGTGTTGAGGGCCGGAGCAGTAGTACAGCAGTAGTACAGCATGTGGCCAACCTCACCTCATATGATCCCCTGAGTACACCTGGGAATGATCCCTGAGTGCAGAGCCAGGAGTAAGCGCTGAGCAGCACCAGGTGTGACTCCAAAACCAAACCAAAGTTGTGTTGAAATGCTGAGATCACCAAGATAATGAGGAGGAGACTGAAGAAGATCTGAGTCTGTGTTACTGGGGGCCAAAAGACGCCAGGAATGTACCAGAGGCGGGCGGCGATAGATCAGAGGTCCTGACAGAGAGGGGAAGCTACCAGTTCCCTCAGTTATTGGGGTTCCGGGGACCTTTTCTCGGGAGGTACTGTTAGCACGAAAGCAGATTTTTTCTATGCCGGTGGGTTCTTGAGATTTGCAAATCTATGGAAGATTTGCACACAAAGGCAGAAGATTGAAAATTTATTGTACAGAAAAGGTAGATGGCTCCAGGTTCCTCCTTTACCAGTGAACGATGACCAGGTCCTGTACCTGATGCTGCCCTGACCTGTCAACGACTTCCCTGTCCTGTCCCACACCGGCTACTCACCTCCCGCGGTGTCCCATCTGGTGAACAGCTTGTCTGTCTGATCCTGATATGCCCACTGTACCATGCTACCCTACTCACCTGGGGGTCCCACAGGGAGAGAGGGGTGGGTCTAGGGAGAAGAGAGAGAGGAAGGGGCTGGGGAGGAGTGTGGGGAGGTTGGGAGGGATGGATGGAGTTTTCAGGGTGTGGGCTTGGGAGGTTCCCCTGAGGACTGAGTTGAGGGCTCAGAACTTCTCTGACCTGGCACTGCCCTGGTACCTGCTGACTGAGACCACTCTTGCACATTTTTTTGTTTGGTTTGGTTTTTTTTGGTGCTTAAAAGTTTTACTTTGCTTTTTAAGTTATAATAACCTGGCATCTGCAATATTTTCTCTTTCAAAGTAATTGACATAGAGCAGGTGAAATCAGTGCTCACTGGGATTTTACTTTCCACAGACCTCAGCTCTAGGTAAAGAATCCCATTCTTAAAACTTACCAAGTCTTGGGGCTGGAGCAATAGTACAGCGGGTAGGTGTTTGCCAACCCGGGTTCGATTTCCAGCATCTCATATGGTCCTCTGAGCACTGCCAGGACTAATTCCTGAATAAAAAGCCAGGAGTGGGGGCTGGAGCAATAGCACAGTGGGTAGGGCATTTGCCTTGCATGCGTCCGACCCAAGTTCGATTCCCAGCATCCCATATGGTCCCCTGAGCACCGCCAGGAGTAATTTCTGAGTGCAGAGTCAGGAGTAACCCCTGTGCATTGCCAGGTGTGACCCAAAAAAGCAAAAGAAAAAAAATCCAGGAGTAACCCCTGTGCATCGCTGGGTGTGACCCCCCCAAAAAACAAAAAAACCTTACCAAGTCTTGATATAAAGAAAATTGTTCTCCTTCATGTCTGTTTTCTGTAGTTAAAATAGATCACTTGATCACTTGACACCCTGTTACTCATTGATTTGCTTGAACGGATACCAGTAATGTATTCATTCGTCCCTGTCGCATACTAGTGTAGCCCAATGGTGTTTGCTCATTCTAGGAACACAAAGAACCTCAAACTGATTGTTCAGGGTCTTGACAAAGAAGTCTGACCATCTCATAGGTGGGTGTCCACACGATCTTTTGACGTCCTGTGGAATCCAGTCGGTAATGGCTCTAGTCCAGTGGTCGTCTCCAAATCTCATTATGTGTTGAGCCCATCTGATTTTTGATGCCTTGGCAAATGAGACAGCGTCCCTGATTCTTGACTGTTGCTGGAGGTTGGAACTCTGGATTCTTTCTCTCATTTGAGTGAAGCGGGTTACTCCAAGCATAGCTCTTTCGATTCCTCTTTGGGAGACTCGAATAGCATTCTCATCCTGTTTTCATAGGGCCCAGGTCTCTGAGGCGTATGTTAATGCAGGAAGAACAGTGGAATTGAAGAGATGTGCCTAGAGCCGGAGGGTCTTCGTCCTCTTAGATATTTCTTTGACTCTCTTAAAGGCGTTCCAAGACACTCTCTTTCTCCTGCGCAACTGAGGTGCCTTCTGGAACTGTGAGTTAGCATGGATGGTCTAGGTCGACATGATGAACTCAGTCTCTCACTCTGTTCGTTTTGTTCTAGGCCATGGGTCTCGATGTAGAGTTCTTAGGCTGATCCTCTTGGTGCTATCTTGGCATTAAAATCACTGACAGTGATCTTGTAGAAGGTGTGGTCTTCTTTATAGAGCTTCTCCAGCTCCAGCTCCAACTTCTCAATTTCTCCTTCATTATAATTGGATGTTGGTGTATAGACAACGAAGATAGAAACTGTGAAGATAATTATAATAGAATCATTAAAAATTATCTCATAGGTTTTTCTCTATCAAAATGTATGGTTTGGTGAGAATGAAAATTATACCCTTGATGAGAATAATATTAATACACAGAGCACTTACACTGCAACAGTCTTTGTGAAATTGTCATGTTTGGCTTCATAATTTTCTCTTTAAATACTTGTATAAACTTCATGATGAAGGTACCTACTGCCCCATTTTACGTGTGAAAACATCTGGCACAGAGAGAAATAAATGATAATCACAAGCATACAATTCACATACTTGATACTAGCGTGATAATGAATGGTATCAGCCAAATGTAAATCTAGATCAGGCTGAGAACAGAGTCCCAGCTCTGGAGATCTCTGTCCTACTGAGCACCACTTGTCTTCAGTGTACTGTTGTAATGCTCTTGCACATTTATCCTGTGTTGCTGTCTCCAAGGGGGTCCTGGCGGTGTGGATAAGGCCACCAGTGAACACTGAGTTTCTTCTCCAGTGCTTTTGTGCATATTTGAGTTCATGACAGTTGCGGCCATCCAAGAGGGATGAATGAATGTGAGACTGCATGGGTAAGACTGTTTGGGGCTCAAAGGGCAGGAGCCCATGGAAGGATCTCGAAGGTTACCTGAGGACTCATCACAGCAGCACACACTGAAGACCTCTCCCAGCTGGGAATTCCTCCTGCCTTCACCTGGGCTCCTCCCAAACAGGCCACGTCCTCCCCCCACACCCCCGAGAATACTGCGTCTGAGTGTCCTTCCAGCTCAGGACTCTTTAGCCCTAATGAGGGTCCTGCTCTGCTTCCACCTCTGGGACCCCCTGCCCCATCTCAACACACACAATGAGGAAAGAAGAGGTGGTGTCCACGGGTCACCCCCACATCCCCACAACTGGGCACTCAGGCTGAAGACAGTGAACCCCACCACAACCCCCCTCTCTCCCTCACATTCTGGATTTAGCCCATTACTCTGGCCCGGCTTCCAGAGGACATTCCAGGGTCTGTTTCTACAGTAGACATGTGGGCTGGGGGTTGGGATCATGCATCTTGTGAGTTCTGAGGAAACCATGCCATGGTGTGGGGGGCGGAGAGCAGAGTCTGGGGTTAATTTTCCCGGAGACAAGATGGGCTTTGCATCTGTCAGAGGCTTCCACAGCCCGTTCCCAGTGATTATTTTGCCCTCTTGCACCTGTTTCTTTATCAGGCATTTGCTTTGGAAAGACTAGTTTACTTTTGTTTCTTATGTTAAAAAGAGTTTACTTTTTTTTTTTTTGCTTTTTGGGTCACACCTGTCATTGCACAGGGGTTACTCCTGGCTCGTGCACTCAGGAATTACTCCTGGTGGTGCTCGGGGGACTATATGGGATGCTGGGAATTGAACCCTGGTCGGCCGTGTGCAAGGCAAACACCTTACCCGCTGTGCTATTATTGCTGCAGTCCCAAGAAGAGTTTACTTTTGTCTGTTATGTTGTATGTGCTCAATTCCTACAGAGGAAATGAACCCCCATCCTAAGCTCATTTATGTGCAAGGGGCTTCTTGGATCTATCTTATTTCAGTGGAAAATAGTTTTGGGGTGCTTTAATATAATTATATTTTGGGGGTGCTTTAAAAAACATATGCCATACATGTCAATGGACTGAACTTTCGCTGTGTAGGCTGAATTACCAGGTTCATACTTGCTATTTTGACAGGTCACAAGGTCAAGCAAATGCGTAGAGTGCATTGTCCTGCCCAAGTATCATTGTCTCCAGGCTGACTCTGTTCATGAGAATAATCTGTCTGCACGTGTCAACCTGGGTTTCATGCCTGGTACCCCATACAGTCTCCCATGCCCTGCCAGGAGTGAACCCTGAGCCAGGAAGGAGTAAGCCCTGAGCGTGGCTGGGTGTGCCCCCCCCAATACAAACTATAAAAGGGTCTGTCTTCTCTAGATGGAGGCCCTGCTGTTGTAGGGGGCCCTTCTCGCTGTTGCTGGCCTTGATTTTATGTTGAACTGAGAGGTTTTTTTTTTTTTTTTTTGCCTGAAGCTTCTCAGATTAACCAGTTTTTGATTCCAGACACACTCAGGTCAGCTAGTATTTAAGAGTAGAGAAGGCCACAGCTAAGCCCTTTATTATGATTATTTTATTAGATTTTTTTCCTTCCTTTTCAGTTTCCATCATGTACGTGTCATGTTCTAAGATGCCTCGTCACAGTTTGTATAGAGCTCTGCTCCCCCTCTCTTTTGTTTAATCAGAAGAATGACTTACTGTTACAAATGCTCAAAAATTCCAGGGGCAATGACTGGTTCCTCTCTTCACCACTGATTTCTGTTCTTCTCCTGTCCAATGGAACTGTGCACAGGTTGATGGTCCTTCTAGATTCAATTGTATTAACTAATCTTGCTAATAATTTTGACCAAGATGCTTTTGGGAATAGACTTACTCAATTTTATCTAATGATATGTCCTTTAGGACATTTGGCCCAAATGCTACTTAACTGGGCTGGTATGGATGGTGTTAGAATATTGTTCCACCACCCTCTGCCTTCTGTTGTTGCGTCCAGAAGTTGGCTGTCAGTCTAGTGATCATTTTTTTGTAGTGATACTTTTTTTTTCCTCTCTGGTTGCCTTTAGGATTTTGTTCTTTGTTTTTTTTTTTTTGCTTTTCCACTGTGATTCAGGATGAGGATAGAAAGGAGTGAACCCAGTAGGCAAAGTTCATCTGGGAGTAAATAGTGAGTCCAGGGTTTTCTCTTTTCAGATTGAACCATGCAAAAATTGTTGACCCTAAAGGTGCCCAACTTTTCTGAGATGATGGCATAAATTATTAGCAGTGATAAAATGAATTAGCAGTGAATTTGAGGTCAGGAATGCATTAGAAAATTATATGTTTGAGTTTTACTTTGGAACATTACTATGGAGAACCTAATAAGATAATACAATATATACTTTTTTGTTTTGATTGCCCTTCTTAAAATTTTGTTATTTGCTTGAGTACAATTTGCTCAATTTATGCAAGGAGTATGCTTTTGAACATATTTGAGATCCTTGTTGAATAATCTTTGATGTTGAGGATACTCATGAGGTAGTACTGAATAATTTATCCCAAAAACACTGCATTTCAGAGACTGGCCTCCTGGAAATTCATTTCACCTCTTCTCGCATCACTGGAGAGTTTCTTTCTTTTTCTTGAACAAATTTATTTTTGTTTTAGGAACCCTGCTTTGCAATACTGTTAATGGCAATGTTTCCTGTACAACACACCCCAACACCACATCCCCCTCTAAAGTGCTCACTTCCCACCACTCCTGTCCCTTGCCTCCCTGCCCCATCCTAATCTCCCCTAACCCTCCCCTATTTCAATAGAAAGTAGGCGAATTTTCTACTGAAAACCAGCTTTTCATCACCTTTGTTCATTTGTTATTCCCCTGCTATATTTCCCTATAGAGGATTTCTTTCTTAAATGTCCATAACAAAAAACATTCCCAGTCTTCCATAAAGTCCAATAGATTATCGATCTATTGAACTCCTAATAGCTTTTATTTTCCTGCCACGTTATCCCTTAAACCGTTAGCAAAAACAATCATGTTCCTGTCACTCATATTAGCCTTTTATCTATTTAGAGAAAATTACTAAGTTTCCCTGGAGCCTTGTCTTTTCTAGGTTAAATAAGCCCCGTCTCTTTATCTTCTCCTCATGGGGAAACGTTTCTAATCATTTCCACTGTTCTTTCCTGAATTCCCTCCACATGCTCACTCTAACACTTCAGTTGCTTTGCTAGGAAAGTGGGCAATTCAGGAAGGCTTCAGCAGTGCTGCATGGGAGGAAGGCTGGGTCTTGCTTCTAACTTTCATGGCTAGGTTTATTTTATTTTATTTATTTATTTTGAAGTAAATAGATTTTATTTGGAGGGTTTTTGAAGGTGTGGAGGAAGGGAGAGAGAGAAAACAAGAGAGAGAAAACAAGAGGAGAGGAGAGAAGAGAGGAAACAGGAGAGAGGAGAGAGAGTAATGTGCTCAAGAGAGAACTCAGGCTTCTCCAAGGGCGGAGAGAGCCCCTACACACATCCCAGCATTAGGCATGAAAGCATGAAAGTCCACATCTCAAGAGGGGAGATGCGAGTGACACATGTGCTCTGGTACCACATGTGCTCGGCCACGTGGGTGCAAGCAGCACATGGGCTTGGGCAGCATATGCACCTCATGGCTAGTTTTAGACTCAGCACCTGAGGCCAAAAAATTCCCCAAGGGGAATCAGCTCCTTTGAAGCCTCCTCTGATTTTTTCTTGTTTTCCAGAGCTTTCCATGCCAGCTCCACAATTTGGCATCAACACCACGATTCTTTTTTTTTTTTTTTTTGCTTTTTGGGTCACACCCAGCGATGCTCAGGGGTTACTCCTGGCTCATGCACTCAGGAATTGCTCGTGGCGGTGCTCGGGGGACCATATGGGATGCTGGGAATCGAACCTGTGTCGGCCATGTTGGCTGCGTGCAAGGCAAACACCCTACCCGCTGTGCTATCGCTCCAGCCCCCACGATTCTTTTTCATGGGGAGCTGGAGACGTTGTGCCACTGGGCGCACACACCTATGTCCCCATCGTCTGCAAGCATCGTGTTCTTCAGTGAGATTCATATGCGGCTGAGTGCAGGCATGTCTGAATGATACATTTTTGGCTCCTGTCTGTCCTCTCGGTGTGTTCCAAAGGCCTTAGCTTTCTCTCTGTGCCTGTGTGTCCTGAGCTCATAGGACCATCTCCGCTCTCAGCAACACACCGTCCCCTAGAGATTTTTAATTTACATCTATTTTTTTTTATTTTTAAAAAATTTTTGGAGAGATAGCACAGCAGGTAGGGCGTTTGCCTTGCACGGTGCCAACCGGGCCGACTCGAGTTTGATTCCTCTGCCCCTCTCAGAGAGCCTGGCAAGCTACCCAGAGTATCTCGCCCTCACGGCAAAGCCTGGCAAGCTCCCCATGACGTATTTGATATGGCAAACACAGTAACAAGGAGTCTCACAAGGGAGACATTACTGGGCCTGCTCGAGCAAATTGATGAACAATGCGAGGACAGTGCTACAGTGCAGTTTATGGGCCACACTCGGTGTTGCTCAGGACTTACTTCTGACTCAGTGCTCAGGGATCACCCCTGGAGGGCTCGGGGGTGCTGGGAATCCAACCCAGATTGGCTGCGTGCGAGGCAATGCCCCACCTGCTGGATATAATCTCTCTGGCCCCTGTTATTTCTCTTTCTACTGTCCTGATCATTCGGGTCTCCCTGGGATATTAGGATCCTGGACACCGGAATAGTTGAGTGTGGGGCCGTTCACAGTGCCATCTCCTCAGGTGAGAGACACAGAGCCTGCGGCAAACATGCCTGTTCTCAGCATTTCTCCTGAAGTGTTGTTGGTCACTCCAGCCTCTGAAGGTGCTGAGAGTTGGACACAAATATAGTTTGACTAGAGAGACAGTACAGGGGTCAAGGTGCTTGATTTGCATGCAGGCAACTGCTTTCATCTGTGGCCTCATGTATCGACCCCTGAGCACAGCCAGGGGTCACTCCTGAGCCAGGAATAGAACTTAAGTATTGCTGGGTGTGGCCCAAAGCTCCCCACCTTCCCTCCCAACATATAATTCAAGATAGCACAGCGGGTAGGGCGTCTGCCTTGCAAGCAGCCAACATGGCCGACCCGAGTTCGATTCCTCTGCCCCTCTTGGAGAGCCCGGCAAGCTACCGAGAGTATTCGATATGCCAGACACAGTAACAACAAAGTCTCCAATAGAGACGTTACTGGGCCCGCTCGAGCAAATCGACGATCAACGGGAGGGCATTGTCTATATTGATGACCTTTATTTTTTTCTTTTTGGGTCACACCCGGCGATGCACAGGGGTTACTCCTGGCTCTGCACTCAGGAATCACCCCTGGCGGTGCTCAGGGGACCATATGGGATGCTGGGAATTGAACCTGGGTTGGCCGCGTGCAAGGCAAACGCCCTACCTGCTGTACTATTGCTCCAGCCCCTATTGATGACCTTTAAAAGTGAAACAATAGTAGCACTGTAGCACTGTCCTCATGTTGTTCATCAGTTTGCTAGATTGGGCCCAGTAACATCTCCATTGTAAGACTTGTTACTGTGTTTGGCATATTGAATACATCACTGGTAGCTTGCCAGGCTCTGCCCTGTGGGCGAGATACTCTCAGTAGCTTGCCAGGCTCTCTGAGAGGGGCAGAGGAATCGAACTTGGGTTGGCCTGGTTGGCCGCAAGGCAAATGCCCTACCCGCTGTGCTATCACTCCAGCCCAAAAGAAAAACAATATGTTGATAATAATAGTATGCATACTGGTGCTGAGGTCTACTAGGGAAAATTTTGATTTTGTTGGTTTCTTCAAAATTAAAAAACGAGACATTGAGATAGCTCTGTTTGATCAAACTTGGGATCCCTGGCACCTTATGCCTCCACCACCCCAACCCCCCCTTGTATCTCTGGGGATGACAGTGGTGGCTCCCAAGCTTTGCTGGACAGCGCAGTAGTGCACTGCATCACTGACCCTAGCATCGAATGGGCCAGAGAGGTTGGCTAGTAGGGCCCCCAGGTCCTCAGGGAGACCCCTCTCTAAATACTAAATATTTATATTTATTTATTTATTTATTTGCTACATCCAGCAATGCTTTGGTTACTCCTGGCTCTGCACTCAAGAATCACTCCTGGTGGTACTCGGGAGACCATGTGGGGTGCGAGGGATCGAACCTGGGTCAGCCGCGTGTAACACAAGCTCTCTACCCACTGTACTTATCAATTTGATCCCGATGTATTTAAATTAAAAAGAAAATCAGTGCATCTTTGTGCTGCCTTGGTCCCCCATCTCACCCAAGGGTTAACTTCCAAGCCTTAAACTCTGCTTGGAGTTACTGCTGTTTTAGCAGCTTTGTATTTCTGGAACTCCTCGTCTGACACTGCTGGTGAGATTATCTGCAAACAGCTGGCAAAGAACAGCTGCTTCATCATTTGAAAGACTTTCTTTTTCTGATGAGCCAAAGTTCCTTATTTCAGATAAAAAGCACTGTTATTGATCTCTCTTTGCAGCAATTCGTCTCTTTGTAGCGGCTCAGGGAGGAGGAAGTAGAAGGGAGGGACTGGGTGTGCGTGATGTTGGTCCTGTTGGAATTCACTGTCTCCATCCATCCAGACTTCAAGAGTGCTCAGCAAAACTTAGGGGATGGTACCGAGATTTCCCGTAGATGTCCTGCCCTCACCGTTGCCTTCTGCTCCCTAAGCCTGGCCCCTCCCTCCCCCAGGCCACATGCTGTATCTTGCCCCAGACTGGAGCATTTAGGGTTGCTAATCAAATTATGTGGATGCGACACTACCACCCATAGCCCACATATCAATGTGTGGTTGGCCCTCTGTCTGGAATGTTCTAACTAGTATATGGCCTTTCCAGGCTGACTCCTCTCATGCTAGGATCTGCCTTAAATGCTCCTCCGGGTCTTCTTATGACTCAAGAGCACATGTTGGTTTATTCATTCATTCTCTGAAGGACAACTTGGTGGCTTGTCAGTCTGGGGTCATTGTGACTAGAGTTGCTGTCAGCATTTGCATGCAAGTTTTGTGTGAACATGTGGTTTTCATCTCATTGCAGTTAAACGCAAGGAACTCCCAGGTTGCCTCAGCCCTCTTCCATGCAGAAAGCTGGCCCGTGTTGGAGCCCTACAAAGTGCCAGCATTTTCAAAGATTGCCACTTTCTCTTCACTTCTTCATAAGATTTTTCTTAACATGCAGAGGAAAGGATGTGTCGGAAAGTCAGGCCATTGATTGATGGGCCCAGGGTGTGGCTCAGGGGCCACATGGGAACCTTTGCTGCAGGAGACTTGGATTTGGTTCCTGATGCTGACCAGACCCTCCACCATCCCACCCACAGTTAAACAATTTGCTTAAATAGACATTTGAACAGATTGAGAGTTTTTAGCAGAGTCTTCTAGTCCTAGTGTTCTTTTATTTTTCTCTCAAATAAATTCCTGCTGCTAGGGATTTCAGAGCCACATGCTCCAAGCGGGCACACATCTGTCGTTTGGGGATGGTGGGCAAGAAAACACCGGGGTCTGCACAGACCAATTGTCTAACAGGTTCAACAGAATTCATCAAATGACCAAGCTAAGATGTGCCTTCCTCGCTCTCAACCAGGCTACCCTCACCACAATCTGAGGGGTCTCATTTATTTTTTATTTTTATTTTTTGATTTCTGGGTTACACCTGGAAGTGTTCAGGGTTGACAGTTGACTTTGTACTGAGGGATCACTTCTGGTGGGACTCAGGGGACGATATTGGGTGCCAGGGATCAAACTCATGTTGACCGCGGGCAAATAAGCACTCTACCCATGGGACAATCACTCTGGCCCCTGAAAGGTTGAATTTATATCTGGAATTCTCTGACTGCTCAGAGGTTAATGCAGAAGGAATTTGCCTGTAGCTTTCTCTCCTCCACCCTCACTCCCCCCACCCCTGCACACCCCTATACCCCACAGTCCATTCAGTAGTGCTCTTCCTTGTGTGTGCGTGGGGAGACTTTGGTGCACAAGTGGGTTCTCCTGCCCACAAGGATGTATCCCATCCACACGGCCCACATCAGCTGCTCTGGCCTAAGAAATGCAGATGGGTTGTATCCTCTGTGGGAGGGTGCTTCCAGAGACCAGGTTCAGAGTGGTCCTGGAGCCAGCATTATGGCCATTCATCAAGGACTTTGAAGGACCCAGGGGTTCTTTTTATGCATCTCAGGCTCTTACTGTTTGGGAGTGATGTCTACTAATGCTCTTTCTTGGCCTTTTCTTTTTCTTTCATTTATTTATTTATTTTTAAAATTCCCCCTTACACTTTATATAAACACTGTGGTTTACAAAGTTGTTCATGATGATTTGTTACAGGCATTCAGAACTCTAACACCAATCCCACCAACCGTTACTCCTTTGTCCGCCATTGTCCCCAATATTTCCAACTACCCCTTAAGGCTGCCCCCACAACAGGCTCTCAATAATTTATTTTTTACTGCTTGTTATCAATATCTTCTAATAAAAATGATCAAGAAATGCTTCCTTAGAAGAAAGTTAGTGTAGATTGTTGTATCTCAGCATGGAGCCATTCAGTCCTTGCATAAGAGATTACTAAGCTGCTGTTACAGGTTAAGCCTTCTGTGTTTATATTTTGTTAAAAAAAATTGGTTGCCTTCTACATTATATAACATCCAATCTGTTGTGCTACTTCTGGTTTATCAGTGCTGTAGATTTTGAGAAGTTGCGCTACCATGAATACGGCCACTTGATCCAGGAAATCTAGAATTTTTTATGGAGTGATACAGCTGGGGTTAAAATTTTAACTGAGTGGTGGCTTTTGGGGTGTGTGTGTATGTGTACGTGTGTGTGTGTGTGTGTGTGTGTGTGTGTGTGTTTCTGCCAGGACTTCCAGGAGTACAGGGAGATGCTGGAAGGTAGCCCAGCCTGACTTCTCAAAAGCCTGGAGCTTTCAGTCACAAAACTTGCATACCTGAGTTTTTTCAGCTGATTAATTTCTGGGTGTGGCTTGTCCCGGCAGTGGAGTCTGGCTGGAAGCATGGTGGCAATTATGGAGGGTAGAAGCTTTTCGCTGCCAGGGCCCTATTTGGGCAGACACTGGGCTGACCTACCCCCCTCTGGGGTGCCCCGGATGACTCAGCCTTGGGTGGAGTCTGGGAGAATTGCTGCAACTATTTGATCTCTTTCAAGGTTTATTTATGAGTCTCTGAATCATGGCCGATGAATAAGTTTACATGATGCCGGAGGTGGTTTATGGGTGTGACTTTTCGTTGCTTTTTCCACCCTTGAAGCCACCAAGCTTCCCAATGGCTGAGATATGGGATCTACCCCGCAGTGAGAACCTGTATGGCATACACTCATACTCTTTGTTTCATTTATTAAGAGCTTTACTATCCGGCTCCGTCACCAGCTTTCTCTCATCCTTTTCTGGATCACCCAATGCTGAAGCAACTTGACTTCCCCCTTTTGGTGATTTATGGTTCTCATCTCAAGTTCCCAGATGTTCTTTGATCCCCATCTCTATCAATTGGAGTCCCCCCACCACTTCCAGATGTGACTTAGATGATTCTTCCTCTTGGAACCAGACTCAGGGTGCTCTTCCTCACTGATTGACTTGATCTTCCTGACAAGACAAGTACTTTTCCCAACCAGCACCAAACACATTTTATCTGGACTCATTGACATTTATCTAGACAACTTAACACTGCCAGCAAATTCAAGTTCCTTCAGGATGAACGGTGACTCTCTCAGAACAGGCATTCAAAAAAGGACTGTCAAAGAACTGCATGCTCGCCTGAGTACATCTCAGAGGGTTCTGCAAGCCTTGTGGCAACATCGTGAGGTTCTGGACTTGCTGCTTCCATCTTTCTATAGTTTCCATTGAAAGAGGAACAAGTCCTTGTCCTGTTATTTCCTTTAAAATAGTAAAGTTTGTTTAGCAGACAGCTTAAATAAACTTGTTCGTCACTTGATGTAGAAAGAACTTCATCTTTGTTTTTGTAACACAAATAACTTTTATGGTTGCCTGGGCAATGCCTTAATATAAGGATGATGATGATGATGATGATGATGATGGTGATACCAGGTTCTTACACATCCCAGTCATGTGCTTCCCATTGGGGGAGTAGGTTCATTTCATCAGACTCTCCATCATCTTGACTCCTGCTTTGTCTGTGTTTGTTCTGGGCATCATTCCTCTCTGGTGGGGGAGCAGAGTTAGTCCCAGGGCTCTTCAACACAGTTTCCTCTACTTTCATTTGCTTCTGAAGTCTGAATTACATGTGGGTACAGCAAATGGGCCTTGGGACCATTTTTATTTTTTCTTGAGTCTGAACCATTAGTCTAATGTTTGTTTTATGGTAAACCTGTCTTTTCATTGAAAGATGTGAATGTTTTCTGAGACTTGCTATCTCCAGTTTGACCTGGTGGCTTGTTTTGCCCCTTATTTTTCAAAAGCTGCTTAAGCTGGAATCATTTGGAATTTATGATCATGACTTTCTAAGTAATCTCTGCGTAATTTGCTTTGCAAGAAAGACCAGAGAGGGGATACTTTCTGTATTGTGGAAACTTCTGTTGCTATTCTTTTCCATTTGTTTTGTATACTAAATTGGAACAGGCTTATATTGATCAGCTCTTAGAGTTTTGTTTTACTTTTCAAATTTAGACTCACAGTTACTAAAGGGGAACCAGTCTGTGATACTTAATGACTATTTTAAATGGTCATTAAAAGTGGTGGCCCAGTACTACAGAGTGAAGATTACATGTGCCTCAGTGGCTAATATTTACTTATTTGTTATGATTGATGTGGCTTATTTGTATTTTAAACATAATCACTGAAATATACAAAAATTATTAATCAGCTCAGGTTGCCATACCAAAATACTAGATTTTGGTGCCTTAAGAATAATAAATCTATTTTCTCATATTGCTGTGGGTGGAAGTGCAAGATCATGGTGCAGGAGGAGCTGCTTTCTGATGAGGCCTCTCTGCCTGGTGTGGAGATGGTCACCTCCTCCCCTAGCCTGGCCTGGCTCCCCCCCCCCCCCGGGCAGACACCTGGTGTCCCTTCAATTGCTTAAAAGGACCCTATCTTATTGAATTAGACCCTTTCTCTATGATTTTATTGAACCCTTAATTATCTCCTTAAAGGCCCCATTTCCAAATACAGTAAAGTGGGAGTTAGGGGTTTAATATATGTATTTGAGGGAACCAAAACAGGGCTGGAACAGAGCTAGGTCTTATACCAGCTCACCATCCTACTGCAGACCATTTCACCTTGGTGTTTGAAAATATTCCAAATGTCTGGGAAAAAAGTTCATAGGCATGCCAACGAAGACAGCATTTTACTCACTTGGATTTATTTTTTAATTTAAATAAAAAATTATTAGAGTCTAGGTATCATGGGCTAGTGTTAATATTGATACCATAAATATTAACATGAACCTAGTGTTAAATTTATAATATTGATGTACAAAGTTACAGCAGTCCACCACCACCAAAAGGCCTAAGACCACCCTCCCTTCACTGTCCTTAGACCATCTCTGATCTGCCTCTTCCTTCTCCCTCTTTCATGTTTTTGAGTGGAGACCTGTTGGAAGGTAGGGTGTGTATTTGTCCTAGCACTCCCTCTCCTTCTCCTCGAAGCGATCAGGCAGTATATTGTGCCCTAGACTCAGTGGTGTGGATGCCGGGGGAGGAATCCATCACTACAAATCTCAGGGACACTTACTAAGTGTAGGACATTGGGAAAATATTTACACCCGAAACTCAATTTTCTCTATAATGTGGACTGGCATGTCACTTAAGTAAGATACATGAAGCTGAAGGCTGAGCTTATGAACACACCTAACTAATATAAATGTCATTACTGGGGCCAGACTTTAATACAGCAGGTAGGGGGTTTGCCTTGCACTCAACTGACCCGGGTTTGATCGGCAGCATCCCAGATGGCCCTGCAAGCACTGCCAGGAGTAATTCCTGAGTGCGGAGCTAGGAGGAACCCCTGAGCATTGTTGGGTGTGACCCATTCTTCGATAAGGGGGCAAGAAAAGTGAAGTGGAGCAGGGAAAGCCTCTTTAACAAATTATGCTGGCAAAACTGGATGGCTACATGCAAAAAAAATGGGCTCAGATCTCTGCCTAACTCCATGTACAAAAGTAAGACCTAAGTGGATTAAAGACCTCAACATCAGACCGGAATCTATAAGGTACATTGAGGAAAAAGTTAGCAAAACCCTCCATGACATAGAAGCTAATGGTGTCTTCAAAGATGTCACATCACTGGCCAAGCAAGCGAAAACAGAGATAGACAAATGGGACTATCTTAAACTAAGAAGCTTCTGCACCTCAAAAGAAACAGTGACCACAATACAAAGACAGTCTACAGAATGGGAAAGGATATTTGCCAACTACACATCTGATAAGGGGTTAATTTCAAGGATATACAAAGTACTGGTTCAACTCCACAAAAAGAAAACATTCAACCCCATCAAAAAATGGGGAGATGAAATGAATAGAAACTTTCACAAAGAAGAAATCCAAATGGCTAAAAGGCACATGAGAAAATGTTCCACATCATTAATCAGCAGGGAGATGCAGATCAAAACCACAATGAGATATCACTTCACACTACAGAGACTGGCCCATATCCACAAGAACAAAAGCAACCAGTACTGGCGCGGATGTTGCGAGAAAAGGACACTCCTTCACTGTTGGTGGGAATGCCGACTGGTTCAGCCCTTTTGGAAAACAGTATGGACGATTCTCAAAAAATTAGAAATTGAGCTCCCATTTGATCCAGCAATACCACTCCTGGGAATATATCCAAGAGAGACAAAAAAGTATAGTCGAAGTGACATCTGCAATTGTCTGTTTATTGCAGCACTCTTTACAATAGCCAGAATCTGGAAAAAAACTGAGAGCCCAAGAACAGATGACTGGTTAAAGAAACTTTGGTACATTTACACAATGGAGTACTATGTAGCTGTTAGAAAAGATGAAGTCACGAAATTTACATACAAGTGGTACTACATGGAAAGTATCATGTTAAGCGAAATGACTCAGAAAGAAAGGGATAGACATAGAAAGATTGCATTCATCTGAGGAACATAAAGTAACAAAATAGGAAACTAACATCCAAGAATGGCCGAGATTAGTAACAGGAATTTTACTCCATGACTTGGAGGCCAACCACACACACTAGGGGAAAAGGGAACTCAGATAAAGAGGGGAACACAAATAAAGGTGTTTGGAGGATCCTCCCAGGATGGGAGAAGCATGCTGAAAGTAGACTATAGACCAAACATGATTGCCACTCAGTGTTTCTTTTGCAAACCACAACACGAAAAAGGAGAGAGAGAAAGAGGGGAATGCCCTGCCACAGAGGCAGGGTGGGATGGGGGGATGGGGGGTGGGAGGGATACTGGGATCCGTGGTGGTGGGAAATGGGCACTGGTGGAGGGATGGGTATTTGATCATTGTATAATTGAAACCCAAGCACAAAAATGTGTAAGTCTGCAACTGTACTTCATGATGTCTCACTATTAAAATTTTTTTAATAAAATAAAAAGTTCAAAAAAAATAAAGGGTGATTACTTTATTATTACCTATAGTATTTATTTCTTGCTTCCATTTTGCCCAAATATTACCATGAGCAAAACTTGTAGTTAGAATTTTGGTTTGGGGATAAGACAGGTGACTGAACTGTAGTGGGAAGGATACTGTTAAAACTAGGTAGAACTGTCCCCAAACAAAACAAGAAAACTATTTGGAAAGTTTGCACAGCAATTGCTTTTCTTCTTTATTATGCCTTTTAGTCACATGGCAGTGAGCAGGGGCCTGGTAGATTACTGTCTTCACAAATCTAATAATCACCAGTGCAGGGAAACCCATCTTCATGATCTTCTTCCTTTTTTCTTGGGGACAATTAAAAGCAGTATTTGCTTAAACTGATGGTCTGTTCAAACCAAACCCACCCACTCCCAGCAGCATGCATTGAGAAAGGCCAAACATGATATTCAGCTTTCAATGACAAGGTAAAAGTACATTAAATATTGGTGTGACTGGAAAATTTTAATTTCTTATGAATGATTAGGATGTTTTTAAAATTCCATTAATAATCAATTAAAGCTATGATTTATTTTTGGCGGGGGCGGGGAGTTTGGACTCTGCTCATGGATCACTCCTAGTGGTACTTGGGGGGCCGAGTGGTGCTGGAGATTGAACCAGGGTAAATCAAGTGTAAGGCAAATGGGCAAATGGCTTACTCTGTTGCTTACTTACCATCTCTCTGGCCCATGAAGCTAAGATTCAAAGAAAAATAACCATAATGCCCAAAAGGGGGAGGGGAGGAAGGGAGGGAGAGGGAGTGAGAGAGAGAGAGATAGAGAGTGACAGAGAGAGAGGAAAGAGGAGAGAGAATATATATATATATATATATATATATATATATATAGAGAGAGAGAGAGAGAGAGAGAGAGAGAGAGAGAGAGAGAGAGAGAAGAGAGAAGAGAAAGTACCTGCTACAGAAACAGGCTGGTGGGGGAAGATGTTGTGAGGGAAACTGTGGCAAAAGTGCACTGGTGGGACTGGAGCAACAGCATAGAGGGTAGGGTGTTTGCCTTGCATGTGGCCGACCTGAGTTCGATTCCCAACATCCCATATGGTCCCCTGAGCACTGCCAGGAGTAATTTCTGAGTGGAAAGCCAGGACTAACCCTTATGTGTCACTGGGTGTGATCCAAAAAGCTAAAAAAAAAAGTATACTGGTGGAAGGGCAGGTGTTAAATAGCTTTTGTAACTGTATCTCTCAGTGGTTCAATAAAACAAAACAAAATAACTTCCCCCCAAGAAACAAAAGAAAAATAAACATATATTTTGCCCCTCCTCCTCCTCTTTTCCTCCTCCTCCTTCTGCTCCTCTTGCTCCTCCTCCTCCTCCTCCTTCTTCTTCTTCTTCTGCTGCTGCTTCTTCTTCTTTTTCCTCTTCTTCCTCATCTTCGTCCTCCTCCTCTTCTTCTTCCTCCTCCTCCTCCTCCTCCTCCTCCTCCTCCTCCTCCTCCTCCTTTTCCTTCTCCTTCTCCTCCTTTTCCTCCTCCTCCTTCTCTTTTTCTATTCTTTTTTGCAGCTGAGCAAAGCCTCTCTTGGCTTATCTTCTCTGACTCAAAGCTTTTTCCCCAAACCAGACAATTGCTCCCCCAATGAATGACAATCAGTGACCAATCCAGGTGCAGTCAAGGAACAGACCAGCACTCATCCTTGTAGCACATCCAGGAAAACAGAGAGCGTGCCTCTGTTCATTGTCTAAGTGAGTAGAGGAAAAAACACAGAAGATCTCCAGCAATTCTGTACAGTAAGGAAAGTTGAAAGGGTATAGAGAGCCTTGCGTGCCAGAGTCTTGTCTTCGGGGAGATGAGGAATGGGCAGAGGAGTCAGTCTGATACAAGCCCCATGTCTTATTAAATTGTAAATTTTTAATGGAGTTCTACTTAGAGTCTTTACAGAGATGCACCTCCCCCGGCGCCTGCACTTGGAAATTGATCAGGTGGAAAACTTATCCAATTAGGTTTTCCTCTCTGGAGGAGAGTGGATTTTCCAAAAATAGCCGTCGGCAGTTGGATGGCCTTTCCCACCAATGAGCAGCTGAAATTGAGTTTGAAACCACTGACTCCTCCATGTTTTGCTTAAGAAACTCGGTGCTAATGTGGGGAGCTTTGGGAAGGTTCACGGGTGGGGTTTGGGGCTTTGAGGTTTTGGGGATTTGGGGTTTCAAGAGAGGCACCTGGAAGCGAGCTCCCTTTTCCTCCAGGGATCACTTCTCTTGGTCACACTCTGCTGTTGCTTTTGGAATGTCTGAAACATTTTGGGAGGGTGTGGGGGGGAAGGGGATGGTGGCATTTTGCTACATGTCCCCTTCTAGCCTTTAGAAAGGCTGACATTATTTTCGATTTCTCTTCTGTGAGAATTTTCAGAGCTACAATAAATGGCAGCAACGCAACCAACAGAAGTGCTCTTGGGTGAAAGAGCCAAGAGCCAAGGAGAGAAAGCGGTGGGGCTAGGGTGGGTAATACCAAAAGAGGGAGGAATGGGCAGAGGGTTTGTGTGTGTGTGTGTGTGTGTGTGTGTGTGTGTGTGTGTTTGAGAGAAAGAGAGAGAGAGAGAGAGAGAGAGAGAGAGAGAGAAACAGAGACTGAGATGGAGAATGTCTACTTAATCCTCAAGAAAGGATCTCTTCCTGCAACCTCTCCACCCCCCCACTCCCCTGCTAGCCGGTAGTGAGTGGAAGGGAATGCCATTCCAGAAGGAAGAGCTGAATGAGTAAGGGTGATACTGGAGGCCTCGCAGTGAGGCACCTGTGGGACTCTGCAGCCGAAATACGATAGCACTGTAGCACTGTTCTCGCGTTGTTCATCCATTCGCTCCAGCGGGCACCAGTAACATCTATCCATCGTGAGACTTGTTGTTACTGTATTTGGCATATTGAATATGCCATGGGAGCTTGCCAGGCTCTGCCATGCGGGCGTGATACTCTCAGTATCTTGCCGGGCTCTTCGAGAGGGATGGAGGAATCGATTCCGGGTTGGCCGTGTGCAAGGCAAACGTCCTACCTGCTGTGCTGTTGCCCCAGACCTGCTATCGCTCCAGCAGAAATACAGAGTGTAAAATTCATCCCACAGAAAGGAAGTCACTGAAGGTGCAGAAACATATCGCTGGTCACTGATAACTGGGGAGTTGTGCTGGGCTCTGAGTGGACAATGTGTGGTGGGGGAGAGGACCCCAAAGTGATAGCCTGGAAACAGGAGTGGTGGTTGGGATTGCTGTGCCTTGGCAAAGCGGGCAGCAGAAATGGAGAAAAAAGTGAACGACATCCAAGAGCCCGTGACAGAATTCACAGTGAAGTCGAAATGTCTGGAGGTCCATGGAGAGGCCTGAGCTCTACATGCCTGAGTTGTTGCCTTCATGTCTGTCGCGTGTGAAGAGACCAAGGAGGCAGGGTTCTGAGACATGAGTGCGCTGAACAAAGTGAGTTGAAGGACTCGTGGTGTTTTATGAGTTCAGATATTCTCGGAGGGTCCAGAAACTGAGAGATGAGAGTGGCTGAGGGGGGGGGAGGGGATTCTTAACCAGGTAGGATACTGCAGGAGGCCCCAGGACAAAGCTCTGGGAAATGCAGGGCTGTCGTGGGCAAAAAGAACTGTGGCAGGAGAGGAGTGGCGTTGGCAGACTGGTCTGAGTGGGGGCTACCTTTGAAAAAGCTGAAGAATGAGTGGGGAATGTTGATTTTGTTTAGACATCTCTTCTGAGAGGTGGAGATATGATCAGGTAAGGCAAAAGAAGGGTGTTGATCTTTCCTTTTTATTTTGCTTTGTGGGTCACACCTGGTGATGCACAGGGGTTACTCCTGGCTCATGCACTCAGAGATTACTCCTGGAAGAGCTCAGGAGACTATATGGGATGCTGGGAATCAAACCTGGATCTGCCACATTTCCTCCAGGGAGATGATGAGGGAAGAAGCCAGGCTCTAGTGCAGAGCACAGGGGAAGGGTTTTGAGAGAAGCAGGGATGTGGCCTTCATGAACTGGAAGACTGGACTGACTAAGTGAGGTGCAGAGGGCTGTGGAGGATCATTTTGTCTCTGTTTAGTCAATGAAGAATGAGGCAAGACCATCCAGTGAAGATGAAGGTAGAGGAGGGAGCATTGGAAATTTTAAAGAGATGATCAAACCAGACCATAGAAAAACAAATCTCCAGGTGGTCTAACATCTGTGATTAATTTCTTGTTCTTTTTATTTGAAATGTTAAGTGTTGTTGGGAAAGGTGGTACGAGGATCACCAGAGAAGTTTGTGCATTCAAGAATAGGGAGGCTATGACATCTGCACCTATATGTTCATTTCAGCACTGTTCATAATAGTCAGAATCTGGAAACAACCCAACCGAGTGCCTGAGAACAGATAACTGGCTAAAGAAACTTAGGTACATCTACACAATGGAATACTATACAGCTGTTAGGAGAGATGAAGTCATGAAATTTGCTTATAAGTGGATAAACATGGAGAGTATCATGTTAAGTGAAATGAATCAGGAAGAGAGAGAGAGACATAGAAGGATCATGCTCATTTGTGGAATATAAAATAATATAACACGAGACTGACACCCAAGAACAGTAGACACAGGGCCAGGAAGATTGCTCTATAGTTGGAAGTCTGCCTCATGAACTGGGGAAGAAGGCAACTGGAACAGAGAAGGGATCGCTAGGAAAATGATGGTTGGAGGGATCAATTGGAATAGGATATGTGTGCTGATAGTAGATAAAGGTTCAAACATGATAGCCTCTCAATATCTGTATTGCAAACCATAATGCCCAAAAGTGTGGGGGAAATTGTCTGCCATGAAGGCAGGGGGAGGGTTGGATGGGGGGACATTTGTGATGGAGAATGTGCACTGGTGGACAGATGGATATTTGATCATTGTATGACTGAAACTCAAACATGAAAGCTTGTAACTGTATCTCACAGCAATTCAATAATAATAATAAAAAAAGAATAGGGAGGCTGTCCCTATTGGGGGTGGGCTGAGTATTCATTCGCAAATTCTGAGACTAAAACATGGGAGAACAGAAATAGGACATGGACATGGGGGTTCTGAGTTACAGTCTGAGTGGGGTGCCCAGAATGGGGCTGGGAATAGGAAGTCGCCATTTTTCCTTCTGGCTGCCTGTATGATGGATGTGGTTGAGGAAAGAATCACATATGCGGGCAACCCTTTGTTGTGGAGTGTGGACCATTGTGATTCAGTCAACAGATGCTCTTGTACTTGAGGACTAGAGAAATCAGGAAACCTACACAAGTCGTGATTTGAGAGATGACAGCATTTATTGACGAAGGCGGGTTCACAAGTCCCACCGCATACTTGAACACTAGTAAGTCAGAGAACCAAACACGTAGGAAAAACTTTCTTGGCTGAGAAATTAACACTCGATCAGTATCATACACATATAAATATAATTATATATATGTATACATGGGCTGGAGCGATAGCACAGCAGTAGGGCATTTGCCTTGTGCGCAGCCAGCCGGGCCGAGCTGGGTTCAATTCTTCTGCCCCTCTCGGAGAGCCCGGCAAGCTACCAAGAGCATCTTGCCTGCACGGCAAAGCCTGGAAAGCTACCTGTGACGTATTCGATATGCCAAACACAGTAACAACAAGTCTCAAAAATGGAGACGTTACTGGGCCCACTCGAGCAAATCAATGAACAACAGGAGGACAGTGTTTGTTTGTATATATACCTATTTTCACCATCAAACTGGATGTAACTTCAAACTGAGACAAAATTGACTGAAAAAATAAACTCAGATTCCTTGAGATTTGAATATGATGGATGTCTTCTTAATTGAAGAATTTATACCTATTAAAGATACTCTTTATTTTAGCTTTGGTATTGGCATAAATTCTATCAAAAGTGTAAACAACAAAGCAACATGTAAGATGTCCATTTGCTTTTCTCTTCTGTAGCATCCGCAGAGAAGCAGAATATGACCTATTTAGTGATGTCATTTCATTGTGAATGCTGACCTCTGCTACCTTGTGACTCTGCCATCTTTTTTCCATGTTGGTTTTTAGACCACACTGGGTAGTCCTCAGGGCTTTCTCTGGGCTCAGTTCAGGGATCACTTCTGGTAAGGCTGGGGAAACCGTATTATTTTTATTTTTTTAAGTTAAAGTTTAATTTATTCTGAAAGAAACAAAAACCATGGTCCCCCCCTTTTTATTGATTCACCATGAGGTACAGTTACAAAGCTTTCATGTTTGAGCTTCGATCACACAATCATCAAACACCCATCCCTTCACCAATGCACTTTTTCAAACACCAAAATCCCCATTAGCATCCTCCCCCCCCCCCCCCATTCCACATCTTCCCATGCCTGTGTGGCAGACACTTTGCACAATACTCTCTTTCTCTCTACTTTGGTTACCTTTGATATTTCGAGACCAGTCCCACAACCACTCATATCTGCCGAAAAGGCAATGCTAGACAATTCATTTTGTATTGCTTGTTATGGATATAATATAATGTTGTGCAGCCTTGAGAGTGGCCGCGTGCTCTAGGAATTCTAAAATTTTAATAATAAGGTCTGGAGAGATCACTGCAGCAAGATGCTTAGGTCCAAGATTCATTTGTGTGTCTCTGGATCATGGCCGTGTGGGAGCTTTAGTAGAAGGTGGCCCTGGGGAAACCATATTAGGTACCAGGGATCAACCCCAGGTTGGCCATATGCAAGGTACACTCTCTACCTGCTCTACTGTCTTGCTAGTCTCCTATTCTGCCATCCTTACTACATCCTTTCCACCTTACAGTCTTGGGTGGATGCTATGGTACTTGCCATCCACTTTATGTCTAGGGAGATGTATGGGGGATGTTGAGGCGGGCGCAATTGGAGAACTACGAATTTCACTTTCTTATCTCATTGACTAGAACATAGTATCAAGGCACATTTAGCTGCAAGGGAGGCTGAGAAATGAGCACTTGAGCTGGTCTGCCATATGCTAAGCTAAAATTTGAGGGAACATATTTTTTGGAGATAATCACCCATATCTAGCACTCAATGTGGCAGGTGTCTTGGGATGTGAGACATTGAAAAAGGAATAGCAAGTGTCTTAGAGAGCATGTGCCATCTCTGAACAACTGATCCTTGTGGAGAGAAAACAAAATTTCTCCTGCTAACCCAGGGGGAAGGCAGCATCTATCCCTGGGCCATCAATTTCTAGTCCCTAAATGAGCACTTTTCTGCCCTGTCCAAATGACTTCCTCCCTTTAGCGTTAAGAGCTGGAAGTACAATGAAGGCTGCTCATAAATTTCTATGCTTAAGTTAATTTTGTAGCTTCTAGATAGTGGAGGAGCTCCAGTTAGTATTGTAAGTCCTGCAATTATAGAGAAATACTTTACAATTGCATGAAAAATATCGAGTAGCCTATTTACACATATAATCTAACTTGATCTTTGCAAACTTATTAGAAATAAATATTACACTGTTTAGAGTTCTAGCTCCTCTGTTTTCAAATCCATTTCTTTCTAGTTGTTTCTCCAGAAATCCACATTTGGGATTTCCTTTTCATGTCTCTGATTCTGTACATCTCACCAAGGATTCATTTCATTTTCTTGCCCTACCTAAAGGTAAAGGTAAAGGCCCTCCTGTTGATCGTCGATTTGCTCGAGCAGGCCCAGTAACGTCTCCATTGGAGACTTTGTTGTTACTGTGTCTGGCATATCGAATACTCTCGGTAGCTTGCCGGGCTCTCCAAAGGTAAAGGTAAAGGCCCTCCCGTTGATCGTCGATTTGCTCGAGCAGGCCCAGTAACGTCTCCATTGGAGACTTTGTTGTTACTGTGTCTGGCATATCGAATACTCTCGGTAGCTTGCTGGGCTCTCCGAGAGGGGCAGAGGAATCGAACTTGGGTCGGCCATGTTGGCCGCTTGTAAGGTGAACGCCCTACCACTGTGCTATTGCTCCAGCCCTACCTAGATCTAGGCTATTTCCTAGGGCCCTTCCTGGAGTCTCCTGTTCCTGCCACACTGAGCTTATTTTCCAAGCTTTTTCCCTCTTCATGGTTTTCCTGCTATTCCCCTTCTCCTTTCCGCCTTGGTGGCTCTCAGATATAGCCACCTCTCCAAAGCAGATCCCACACCAGTTCTTTTCTCTGCAGGGGACAGATGCTTGCCTTTGTTTTGTACCTTCAGATTTGTGCATTATTTCTCCCTGGTCTCCCTTCTGAACCATTCTTCCTTTTATTATTGAGCTGGTATATATTTATGTTTTTTTTTTCATTTGTTTCTTTGTTTGAGGGCCACACCTGGTAGTGGTCAGGGCGTACTTCTGGACCTGAACTCAGTGATCACTCTTGGTGGGTTCAGAGGACCCTATGGGATTCCCAGGTTTGAACCTGCATTGACTACATGCAAGACAAGTGCCTTACTCACTGTGCTATCTCTCCAGTCCCAATCTTGAGGGTCTCTGTAATCAGATGTAGTTATTTGGATCATCAGTCCCTTCCTGCATTTGAAGGTATCCCAGGAGGCACCTGCTTCCCCTACTGTCACTGGGTGGGCTCTGTAATTCGGGGCTCTGCACATGTTGAAGTTCCCCAACATTCCTAGTAGGAGCCCTGTGTGCTCTGATTATACTTCTGTCTTCTGCTCACATCTACCTCCCATCTCCTGCCCCACTCCCATGCGCAGGCACTTTCCAGATCTTTGTTGGTAGCATCTCATTGAACCATGCTTTATCCTTGTCTGATTCTCTTCCAGCCTTCTGGTGGGCCCCACTCCCTTATTACTAGTTCTGAGTGAGAAAATCTGCAGAAGCTCTCTTCTTCTGTGCTTCTGTTCTCTGGCCTTCGGAAGTCTGAGGAGTCTTCCTTTCTTGGAATAGGCTGTACCTTAAATATATTATTTCAATGACTCAGAAATGCCCAGGAACTGAACCTGCACCAGTCATGTCATTGCATTCACCACCCTGGTCTCGCCCACTGGCTGTACTGTTCTGGGCCCCAACATGGATGGAGCAGGGTACCTAGGGGAAAGTTTGTCATGCCGAGTGGTGGGATCTGAGATCCTAGCTGGGTTCTTCTCAAACACTTGGGGCAGATGGAGTGGGGTTATGACCTTTATAGTTATTTCTCTTCATGGTGGAAATCTGGGCTCAGAGTTGTCTTTAATTTCTAGAAACTTACATGGTTTTGAATATTGAGAGCATTTTCTATCTGTTTTGTCATAGAAAAGTATGCACATAGTCATAAACAATGAAAAACTTCAAGTTAGTTATATTTAGCAATTTTTCCCCTTTGGGTTGAGTGTATTTTCAGGAAAAGATGAGTGACTGCTTAGGGAATAATAGATCACAGTCAGGAAACCTGCTTTCTTAACAGGGGACAGAAGGAGGAAGGGAAAGAGGGAGGGAGGAAGGGAGAGAGAGAGGGGAAGAGAGAGAGAGAGAGAGAGAGAGAGAGAGAGAGAGACTGTGTACACATATTAGAGAAGTTTCCACAATCCAGCATGATTAAAATTTCTTTGTTCATATGTCCACTTGGCACACTATTTAACTTTTACACCATATCTGTTAACTGTTCTGCCTCCCTCACTAGCTTGTGAATTGCTAAAACGCAGCACTAGCGCCCTTTGTTTGTTAAATCACAATTGCTGAAATTCAACAAGTTGTTTAATGAACACATAGACAACTAAATGAGGAAACTAGGAAAAATGAGGTATGAGAGTTTGGATTGTATGTCAGCTTCCCTGGATCTCACTTACTTTACTTGTAAATTGAAGTTGGCTTGGATTGTCAGGAGAACATTTTTTTTTTTTGTGGCGAAAACCCAATGACTGCTTTGTTATGTATCATGTCAAGGACATTGCTAACTTAAAAATGTGTTAATTTTTGGTCCTGGCTCTTCCTACCATGTCACATAGCATTTTAACCTTTACATTTCATTGTTGCAAACTGTGCCATCCAGGTCCCTAAATTACCCGAGTTTCCCTCTTGCCCATTTCTGAGATTGGTGATGCTGAGTGAAAAAGAGAATCACACTTAGACAGCATTGCCAAGAACACAAATGTAAACATTGATTCTAAAGGCTTGCCACATGTGTGTTTTTGGATAATTATGTGAGCTATTTACTATATTCCTTTAACTAATTGCACTACTCTTTTTATACCCAAAGTTTTCCATTACAGTAGAAATTTAGAGAGAAATAAAAGGCTCCAGAGTTAGTCTTGAAATTCAGCGCTTTTGTTGGATACAAGAGCTGGGAATTTGTTGCATGTTGTTTTAGTCTAAACAGTGAATTTTGAGGGTAAAGTGATTTGTCCAACCTATCTAAACAAGGTGAAATGTTATAGTCTTAACATTTGTCATAAAATTTTTCAACATATATAAGTTGAAAGAATTGTTTACTTTCCAGATTCTGTAATTAACATTTTGCCATATTTATTTTTCTCATGTCTTAAACTTTTATTTTTTTTAAAAAAAAAGGTCAGAGAGGTAGTACAGGAGACTAGGATGCTTGCCTTGCATGTGACTGACCCAGCTTTAATCCCTGGCACTAGTCTCCCAGGATCTACCAGAAGTGAATCCTGAGTACCTCCCAGTATGACCCCAATTAACACTCCCCCACCCCCACCAAATTTTGTGGGAGCCAATCCCAACAGTGCTTAAAGGCTACTCTCAAAGATGCTGGAATTTGAATACAGTGCCCCACACATACAGTGCCCCACGCATGAATTCTACCAGAACCATGCCCTCGACCCTCCTCTCATCCAGTTCCAATAATCTTTATCTTATTATGTGATGAGTTTCTAAGTACAGTGATGAGATTATTGCCTCTCACTCCTAAACACTTCAACATACATAGAAGTTCAAATTTTCTAATGTCCTTGTACTAAAATGATCATGTTCTGTTCCTTTCTAGCAAATTTTGACAAAACTGAAATCTAAACTCCTATCAAGATTTAAGCTGTTTCCTGCACCAGGGAGGACCCCTGTTTCTTCCTTCAGCTCTGACACTATCTGCCCCTGCATCCCCCCAACAGCTCCCCATCCAACCCAGAGGTTGCTTTAAAATCCTTTCCTGATAATTCTAGCTTCTTGATTTATTTTTGATTATTTTTCCTGGTATTTTTCCTCTTAGTAAACTCTCCTCCTCTGTCTAGTAGTTTTGGATCATATTCTGGGCAATGTGAACCATATGAAGTACAGACCCTTCACCTTTCAGTTGTTCTCTGAAAACAGTAGATTTTTTTTCTTTTTTATAAATATATTTATTGAATAACTGTGAGAGCAGTTACAAAGCTTTTGGGCTTAAGTCTCAGTCATACAATGATGAAACACCTGTCCCTTCACCAGTACCCATTTTCCACCACCAGAACCCCCAGTATACCCCCCATCCCACACCCTCCCCATATCTGTGGGGCAGATGATTTACACATTACTCTCTCTCTACTTTGATTTTACTCAATATTTCGACACCAGACCCACTGTTATTATTTGGGATTTTACTCCAACACTCAGATCTGCTGAAAAGGCAGCTGTAGACAATTTGTTTTTTATTGCTGGTTATGAATAACATATGATGTCCCATGGCCACAGTAATGGCCGCACAATTTTGGAATTCCAAAAATTTAACAATTAAATCTGGAGGGATTTCTGCCAAAACCTGCGGGGTTCCGAGATTTGTTTCTGAGTCTCTGGGATCATGGCCATTAAGCAGCTTGATTAGGAGCCAGAGAGGCTGTTTGTGGGTGGCGACTCAGGGTCTCATTGGGGCAGGGAGAAAAGGGCCAGTTTCACCCCCATCCCGTGAGGCCCCACGTGTCTCGTCACTGCGGGCCCAAACCTGACTGTCCAATGGCCTCTGGAGGATTGTGGCCACCAAGCCACCAAGGGGGAGCAGGTGGAGGGACAGCACCCTTTCCCCCCTGGGGTGGCTCCACACCGGTAACCTACTGCGAGGACCAGACACATCTCTGCCAAAAGCCGCTGGGTTCCGAGATTTGTTTCTGAGTCTCTGGGGTCATGGTCATTAAGCAGCTTGATCAGGAGCCAGAGAGTGAAAACCATAGATTTTTTATATCAGTTGGAAATGAAGTTGGGTTCGTGAAAACCCCCATTTCTCTATCCCTGTGGTAGTAGCAGAAATAACCCATCATTTCTTTTAGCCTCAGTTGAATTTCTTGGAATTTGTCCTTCTCTAAGTAGCTCCAGAACCAGTCAGAGAACTAAATATAGTTTACCTGAGAAAGTTTGGACTCCCTCTCTGAAGTACTCCCTGGAACGGGTTGTCATAGGAGCACCAAACTCTTTGCTTTAGTTCTTTCAGCCACGAAGCCTGCATGTTTGGGCAAGTTCCCTCAGGTAGGACACTTTCTAATGGGAACCCCCTAGCACCTCTTCCTCCTAGGAAGTGTTCACCACCCTCCAAGTTCCCCTGCCTTGGGTTCCTCTCCTGTGCCTTCAGGTAGTAATTTCTCATCTTCTGTTCAGTTTATAGTGTTACCTGTGGTTTGTAGGTTTGTCTGATAGGAACTTCTCTGCCACTGTCAGGAACAGAACGCCCACCTCCACCTCTCAGCGCTCCCCAAATTTGATAGACACCTATGGACTGGAAGGAAGAGATTAAAGCAGGGGGAGTAAAGTGGGGTGGATGGCAGTTGGCTACCTCTCAGAGAGAGGAAGGAGGAGAGTGAGGGGGAGGAGGAGAGACTTGGTGCCCCAGGGGCAGAGACAACCTGCATTTTATACTGAAAGCAGAGGAGGAAGCCAGCTAACCTAGCATTTCCCCAGAACCCACTGGGGCATGGAGCTGGCACCTGGCTGAGCAACCTAAGGGTGAAAGGCAGGGGTCACACCAGAGAGAACCAGGCAGCTGCAGTGGCGGTCCAAAGCGAAGACCCATTCTCAAGCATTGCTGAATTCCCATCTCTGGCCCCCTATTCCTCCCCACTTTGTCCTGTCTCCCCCACCCCACCCAGGGAAGGGGGTTTTAGACTTTTAGCACCCAACAGCCTGCCTTGATTGGATTCACCCAGAACTGTGTACACCCAGAACTGTGTAATGAGATCTTCTGCCAGAAGAGGGAATGGCAAGTTGGAGATATTAAAAAAAAATATGAAACTAATATCCAAGGCCATGGAAAACAGGCCAGGAGGACTGGTCAATGGTTGGGAATTACCACAAGGGTGTGGAAGATGGAGGGTAGTTAAGATAGAGGAAAGTTCATCATGACAGTATTAGTTGGAAATGATCACTCTGGACAAGAACTGAGTGTTGAAAGTAGGTAAAGGGATATACACGATAATCCTTCAGCATCTGTATTGCAAACCATAATGCAGAAAGAGCAAGAGCAAGCAAGCAAGCGAGAGAGAAGACAGGTGCTTCCCATAAAGGCAGGTGGGTGTCAGGGGGTGATTGGGGAGGGGCGATGAGAAAAAACTGGGGACAATGGTGCTGGGAAATTACACTGGTGGAGGGATAGGCGTTGGAGGGAAGGGTGTTGGAGGGTTGGAGGGATGGGTGTTGGAGAAATGGATGTTGTATGACGGAAACTCAGTCACGAACAACTTTGTAATGCCCTATCTCATGCTGATTCAATAAAACATTTTTTAAAAAGTTGGAGATAGAAAGTAAGGTCGTGGGGAGAAAATAGAGTTGCCTTTTGGCACACTTGCTTCATGGGGATTCAGATCCTGTACCTCCTACAGGCCGGAACCATGGAAGCCGCCAGAGCAGGGGGTGCGGATGGCGCTGCTGGGGTACCCAGGTGGTGCCTTTGCAAATGCAGGGGCGAGAGTGGGGATTTATCTTGGCTGTGCTTCTCCGAGCATGGAATTTTTGGGTTTCATTTCAGGATTCTGCTAATGTCCCTTCAGCCAACCAGTAATCAAGGTTTTTTATTTTTCCTTCTTGTTCTCATTTATAATGCCCATAATTTACATAGATTTGCATGTTAATGTTTTTGAGCTAAAAGAATGGAATAAATATGCCATCTCGGAGTACCTCCCCCCACCCCACCCCACCCCTCCGGAGCTAGGAACACACCACATGCTCCCAGGGTAGGAATAAAGGTCACAGTAGACACGCTCCGTGCTGCCGTGCAAAAACTTCTTTTCTGGACTTGGGCTGTGCCCCTGGGGCGTTGGAAGCAAGTCCTGGCCATTCTAGATTCTCTCTTCCAGCAGTAGAGCCGCCTTGACCAAGTCCTGTGCCCTCAGATGAAGAAAGGAGGCTCTGAAAGGGACTGGCATTGGGGTGGTTAGTTAGAGGGTTCAGAGCTCAGTTTCCCATTCCAGACCTTTCCACCGTCCTCTGATCCTGGAGCGTTCTTCCTCTCTTCCTCCCTGCCCCCACCTCACTCTTTCTCTTGCTCTCTGTCTCTCATCTCTCTCTGTCTATCTCTCTCATCTCTGTCTGTCTGTATGTATGTCTGTCTCTCCTTTAGAACTGCTTTACAGAAAAAGCAGGTAGATCTCTTTGGTACAAAAAAAGGTACCAGTTAGAAATTTTGATGATCTGAAGATACTGGAGAAGCTTAGGAAAACTGGGGTATGTTGAGGGTAAGGAAAGGTGGGGAATGAACATGCAAGAGGTCCTGTTTATCTCGAGTGGGAGGTTCAAAAATAGAACAACAGATCAGGTTTAAGAGCACAGGCAGGACAGTGGATAGGGCGTTTGCTTTGCATGCGGCCAACCCGGGTTCAATTCCCAGCATCCCATATGGTCCCCTGTGCACCGCTAGGAGTAATTCCTGAGTACAGAGCCAGGAATAACCCCTATGCATCACCAGGTGTGACCCCCCCCCCAAAAAAAAAGAGTACAGGAAGGGCAGCCAACCTAGTAATTAGGAAGAGACTGTCATCTCTCACCTCCAGTTCTCTCTGTTGCTACCCACCTGTTTCTAGATGCCTTTCAATCTACATAGCCATCTTTGTACCCACATCTTCTTGCAAGATGTTCAGAAGAGGAAAAACATGTTAAATAAAAACTTTGCAGTGGCATTGGAAGATGATTTAATGAAGTTGGCGAGCCAGGAGAGAGGAGCAGGGAGGTGGGATGTATGGGCCATGGAAAAAAGCACAGGGGCAGGTTGGAGGCTGCTGGGGGTGGGGGCAAGAAGACAGGAATAGGGTGGGTGGGGGATTAGGAGCATTTTCAGCAGAAACACCCACCAATTCTTTTGTGCTCTCCTGTGCAAGTGTTGTTTTGACTCAAGTATCTGTATCTCTTATCTGGTTGGCATTTGTCGACATCTCTTCAAAAACTCAGAACAATTTGTAGTTGCCAAAAGTTTGAGAAACCCTTTCCCTGGCATACTGGCTAGTTGTTTCCATGGCTTATTATTTTTTAAACTGTTAGTCTTGTGTGCACAAAAATGAATGAATAAATACTTTAAAATTGATGTTTATTTAAGACACTGTGATTCCCAAAACTGTTCATTGTACAGTTGTTTCAAGCATGTAGTGGTCCAACACCACCAGTGTGATCTTCCCTCCATCAATTTCCCTAGTTTCCCTCCTAATCCCAACCTGCCCCCTTAGGCACATGACAAATTTACTTTCTGTTGTGTATTCCAACAAAACTTTAAGAACTAGCAACTAAAATGATCAGAAAATAAACAAGTAAGCGCCAATTAGTGATTTCTATATGGTTTTGACCTATGTAAATAAGAAAATTAAAACCATTTAATACAATATAAAATGTCTATTCTCATTGACATATATACATTTTCATCTCTGTAATCTAAAGTGTATTTCATAAAATTTAATTTGATACAAGAATGAATACTTTTTTTTAAGAGACAAGTTCTTTAATATTTGCTGATTATCACTTCAAAATTATAATTCACAAGTAGACACATAAATACAATTTTAAAATGTATGGCTTATATAAGTTTTGCTAATGAATAGTGTAAAATATGTAAGATACATAAACATTATTATTCATTTTTCAACAATTTAAAAATATTTTCTAATATTTGAACCAAGAAGTCATTTCAAACCTTAGGTGATATTGTATCTCTCCTAATATATAAGAATGAATACTTTTGAATGATTGGAGTTCATTTGCTACTTTACTCTCTCCTATCTCTACTAATATTTCATTGAATTAAATGGAACATCACTGATGGAGGTGTTAGAGCATCTGGCTACCTGTGGATTGGTTAGTGTCTCCTCAGAGGGCTGATAATGCATAGTTAGTTCTTCATAACTTCAATGCTGCTGTCAAACTCAAGCACAAAAATGTGTCTTTTAATATGACCCGCCTGTCTTGTCAATGCTGTTAACTGTTTTTTATTGCTTTAAAGGACCCTTCTCTCTAGTCGCTTTGTGGGTTTGGACTTCAATGTGAAACTTTCAGGGTAAGGAGACAGCTCTCAGGAGTCCATGCTTTGCCCACAGGTGGTCCTGAGGCAGCCCCCAAGCAGTGCTGGGCACTGGGCTGGGAGGAACCTCTGACAGCTGAATGTGTCCCCCAAACCAAAAAACAACCCCCTATGGGGGATAGAGTGATATTACAGCGGAGAGAGCATTTGCCTTGCATGCAGCCAACCCAGGTTTGATTCCCAGCATCCCATATGGTCCCCCAAGCACTGCCAGGAGTAATTCCTAAGTACAAAGCCAGGAGTAACCCCTGTGCATCACTGGGTGTGACCCAAAAAGCAAAAAAACAAAACCCCTCACCTTCCCCCCAATAATTCTGAGCCTGCAAAAACATCTGAATTTGGGGATGAACATGTTCAACCTCTAGCCTGTCACTTGGAGCAAGAACCTGGGACAGGTCAGATTCTTTTTTCGGTGTTTTATAGATATACAGGGGGAGAGGGAGTAATCCAAACCCTCTGATATTAAGGGATATTCAGAGCTGGGTGCACTGGGATTGGGGTTGCCACCATGAGGGTCAGTCCTGAGTCACAGTGAAGTCGTTGGAGCAAACATAAAAGGGAGAGAAATGTAGAGCCTGACAGAATCCTGACAGCAACCCTGAAAACAGAATTCAACTAAAACCCAAGTGACTATTTTTGTACTTCTTCCTCCTCCTTCCTCATTTGCTTAGGTGGTGGTACTGAGCCCTGGCTCAGGAATGACCTCAATGACCCTCTGGTTCTTGTGTTTCTCTGTTTTGCTTGATCCCAGGATTAGTTCTGGTATCATCTTGGGCTGTCTTTCAGTGTAACTGTGGGGACTTACCTTTCCAGGTCCACCTGCCTACTCCAGGGATTTACTCTTTTCTCTTTGACTTTGGCTAACCAGGAGCCAAGTTGGATGTGCATCAGAATCCATCATAATTTGTCTCCTAGCTTCCTAACTGTCCCTTAAGAAACATGGTGAGGTGGAGAGTTGTGCAAAGTTGAGGTTCTCCTGTTGAGGACAAAGAAGATACTGGCTTTTGGGCTATACCCAGTCAGGTCCGTTCTGCACATTCCTATAGCCATAGCAGAGGAGAGCTGGCTAATATTTTCTGGCTACCAAGGCCATTTCCTATAAGTAGTAGTGCATTGCTCCGATAGTTCCCATGGCAACATGGATTCAGGCAATTCATCACAACTTGTACTTATCTGTAATGAAGGAAGGAGGTAATGCCAAAGATGTTGTTGGTTTGTTAGCGGATATCTTAATTTTAGGTCTTCATTTAGGGTGCCAGGATGGATTACACAACGTCAAATGATCTGATACAAAGGGAAGCATTTAAACACGTCTTTGATTGACACCAAGAAATGTGAGGCAGCTTTGGAACTTACAAAATAACACAGGAGCCGTTGCAAGACATCCTGGCTGGAACGGCCTGGAGATTCGCGGTGGAATTTTTTCCTGAGTCATCTGGTATAAAAATGGAGCAAACAGTGTGTAGAATAATCATGCGAGTGAAAAATAGACGAGCGAGAAATGCCGTGTTTACTGGCTACCTGAACAACAATGCATTCGTAGTTGTGGGCACCCCTTCCCCCAAATTAGAGAAAGTGTTAGACTCATAATGAGTACGAAGCAGCTGTTCCATCAAGCTGTTTTCCAAATGGGCTTTCACCATTATTGTTGTTGTTAGACAGAGAGGAAAGTGATTTTAGTGTGAATGTGAAAATGAATTAATGTTGCCTGTCAGGAAACAAAACCAGTGCCAAGAGATCAGCTTATGCACAGCTGAAAGATTGAAAAGGAAAACTCTGGAAAGTCAGAGAGCTAGAAAAAAGAGTGATCCCCAATTCACACTCATCTTGAAACACGGAAAGCAAGGTACCACGTTGGTGAGGGAGAGAGATTCAGGTACGTCATCGTGGTCAGAATACCAGGCATATGTGGAAAGTAATGGCGGCGTGAGATGGAAACTGGCACAAAACCATCCTGAGCACCAGATACAAACACCAATTTCTCCACCATCTGAGTCTGTCAGGGGTAGGGTTGACGAGTTTAACAAGTAAAATGACAGGCTGCCTAGCGAAATTTGCATTTCAAATAAACGATGATTTGGAGGATGAGTATTGTCCTCAAAATTGCATAGGACATAGTGATGCTAAAAATGATTCATTGTTAATCTGACGTTCACAAGTACCTGGCAGCCTTATGGCAACCCGAATATGAGATAATGTTTTCCTGATTCCCCAAACCCTGTAGACTAGTTGCTTTTAAATTTCCCCCTGAAGGCTGTATTGGATGACTCCTAATGCTTTGTAGACATTCTCTTCTATATCCCATCCCATTTATCTCTGGTCATGTGTTCTTGACACTCCTCCGTGGAGCTAGAGAGCTGGGTAAAATTTGTGATGGCCTTGATCAATGGACAGTGGCGGAAGGGAAACTGGGTGCACTCTTGGGGCTGGAATTTGAAAGGGAGAACTATGTGGAGAAGTTTCTCTCTCTCTGTCTATGGACCTTGGGAATCCTGAACTGACTCTTTAGTACCTTAACAGCTTTGAAGCCACCAGTTTTAAGAGACCATGTGGGGGAGACACAAACTGAGAGAGAGAGGGGCAGTTTGAGGATCTTCCAGGTCATCTGTGTCTAGCTCCCCATCTTTGAGGTTCTGCTTTCCACCATTTTTCAACTGCCACTTCCTGGGACGCTGACCTGAACTGACTAAACAAGCCACTTTCAAATCTCACTGAAATATGATACTTAATAAATGTATCAGACTGACTAGTTATATAGCCACTTTTGGGGGGAAAAAGCTTAACACCACTTTTTTTTTTAGTGTTAACATATTTTGTGATAGTCTTTTCCAAAAAGATAAAATAAATAACTTTGTTTTCAGGGATATGGATGCAATAACATGCTAAAATATTTGTACAGGTTCGATCTGGAAGGCTTTAGTACAATTCTCTTCCACTGCTACCTTTAAAAAAATAGTGCAAATGATACCAGTTACTACTACAGGGGAAATGAATTAACTGCAGGAAAAAAGACAAATTCGGTCCCACATTGTATGATGAAGTAAATTTTGACAGGAAGATCTAGCTTCTCTTGTTTTAGAAACCAAGGCACTTTAGCACTCAGGATATTACTTAGCTTAAACAGTAATTTTCAACTGCCAATCCACGGACAAGTGCCTTCTGCAGGTATACCAAGGTTGAAAACTACTGTTTTACCACAGTGGTTTTTCAATGCCAGGCTACCAACCAATGTGCAGACAGGGGTCAACCCTCAGATGTAAACAGAAAGCCACTCTTTGAAGAACCATATTTTTAAAAAATCAAAAATTTAAAGTCAAGGTATCATGGTTTACAAAAGTATCGAAACTATTGGTTGATAGTTACAGAGATACACGAATCCCTTCATCAGTTTGCCAAGACCCCTCCTGTTCTCTTCTCCCCACGCCTTAGCATTCTCAATTCTTTTGATCAGTTCTCAGGGTTTGTTTTCACCAGGAACTGACTGATCCCTTTGCTGCCTTATACTATAAATGAGATCATCCTCTATATGTCTTCAGTTTTCTGCCTTACATCACTTAGCATGGTGCTCTCCAGTTCAGCTACATTGCAGCTGATACTCAGTTCTTGTATTATAACACAAGGCATTCCCCTGTGTCAGGGATGGCCCCTATACCACATGCCAGCTACCATTTTTTCTAACCACATCACTTAGGAACTGCGGCCACTCTTGCTTCAGCAGATGATCTTAGTGTCCTTTCCAAAGCAGAACCCCAGACAGGCGCATGCTCCATCAGTCACCACGGGAAATAGTGACACCCCAGTTTGCCTTCCTGGGTCTACTACACACCAACTGTTCTTTTCTGGGTCAAATGCTAGTGTCTTTGCAATTGAAGCCATTTGTCTCCATTTTCTTTCTTTCTTTTTTTTTAATAATTTATTTCTTTATTGAATCACTGTGGGAAAAGTTACAGAGTTTTCGGGTTTAGGTCTCAGTCATGTAAATATCAAACACATTTCCCTTTACCAATACTTATTTTTAACCGCGAACCCCAATAGAACCCCACCTCCCACCCCTCCCAATTCCTGTGTGGCAGATGAGTTCTAGTTAATACTCTATCTACTTTGACTAGATACATTGTTTCGATAGAAGATGCACAATTATTGTTTAGAGTTTATGACCCCCCCAATCAGATATGCTGAAACAGTGTTGTGAAATGATTTGCTTTCTACAGCTTGGTTTAAGAATAAAATGATAAAATGATAAAATAAAATGATAAAGTGTTTTGGATTTCTGCTGTTTTACTTATTAACCCTGGAAGTATTTCTATTAAAAGTTAGATAGTTAAGAGATTGGTTTCTGTGCTCTGGAGTTGTGGCCGTGTCGGAGAGCCGCTCGTGGGGGGCAGCTGGTGACCTCGGTCGGGCGTGAAGGACGGCCCAGAACGCCCCCCTTCCCATGAGGCCCCTGCTGCCCCCCGCCCCCGGCTCAAACCTGCTGTCCACAAGGCTCCCGTGCGGCCGCCATCTTTCTTTCCAGAGAGGAGCAGGCGAGTGCGACAACACCCTTTCCCCTCCGGGCAGGCTTGGTGGCGCGGTTTAACACATAGTCCCTTTGCTTTTCTGCTCCAAGCGGGTGGCTCTCTGTGCTAAGTCCTTGTGCCTCCCGGGCCGTGGCCGTGCCGGAGAGTCGCTCGTGGGGGGCAGCTGGTGACCTCGGTCGGGCGTGAAGGACGGCCCAGAACGCCCCCCTTCCCATGAGGCCCCCGCTGCCCCCCGCCCCCGGCTCAAACCTGCTGTCCACAAGGCTCCCGTGCGGCCGCCATCTTTCTTTCCAGAGAGGAGCGGGCGAGCGGGACAACACCCTTTCCCCTCCGGGCAGGCTTGGTGGCACGGTTTAACACATAGTCCATTTGCTTTTCTGCTCCAAGCGGAGCAGGAGAGATGTTTAAAGAATTTGGGGAGCTCATTCCTCAGCTTTGTTGCTCTGTCCATGCAGGGAGAGTGAAGAGACAGGCAGCTTTCCAAACAGAGGATGCATCCAGGGGGTTCCAGATGGGGCAGATGGGATGGCTTCATCACCTGGCCTGAGACCAGTTTTGTCCAGATTCTCAGCTGGAACCAGTCAGCAGTGGCTTTGGGGACCACATAGAGTGGGCTTGTGAGATGTGTCACAAGGCCTTTTCCACTTCTGGAGGATCCAGCCACAGAACAGCTGGAAGGATGCCTACAGATGCAGATGAAGTCAATAGACAGCTTCTCTGAGCTCTCTCTGGCTGGGCTTCTGCCCAAGAATGCACACACCGCTGTTACTGCTGTTGCCCACCATAAGGTCCTCCTTATCTCTCCTTGCATGGGTCGCTGCCTTTACCCTGGATGTTTTTCATCTGTGATATGATCTCTTCATTCCTCACCCTCAGGCTTAGATACCTCCTTTATCTTCACCACCAACCTTCTTTTCACATGTTGTCTTGTTGGATCACTCCTGTTATTTTCTTCCCCTAGATTGAGTCAAATTTTTTTTTTAATTTTTATTAGTGAAACACCATGAGGTACAGTTGTAGACTTACAGCTCTTTGTGCTTGGGTTTCAATTATACAATGTTCGGGTACCCATCCCTCCACCAGTGCCCATTTTCCACCACCACTGATCCCAGTATCCATCCCAACCCCCCCTCCCCCTATCCCACCCTGACTCTGGCAGGGCATTCCCTTTTGTTCTCTCTCTCCTTTTGGGTGCTGAAGTTTGCAAAAGAGGCTTTGAGTGGAATTGAGTCAAATTTTCAAGAGTTTCTGCCAAGCATGTGATTTTAATTCTTTTTTTTTATATATAGAATAAATGAAGTTTTGGTCTTTGCTTTTGAATATAAAAGATTGTCAACCAATATGTACAGATTTTCATTTTTTTAAATTATACTTTTGGCTATACCCAGTGGTACTCAGGGGTTACTCCTGACTCTGCACTGAGAAATTACTTCTGGCAGTGCTCGGGGAACCACAAGGAGTGCTAGAAATCGATCCCAAGTTGACTGCATGCAAAACAAACTCCCTATCCTCTGTACTATCTCTCCGAGCCACTATGCATAGATATAAAAAAAAATTGTGTTTAGGCCCCACTCAGCAGTGCTCAGGGCTTACTCCTGGCACTGCATTCAGGGATCACTCCTAGCAGGGCTCATGAAACCATACGTGGTGCTGGAAATTGAATTGGGGTCTGCTGCAGGCAAGGCTAGTTGCCTTAAAGCTAATACTCTATGCTTCCCCTCCCCGTGGCCCCCCACCCCCATTATGCATAGATTTCAGTAACAGAATAGTTGAGTTACAGGTTGGTTGAGTTACAGGTTACAGAATCTCAATACAGTTCTCAAGCCCTTGATCTACGAAGCTCAGGACTCCCATTTTATTGTCTCCCCTGCCACTGCTAGGACACTTCACATAGCCCACCACCCATCTGAGACACTAGCAGAGTTGCTGATTTAAGACAGTGAAGAGGAGAGAGGTTCATTTGTTGTCGGGAAAGTCTGAGAAGGAATCTAGAGGAGATCAGATCTGAACTTGACCTTGAAGGGCAGACAGGAAGTCAGGCAGAAGTAGAATGAGGTGATGGTAGGTGGGTGATTCTGAATTGAGACATTTACCATACTAATATCAGGACACACAGAGGAGAGAGTGAAATGGATTTTGTCTGTAGTGTAGTAGTTGGTAGAGTAGAAGAAAATTGGGGAAGGGCCATATGGCAGAGGCCCTTGGAATCTGTGGATTGGCTGATTAAGTAACTAACGGCTGGTCCTGCTTCACTTGATATTTGGGACAAGGTGATATATTTGCAAGTGGTTCTATTTTTGAAAATTGAAGTTTGGAAAGGATGGCTCCCTTGTCTCCGTCTCTAGCCTTCTCTGTGGGAGACAAATGAAGCAAAGGCAAATATTCAAAGTGGCAGAGATTCACTGTGCATTTAAATGACCATTTTAACAATCTGCTTGGAATTCTTCCTTTTCCCATTATAGACATTTCCCAAGCTTCGAACAGTTGATCCTTCTAGCATACGCTCAAACGCAGAATGTATAAACTGTGCTTCCTGGGAGCTACCAGAAAAGTAATACAGATGCTTCCACAAAGGATTTTTGTCTAGCTCTCTTTCCACTCATTCATCCAGGGATGGTTTGCTGAACATCTTTCAGGTGTGGGGCACTGAACTGGGTAGTTCATATAGATTGTGTACAATATAGAATATTCTTTGTCTTTAGGGGATGCACACCGGGGAACCATGGATTAGGCAGAATTTATCAGGAGAGAATGATATCCAAGAGTCACATTATGACAAATGCCAGGAAAGAAGCTAACAGGCTGTGAAAAACAGACGGATGAGGGAAGAAGTTGGGAAATTGAATCAAGTTGACCTGCTCAAGCTTATACTGACCCGAATCCTTAGAAATGACAGAAAGAACTGTTTTAGTCATTATATTGCGTAGATAACATTTGCTGTGGTAACAGATAAGGCCCATGCATTCAATGGCGTGATATAATGGAATGTAGTTATTGTAAAATTTAAAATGTGAGTTTGTGAGAAACTAGGAACTCCTCCTTAAGGAGTGATTCCGGATCTGGACTCTGGGTCTGTGACTTTGTCCCCTCATTATCTGGATTCTTATCAGGTGTTCCTTGTCAATTCTCCTGGAATTGCAGAGGGAAATGTAAGTTAGCTGTGTGTCTGGAAAGAAGAGGAAACAGACTGGATGATTATTTATCTTTTTTTTTTTTTGGTGAAATCTTACCAAACAGATCATGTGTTAGCCCATGAAAAAGACCCAAGTGTACCTAAAAAGGGAAAAATATCATAGTCATACAAGATAGACCTGTGAACAAAAGTTACTTCTTAGGCCCAAGCATCTTTACCAAAACATCTCTTTAAATTAGTGCCAGCTGAATGTTAACAAAAATAACAAAATATTTGGAAGGGAACAGAACTGAGAGCTGTACATAGAAAATCCTTTGCTTCGGCAGCCTGACCAGTCGCTAGCTTCAGATGCATCTATTAGCAGGTGAGAAAAGAGAAGTGAACTTGGGCCCAGTGCAAGAAGCTAGAAAAGGGAGAGATGTTTGAAAAAAGGGGTGACAGAGATAAAGATACAGGTAAAATACAAACACAAACTCTGAGCTCAGAGTAAGAGCAAGGCTTTAAACTTGCTAGTTACAATCATTGTTTTTCTTTTTCTTTCTCTCCATTTAGCATACAGAGAGCACATACAGTTTGAACACCAATAAGAGTGAGAAAGGGGCCACATTTATAGATTTAACTATAATGAAAATAAGATAGGCATGCATAAATATACCAATAAATTTAAACATTAAATTATTTTGAACATGTAGAAGTTTGGGCTGGAGCGATAGCACAGGGGGTAGGGTGTTTGCCTTGCATGTGGCCGACACAGCCGACTCAAGTTCGATTCTACCACCCCTCTTGGAGAGCCCAGAAAGCTACCGAGAATATCTCGCCCGCACAGCAAAGCCTGGCAAGCTACCCATGATGTATTTGATATGCCAAACAAAGTAACAAGTCTCACAATGTTACTTGGCCCGCTCGAGCAAATCGATGAACAATGGGAGGACAGTGACAGTGACAGATGTAGAATTTTAAGTTGTATATAAAAAAAGAGGTAGAAAGACTGAATACATCTAAAAGAAACATTTAAAACTGTGCAATATCCTTTTGAACCTCAAGTAGTTTTATGAGTAAAGTTTTCTAAAACTTTCAGAAAAAGAACATTGTCCTCTTGTTCTAGAACAGGCAAAATACCACGGCTCAATATTCAAATTATTTTAAAATCCTAGTATTTCTCTTTACCTATGATTGGACAAAGACATAAGAATGCTTATAAGCAATCTTTATGAGCCTGGGTGTAAAAAAATCTGAACTGAAGTGTTTACAAATGTAATTTAGCAGTGAATTAAAAGGCCAGTTTATCATTGACTTAGAATTTACTAAGAGGAATAACAAGTGAAAGAATGCATTAATATATGATGCAACATTAATTAATGACATAATTTATCAGATTGCCTAATGTGGAAAAGCATTTTGGTAAGAATAAATGCCCATTGTAAAGAAAATCAACATGAAATGTGTCTTTAGTTGGTGTCTGCACGAATATCAAACATCATTCATGGGGTAACGAGGACTTAGGGACAGACAGAGAGAGGGAGAGTGATTAATCTACATCTCCATAAACTCCCAAACACAATTTAGAATGAGAAGAACATGCGATATTAGGTTTTTGTACTATTGTGCCTTCAACATAAGTAAAGAGTATATAGAACTTTAAATTACCCGTTAAAAAATATTAAAGCACTAAATCCCAGTGAGCGAGTGTTCTTCTCCCTGGTGTATCAGTGGCAAGTAAGGACAGAAAAAAAAAAACCAGGAGGAAGAGAGAAGTGAGAGGGGTGGACTTGAAATCACTGCAGAGCAACCACTAGAAATAGAAAGTTATTTCGAAAAATGAAAAGGATAAAAGGGTCTGAGGAGATAGATCAGAGGGGCTCCTGACTGACGTGTGTGGGGGCCCAGTTTCTTTTTTTAATTTTTATTTTAATGAATCACCGTGAGGTATAGTTACAGACTTGCAAACTTTCATGATTACATTTCAGGCATACAATGATCGAGTACCCATCCCTCTACCAGTGCCCATTCTCCACCACCAATGTTCCCAGTATCCCTCCACCACCCCCACCTAAACCCCCCCCCCACACACTTGTGGCAGGGACATTCCCTCTCTCTCCTTTTGGGTGTTATGGTTTGTAACATGAGTACATCATCTTCAGTCCATAGTCTACTTTCAGCACACACCCGCCATCCTGAGCAAGCCCTCCAAGCATCATTTACTTGGTCCCTTCTCTATCTCAGTTGCCTTTCCCCATAGCATGCGAGGCTGGCTTTCAAGCCATGGAGTGATCCTCCTGATCTTTATCTCTATTATCCTTGGGTGTTAGTCTCCCATTATGTTACTTTATATTCCACAGCTGGAGCGATAGCACAGTGAGTAGGACATTTGCCTTGTACGTAGCCGGCCTAGCTGAGCCAGGTTTGATTCCTCCGCTTCTCTTGGAGAGCCCAGCAAGCTACCGAGAGGATCTCGCCCGCATGGCAAAACCTGGCAAGCTACCCATGACGTATTCAATATGCCAAACACAGTAACAACAAGTCCCAAAATGGAGACGTTACTGGGCCCACTTGACCAAATATTCCACAAATAAGTGCAGTCATTCTATGTCTGTCCCTCTCTCTCTGACTCCTTTAACTTAGCATGATCCTCTCCATGTCCATCCACTTATATGCAACATCAGTGGCTGAACCTTGCTGGGGGAGTGGTCCGGACCCCTGGGAAGGACACTGCCCCCCCTGCCCCAGCCAATAAAGAAGTGTTTTATTTTATTTGAGCTGAGTATTTTCTCACCATTCTACAAAGAAGTAATCATCCATATCAAGAGAGGGGTTTGGCAGGGTGATACCATTTCACCAAAACTCTTCAGTGCCACCCTCGAGAACATCATGCGATGGCTGGAATGGGAAAACATGGGAGTGAAGATAGATGGTCGGCAACTACACCACCTCCGCTTTGCTGATGACATCGTTCTAATAACACCAAACATCAACCAAGCGGCACAAATGCTGAACGACTTTGACCGTGAATGTGGAAAGGTCGGACTACAGCTGAATCTTGCGAAGACAGTGTTTATGAGAAACAGCCTTGTTCCTGACGCTCCATTCGCTCTCAACGGAACCACCATCTCCGAATGCAACAGTTATATATACCTAGGTCGAGAAATCAACATGATGAATGACCTGGCACCTGAGTTGCACAGGAGGAAGAGAGCGGCTTGGAATGCCTTCAAGAGCATTGAAGAAATAACTAAAAGGACAAAGAACCTCCAGCTACGAGCACATCTCTTTGATTCCACTATTCTTCCTGCATTAACATATGCCTCAGAGACCTGGACCCTACGAAAACAGGATGAGAACACTATTCGGGTCTCTCAAAGAGGAATCGAAAGAACTATGCTTGGAATATCACGATTCACTCAAATGAGAGATAGAATCCGGAGTTCTGATCTTCGTCAACGCTCAAGAATCAGGGACGCTGTCTCATTTGCCAAGACATCAAAAATCAGATGGGCTGGACACGTAATGAGGTTTACAGACAACCGCTGGACTAGAGCCATTACTGATTGGATTCCACGAGACATCAAAAGATCACGTGGACGCCCACCTATAAGATGGTCAGACTTCTTCGTCAAGACCCTAAATGATCGGTTTGAGGCTCTACATGTTCCTAAAACGAACAGATACCATTGGGCTACGCTAGCACGCAACCGGGATGAATGGAGACGTTACTGGCACCCGCTCGAATAAATCGATGAATAACGGGGATTAAGTGATTAAGTGATTAAGTGATTTTCTGTAAAGAGTCTTAAAAAATATACTTGAAGGCCCTGAGAGATAGCTTGACGATGGAACACATGATATGCATGAGGGATTTTTGAGGATACCTGACACTCCATGGTCCCCAAAGTACCACGACCTGGAGACACCTTCAAGCACCACAAGGTCTGGGGAACCCCACCCCTCAAACATAATACAGGCCATTGACATGACTCTGTGGTAGAGTATACACCTCCTATTTCTGAGGCCCTAGGTTCAGTTTCCTTAAGGGATAACGAACCAGATGAAATAGTGGCAGCAGGGAGTAGGTCTTGTCATAATGAAGCATGTTAGGAAAACAGGTGCCATCCACATCAGGTCCAGAGTGCAGTTAGTAGTGGTACACTAATGTCATTTTCTTTTTTTTTTTTTTTCTTTTTTATTAGTGAAACAACTAATGTCATTTTCTTAGTTTTGATAACTAACACTGGAGGAAATAAAATCCACTGAGGAGATTACAGGAATCTTTCAGAGATTGGTGCTAGGATGGATCCTCGGTATTACCAGGTGAACTGGCTGAACAATCAGATGAGAAGTCTTCAGTTCTTCTGTAAGAGCAGCAAAAAGTGGAAAATTACTCATGCATACCATTTCTGCAGCAACAAAGCAAATGAATTTAGTAAAGCTTGGGAACACTCCAGAGAGAATGGAGTGACAATGCAAATCGAAGCAAACTGGATATGTCTAAGGAGTGATGTTTGATACTGTTGCAGCCTCAGGGTGGATTAAGAGCATCACACTGGGATAGTATTTTAGGTGGAACTTAGGTGATGACTGGCAGATGTGGATTATATAACTAAATCACTAATGAGCATGCGACTACCCATAATGCATACAGAGAAGCCCACTAAGGGCAACTCTAGTCACATTATAATGACTCACATTAATTAGAATTAATTAATAATCACATTAATCACATTAATTCATTAGTGAATGAACCATATTAATTAGCTGGGGGGAGTGATGACATGGATTGGGGCTGTATGAGTGTCATATGGGTGATCGTGGAGGACCCGGTGGCTCTTTGTCGTCTATTCTTATCACGTTTTCCAGACTCAACTCCATCCCCCTTCAGTATCATATGGCCCCTTCATCTTACCTCACTGTTAATGTTCCTCTCTCACTGCATCTAAAATTAATCCTAACAAACTACTCTAATATTCTCTTTGAAACTTTGCCATAAGCCTCAGGTTATTCCCCAAATAAAAAGAATATATAAGCAAAACGCCAAAAGTCATCCAGAAAGAAACTAGATTTTGGCCACTGAGAGCAGTAATACCATTGAATAGGGAACCCAGAGGCCACTGAATACTCACAACGAATGAACTGATGTCAAGTTACTGGGTGAGGAAGGTCAGTCAGCTGCTGGAAATTCCCTTTACAACAAATCAACCAAGGAGAGTATGAAAACCATGAGGCTATATGTCAAACTGATGAAACATACTCTGACCAGCACTGAAGGATAGATTAACCTTTCTTGAATCAGAAATACAAAAATTAAAAACAGAAATAGATAAAACTTCAGGAAGAAATAAAAGGAGAGTTGATTAAATTCATGTAAAAATTAGAGGAAAAGAGATCAAATCATTTCACAGATAAAGACTAGATTACACAAAAGAGAAAACAGACTCACAAGGAAACTTAATGTGGAACATTCAAACAAGGTGGGAAAACAACGAAGAGAACAAAAAGGGAACCAAGATAGAAGTAAGAAGGGTCAGGAGAAAATAACTGAAATGGGAGAGAAAGAAGAAATGACAAATTAAAGGGTTGGTTAAAGCCCTTGAGAAGAAGAAATAAGACAATAGCACAGAACTAACACTTAAACCTTAATTCAAGAATATCAGAAATAAAAGAAGATCTACATATTAAAAAACTCACTAGAGAGAAGTGAGAATTAACCTGGGAAAATAAACTTTCAGATATGTTTGAGAAAATGGTGGATTCAAGAGAAAGAGAGAGAGCAAGAGAGTGAGTGAGTGAGAGAGAGAGAGAGAGAGAGAGAGAGAGAGAGAGAGAGAGAGAGAATCCTTAAGGCCCCCAAGCATAAAGATCAAGTAACAAAAGCAAAGGAATCATATCAGTCTTGGCTTTTCAAAACTGGCATCAGTGAAGCCACATTTTCAAGAGTGCAGCAAAGTGTGAAATGAAAGTGGGTAGTCCAGGAGCCTCAGTGACTGAAGATATCCACACCCAACTTGGAACACAGAGGAATTTCAGGAATTCCCATGATCTCTACGTGCAGCATTAGAATGGAGGTCTTTATAATGAAATTAGCAGGCAATATCAACCAGGGAATGCAAATTTACAGATGATTGGGTAGCAGCATGTCTGGAAAGCTTGAGAAAAATCAGTGAACAATCATTAATTCACTCACAGTGGACTAAAGGTTAAAAAGGTAGGAAAAAACCCCAGTGTGACACAGGAACAGCAACAACAAAATGGAATACATTGCAATAAATTGAACAAAAAAGGTGCAAACCTTATTCGAAGACTCACAAGAATATGAAAACATATGAAAAGACACACCCTGTACTTGAATAGGATGACTCCCTAACTTCATGCCTGTGTTTAAAAAGTCTCTGAAGGGAAAGAAAGATGGCGGCCGCACGGGAGCCTTGTGGACAGCAGGTTTGAGCCGGGGGCGGGGGGCGGCAGGGGCCTCATGGGAAGGGGGGCGTAATGGGCCGTCCTTCACGCCCGACCGAGGTCACCAGCTGCCCCCCACGAGCGGCTCTCCGGCACGGCCACGGCCCCGGAGGCACAAGGACTTAGCACAGAGAGCCACCCGCTTGGAGCAGAAAAGCAAAGGGACTATGTGTTAAACCGTGCCAGCATGCCTGCCCGGAGGGGAAAGGGTGTTGACCCGCTCGCCCGCTCCTCTCTGGAAAGAAAGATGGCGGCCGCACGGGAGCCTTGTGGACAGCAGGTTTGAGCCGCGGCTGGGGGCGGCAGGGACCTCATGGGAAGGGGGGCGTAATGGGCCGTCCTTCACGCCCGACCGAGGTCGCCAGCTGCCCCCCACGAGCGGCTATCCAGCACGGCCACGACTCCAGAGCACAGAAACCAATCTCTTAACTATCTAACTTTTAATAGAAATTCTTCCAGGGTTAATAAGTAAAATAGCAGAAATCCAAAACCGCGCGGCCGCGCGACATCATTTTATTCTTAAACCAAGTTGTAGAAAGCAAATCATTTGACAACGCTGTTTCAGCATGTCTGATGGGGGGGGGGGTCGTAAACTCTAAACAATAATTGTGCATCTTCTATCGAAACAATGTATCTAGCCAAAGTAGATAGAGTATTAACTAGAACTCATCTGCCTCACAGGAATTGGGAGGGGTGGGAGGTGGGGTTCTATTGGGGTTCGCGGTTAAAAATAAGTATTGGTAAAGGGAAATGTGTTTGATATTTACATGACTGAGACCTAAACCCGAAAGCTCTGTAACTTTTCCCACAGTGATTCAATAAAGAAATAAATTATAAAAAAAAAAACCTGATGGATGAACAAAAGAAAAAAAAAGTCTCTGAAAAACACTAATGTGTTTTTTCTTCTGAAGTGAGATAGTTTGCTTGTAAATACTGTCTATGAAAAATATGCAGGCAAAAGTCGCCAAGAAAGCAGCAACCGAACCAAACCATCCACAAAGGAGACTGATATTATCAGATTAAAATGTAATACAGAGCCTCCGGGGCTGGAGAGATATTACTGGGGTTAAGACCCTGACATCACATATGGTCCCCTGAGAACTGCCAGGGGTTACTGCCAGGGATTTTTCCTGAGTGCAGAGCCAGAAATAGTCACCAAATACCACAGGGAGTGACCAAAAGACACACACACACACACACACACACACACACACATCCCTGTAACTACCCACACCAGCAGTGTGCTTTTTGTACTGGAGTACATGAATACACAAATGAATCAAACATCATAAAGATGACCTCTCAAATTACGAAGTCAGTGCATCCATTCTAAATATATAATGCAAAAAATGTTGATTTCTTTGGATAAAGAGAGAATTCACCCCCTCACACTGCACCCAGAATATACTCTGCGTACATGCAGATTTACAAACAACAACAACAAAATGAAGCTAACCAAGTAGCACGAGGACAAAAAGTAAATTTCTTTAAAGCTCAGGCCTTAGGAAATGTTTTTCAGTTATGATCCAAAATCCAGAGGCTATAAAATATTATTAAGTTTCCTCAATAAAATGAAAATTTGTATGTCAACAGGAGCATAGTTAAAAGATATAGCATACTGGCAGAAAATGTTTAATACATGCTAGAGATAAGGGATAGTATATCTAGAAAACTGTAGCACTGTACTGTAGCACTGTCCTCCTGTTCATCAATTTGCTTGAGTGGGCACCGGTAGCATTTCCATTGTGAGACTTGTTGTTACTGTTTTGGCATATTGAATATGCCATAGGTAGCTTGCCAGGCTCTGCCGTGTGGGTGGGATACTCTTGGTAGCTTGCTGGGCTCTCCAAGAGGGATGAAGGAATTGAACCTGGGTTGGCCATGTGCAAGGCAAATGCCCTACTGCTGTGCTATCGCTCCAGTCAAATTTTATTATTGGTTTACATTACAATAATGTGTGACAGACATTCAGGGATAGAGCTTTATACCTCCATTTATTTAAGAATCATCTCAGTTACTACCTAAGTTTCAGTGTCATTCCATGACCAAAAAGACCCCCGTACCCATTCCTCCACTTCTTTCCCTCTGATAACCATCATAGTTTTCACCAAGTTTAAGAATTTGTTGTTGAGCAATAGTATAGTGGTTACGATGCTTGCTTTGCATGTAGTCCACCCAGGTTCTATCTCCAGCTCCACATATGATCCTCTGAGTCATAGCAGGAGTTTTCCTTGAGCACAGAGCCAGGAATAAACCCTGAGAAATGCAGCATGGTCCCAAAATCATAAACAAAAAATAATTTATTTTATATTATTATTATTACTACTATTACCTGCCCCAGTGATAATTCTGGGGGCCGCTCCTGGCAAAGCTTGACCTGATGGTACAAATGAGGCTTCAAAGGCTTGTGTCTGAAGATACACATATTTACTAGGGCTATACCCAGTTGTGCTAAGAGGGTTATGTAGTGCAAGGAACTGAATCAGGCCTTGTGCATTCTAGGCATATTTCCTGAGTTCTCTACCTGGCCCTCCATTTGCATTTTGTTTTCTTTTGTTTCTTGGACCATATCTGGCAGTGCTCAGGGCTACTCCTGGCTCTGTGCTCAGGGTCCCTCCTGGCGAAGGGAGTCAGTGTCATGCAGGGAAAGTGGACTGTCTGCTCTACTGTGGTTCTGGCCCTCCATTTTCTTTTAAAAAAAGGAATCTCCATGGCATTTTTCATAAAGATCGCACCAATTTGCACTCTCACCAATAACATGCCAAGTTCTTTTTTCTCCACATCCTCACCAAGACTTCTTGTTTCCAGTGTTTTGGCTTTAGGCCATTCTCAGCAGTGTGAGGTGATAACTCATGGTGGCTTTGATTTGCATTTCCCTAATAACAAGTGATGTTGCTACTTTCTTCCATCTGTTTGTGGGCTATCTGTATATCTACTCTGGAGAAATGTTCTATTTAGGTCTTTTTCCCCTTTTTTGTTTGAGTTGCTTGCTTTTCTGTTAAGTTGTGTGAGTTTTGTTGTTGTGTATGCTAGGTTACCTTTGTGTGTTAGTGGAAACATTTTCCCCTGCATACAAGCTTTTCAACTTGTGATAATACTGTTTATTTATTTTTGCTTTTGTTTCCCTTACCAATAGGGGTAGAGTGTTTGCCTTGCAGGGAGCCAACCCGGCCGACTTGGGTTCGATTCCTTCACCCCTCTCGGAAAACCCGGCAAGCTACCAAGAGTATCTCGCCTGCGTGGCAAAGCCTGGCAAGCTACCTACCCATGATGTAGTCAATATGCCAATGACAGTAACAAGTCTCACCATGGAGACATTACTGGGCCCTCTTGAGCAAATCTATGAACAACGGGAGGACAGTGACAGTGACAGTGATCAATAGAATTGAGTCTCCAAATACATCTCTGGTACCGAGGGCTTTGGGTGTAGCCTCTCTACTTTCTTCTGTGTTCTTGGTGACTTCAGGTATAATATCCAAGCTTTAAATTCATTTTGAGTGATTTTTGTTTGTTTGTAAGTAGTAATGTTGTTTGAGCCAGGATGTGACTCAAACCCTGAGCACTGCCGAATGTGGTCTGAAGAAACAAAACAAAATGCAAGTGGAGGGCCTGGTAGACAACCCAGGAACAAACTACCTCCTTGTTTTTGCATGTGACTGTCCAGTTTTTCTAACACTTCCTTTTCATTGTAAGAACTTGACTTTTTTTTTTTTCAATCATAGTTCAGACGTCCTTGATCTGTGGATTTATTTCTGGGCTTTCTATTTTATTTCATTGGTCTATATGCCTGCTTTTGTTCCAACACAATACTGCTTTTTGCTTGCTTTGTCTTTGTGTCACACCTGGTGATGCTCAGGAGTTACTCTTGGCTCTGAACTCAGGAATTATTCCCTTTGGTGCCTGGGGGAATTGAACCTGGGTCAGCCATGTGCAAAGCAAACACCTTACCCACTGTACTACCAGCCCCCAATACCGTACTGTTTTAATTACCATTGCTTTGTATTATAGTTTGAAGTTAGGATGTGTAATACTGCCATTTTTATTCTTTTCTTCTAGGAGATTTTTGGGTGTGTGTGTGTGTGTGTGTGTGTCCATTTTCATCATCCTGTTATTCGTCGATTGCCTCGAGCAGGCCCCAGTAACGTCACTTTCATCCTAGCCCTGAGATTATATTCAAGGCTCTTTAGGAGAATGAGACCCATCATTGTTACTGGTATTTGGCATATTTGGTATGCCACGGGGAATTTGCCAGACTCTGCCCTGTAGGCAGGCTACATTCGATAGCCTGCAAGTTTGTCCAAAGTAGGAATGAGATAATAAGATGTCATAAAAAAGATGTCCTGATAAGATGTCAGGGCCGCGCGGTTCCGGGAGCTGGATTTTATAGTCTCTGAGTCTTGGCCATTCATGGGATTACATGGCGCCAGGGGGCCAGTTGGTGGGTGTGACCCCCGCCTACTGGAATTTGGAGGATCTGGGTGGAGGATGCTCGACTCCAATCCGAGTAGGCTTGGAGATCTCGGCCCCAGAACCCGCGTGGATTTGTCCCTCTGCCAGTGTGTGTCCATACATATTTTATAATTGTTTTTTTCTAGTTCCCCCAAAAATTCCATTGGTATTTTGTGGATACACTGTAGCGCTGTGGCACTGTCCTCCCGTTGTTCATCGATTTGCTCGAGTGGGCGCCCATCAAACTTAAGGTATTCAAACCAACAATGTGACAGGTAAGAGTTAATGGCTTTCCTAAGTGACAACAGGTGTAAGGATGCCCCTTAAATTAATGAAAATCTCTTCAACTTCACTCATAATTATGGAAATATGAATTAAAACTACTGTGTGATACTATTTATCACCTACCAAACTGGTGAAAATTAAAAACAGTGTGACTGAAATTGCTGCTGGAGAGACTGTGGAAAACAACCATTTCCATACGTCATTGGCTAAAATGAAAACTCGATATGTCCTTTTGCAGCAGAATCTAGCAAAATATAACAAAATCACGCATGCACCTTTTGACTCAGCAATACCACATCTAGAAATATGCCCGGAAAATGTATCCCCCATATCTCAAGCTACATACATACACACCTGGTTATTTGTGGCAGCAGTTTTAAAATTTCAAAGTGAGGAAGCAACATAAATACTCACAGAATGATGAGAAATTGAGTAAACCACAGAAATAACCAAAGTATGGAGGGTCAGTAAGAAGAGCTCGATGACTGAATGACTCCTCGAGAATTTTTGTTATTGTTGTTTTTGGGCCACATCCGGCTGTACTCAGGGCTTGCTCCTGGCTCTGCACCCAGGAATACTGCTGGTGGGGTTTGGGGGAACCACATGTAATGAGGAGGATCAAAACCAGGTGAGCAGTGTGTAAGGCAACGGCCCTACCCACTGAATTGTGTCTCCAGCCCCTTCTTGGGATATATTGTTTAGTGAAAGTATAAAAGGAGGAAACACACATATAACTCTGTAATCATGTAAGAGAGAAAACAGCAAATGTTTCTCTGCTCATTTGTGCAAAAATACATAGGATTTTATGACAGCATGAAATGGATGGGGGATAGGTTTCGAGGGCTGGAATAGGGGGTGATTCTTTGTAGAGTCCTTCTCGTACATATTTTCCCACTATTATAATCTCGTAACAGTTTCTTATTGTGCATATGATAGAGTTCTTTGTATATAATACGTAATGCATAGGGCTGTATAGATAAACATTGGTTGTAATTTTCCACATCACTTTCTAAGGTCTGAAGCTACTTTAAAATCAGCACCTAAACATCACACACAAGACTCCTCTTGAAAATCAGAACTAAGCCAACATGCTTCCCTTTCCCTTCTCTCCCCTCTCCTCCCCGGCCTCCCTTTAGTGCTATAGTCCTACTTTGTATAAGATATCTTAATGGGTGCAATAAGGAGAACAAAATACATGATGTGCATTAAGATAGAAACAGAGATCACATATATTTGTAAATTTTGTATTTGTCTACTTGCCCCGGTCACAATGAACTGTGCATCTAAGAGAAGAAATCAAAATGAATGTACAAAAGCCGCAGCTTTCCAATGCACAGTCGTGGAACAGAGCCTCCAGGGAGATGCTGGGAGGAGGGGCTGGGAAGCAGGCTATTGGGACTGTGTGTGCAGGCAACTCTTATTTTGTTTTGTTTGGGGGCTCACCTGACTGTCCTCAGGGCTTACTCCTAGCTCTGTGCTCAGGAATCACTTCTTGCAGGGCTTGGGGGACCTTATGTGTTGCTGGGGATTGAGCCAAGGTCAGCCACAAGAAAGGCAAGTGTCCTATTGGTTGTACCCTTTCTTCCCCTAATTTTTATAAGATTTTTTTTTGCATGTCAAGAGGGCATATAGGATGAGACAGTGCTGTGCATTATGAGTCAGGCTTGACTGCAGAAACAGAAAAGGTATCACCCAGTACACCAGCCAATGAGCACCAAGCATTGCTTTCCCATCACACATTCTTGGTGCCCAGAGCCATCCTTTCTGTTCCCACCACCAGTGGGTGTGAGAGCTGGACTCGTTTGGAAACCTATGAGTAATGAGCATGCATCCGGGTGGTCCATCTGCTATGGATGGGGCTGGTTTGAAGAGATGGCAACACACCGAGTAAGCCTTTGGGGCTTGTGGGGATGGGAAGGAAGGGGCTTCAGCATCTCCTGTTTCATTTGGAATTCTCTGCATGTGTGAGTGTTTCCTGGAAAGATTGCCAGCAGATTAGCTATCAGATGGATTCATTTTTATCGGCTCTAAGGGCAAATAGGAGGTTACACCAGCCCCACTGGTGGTAGCCTGGGGTCGGGCCCTTTAGCACCAATTGTCCTACATCTCAATTTCACTGAGGAAATAGCAGTGAACACCAGCAACTCTCAGAAAGTTTCACTATCTACTTTAGTCTCTAAGTACAGGAAGCACAGGGCTTTACATGAGACATCCAGCATCCAACAGAATACACTGGACTTCTCAGATTAAGATAGAGAACATAGAGAATGTATTACAAATGAAAACCAACCAACCCAAATGAGCTGGAGAAAGAAAGAGAAAAATTCAAGAGAGAAAGCAATGATGTGCGTTTTCCACTAAATACTCATCGTGGAGTGCTAGTTCAGTTATATTTTTAGTTTGTTTGGGAGCCATACCCAGAAGTTCTCAGGGCTTACTCCCTGCTCTGTGTGTAGGGATCACTCCTGGTGGGCTAGGGGGGACACTATGGGGTGTCAAAGATCAAACACCCAGTTGGCTTTGTGCAAGGCAAGTGCCCTCCCTGCTGTGTTACAGCTCACATCCCGGTTTTAGTTGTATTCTTCCGCCTTTTGCCTTGACCACCCTCCCTGGCCCACTCTGTTGGTTTGGAGATTTAAGTTTCAACAAAAGAAACTCTCTGTAGTATCCATTACATGGAATACTTCTCTTGTCCCATTTGATTTATTTTGGATTTATGTGATTTTTAGTCCATTTTCTGATCTAATTTTTTGGGGGGCCTTCTAGCAATGAGCTCTACTTGCAGCTCATGCCTCTTTTATGGTTCCCCATGGTTGCCAGAACAACAGCACCACCTGGAGCATTACCTCACGGTGTGGACGGTCAGAGGTCCAGCCCAGGTCACAGGCTAGTAGAGAGGTACCGGGACTTAAATCACGGCCATGTCCTCCTTTCGGGAGGCTCTAGGAGATGACCTTCTCCTTTTCCTGCCAATGACCACTCTCATTTCTTGATTCTTGATGTGTAATCTTTTATTTTGCCTTCAGAGCTTGAAATACTGGAGGCTGGAGTGATAGTACACTCGGTAGGGCATTTGCCTTGCATGCAGCCAATCCCTGTTTAATCCCCAGCACCCCATATGGTCTCCTGAGCATCACCTGAAGTGAGTCCTGACTATGGGGCAAGGAGTAAACCCTGAGTGACACTGGGTGTGGCCCCCAAACAAGCAAACAAAAAGCTTTAAACATTGAGTCTCTGACTCCCTGTCCCTTTTGTCCTTCAAGGGCTCATCTGGAGTGTGCAGGCTAATTCCCCACCTCAAGACCAGCAGATTAGCACTCTTGACTGCTTCTGCAGCCTTAGTTCCCCTGCCACAGGACAGAGCACATTCCAGGGCTGTGGGATTTAGGAGGGGGACATAATTGGGGTTGGGAACATCATTTTCAGCAGGCCATTAAGATACACCACAGCATCTCTTGTTTTTGCAAGGTTGAGTTACCCTGGTGGGTGTACCAGAACCGATGCCAATTTGCCCAATGGATATGTCTCTAGCCAGGCATCTCTGTAGACAGGCCTCCGTGGCCCTGCAGAGGAATAGATTTTAGTTTATGGGGGACACGTCTCCCGCTCAGCATTGCAGATGTTTTTGAAGACTGTGCTAGAAATTTTGCTCCCTTGGAGCTGTTGCAGAAAGAGTCTCAATCTCACTAAGTGCTTGTTATGGTTGGGAATTAGCCTTTCTGTGTTTTGGTGGAAGCAGGAATCAGGAAGCACCGTGATGCTGAGAGAGAGAATGAGTCTGTCTTGGCTGACCTGGGGCTTCCAATTGTACATGGTCACACTCCTGCTGGGAAGGAAAAATATCTGAAGGAGGTGACTCGGATGACCATACTAGGAACTAATGACTTCAAGTAAAAATGCTCATCTGAGCGACTTTGTCGGTGTTGGCTTTGGTTCAGGGTGGATGGGGAGATTTTATTCCTTCGGATGCTGCTTATACCAAGCAGAATGAGTCCAGCAGAAGGGGCCTTGTTATTTTCCTCCTTTCCAACTTTACTCTCTGCTTCCATCACTCATTCCTGACCTTTTAGAACCAGGAGGGCTGCTCTGGGCCTGGCTGGCAATAACCTTTTGTGAACTAAACTCTGGTTTGTGGCTTGGTGTTTCTCCCCTCCCTCAGCACCCATGGACAGGCATGTTGTCTTCACTCAGTAGAAGCTGGATGTGATAAGGGGCCCCTGAATGTGTCCAAAGACTGTCATCCAGTCTGTGTCCAGGCTCCGTCCTGGTGAAGAACATCATTCTGCTACCCTCTCAATGGGCATTAGAACCTGGTCTCCAGCGTGCTGTGGAGATGAAACTGTCTCATGAGTCTTGTGAGCGATAGCCCATGTCAGAGAGAAACTTCTAGAATGCTGTTTGCCTGACCAAAGGGTCACCCAAAAGGGACTTCCAAAGAATAAGAGGCACTTTGTTGGGGCAGGTGAATGGCTTCCTAAGCAGGGCCCGGGGCAGCCTGCAGAGCACCCTGGGAACCTGGCTAACAGGACCAGACAGGTCAGTGGTTGACTCAAAGATGCTGGGTCCAGCAGGGCTCCCCCAAGTGGTGCTCTGGGGACCCTCTAGTGCTAGGGATCAAACTAAGGGCCTTGTTCAAGCTAGGCCTGCACTCCAGCCCTTTGAGCTATAGATGCTAAGTCCCCTGTTCCACGAGGCACCTTTTAAATGTCAGAATTGTGGTGTGAGTGACAGCTGCACAAGTCTTAACTCAGTAGCCAATTTTATCTTTTAATTTGAAAAGGCTGGACATAGAAGGATCTGCTCAGAAAATAGCTTCATTTTCCTCGATGCCTGCCTTTGACACCGTTTTTCGTTTCACTCCTAGGTAACATCTTGAGGGCATCAAACCTGGGTCAACCATGTGCAAGGTAAAGATCCTACCCACTGTACCATATCTCTGGCCCCAACTTAGGAAGTTCTGAATTGCCCCTGTGCATCAAGTATCCAGGTCCTTCCCAGGGGAAGCACAAGTAGCTGCTGATTTACTTTCCTTACTGGTTCCTGGTTGCCTGGTGCAAAAGAAGAGCAGATGAAGGAAAATATACCAACTGTCCTTTGCATTTTCCTAATGCTGATTCTCTCAAATGGGCCCCTGGGTGGCCCAATTTTGGAGCTGGGGGCCACAACTGGTGGTGCCCAGGGCTTACTCCTGGCTGTGTGCTCAGGGATCACTCCTGGCAGGCTTGGGGAGCTGTTTGGGATATTTGGGATAAAGCAAGGCTAGCCATGTGCAAATTAAGTGTCCTACCCCCTATCCTATCCCTGCGGCCCCACCCATATTGGAATCTGTACCCTTCTACTTTTTATATACATTCTGGACCTCACAGCACCCCTCCCTTCCACACCCCTGCCCAGCAGGGAACATTTCTAGGTCACTAGGAGTCATCTGTCATGGCTGGACTGGATACTGCCCATTTCCTCGTTTGCTGGACTCCATCCTCAAGTTCATCCTTCTTTAGTGCCGTTGTGAATTCTATGAAGCATTTGGTTATTGGGTTCAGTGGTGCTGAGGCCTCAAATCAGGGGCCTCAGACATGCAAGGCAAGTGCTCTGCCAGTTGCTCACTAGCTGGTAGTGAGCAATCATTTTGTGGTGGTGGTGAGGGTTGTTATGACCACACCCAGTGGTGCTCAGGCCTTACTCCTCATTCTGGGCTCTAGGATCACTCCTGGAAGGACTTGCAGGATCATATCCAGTGCAGGAGATGGCATCAGGGTTGACCGCATGCAAGGCAAGTGTCTTGGTCCTGGACTATCTCCTGCTGAAAGTGGGAGCAAGCATTTCAAATACCGTTCCTTCCTCCAAGGACAAGGCTTCCTGGCATGCCAGTCTCAGCGAGCTTCTCTCCTGATGACGCAGATGAGGATGACTCAGTTCCCTTCTGTGAGATCTGCTCTGATGGGGGCTGCACACAGCCGAGCATCCTGGCAGATTCTTCATGGGAATAGCCAGTCCCATGTCTTCGGGCTGCCCCCTCCTTCACCTAGAGAACAGGTGTCCAGCTTTCCCAGGAACTTTATTTTGTTGGGGGTGGGGGTGCTCGAGGTACATACAGTCCTGGGGATCGAACTTGGGACCTCTCATGCACTTCAACCCTTTGAACTATCTGCATGGCCTCCCGTGGGACTCGCTAGCCTCCCCCTTTTCTAGTCACAAAGCAGCATCAGGACTTTGTAAGGTCAGGGATGGAGGGTCCTGGTCACTTTGGTGGGAGTGGGATGAGTCACTTTCCACAAAACCATAAACTTGAACACCAGTGTCAACCTATTATCTAAGCTATGCTTAAGAGTAATTTTTTAAAAATACTTTTCCCTGTTTGAAAGGACAAGAGGAAGGAAGAGAAAACATCCACCACTCTCGGCTCTTGTGGAATTTTCTTCCCATCTTAAATTCTCTGTGGCCTTTATCTGGACACAGTCAAGGGGCCCCAGCCATTGAGCTTCTCTAGAGATTTTTTTCTGCCAGTCCTCTAAAGTGCAAGATTTCTCTGTTAAGAAATGGTGGGCACAAATCAGCTTTGCCTTCCACTTTGGGGTTTTAGGCAAAAATCCCAAGAGACCACAGGAAAAGACCCACTGAATACTGTGGCCACAAAAAATGACCCCTGCCTTCCACGCAGGCAGATTTTATTTTAAACAGACAGTCGCATCCCAATCCATTTTCTTTTCTTTTTTAGATTTTATTTTAGGCACCATGATTTACATTATTGATAGCGGTAGGATTTCATGCATTCTCAACCTTGCACCTTCCACCAGAGCATCAGTTTCCCGCCACCATTGTCTCAGTGTCCCCTGTCCTCTCCTGCCCTCCCCCACCCCCAGTGATATGCCTCTATCTTCCCCCTAATGACCATTTAAAAATTTTTGTTGCTTTTGAGTACTTGTTTCCTTGCTGTGTCTTTTCCTATTCCACATATGAGAGATTCTGAGTACTTGTTGTTTCCTTCCTATGTCTCTTTCTGTTCCACACATGAGAGATTCTTCTGTATCTGTCCCCTTCCTTCTAACTTCACTCAGCATGGTACTTCCCAGCTCCACCTGTGTAGCAGCAAGTCACATGATTTCATCTTATCTTAGAGCCCAGTCGTCTTCCACTGTGAATAGATAGCACAGTTTCTTTCTCCAGTTATCGCCCCACCCCATTATCTGATGTGAGCAATATTCACTGTTGAATTCAGGTCTCCACGTTTACTGATCCCAGGAAGCGTGTTGTGTGAAGTGCCGGAAAGGAAGACTCAGAAGTTGAAACATTCAGACAATGGGCAGAAGAGGCCATAGGGGGCAAAGTTGAGACCTGGACAGGGGTAGCTCAGAACTTGGTCATCATCATAGCAGGGACGTTAGCACCTGTGCCATGGAAATTCAGGAACGATGTCATGTTCAGCGCAGGAGACAGACTTTTCCTACTTGATGGAGTAAGACTTGGATGGGCTAAAGAGTAGCCCAGTAGCTGGGTAGGAGAAAGCCCAGGTCTGAATCACAGAGCAAACCATTTTCTTTTGTCTGGGGGCCACACTCAGTGGTGCTTCAGGCTTACTCCTGGCTCTGTGCTCCAGGGTCACTCCTGGCGGGGCTTCAGGGGACCATGTGTGGTGCCAGGGATTGAACCTGGATTGACTGCGTACAAAGCAAGTGCCCTAACCCGTGGAACGATTTCTCCATCCAGAGCAATCCAGGTTTTGAGTGCTCACGGAGTGGTGGGCTCCCATGCTATTTCCATGTGTGCCGTTGAGTTTTTATAACCAATCCAGAATGGAGCATCACCTACATTTTCCAGAAAATGAGGGGTGGATGAAAATATCATGACCAAAGCACCGCCTGGCCCCCTCCCCTACCCCTAGCTCGCAGGTTGGAGAGAGGGGGAGAGAGGGGCTAGAATTTGAGCCCAAAGATTTTCACAGATTCCAAATGCTCCAAAAGGCAAACTGGAAGGAGGCTTAGCAGTAGAGGACCAGACTTGCATGATTGAGGTCCTAGGTTCAGTTCCCAGCACTACCAAAATAAAGACATTCAAAGGTCACTCCCCTCTTCCCACAACACGCACACTTCCTCAACCTGAGTACACAGCTCATACCCTTCTTCCCTTCCTCCTGGCTTGAATAACAACTTAGTCATGTGGATCTCAAAGTGGATGGAACTGATTAATAATAAATGTCAGGATTTTAAAATAATTAGCAAGATGCAAGAAATGGGGAGGAGAAGTCAGCCTTTGGACACGGCCTGGCTCGGTGCTGGGTGGGTCTGTTGGCTGCAAAGGAAGGAAGGAAGGCCACCCACCGAGTGGGAGAAGGCTGGAGAGACTTTGGGGTCTTGTGGGTTGTACGTGGATGTGTGTAGGAATTATCCAGGTCTCAGGAATTATCCTGAATGCTGGCACAGCCTTGGTGCCCTGGCTGCAGACTGTCTAGTCCCAGGTGAGTGTCAAGGACAGAATCTTGTTGAACTTTGATTGCTTCATCTCCACAGAGCAATTCACTTCTTGGAAGATGCAACTATTTCTGTCCCTTTGGGTTTTCTTCCCAAGCCCGGAAGATCTGGATTGAGGGTTTGGGGGCTACTATCAGCGTGGGATTCATGGCTGGGTTCTAAGCAGGAATGCTTTGACCTTCCCTTTGCAAAGCTCAGATTGAAGAAAGAGTCAAACTACTGGTAGGGAGAAGGATCTTGTGAGTTGAAAGTTTGCAGGCCTGGAAGGTGATGGGGAGGGAGCTCACAGTCAAGGGGGGCCTCCGGAGAAAGAATGTGGGCTTGAGGGGAGCCAGAGCAACAGCAGGGAGAATCCAAAGTTGCCCGAGCTCCGTCTGCACCGAGGAGTGTGCGGAAACACGAAGGGCCCTTGTGTTTCCCTTCTCAGCGGAGGAGCCAAGGGAATATGTGGTTTCCGAGCTTTCCCGTCTGTTCTCCAGCTTCTGCGACACCCCAGCCAATGCACAGGCTGGCAAACCGCGTGCATCTCCGAAGGGAACAGGAAGCGCCGGGGAGGCAATGACAAATACTTTCAAGGCGCCTCCCTGGCATCGGAGATGGTTTTGTGCGGGAACACGGGATCCTGCTCAGCTCCGTCTCGGGGGAAATCTGTGGGAGGAACTTTCCATGGCAAAGATGCGCACTCTCGCCCAGCCCACCACCATGCAAATGCCATGGGGACCTTGTAGCCTCGGTCCCAGCCAGCAGCCCAGGAGGGAGGGTGAGGGAAGTTGAAGGGACTTGAGCTCAGGACCACACATCTTGCCCACCAAATGCTAAGCGTGGAAGGAAATGAGCTCCGTTGAACTTAGCGCTTGCCACATTGCAGAGAACAGAGGCAGCTGGTGGGGGTAAAACAGAGACAGTATCACATTTCTAAGGAGGGGAGAACAGCCTTTGGGAACTGCTCATCTCAAAAAATATGACAGTGACAATTTTTTTTTTTTGGTAAAAAGAAGAAGATGATCTAAAATACATCAATCTTTATACAGCAGGAGAGAGATCTGGGACTGTCTTTCTTGAGAACCTCCCCACTCGCCCCCAACATGAAATCATCCAGACACATGTCTCTCCAGAGCTGGGGCTGCTTATCTTCTTGGCTGATATATTTAGATTTTGTTCAGCACATGTTTGGTAAAATAATACTTGCCAAATTAATTCGAGTTGGCTTGAATAACAGCTTAGTCATGTGGATCTCAAAGTGGATGGAACTGATTAATAATAAATGTCAGGATTTTAAAATAATTAGCAAGATGCAAGAAATGGGGAGGAGAAGTCAGCCTTTGGACACGGCCTGGCTCGGTGCTGGGTGGGTCTGTTGGCTGCAAAGGAAGGAAGGAAGGCCACCCACCGAGTGGGAGAAGGCTGGAGAGACTTTGGGGTCTTGTGGGTTGTACGTGGATGTGTGTAGGAATTATCCAGGTCTCAGGAATTATCCTGAATGCTGGCACTACCTTGGTGCCCTGGCTGCAGACTGTCTAGTCCCAGGTGAGTGTCAAGGACAGAATCTTGTTGAACTTTGATTGCTTAGGTCTGTCTCCTGGCGGTGGCTATTGCTCTGGTGGGACCTTCCAATGAATAGCTCATCTCAGTCACGGCCATTGCTCGCCTCTCTTTCTGTTCCTCTTATTTGGGCCCTGTGTATTGTTGCTTGAAGAATAGGTTTGCTGTTAAGATGCTTTTTTAATGACATCTAGGGGGAGACACAGACAAAGGAGACAAGAAGTTCACAGCTCAGAGGAAGGAGAGCACAACCACCACAGTGCAGGAAGACCAAGGTTATGTTGAAGAAATGCACAAACACCATGGTCTGCAGAGGAGCAGGACTTGCTACAGCCAGGGGACCCTAGGAAAGGGACAGGGTGACCTTCTGGAAGGGAGGGTACAGGAAATGAGTTCTGAAGAAAGGAACCTTCTGTCCATTCAGGCATCAACTCTCTATTTAATTTTGTTGTTGAAGTAACACTGTATTTGTAATAAATGTCTACTCATCTGTGCAGGCTTTGGGTGGGCATCACTGAATATCAACACTTGTTATACTAAATTCACAAAAACTCCAGATTTGTCCCTCAACATACAATTATGATGTTTGTCTCCATATACAACTTCCTTCTGATAACTCATTGGTTTTTATTTTCCCGAAGCTTATTTTTGTTTTATTTGGTGCATCTGTTTATTTTCTTTATTGACCACAGATGAGTGAAATCATAGGATTGTTTCTCCCTCTTGAATTAATTTCACTAAGCTAATCGTTAACATCCACACTATTGCAGGCAGCAGAGTTTCATTTTTTTATATTAAAAAATTCTACAAAAAATGATACTCCATTGTGAATGAATAAAGATACTGCATTTTCATTCATTCATCACCAGGTGTCTATTTAACACTTGGGATACATCTGGCATTGAACTGGCTTTTGGAATAATAGCAGTCAGGACAGAGGAAAGAGAATTGTGCTGTACGATCCTTTTAATGTATGCTGAATTCAATTTGTTAGAATGGTTTTTGAGAATGGTTGTATTTATATTTAACATAGCTGTTGACCTGTAGCTTTCCATTTTTTTTTGGCTTTTTGGGTAACACTTGGCAATACTCAGGGGTTATTCCTTGTTCTGTGCTCAGGACTTACACCTTGCAGGGCTTGGGGGAACCATATGAGATACCAGGACCAAATTGAGGTTGGTTGATGCAAGGCAAATGTCCTATCTACTTTATTATTGTTCTGGCCCCTATAGCTTTCTATTCTTGTAGTACCTCTATTGACTCTGCTATTGGGTCATATTTACCTTGAAGATGAGATTGGAATGTTTCTCGTTGGTAATGCCTGGAAAGAGATTGAGAACATCTAGTATTGCCTCTTTAAGATTTGGTGAAAACATCTGGTTCTATGCTTTGATTGTATGGGAAATTTTGTTCATTGATTTAATTCCCTTTCTAGAATTTAATCTGTTCAATTTTCTTTTTCTTTATTACTCTGGATAGGTCAGATATTTCTAAGAATTTATCCAATGATCCAATTTTATACTGTTTAATAGTTTTTAGCTTTCTTTTGTGGTCCTTTGTATTTTTTTGCTATAACTTGGATTGGATTTTATTCTAGATTTTGAGTCTTTTCGATTGTTTTCTTAGTCTAGTTGATGGTTTGTCAAAATTAAAAATTTTTCTCTGAAAAGATAAGTTTTTAGTTTTGTTGACATTTTCTATTGTACTTCCTCACTTCTGGTTCTGTCTTCTGATTCACAGATTATTTCTTCCATTTGGTGGATTCTATTATTGATTCTCTCTATTAAATTTTTCATTTAATTCACTGAATCATTCAACTCCAGAATTTGTCTTTGTTTTTCTTCCTCCCTCAATGATTTCTATTTCTTAGTAAAATTACTTATTTGAGTGTATTTTTTTCTGATTTTTGTTGAATTGTCTTTGACTTTTCTGTAGCTCATTAAACTTTTACAATTTACAATTCTTTATTGGCTAAATCATTGATCCCTATGATTTGTGTTCAGTTATGATTTCAGTTCAGTTATGGTGATCTTTGGTGTTTTCTCTATTTTTCATGTTCTTTGGAGTTTTGTATTTATTTTTGTCTTAACACATAAAGTGGCAGTTGCTTTCTTTAATTTATACTAACTTCTGTCAGAAGAGACTTTCTTTTCATTATTTCTGCCAAGATTCTGAGTTTTTTCCAGATTTTGAGTGGATACAGATGTTTCATATTTCTTTCTTCCAATTGGGCAGAATTCGTAAATGTATATGTCTTTCTTTGGCTCTATAACACATCCATTTGGCTGCTGAGAGAGTCTCTTTTTGTTTTACTGAGAAGGTGCTAAATCCCAGGAAATGTAGGTTTATCTTGGCCTCACAGATACTGGCCTGCTTTTTGCATGTGCATTCTAGAGGTTCACCAAAAGTCATCTCTTCTGCTAACTGAGGGAATATGCACAGGGAGTTGATGGAGAGTGTGAGATGGAGAGCTGATGGAAGGCTGTGTGTGTGTGGCAAAAAGGAAACTTGAGCTCTCTTCCTGTATGTTATGGGGACCCAGGGGTAATTTTTTTTTTTTTTTGTGGTGTGGACTGACTTCCTATGGAGGTAATAATGTAATCAGCAGAGAACATATCCTTTAATACCTACTGGGAGTTATACTTGCCACTCTCTCAATATTTCCCACCACAGAATAGATGACTGGTTAAAGAAACTATGGTACATCTATGTAATGGAATATTATACTATGCTATATAATATAATATATAATACAATACTGTTAGAAAAATGAAGTCATGAAATTTGCTTATAAATGGACGGACATAGAGAGTATTATGCTGAGTGAAACATGTCTGAAGGAGAGGGACGGACATAGAATGACTGTACTCACTTGTGGGAGATATATATATTATATGTATGTATCACTGTATCACTGTCATCCTGTTGTTCATCGAATTATTCGAGCAGGCACCAGTAACATCTCCATTCGTCCCAGCCATGAGATTTTATTTTATTTTTTAAATTTTTATTAGTGAAACACCAAGAGGTACAGTTGTAGACTTACAATTTTTTGTGCTTGGGTTTCAGTTATACAATGATTGGGTACCCATCCCTCCACCAGTGCCCATTCTCCACCCCCAATGCTCCCAGTATTCCTCCCACTCCCCATCACCTCCATCCCACCCCACCCCTGTGGCAGGGCATTCCCTTTTGTTTTCTCTCTCCTTTTGGGTGCTGTGGTTTGCAAAAGAGGTATTGAGTGGCAATCATGTTCTGTCTATAGTCTACTTTCAGCATGCATCTCTCATCCTGGGAGGATCCTCCCAATACCCTTTACTTGGTGCTCCCTTCTCTACCAGCCCTGAGATTTTAGCAGCCTCTCCTTACTCATCTTTCCCAATGTATTGGAGGCTTTTCCAGGGTCAGGGGAATGAGTCCCATTATTGTTACTGTTTTTGGCATATCGAATACACCATGGCTAGCTTGCCAGGCTCTGCCATATGTATGTCTATTTATACACCACACACAAAACATAGTATGAGACTAATACCAACAGACAGTAGAAACAAAGGGGGCGAGGATGAATGGTCCACAGTGGGAAGCCTGCCTCAAGGGCTTGGAGAGAGGGCAATTGGGATAGAGAACGAAACAGTATGACAATGATGGTAGGAAGAGTTTGTTCTGGATGGGAGATGTATGCTGAAAGTGGGTAAAGGACAAAACATGATGGCCTCTCAGTCAGTATCTGTATTACAAATCATAATGCTTGGGAGGGAAGGGAGAGAGAGAAGGGAGAGAGAAAGAAGGGAGAGAGAGGAGAGAGAGAGAGAGAGAGTGAAAGAGAGAGAGATGTCATAGAGGCAGGGGTGGGGGGTGGCAGGAGGAATATTGGTGGTGGGAAATGTACACTCATGGAAGGAGGGGTGTTGGAATATAGTATGATGAAACCTGTAGAGCCGGAGAAGCCAAATACTCACCTGTTCCCCCAGCCACACCCCAACCCTCACACAGGAGAAATCGCGAGCTGAGAAGGGATCACTTAGCTGTGAGCTGTGCTGTCCTCTGGAAGGGATTATGTCAGCTCATCTAGTTGTTCCTCTTCTTTAGTGCATCCAAACTTGCAATCATTCATTTTTCTACAATAGAGTGATGAAACTTTGCTGGAAATCTTCTATGCAGGCTCTCTTGTCTATGGGCGATTGTTCAAGTTGGTGTTCTCCTGGATGTCCTGAACCTCAGCTGAATGTGGCTAGAACCAGTCCACAGGTCCTACTGACCCCATGGAGATCTGTCTGCCTGTTACCAGGTGCACAGGTCAGAGGGGATTCTCCCAAGTTGCTTGTGGATGGTGCTGTTTCCACGACTGCCCACACTTTTGTGAACGAATGCCAACTTCTTGTGGGCAAGATGAAAATGAGGGGCATATAATGCTGCTATGATGTTGCCACCATGTCTTCATTTATTTATTTGCATTTTGGTAGTGGCAACAGAACAAATGTGAGGTGATATGTCTTGTTGAATTTTAAATGTATTTCCTTTAATGGCTAGTAATGCTGAGCATCTTTTCATATGCCTGTTGGCAATCTGCATGTCTTCTTTGGAGAATATCCATTTGAATCTCAGGAACATTTAAAAATAATATTTTTATATTATGCTTGTTATTAGTGTATTTTGAGTTGTAGGGCTTATATGTGTTCTAGATATTAACTCTCAGAAAGTATCACGAGTGCCTTTTCTCATTCTGAAAGTTGCCTTCTCATTCTGGATATTGTTCCTTTTGATATGCAGAAATTTAAAAATGATGCAGTTGTGTTTGTTTTTGCTTTTGTTTCCTGTATCACGCTAGCTTTCCTGAAGCCTGATGGTACATGTGGCTCTCCATTCAGCTATAGAAATAGAACTTGAATACAAGGCATTCAACTCTCAGAATTGACCTTGTGCCCCATCTTCTGAAAGGAGTAATTTTGCAAGGTCCCAGCAAAACGATATATTTTCCTTTCCTTCGACTGAAATGCCAATGAATTATTTTGCTATTTTTATAAGACAAAAGCAATTTGATTCAGTTTGGAGTTGCAGATCTTAGAGTGTTTCAAAATGAAAAATTATTGGGAAAATTTGAAAGTTTTATTAACCTTTATTTCTCTTCTAAAGCCATGAGATTCTTTTGCTCATTGTCTCTAAGTGCTCCACACATGATTTGGAAATATGATTATGCTTTTGCTATTGATGATTGCTGTTGTTTCTTTTTTTTTCTTTTTTCAATTTATTGAATCACTGTGGGAAAAATTACAAAGCTTTCAGGTTTAAGTCTCGGTCATGCAATTATCAAACACATTTCCCTTCACCAATACTTATTTTTCACCACCAAGAACCCCAATAAACCCCCCTCCCAACCCTCCCAATGCCTGTGAGGCAGATGAATTCTAGGTAATACTCTATCTACTTTGATTAGATTCATTGTTTCGACAAAAGATGCACTATTATTATTTAGAGTTTACACCTCCAAATCAGACATGCTGAAAAGGCATTGTGGAATAATTTGTTTTCTACAGCTGGTTACAAGAATCAAATGATGTCGCGCGGCCGCGTGATTTTGGATTTCTGGTATTTTACTTATTAGGCCTGAAGTATTTCTTCTGAGAGTCAGATAATTATGAGATTGGTTTCTGTGCTCTGGAGCTATGGCCATGCTGGAGAGCCGCTCATGGGGGGCAACTCCTGTCCTCGGTAGGGCATGAAGGATGAGCCGGGAACGCCCCCCTTCCCATGAGGTTTCAGTCGCCCCATCACTACCAGTTCATACCTGGCTTTCCATAAAGCTCCGAAGTGGCTGCCATCTTTCTTTCCAGAGGGAAAAAGGCGGAAGGGAGCAACACCCTTTCCCCTCCGGGCAGGCATGGTGGCGTGGATTAACGCATAGTCCATTCACTTTTCTGCCGCAAGCTGCTGGCTCTGCATTAAGTCCTTGTGCTTCTGGAGCTATGGCCGTGCCAGAGAGCCGCTCGTGGGGGGCAACTCCTGACCTCAGTAGGGTGTGAAGGACAAGCTGGGAATGCCCCCCTTCCCATGAGGATTCAGTCACCCCGTCATGACCTGCTCATACCTGGCTTTCCATAAAGCTCCAAAGCGGCTGCCATCTTTCTTTCCAGAGGGGAAAAGTGCTGTTGTTTCTTTAAAGTTTCTAATTAAAGAGCTGGAGAGATAGTACAGAAGGTAAGGCAGCCAACCTGGATTCTGTCCCTAGTAGGAAAAGTGGTTTCCCAGTCACCTCCAAGGGGTCACTCTTGCTTGAGTAATGAACCAGGAATAACCTATGAAAACTACTGGCTATGACCTATCTCCTCCCCATTAAAGTTACTAATTAACGGTTGAGTTTCTCCTTGACCAGATATGTCCAAAACCCATCTACATTTTACCTCTACTATTTTTATCCTCAAATTTTAAATGGACTCACAAAATTCTGTTCCAAAGCTCTGAAATCATTTGCTTAGAAGACATTCAATCAAACATACAGCTGTTAAAATGAAATTTGTGTCTGACCTAAAATGATCTTGTGTGCCTCCAGAGTTGGGCTTAGTAGACTCTCCTCTCCAATTGCTCACTAATATCTCTAAGTTGACACATTAACATTTCAAAGTCAGCACAAAACAGATCCTACCAATCCCTCCCAGCTCCCCCCCAAATTCCACTGTATCTGTTATCTCAGTGAAGGATCATTTCACTCCCCATCACCTCCTGCTCCCTCCAGATGAGACCTTGTCAATTCCTTAAGTGGTGCATCTTGGTCCATCCTGTTGTGAGGTTACACCATCTAACTCCTCAGCCCTCAGGATACCATCCTATTGGTGTCCAGTGATGTTTCAGCCTCCTCCCAACTGGTATTAGACATGGTAACCAGAGGGTTCATTTCAGAGAACAAAATCCTTGACACTTCCCTTCCTCATCTCCAACTTAATTTCTCACAGTGCTTTCCTACCCTCCAGTCCCTCAGACCCTTATGTGCCACCACCAAACACCAATTCTGCCTTTTCCCAGGGAATTTTCCTTGTATATTCCTCTCCCTGCAAATCCTTTCTCTTTTATGCGTTCTTGCCCACTTCCTGTTCTTCTTTCGGGTATTACCTCACTTATTACTTCCAAGGGAAACTTTTTTTTTAAATTGAATCATGGTAAGATACACAGCTACAAAGTTGTTCCCGATTGGATTTCAGTCATACAATATTCCAACACCCATCCCTCCACCAGTGTACATTTTCCACCACCAATATCCTCAGTTTCCCTCCTTGCACTCCTTCACCCCAAATCTTGACAAGCACGTTCTCTCTCTCTCTCTCTCTCTCTCTCTCTCTCTCTCTCTCTCTCTCGCTTGCTCACTCGTCTCTCCTCTCTCTCCTTTTGGACCTTATCCAAGACCAAGTATATCGGTGCAAGAAAGTGTTTGGGAACGTTAACTCAGTAACTATTGAAAAAATTGAAATGCATCAAACATTGAGTTTGACAGACATTTTGAAGAAACGAGGAAGGAAAGCAGAATTGAAAAGACAGCTATCGATCAACAAGAACACTGTTGAGAAATTGGAGGAAGCTGAGAAGAAAAGGTGAAAAATAGGCTAGAGGTTGAGTCTGGATATAAGAGCTGAAACGCTGGGTTTATTTAATCGGAGAAATCAATGGTTAAGGTACCATTTAGCAAATGCCTTTAATATCCTACTGGGCAGGCAAGAGCAAGAGAAAATGGAATGAAATTGCACCTAGAGAATTCTGTTTGATAAACGAGGGTCTTCTTGTCTTTGAGGATGACTAAATCATGGAATGGACTAAGAGGAAGGGAATGATGAATCTTTCTTGGAGATCCTTCAGGAATAGAAGAGACAACCATTTATCTGAAATAAAGGCAGGTGATAAACTAGGCTAATGCTCGGCTCCTTTGTGTTTTGGAATTGATGATTTTCTTACTAAGGGATTTTTCTCCGCCTTTTTTTTTTTTTTGCTCAAACCCACTGAGAGAGGCTAGAGTTGATGTGATAGCACACCAAGGACATACTCCACTATTTCTGTCTCAGAAAAGAAATAAGTCTTTCCACTGCAGACCTCCTCTTTCCCTGCCTCTATACCTCTGTTTTTTTTCTCTTTCCAGGCAAAGCTTTTTTTTTCTTTTTGCAATGCTCCTGGGTTACTCCTGGCTCTGCACTCAGGAATTACTCCTGCGGTGGTCGGGGGATCATATGGGATGCTGGGAATCAAAGCCGGGTTGGCGTGCGCAAGGCAAATGCCCTACCTGCTATGCTATCGCTCCAACCCTCCAGGCAAAGCTCTTTAGAGATTTCTGCATGGTGATGATGGTGGGGGTGGGGGACAAATGCAAGTGAAGCCATCTCAGACCCCTGCAGGTTCTTCAGGGATGGTCAAATAACCAAATAAGCATTAGGAAGATCACTCAGGAGCTTAATAGTAACAGGCACACACACCACCTGCATGCACAAAAGAAAGCCAGGGTGACAGTCGTTCACCCACATGACTTCAGATGCCATCTGACACAGATGGGCTCAGGCAGAGGACAGCAGAGAGGGGACAGGGAAGGCAACATGCAGCTTCGCAGGGAAGACACAGGCAAAGGAGGCCCGCAGGCCTGAGTTCTTAATTCTTGGAAAGAATACAGGAGACAGGGCTGGAGCTATAGCACAGCAGGTAGAGTGTTTGCCTTGCACGCGGTCAACCTGGGTTTGAATCCCAGCATCCCATATGGTCCCCTGAGCACCACCAGGAGTAATTCCTGAGTGCAGAGCCAGGAGTAATCCCTGTGCATCACCAGGTGTGACCCAAAAATAATAATAATTTTAAAAAATGAAGGAGACTAGGGTCTTCATAATGTGAGCAAGACACGTTACGTGTCTTGAAAGACAGGAACATTTTTCTGAAGGCGACTCCCTCAGCCTTCAGAGTCCCTTCAATAAAAGACAGGTTTTGAGGGTGGCGGATGTTTACTCCCTGACACTTGCCGGCATCACGCCTCTTGACCTGCTGCACCTGTCTCTCTTTGCTGAGTTCTTACCTACCGCACCTGACCTTCCCCTTCAGTGTATTTGAAAGTGTGTTTTATTTCTTATGAGAGCTTTTAATAGCAAATGGCACTTTGCTATATACTGTTTTTCTTGTCACACACAAGAATTTTCTCAGATTGTCTTTTTTTTTACTTTTTCCTCTACATTTTATTGTAGTAAAATTTATAGGACATGAAATTATAACCATTTCAAGCATACAATTCCGTGACACTAATTGCATTCCCCATGTGGCTCAGCAGTTCCTACTACTTGGCCACTTTCGTATCACAGAGACACTGTGTACCCACTGAACAGTCACTCTCCATCTTTTCTAAGATTTGTTGATTTTACAGTTCTTAGTTTTCCTTCTCCTCTCTGTTTTGTTCTCTCCCTCTTTTGCCTCCAGCTTTTTTTTTTTTTATGTGGTGTCCTTCCGTTTGTCCCTGGCTGAAAACCTAGGCTCCTCGGATAATCTCTCAGGCTCTTAGGCACATTTGCTTTGGTGCATATCTGTCTCCCCTGCAGCTTCAGTGAGAACCCAAAGGTCAGAATCCCTCTCTTGAGCCCTGTGCTTCAATTCCTTGCTTCTCTCCACCATCCCCCCAGCACTACAGCCCTTTACCACCCTCGAGCAGCTTGTGTTTTTATCCTTTCATTTCCTTGGCCCATCTAGTTGACATAAGGCTGAGCAAATAGCTAAAAAAAATTGCCACTGTCTGGAATTGTGATCAACCTTTATTACCGAACTGTGAGATTCCCTACCGTGGAGGAAATGCATTGTTTGATATATGATCCCAGGGTTGCCCACTCAAGTCCCTCCAGCCCCTCACTATACACTGTGGAATGGGAATAAGAAGGGACTGACATAGATTTCTAGACCTTCACTGCATGGAGCAGGAATAACTTCACCAAAAATCATAATTAAATGACTTTTAAAAGCATTAGGACATATGACACACACACACCCCTTAATTTCTTATTTTTTCTGGATAGCTTTACATACCTCATAATTTGCGAGTGATTTGCCAATCAGTGTCAAGTGATTACTTGTCTGTCTTACCAATGAGATTGTAAACTCCTGAGGAGAGAGTTCTGTTCGTTCTTCCCAAACCTAGGTTCACTGAGTTGCTATAGGTTGCTATAGCGTATGTTCTTTCCTTCCTTCACCTCTGCAACTGCATTTTCCTCTGCTTGGAATGATTTCACCTTGTTTTTGTTTCTGAATACCCTTTGCTTCCTTTGTCTATATTCTTCCCTGCTCAGCCTGGAGGATGCTTCCTCTAGGAGCCTTCTAGATGGCTAAGAGCTCTGCCAAACTTCTCTCACTGATGCATCATTGCTGCCCCGCCATTCACTGTGCCCTAAGTTCCGTGATTGGTAGGGAAAAGAACCAAGGTGTTTACTGTTTTATTTCTAGCCCTGCTGCCTAGTAGGCGGTCACAGGCCACTCCACTCAACAGTGATGATGGTTATTGAACGAAGTTGTGGAGAAGCTGAGTGTCTTTTGTTGATGAATACCAGAGGCTAGGTATCATTTGCTCTGGCCCCAGCTTTTTGGATATATGCTGGCAAAACACTTTACATTTTACTGAGAAGCAGTAAAAGCGATAACAGGGCTTTTATGGATAGTGAACTAGAAGCTTCAGAACTCGACTTGAAATCTCGCTTGATGGGTCCATTAGCTCAATTGGTATTTGTTGATTTCAGATAAAATCACATTCAGCTTTGTTTCAATTGAGGCTGTCTTTCTGTTTCAATGTTAAAAAGAAAGAAACAGCCCCTATGAGATTGTTTCTCTGACTGTTTTATAGAAAACACGCAAGTTCCATGAGCACTCTTGCTTTGGAGTAGCAAAGGGGGGGTTGGAACATCTCTCTCTCTCTCTCTCTCTCTCTCTCTCTCTCTCTCTCTCTCTCTCTGGCTTTTTGGGTCACACCTGGCAATACTCAGGGATTACTCTTGGCTTTTCACTCAGTAATTAGACTCCTGGTGGTGCAGGGGACCATGGGATCAAATCCGGGTTGACAGCATGCAAGGCAAACTCCCTTCCAGCTGTACTATCGCTCCAGCCCCAGTTGAACATCTTGTTCTGGTACTGTCTGGGGTCTCAGGCACCTCAGGATGTGGCTCCCAAACAAAACAAAACAAAAAAGCAAAGCAAAAAACTTAAAAGTCAGATATCAAACCTAGGAAAATAACTATAAATCATTAAAAAATGGAGGAAATGGACAAGGGGCATAAATAATTTTCAATATCAAAATAAATGATGACAGATGTGGAAAAGGTCAGCTGTACTTATATAATAAGACAAAGCCACAACTGGTTGGATAGGATTTAAGAGATTATAATTACCAGAATGAGGTCTGGAGAGATAGTACCGAGGATAAGGTACAGGCTTTGCATGCAATCAGCCCCGTTTCCATCTCCTGGCACTGCTTATAGTCCTCCAAGCACTAGGAGCAATCCCTGAGCACTGCTGGGTGTGCTCTCCCCGCACAAAAGGATGTGGTGACTAACAGTTATTGGGAGTTTGCCCTATGCTAGTGATGACACCTTTCCTTTACAATTACTAATGCACTTAGCCATCCTGAAACCAGTTGAGATAGATCTTGTCAACTCAGATTTTCCAGATGTGAATGCTATGGCAGCGTGGTGGAAAAGATTTCCCCAAAACATGTACCTAGAAGGAGAGCAGAGGAGAGGTTTTTACTGTGACCACAACACTAACTTCAAAAAATTCTATTAAGTGAATAGAAGCTTCCACAAGTGACTAATTTGGGACAAGTGTTGGTATAAATATTCTGGAAATCCATCTTGAACTCATTTTTGCAGTGGAAACATCTGGTGTAGCTTTGCAGCAGACAATTGTCGCTGCCTCTCTTGATCAAGAGACCTTTTTATATCTATTTCCCTTTGTCCTATACCCTCCTAAATTTTGGCACCAAAACTCCAATTTATCATTTAGATCCCATCCCGACACACATTTCCCCCCAAATTCATTTTGCCTTTGTTAACTGTCTTACTCCTGAGATCATATAATTCTATTGTTAGCTGCATGTGGGATCTATAGATCTAAATAAAATGATTGCTCTGCAGATATAAAGCCAGAGGCCATGATTGCCTCATTTAAGTGTACTGTGAATTTTCATGAGGCACGAAGAACTGTTTGCAGGGTTAGTGCCTGAGTGATGGAGAGGGAAGCTGATTCATTGCCGGGGGGCCGTCTTGGAAAACAGCCTGGATCTGAATGTGCTGAGGTGCCTGCGCATTCATGGGCACCAGACAGAAGCCCTGGGATCCCAGAAATCAGAGAACAGACATGGTTCTCTGTGGGCGGCGATGGCCCTCGGTAGAATAGATGGGGTTCCCCCAAAACAATCCCTGCCTGCTGTGCCCAGAATCAGCTCTGGGCAGGGTGATCCCTGGGGCAGGTAACTCAGGGATATGGGGGACTCTGATTTGGGGTGGTGTGTTTCCAATGCCCCTCTCCCCGACCTTGCCCTTGCCCCGCCCAAGCAGCTCGGTGGCTATCTGAGCTGTCATTTCTCCAGACTTTCTTCCTCCTCTGCACACAGGCTCCACAGATGGGTCACTTCCTGCAGCTCTGTTCCTCTCTTTCCTCCTGAAAGGTTTTTTTGGAAATGGATTTTATTTATTTATTTTTTAAATGGAATCACCATGCGATACAGTTACAAAGCTTTCATGATCAGGTTTTAGTCATGCAATGTGGGAAGCTGGCCCTTTAACTGACCTGAGCTGACCTACGTGACTCTCAGCAGGTGAAGCCTGTGGTATGGCTATCTTGACCTACGGCAGTTAAAGCCTGTGCTTTGTATGGTTATCCTGAAAAAACAATTGTCATGGCGGTAACTGACAATGATTAACTTAGTATAAGCCTTGTAATGCATGGTATGTTAAACTTATAGACTCTGTAACTTTCCTAACCACATTTTGAGCACGACCCTTTGTGTAGCTGCCTCACTATATATACCCCCATCACCCTCAATAAAGCCTGTCCCTTTTTCTCTCTGTTTCTGAGCTGCATTCTGTCTCTTCTTGTGTCTTGTGTTCATTCGGTCGGTCCTTCCCTGCACCTACAGATCCTAGGGCCACATCCGCGGGCCGGAGAGTGGTCTGGCGGGGGCCCCCCGCAATGCAATGTTCCAACTCCCATTCCTCTACCAGTGTCCATTCCCCACTACCAATATTCCCTGTATCCCTTCTGTCCCCCAACCCCCCGCCAGCCTTCCTTTATGGCAGGCACTTTTCTTCTCTCTGTCTCTTTGTCTCTCTGTCTCTGTATCTCTCTGTCTCTCTGTCTCTGTCTCTCCCTCTCTCTCTCTCTCCCTCCCTCCCTTCCTCCCTCCCTCCATCCCTCCCTCCCTCCTTTTGGGCATTATGGTTTGCCATATAGATACGGAGAGGTCATCATATTGGGTCCTTTACCCACTTTCAGCACTTATCTCCCATCCAGAGCAATACCTTCCAGAGCAATCCCTTCCAACCATCATTGTCAGAATGGTCCCTTCTCTATCCCAACTGCTCTTTCCCCCAACACTTGAGGCAGGCTTCCAATCACGGGCCAATCCTCCTGACCCTTGTTTCTACTGTCCTTGGGTACTGTTTTATTTTTATAGTCCCAAGCTATGCATTCAACCCATCCCCTCATTCTGCATGGCTACCCTTAGGCGACTGCCTGCCTCCCACTTGCACCTGTTCTAGACAAGGAGACAGAACGGAGGAAAACTACAACAGGATCTGTTTAGCCAAATCAGGAACTTCCAATACTTTCAACGGAACCAAACCAATCTATCTAGGGTGAGTGCTCGCTCTTCCATATCAAGCTGTTGGAGGCCTGCGAGGCAGATGCCTACCGTGCTGATCTCTCCTGCCTCCCACCCAGCGTCTGGCTACCCTTCCTTTAAGTGCTGCTCTGCTGCATTAATGAAAACCAGCCCGGGGGCCTGTATTCCTGCATCTTCCAAAACCCGGCCAGGGACGTTCTCACCGACTGTGCTCAGTGGAGTATGAACAGGTTGAAATTCATCACGGTAATGTGAACTCTCCCAGTTTTATAAAGGATAGTTCACTGGAGGCTTTTCTGAGTTATGAATCTGAAGATCAGCAGTAGCAGGAAGAACAGGCTGTTTACATGACTAGTTTTAGTTGGAGAGTGGCTGGAGGTTGAGGCCACTTCCTGCGTTCCACAGGGTCTGTTCCCGGACTGTGCTCAAGAGTGACCCCTGGTGGTGTTCAAAGGAATTCCAACCCGGGTTGACCATAGGCAAGGAAAGTGCCTTCCTCCTGTACTGTCTCTCTGGTCTCTGTTACCAACACCAGTCTTAATTCTGAAGTCCAGGGAAAGACAGTTTCTTAGGAGATGAAAGAGTAGGAATGTATTTGGATGTTCTGTGAAAGAAGCAGCTTCTGTACTTTAAAAACAACACCGCCTAAAAGAATGCTTCAGAAAGTGAGAGAGACTGAGTCAGATTAAGTCACTTTATGATTTCATTAGGAAATTAGTAATTAATTAGAAGCAGTTGGCATTGATAATAAGGAATGATCTGAGTAAAATTCAAACGATGTTGATTTAGGCAAATTTAAATAGCTGTTGACAGGTAACAGCTCAAAGTGATTGTGAGTTTCATTCGTATTCCTTGTTATTTTGAAAGTAATTAAAACTCTTATTATGGTTTTAAATTCGCTTCTCTGATCACTATTAATCATGTTTTTCACGTTTACTTCTCAGACAATGCCCTCTTTCGGGAACTGTCTGTACCGTATGCCATTATAACTAGAGAAATATTAGTTTCCTAATCATTCCCATCTTCGTTGCATATGTTTTCTCTGGATTTCATGGTCTAACATGCCATCTACCACAGATCTAACTACACTGTGAGTGTGTGATACTTATGGATTTCACTGAGAAAACAATTTTTTTTGATATTCAGAAGTACTATTTTCCTTTGCTTTATTGATTTATTGTATCTAGCACATAAATTAGCAGGTGGATTTATTGCTCTGAAATGCATTTCAATTTTATCTGTGCCAGCAAAAATTCTTTCTTTAGCATTTTCACTTGCTTTTTGGTTCTAAAACTTTCCACAAGAATTATAAACATAGAGGAAGTTGAGAATGTTCCCCAAGGCTTTCAATAAGAGCTTTCAACAAGAAGGCAGGCAGATCTGAGTTGTGGCTGCTCTTTTTTTGAATAATAATGGTTCTCCACTCGTTTTGGGTCGTAGCTTGTTATGCTAAGGGGGACGTGGTTGTAAATGGAAAAGCATGCAATACATTGATAACAGAAGACCTTTTTATAAGAAAATGACACAATTTTTGAGCACTTTGTTCCTTAAAGTGGGTTTCTTTGTTGAACACTTTGTTTCTTAAAGTGATTTATTGAATCATCTTTTGACTTAATGGGGGCCCAGTCCTTACTGCAACTCAGACAACTCCTTGACATCTTTGCTTTTCTGGAAACATTGAGGCACATGACTCAGGAGACCATCTCACGGTGAGAACACATTCCACTCCCTCCGTGTTAAGCTCCTGGCTATTACGGAGATTTCCAAAGGGTTCCTGACACTGAAACATAGTCAGTCTAGATCTGGCAGCTCACACTGCCAGGATTACTTCAAGCCCTTCACCAACCTGGGCCCTTTACACTTTGAATAAATGCTCTACTACAGCCACATTCAAGGCAAGTGACTTATGTCCCCTCCTGTCTCTTTGGCCCCAGCAAATACCCTTATGTACCCATTCCCTGTCTTCATTCCCACAGCACCTTTTCTGATTTTACCTGTAACTTCAGACTCATGGCTCAGAATTCCTGGTGAACTAGAAAAGCTGAAGAAGGAGCCTGCAAAACCTTGTCTTCTTTGATGCCTACGTGGTGAGGGTCCTAAACATTATGCTTCATCTATGAGACCAACCTTGCCACCTTGGCTGTGAGAGCCTGGTTCAGCAGGGACTCTGCCAAGTCCAGCTGAGCCTGGTGGTAGGTGGGAGGGAGACCCACCACCTCTGAGATGAATTGGCACATTCATTCATTCATTTTCCTGTTCATTCATTTATTCATTCCCCTGAGCCCTTCCTCTGTTCTGTCATTGGCTGAAGCCTGGCCTTTCTTCCATGACCTGTGCTGGAGCTGGGTGGGGGTGGTAGGCTAGAGAGTAGTTGGTTATAACAAAACAGACACACAAGAAGCAAGTACAGTGTGTGCATGGGCTATCCTAGGAGCACTGGGGGAGAGTTGGGTGGGATGGGATATCTCAGCCCCCTCCTCAATCTAAAGATAGAATCATCTTAAGCAACAGGGAAAAGGAGGAACAAGAAGAAATGTCCGTTTTTAGGTGACCAAGAGGCGACAGGCATGTTGGACGCTGGAAGATTTTCCTAGTTTCTTTGGAACACGTCCAGATGCCCAGCCAGGGGGTGGGGTTGGAGGCGAGCATCCTCCCCTCTGATAGGTCGCTGACCTCACCCAGTGCAGGCAGAGGGATGGAAAGAAGGAAAGTGAACAAACAGGAGAAGTTTATTGGGGCATGCTGGGGGGCAAACCCTGCTGGCCTCTATTGAGGTTGGGGTAGAGCCACGCCCTGGGAGAGACTAACAGGATTTGAACTCATCTTCTTTTTTTTTTTTCCTCTAGCTTTTTACCCCGGCAATGCGCAGGGTTACTCCTGGCTCTGCACTCAGGAATTACCCTTGGCAGTGCTCAAGGGACCATGTAGGATGCTGGGAATTGAACCCAGGCTAGCCGCGTGCAAGACAAATGCCCTACCCTCTGTACTCTCATTCCAGCCTCTTAAACTCGTCTTGGACAGGCAAGGGATCAAAACCAGTGGAGGTACACTTAGCAAGGAAGCCTGAAACGTAGCCTGGGGGCTCCCAGGCTTGGCATGGGCCATAAACCCTGTCTGGGGTACGGGAAAGGGGTAGGGGGATCTTTGATTCTGAGAATGTCGCTAGATAGTCTTCTGGGTCCCCAGCAAACCTGACACCCTCCAGGATGCCTCATGGTTTCCTGTGTTAATGTGACACTCCCAGAGGCTGCTGGCTCCTGCCCCTGCCAGGAGCAGCTATGACAGGGGTCATAGCTGATGAGGATGAAAGAAGTGCCATCATGGGGCTGGAGTGATAGCACAGAGGGTAGGGCGTTTGCCTTGCACACAGCCAACATGGCCGACACAGGTTCGATTCCCAGCATCTCATATGGTCCCCCGGGCACCGCCAGGAGCAATTCCTGAGTGTATGAGCCAGGAGTAACCCCTGAGCATCGCTGGGTGTGACCCAAAAAGCAAAAAAAAAAAAGTGCCATCAATGCCCAACAACCAAGTCTTGGGTTGATCTCCTGGCTCTCATCCTGCGTCTGTTGGGGCCACAGGTCCCCCTAATCCTTCCTGGGCCTGGGTCCGTTGGAAAGCCAATACCGAGATGGAGTCCAGAGATTCCAGGGTGAAAGAAGAAGGGGTGAGGAGCTGATTTCATGGATACTAAGAAGCCAAGGAGGGTCGGGTCTGATCCCTGCTTCCCACTGGACCAGTCTCTTGCCAGAAGGGGTCAGTCCTTCATATCAGAGTGAGAGAGGGATGTGAGCAGCCTGGACCCCCTCGGGACAGGGAGGGGGTGCAATGCCTCCCAGTGCTGGCAATGTGCATGTGGCAATGGGCATGTGGAGATGGGCATGAGGCACAGGGGCTGCGAGGAGGAAATGCTCTTTGGTCCGTGCTCCCTTCCCAGTAGGAGAACCTTATGGAAGTGCAGTTCTGAAAGCATTGGGAGACTCCACGAGGCACAGATCCAAGGATCTCCAGAACACTGAGTTTGGTGAGGAGAGCCTGAATGGTTTCCTGCAGTGCCTGTTTTCGGATACAAGGGCCCTGAGTTGGCGCCTTCGCTTTTTGATAGGCTTGACTTCTGAGGGGTATTTCTGAAGTGCCTTAGAAAATTTTAGAAGAGCCAAATTTAAAGCAAGTGAAAAATGTTTTTAAACCACATGAATAGTCAAAATTATTAAAATTTAAAAAAAATCAGTGCTCTAAGTTAAAAATTAGAAATGGATGATGAAGGGCGGGAGCACATCCTTGGCATGTGGATTTGATCCCAGACACCTCAGAGGCCCCCGAGCACCTCCTGGAGTGACGGTCCCCACCTCATCCAGTCCTGCAACAAACTGGAGTAGCCCCTGAGAAAGTTCAAAAAAAAAAAACAAAAAAAACCCCCAAAAACAAAATGAAGAGAAAAAAAAGGTGGGGGGGAGGTAATAAGACAACTAGGAAGATAGTGCTAAGGGCTTGAGTGCATGTCTGGCAATATGTGAGACCCTAAGTTTGATTCCTGGCATGGTGTGCCCCTCCCCGGCCCCTACCCCTACCCATGTATCACCTAGAGGCTTCTGCAGGTCCACCAGCTCTGGGACTAAGTAGCATCACAATGCCACTGCCTGTGGGCCCTGAATACTGCAGGGAGACATCCCTCTACCCACCCTTGAACATTTTGGGGTAGCCCCCCTGAAAATATAATCTCACCCCATCCTTATTTTGCTATGTCCACCTTGCCCTTTGAGTTCCATCACTAATAACCTGGGATTACTAATGGTAAGATTGTAGGTTTTAGTGACTACCTGATCTCTCCTTGAGTGCAGTTGTTTCTGTGTCCAGACATATACATACATACATACATACATGTTTATACACAGTATCAAATGCACCACACCTGTATAAACACATGATGTTTGGGTATTAGAAATTAATTTCTAAATCTACCAATTCATCAAGGATAAACTTTCATGTCGGAGCACACAAACAACATTGCTTCTGCTTCATGACCGTCTGAGGATGAGACGATCATGAGACGTTTTCTAATGATTTTTTTTTGCGGGGGGCTTCACAAGGTGGTGTTCAGGGATTACGCCTGGCTCTGCACTCAGGAGTTCTGGGGATTGAACCTGGGTTGGCCCCATGCAAGGCAAACACCCAATCCACTGTACTATTGCTCCAATTGCTCCAGCCCCACGTTTGAACATTTCATGACCTACCCCCACCCTCTCAAATGGATGGGCAGTCGTTAAATGTTGGCTTTACTAAAGTACTGCCCACAAATAGCACTTGTCCACATACCTTGGCTTCCTTGCACAAGCCTTATTTTTTAGGATGTAATCCTAGAAATAGAATTGCTTGGTTGAAGTTGAGCATTTTTGACTTTTGGTAGGTCCTACGGAGAGAATGTTAGAAAACTTGGAAGTGCCCCCTTGGTTCTTTGCTTCACTAAAAAGGAATGTTTCCCTAAGCGTTTGCCAGAACAGCATTTCAAGCTGGGCTGTCTGTAGATAAAGGGACACGAAGACAATGTTAAGAGTTTGAATCTCTAAACGGAAGGGGGGGGGGGGGGAAGCGGGGTGAAAGCATCAAATCTCTGAGTGCACAAATCACTGTAATGTCGCTTTCCTAATGTAAGCAGTTTTGAATCTGTGTTGTTAGCTTGGTTCTGCACTGCTTACAGACCTTGAGAAGATGGTCTCAACTCTCTTAATTCAGCTTCCCATTGGACAGCCTTGACTTATGGGGTCCTTTCTCTCTTGTTACTTTCCTTGAATCTCACCACAACTAACGGAATCAAGGACTGCAGTGCTGGAGGTTGCAGGTTTCTGTTTCTCATGCAACACAGACCCACTTTAACAACTCCCTGGAAACACCAGGACAGCAAAGGTACAGGGTTTTTTAAAATAAAAGGAAAGGGAAAATGTGTTCTTTTTGTGCAGTCTGTTTTGAGTTTTCTTCTCTGTAACAACTCAGATGAACTAGGTTTATTTCATCTGCCCCTGATTTTAATAGGCTCAGCATTCTTGTTAAAATCAGAATGTTTCTGCATATATATATATATTCTGCATATATATATTTGTATATGAGAAAGAAAGAGAAAGGAGTATAATTATACATGGTTATGCTTTTATATATATTTATATATCAGTATATATAGGTTAGACTCATTCACTGACTTTTAATTATCTCATTAATCTTGAGTACAAATCCATACTGCTTTCCTCCCTGACCTTCACTCTCTGGGAGCAGAACTGAACCCCTGTTTCTGCTAAATGTATAACCCCACCCCCTACCTGCCACCACAAATTACATAATTTTTCTTTTATTTATTTTCTTTTTAAAGCCACATCCAGCAGTTTTCAATGCTTACTCCTGGTTCTGCACTCAGGGATCACTTCTGCTTGGGCTCAAGTGACTGTTTGGGGTATCAGAGATTGAACCCAGATCTCCTGTGTGCAAGGTAAACATCCCGCCTCCTGTACTGCTCTTCTAGCTTCTCTTCACACTGACACTTTACATGGATGAGGTCTTGGATTCAGTCTCTGGCACCACAATCAAAGAAGAGAAAAGAAAATGGTACTACATTTCCAAAATTATATTCTTTTTGGTTTTTGGTGTGGGGGCCATATCCAGCAATGTTCAGGATCCTGCACTCGGGACTAACTCCCAGAGAGATGCCAGGGATGGGATTCAGGTTGGTCCATACAAGGCCAATGTCCTACCTGCCATACTATCACTCCAGTCACTGAATAAAATTGTATTCTTAAGTTGCTCATCACTTTGTAAAAAAAAAAATAATTACTTACATATAAATTTTTATCTTTATACATAGAATTACATAGTATAAAGCCATACCATTTTTCACGTGGTGCCATGGGTCAAACCCAGACCAAGTGCTCTGTCACTGAGTAACTTCCCCAGCTCCATTATAAATGCACTTGCCAGGGGCATCAAAACAGAGACATCCTAAATCTTCCTAGTTTGCCATTCAAGGTTTAGTTCGCTTTTGTGCTTCATAGCCAGTGTGAATTGGCAGAATGGTTCTGTGCTGGCAGATGCTCAGGGATCCGCGGTGGTAGAAGTGCCTTCATCTTGGGAGCATCACAGGGAGGTTATAACCTTCTAGGTCTCTGGCCTTGGGAAGAAGAGATGGAGGAGGCACATCAGTGTTTGACTGCCATGGTCTCTAAGTAATCCCCAAGTTCTTATAGTCCTGGCTGGTCAGCCTGGGAAATATGATAAAGGAAACTTTGGAGAGTAGTAAGTTTCTCCACTACACACACCATTTTTGTACCTCTTATAACCAAACAAGTTTGTCGTCTTTTTTTGTTTGTTTGTTTTTGGACCACCCCTGGCAGTGGTTGGAACTCACTCCTGGCTCTGTGCTCAGGGGGTCCCTTCTGGGGGCGCTTGGGGGCCAGATGGGATGTTGAGGATCAAACCCAGGTTGGTTGCATACAAGACAAATGCCTTCCTCACTGAGCTGTCTTTCTGGCCCTAAGATTATAATCATCGTCTAAAATAAAAGTAGAAGCTCCCATTACTTTGTAATGAGATTAAAATGAGATTATCAATATGGATGGGAAAAAATTGTTTTTGGTTTGGAGTCACCTCTGGTGATATTCAGGGATCACTGCTAATGGAGCTCTGGAGAGCCCCCAGTTGTGGTGTTGGGAATCAAGCCAGGTTCGTGTGCATCCAAGGCAAGTGCTTACCTGCTGTACTATCTCTCTGGCTCCTGGTTAAAATTTTTAAGGCATGACTTACAGCATTTTTTCTCAGCCAATGGGCACGTGGTCCCCTCTAAGTGCCCAGGATATTCCAAAGGGACCACAGTTGAAAGTTATATAACCGTGGGGGGTGAAAGTTGTATAACTGTGGGGTTGCAAGGAAGGAAACTAGGTCTGAAGAAGCCACCGTCAGAAAAGGTTCAGAAATATTGTTTCAGAGGAGCCTTTCATGACCAGCCCATGTTTCTCTCCGACCATATTAGTCAGAAGTTTCTGATAAAATACTGTGAGCTGTCCCAGCCCAGGAGATACATTTTTCTACTCCACTCTGCCCCCCACCCCAACCCCCCTTCTCCCTATGTGTTTTTCAAGAGAAAGTTTCTTTGTCCAATGCGAGAAATCAAAACCAGGGCCTCGCCCATGTGTGTCCATTTATCTATTGCAGTGTAACATTCTTGACTTTTTGATTTTTCTTTTTCTTTCTCCAGAGTTCCAGGTAAACCTGAGCTTTGATAGTGGGACAGGGAAAACTGAAGGGCATAGAGCGGAAATTTAATATGATTTTGAAAGTTTCATTTTGAGACAAAAATATTTCTAACATTGTGTTCTTAAGGGCAGGCTGGAGTGATAGCACAGTGGGTAGGGTGTTTACTTTGCACATGGCTGACCTGGGTTGGATTCCTCCGTCCCTCTTACAGAGCCCAGCAAGCAACCGAGTGTACCCTGCCCACATGGCAGAGCCTGGCAAGCTCCCCGTGGCATATTCGATATGCCAAAAACAGTAACAACAAGTCTCACAATGGAGACATTACTGGTGCCCGCTCGAGCAAATCAATGAACAATGGGAGGACAGTGCTACAGTGCTACAGTGTTCTTAAGGGCAGGGATCATCTATCTGTTTAATATTGTTAAAGGAAACAAAAAAAAATTCCTCTTGAAAACTCAGACATAACTGAAAAAATACTTATTTCCACAGAAGGATGTTTCTTTGTATCATTAAGAATTTTTGTTTTGGAAAAAAAATTTTGGTTTTGTGCTAAAATATTCCATTACAGCCTTTGAAAGGTCTTAAAACACAGAATGATTATACAAATTTCACTTGCCAAGATGTGGGATTTGGTTTTGGGTGGGGAGAAATAAAGTCAGCATTGAAGTGTTCCCAGCACCATGTGTCTGTCAGAATGAAAAAGCGTAAGGAGACAGTCTGCCCCAGGGCCTCTGAAGGACTATCCCTCACTCTTGGCCCTTCTATCCTCAGAGCACTGCCATAGAAATCTGGGGATTCACAGCCAACTACTGATATACCATATATGTAAACCAGCGGGTGTAAATGAATGCAAAGCTCCTGGTTGCATGAAAATTACCCATCCATAGGGACCAGGCTTGGGGCATTTTGTTGTCAGCAACCTTTTATTGCTCTGCTGACCACCATATCTAAGTGGAAGCTAGTGAAAACGGTTCCCTTTGGTGTTTGGAAGCAATGCACATCATGGAGAGAGAACAGGAAACATAAGATGGGGTTTTGGTTTTTGCAAAAGACCTCTACCATCAGAGGATTTAGTTAATGCTAGCTAGAAAGATACTGCTTCTCTTCAAGGGAACTGCCCAAAGAAATGGTGGGGGCAAAATCTGCAAGTCATCCAGCCAAGTGTAAAGAGAGCGACGTGAAATGCTTCTTTGTGTTCTAAATTGAGCAGACTCTTATTTGTGAGGGTTGGGTTCAGTGTCCCTTTATTTTTCATGTTTTAATAAGTTAATGCCTCTGTGCATATAGGATGCACTGCAGCCACTGCTAAACTTTTGGTTGAGTTGAAATCCCCCAAAGAACCTTCTATCTGTTCTGGTATTCCTTCATTCTCCTCCAGTTATGACCCTAGTTTTCTTTCTTGCTAGTTTTTGTGCTCTAGAAATTAATATCTACATGTGAGTTAAGCAACAGGTCACCGTTTTTTGTTTGTCTATTTTACTTGACATCATCTGAGTTTTCTTCCAAAAGTCAGTTTTTGCGTTTCAAATGGCAGAGCAGTATCCTCTGAGTATACATGTGGACCATGAGTTCTTTAGCTCCTCATCTGTCGATGGGCCTTTAAGGTCAGTTGCGTGTTTTGGATATTATGAATGAAGTGATTCTAAATGTAGCTGTGCAATTTCTTTATTTTGGGATGAGCGTTTTCAAATCCTTTGGATAAATGCCTGGGAGAGGTATTGCTGGATCATATGATATTTCCGTTTTAATTTTTTTAGAGGAATTTCCATACCATTTCTTTAGAGGCTGCATCAATTTACATTTCTCAGCAACAATGTACCAGAGTTCTTTTTTTTCTACACACACACACACACACACACACACACACACACACCAACACTTCTTGTTGTCAATCAATTGGGTCTAGGTCATTCTCAACTGTGTGAGGTGCTAACTGATTGGGTTTTGATTGTAAAGTAAACACCCTACCCACTGTGCTATCACTCCAGCCTGCCCTTAAGAACACAATGTTAGAAATATTTTTGTCTCAAAATGAAACTTTCAAAATCATATTAAATTTCCGCTCTATGCCCTTCAGTTTTCCCTGTCCCACTATCAAAGCTCAGGTTTACCTGGAACTCTGGAGAAAGAAAAAGAAAAATCAAAAAGTCAAGAATGTTACACTGCAATAGATAAATGGACACACATGGGCGAGGCCCTGGTTTTGATTTCTCGCATTGGACAAAGAAACTTTCTCTTGAAAAACACATAGGGAGAAGGGGGGTTGGGGTGGGGGGCAGAGTGGAGTAGAAAAATGTATCTCCTGGGCTGGGACAGCTCACAGTATTTTATCAGAAACCTAGATTGTCCCTGATCTTAAGTGATGCTGAACATTTTTTATCTGTCTGTGGATTATCTGCCCATAGACCCATCTCTTTGGAGAAAGTGTTCATTCAGATTTTTTGTCCATTTTTTGGTAGAGTTGCCTGCTTTTTTGTTGTTATGTTCTGCAAGTTCTTTCTAAATTTTGTTAAATGTAAGAATCTTTTCCTGATGGCTAATATACCTTTTAGTTTTAGTAAAAGTTTCTCTCATGATGTAGAATCCTTTTTAAAAAAAATTGAGTCACCTTGAGATACACAGTTACAAAAGCTGTTTGTGATTGTGTTTCAGTCATACAATGATCCAACACTTATCCCTCCACCAGTGTCCATTTCCCACCACGAATGTCCCAATTTCCCTCCTGTCCCCTCCTCCATCCTGCCTCTATGGCTCTCTAGGAGGCACTTTCCTTCTCTCTCTTTCTTTCTCTCTCTCTCTCTCTCTCTCTCTCTCTCTCTCTCTCTCTCTCTCTCTCTCTCTCTCTCTCTCTCTCTCTCCCTCCTTTTGGGTGTTATGGTTTGCCATACAGATACTGAGAGGTTATCATGTTTGTTCCTTTACCTACTTTCAGCACCCAGTTCTTTTTCTTTCATTCATTTTTATACAGTTGTTCACAATAATTTCTTTAGAGGACAATGTATGACGATTGTTGTATTTCACCCTGAAGTCATTAGGCCCTTGTCTTGGTACATCAGTGGTGTAGAGTATTTGTGGCCACATGCTCCAGAAACTCTAAAATTTTAAATATGGAGATACAGTTGAGGTTAATTTAATTTCTTTCTTTCTTTTCTTAAAAACTGAATGTGACTTTGGGGTCTGGAGTCATCTCTGCAGTGTGTTACTCTTGTGTTGTTCTCGTGTTGATCTCTTCTGAAAGATTTATTTCGGAGTCTCTGGATCATGGCCAGTAATGAGCTTAGATCGCACCAGAGGCAGTTTGTGGGCATGACTGCCAGGTTACCAGAATCACAGAGAGATGGTAGAAGGTCACCCATTTCCGACTCCTTGCGAGCCTGGAAATTTCAGTCACAAGTCCTGCACTCCTGGGCTTTTCAGCAGATTCACTCAGATGAGGCTTGTCTGAGCCTGTGGAAGTTGACTTTCAGCATACAGTTCTTATCCAGAGTAATCATTTCCAACTCTCTTTGTCATAATGCTCCCTTCTCTATCCTAACTGCCTTCTCCCCGCCCCCACCAGAAGACTTTTATTTTGTGTTGTGGACAATACCATGGGTTGGTGCTCAGGGGCTTCTCCTATGATGGGGGTCACTCCGAGTAGAGATCAAGGGACCATATGGTGCCAGGAATCCAACTGAGGACCTTGCACGTGCAAGGCAAGTGCATGGAGCCACTTCCTGACCCACGTGGGATTTTTTTAATTTGATGTAATTCCTTCGTTTATTTTACATTTCCCCCCCTCCTAATGAAGTCGAATTTCCAATATCTTTGCTATTGGAGTTCTGGAGTGTGTCACCTGTTTGCCTTCTTTATATTATATGGTTTGGTGTATATATCTGCTTTCCATTTTGAATTAATTCATGTGTATGTTGTTAGTGATTTAGTTTCATCTTTTTTTTTTGCATGTGGTTGTCCAATTTTCCAAACATTATTTTTTGAAGACAACTTTTTTTCTCTACTGCATGTAGAACTTGACTCCTTTATCATAGTTTGGTTATCCTTATATATGTGAATTTATTTTTAGGTTCTTCTATTTCATCGGGCTGGAGCGATAGCACAGCGGATAGGGCATTTGCCTTGCACGCAGCCAACATGGCTGACCCGAGTTCGATTCCTCCGTCCCTTTCGGAGAGCCCAGCAAGTTACCGAGAGTATCTCACCCGCATGGCAGAGCCTGGCAAGCTACCTGTGACATATTCAATATGCCAAACACAGTAACAACAAGTCTCACGAAGGAGACGTTACTGGGCCTGCTCAAGCAAATTGATGAACAACGGGAGGACAGTGACCCCCCTGATCTATTTCATTAGTTTGACTATTTTTGTTCCCATACTGTACTGTTTCACTACTGTTTCTTTGTAATATAGTTTGAAGTCAGGAGCTGGATGTTCTCTCCCTCCCTCCCTCCCTGCTCCTCATATCTCTCCCTCCCTCCCTCCCTCCCTCCCTCCCTTCCTTCCTTCCTTCCTTCCTTCCTTTCTTCCTTCCTTGCTTCTCTCTTTCTCTTCCTCAGAATTGCTTTGGATATTTGATATTTCTTAAAAAAACAGAATGTTAGTTTTTTGTTTTGTTTTGTGGCTACACCTGGCTGTGCTCAGGACTTTCTCCTGGCTCTGAGCTCAGCAATCATTCCTAGTGGGGCTCTGGGAACCATATACAGAATCAGACCAATAATAATATCCAATACCATGAACCTGGGTGGGCCACATGCAAAGCAAATACCCTACATGCTGCATTATCTCTCCAGCCCTCAAAATAACTTTTGAGCGGGAGAAATGATAATCCAATTAAAAAAGAACTTGTACTGATCTCCATGTGATTGCAATGTTTTTACTTTTCTGTAGATAAGTATTTGTGCTGATAAATGCTTTCTGTTGCTAAATATTTTTGTTTTCTTAAAATTGCAATGGGTTAGTTTACAATTTTTAAAGCACTTATTGGCACAGGTTGGCACAGAATTTCATTGCCTGCACAGGTTGGCGTTGACTGTTATAGGTAGGAAAGTTAGGCACTGAATGACACAGGCTTTACAGGTTGGCACCAACTGGCACCAGCTGGCACAGGTTGGCTTTGACTTGTATCACCCAACCTAGGTGGGCATGGGTGTGGCACAGGATGGTATCTCCAGGCATGAACTGACATAGACTGACACTGGCAGGGATGGAGAGACACAGGTAGCACTGGTTGGCACTGGTTAGTAAGGCTGGCACTACCTAGTATTGACTGACATAGGTCAGCACTGAATGGCACTAGCTAGCATGGGTTGGCACTGAATAGCACAAATTGGCACCATCTGGCATAGGTCATAACCTGGCACCATATGGCACAGGTTGGCACTGACTGACATTACCTAAAACAGGTTGGCACCAATGGGCACAGGTGGGCACTTACTGGCACAGACAGTACGGGTTGACTGGACCCAACTGGATCAGGTTGACATTGACTGGCACTGCCTGGCACAGGTCAGCACTGACTGCTACCAAATAGCACTGGACCACAAGGAAGAATCTTTGTTGAGCTTGCAGCTGACTTGTCCTGTCCCCACCTGTAAGAGCCGCCAAGCCCGGACCTGCTTGTGATGACCCTCCGCCATGCAGGGGGAGGTTTACATGCAGCCAGAGCAGCAGCCTACATGAGAACGGGAAAGTATCCACGGCAGCCAGGAAACCACGCCCTTCAAAGTCCTCAAATTCTGTCTTCTCTCCAGAAGGATTATGTGTGTGTGTGTGTGTGTGTGTGTGTGTGTGCGTGTGTGTATTTATTATTAATATTTGTTAATCCAGAGACCGGTAGAGAGTTCAGGCAAATCACGGTAGACTCCTCAGGGTTCAACACATCTTATGATCTACTGAGCATGCCTGCCCTGGTCTGGAAGCAGCTTTCCAGCACAGAGATGGGGACTCTCCTGCCCCAACAGATCCCCTCAAGTCCTTTCTCTGTCTTTGTCTCTGTCTCTTTCTCTCTCTTTCACTCTCCCTTCCCCTCCCTCCCTCTGTCCCTCCCTCCCTCTGTCCCTCCCTCCCTCTCTCCCGCTCTCCCTCCCTCCCTCCCTCCCTCCCTCCCTCCCTCCCTCCCTCCCTCCCTCCCTCCCTCTCTCCCTCCCTCCCTTCTCTCTCTCTCTCTCTCTCTCTCTCTCTCTCTCTCTCTCTTCTCTCTCTCTCTCTCTCTCTCTTTCTCTCTCTCCCCCTCTGCCCTGGGTCCTCTTTCCCAGGGCCTGTGACTGCTCTCATGATGACACTAAGAGTGTTGTTTTCTTCTTTGTTTCATCTAAAAGTGATTCTGATTCTTCTAACTTCCAGCCTGTGGGCCTGGGCCTTGCCTGTGGGATCCTGGTGATGAAGGCTGGCGGTATAGGAGTGGGGAGCAGTGAGCCTCCTACTGGAGTGTGCGTAGGACTTTCCTTGGCCCGCTTGGTGCAGGCTTGACACGTTTTGCGTTTCTAGAGACACTCCACATCCGCCTGCCGCGCTTTGGCACTGCACTTCATTCTACCTCCTGTTCCTTCCCCAGGCTGCCTGGGTAAGACTTGGTTCAGCCTGTCAGCCCAGGGCTGGCACCAATGGGACAGGGACAGGCCTGTAGGGCCTTTAAAACTCAGGGCAAAAGGGCTGGAGCAATAGCACAGCAGGTAGGGCACTTACCTTGCATGTGGCTGACCCGGGTTCAATCCCCAGCATCCCAGATGGTGCCCTGAGCACTGCCAGGGGTCATTCCTGAGTGCAGAGCCAGGAGTCACCCCTGAGCATTGCCAGTGTGACCCAAAATGCAAGAGCAAAACAAAACAGGGCAAAGTGGAACAGCTGCATAGGTTCCCCCGCTGCCTGTCTCCTGCCCAGCTTCTTTCTCCCTCCTCCACTGACACTCACTCTCCCTCTTCAGTTTCCTCTCTTCTTTGTCCTTTTCTTTTCTTCTCTGATCCAGGCCACACACAGCGGCTCAAGGGCACCGAACGAACGCGGGCGGCGATATAGAGCCGTCCAGAGAGCCCGCGAACACACAACCTTCTGCGTGCATAGTTCTTCCTTGATTTTTATGGTTTGCATCAGCCAGTGAGCTTCTACTTCTTGCCCTAGGGAATATGAAGCTACCACTCCCACCCCCACAGAGCCCCCCACTTCCCCACCTACGCCCACTCACTTCTGCCTTTCTCCGCCCTGGTTTGTGGGGGATGCAGGTTTTGGACCTTTCCAAGCTGACAGGTTTGCTGACTCCTATCACCGACCAGTTATCTGCCTTCCTGTGGGAGTGTGGGAAGCCGAAGCCCAGCCAGGGTGCAGTGCCACAAACCAAGTGCCAGGGCAAATGCCTAGGGGTGCAGAGCCCTGACACCCAGGGGCCTTGCTGGGCACCCATAGTGGCATCCCTGGGTGGAGTCTTGGAGTCAACACAGCCCTTCCCTGTTTGATCTGGTGCCATCCCAGATGCATAGAAGAAGGAAAAGAGCTGGGTCCCCTCAAGGTGGGTGCTGCTCTCTGAGGAAAATCAAGGAAAAAGCAGAAAGAGGAAGGAAAAAGAGACATCTTGCAGCAGTGCCTGGGACAAGGGTCAGCAGTGAGCAGTGCTCAGTTTATCTGGGTGTGGATGCTTCATCCCCAGGAGATCAAGCCTGGCAGAACCTGCTGGCAGGGGATGCAGGGCACCAGGCCAGGGCTTCCTGGGATGCGTGTGCTGGGTGGAAACCAGCATAGAAGGCAGGACACAGGGACCCTCCACGCTGCTGACCTCCCACCTGTTTATTCAGGAGATGGGGGGGTTATCTCTGCCCCCAGGCCCAACTCACAAACTTTCCCCCAATTGCTGTAATTAGTTCTTCGTAGGGTTTCATGTTTCTGGAACGAAAATATTGAAACTTCCTTCAGTGTTGTCAGAGTTTTAGTGTGTCTCCTTATTTTTGGTCCTTTTCTGTAGGATAACACTGTTCTGTCCTTCCTGCATAGCCTCAAGAATAGTTGATAGTTTATTGGACAGAGGAAAAGAGAAAAACACCTTAAGGAGATATTTTGCCTGGAGCAGTCAGGAAGGGTTTTAGAATACCTTTTAGGTGGGCCCTCAGGAAGGGTTTTCTTATGTAGATTTGGCTACCTGACTGGGTGGAGTGTGAGCCCGAACTGCAAGGGGGGTGGAGAGACAAGGGGGAGGGGCGGAGAGCAGGGCTGCAAGATAGACCTTGGAGAGATTAGCAAGGGAAACATACTCTTGAGAGAACCTAGGCCCTCCATAACATAAGTTTCTTCTATGGGATAAACTTCCTTGTAATAAACTGCTACTAAGATCAATGGCCTGGCCCTCGTCTCTTCCTTCGTCTGTCCTTGGCCAACAGCCGTCCCGATCCAGGCCACACACAGCGGCTCAAAGGCACCGAGCGTCGGTGGCGAGATAGAGCTGTCTGCAGAGCCCGTGAACACACAACCTTCTGCGTGCATAGTTTTTTACAGCTGCGTCCCTTGGGAGGGCTCAAGCTATCAGCTAATGGTAAGAATTGCGGTCGGTGCACCCCCACTCTAGAAAGTGGGAGAATAGGATTTTTCAGTTTGCTGGGAGTTAAAATCCTAGCAGCAATCCCCCACTAAGATGGGACAGATTCTGGGCCTTCCCAAGATCTTTCATAGTGTATTGAGCCATACTGTACAGGCAAAGACGTTTATGGATTTGATTCAGTGTCTCTCCCACAAGACAGGGAACCCAAAACTATACATTTCCAGAGACCAGCTCCGGTCCTGCCTTAAAGTAGTTTATGAGATAAACCCATGGTTCCCGGATGAAGGGACCCTAGAAACCGAGATTTGGGAAAAAGTTAAGTCTTACCTAAGTCTCGAAAGAGTTTTCATAGTGAAAATATTTCTCAGCCTGATGAATATAGCTCCACTTCCAATGCATCAGATGAAAGTGATGTGGATTATGAGTCTGCTAGCACTTACTCGGATTATGAGTCCGAGAGTAGCTCAGCAAAGCGGCCTCCAGACCGCTCGGGACATGCTCCCAATCGCCCAGTCCAGGTTGAGAAGAAGCAACCTCCATGTTAACGTAGGTTAGGAATGGATTCTCTCAGTCGTTTCAAAAAGGCCTGTGAATCATACGGGCCTACATCTCTGTACTGTAGGGAGTATCTTACAGACTGGAGTAAAAAGGCTTACTGGGTACCTCAAGATTTTCGCAAGGTTGCTAAAACGTGCTTAAGCCCTTCTCAACACCTGCAGTGGAGGATGTGGTTCAGTGATGAGGCCAAGGCAAAGCTTCAGAACCTAGGCCAGGCTGGACGGAAATTTTCAGGGATTAAACTGATTTATGAGATGTTAATGGGTGAAGGGAAATGGCACGACCGAAAAAGGTATGTCACCTTGCCTTGTGCTGTTTTTGCTCATGTCCATGACATAGCCCTGTGTGCATGGGGGAAGATTGATGCAGATGCAGAATTTAGGGGAAGTTTTACTAAGTTTTAATAAAATTGTCCAGAGGGCTTCAGAACCTTATGCACACTTCATAGGAAGGTTGCTGGAAGCCATTGAAATGCAGGTTAAGCATAAGGAAACTCTGGAGCTGTTGACTAAACAATTGGCCTTTGAAAATGCTAATGAGGATTGCTAGGCCATTCTGAGCCCTATCAAAGAGAAGGAAGATATAATGGGGTATTTGAACACATGCAAGAATATTGGTTCTGTTAAATATAAGGTGTAGATGAAGGCTTTTGAGGCCTATACTGTACAGAGACAAGCTCAGAAAAGATGTTTTAGTTGTGGAAAACCAGGCCACTTTTGTAAGGACTGCAGGGTACCTCCCAAACATACTACTGTGAGAGCACCTCCTGGGCCTTGTCCCAGGTGTAAGAAAGGAAACCACTGGGCTAGAGACTGCAGAGCCAGACTTGCACCTCCCGGGCCCTGTCCCGGGTGTAAGAGGGGAAATCATTGGGCCAGAGATTGTCGCTTCAATTTTGATGCAGCTGCTGACCCCAATTCGGGAAACCTGCAAGGGCACCAGCCCCAGGTCCCGCAATATCTGGGGATGTTCCAAGTTGCAGCCCCTCTCCCCAGTGTGGAGTCTCAGCTCCAATCAGTATAATCGCTGCAGCCAGTGACGGCAGGGAGCGCAGCCTTGGATATTTCCTGCCCTGATACAGTTACTATAACCTCTACCCAGTCTTATTACAAATTAAATTCTGGTATAAAGGGATGAATCCCACAAGGCACTGTAGGCGCTACTTTTAGGGAGAAGCAGTATGACTTTTAAGAGAATGCTGTGGCTTTAAGCCCACCACCTCTCCATATTCAGTGGACATATGACATGTTAAATAAAAAACAAAAAAAGGAGGTATTTTCTTAACTGAATGTAGCAGGGAAACTCCTCATTCGAGGAAAAGGCTATGCGTTTGTTTCAACAGATGATAACCCCACTGAGAAACTTTGGGTCCATTATGACTCATCCAAAGTCGAATTCATGCGCCTGATTTGGATCTCAGACCACCAGAGACTCAAAACCCTTCAAATTCCAGCCACAAACCATCTCCAAACTGATTTCAGCTGGAAGTCACAAAGGAAAGAAGAGGAGCCAGCATCAGAGGACCTGTAGCAAGACCTCTAGCTCCTTTAACACATAATGAGTTCACATTAAAGCATTCCTTATACCTTTCTCTTTACAGGTTGTGGATTGGACAATGCCAGGCTTCCATAATTTGAATTAACAATACTTTACTTTTACCCTTTTCTTGAAATTCATAGGTTCCTGAAGGAGAAAGGAATGGCTTTTAAACAAGAACACCTTTTCATTTCTCTCTAGGATATCCATTTGTATTGGAGCTTCCCTCTGTCTTTCTCTCTACTCACAGGCACGGAGACCAAACCCTGATGGTTAAAGCCTCTGATAACTTTAAAAAAGTGTTTTTTCTCAAACACAAGCTAGGTTGTACCTCTATATCTATGACTGCCGATGAACCTGACCGGAGAATGGCTGCATTCCCCTACTAAAGTACTCCTGCCAGAAGTTGTGATGCTCCTGTTCCAGTACTGCTCCCCTGGGATTCATTGCTGTAACCACTCCTGATGCTGTTACAGGAACAACTCTTCAGTTTTGATCCAGACACTTCATTTCTGCAGAATGAGACTAAATGACTCTCATTATTGGTGACTCTTATCACCCCTGGACTGAAATCTTAGTTCGACTAATGTGTCTGTTTTGTGTTTGGAATTGTTCCTCTGTTTCAAATTTTGTGTTTTTTGTAAAAAGAAAAAGGGGGATATGTAGGATAACACTGTTCTGTTCTTCCTGCATAGCCTCAGGTAGTTTAGGTTTATTGGGTTGCTCTCATCATAGTGCTCCCATTCCTCTGTGTTTATTTGTAACTTCTTTCTTCCTGTTCTGTTGACTTGTAGATATTGTTTTTCTCTTCTCCCTAAGTCCTTTGCATAGTTTATTCAGAGCAATGTTCTTTTTGTATGGACACAAGAAGACATGCTTTTGTAATGTGACTCTCAGTGATATTTCATTCCTGGGCATCTGCTTTCTTAACTTAAGCCTCAGTTGCCCTCACTTCCTAGCGCCCCTAAAAGCAGGGTCCCAACGAGGGACTGGATGGAACCAGGGCAAGCTGTAAGCTATGTGCTACCCTGGCATCGAGATGGGCCTGGCCAAAGTGCCATAATGCTTAACTATAAGTTAAGAGCTTGGTCATGGACAAATGCTGTCATGATCCAAAAAGTAATAACTAGATTTGGACCCTGCTAGGGTTAGGAAAGATTAATCTGGCCTGAGCTCTGTAGTCTGAGTCTGTGGCAAGATGTTCCCAGGAGAGCTGCCCTACAAGTCTCAATGTTATCTCTTATTGTGTCCATACAAAAATAGCTAGTAATTTTTCCTGTTTCAAATTTTGTGTTTTTTGTAAAAAGAAAAAGGGGGAGATGTAGGATAACACTATTCTGTCCTTCCTGCATAGCCTCAGGAATAATTGATAGTTTATTGGAGAAAGGAAAAGAGAAAAACACCTTAAGGAGATATTTTGCCTGGAGCAGTCAGGAAGGGCTTCAGAATCCCTTTTAGGTGGGCCCTCAGGAAGGGCTTTCTTATGTTGATTTGGCTACCTGACTGGGTGGAGTGTGAACCCAGACTGCTGGGGGGGTTGGAGAGGCAAGGGGAACATGTGCTTGAGAGAACTGAGGCCCTCCATAACATAAGTTTCTTCTATGGGATAAACTTCCTTGTAATAAACTGCTACTAAGATCAATGGCCTGGCCCTCATCTCTTCCTTGTCTGCCCTTGGCCAACAGCCGTCCTGATTCAGGCCACACACAGCGGCTCAAGTGCACTGAACGCCAGCGGCGAGATAGAGCCGTCTGGAGAGCCCGCGAACACACAACCTTCTGCGTGCATAGTTTTTTACACTTTTCTTTTATTTTGGAGGGTGAGAGTGTCACACCTGGCGAAGCTCAGGGCGTACTTCCAGCTCTGAGGACAGGATCACTCCTGGTGAGGTTCGGGGGAAACTTTGGGGTTCCAGAGATGAATCCTGTGCTGGCAATGGGCAAGGCTGTCTGTTTACGATGGCCATACTCGAGCTCCAGCCCCTTCCTCTTTCTTCCTTGAGATTCTGAATCTGACATCTCACGGCTGGTGGGTGGCCGGCTCGGCCCTCAGCCCCGCTGTCACTGCTCACCACTCCGGGAGCTTCCTCATGGAGGCAGCCCTGGCTTGGGGGTGCCTCTTCCTCCAGGAGACTCAGTCTAGAAGGACAGTGGAATGGGCATGGCCTTGTCAATGGGACAGCACTTTACAGGGCTAGGAACTAGTGGACTGACCATCCCAGACCCTCTGTTAGGGACTCCAGGCCCTCCGCCCCCACCTGCTGCAGATAGGTGAGGCCCATCTGCCTTTGAGTTTAAATTCCCCTCCAGTAGAACATGGTTGCAAGAAAAACAAGGAGGGAGAGGGCAGGGGGTTGGAGTTGGAATGGGACTCAGATTGTGTCAGCATGGAGACTTGGGGTCAGTCCTGTTGGGAAGAGAAGCCTGGGGACATTGACCGATGGTTAGTCTCTTTTTAAAAAAATTCTCCTTGTCCTCCTCCTCCTCCTCTTCCCTCCCACCTCCATCTTCTCCTCAGCTTACTCCTGACTCTGTGCTCACTCCCTATGTGCAGCTTCAGATATGCAAACCCGGGTCGGCTACATGCGAGGCAAGCATCCTACCAGCTCTGCTGTCTTTTTGGCCCCCTGGTCTCATTTTTTTAAAAATTTATTTATTTATTGAATCACTGTGGGAAAGGTTACAAAGCTTTCAGGTTTAGGTCTCAGTCATGCAAATATCAAACACATTTCCCTTTACCAATACTTATTTTTTACCATGAAGAACCCCAATAAGACTCCACCCCCCACCCCTCCCAGTCCCTGTGAGGCAGATGAATTCTAGTTAACACTCTATCTGCTTTGATTAGATTCATTGTTTCATTAAAAGATTCACCACTATTATTTAGAGTTTACCCCCCCCCCAAATCAGACATGCTGAAAAAGCATTGTGAAGTGATTTGCTTTCTACAGCTGGGTTCAAGAATTAAATGTTGGTTTTGGATTTCTGCTATTTTACTTATTGACCCTAGAAGTATTTCTACTGAAAGTCAGATAGTTAAGAAATTGGTTTCTGTGCTCTGGAGTCGTGGCCGTGCTGGAGAGCCGCTCGTGGGGGGCAACTGGTGGCCTCGGTAGGGCGTGAAGGGCAGACCGAAACGCCCCCCTTCCCATGAGGTTTTAGTCACCCCCACACCCCCGGCTCATACCTGCGGTCCACAAGGCTCCCATGTGGCCGCCATCTTTCTTTCCAGAGAGGAGAGGGCGAATGGGGCAAGACCCTTTCCCCTCCGGACAGACATGATGGCCTGGATTAATGCATAGTCCTTTCACTTTTCTGCTCCAAGCTGCTGGGTTCTGCATTAAGTCCTTGTGTTTCTGGGGCTGTGGCTGTGCTCCAAACTTAACTCTGATTTTCAGGGAGAAACATTGGATGGTTTACTTCCCATTGATCACTTTGTATATAGCGAGATGTCGCACGGCCGCGTATGTGGCTGTGCAGTTTTGAGGAAAAGTCCTAGTTCCCGCATACTCGAGCTGTGCTTGTAGAGGCTTCTGGTAACCGGGGTTCCATCTGGGGGAGGCGGGATGTGGTACCTACCCCATCTGGGACTTCCCGATGATCTCGGCCCTTTTTGGAACCTCTTTTTTTCTTTTTCTCCGGGAGCTGTGGATCCCGCCCTCCATGTGGCCCGTCTTTTCGGCTGTATGCTGTAAAGATGGCCTGGTCTCATTTTTTAAGAGTTCCTCTGCCCCCTCTTTTGGAAATGGCAAGGATGGAAATTGGGAGTTAGTGGCTGGCTTCCCGAGCCAAGCCATGTGCCAGGGTCATGCAGATTGGGCTCTGGGGGGTACTGGGCTGTGGGCTGGGGGAGAAAGGAGTGAGTTGAGAGCCTGGTTTTGCCCAGAGTAACCGGGAGACTGGTGTTACCCTTTGCTGAGGTGGAGGAAGTTTGCAAACAGCAGAGGCAAGAGAACAGTCAGCACCTGGGGGCAGGAATTATATCATCCTATAGAGGGCTTCTTTTTTAAAAATTTTTTTTTTATTTTATAAGTTAGTTCACAATATTTGATTAAATTTAATATTCAAACACCAATCCCATCACCATTATACCTTCCCACCACCAAATTCAGGATGTTTCCATCCCAAGTCCAAATCCCTGTCCCAAAACCCAAATGAAAGAATATATTTCGTATCGTCTGTTGAAGAACTGTTGAACATACTTACAAAAAAGTGTTCATATAGGAAACAGTGTGAGGATTGTTCTAATTTGGCAGGAGCCATTAAGACATTCTATAGGATATCACTAGCATGTTGTTAAAGTTTGGGTGATGTGAACTTTGATATATATGTCTGAAAATGTGTATAGATGCACATATGTATTTCCCTCTATGGTTTGTTGTCTACTGTCTGAACCCCATCAAATATGGCATTGTAATTATGAAGAATGGGTAGAGGGTGTCTTATGATGTGTCCAGGAATATGTTCACTCATATGTGAGGCTCAGCCTGATGGACCAGAAAGTGACCTGGAGTGTGGTGGTGGTTGGGTGGTGGAGGTCAGCTGCCGGGGCTGGGTCCCTTGGGGCGGGGAGGGCTCTCACCTGCCTCCTAGAGGGGTTCTTAAGACGATCATTGTAGACGTTTTCTGGGTAGGGGGGTTTGAAATTCTTCTAGAATTTTCTTTTTAATCTAATATCGTGTATTTAAAAACTGTTGTTAATTTTTGTTGTATTTTATTTTACGTACTTTTCTGGATTTTGTTTTGTTTTGGGGCCACACCAGGTGGTTCTCAGGGCTTACTCCTAGCTCAATGCTCAGAAATTATTTTGGCAGGTTCAGGATAAAACCTGGTCAGCCGTGTGTAAGAAAAGTGCCTTTCCAGCTGTCTGTCACTCCTGACCTGTCTATTTATTGGGGGCTGGGGCACACCCAGCAGTGCTTGAGGGCCACTCCTGGCTCTGTGCTTGGGAGTTGCTCCTGCTAGTGCTCAGGGGACCATGGACAACTGAGGCTCCTACCCAGGCCTGTCACATGCAGAGCATTCACTTAGCCTGCCGAGCTATCTCTTTGGCCCAAGAAACTCTTCTGAACATTTTTTTTTTTTTTGCTTTTTGGGTCACACCCAGCAATGCTCAGGGGTTACTCCTGGCTCATGCACTCAGGAATCACTCCTGGCGGTGCTTGGGGGACCATATGGGATGCTGGGAATCAAATCTGGGTCGGCCATGTTGGCTGCGTGCAAGGCAAACACTCTACCCACTGTGCTATCGCTCCAGCCCCTGAACTTTTTTTTTAAAATTTTGCTATTTATCCTCTCTTTAAAAAAGTTTTAATTTTATTAAAGCACTTTAATTTACCATGCTATTCATAGTTCTTATTCATAGGTTAAGAAGGCTATTCAGGTTTCCCAAAGAGGAATCGAAAGAGCTATGCTTGGAATATCATGTTTCACCCAAGTGAGAGAAGGAATCCAGAGTTCTGACCTCCACCAACAATCAAGAATCAGGGATGCTGTCTCTTTTGCCAAGGCATCGAAAATCAGATGGGCTAGACATGTAATGCAATTTGGAGATGACCGCTGGACTGGAGCTGTTACCAACTGGATTCCATGGAGTGTCAAAAGAACGTGTGGCTGCCTACCTATGAGATGGTCAGATTTCTTCATCAAGACCCTGAACAAACCATTTGAGGCTCTTTGTGTTCCTGGAGCGAGCAGAAGCTACTGGGCTACACTAGCACACGACAGGGATGAATGGAGACGCTACTGGCACCCACTCAAGCAAATCAATGAATAATGGTATGACAAGTGATACAAGTGATTCATAGTTGAGTTTTAGATATACAATGTTCCAGCATGGATCCTACCACCAGTGTCAACTTCTCTCTGCCAGTGTTCCCAGAGTCCCTCTTATTCCTTCTTACCCACCCCCATCAGATTCCTTTTTATCCACCTCCAGCACCTCCCTCACCCGCTCACCCCTCCCCCGCACTTGCCTGGCCCCTGCGCCCAATCTGGTCTCTCGACAAGCACCTTCTTAAGTTTGGTTGTAAGTTTGGGTCTCATGATTTCAGTGTTAAGTGCGCATTATGGGGCATCTGAAAGCAGTCAGGCCTGGAGGCATGGCTCACTTCTGCTAACCCTGGAGAGGACGTCTCTGGATTTGGCTGACCCCCTACTTTTTAAATCTGAAATATTTATCAGGTATTTATATATCATTTATCACATATTGTACCTTTATCATGTGTCTATGTTATGTTTCAAATCATGTGCCTCTCTTATTATAAATGTAATTATAATAATGACACTACATATAAATGCATTCATATGCACATTAATATTTCTTCTTGAACCAGTCCAGAACATCGTGGGAAGGTTTGACGGTATATTTACATAATTCAACCTATACTTAATTTGTCCAAACAATAAAGTGAGAGGTCCACTTTCCACTTTGGATAGTAGAAGACCCAAGGCCAGAAAGGGCAGGTGGTCTTGTTGGGTGAAGACCAAGCTGGTGGTAAGGTGGGGCCTAGCCAAGGCTCTGTGCCAGTCATTCTCCTGGCACCTCTCTGGAAGAGCAAGGACCAGAAACCAGGGCATGGGAAATGACTGCATTTTTTTGCCTTGGAAATTCACCCAATCTCCCAAAAGCCAGGGAGAGGGGAAGAGAAGGCGGCGGTGGATGTTTACAGTCTCAAGATGCTGAGATCCCTGTCTTTGCCTGTGACTTCCCCCCCAAACGCACGTATTTATTTCCTCTTCTTTATGCTTGTAAAGCAGCAGGAAGAGACAAGCTGTTCCATTCAGAAATCATAGGGAAAAAATGCTTCTGTGATCTCAGGCTGCCAATAGCATATGGGAGAAAGTTTTTGGCTTTCAGATGCAAACATTCAACCAGCCCATCCTTCCTTCCCACATTCTTGCTCAGGCTGGGCAGAAGGGCTGGCGGTCTGTGCTGGTCTGGGGAGGGGACCCAGGCCCCCCTCCACTCCCCAGTGTAGGGGTGTTTCCTTGGCAGAGCTGGGAAAGGTCAGCAGGGAAAAGTTGGCACCTTCAGCTCTCTCATGGGTGCTCGGCTGTCGAGGGGTTGAGGGGAAGGAACATCTCACTGTAAAAAGACGTCTTCTTGGGGGGGCTATGGGAGGGTCACATCCTGGCTCTTTATCGCCTCTGCTCCCTCCAGCCCTCCCTGTTTCCTGCCAACAGTCCTGCCATCCAGTACTGCGGGCTGTGGCCATCTGGATACAGAGGTGACAGGGCCTAAGGGTTGAGGGTGTTTTTGTTGAGCTGATGTTTCTGATATTTCTGATGTGGCTAAGGGGGTTGAGAAGGAGGCTGAGGATTCCAATCTGGCCAAGGATGGCATCTAATCTCTATCCACCTGCAGGAAATTCCCTTCTGGAGAGTCAGAAGGATGTGCTATCTTGGTGTCTGTGGCGTATGCGGACTTTGATTTCATTGGTTTTGGGGCAATGGTGAGGACTGACTTTTTTTTTTTTTAATTAGTGAAACACCATGAGGTACAGTTGTAGATTTACAAATTTTTGTGCTTGGATTTCGGTCATACCATGATCAAATACCCATCCCTCCACCAGTGCCCATTTTCCACCACCAGGATAATATCCCTCCCCCCCATTCCCCCCATCCCCCCATCCCCCCCTGCCACTGTGGCAGGGCATTCCCTTTTGTTCTCTCTCTCCTTTTGGGTGTTGTGATCAGCAAAAGAGGCATTGAGTGGCAAACATGTTCAGTCCAGTCTACTTTCAACCTGCATCTCCCCTCCTGGGAGGATCCTCCAAACACCCTTTACTTGGTGCTCCCTTCTCTATCTGAGCTGCCCTTTCCCCTAGAATGCCTGGCTGGCCTCTAAGCTATGGAGTAATCCTCCTGGTGCTGATCTCAGCTATTCTTGGGTATTAATCTCATATTTTGTTACTTTATCGAGGACTGACTTCTGACTCTGCCCTCACAGGTCAGTCCTGGACCGCCCAGAGCACTGTATGAGGTACAGGGGATGGAACCTGGGTGGGCTGCATGCAAGGCCAGGGCCAGTCCTGCTGTGTGTCTCTGGCTCTCAGCGCCTGAACTTTGGCTATCAGGTGTGCAAACTGGATTTTATGAACATACCTTGAGATTTTACAACTATGTGTCTATAATAGTTGGAAATGATCATTTTGGACAGAAACTGAGTAAAGGGACATACCTGATAACCTTTAAGTGTTTGTATTATAAACCATTATCCCAAAAGGGGAGGAAAAGAGGGAGAGATGGCAGGAGGGAGGGGGGAGAGAGAGAGAGAGAGAGAGAGAGAAGAAGGAGGAGGAGGGAGAGAGGAAGGGAAGAGAGGGAGGGAGTGGGGAAAGAGAGGGGGGAGAGGGAGGGAGAAGGGAATAAGGAAAGGGAGGGAGAGGGAGAGGGAGGAGGAGATAGAGGGAAAGAGAATGAGAGGGAGGGAGAGAAAAGAAAAGCGCCTGTCACGGAGCATGCAGAGGTGGGGGTTGGAGGTGGCAGGAGGGAAACTGAGGACATTGGTGGTGGGAAACATACATTTAAAGGGACAGGTGTTGGAACATTATAGGACTGAAATCCAATCATGAACAACTTTGTAACTGTGTATCTCACTGATTCAATTAAATTAAAGGCCCTCCCGTTGATCGTCGATTTGCTCGAGCGGGCCCAGTAACGTCTCCATTGGAGACTTTGTTGTTACTGTATCTGGCATATCGAATACGTCACGGGGAGCTTGCCAGGCTCTGCCGTGCGGGCGAGATACTCTCGGTAGCTTGCCGGGCTCTCCGAGAGGGGCGGAGGAATCGAACTCGGGTCGGCCATGTTGGCCGCTTGTAAGGCGAACGCCCTACCCGCTGTGCTATCGCTCCAGCACTGATTCAATTAAAAAATTTTTTTAAAGAAAATCTATCAATGTTCCATTAAAAAAAAAAGTAATTGTGTGTTAAAAAGAAGTAAACAAAAAGTTTGTGACTCTCCAGCAATTTTGGTCCTTTCCAGTCCTGTGTGAGACAGCTGGCAAAGAGGCCCCTAAATAACCACCATCACCCCTGAGTGCTCTCACGCGTCACGTGTAATCCCATCAGTGGCCAAGACTCAGAGACTATAAAAACCAGCTCCCGGAAGAAGAACAGTGCGGTCTCCTGCCCCTGCGTCTGACTGTCCTTGCCACCAGGGCCCCTTGGAGGGGAGCGGGTTGAGCTTTCCTCCCCGCCCCGACCAGGGCTCCGGCAGCCAAAGACCTTCAGGATCAGCCACCACCATGCTGAGACCACTCTCCACACACATGAAGGTACTGGCAGAGGGACAAAGTCACGTGGGTTCCGGGGCCGAGATCTCCAAGCCTACTCGGATTTGGGCCGAGCATCCTCCAACCAGATCCTCCAAATTCCAGTAGGCGGGGGTCACACCCACCAACTGGCCCCCTGGCGCCGTGTAATCCCATCAGCGGCCAAGACTCAGAGACTATAAAAACCAGCTCCCGGACATCTTATTATGACATCTTATTATCTCATTCCTACTTTGGACAAACTGGCAGGCTACCGAATGTAGCCTGCCCACACAGCAGAGTCTGGCAAACTCCCTGTGGCGTACCCAATATGCCAAATACCAGTAACAATGATGGGTCTCATTCCCCTAAAGAGCCTTGAATATAATCTCAGGGCTAGGATGAAGGAGACGTTACTGGGGCCTGCTCGAGGCAATCGACAATTAACAGGATGATTTGTGATTTGTGACCCCTGAGTGCAAAGTTAGTGTGTCTTTGGAGGCCCTGGGGCAGGGGCCATGACCCCTAATCGTGGCCAATAAATGCTCTGGTTCCTCAGAGAAAGGAAATCTCAGTTTTCTAGATGTCAGCCGAGGGCTGGGTGGCAGAGAGGAAATAAATGTGCACACGATGACAGACAAAGAGGGTCCTTTTGGTTATAATCCGATCCGTGTTTGCTGCAACCCACAGAGCAGACAATTTTGCTTAGTAACCCAAAACCTTTCCTGGTAATTCAAAGGGCAGAGGGTAAGGGCACCAGGATTGCTACGGAGCAGCAGCGGGAAGAGTTCAGCTGGGGGCTAAGGGCTGCGTAATTCCAGCTCTAGCAAATGCTCAGTTGTTTGGAAATTTCCCCTGACCGGACTGCTGGAGGTGAGGGGTGGGGGGGCCTCAGCCCTCTACCTCCCCTTGGCCCCCAAGCTGGTTTCCTCACTCCCCTCTTGGCAAAAGATCTGAAAGTAGATAAAGAACCTCTCAGTTAGCCTCTCAGTATCTGTATTGTGAACCATAATGCCCCAAAGCAGAGAGTATGGGGGAAATTGTCTGCCATAGAGGCAGGGGGAAGGTAAGGATGGGGCGGGGGATACTAGGGACATTGGTGGTGGAGAACAGTGCACTGGTGTAGGGATGGGTGTTGATCATTGTATGACTGAAACCCAAACATGGAAGCTTTGTAACTGTACCTCATGGTGATTCAATTAAAAAAAGAGCATTGAAGAACCATTCTAGAAACCTGCTCAAGAATAACAGCCAACGGGAAAACCGGCTTGCGGGTCACAAGGGCGCCCAGGGGAAGCCTGGCGGATGGGGCTGTGTCCAGCGGCCACCTGGGCGCCTTGTGGATGGGGAGGGGGCTGGCGGTCACCCTGGAGCCAGAGTAAGCCGATGTCCTGGCCCCTGCTTTGGAGGCAGATGGCTCTTCTTCTGCAACCCCTGGGCTATGCTTTCCTTAGGAGCAGTGGCTGGTGGCCACGCCCCACCCCAGAGATCCAGAAGCCCCACCCCAGATATCCAGAAGCCCCACCCCAGAGATCCAGAAGCACAATTGGCCTTGGGGGCTTTTGGTGCCGGGAGATGGGGGGGGGGGGGGCTGGTGGGAGAGGGCTTTCTGTTATTTGACTTAGAGAAGGTGGATTTTCATGGGTCAGGGATGGAGATGAGGGGCTCAGTCTTTTGTCCTGCAAAGGGGACTGTGGGCCCAAGATACTTGGGGAGCTTGGTGCTGACTAGAACTTCCATTCCCAGGCAGATGAGGGACCCCAGGCCCCTCCTGTCTGGTGGGGGTCCACCCAGGAAGCTGTTTTCCCTAAGCTCTTGTTTGTTTGGGGGGCTCTCTTGGAGCTTCTAGCAGGATTTGAAAGTCTTGGGAGGAGTGGCAAGGGCTCTGAAGACTGCAGACTGTAAAGCCGGCTGCGGGCTTAAAAAGGAAGTGGAGCCTGATGTAGGCATCAGAGCAAAGAGAGATGCAGGGTAGGTGTGTGGTGGAGAGGGTCTCTCTCTGGCAGCCCCCCTGGAGGCCTCTGCACTGCTGTTATCTCGAGAATAGAGCCCCAGGGAGATGGTGGTCACCCAGGAGCAAGAGCAAGCTGTCCACTGAGCAAACCTGGGGGTTTCTCACCCGTTTCTAGGAATCTGCTTGGTCTAGGGGTGGTGGCTGTGGAAGACTGACCTGTTCCCTGTTCCCTTGCTTTCCTTCTGATTTTGGCATCCAGAATGTGTGCATTGACTTGGCCATTTAACCAGGACGCGAGACAGGAGGGGATTACTACAGAGTATAGCTAATCATTTTTAGTTCCTGCACCGATCAGTTGATTGTTTGACTATTGACTATCTGGCTACTTTATTGATTGTTTGGCTACCTTATTGATTGTTTGACTGCTTGATTGATTGTTTGACTACTTTATTTTTGGTTTCAGTTTAACAATTGCTTATTTTATTTTTTGTTTCTGTGTTAATGGATTATTTAGTTAACCACTTTATTTGGCTTCTGTAAATTTGCTTGTTTGTATAGTAAAATTCCAAGAAAGTGGTTTGACTCTTTGTAAAACCCTTGCCTTTTACATCCAGGGCTGCCTCTCTCTCGGAGACCAGGCTGGACTTGAGAAAGCAGTCGCTGGCCAGCTAATAAAGGCTCCTTAATTTGAGACAAAATTCTGACTTTGTGGAGCGTTTTTGGGGTGCTCATCCTTATAAAAGTGGTGAAGAAGGTCTCAAGAATCCTGCATTACTCCAATAAGTGGTTCTTTTCTCCAGTTCTGAGTGCTGCCCCTGAGTCATGTCTAACAATTATCTTATTCTGCTAGGGACTTTCGGTGTCCTTAATTGGGTTTCAGTATTTCCCCACGCCCTTCCCAATTAACCCAGTTTCATTTTGAGATCAGGAAATTCCCTGGTGGAGGTCCCCCTTTCCTAATGCAGGCTGCTCACAATGGAGAGATTTTATTATATATATATATATTTTTTTTCTGCCCATTTTTTTGTTTTTTTCCTAACAAAGGAAAAGGAGGCTGTCAAGGGAAGGCAGCTGATAGGTCAAGTGAAAAGGTCTGCACTAGAACATGTGGGGTGTTGGGCTGGGCTGTCCTGCACATTTGGGCAGGTAGCATACTGCACAACTCTCGGAATTATCCTTCACATTCATTTCTCCGAGATGTGAGGTACTGGAACATCAGGGTCAAAAGCCTTATAAGAAATTTGCATAGGGCACTGTGTTAAGCAGGATTCTTAGTAAAGGTAAAAAGGTAAAGGCCCTCCCGTTGATCATCGATTTGCTCGAGCGGGCCCAGTAACGTCTCCATTGGAGACTTTGTTGTTACTGTGTTTGGCATGCTCTGCCGTTCAGGCGAGATATTCTCGGTAGCTTGCTGGGCTCTCCAAGAGGGGTGGAGGAATCGAATTCGGGTCGGCCATGTTGGCTGCGTGCAAGGCAAACGCCCTACCGCTGTGCTATCGCTCCAGCCCTAGGAACTTAAATCCTGGGGCATGAAGGGAATTGTGAAGGGAATTGAAGAGTGGTGGGTATAGGACTCTGTGGAGGCCCGAGGAAATTAACTTACGGATATTTGAATGTCACTGGAGAAGAGGATGTGACTAACTGGACAGTGGAGCAGTTCCCTGAAGTGTTACAGGTGAGGCACCAGCAAGCCTGATATGAAGCTGGGGCATCTGCAGGACAGTAAGTTGGAATCCCAGAGTGGCCCCTGCTGCCTGCAGGGCTTTCTAGCTCCCTCTAGTGACCAGTGTCACATTATTCCGTGGCGGGTGCGACAGGCTGCTGGGAGAGGGGCAGGTGGTTGATGGTGCATTGTATGACTGAAACCCAACCATGAGCAGCTTTTTTTAAAAAAAATTTTTATTAGTGAAACACCATGAGGTACTGTTGTAGATTTACAAATTTTTGAGCTTTGGTTTTCAATTATAAAATGTTTGAGTACCCATCCCTCCTCCAGTGCCCATTCTCCACCACCACTGATCCCAGTATCCCTCCTACCGCCATCCCACCCTGACTCTGTGGCAGGGCATTCCCTTTTGTTCTCTCTCTTCTTTTGGGTGCTGTGGTTTGCAAAAGAGCATGAGCAGCTTTGTAACTGCGTATTTCACTGTGATTTAACTTTTTTTTTTTTTGCATTTTGGGTCACACCCAGTGATGCTCAGGGGTTACTCCTGGCTCAAGCACTCAGGTGTTACTCCTGGCGTGCTTGAGGAACCATTTGGGATGCTGGGAATCAAACCCGGGTCAGCCATGTGCAAGGCAAATGCCCTACCTGCTGTACTATCACTCCATCCCACAAATTCAACATTTTTTTTCAAAAAAAAACATGATAGTATGAAAGACTCTGGTAAGTCAGACAGCCACTAGATATTTCCGCTCAGAAAACAGCTACATAACAGTCAGTCAGAGCTCATCATTACAAGTGCACGCCATCAGGCACTCCCAGACTCATTCTTCTCTTGATAAAGCAAGGTGAGTTTTGGATATAAGTATCAGTGAGACAGGTGCTTCTGAAAGAGGTTTTTTTTTTTTTATTTTCAAGAGAAGGAAGCGCTGCTGTAGCTGAATCTGTGATGGTTACCACCTTGTTTGTGCTGTGTAGTTTCTTCAACACTTCTGCATAGCTGAAATGTGTGTTTCCAGAAAGGGCTGCCGCGTTACTCATCTTTGCACCTTGACTGTCTCCTTCATACTTGGTGGTGGCACCCTGTTAATTTGATGAGCACTTGAATGGATGTTTACATTTTCATACATGAGCACACTGCTAGGCTGATACATGATGCTCAGGAATGTCTCTGCCAATCCATCAAGAGAAAAGAGAGATTCCTAACCATGGAGAGTGCAGAGGGAGGGCACTCTGGCTAGGAGGAAGAGCTTCAGGCCAGTGTTAAGTCGCTCAGGGCAGAGCAAGAACCATGCCATGGGCTGGTTCTTGGGTTTATTTGTCCTGACTTTGTGGGGATGGTAAGGAGAGAAATGATCAAATCTTTTAAAGCACTTAAATTTTTTTTTTCAATTTTTATATATTTTGGGCTGGAGATAGCACAGCAGGTAGGGCTTTTGCCTTGCACGTGGCCAATCTGGCTGACCTAAGTTCAATTCCTCCGCCCTGCTTGGAGAGCCCAGCAAGCCACTGAGAGTATCTCGCCCACACAGCAAAACCTGGCAAGCTATCCGTGACGTATTCAATGTGCCAAACACACTAACAACAAGTCTCACAATGTTAATGGGCCTGCTCGAGCAAATTGTTGAACAGCGGGAGGACAGTGCTACAGGGCAGTACTTATATATTTTATTTTCATAAAGTAGTTCACAGTAGTTCATTACTGACAATATTCAAACATCAATCCCACCACCGTGCACCTTCCCACCACCATAAGAGGGAAGTGTGTGAAGGTTGTTGTATTTCATTCTTGAGCCATTTAAGCCCACATATAAGAGAATACAAGCAAGTACGTTAAAACCAGACAAATGTGTGCTACTTTTGGTATGTCAGGAAACCACTTAATTTTTTTTTAAATTGAATCAGTGATATACACAGTTATAAAGTTGTTCATGATTGGGTTTCAGTCATATAATTAAAACCACTTTTTGCCACCTATGCAGGAGCCTTTGGAGATGTGATCCCTGAGGCAGAATAGATGTGGAAATGTATATAATGAAGTTCCTTTAGCCCTGCATGAGTCAACAGCACATAGGAAAGTAGTTAAGAGCAGTAGAATCAAAGGAGTGGGGAGATCCTGCATGAAACACTATTGGGGAGATGAGGTCAAAGGTACTGGGGAGGGGTTGTGAGCTAAAAGTTACAGGGGCTAACGGGACTAAGCTGTGATCACCCAGGGCCAAGGGCATGTCACGCTGCGTGTCCTCAGCACTCTCATGCAGCGTCTGTTAGTAATTCCATACCTTGCAGAGAACATATTTTATGTTTTTTAAATACATTTTATTTTCATAAAGTAGTTCACAGTAGTTCATTACAGATAATATTCAAACACCCACCCAACCAGCGAGCATCTTCCCGCCACAATAAGAGGGAAGGTTGTGAAGGTTGTTGTATTTTATTCTGGGGCCATTAAGCCCCTCTATACAAGAATACAAGCAAGTATGTTGAAACCAAGCACACGTGTGCTACTTTAGGTACATCAGTGGGCTAGAGTATAAGAGGTCATGGCCATGAGTTCTGGGAGCTTTATTTTATAGTCTCTGGATCTTGGCCATTGATGAGATTAAATGGCACTAGGGGCAGTTTGTGGGTGTGACTGCCAAGCTACTGGAAAACTGGGGAGCTGGGTGAGGGAGGCCCAGTCCCAATCTGAGCAGGCTTGGAGATTTCAGCCCCGGGTCCTGCATACCTGGGTTCCTCTGTTGATTCCTTCATGGTGTGCAGAGAACATGGAGGCCAAGTCAAGTGTATCAGCCACCCAGAATCACAAGGGGGCGAGACCAGACTGGGGCCTACTTGACTGGCTTTGGGGCTGCTCTGTGTGACAATGTAGGAATGTGCACAGCCACCCTGCCTAAGAGCCGTGGGGTGGACCTGGGGGCGGGATGGCGTGAGTGAGTGAGTCCAGGGGGTTTGTTTTTCACATTTTGATATGTTGTCTGAGGCTGTGTTATGCTGTATCTTCCTTTCATCTTATTATCAATCTTAGGAAGTATCTTGTTCTGTGGGTCTTCAGTTGTGCGTGGGTCTCGGCCAGAGCTGCCGCGCGGGTCCGGAAAGCGTCCTGGAGTGTGGCGACGGCTGGGTAGTGGAAGTCGTGTCGAGAGTGGAAGTCTGCCAGTGGGGTATTTATCTGGGTAGGGTGGGTCTCCTGTGCACAATTCGATCCCTGGGTGGTTGATGGAAGCAGACAGGGCAGGGTAGGGTGGGGCTCCTGATTAGAATCCCTTTGTCACCTGTGGTGGTGGGAGCAAGCAGAGAAGCTCTGTCCCTGGGTCCGCCGAGCCTGGAGTCCAAGGTCTCAGAGAGTTCCGCTTATCTTGTTCTGTGGGTCTTCAGTTGTGCGTGGGTCTCGGCCGGAGCTGCCGCGCGGGTCCGGAAAGCGTCCTGGAGTGTGGCGACGGCTGGGTAGTGGAAGTCCGAATGCAACAGCTATGTGTACCTAGGTCGAGAGGTCAACATGACAAATGACCTGGCACCCGAGCTGCGCAGGAGGAAGAGAGCGGCTTGGAACGCCTTCAAGAACGTTGAAGAAATAGCTAAGAGGACGAAGAACCTCCGGCTCCGGGCACATCTCTTTGATTCCACTGTTCTTCCTGCATTAACATATGCCTCAGAGACCTGGGCCCTACGCAAACAAGATGAGAACGCCATTCAGGTCTCCCAAAGAAGAATAGAAAGAGCTATGCTTGGAATATCACGTTTCACTCAAATGAGAGAAAGAATCCGGAGTTCTGACATCCGTCGACGATCAAGGATCAGGGACGCTGTCTCATTTGCCAAGGTGTCGAAAATCAGATGGGCTGGTCACGTAATGAGATTTAAAGACGACCGTTGGACTAGAGCTGTTACTGATTGGATTCCACGGGATGTCAAGAGACCACGTGGCCGCCCACCTACCAGATAGTCAGACTTCTTCCTGAAGATCATGAACGATCGGTTTGAGGCCCTTCATGTTCCCGGAGCGAACAGATGCCATTGGGCTACACTAGCACGCGACAGGGACAAATGGAGACGTTACTGGCGCCCGCTCGAGCAAATCGACGACTAACGGGAAGTTAAGTGATTAAGTGAAGGAAGTATAGGTGAGGGAAAAAAGCAATTATACCCAGGGCCCAGTTGACCCTATCAGTGACAGAATACAATGGTTTTATTTGGGCCAGAGTGATAGCACATAGGGGAAGGCAATTGTCTTGCATGTGGCCAACCTGGGTTCTATCCCCAGCATTCCATGTGGTCCCAGAGTCCACCAGGAGTAATTCCTGAGCACAGAGCCCGAAGGAAGTCCTGAGCACTTCTGGGATATGTGTCCACAACACCCCCAGATTTTAAAAAAATACACCCCCACCCCCAAACAACCTATATTAGTGGCTCCCAAACTTCAAAGTGCAAAACTACAATGGCATATTAAAATGCATATCCCTGTGTCCTCCTTTTAGATATTCTGTTTTAGAAGTCACAGGGCCTGGGAATCTATTCTGAACATGTCCGCTGAACAGGTTCCTTGATCAGGTGGTTCCTATGGGTCAGTACTCAAGAGGGACTAATAATAGCACCCCCTATTGACAGTGGCCTCTAATTGCAGACCAAGAGGAAGGTGCTAGGAGGAATGAAAGATGCTCTAGGACCCTAGGATGGGGCAGGCTATCCTGACCCCCAAGGGTGGAACAACATTGCAGGTGTGTCCCACTGGCTTTTTTTTTTGTAGGAGTACTGCTATTTATTCAGCCACTGATTAGCTGACTGAATTGTGCATAAACTCCACCTTACTTTTTTTTTCTCATTGTTTATAATTTAATTCATTGAATCACTGTGAGAGCAGTTACAAAGCTTTCGGGTCTAAGTCTCAGTTGTACAGTGAAACACCCGTACCTTCACCAGTGCCCATTCTCCACCCCCAACAACCCCAGTATACCCCCATCCTACACCCTCCCCCTACCCGTGGGGCAGATGATTTCCACATTACTCTCTCTCTGCTTTGATCACATTCAATATTTCGACACCAGACCCACCATTATTATTTGAGATTTTACCCCAACACTCAGATCTGCTGAAAAGGCAACGGTAGACAATTTGTGTTCTATTGCTGGTTATGAATAGCATATGATGTCGTGTGGCTGCAGTAGTGGCCGTGTGATTTTGAAATTCTGAAATTTTAACACTTAAATCTGGAGGGATTTCTGCCAAACGCCACTGGGTTTCGAGATTTGCTCCTGAGTGTCTGGGATCATGGCCGTGAGCAGCTTGATCAGGAGCCAGAGAGGCCATTTGTGGGCCTCACTTGGGGTCTCGTTGGGATGGGGAGGACAGGACCGGCTCCACCCCCATCCTGTGAGGCCCAACAAGTTTCATCACTGCGGGCCCAGACCTGATTGTCCAGTGGCCTCTGGAGGATGACAGCCACCGAGCCACCAAGGGGCAGCAGGTGGAGGGACAACACCCTTTCCCCCCGGGGTGGCCCGGCAACAATAACCTACTGTGGGGTCCAGATGCATTTCTGCCAAAAGCCGCTGGGTTTTGAGATTTGTTTCTGAGTCTCTGGGATCATGGCTGTTAAGCAGTTTGATCAGGAGCCAGAGAGGCCATTTATGGGCAATGACTTGGGGTCTTATTGGGGTGGGGAGGACAGGCCTGGCTCCACCCCCATATTGTGAGGCCCAACAAGTTTCATCACTGCGTGCCCAAGTCTGACTGTCCAGTGGCCTCTGGAGGATGACAGCCACTGAGCCGCCAAGGGGCAGCAGGTGGAGGGACAACACCCTTTCCTTCCTAGGGTGGCCTGGCGACAGTAACATACTGTGGAATCCGAATGCATTTCTACCAAAAGTCACTGGGTTTCGAGATTTGTTTCTGAGTCTCTGGAATCATGGCCATTGAGCAGCTTGATCAGGAGCCAGAGAGGCCGTTCGTGGGTGATGACTTGGGGTCTCATTGGGGTGGGGAGGACAGGACCAGCTCCATCCCCATCCCATGAGACCTTGCGTGTCTCGTCACTGGGGGCCCATACCTGACTGTCCAGTGGCCTCTGAAGGATAGAGGCCACTGGGCCGCCGAGGGGAATAGGCCAAGGCACGAAACCTATTCCCACCTGGGTTGGCCCAGCACCTGTAACCTACTGCAGGGACCGGACGCATTTTTGCCAAAAGCCACTGGGTTTCAAGATTTGTTTCTGAGTCTCTGGGATCATGGCTGTTAAGCAGGTCAATCAGGAACCAGAGAGGCCATGCCTCCAATTATATAGCTGAGCTGGAGGTGGTTTGTGGGTTTGTTTCCCACATACCTAACTTTTGGCCGTTTACTTTCTTGGTAAACTTTGCCCCAAGTTTTTGGGGTCTGGCCAAAGGCACAGCAGCAATTTTGGGGTATCTGGAAATCTGAAGGTGCCATCAGGCTGCTGATGCACTCGCCTCACAGGTACAGATTGACCTGCTGGCGGCACCATACCCCACCACTGGCTTCTTGATGTGAGTTAGTTGTACTATGTCTCTTGACCTCATGCATTTACCTGAATTGATAATATAAGGTTATCGATTTCTTGCTTTGATTGAATAATAATAATAATAATAATGATGATGATGATGATGAAAGTGCAGATTTCCCTTTGCTTCCCAAACAGAAACCCAAATCCAAATCCCCCAAACATTTAGAGAATCTAGACATTATCTTTTATTTTTTTGAAAGTAGAAAAGTTTATTGAAAAGTAGAAAAGAAAAAAGTCCCCCAAAGAGGGAGGAATTAAGTATAGGGCTAAGCAGAGCTTGTCCTGATTGGTGTGTTGAGTACTGAGATGAGCTAATGGATCTCACTCCAGTTGTGCAAGGTTTGAAAAAATGAGGGAATCTTTCCAGTCTATTGGAAACCTTCATCCTTCTTGAAACGAGGGGCACAACACCCTGCCACAAATCCCAGAAACCAGCCTCTCACTTCTGCAGATGCTTTTCCTTTTGGAGCTTGCCTGCCTTTTAGTATCTGTAAGCACGTTGGTGGATGGGTCCCAATTGCTAATTTATCTCTAAGGTCAGAACAAGGCTGGTACACTGGCATAGCAATGCAGCCTCTTGGCAAATTGCTGGCCAGGGCCACAGGGAATGGTGTCCACAGCTGCCGTTCGCAACAAAGCGTGCCTGGTTCTGCATGATACATAAAGACCACTGGCCCTCAGTGGTCTGGGGTATCATGAAAAGCTCTGGGGAGAGCAAGAGTCTCCAGCAACAATCGAAGCCCTCACTTGTGTTACAGGAATATAAGGAACAGCTTGAGTTGGGAATGATGCAAAATCATTACATACAGTGAACTAAGGACTCCTGTAGTGGGAACCTAGTCCAGACCCCTGGACAGGGCAGCAAAGGAGCAAGAGGGGGCATGAGGGAAAGGCGAACTGATCATGGCCAATGGGAGAGCTTGGTGTTGAAGGGAAAGCAAAAAGCTGTCAAAATAATATAGATCACCATTTCCTCTCTGGTCAGTTGAACTTTTAGTTGAACCTTCTCTTGGATGAATTATTTCGTTTGATATCATTGGGCTAAAGGAATCCCTCACCTGACCCCTTTGGCTGGAGAGAACATAGTAAAGGCAGAGAAGGGAAGAGCTGGGTCAAGTTCCCATCAGGTCAGCTGACAACTTCATGAAGGAAATTTACTCTTCTCTGCAGAGAAAAAAAATCACAAGAGTTTTGCCACATGTTTGTGGGCCAGAAGTAGCTGCTAAACCCGGGAAAGAATGAGTTCCTGGGAAAGAATTCCTCCACATGAGTTCTTGGGCTAGTACCTTCCTAACCTTTTCCTGTTTATGGGGAACAAGAATTTTATTATTATTATTATTATTATTATTATTATTATTATTATTATTATTGGCTTTTTGGGTCAATCTGGCTATGCACAGGGGTTATTCCTGGCTCTGTACTCAGGAACTACCCCTGGCGGTGCTCAGGTGTGTAAACTCAAAAAACGACAGCAATGGCGGCAGTCTATCTCTCCCACCACCTGTGTTCGGTAGTTTCATGCCGGTTCCCACACCCCAGGGAGATCGTGTTGGCGATGGGCAGGTGAAGGAAGGAACGAGGGCCGGGCTGGTTGGTCTTAGTTGCAGTTTATTCCAATCCTCTCTCCATCCACTCCTGTCTCTCTCCTCTGCCCCTCCTCCTGCTTCTTCCTCCCCCATGCTACTTCATTCTCCTTCTCCATCCCCCTTCAGCCTCCTTCTCATTCTAGAATCTGGATACTGATCCCCCAGCCCACTCTTACAGTTTAGTTAAATCCCAAAGCATGAGGGTTTGGGTAACAATTACACATAGGTGTGGTCACAATTGATAGGGGTAAAGTTCTTTCCCTTGGGGAAATCAGCTTCTAGGACAGATACTCTCTCAGCAGGATGACCCACCCTAGAACAAAATCCCCTGGGTGTGTTTCTCCTCTTCTTGTCCAACAAACATATGAGCATTCATAATATAAATCATTTTGTATGGATACAGTAAGAAATACTTAAGCTTATAGAATTGCTCTCCTAGGGCCATCTCAATCTCAGACTACAGTGCTCAGGCCAAATAGTCTTTTCTATCCCTAGCAGGGTCCTAGTCTCGTCGTTGCTTTTGGATCATGACAGCATTTGTCGATGATCAAAGTCTTAACTTATAGTTAAGTATCGTGGCACTTTGGCCTGGCCCATTTCGATGCCAGGGTAGCCCACCACTTGCCCTGGGTCCATTCAGTCTCTCATCAGGACCCTGCTGGTGGGGTATGAGGAACCAAGGGCAACTGACGCTTAAGTCAAGAAAGCAGATGCCCGGGAGTGAATAATATTTAAAGCCAATTAAATCCTAAGTTACAAAGCATAATATTAACGGTCTTTCTGTATCTATACAAAAAAGGTCATTGCTTTAAAGTAAACTATTCAAAAGACATAAGGAGAGGAGAAAAGCAGTCTTAACTTACAATACAATTTCAGTGTCCTAGAAGGATCTAACCTTACAAATTAACAGAGTCTGATTAGGGGAAAAGCTGATTAACTGGTTGGTGAGGAGAGCAGAGAGAAGTGGTTACAGATAAACAAAGGAATGGGAGTGATTCAGGAGCACTGTGATGGGTGTAACCTGATAAACCTAAGCTCCTTGTGGCAAGGGAGAAAGCACAAAGCAATGTCATCCTACACTCGGGGGACCATATGGGATGCTGGGAATTGAACCTGGGTCTGTGCATAAAAGGCAAATGCCCTACCCGTTGTATTATTGCTCCAGCCCCAGAACAAGGTAACACTTAGGCTCATTAGAGGAGCTAATTCTGGATAAAATGCCAGAATTCATTCGGCCTGTGTGGCATTATTTTTCTACCCAAGGGAGCGTGGTGAAGCTGGTTTCCATGACCTCGGAGATGGCCTTCAAGACTAGGGGAAAGCCTTTCTCTGGAAGGCAGCACATGTCTGCCCTACGACTTGGAGGACATGGGTAACTGGGTACAGAAAAGCTCTTATTAGCCATGGTGAGATTCTTTCAGAAGAAAACCATCTTCCAAGGGAAGCATGAAGATGAGCGTTTGTGTGTAGAATGAGAAAGGAAGAAGAAGGAAGCTCTATATACTCTTGGGAAATTGGAGAGCCATTTGGTCAATGAATGGACTTGGCAAATTGAGCACTGTTGCAAAGAGTTCTAGGAGAAACTCGGGGGGGGGAAATATTGCCACCCAGTTTACAAAGGCTGATTCTCAAGTACCAGCCCAGAAATGACTGTGCTACAGCGTATTGGGTCTTAGTGTGGCTCATGGACAGGAGAGGCCAAGCCCATTCACTGCTCAGGCACTGAGGTAGCATCGAACATTCTAGCTTTCCTGCCAGTGTTTTATCTCCCTCCACCTGATGGATTTTCAGACTGGCTTTGGTTATGTTGCTAGATTCTTCTCCTGACCTCATGCTCTGAGCTCAGGTGAACCCCCCAGTGCTCAGGGACACTTGACACCTAAGTTGTGGCTGTTGGGTGGGGTCCTGCAGGACTGCTCATTTGCCCACTCTGGGCGCTGGAAAGGGCTGGGAGTTCTTGGGCTTTAAGGTATCATGCCTCCCTCCCTCTCTCTCTCCCTCCCTCCCTCCCTCCCTCCCTCCCTCCCTCCCTCCCTCCTTCCTTTCCTCCTTCCTTTCTCCCTTCCTCCCTTCCTCTTTCCTTCCCTCCTTCCTTTCCTTCCTTCCTCCCTCCCTCTCTCCCTCTTCCCTCCCTCCCTCCCTCCCTCCTTCCTTCCTTCCTTCCTTCCTTCCTTCCTTCCTTCCTTCCTTCCTCCTTTCCTCTCACCCTTCCTTCCTCCCATCCTCCCTCCCTCCCTTTCCTTTTTCTTTCCCTCTCTTGCTCCTTTTTCTTCTCTCAATAAAGATGGATACCATCTCTACCTCTATTTTGTTCCTCGATTTCTCAGGGTTCATAATTTCTCAGGGGGGAAACAAAGCCTCAGAAGAGCCCAGGGATCTTCCCAGAGCCACACTCTAAGCAGTGTTAGTAAGATGCCAAAGCTGTCTTTAGGGCTGTGTCTCTTTTTCTTATGTTCTGTGGCTGTGATTTCTCTTTTCAGTCCATTTGGTCACCTGAGCACCTCCAGGAGTGATTTCTGGGTGCAGAGTCAGTTATAACCCCTGGTATGCTCCCCCAATAAAATATAAACACAAAACAAACACCCCCTTCTCGAAGCACAGCAAAGAGAAACCACCAACTCGACCCAAAGACCAATCTCAGCCCGTGTTGCCAGTGACCTGAACCAGGAACTGAGTGAGCAGTGCAACTGCAAGGAGAGCATAAAATAATGAGAACCTACCTTGAGGCACTGAGTTCGGAGGCCCCTGCGGGCTCTGTGTTCTCAGATTTGCTTTGAGAGGGGAAAGATAACCTTGGAGAGACAATGACACATCTGAACAGTTCCAGACTTTGGTGCCTAAAGGCTATGCTCCTATTCCTCCCCCTCCTTCCTCCAGGCAGAGTGCTAGGATGAAAAAGGCATTAAAATAACAATGAAAGAACCACTTCTGCTTCTGACTGAGAGCCTCTAATGCAGGTTCAGTGGTCTGCCCACGTTTCTTGGGGTGGGTGGTGGCTTGAGACGGTGGCTCTGGCTTCTCTCCACTGTCCTCCCCGGAACCGTCACCGGGCCCTTTCCTTTTAGATGGTACTGAATTAGGAGGAGCTGTCCAGCCGGGGGTTCACTGACCAGTCTGTGGCGTTGCAGGTCTTTCCAGAGTTTGTGGAGCATTGATAATGGGCATGGGTGAGGCCGTGGTTTCGAACAGATAAAAGATGGAAAGCTTACCTGGTGCTCCCCCTCCAGTGGGGGGGTTTCCCATCCTGGGCACTAGCTCAGCAATCTGGGGTGACACCATAACAACACCCCAGGCCCTGTGTTCTCCCTGGGGCCTGAATCTTCTCGGAATCCCTCAGTGTACACAGCTCAGACACACATTTCAAATCCATATGTGGTTTTCTTGGAGGAGGGATAAAGCTGAATGCCATCTTCCTTTTTGCTGGCTGGGGGGAGCCATCAGATTGGACCTGCCACCCCCAAACCACCGTCCCTTACCTATGGGCTTAGCCAGGAGGTGGGGCTTGGCATGCAGAAACCCCAGCAAGTCTTGATCCAACATCTGTGGAGAATGCAGGGTAAACTTGAGCGCTCCTTGCCATGCACGATGCTTTTTCCTGCTGAGTGCCCCCATGCCTCTGAGAGGGAACGGCCATTCTTTTCAGGACACCCGGAGTCGCAGGCTGCTATTCCAGGCTGGGCCACCTAGATTTAGTGTCCCATCAGCATCTCCCAAGATTTACCCGCTTCCCAGTTTTAGGTCTTTATTATAAAGCATGAGAGGGTGATTTAGCTCGCTGTTAATTGCAAGCTGTTTAATTCCAGGGCTCGCAGCTGTAAAAGCAAGTGCCAACATGGGCCGCAATTAAGGCCTCCTGTCAGAAGGCGATGGCGGTGTCTGGGGTGGCAGGGAGAGAGGACGGAGGACACCTCAGGGCCACTTGGCTGGTTTTCCTGAGGGGGGAGACGACTTCATCCCCCCAACCCTGTTGGTAGAGCATTTGTGTATAACTCTCAGGACATTAGAACCAGGCCTGCCACTATCTCCTGGGTTGTCCCAGCTGACTGGCACAGGTTGGCACTGCCAGGCACCTATTGTCATGGAATGGCACAAGTTAGCACATTTGGCAAGGCTAAAATTGTCTCCAGAAAGGTTGGCATGGACGGTATTACCTGGCATAGTCCACAAGACTGGCAAAGGCTGACAAACTGGCATAGGTTGGCATTAAATGGTACTTTCCTGGCAAGGCTGGCATTGACTGGCATGAACTGGGACCACCTGGACCAGAATCACCTGGCACATAATGGTATATACTGGCAAGAGGGGAACAGTTTGGCAGGACTGGCCCCACCTTGCACACACTGGCACCAACCTGAACAGGTTGGCACAGATAGCATGGCCTGATGGGAAAGGCACCACTTGGCACAGGTTGGCATGGACTGGAACCTCCTACTAGAGTTTGGTACTGCCTGGCATAAACTGGCACAAACTGGCACAGGTTGACATGAAATAGCACAAGTTGGCACTAACTGCCATGTTCGCTTCCTAGGAACCCATCCCTATAGCCTTCAAGCTCAGCTTTAGGGTTCCATCTCCCCCTCTCTCAGCTAATGGGTGATGTTGGGGTGTGGGAGTCTTGGTTAGTCCATCTGTCCAAGGCAATCCAGTTCCCCATGTGAGAGCCAGTTGGGGACCCTATAAACCAGGAACTTTGAATGTGGCCTGGCTTCTTCGTACTTTTTTGTTTGGGGGCCACACCTGGTGTCAAGGCTGACTCCTGACCCTGTGCTCAGGGATCACTCCTATGGTGCCAGAAATCAAACCCAGGTGGCTGCGTGCAAGACAAGCATCCTCCCTGCTATACATCTTTCCAGCCCTTCTTCCTGCTTTTTTAGCATCTGGAATGAATGAAGTGGAGGAAGAAAGAGCTGAGTGTTTAACTCCATCAGCCAGTGGCCACTTCATTTTCCCTTGTAAACACATGCAGATTCTATCATTTCTGTTCTCCAGAAATCTGGTGATATGATGGGTGACATGCATATTTTGGAGACAGATCATTGCATGATAGGGCCGTAGGTCATGGACGAACGTCTCTCTCTCTCTCTCTCTCTCTCTCTCTCTCTCTCTCTCTCTCTCTCTCCCTGCTTAGTGGATGTTGCTGGTTTCTCTCCTGACACGAGTGTCTAGAGTGATGTCCTTGTTTGAAAATCATGTCCTTCATATCAGACTCTGTTCTGCGTTGATGCTTCCCTCTAAGCCTCTGTCTCTTGGGCCCTTCTCTCCCTCAGTTTCAGGAAAATTAAGTCATGGAGGAGTTGAGTTGACGTGGACTCATGTGGCTGACCCAGGTTTGATCTCTGGCACCCCACAGAGTCCTCCACGCAGGAGTGATCCCTGAGCAGAGTTGGGAGTGGCCTTCCCACTCCCTTCAAAGGAAAATGGACCCATTTGATCACAGAAATCTCCTTTTCCACTGATACCTGATTTATTTCATAGGAGCATAGCTAAATATTGACAGTGTTAAAGCTGTGGAGGGGAAGGAAGAAGTAGCTTGTTTTTCTTCTACCTCCAGTGATAATTGTCCATGCTGATGCGTGATTTATTTCCCTTATTAAACGTTTGGAGGGCAGGAAGGCATATGGTGAAACAGAGCAGGGAGAATCCAAGTTCTGGGTCTGTCCTAATTTGAGTGACATGAAGCCACCATAAACACACCTTGACAATTTCCCTGATAAACAATTCACTCACATTTAGGAAACTTCTCTTTTAAGTTTGCCAAAAAGTAGACCACTTGTTTGAGTAGTGAAGCCATCTGATTTTCAGGGAGTAAAGTCCCCTCCCCTTTTCCCCATACCATGCTTGCTTTGGAATGTGAACTGGCACATCGAGAGTGGGGAGGGGAGAGGAGAACTGTATCTCCCCTTAGTTCTTGTGGTTTCTCTTAGCTCCCCACCCCTTAAGGACACCCCCTCCCTTCAGTTACCTGCCGTTGACATTCTTCCACCTGATTTCTGGTTGAACGGGTCTTTCCCCAAAGGTAAGATGCAAACAAGCTGGAAAATGAATACTTCTTTTCCTATGTTCTGCTATTCCAGGAGGCGGTTGAGGGTATCTTCATCTTATTGAAATGTTTTGTTTGTTTGTTTGTTTTCCGTGTAAATATTGGTTCTCTACCCGTTTGGTCCTTTCTTGGCAATGCCCTATCATAAAGAAAGCCAAAACCTAGTGATGCTGCCAGGTATTGGATGTTTGCTTCCCAGAGACCTTCACTGCTCTGCCTTTTTAATTTTTTTAATTTTTAAACGAATCACTGTGAGGTACAATTAGACTTACAAACTTTCGTATTTATGTTTCAGTTATACAATGATTGAGTACCAATCCCTTCACCAGTGCCCATTCTCCACCACCGATGATCCCAGTATCCCGCCCCCGCTCCCATCTTCCCTATTTCCCCTTACCCCCCACCCAACCCCCGCCTCTTCCCTTGTACTCTCTCTATCCTTTTGGGTGTTATGGTTTGCTATAAAGGTAGTAAGTGCCCATCATGTTCAGTATAAAGTAACATAATGTTACTTTCAGTATAAAGTAACATAAAGTAACGGAGACTAACACCCAGGGATAGTAGAGATAAGGACAAGGAAGATTGCTCCACGGCTTGGAAGCCTGCCTCACATGCTGGGGGGAAAAGGCAGCTGAGATAGAGAAGGGACCACCAAGCAAAGGGCACTGCTTTGCCTTTGATTCTCTCTCTATCAGTACTTGAGCTGCTGTTGAGAATATTCCTCCTATCCCCACCCGCATTTTCCCTTGGTGCACCCACCCCAAGCCCTGTAATTACAGTTAAGTGCCTTGCAGCTACAATGCCTGAAAGGTCCTACACAGCTAGGTTTTCTTTTGGCAGCTGACTCTTCTGTCTTCTTCCTCCTTATTGACAATTGGGGGAGGGGGGTGCGAAATACTGTCATATCTTTGGTGGTGATGACAACGTCCATTGGTGGCTCTATCATGGGGTTTTTAAATCATTCTTCAGTGATAAACACTGAAAAATGTTGCTTTGTGCATGTCATGCCTTTCCTCTTTCTGCTTTACTGAATGTAGAGGCATTCCCCAGAGAAATTTGGGGCGTCACAGGGCACTCATATTTTTGTAGCTCTTGAAGCAGCATATAAAACACATTCTACAGTTAAGTACAGTTTTACCCTGACGGGGTCAGTGACCTCCATCTATTTGTAATCTTTAATAGATATTAAAGTGCCTATTATTGTTTTTAGAGGGAAATGAGTCATGTTTCATTTTTTAATGTCATGGATGATTGAGGGAAAAGTTCACCTACTGGGCAATTATCCTCTTAATGGGCTAATCCCTGGAAAGACAAGTAAAGTGATGGACTTCATGGTAAAGTATCAAATCATAAAATAATAAGCTTGGGTGGGGGATTTTTCTACATTCAAGCTTTTTTCACTTTCCCCATACTGCAGAAATTAGTAAGGCATCAGTAAGAATCCAACCCCAGGACAGAAATGAACTGAACCCTAAAGTTCAACGAACAGTACTCCTGCAAGATTCCTTAGTGGCTGAAGCATATTTGTCTCTCTCTGTGTTAGGTAGAACTGATTCTGATCTTCCCAGGTGTGTATATTTCTGTCCTTGAAAATTCCTATTGTTTGGTCATGTTCTTCTGATGAACTTAATTTCTTTGGATTTTTAAAAATTTTCTGAGGGATGGGCTGGAGCAATAGCACAGCAGGTAGGGCGTTTGCCTTGCACACAGCCAACATGGCCGACACAGGTTTGATTCCCAGCATCCCATATGGTCCCCCAAGCACCGCCAGGAGCAATTCCTGAGTGTATGAGCCAGGAGTAACCCCTGAGCATCGCCGGGTGTGACCCAAAAAGCAAAAAAAAAAAAAAATTAAAAAAATATTTCTGAGGGTATTGTTATTTATGGGCTGGAGCAATAGCACAGTGGTAGGGCGTTTGCCTTGCACACCGATGACCCCACTGACCCAGGTTCAATTCCTCTGTCCCTCTCGGAGAGCCCGGAAAGTTACTGAGAGTATCTTGCCTGCATGGTAAAGCCTGGCAAGCTACCCGTGATATATTCAATATGCCAAACACAGTAACAAGTCTCACAATGGAGACATTACTGGGACCGCTCTAGCAAATAGATGAAAAATGGGAAGACAGTGACAGTGACAGATTGCTATTTATGATAGAATTTTAGGCATACAATATGACAACACCAAACCCATCACCGGTGTGTCATACCCCTCCACTAATGTCTCAAGGTCCCTTTCCTTCATCCCACTCCCTCCCCTGGGCAAGTTGAGCTCTGTGGGTCAACTCTCAGGCTCTGTGGTCATTGGCCAATGGTTATTCCCTTAAAAAGTTCCTTTACAGATCACATATGAGAAAGATCATTCTGTATTCATCCCTCTCCCTCTGACTTGATTCACTCAGCATGATATTCTCCAGTTCCATCCGTATTTCAGCAAATTGCATGATTTCATCTTTTTTATTTTTTATACCTGAGTAGTATTTGGTTGTGTATTTATACCTCCATTTCTTTATCCATTTATCTGTTCTTAAGCATTGGGCTGCTTCCAGATATTGGCTATTGTGATTAGAACTGCAGTGAACACAGGGGTGCAAATATCTTTTCCTATAGAGTCTTCTAGGGCCCTGGAAGGGTAGATGCCAAGAAGTAAAACTTATGGGTCATGTGGAAGCTCAATTCTGAATTTTTTGAGAAGTCTCTGTGTTTTTTTTTTAATTGAGGCTAAGCCAGACACCATGGAGTTTTCATTTCATTCATCCTTGGGGAGAACATATCTAGATGCATGTATTTATTATTCTCTTTCTTGTGCTTGGAAAAGGACACCTGGGTTGCTGAATCCTGGTTTGTTGAATTCTGAGTTTACTGGACACATTCTCAAAATACGTGGGATGTGGGGAGGGAAAGAAGAAGCTGGAGTGGGATATAGGCAGGGTGGGCAGAAGAGAGGGGGCAGCTAACAATAGTCATTGGCAGTGCCAGACCCTGCTGGAATGTGGGTCCACCTTACAAAACCCGTCCAATTTTAAAATTAAACTACCCCAGGGGACAGTCCAAACACACAGGCTGTAGGCTTCAGCGCCTTCTGTTGAACTATTCTTTGCTTCTTTGTTATGAATGTGTGTACTGTTACCATATGCTCTCCCCCCTTGGAGATGGGCTTCGTGCCATGTGTGTAACGCTTGGAGACTATTAATTACTCCATATGAAATAACTTATTATTGCTGTGATCCTCTTCTCGGATGATGCCTGTTCTTCCAGAGAACCCAGGTTTGGTTTTGTTAGTCCTAAAACAAGCTCACTCTCTTTCAGATACCTGGGTACAGTGGCAGAACATACCAGTGAGCTTTCGTGCTAACTCAGCTCTCTGGGGTCTGCGTCATTTGGGGAAGACATTTGTCACCGGTGACAATTCTGGAAGACTTGAACCTGCTATGGGGTTTCTGCACTGCTTGAGGACGTTCAATAGCCAATTTGGTTTTTTTTTTTTTTAAACATTGAGTTCTAATGAGGTCATAAGAATGAGCTGTCTATTTTCCTGCCTCAGAGGAAGGCAGCCAGCCAGTGACTTTGTTCAATCATTTATTCAATCACTCATTAGTTCACACACACACACACACACACACACACACACACACACACACATTTAACTCATGTTTATTGAAGCATACGGTTGAGCAAGATACCTACTAAGAACTCAGGATTCTTAGTGTTCGGGATTCAGGATGGCTTGAGAAGGAAGGTGGCATGCTTTCCCCATAGCTCGCTTTCTCCATGCAGAAAAAAGCAAACTTTCCCCAACAAGCTCATTCAGGCTGTCCAATTCCCTACCTCAAGCTATATAATAATCCAACTCAGCTCACTCTCCGGTTCTCAAAACTGATAAGATCTTGGAGCAGGAACAGGAGTTAGGTAAAGATAAGTGCCTTCATGATCTGAGCTGGAGTGATTGTATTGCAGTTAGGGGGCTGGTCTTTCACAAAGTCAACCTGGGGTTGATTCCTAGTACTGTCCAGAATGTAGAGCCAGGGGTCAGCCCTGAGCAACACCAGATTGCAAACCAAAAGCCCCCAAACACACACATACACACACACAGCCCCAAGATCTGAGTTGGGAGAACATAGAGGTCTCATTTGAAAAAGGGTGAGGGGAAGGACAAAATCACAATTACTGGAGGCTTTACCCTGCTGTGAGAATATGGGAAATGTTGAATATAAAGCCTATGATACCCTTACTGGCATTTTCTGGGGGTTCTTGATGACCATATTGATTGAATCATGGGAGAAGGAGGTTGGAGGATTCTTGGGGCTATCATAGTGATCATATGGCCCCAGATCACACTGTGGAGGTGGAGAGAGAGGGCAGAGAGCCCAGGTCTATTCTGCAAGTGGAGGTGACTGTACTTGCTGGATGATTGGATGTGGAGGTGAGGCAAAGGGAAGAATTATGGCTGACTTCTGAGTCCTGGCTTAAGGAAATAAAGGTTGGCATTTCTTGAGCTAGGGAAGTAAAAAATGGGGATATGCTGGGTGGTGGGACAACTTGACCCTTTGTGTCTGGAAATAAGTTGTAGGACCACCTTGCTAAGCAATTTCCTTCAGATAAGTAAGAGGAAATAGGTTTGTTTGCTTTTATGTGTGTTCCTTAAATGTCTTTTGCAAAACTCCTCTGACTGGGAGTGTTAGACTCACAAAGATTTTCCTTTTCTTTCGAGAGATCTAATTCTATTCAGACATGGAAGAAAGCTATGACAGTTAAAGATGGGCAGATGCACTTTTGTAGCTCCTGGAATCACATCTTAAAAAATTTTTTGAGGTAATTATGCTGATTTATGAGACCTGGAGGTGCTCAGGGCTTATTTCTGTCTTTCCACTTAGGAATCACTCCTGGCAGGGCTCTGAGGACAATATGTGGGGCCAGGCATCAAACTCAGGTCTGCCATGTGCAAGGCAAGTGTCTTACCTGCTATATATTATTTCTTGATCCCCAAGAATATATATGCTCTAGACGTAGAGTTTTGCACTTGTTCAGATGTATGTCACCACATCATATCTACCAGCCAAGCACCAAAAATCTTCCTCTTCTACAACCCATGTTTTTTTCATTTAAAAAAGTAACACTATCTTTTTATTTTTTTCTTCTTTTTTCTTTTTCTTTTTAAAATTGAATCACAGTGCGATACACAGTTACAAAGCTCATGATTGTTTATGATTGGGTTTCAGTGAGTAATGTTCCAGCACCAGTCCCTTCACCAGTATACATTTCCCACCTCCAATATTCTCAGTTCCCTCCTGCCACCCTCCCACCCCCATAGACTGCCTCTATGGCAGGCATGTTTCTTCTCTCTGTCAGTCTGTCTGCTTCTCTCTCTCAGCATTACGGTTTGCAATACAGATACTGAAAGATTATCATATATATCCCTTTACCTACTTTCAACACTCAGTTCTTGTTCAGAGTGATCATTTACAACTATTATTGTCACACTGATCCCTTCTTTATCCTAACTGCCCTTCACCCTCAATACTCTCGGGGCAAGCTTCCAAACATTGAACAGTCCTCCTGGCCCCTGGCCAACAACCCATTAGAATACCCCCACTCCATTTTATCCCCTTCTCTCTTCCCACTCTGTAATTGCAGTTCTGTGACGATGCCTTTGTTTGAGTCTGACTTTCTTCTCTTGCTTTGCTTCTTTGTATCTCAGCCATGTGTGGCCCATCTCTTATCTCTATTTTCCCTTCTGACACATTTCTCTTAGCATGACCCTCTCCATATTGTAGCAAAAAGGCAAGCCTTCGCCTTTCCTGTGGCCGAGTATTCCACTGGACATAGAAACCTCATCTTCCATTATCCAATTCATCTGTCCTGAGGGCACTTGCGGTGACCCCAGATCTTGGCTGTAGTAAACAGTGCTGCAGTGAACAAAGGGGTGCACAGATTTTGTCATATTAGTGTTTTTGTGCTCTCAGAATAGATACCTTTGGATTGCTGGCTTGAGAGTTCTATCTTTTATTTTTTTAAAAAAATGGCTTTATTATTTTCTATAGTGGCTGAACCAGTTTATATTCCCCTCAACAGTGGGTGTGGGTTCCTTTATCCCTACACCCCAAGCATTATTTCTGGTCTTTTAAATATAGGTCATTCTCATAAGGGTGAGGTGGTTTCTTATTGTCATTTTGATTTTGTTTTTTCTTCATAATGATAATGAGTCTTTGAAAATGTATTTGTGGGCTATCTGTAAGTCTTTCTTGGTGAAGTGTCTCTTTAGCTAGCATTTTGAATGGGTTTATTTTTCTGTTGAATTTTATGAGTTTTTCTTGAGTATTAACTCTTTACTGGATGTGTGATATTGTACAAATATTTTCTTTAATTTTTAATTTTAAATTTTGGGGGGCCATCCCCACTATGCTCAGGGCTTACTCCTGTTTCCTTGCTCACGGATCACTATTGGCAGTGGTTGGGGTCCATATGCATTTTCCGAAGTCAAAGCAAGTACTTTACCAACTGTATTATCGCTCTGCCTCAACTTCCATTTGTTTTAATGATAGTTTTGTTGTGCAGAAATTTTTAGTTTGAGATATATATCACTAAAACACTAATGTACATTTCACTAAAACCAACATCCAGAGTGTTTTGCCTAGGTTTTCATAAATGTATTTTATGGTTCCGTGCCTAACATTAGAAGTTTTATCCATTCACATTCACTTTTACGCCTTGTGGAGGAAAGCGATCCAGTTTATTCTTTCACTTTGGCTACCCAATTCTCTCAACACCATTTTTGAAAGAGATTTGGGATCTTCTATTCAGTTATTATAATGATAAGTACCACAGTGAACATTCACACAGCACTCACTCTAAGCCAACCACTATTTGAAAAGCTTTACATATGTGCCTCATTCAGTCTACACAATAACCATAAAAAATAATGCTGTTGATCTTGGGTTTCATCCCTGGCAGCTCATAGGGTCCCTTGAGCACCTGAAAGGAATGATTCCTGAGTGCAGAGTCAGAAGTAATCCCTGAGCCCCCAAACCAAATGAAAAATAACCACATCAAGTAGGTTTTCTCATACTATTTTTACAAATAGGGAAAGTGAGCAAATAGGGAGTAAAATGCTTATTTAAAGTTAAAGAGCAAATGGAAAAGTTAAGTAGTTCTGGTAGCCTTCTTTTGGAATTGGTGCTTTCAATAGATTTGTTAAACAGCAGAGAGTAAAATATTGCAAGAATTTAGACTACATTCTTGTGTTGAATGCTTGGACTTCATAAAATCACACAGAGCAGGTTAGTCTCCACTTTCTTGGAATCTAATATTGATGGATACTGTTTTGCTCAAATTAGGAAGGTATTTTCACATTTACCATGTATCTAGGTGACTATGGTGGGTGTATATGCATATATATACAGAGACACACATGATCACTCAAAAACATTATAAATCCAGGGAATGTACATATTGTGCATGAGCCTGGAGGTGATCTTTTGCCTGGAAACAGCTTTGAAAAACTAGGAGATACCACACACTGGCAAGGAACTGGCGATGCAGATTGAGTTCTGCAAATCTAGAATCACTCTTATCTTTCTTTTTAGTATATGCTACTCCTCCTCCCTCTGTTTCCAAAGGTTGTTGCCTTTCTCGTAATTTTTTATGAGAAGTTTGGAGAAGGAATGACTGTAGACAGGCATTCGTCTAAAAAACGAGTCCTGGATGCTCCAAAATTAACCTTGGAGATTGTAGGGCCACTTAGAATCATCCTCCCCCTAGAGACCTGTCTATCTGCCACTATCTCTAGGTGGCGCTGCTTCCCCTTTCACGCTGACCAAGCCATTCCCTGCTTCCTTTGTCATTAATACCTTATCACACCTTGGTGGTAAGGTTGAGTTTGTTGGTGAGTCTTCACTCAGGGGTAAGGGAATAACTAAAAACATCTGCCACTTGGCACTGTTCATTCTGGCTCTTGTTCAGTTACCATAACTGGGCTGGTTGGGTCTAGGAGTCATGAAATTGGAGAAAGGGAGGTGGTAGAGTCTATCCGCCCTGGGAAAGGAGAGAAGATACGTTAGGGTAAATGGATCTGGAGGATTCGTTTATGTTCAGAGTGAGGGATATGTCCGGAACTAAAAGGCAGAAAAACCACACTGTCACTGTCCTCCCATTGTTCATCAATTTGCTCGAGCGGGCCCAGTAATGTCTCCATTGTGAGACTTCTTGTTACTGTGTTTGGCATATTGAATACTCTCGGTAGCTTGCCAGGCTCTCCAGGAGGGGAAGAGGAATCGAACCTGGCTCAGCCAGGCTGGCTGTGCGCAAGGCAAATGCCCTACCGCTGAGTTTGCTATTTCAACCCTCATCACAGAGTCAAGGGCAGTGCAAGGCCAGGTGAGGCATAATTGCAAGTTATTTGCAAGAAAACAAGACACAGGCAGGAAGAATATAAGGAAAGATCTTGGGGACAGAGAAGAAAGCTGTGACTTGGGGTGAATCTGGTCGAAAAGAATAAATGGACATGAAGGACTATGGTAGGGCTAAGAGTTACCTCCATTCAATGTCATTTCATTGTAATATTGATAAGAAAAGAAAACTCGTTTCTTGGCCAGGCCAGTCACTGTCTGTATGGAGTTCATGTTCCCCCCATACTTTCATGGATTTTTCCCTGGTGCTATGATTCCCTCCCACATCCTAAAGATGTCACTTAATTCACTGTTGTTTCTAAATTGTCCCAGTCTGTGTGTGTTTTGTGTTGTGTTGTGTCCTTACTATAGAAGGGTGGAGTGCTCAGGTTTGGATCTCTCTTTGGATCTTAAACTCCAACCGATTGGAATATGGATGAAGGATTAAGTATGGTGGTGGAATTCTAGACGTTTGGGGTCTTTATCAGCTCTGTGATGTTTTTGTATGCCAAAGGAACTTACTCTTGTTTATATCAATTAGCTTGTCCTTGAATTGGCTTTGCAATACATCTTTTTGATTTATGTTGCAGTTTCCAAGAATCTATGTTGAGAACTTATTGTAAGCAGAATTTATAATTTACTTATTTATTATATCATCTGGTGGTGGTGGGTTCGATTCCTCCTCCCCTCTCAGAGAACCTAGCAAGCTACCAAGAGTATCTCGCCCGCATGGCAAAGCCTGGCAAGCTCCCCGTGATGTATTCGATATGCCAAAAACAGTAACAAGAAGTCTCACAATGAAGACGTTACTGGGCCTGCTCGAGCAAATCGATGAACAATGGGCGGACGGGGACAGGCACAGGGTGGTGGTGGAGGACACACCCAGCTGTGCTCAGGACTTGCTCCTGGCTCTGTGCTCAGGGATTCCTTCGGGTGCTATGCGGTACCATATGCAGTGTTTTGGATTGAAATGGGGTCAGTCTTGTGCAGCATAAAAACCTTAACCTCTGCTTTTTTCCTGGGAACATAACTAGACCAAATTTCAAAGTCATCCTTTGTCGTTAGATGTGACCCACTAGTACTGTGTCGTAGTCAATGGAATGTGACTAGAGAGATGGGTACCACTCAGGCATGGTCCAGAAGGCCTCTTGAGCATCCCTTCCCTGCTATCAGCCTCTGCATAGCAATCGGAGACAATATATTAAAGATGGTGGTGCTCCCAAGCGTCTGGAGCCCATAATGCTGACTCAGCACTTGGAGACTAGTGCATGAAGCCCAGGAATGCCTTCTATTTGTGACCAAGACTTTTGGTTTGTTTGTGACAGCTAGTTAGCATTTCTTTTGCAAAATATTTTAATTTCTATCTTATAGAGAAGAGGCTTTCCACTCCAATAAATATCCTGGGAGTCTTTAAAAAAATGGGTTGAAGTTTGGGCTTTGCCTCAGACAATTAAGTCTGAATCACTGGGAGGGATTCAGGGCCTTGCAGCAGGGTATTTAAACAGAGCACAACATGTAATTCTCTCGTGTTTCTGGCATGGAGAATGACTTATCGATTGGGGGTTCAGTTATTCTTAGGGACTCCTTTTCTTGTCTTCCTAAAGTACCGAGCTGTAGATTTTTCTAGATGTTGTTTCATTTGTTACATATAGATACTATGCAGGATAAACAGTCTCTAGTTATCAGTCAGGATTCTGTTGTGTAGTAAGGAAAAAATTGGGTATGCAGACTCTCAGCCCATCTGCCTTTATAGAACATCATTTCCAAGGCACTTTTTTCTTTCTTTGTTGTAGTGGAGGGGTGATTAGTGACACCCAGGTTGTTCAAGAGTGCTCAGCAATCACTCTTGATGTTGCTTGAGTACTCTGTGTGTTGCCTGGGATTGCACTGGAAGGGGCTGTGTGCAAGGCAAGTACAAGTGCTTATTTCTTTATGGGTGACTCCAGCAAGCACAATCTTCTTTTTTTTTCTTTTTGAGTCACAGCTGGCAATTCTCAGGGCTTACTCCTGGCTCTGCATGCAGGAGTTACTCCTGGAAGTTCTTGGAGGACCATATGGGATGCTGGGAATCGAACCTGGGTCGGTTGCATGCAAGGCAAATGCCCTACCCGTTGTACTATCGCTCTGGTCCAGCAAGCACAGTCTTAAGAGTTTCCACCATAACCCTGTCTTTGCACATCAGGAGACAAAGAAGCCACTTGAGATGATGATGAACTCTGTGTCTTTCTTGTGGGAGTGGAGGCAGCCTTGCAAGCAGGCACAAACTATCACTAGTGAATGAACAGCGGTATGCACCTGTCACCAGAGAGGGCAGAAGCAACAACACAGACTGGTCCCTCCAGGGGTTGAAGTAGGTGAATGTAGGTTGAAGTAGGGAAATGAGGAAGCACCTTCCCCCAGGCAAGCAGGTAGCTTCTGATCACTAAGGTTTGGAGAGCAAGAACGTTAGTGAGAGAGGGATGTGCTCCATAACCTCCCTGGAAGTATAAGTTATACATATCATCAAATAGCAAATATCCCAGTCACAGTGACCCAGCATTCATCCAAAAGTGCTGATTCTCAAAGTGTGGGCCTTGGAAGTCTCTCCCTTCAGAAATCTTCAAGTCTTAAAGCAATTTCATACTAAAATTACACATTTGCATCCAGGGCACACTAGCAACAGTGGGTAAAACTGCTGATGTCTTACCAAGGAGGAAGGTGGTGGCACCGGATTATGCATAGTCTCTTCACTACAACATGCTTACAGTAAAATAGAATGGAAAAAGGGGCAGTTTTACTTAGATTTTTTTGTTTAAGATCTCCACCTTTGCACCCATAGATTTTTTTTAAAAAAGTATAAATATAAAGTTTATTTGGTCTAGAAAAACAAGTTCACATGATTTCAGAGAACAAATAAAACACTTCATTGTGCAGGTATAACCCCCTATTCCAGTACCACACACAAACTTTAATTCTCTCTGGTTGGGCCATTAAGCACAGAATAGCTTTTGATGGTTCTATATGCCATAACAAAAAGTATGTATAGAGCATTTCTACTGCCTCAAGAAGTGTGATGTCTGCCCAGAGGAAAATCATCTGTATGTAGGTCTCAGTTAAAAGGTGAACTAGTTACATTTCCCCATGTTCTACTATTTCTATTTGAGAGAGTGACTGGGAAATGACAGTCATTCAGACTTAGGATTCTTGTTCAGACTTCAAACCTTTGTTGGAAAATAAAAGCAGTCTACTAGATCAATAAAAACATCTGAAGGAATTTGTTGGCCTTTTAAGCATTTCAGCTTTTGAGGAAAAAATGAGATCTTTTTTTTAGGCAGGGGGTGGGGGGCATGAAACCTGTCTACCTGTATGTTTAATAGCTTCCTAGTACTTAAAGATTTTCTGACAAGATTGCTGGTATTATTAACAAATCTAATTTTAAAAAGTTCCATAAAGTAACATGTCAGCATTTGTAAGAACTGAAATAAGTAGATGAAACAATACTTCCAAATGACCAATGCATTGCTATCGAAAAATCATGTAAAAGATACCTTTAAAGTATTAGATGGACCTATGGATCTTACTTGATGCAGAAAACTTCATTGATATGGTTTCTGTGTTTCCCTTGATTTTAACAAACACCAGTGTACAGAGTTTGTTGCAGTGTCATGGATAATGGCCGCCATTTTTTTTTTTCTAGACAGGCTATTGGCAGTTCCCTCCCTTGTCCAACTGAGAATCTGCTTGAGGTTGGATCCTCTTCACACACTTCAGCCTAAGCAACATACCACAAAGAGCCTCAACACAGATGCAGATGTCAGGACTCAGATATCTTCAATCTAGCCAATAAAGAGATCTTAAAAATCACATAACTTTGTTCTCCCAAGACATTATTTATTTATTATTAATTTTTATTAGTGAAACACCATGAGGTACAGTTATAGACTTACAAATTTTTGTGCTTGGGTTTTGATTATACAATGATCAAGTACCCATCCCTCCACCAGTGCCCATTTTCCACCACCATGGATCCCAGTATTCCTCCCACCCCCATCCTCCCCATCCCACCTGCCTCTGTGGCAGGGCATTCCCTTTTGTTCTCTCTCTCTTTTTGGGTGTTGTGGTCTACAAAAGAGGCATTGAGTGGCAATCCTGTTCGGTCCATAGTCTACTTTCAACATGCATCTTCCATCCTGGGAGGATCCTCCAAACACCCTTTATTTGGTGCTCCCTTCTCTATCTGAGCTGCCCTTTCCCCTAGAATGCCCGGCTGGCCTCTAAGCCATGGAGTAATCCTCTTGGTACTGATCTTGGCTATTCTTGGGTATTAATCTCCTATTTTATTACTTTCTTTCCTCCAGATAATGCAATCTTTTTATGTCTATCCCTCTCTTTCTGACTCGTTTCGCGTAGCATGATATTTTCCATGTGGTACCACTTGTATGTAGATCCAAGACATTATTTTTAAGAAATAGTTAATTTCGAAAAAATATGGTTAACAGATAATGGGCTTTCTATGACAAAAGACATTTTCCAACTTGAATTCTCAGGATCTTAAATGATGATGAATGTATTCTTAAATTTCCATAGGATTTTTTAAAAATCATGAGTCTACTGGGGTTTTTGGAACAGAAGGGGATGAAAAGTGCTTCTCTCTCCCATTATGTCATCTCTCTGGGAAGGAAGAGAAGACAGAAAGATGGATGAAAGGGTTTGGGACAGTAAATTCACAGTTCCTAACCAGTGTTTCTGGTATTTTGTTTGTTTGTTTTATTTTGGGTATGCACCTGGCTGTTTTCTGGGCTTACTCCTGCTCTGAGCTCAGGGATTGCTCCTGGAAGGCTCAGAGAACCATGCAGGCTGCCGGGGATCCAACCTGGGTTGACTACATGCAAGGCAAGTGCCCTTCCTGCTTTTCTATCACTCAGGCCCGCTGATTTCTTTAAGTTTTGGACACAAAACTAAGAAGCTGAAAAAGGGGAAAACATTTAAATTGTATGTTACTGTTGCTGGTGCCTCATAAAGTGGGGAGCATGGGAGGTATACACGATAAAAGAGTGCTCCCACCTTTCTTCTCAGCCCACCTCAGCCACCAGCTCCCAGAGAAAGGCCCAGCCTAGATCAGCCCACTCCCAGCCTCAGCACAGGCATTGTGGGCCCACTGTCTTTCCCTCTCAGAAAAAAATTTCAGGAGGAGGTAAAATGGTGAAGTAATAAAGTTTTATTGAAACTTATTTACTTTACTTAAAAAAAATGAAATCACTGTGAGATAGACCTTTATAAGGCTGTTCACGATTAGGTTTTAGTTGTACAGTATTCCAATACCCATCCCTCCATCAGTGTATATTTCCCAGCACCAATATCCCCAGGTTCCCTCCCATCACCTCATACCCCCCAAACCCTGTCCTGCCTCAACGTCAGGCACTTTTCTTCTGTCTCTGTCTCTCTCTGTCTCTGTCTTTCTCTTCTCTCTCTCTCTCTCTCTCTCTCTCTTTCTCTCTGTCTGTCTTTTTGGGCATTGTGGTTTGCAATATTAATACTGAAAGGTTATCAAGAATGTCCCTTGAACTAACTTTTAACACTAAGTTCTTGTCCAGTGTGATCATTCCCAGTTATTATTATCACACGGGTTTCTTCTCTATCTTACCTACCCTTCGCCCCTCCTCCTCTCCCCCACCCCCACACTTGTGGTTGATTCCAACCGTTGACCAGTCCTTCTAGCTCCTGTTTTCCCTAGCTATGGATATTAGTTTTCTACTATATTATATTTTTATATAACACAAATGAATGCAGTCATTCTATATCTCTCCCTCTCTGACTCATTTCACTCAGCATGAAACTCTCCATGTCCATCCATTTATAGGCAAATTTCATGATATCATTTTTCCTAACAGCTGCATAGTATTGTTTTGTAGACGTGCCATAGTTTCTTTATCCATTTGTTGAAATTTATTTAGAATGATGTGAGGGGAGAGAGAGGAAGAGGTACATGTTTGAGACAGAACACTAGTTTCTCTATAGTGGAAATAGGCAAGCATTGAGACAACAAATGAGATATGTGTTCACGGGGAAGAAAACTGGCTCGAAGAGCAAGCCTGGTGAGTATTTTTATGACCTTCAGGTGCAGTTTCCCTCAAAGGAGATTCCAAGTGAGGCCCACAGAGGGTCAGTGCAGAGTACTTGAACAAGTGCTTTACTTGATCTCTGAAATGAAAAGTCTGTGGGATGGATCTCAACCACTCATCTCTTTAGAAAAGTGCAAGAGAAAGTAAGAGAAATGATGTCAGTGTGGTCCTATGCTCTGCTCTTCATGTAGTTACTGAGTATGGTCAAAGCCAGGCATCATAGTCTCCCTCTACAGATTGGGCAAGAGAAACTAGATTTCAAGAGGCTCCACGGTGAACCTCTTTCTGCCACATACATACCTTACCACAGGGCAGAACATCTCTAGGGTCAAGAGATCTCTCCTTCTCTTCAGCCAGTGGAAATAGGCAAGCATTGAAATGAGCAAGCGAGATATGTGTTTGTATAGCTGAGCATGACCCCGGCTACTGTTGGGGTCAAATGTCCTGGAGCCCTCTGCACAATCACCACCCCCTGCCCCCCTATTCCTACACCCAGGCTGTGCCTGTCCTCCTGAGGGGAACAAGAATGGACTCTGACATGTGTCTGTTGGGCCCACACTCCAGCATTAAGGGTCCCTGTGGTGTAGATGAAGCCAGGAGAGAGCCCGTCTGTCTGCATTACACCATTATCCTGGCATGGAAATCAGAGGCGTCTAGGAATCTGACCTTGTCTAAATGATCACCGCATTTGTCGCCAGGAGAGGAAGAGAACATGTCTTTTCACAGCGCATCCCATGTGCACACTTTTCCGGGGCCCCATGGATGCCAGGGTGGGCTTGTAAAGAATCATGATGGCAGGTGAGCTGGCTGCATAGTCTCTTGTCAGCAATCATTTTTTTTTCTTTTATCCAGAAACTCACAATGCAGGCTTTCTACCTTCTCTGACATTGGGGTATTCTTAGCAGAATAAGCACATACATTTCTAGACACTAAATCAAAGCTGACAAGTCATTATGGTTATTAAGGGGTCAACAAACTCCCCACAGAAGAATCAGACTGTTTAGCTTTGGACAGAATCAGTGGATTCTGTTTGGAGCTGGTAGGCACTGAGTAGATGCCATTTCTCAAGAATACCTGGATACTTTCCTACGTGGTTGCTGGAATATTCTAGAGACATGGATTCCCCAGAGCAAGGTCACTGACTTATCTGCAGCTGGTGGGGAAGCTGAGGCTGCTAGTTCCAGAGCTATTAGACCTGGGGGACAGGTGGAGGGGCCCAGAGCTCCTTAATCATGGCTCTGTCTGGGTGCACGCCATCCATTGGAGAAATGCCGGTTGACTCTGCATCCTAGTGGCAGATGGCTCAATTAACTCTCATAACCACGGCTACTGTTGGGGGTTAAAGCTGTGACATTCCGAATCTTTGCAAGTCACTCAGAAATATCAGAAATATCTTTGCCAAGGTAGAGGCCCTCCTAGGCGCTGCTTAACACTTCATGGTCAGCGTTTGCTTCTTTTCATTTAAATACACAAGACTGCTTGGAGCTGCCCCGTGGAGTAGTGTTTTGTAATGCCACTTCATACCAGTCTCACAACAGCCAACCTTAGATGCAAAACACAGTGCTTAGTTTTATTTTATACTTGAGGCAACTGAGGCACAGAATGGCCTGGGAACCTGCACAAGATCCTATAAGCAGTAGGGATTGAAGACATGAAGAGACAGTTTACAGGGATTAATACAGATCGATCCTCTCTAAAGCCAGGTAGGGCAGACGCTTTTATTTTTTGATTGATTCAGTTTTGGGTTTTGGCCACACCGGCAATGCTCAGAACTTACTCCTGGCTTTGTGCTTAGGGATCACTCTTGCCAGTCTGGGGGAACCGTAGCTGGGGATAGAACTTGGGTCAGCTGCATGTAAGACAAGCACCTCCGCTATACTATCTCTCCACCTGCCTCTAGGGCAGGTGCTTTTAAATAGCCAAGACTGTGGGGGAACATAAAACTAAGCTCTTTCCGGTCCCCAGCTGCTCTCAGTAAACAAATTGACTGTGGCTGGTGGGGCTTTTGGAGATGCAGTGCTGAGGTCACTTGCCTGGGACAAGGCCTGAACTCCAAGCTCTCCCTACAGCTATCCTGAGTGCCAAACTTGTTGGTGCTGCCGCCTCTGCCAGGTTTTGCTGGGGTTGAACTCTGATTTGAGATCAGGGCTGACAGGCAGCTGGAGAGGACCTGAGATCCCTTTGCAGAATCCGTGAGGTGCAAACACAGGGCATTTGCCCAGCGGCTGCTTGGCTGATGGGTCAGTGGCCCTGAAAGGGGGGGTGGGGGTGGGCTAGGGCACCTCCTTGCAACATTGCCCTTGGCCCCCCAGCTAGAGTGAATGCTGGGCCACACGACCAGTCGGAGGAGCCCAGGCTTTGGAGACTGCAGACGTGGACTAGGAGCCCTTCTCTCGAGTGGGGGTTTTAACCACCGGGTGTGGCCTGATTCCCTTTAGCAAGTGGGTCCAGCCAGGCTGGGCACAGAGGCCCTGAACAGCTCGCTCCCCTGGTTTTCGTCCCGTCTCCTGGCTTAGCTGCAAGAAAGCTCCTGCACAAGGGGATCTGGCGCCCGAGGTGGCTGTCACACCAGCTCCTCTGTCCGCTGGACTCCGGAAAGCGGAGGCCTCTCGGGCCATTCCCGGGTGGCCCAACGCGGCTGGTGACGCACTGGCTCGGGCACGGGGCCCAGCTCTGCGGAGTCCGAGAGCTACGGCCAGCAGGCCTGGGGGGGGGGGGGGGGGCGGGACGGGGGTCAAGTCAGAGCCCTGCGGCTGCCCTTCCTCTCATCCAGGGCCCTGCTTCCTCTCGGCGCCCACGGACACGCCGCCACGCGCTGGCCATCTGCAGGAGCCAAATTTGCAGGGGAGGGAGCGGAGTGCTGACTGCCTCCTTCCTCTTTGGCATTCTGTCTGGCTGGCTTTGTTTCGCGTGTGGGGGAGAAAGATGAACGGGCAAGGAAGCGCCAAGTGCTTTGTATTCTTTCCGGGGAGAGTAAGGAGCCCAGGCTCGGAGCGATTTCCGCCGCAGCGGCCCCTCTCCCGCACCGCCTGGTAGGGAGGGGTAGGCAGGAGCATATGCTCCGGATTGATTTGCATTTGCACACTTCTCTGCATCCATTAGCTCACCTCATTAGGGCTTGGAAGGGGAAGTGGAGCTGAGGGCGGCGGCAGCAGGCGCTTTCCTGAGGCCTGTGGAGAACTGTCCAAAACGGTAAACGAAACAGTTGCGGGGTGGACAGACGCACCCCCTCCCCCCCGCCCCCGCAACCCTACCCGCACCCGCCCCGCTTTGGGGGAAGGGCCCAGAAGCGCCCCCTGCGGTGATTTCCAGAACTGCAGCGGAGCTGAGTCACAGGGCCTGCGCCAGGTAACCCTTGGGTCACTGCGCTCAGGTGATGGATCACCTCCCTGCGGGGCTCTGTGGAATCAACCCTCCCGCCCCTCCCTTGCCCCCACTCCAACCCCTGCCAAGTCTCTTTGTTGTTCCTTGTGCAGAAAAGCCGATGGTTCACTGTTCAGGGGTTCACCCGTGGCAACGTCTTTTAAGATTGGGGATAGAGAAAACGATGGTTTAGGTTTCAATGAAAGTGATATGGGGCAATGCCAAGGTCATGGCAGATCAAGAAGTGGGGGTGAGTGCATCAAAAAATTGGTATCGGGACCAGAGCAATAATACAGCTGGTAGGTTGCCTGCCTTGCACATGGCTGACCCAGTTCAATCCTCAACATCCCATATGATTCCCTGAATACTGCCAGGAGTAATTTCTGAGTGCATAGCCAGGAGTAACCCTGAGCAGCTCCGGGTGTGAACCCCCCACCCCACAACGAAAGAAACTGTGGTATTCATGCTCAGTGGACAACTGCCCAGCTATGGAAGGAGATGCAAGCTGGCTGTCTGCTGCCCCATGGATGGAATTGAACTGGGATAGAAGGAATGAGTTGAGTGCCAAGGGATGTCACTCATATGCCGGGTATAAAGAAACGTATTAAGAAACCAAAACTGGCCAATGGTGTGACGTGAATATTGTCAGCCTGAAAAACTACTATGAACATCATGTAACTCATGGTGCCCAAATTAAACTTTTTTTTTTAAGTGACCTGGGAAGTGAATAGGGCTGGAGGTCGAACTTATCTGTATCACTTCTGTCTTCATGGTCAATGTATAACTCAAAGACTTTAAGTTCAAATGTTGTTGGTGTGAACACATTAAAAATTTGTAGATGCTTGTGTGTATCTAATCAACCATTTGTTTGTTTTGTTTGTTTTGGTTTTGGCCCAAACCCAGCAGTATTTCATTCCTGGCTCTATGCTCAGGGGTCACTCCTGTCAGGCTCAGGGAACCATATGCAGGAGTTTCAGGGATCAAATCCAGTTGGCAATGTGCAAGTCAGGTGCCCTTGTGATAGCTGCACATTGCTCCTGGCCTCTAACCAAAAATTATTATTATTATTTTTTGGTTTTGTTTTTGGGCCACACCTAGTGGTGCTCATAACTTCTGGCTCTGCACTCAGGGATTACTCCTGGCGGGCTCAGGAATGCCGGAAATTGAACCCAGGTTAACAAGGACTCTACCTACTGGCCATCAACTAACTATTTTAGGCCACAGATCCGGAAGTGGCCCAGACCTTGATCCCCCAACAACTCTACCTGGACTGTCCCTCATGTGTCTTCACTGTCCTCGCTGAACCTTTGATGGCTGTCTTACTGTTGATTCTAAAGGCTTCTCTGTCTGTCCTCCATGGGTGAAAAACTGGTTTCTAGGCCAAGCTTGAGTTGCATGAACATAAATTCACCTTTTGACTCCCCTCTGAGCACCAGATTGATGAAGCCAGTGATGTTGAGTTTGTGTGAAAGCAACTGACTCACCAGCACCCAGTGTGGTTCGATGGTGACAATGTACTGCATCAACCGGCATTTCTTTCACCTCTCTGTGAAAAATTGCTCTTATTATTTATTTATTGAATTTTTCCCTTAAATGGACTCAGTGAGACCAAAAGCTATTTGGTTCTGTTTTGTTTTGGAGGGAGTATAAGATGGATGGGGACAAAGATGCTTTCATGAATTTACCCAAAGGACAAAAAAGCAAAGCAAATTCAGGGCTTTGAGAAGAAAGGCCTGGTGTCTGGTGCAATGGTAGGGGGTAACAGTGAGAGGTCAGGTGATTGTTCTTTCTTGCCTTCAACTGGAATGGGCAGTGGAGCATTTGCTGAGCTTCCCAGAGGAGAGAGGGTCCAGGCCAGAGGAAGGAAAGGCAAATGATGAAGAGTCTTCAGCAACGGAAAAAGTCCAGCCTTGGCCAATGGTTTGACCCTGACTCTGGATGGAGTTATCATTCCTTTACTATGGTTTCCGGTGACCTAAGAGAGAGTTTCTCGGGGGTGGAGCAGGGGGGGGGCAGGGTTGTTATCAATTCTGAGTTAAGCAGTGCCTGGTGCCACGTGCTGTGACTTGAAAAGAAGTTATGAGGACCTAGAACACGCAGTACAGAGAAGTAGAGGAGGGGACATTAGAAAGTAAAATCAGGCACCAGTATGACAACAGTTTACCCCTATGAAGGGGAATATTCTGCCAACTGTTCCCATATACTTTCCTTCAAACAGCCCCTCATTACCATGTTCAAACATGTGCCTATTCAGCTGCTCTCTGCAGATTGGTGAAGAAAAGTTGGTACTATTGGCCCTTCTGTGGTAGTTCAGGGCAAGCTGCCGTGCGCGCGGTTGGGGAGGAGGAAGGGAAGTGAGAAGGGTGAGACATACACTGAATCTGAATCCCGAAGCTCCTAGTGCTCCCATAGCCACAGGACAGACGGACAGTGGGGGAATAGGTCTGACGGTGGGGGTTCAAGGAATGATTGCAAACTTGAGGGCCAGGCAGCTGGGGTTCCTCCTCCTGGGGAATAGGCATATCCTTCCTTCACCTTGGAGCATTGGGCCTCATCCTAGAAGAAGGTTCCAGAAGACAACATAGAGCCAGATTATTCAGACCCAGCCAAATGGTGTATGTTCAGGTTGAGCTAGAGCACGGAGGAGATAGTGATATCTGTGGCACAATAGGCTGCAGGGACTACATAGTTTTGTCTAGGGACCAAGTCTGGCTTTGGAGTTGGGCTGTGCTGTGTCCGGGCCTGGGGATCCACTTGGCTGGCCATGCAGAAGCCCAGTTCTCTTGTTGGAACTAACAGTCATTCAGCCCCTATTGACCCAGACTCTGGTGATTAGCTCAGGAATTGGTATGTCTCTGGGGACAATAGGGCTACAGAATTACAAAGCAAAGATGTTTCCAGTTTGGAATAACTTTTTTTATTTGTTTAGTTTTGGGGGCCATACTCAACTGTGCTCCTGGGACCCCATGTTGTGACGGGTATTGAACCCGGGTTCATCACATGCAAGGCAAGTACCTTATCCTCTTTGCTCTCTCCCCAGCCCAGGAATGATTTTTTTTAAGCTCTTCTAGACAAAGATGGGCTTCTTATTGGTCTTGAGGGCTCTTTACTCTTTCAGCCACTTACCTGGATGGAATCACATCCATGAATTTCCAGGGTAGGTGGCTAGAGTAAGGAACAGGCAAACACATAACACACAGTGAAATGTAAGCATTCAAATAGAACTTGGGAACTGCAAACTATCATCCCCACTTGGTAGAAGGTTGTGTTTGTAGTAGGTAGGAGATGGTATTTGTTTATTTTCACTGTCTCACCATTGGTTTGCAATACTGTGGAATTTCAGGAGTTTGGCATCACACCTCTATATGTATGTGACTGGCACCATTCTCTCCACCAATGTCCCAGGGTCATCCCCCACCAAGGAGATCCCTCTCTTCTTCCCTCTCTGCTCCACATTTCCCTCTTCAATCATCATTGTTTTCACTGAGCTTTGGAGTTAGTTTTTGCTTTTAGTTCCCAGCCAGTTTGCTTCAGTTATATATACGCTACCTATAAGTGGAACCTTATGGTAATTGTCCTTTATGTCCTTGATTTGTTTTTTATTTGCTTAGCATCATCAACTCAAAGTCCATCCAGTTGGTCTTTAAGGGTGTAATTTCATCTTTATTATTTTATCACCAGAGGAATAGTTTCATTAAGGCTACCAAGCACTGCTTCTTTATCTGGTCATCGGCAGATGGGCGTTTAGATGGGGTTCATAGTTTAGTTATCATGAACAATATTGCTATGAATATAGGGGTGTAGACATCCTTTGGGTTGAGTGTTTTTTTGTCTACTGTGGATGTATGCCTGGGGTGGTACTGGTACCACCATATCACCCAGAATGTCTATTTTTGTTTGGGGAAATGGTGGTAGCAACCTTAGCAGTTTCCTGTGTCTGGAGAAGGCAGGCCAAATGCACAGAGGTTTGTTACTGCAGGGAAGGTACAGGGGGGATCAGGAGAGGAATCAGGCTCCTGGTGGTTGAAGCCACTGAAAAGTCTTGTATCTGTAGAATAGAAATAACTCTACTCGGAGATAGTAGGGGATTTGAAGTCACAATAGTTTTGAAACTTGAGGATCTGAGATATGTAGAGTTGTCAAGGCCCTTGCCTTGCCTGCAGCTGGCTGAGTTTTGATATCTGCACCTGCATTTGGTCCTCAGGCACCACCAGGAGTTATCCCTGAGCACTGACCAGGAGGAAGTCTTAAGCGCTGCTGAGTATGGCCCCAAAGCACAACATAGCACAACAAAACAAAAATTTTGACTCTCAGATCTCTGGAGGGGAGAAGCCCAGTTCTTTCTCAAAAGGGTTTGTGTTCTCACCCACCTCTTCTTCTGGAAAATGCCCTGGGTTCAATAGAATTCACTAAACATTACACTTCAGTTCCATAATTCTTTGACTGATTCTAGCAAGGAGGATGCCCATGGGCTCCTGCCCAGCATGTGTGTCCAGCCAAACTTCCTGGGAACTCAGCATGACCTGTCGATATTAAATCAGGGTGATGGCGCTGATGGTAATAAGCACCGAGGTGCATTTCCTGGATCTAAACTGTTAGGCTGTTCTCCAGCGGAAAAAGAAACTTCCTTCTGGCTGGAGAAATTATCCGTTTTATTATATCCAAGCGCAATGTCTAGTGATTTACTCTTCTTTGTAATTAGGCTGAGTGATGAGAAACATCTTTTGCAGTGTCTTGGTTCTTTGCCTTTAATAACACACTCATGGGGGATTGGAAAGCGGGGCGTGTGCTCAGGGTCAGGTTTACACAGTTTAGCCAATGAGAGGAAGTGGGAGCTTAGCCCAGAGCTGCTTGTCAGTAATGGTCACATCCACAAGGTCCCAGGGCTTGGCTTATATGAAAACTTGGGGGGGGGGTCGTGAAGGGATGGGGGAAACAGCCCTACAAAATGCAAATATCTGAAACCTGGCTCTAATATAAGCCTCTAGAGAACTAATTTGATTTGTATTATCTTGGCCCAAACATGAAGATTTCATTTTCAGAAGATATATATGTATATAGCACAGCGGCAGGGCGTTTGCCTTGCACGCAGCCAACATGGCCGACCCGAGTTCGATTTCTCCGCCCCTCTCGGAGAGCCCGGCAAGCTACCGAGAGTATCTCGCCTGCACGGCAGAGCCTGGCAAGCTCCCCGTGACGTATTCGATATGCCAGACACAGTAACAACAAAGTCTCCAATGGAGACGTTACTGGGCCCGCTCGAGCAAATCGAAGGTCAATGGGAAGGCCTTTACTTTACTTTACTTTACTTTTTTATATATATATACATATATATGATACTATATGTATAGTATCTCTGGTTAGAGGTCACCCATTGTATGTCCTTCACACCCATATGCATAGGCTGCTTTTGCATGGCCAGAGGTCACCTGGAGTATGTGTACTGACCTTCTTCCATACAACAAGTTTGGAAGAGGAGAGTGAGCAGGCAAAAACGACCCCTTCGGTCATGCAGTGAGGCTCTAGTTACCTGCAGACTCAGGCCATTTTATTACTGTGAATATATCTCCACTTGTGTATGTTGTCAGGGTGGGGGTCGGGGATGATGACTAGGGAAGTGGATCTCAAAGAGTTCTCCAGTAGAGCTTCCAGCATCGTTTCCCAAAGCTCTCTGTGATAAGCCTAGAACAAATATCCTGGCAGTCAAGCAGGGGTTCTTGGGGTTTCCAGTTATAATTGTTCCTAATAGTTGTTTCTCAGTAACTCCATGTGTTGAATGATTTCATCTGCTGGGCAGAGCTATGTGATACTGCATTTATCCCTTCTTGAGATTTCCCATTGTTACTTCATTCTGCTACATTCTCTCTCTCTCTCTTTCTCTTTCTCTCTCTCGTATTACAATTTATTTTTATATTTCTTTAAATTTTTTTATTGAGTTTCCATGAGATACAGTTACAAAGATTTTGTGATTGGGTCTCAGTCATACAATGTTCCAATACCCATCCCTTCACCAATGTACCAATTTCCTACCATCAATATTCCTGTATTCCTCTTATCACCCTGTCATCCCGCCACCTACCTCTAGTCTGCCTCTATGGCAGGCAATTTTCTTCTCTCTTTCACTCTCCCTCTTTATCTTTTACTCTCCTTTTGGGCATTATGGTTTGCAATACAGATACTGAGAGGCCATCATGTTTGGTCCTTTACCCACTTTCAGCACACATCTCCTGTTCAGAGTGATCCCTTCCAACCATCATTGTCATAATGGTCCCTTCTCTATCCCAACTGCCCTCTCCTCTAACCCTTGAGACAGGCTTCCAACCATGGACCATTTGTCCTAGCCCTTGTTTCTACTGTCCTTGGGTGTTTATCTCATACTATGTTTTTTTTTCTAATAACCCACAAATGAGTGCAGTCATTCTATGTCTGTCCTTCTCCTTCTGACTTATTCCACTCAGCATGATACTCTCCATGTCTGTCCATTTATAATTGAATTTCATGACTTCATTTTCTCTAAAATTCTGTTACATTTTCAACTGTTTAGTGATGTAACCATCCAAGACCCTGTAGTTGTCCTTAAACCATAGAGAATGCCAGAGTCCAGAGAATGCACAGTAAGAGTTTAGTTGCATGTGATGTGGGCAAAATATTTCTTTAAATCCATGATGTGATTGATTTTAGAAGAGTCTCAAGTGACAAAACCCTTGGCCTATATCAGCTTTGGGGAAGTCTTTTTTCCCTTTTTCCTTATAGTCTTAAAGGTGATTTCAGTCTTAAAGATGTACTTTGTACTTTTAGCATATAGAGTTAGAAGTGGGGTGTTTTTGTGTCAAAGGCAATGCAAGCATTAGTGGACCCAAAGATTCTTAAATGGGAGCCAGCACCATATTTTATCATGGAAAAGATGAGAAATGCCATGGAAAACCCAGAGGACAATCCAGTTTCCAATTGGTTTCTGAGATACTCGGCTCCGATCATTTTTTATTTAGCAAGTCAGATATGAATTTTCCCAAGTTTTGCTCCAGCATTCTGGGAAAAGTCACTTATTTGTTAAAGGTGACATTGTTTTTTCTTTTGGAACATGCACTTGGCAAGGAAGTCATTAGTGAGACACATGTTTATGTCACTGTCAAATTGCAGTTGCTCCTTTTAAAAATTTTTTTGCATGGTTTCTACCTGGGGGAATCATACGAGCTATTAGACATTTAATAAGTAGCTACTTTCTGTGACCTCTTCTAAGTTTAGGTCTGACAGAAACTGCAGTCATGATCTCAAGGGTTGCTTATTGCTGGTATCTGTCTACAAATGGAAAATGGCCCAGTCTGGAATCAGTAGGGATGAAGATGCTTAGAAGACAGGTTGAAAACCCTTTGTCAGAGTAGAAAAATCACTGGAGGCAGCCATTATGAGCCGGTGGAGAAGAAAAAAAACTTACCTGATACATAGTGTTATGTAGAACTGTATTTATATAGAGAGGACCGAAGGGAAACATTCAGGGGTATACATTAACAGGAACACTGGAGAGGCTTATGCACACGTTAAAATGACATGGAAACCAAGCCTGAAGCCAAGGAGGCAGGCCCAAGGATGGTCTTTCAGCAGAACTTGGTATTGGATAGAGGATGCTTTTCTACGCAGTTTGGCCTTCCACAAAAAAATATTCAGACAGGCTCTTTCCAGGCTGTGCAGAGTAGGATTATTTTTCAACAGATGGCAACCTGGCATGTGGCACTCAGGGCTGTGAAGGCCAGGTCAATTCTCTATATGCCTGCAATTAAATTTGGTCTTTTTCTCCTGGTTAATCTGGCTAATGTTCATTAATTTGTTTTTCTAGGCTGAGGAACCCAGAGACAGAGAGGGATATTTGCCAGTGCCCTGACATGGGCAAACCAACCAACCAACCCACCCACCCACCCACTCACCCAAAAACCTAAACAAAGATGGCTGGTAGGTAAGACATTCCCTAAGGGAATGGAATTGGTGGCCAGCAGGGGGCATTAATGAGCACTGGTGAGGGAGCATCGTTTTCTGGCAGGAAGAACATCCTCCTCAGTGATTGTGCTGCTTGGGAAGGGACACACCTGGAGCAGTGAGGGAGGAAGGGACCAACTGCCTAGCCAGCCAGAGGAGTCAAATCCTTCCAAGGGATCGTGGAGGCGGGGGGCTGAGAGATGTCCTAGCCAAATGCTCCTAAGGAGCATAACTTGGAACAGCAATGAAACATTGCAAAGGACAATCTGGAGAGCAGGAGCTGCAGGGAGCTTCACCAGCACTCAGGCTGTGCCTCTGAAAAACGGGCTGGCAGCTGAGGGCAGCGCATGGCTATACCCCAGGCCCCACTTGTACTACCTGGCTTGTATTTAACACAAACTTCCAGTCTTGTTTGTGCCTCCTGGAGAGAAGGCTGTATGAGCATATTGGATACCCCGAGTAAGCCCAGATGAGAAGCCAGGCTTGCCTCTAGGGCGGATGTCTGAATTGCATCTGTAGAACCTGATGTTGGTGCAGAGGACACGTGGGCAAGAATGAGTAATCCAAACTTCTATGGTTGAGCAGCGGCAGCGTCTTCTATGTGTGGAAGTTGCTGGGTGTCCAAGTTGGAAGGGGACCCTAAGCTTTGGGGGACCTGAAGTTTGGGAGTGATAGGAGGGTTCTCCATGAAACCACAGCAGAAATAGGAAGTTGTCAGTGATTTTGTGAGAGCCCTCCCCAGAAACAGCCAATATGGAATTGCTTGAGGTTCTTTTGAGAGGAGATCTAAAAACTGGCCTGGAGAGCCTGGGGTCTTCAGCAGAGGAACCCTCAGCTCACTCCAGAGAAGACTCTGTGGGGCATCCGTTCATTCTGTCAGCCGGCCAGATACTATGCCTGGTGATTTTGAGTGTTCCAGGGCTTCTCCCAGAGAAGCAAGTATGATAATTCTTTAAGAAGGGGTCCAGGGACACCTACTAGAGTGGACTTTTGAAAAGACAGTATTTTTGGGTCACCTGTATCTGCTCTAAGCTGGAGGCTGGCTCCTATGGCCTTCTGTGATATTTCCCTTGGGAGGTATTGCTGTGGGGATCTTCTGGGACTTAAGAAGTCCGCAAGGTTCTGTGGGCTGGATCACCATGTATTTTCTGTGAACTTCTTGATGGAGGATCACCTGGCACTGTCTGATAGATACCTGGTCCAGTCAGGGGTAAGAAGTTCAGGGGTCATAGTCGGGCTGCTTTCAAAGGACTTCTTCATAAAACTATCTTTCAGTGATCCTCTATCTTAGTGGTTGAAAATGATCAGACTTGACTTTTAGTACCTAAGTTCTGTTTTCTTATGCAAATTGTCTAACCTTGGTAAACCTCAATTTCGTTATCTATAAAGTAAGTAAAAGTAAAGGCCCTCCTGTTGATCATTGATTTGCCCGAGCGGGCCCAGTAACGTCTCCATTGGAGACTTTGTTGTTACTATGTTTGGCATATCGAATACGTCACAGGGAGCTTGCCAGGCTCTGCTGTGCGGGCGAGATACTCTTGGTAGCTTGCCAGGCTCTCCGAGAGGGGCAGAGGAATTGAACTCGGGTCGGCCATGCTGGCTGCATGCAAGGCACACCCAAAGGACTGGATTTAAAGACAAATCAATGAGATGATGGCTAGGACTTCTAGTGAGTGAAGAATCTGGAATGTAACTTAAAAAGTCCTTGGGAATTTTCAACCCCGCGGGTGTTGTTCTTTTCCAACCAGCCATCTGTTCTTTCATAGTGTAGTGGGGGAAACATTTCCCTGTTCTAAAGATTGCCTATGGGCACAAGACCCCATGGATTCAGAGAGAATGAACATGAACATAAGAAGAAACTGCTCTGCCCTCAACTTCTACCACTTCTACCACTCTCAGGAAACCCTCCCATCTCCCCAGCCCCCAAGCTGAATTTATAACACCAAGGCTGGGGTCATTGGTCTGGGCCCTCATGGGAACAGAAGCATTTGAAGGTTTCTAAGAGAGGACTGTCATTGTAGCACTGTCCTCCCGTTGTTCATTGATTTGCTCGAGTGGGCACCAGTAAAGTCTCCATTGTGAGACTTGTTGATACTGTTTTTGGCATATAGAATACGCCACGGGGAGCTTGCCAGGCTCTGCCATGTGGGCAGGACACTCTTGGTAGCTTGCCAGGCTCTCTGAGAGGAACAGAGGAATCGAACCCAGGTCGGCTGCGTGCAAGGCAAACACCTTACCCGCTGTGCTATCGCTCCAGCCCTTCTAAGAGAGATAAGTAATAATCGCTTGAGGAAAGATGAGATGGGACTGAGAGAACAGAAAGAGGGATTGGAGACACATGGGGGAGCCTCCTGCCCACCTCAGTTATTGAGGCCCAAGGCACACAGGTAATGCCATAACTCATCTGGAAGCATAACTCATTTTTCTTGCTGTGTGAGTGGGCAAACGGGGAAAGTCTCTGGAAAGGGTTGAGTGGGGTGGGACTGAGTACACTCTTCATCCATCCTGCCTCACCTGAGGGGTGAGTCTGAGGGGGAGAGAAGGCAGGTGCTCCACATGGTCCCTGTTTCTTAGTTGATTCCTTTATGTAGCAGGTTCCTGAGGAGGCAGTGACATGTTAAATGCACGGATAAAAATAATGTATTAGACAAAGTTCTTTACCACAGACAATCTTCTCTGGCGCTTAATCACTGTTTCTTCCTCCTGAGACAGACGCTTAGAGGAGGAGAAGTTCAGCCCTCACTTGACAGGACAGGCAGATGTGTATCACTGCTGCTGGGAGGCTTGTTTCTGGTGACAGGTTCTGCCATGAGTCAGCCTGTCTGAAGGGATCTCACAGTTCCATCAGTGTCTTCTTCTCGGGGATCACAAACACCCACATTTTGTTATCCTTGATGTGTGTCCAGAAGCGACTTATTTTATACCTGGGGCTTCCTGGAAATTGTTCTATAGGAAGTCATACCAGGAGAAGCATAAAGATTCCACATCTTTCTACCTTATTTATTTATTTTGAGCAGGGAAGGACCGAGTTTGGCTTTTTGCACAATTTTATTCATTTGGGCAGGGAGAATTTGGGGTCACAGCCTGTGCTCACTCCTGGTTCTGTGCTCAGGGTTCACTCATGGGGATGCTCTGGAGTTACCATAAGTGGTTCGGGGAATTGAACTCGGGTCAGTCGCATGCAAGGCAAATTCTAACTCTACTATCTCTTCAGCCCCGTTTTATTTATTTATTTATTTTAAAAATAGAAGTCACACTGGTTTATATAGGCTTAGAGGGTACAAATTTAAATATCCATATCTTGTATATTCGGTGGTGGGGAGTGGTGTTTGGGTCACAGCCATAGGCACTCAGGGGTTACTTCTGGCTCACTCCTCTTACTCCTGCTTCAGGGATCACTCATGGGAAGTGCTCTAGGACCCATCTGGGGTGCTGGGGATCACACTGGAGTCAATCTCATGCAACACAACTGCCTGATCTGCTGCATTCTCTCTTGGTGCTGCTTTGTACCTTTGACACAAATTGGTGTGGTCCTTGGGATCCAAGAGTCACTTCCAAACGTCAATCTTTCTGAATTTCCGTGTGGTCACACCAGGACTCATTTAGCTCTACTTCGTGCTCTCCAGTTAAATGAGCTCTCGAGAGATTTATAAGCTGTGTTGCTGCGAAAAACAGTGAGAATGTCCACATTAGCTCATGGGCTCTGGTGGATATTTTTTCCTGGTGAAAAAGCTTTCTGGGCTAGTGTGCAATCTAAAATGTCTAAACTATACATAGCTTTCATGGTTAACTTCTCTTTTGGTTTTTCTCTCATTTTTAGTGATAAAAAATTTCTCTTTGATTGGTATTTATTTTTTTAAGCACCAAATTTCACATATAAAACTCGATACAAGCACCATGCCCAACACACAAATGATTAGCATCTCCTTTGTTTCAGCCTCTCGGTCTATTTTTTTCCCCCCATGAGGATCCCCTAAGGTAAAAAGGTAAAGGCCCTCCCGTTGATCGTCGATTTGCTCGAGTGGGCCCAGTAACGTCTCCATTGAAGACTTTGTTGTTACTGTGTCTGGCATATCAAATACTCTCGGTAGCTTGCTGGGCTCTCCGAGAGGGGCGGAGGAATCGAACTCGGGTCAGCCAGGTTGGCCGTTTGTAAGGCAAACGCCCTACCCGCTGTGCTATCGCTCCAGCCCTAGCTGACAACTTTTCACCAGTGGCAGGTTGTTTGGCCTTAAATTTGGCTGATTATAGAAAGCATGAGGCATTCAAAGTAACTTCTCTAAAAATTAAAAAAAAATGATTTCCTTTTAAAGGGATATATTCTTATCATTTTGAAAATTTTTTTTTATTGTTTTGGTGGGGGGCACACCCAGCCATGCTCAGGACCTACTCCTGTCTCTGTGCTCAGTGATCACTCCTGACTGTGCCTGGGGGAACCATGCGTGATGTCTAGGAGAGAACTGAGATCACAACAAGGCAAGGCATATGAACTGGGGACTATCTAAGCAATGACAAGAACCTGATACTTTGGCAATTTCAATCCCCCCTCCCCCACCCAGTTTAAGTCTAACAATGCGTTTCAGTAAATAGAACATGTTCGCGGGGTGGGTTGGGGTGGGGGGTGGGGAACAATACAACTTTCAGTCTGAATTCAGTCCATCAGATGCGCAGAAACAACCTGAGTTGGGTCTGTTCTGGACTTGGGAGAATGAGAGTCTAGAGTATGTGTGTGTATGTGTGTGTGTGTGTGTGTGTGTGTGTGTGTGCAAGTTAAAAAAAACTCCTTACCTGTTCCCATCCTCTTATCTTCGGGCAAGTATCAGCTTCTCCTAAATCTCTAGCCAAGAGATTTAGGGTGCAGGGTACACACAAGTCCATAACTGCAGCTGATTCTCTCCTCTGAGAGGGGGCCGGAAGCATATGGAGAAGGACAGTAGCAGGATTCTCTAAACAGAGGGTCCCAGTGCTCTAGATCTGAGTTTTCAGGACTCAATAGCCTCCATCTGGGTTGGCAGATGAACAAAGACCACTGAGAGGTCAGTGAGAAATGGGGTGAGGCTTTTCCTTACACTGACTCGATCAGTTGTTCTCAGCTGCTGGTCTGAGGATGAATACCCCAGAAATTTTCTGCCAGTCAAAAAAAAAAGCGATTATACTGCTTGACTGATGTGAGTTCCAACCATTGATCTATGCACGAGCCTCAGCTAGACTGTGCATATAAAAAGGTTGGAAACCCTGGGCTAGATTTTAATCGATTGGAATCATTGGTCCCTGAAGGACCTCAGGATTCATTTTACTGCTAAACATAAAGAAAAGGTAATGAATGCAACCAGTAATGATCCAGGAGCTGCACATTCACGCTCTGGAATGTCTCAGGAGGGGACTCAAAGCGAAAACCTGTTTTTAAAATATTTATCTGTTTTTGTCAAATACTGCACAATTCCAATATGAAATCAAAAGAATAAAAACAAGATACTCGGGGAAAGACAAGTTTCTGTTTTGCTTGTATTTTTGTTTGGGGGCCACACCTGACTGTGCTCAGGGGATCACTCAGTGCTGAGAACCCAGTATCTCATACATGCAAGGCAAGTGCTTTACCATGGCACTGCTTAGCATAGATTGGCTCTGGTTGGCACCACCTGGCACCTAATGGAATTTCCTGGCATAGTTCAGCACAGTTTGGCAAGATTTATAGAGGCTAGCATTGACTGGCACAGTTTGATCACCTGACACAGGTTGGTACTAACTTAAGCCACCTGGAAAAGCTGGCACTGACTGGCATGGCAGGAACTGACTAGCTGGTTGTCATGGACAACTATGAGTTGGTGTGAACTGGCACCACCTTGCAAAGGTGACATCACTGGTGCAACTGGGCACTGGTTGGCATAGATTGATATGAATTTATACCATCTGACATGGACTGGCATAGCGGGCTTTGGTTGGCATGGATTGGCAAGCCTCGCACTGATAGCATTGGCCTTGATTGAAGCATAAAGTGGCACTGATATGGACTGATACAGGTTGGCAAGTCTGGCACTGACTCGCACATGCTGGTACCACCTGGCACTCTCCGGCACTGGAAGGCACGAACTGGCACAGGTTGGCACCGAAGGGCATTGACTCTGAGCCCTTAGTGGGGCTGTCACCCAGAACACCCACCCAGGACGTCTCTTCCCGCTGTGCTTCTTTATAGGGTGCTTGTGTCTCTGGGAAAGTGCTCCTGGGTGCTGGGTGGTCAGCAAAAACTGTCTCCTTCCGATGGACTCACCTCAGAAATTGAGTAGCAGTGCTTCAACTCGCCAGCCTACTCTAGGGCTAGACACGCTCCCAGGTACCCCCAGTTCAAGGTAAGGGAATCTTGTCCCCTCTCTGGGGTGGAGCACCACTCAAATCCCGCATGCAGCACGAGAACTGCATAGATGCTCAGCGCACCCTCAGCCCCGAGGCTTTCCGTCTCATCCCACGATGGCACCTGTTTTAGAATTGGGGGTCGGAGGGTGGGTGGTGGCCACAGCATCTGTGATGGCTTGTCCCCTAGGACTGTCACAGGGTCTCCTGCATTGGGTGAATGGATCCCGACCACCCAGAAAGGACAGCTCAAGTGGGAAAGGAGGGGTCTGCAGGGTGGTGGGAAACGGGGTGGGGCTTCCGGTGGGGTCTCTGGTAGCTGGTCCTCCTCCAACTCTCTCATCTAGTTTTCCAACGACTAAATCTGGGAGGAGTCTCTGGGGAGATTCCTAGTCAGAACTGCCTGTCTAGTTACTTAGAACTCTTATCCCTGAACCCTTGTGCGTGGAAGTAGTTTGCTCCACAGCACCAGAGAGTAAAGCCCCGGGCTTTTACTCCCAAGGTCAGTTTCCTTTTTCTTAAAGTTCAAGAAACCTTGCTTGAGACTGGACCCATCCAGGAGGCCGGCGTTCCCAGTCAAGATCAGGGACTCCTTTCGTCGTTGTCAGCAACCCATCAGAAGTCAGGCAGGTCCAGTTCCAGTGGACAGTCATCAGGATACAGCCCGACAGCTCTAAAATTTACCCCATGAAGAAGCAGGACAAATATAAGCTACATTTACAGGTATCCTGGTGGAGGTAATTCTGGGGGTGTTGATCCTTCTGGAAGAGTCCAACGGGCAGTTTGACGAGACTTGGATTAGTGTTGGTCTCTGCCATGGCAGGTCTTAGCCCTGATGCTTTCAGGAGCTCGGGAACACCCTGTTTAGCTCTGTGCCTCCTGGCGTTCCGGGATCCTGCAAATAAGTTTCTGCCCCAGTTGGCTTTCCTGCGGGCTGCTTGTCAGTAGTAATTATTCTCTCAGGGAAGACGACCTGCTGACTCAGCACTTTACGTGCCTGAGATCTGCCAGGTCGTGGGGCTCTGCACGTGTGAGTGAGGTAGTGGAAGCATCTTCCAAGGACAGCGGTGATAGTTTAGCCCGTTACACAGTCGATGGGGAATATGGGAGGTCAGCAAAGCTTGCAGACATCAACAATCCTTAACCTTTACCCCCTTTGGCGAGGGAGAACTGGGATGTTAGATGTGATGGTTCCTTAGGAGGAAAGCAGTGAAAAGTTAAAGTGTGGGCTGAAGAGATGGTTTAATAAGCTGAACACATGCTTCACATGCAGGAGGTCTGGGTTTGGTGTCTGGCACCACAGGGATTCTTGAGCAGCTCAAAGAGCTATTCCCTGAGTTCCGAGCTGAGAGAAGTCCCCCAGGCACCACTAGGGATGCTCCTTCCAAAGTAGAGTAAATTAAAATTAAAAAGAATTAAATGTTTTATAAATGGATGGACATGGAGAGTATCATGCTGAGTGAAATGAGTCAGGAAGGAGAGAGATATAGAATGATTGCACTCATTAGTGGCATATAAAAAATAGTATGAGACTAATACCCAAGGACAGTAGACACAATGGCCAGGAGGATTGATCCAGAGTTGAAAGCCTGCCTCAAAATGCTTGGGTAGAAGGAAGTTGGGATAGAGAAGGGACCACTATGACAATGATGTTGGAGATGATCACTCTGGATAAGAACTGTGTGCTGAAAGTAGGTAAAGGATAAAATATAATAAGCTCTCAGTACCTGCATTGAAAACCATAATGACCAAAGAGGGAGGTGGGGAGAAAGAGAGAGAGAGAGAGAGAGAGAGAGAGAGAGAGAGAGAGAGAGAGAGAGAAAGAAAGAGAGATAGAAGAAATGGGAGATGGAACATTGAATGACCATTGTCTCCTTCCTTCCTTCCTTCCTTCCTTCCTTCCTTCCTTCCTTCCTTCCTTCCTTCCTTCCTTCCTCCCTCCCTCCTTCCCTCCCTTCCTTCCTTCCCTCCTCCTTTCATTTCCCAATGTAAATGAATTTAGAATCACTGATGCTTCAGCAGGGATCAGTGACATCATTCAAATAAAGCTTTTAGACCATTATTCTCTAAAAGAAAGAAAAATGTGTACAGTAAGATTATCTGACAAAGCCATTTAGAAGGTCAGACTTCAGTGGTTGGAGAGAATGGAACATTTCCTAAGAATAGAAAACAAATGATAGATATGGGAAGAATTTAGAATGCAGGCAAGGAGTTGGTGTCAGAGGTCACACTGGGGTTTGGGGGCTGCTGGAAATGATATGGTGTTAATTGGATTGGAGGACTGAAGCGATAGCACAGTGGTAGGGCATTTGCCTTGCACGCAGCCAGCCGGCCGAGCCGAGTTTGATTCTTCCGCCCCTCTTGGAGAGCCCAGCAAGCCACCGAGAGAGTATATTCAATATGCCAAACACAGTAACAAGTCTCCAAATGGAGACATTACTGGGCCTGCTCGAGCAAATCAATGAACAACGGGAGGACAGTGTTTGTTTGTTTTGGATTGGTGGACGCTGCTCACAAAGCTTGGCACATATATAAGAATACATAAATATCTGGCACCTAACAACGTAAATTAATCATCATCAAAATCCAGTAAATAATTATGAGGAATGTGAAGAGCAAGGACACTTAATCCATAATGTGATAAATTCATCAAACAGAATTTACCAGCAAATGACACAGATGCTAGAATTAACAAATAGGGACATTTACTAGTAATATTTAAAACATTAGATAAGACATAGGAGTTATAAAAAGAATCCAGTTGGACTTAACTATAGTCCAGCTAACTATAGTGTCAAATGAAAAAAAATTTTTGCCTGGAATTGATTGCAGATAACATATTGGAATTATGTATTATGGAAGAAAAGAGTGGTTAATATGGAAGACATTGAAATAGAAACTATGTAAAATAGAGCACTGAGAGGGGAAAAAGACTGAAAAATGAACAAAAAAATCAGTGAACTGTGGGATAATGTAGCCTCAAACTCTCAACTACAAAGTTAATTGGTATCTTGAAGTGAGAGGTGGGAATGTAAAATTTATTTGAAGAAATCATGGTCAAATATTTTTGATATTTGGAAGCTATAAATTCACATATCTGTTAAACTTAAGCACAATAAACACAAAGAAAAAGCAATGGAGTGGCCAGAGAGATACTGCAGTGGGTAGGCACTTGCCTTGTCTGCAGCAGACCTAGGTTCGATCCCTAGAATCTCGTAAGATTCTCTGAGCACAGCCAGGAGAGATCCGTGAGTGCAGAGCCAGGAGTAAGTCCTGAGCACTTCTGGGTGTGACCCCCATACAAAAGAAATGAAAAGCAATGTATAATTTAAAATATATATGGGTGGAGTTTATGCCCAATTCAATCAGCTTAATCAATGACTAAATAAATAACAGTACTCCTACATTAAAAATAAATAGGGGCTGGATTGATAGCACAATGGGTAGGGCATTTGCCTTGCACGCAGCTGACCTGGGTTCGATTCCCAGCATCCCATATGGTCCCCCACACACCACCAGGAGTAATTCCTGAGTGCAAAGTTAGAAGTAACCCCTGTGCATCACCGGGTGTGATCCTCAAAAAGTAATAAATAAATAGATAAATAAATAAAAATATTCTTGGTCCTGAAATTGGCCTGCCCCATTGATGCAAGATGGTTAGCCTCGTGCTTAAAATCACATCCAGTGGAAAAAAAGGATTTATTTTTCCCCAAACTCTCACACTAGACTTCGTCTAACTGCATTCATGGGCGTTCCCACCTGTCAGTGATGCCAAACAATGACCAGTCACAATTTTTCCATGTACCCTGTCCTGCTCTTGCAGCATGAAAATATTTGTCATGGCGGCAGGAGCCATAGTAAAGTAGTTAGAGCATTTGCCTTGCATACAGTCGACTTGGGGTTGATCCTCCACATCCCATATGGTCCCCCAAGCACTGCCAGGAGTGATTCCTGAGTGCAGAGCCAGGGTGTGCATCGCTGTACATCACTGTGCATCACTAGGTGTGACCCAAAAGTCTAAAAAAAATGTCATGTTAATGTGGGACTTATCTGTTTTCATCAGTGAAACTAAGCTACAGCCAAGGGGCTGGATTTGGGGTTGAGCAGTAGTTTTCAGATTCCCTACAGCCTCCTCAGCCAGAGTAGAGATAGGGTTACCTTCCTTGAATATTGGATACTTAAATGAAATCAGTGTTCTCGAAGCAAGGACATCAGAAGCACTGTTAGGCGAGCTCTTTGACCATCACTCGGCACCTTCCTTACTTCTGCTCAGTACTCCCAGCTGTTGGAGGAATACTGGTGGGATGAACAGGAGAAATGGAAAACACCAGTTGGGTGAATAAGCATCCACCCACCCCTTCCTCCACTATGGGACAGGCCTCAGATTTGATTCTTTGAAGCTCAGGGGATTGTTTCCAAGTTCTCACCTCTTTGCCTTGGGCTTTGCAAACCCTGTCTCTTGACAGCATGGGTAAAATAGGAGAGAAAACAGGCGTGGAAAGAGATATCCTGGTAGCCAGAGATGACGGGTTTGCATGCCTTGAAACCCCTTACATCAAAGCTTCTCAAGGGCAACAGCACAATAATAAATGTAAAGGGGGGAAACACAAGCACAGCAGCATATGGCTGAGAAGCTGGTTGTGAGTTTCCAAAGAAAGGGAAAAGGAGGCCGCTCCCCGCCTTTTAAACCTAAACTATTTTTTCTTCCTCTGGTGAGTGAACACAGTTCTATTATTTCTGCAAATGTGTCCTTTCTGATCTGAATGTGTACCTGCTGTGAAAATATGTGGGTACCTGCTAGGATGATTCATTTCCCCCCAACAATCTAGCAATTGGGGGAGTCATATCACCCCAGCTAATTGCTGGTTTAGGGTACCCTTTCCTGCAGTTTTTGCCAGGAGATGCCAGAGTGATGACCCATTTGTGGTGCCGCCAGCCAGAATCCTGGGGAATTCTGAGTCAGGGAGACTGTCTTTCTCGAGAAATCACAAATTAGTAGTTGGCATTGCAATGATTTTGCTTATTGGGGCAAATTCTAGGAAGGGACACCTTGGGGGTTGATTATCATTAAAACAGTTTGTTGCTACAACCAGAGTTTTTCAGGAGCATGGCCTTTCATTGAAAGGAACCAGAACAATCTCAGATGTGCAGGAGACGCTGAGCCAACTCCACACCCTTCTGGGCAAGGACATTATGGAGACATGGGCAACAGAAACACCTCTGGGCTCAACTGTCTGCATTCAGATTTTGCCTCTAGAGTCACTAGCTTTACAACTTTGGGCTCACGTAGCAAACTCTCCCCTATTCCTTTGCCTTTGAAATGGTCATGATGAGAGGACAGAAATATGATTCAGGAGGGGACGCATGTGTCTCGCATGTGTGAAGCTCAGAGTTGGACTTGCAGTTCCCCAAGCCTGGCCAGGAGTGGCTCTTTGGAAAATGAAGCAGAATGTGAATAACAAGAGTCCATGGAAGGGTGGGTAGAAGAGGGGACATGACTGCAGAGAGAGGGACAGGAACAGAGCTGAGGCATTGAGGGTGAACACCAGGAACTGGTTAAGGACACACTGGTCACATGCTCTCCTTTTGGTTTCCCAGCCCAACTGGAGTCTCTTGACAAAGGATATCTGGGGGTCTCCATGCACAGAAAACGCAGGTGAGCAGACCCTGGGCCTTCTTGGCTTCAGAAGCAGACATGGGTGGGAGCAGCTTGCCTCCATCTGTTCTACCTTTTGCAGGTGTGTTTCTCTCCAGGTAGGTCAGGAGGCTGCACAGGACACATGGCCGGGAGGAAAGACCAATCTTCAGGGCAAAATGCCCGCATGTCCAGGGCTAAACGCTGCCTCTGATGGCTCAGTGCTGGGAAAAGCAGTGTGTGTTTCTCAGTATTATCCACACAATGACAACAGTGCTCACTTCTGTACTGTGGGTGTGTGGAGCACTTGAAGTCAATGCCTTATGTGAAACTGTGAATTAGCATTTGTCTGACTACTATAGATGTTTGTCTTCGAGTTCACTGCTTTCTTTCTTTCTTTCTTTCTTTTTTTTTTTTTTTTTGGCTTTTTGGGTCTCACCCAGCGATGCTCAGGGGTTACTCCTGGCTCTGCACTCAAGAATTACTCCTGGCGGTGCTTGAGGGACCATATGGAATGCTGGGAATTAAACCCTGGTTGGCTGCATGCAAGGCAAAACCCTACCTGCTGTGCTATCGCTCCAGTCCCATTGAGTTCACTGCTTTCTGCAAGTGAGCATAGCTTACTTCGCTCCCTCCCACAACCAGTGAGAACTTCTGTTGGATTTCCTACTCCCATGCCTGTGCTCTATAACCCTTTATATGTGGCCACAGGTAGTCACATATAAAAATCTGGCTGATAACCAGATACTGATGAGATTAGAAGAAGAGCGAAGTTTTATTTAATGCATGCAGACGCGATCTGGCTCATGCACAAATGGGTTGAACCCTAAACGCAGTTCATGTAGAACTTATACAGTTCATATGCAGGATACACAAATTCTATTGCAGTGATTTTCTCTTCTAAGTCACCCAGTGCTTGCTAACATACACAATGCTTGGGACAAACAGTGATTAATATATTCTGATTCCAAGTCACATGTAAACACTTACTGATTGTTTCTGAGACCCTGTTCCATTCTTGCTCAAGTGGTTGTATTGATCTGTTTCTTCTGCTCTGCTTTGGTCATGACTTTATGATTTATTATGGAGTCATTTTTGCCCAGCTCCTAGAATGGGTTGTTCTGAGCTCCTTCTTCTAGTTACCTGTTTCTGCTCCTAATTTTCCACTATAGGAAGTCTAGTAACTTCACCTGTCTCTCTCCATCTCTCTGCTCTGCTTGCAATCCCCTGGTCTACGACTCAGGCTTTCTTGGTTTAGTGTTTGCTTTCCCATCACAACTTCAGGATGACTTTTCCATCATCACTGAGTGATAGAATGAAAATCACAGCTCCCGTTTTTCTTAGGGTCTTTTCCTTGGAGGTCTGCTGGGAGGAGAACAGAATCTTTGGAGTGATGAGGTTCACCAGATCCCACCTCAAGCTTTGCTTCTGCTACCTCTCATGTCTGGTGTATGTTCTGCGTAAGCAACTGTGTGGCAGAGGAAGTTGTGAGGGAACATGGCTCTCCAGAAGGACTCCCACCCATTTGTTCGGGTTATTTTTTTCCCCCCACAGTACCCCCTTGTTTGTGAGTGATGGAGACCGTCCAGGGGTCAGACATCATCAGATTCCTCTACTTGCTCAAAGAACAGCCTTAGTCTCAGAGATGCTTCCTTTCTGATTGCCTGACTGCCCAGGAGACCATATGGGATACTGGGATTAATATCCCGTTTCCTGCATTTGCAGGGTGATATCTTTCTTCCTTCACCTGATTTTACTCTGACCCAGTCTAGGAAGGTCATTTATTCACACATGCATGCCTCTATTTGTTCACTTGCTTAATAAAAATGCATTGAAAGGCTGCTTTAGGCTAGACCCTCTATTATGCTCTGAAAATAGAAATGTGGAGATAAATGACTTCTAGCCCTCAGGTGTCTGGTCCTGGAGAGGAGGTGAGTGGATAAGCCCATATTGGGCCAAATGCCTAAAGGAAGGCCGTCCTTCTGCTGCCAAGTATGGACCAAATCTCTCCCTTCCAAAAAACAGAAAGAAAAAAAATTATTATCATTATTTTTGTGTTGGTGGTTTCGGGGCCACACCCAGCAATGTTCAGGGCTCACTTCTGGCTCTGCACTCAGAAATTACTCCTGGTGGAGATTGGGGGGCAGTATGGGGTCCTGGGAATCACACCCGTGTCAGCTTCATGCTGGGCAAGTGTCTGGCCGGCTGTACACTCTCTCCAATCTCAAGTCTGTTCTCTTTTAATCAGACTTACTGAAGAGCAGACAGCAGAGACGGACTTTTGTTCTTCTAGCTCCTAGAAGGATTCCATCACAGGACTGTGACACACAAGTGGATGACTTTTGAATTGGAATGGCAGAGAATTCCTGTTTGGATGAGCAGTGTGTGTGTGGGGGTGAATGACTGACACAAGCAGTGGTGATGTTGTGGGTTAGTGAGGGTTTGCCTTCTCTGACCCTCTCAGACCGCCACATCCACCCATCTCTTGGTTCAGAGGTCAGCCTAAAGTTCATCCATCCACTGGAAGGGCCGCTCTGAGCCCTCCGCCACTGTCCCTGTACACAGCATAAACCAACAATGAGCTCACTGACTCGAACTCCTCTCACTGCCTCACCTCTGATCTCCGCCCCAGCCCCATCTCTGATCTCTGGGATGCAGAGGTTGCTTCTTTGCGGGGCTAGGTTAGACAGGAAGATTTGGTTGGTTGGTTTGTTTGTTTTGATCACACCTGGCAGTGTTCAGGGATCACTCTGGCGGTATGTTCAGGGATCAATCAGTCCTGGTGCCAGGACAGAAACTGGGTTATCCATGTGCAAGACAAGCTCCTTAGCCCTGGGACATCTCTCAGGGCACAAAAGTTGCTTCTTTTTTTGTGTGTGTGTGTGGGGGGGAAGTCACACCTGGCAGTACTGAAGTTTATTCCTTGGCATTGCTCAGGAGTCCACATAGGATGCTGGAGTTTAACTCAGGGTTAGCTGTGTACAAGGCAAGCACCCTATCTAGTGTACTATGGCTTTGCGTTCCCCCCCCCCCCCCCAATCTCATTTCCTTTGAATGTTTTCCTGACAAACTTGCAGAACCTTTCCAACACACTTACCTTCCTTTATTTGAAGCTTCTTTTGTCCCCTCGAGCCTCTGGGCTAATGCTTATCTACCCCATATCTCTTATTCCAGACACTAACAGTATTCCTTTGTTCTTTTTTCCCATGAGATACACAATTACAAAGTTGTTCATGATAGGGTACCAGTCATACAATTTTCTAACACCCATCCCTTCACCAGGGTGGTCCATTTCCCACCACCAATGTCTGGCACTTCTCTCTCTCTCTCTCCCTCCCTCTCTCTCTCTCTCTCTCTCTCTTTCTCTCTCTCTCTCTCTCTCTCTGCCTCACTCTCTCTCTCTCTGTCTCTCTCTCTCTCTTCTTCTCTCCCTTCTTTTTACTAATTCATTACATGCATGGGGTTGTGCTTAAGTGACTAGAGTGGGGATGAAAACAGAGGTTGAACCTAGTCAAAGTGCCAAGAGGCCCTTGGTTCTACGCACTGTTGAGGCTAACTACTTACTGAACCAGCCACTGAGCCCCATTCTTCAGACCTTGCTGGCTGGGGGATGGGCTTTATTGTGATAATAAGTGAAGACATCTCAAAGACAGATGTTTGTTTGCAAGAGAATAGAGGCGGGGCAGATCATGTGCAGTCGATGTGGTTTCCAGACATTCGGAAACAATAGAGATTTCCCAAGAAGCATTGGCTGTTGCCATTGGTTGAACTCTCCAAGAGTATCCTGAGGAGTAGGCTGGCAGAAGATGTGTGTAGACCTGTTGCTGCCCAGTGAGCTCCAGGAGGTGCTTGGCAACCCTGCCACAAAACAGCATAGTAGCAACATTGAGGCTCATAATTACCAGTGGCTCAAGGAGAAAAACTCAAAACCCATGAAGAGGGAGGGAATAATGTACTTTGCACAACTAGTGCCATGGCAAGTGGGAGGGGGTGGGGGTGTCCATGAACTGCTAAGAGTTCTGTGTGAGGACTTAAAGAGACAGCAGCACCTCCCTTTCTGTCCTTGGGCTTTTCTTCATGGCCACTGATGGTTTGCCTCTTGTCCTCTGTGCTTTGGTTTATTTGGCCAGCAGGTAACATGCTAACATGACTGAGAATTTATTGTGTAAAAACATCATAGGTGTCAACTCCTTTATCTCCCAACAGTCCCATCCAGTGGGCAAATTGTCTTCATTTCCTAGACAAGTAGGTGGGGCGCACGGGGGGGTGGGGGTGGGGGGTGGGGGGTGGGATGAGGGTTCTGTGCCTCTGGCCGCAGGAGGTGACAGAGTTCAGCCTGGATGGTGCGTTGACTCTCAAAACGGAACAATTTGTTACTCAGACTTGCTGACTTGATCTTTTATTTCTTTGAGGGGGCAATTTGGAACCATGCCCGGTGATGCTCAGAGACTGCTTCCAGCTCTGTCCTTGGGGATCACTTCTGGAAGTGCTTGGGGTAACATGGAATGCCAGGGATCAAACCCGGGCCTGCATGCAAAGCATTTGCTGCCTTCTGAGCCATTTCCTTGGCCTCTGCCTCTCCCCCTTGAATCCGTGTTGACACATGTGGGAACTAGCCCTGGCTCCCCAAGAGAGACCCTTGTTATGGCTATCGATCACTATTGATATTCCAGAGAGGCATGTGTTAACTGCCAAATAAAAAGCCAATCTGAGAGGCCATCCAAGCAATTGATGGAGATTAAAGAACATAACTCACAGCACACTGGTACACCGCTACCAGCAAAAGCCTCACATGTGCCCTGAGGATGGGTGAGAGTTGGATATTTTATTTTTAATGGGGATAAAAGGGGGGAGCTGGAGAAGGTGGTTAAAAAGCCAAGGTTGAAGGTTCATAAGCTGTGATGTTGCTTAACTCCGCATAATTGGTGGCTAGTGGAACCACGTGGCCTGGCAGAAGGCCGCACTCCTCACACTTGGTGCTCTGGTTGCCTAGGTTTCTCAAACTTTCCCCCCTCGGCACCCTTCCTTGCCCAAAGAAACCAGCACGGGCCAGAAACACCCCAGATTCCCTGTGTGTGTGAGTTCGAGTAAACTTTTGACAGTTGTCTGTCTGAAAACATTTCACTATTGCCGGATATTTCATGACCCCTCTCGTTCAGTTATGCACCCCCAGTTTCAGGGATGAGGGTCTAGAATGGAGACCTGCTGGGGTCTTGGGAGGAGGGTTCGGGGGTTTGGGAAATGATTGCTGCTTGTCCCAGCCCCAGGAGGGTCCTGACCAGGCCCAACTAGACAGTCGGCATCTCTCCCCCAACTCCAACTGCCTTGCAATGGCCCCGCTTAGGTGTGTTTGGCAAAAACGGGTCTCGGGGTGGCTCCGAGATGAGTCTGGATCTGGACTGCAGAACCCCCCTGAATCCTGGAGCTACTTGTCCACCTACACATTCCCCAGCACCCCAAGATGACTGGTAGGTGTAGCTCCTAATGGAGTCAGGGAGAAGACCAGGAGCCAGATGAGGGGGAAGAGGCAGGAGAGGAAGAACGTGCTGGTCAACAGTGAGGCCAAGGTTCCTGCTGCATTCCTGGAGGTGGATCTGCCCCAAGAGGAGGCGGGCAGACCCCCCAAGTTCCCACTGACCTTATATCAGGGTTGGCTTTTCCCAAAAGATTGAAGAGAGTGCCCTTGAAAGGCAACTTGAAAGGAAACATCTACACTTTTTTGTGAAGACACTTGTATGTCTGGGCTGGAGAGAGATTGCAGTGGGTAGGATCCTTAGTTCGCCCTCGGTTGACCAGAGTTTGATTCCCAGCACCCTGTGTGGTCCCTTGAGCCCTCCAGGAGTGAGTACTGAAAGCAGAGCCAGGAGTAAGCTTGAAGCACAACTGGGTGTGGCCCCCCAACAAATATGACTATAACAAAATAGTAATAATAAAAAAGGGATTTCTTTCTTTTTAGGGGGTGTTATAGGGGTCACAGCCAGCTGTGTTCAAACCTTACTCCTGGCTCTGTGCTCAGGAATCATTCCTGGAAGAATTAAGGACCATACAGGGTGCCGAGGATTGAATCCAGGTCAGTCATGGACAAGACAAGGACCTAATCCCTTGGACTGTCTCTGCAGAAGAAATTCCTATATCTTGTGCCTCTCAAGCCAATCTCACTAAAGACATTTTGAAGTTGCATTGCCATCTGAGCTCTCTGTGCGGCAACTGTTCAGTATTAATGTGGGGCCTCTCACCTCCTTGGCAGGTGGGATTCTGTGCTTTTACAAGTGCAGATCGGCATTAGATACAGGGGCACTTATGTAGGTCAATTTTCATGATTAATGTATTCTACCCTCAGGACATTAATAGCTTCTTTTTCCTTTTAGTCGGATTCCCTCCAATACCCCCCCCCCCCACCTTTTTTTTCACAGCGAATGATCTTTAAACCTATTTTCCTATAAAGTAAGACTTTCTCCTCTGGGAAGTAATTCCTTTATCAACTTAGGCCTTCAAGTTCATGATAGAGAAAAATGTTGTGCGTGTGCGCGTGTGTGGTGTGGAAACTTGGGTCTCTCTCCTATAAAGTTTCCTCATGTTTGGAAAAATATGGGGTTTGGCCCATTTTCAAGTAATGAGAACTCTAAATAGAATTGTGCTCTTAAAAAAAACCGGTTATAAAGATTAGAAAGCTTGCTAAGATAGAAAAAAATGTAAATGGAAATAAAAATAGAACATAAATGAGTCCCAGATTTAGCAAAAATGACAGCCCTCTTTAATGCCACCCTTTCAGGTTGCCCTTTGCCAACTCTTTTCTGTTATATGTTTTTAATGAAAAGCAGCTGCCGTGGGAGGCATGTTTACCATGGATCTCTGTCACTGCACTGCATTGTCTCTATAAATAATGTCAACACATTCTTTTACCCAGCAGCCAGCAGGCTGATGCCACCCATCCATACCAGATGAGGTTAGATTATTCTTCCCCAAACATATTCATTATCATCTCAGGCTGTCCCCTTCCTTCGGGGTAATGATGACCCTTTGTCACACCATTCATCACTGCTTGTGACTCTTTGCAGCTGAGGCAGTTGGTTGGCCCTCAGAGGAGTCCCCTCCCCCCCAGGGCTGCTGCATGGAATTGCCCAGTGATGCCAAGTCTGTCCCCCCTTTATTTTGATCTTTATCTTCCCAACCTTTTCATCTCCTGTGGGGTGGACCCATGGCTGTGAAAGCAAAGCACATGGGAAGCCCATTTATTTTAGAATTTAAGAGAGTCAAGGAGCAGCCTGGTCTGTCCAACCAGGTAACTTGTCAGTCACTTGTGGAAAAGTTGGTTTCAAGGAGCCCAGTTTGCCAGTGATGTTACCAGGTGTCACTTCTCTCTGGGAGGTTGGTGAGAGCTGGGGATCCCCGAAGAGTTGGTGCCTATTTGTTGGAGGGGGAGGTGGGTCATTTCATTCTGTTGGGTTGTTGGGTTATGAATGAGATATGTAATATACAATAAATAGATATGTGTCATAGCTTATGAAAAATAAATTGTGACTAGCTATTGAGAATATCGAATACACAACGGATAGCTTGCCAGGCTCTTCCGTGCGGGTGGAATACTCTCGGTAGCTTGCCAGTCTTTCTGAGAGGGATAGAGCTTCGATATGCCAAAACCAGTACTACAACTGGTCTCATTCACCTGACCCTGAAGGCTTTACCGACATGGCAGCACTGAGAAGGATGAGAAAGGAGAGGCCGACAAAATCTCAAGGCCGACCTAGGCTGCCACAACGAAGGAAGACAAAAATGATCGTCTGTACTTTCAATGCACGTACGCTAGCATCAGATGCATCCATCGAGGACCTGATGATACAAGCGCGAATGATAAAGTACGACATCATTGGTCTGACCGAGACAAGAAGGCACGAATCTCACCATGCCGTTTTCGACACTGGAGAAGAATTGTTCCTCGGAACATGCGATAAAAGAGGTGTTGGAGGCGTCGGTGTCCTTGTCAACACAAACTTGGCCAAGAGCATTGATTCATTCGAATGCCTAACAACCCGAATCGGATGTTTACATTTGAATAGATGTGGCTCACTACCTGCAGTTTCTATCTTTGTTGTCTACGCACCAACATCTCATTATGATGAAAGAGAAATCGAGAAGTTCTACATGGAGCTAGAGAAGTTCTATAAAGAAGACCACACCTTCTACAAGATCACTGTGGGTTATTTTAATGCCAAGATAGGACCGAGAAGATCAGCTGAAGAACTTCACATCGGGACCCATAGCCTAGAATGGAACGAACAGGGTGAGAGACTATCTGAGTTCATCATGTCGACCAAGACCATTCATGGTAACTCACAGTTCCAGAAGGCAGAATCTAAACGATGGACATGGGAGTCTCCCGGTGGACGATTCCACAACGAAATAGACCACATCATATTCAATCGACGGTTTTGCCTGACTGATGTCGCTGTTGTCCCAAAATTTCGAACGGGATTGGACCACCGTCTCCTTCGTGCAAAATTCTACTTCACAGAGCGGGGAGAAAGGGCTGCAAAGTTCAAAAAGAGAACTCCCAGAATGACCACCAACTGGGAACTCTTTGGTACTATTGCGGCAACATGGGAAGATGCCATTGTTGACAACATTGACGAGGAATACGATCGACTGGTTCAGTACCTCCATGAATGTGCGAGGAATGCCAAGAGAGAGATAGCCACAAAAAATCGCCTATCTTCTAAAACTCTTGAGCTAATTCGCCAGTGTGGTTTGGAGCATGCCTCAGGCAACCGCAAGCTAACGTTGGAGCTCGCAAAGCAGTGCAGAGATGCGATCAAGGAAGACCTCAAAGAGAGAAGAGCAGAAGTACTGGTAGATGCGGCAGAAGCTGGGAAAAGTATTCGTAACGCCCGCCTGTCCTTTGCTAACTACAAGACCAAGATGACTGCCCTCCGACATCCTGATGGATCAATCACATCCTCCAGAATGGCAATGGAGAAGATTATCCATGACTTCTACTCAAATCTCTTCGATAGCCATGTCCACTTGCCGACATACCAAATTCCACAGGATGGATATGTCGTTCCCAATGTTCTCCCTTCCGAAATCCGACACGCCATTTCGTCGGTAAAGAAACAAACAGCACCCGGCCCAGACAAGGTCAGACCTGAACACCTGAAGAACCTGCCGTCAGTACTCATCAATACGCTGGCTCGGCTCTTCACTCGCTACCTGTCTGAATGCAAGGTTCCATCCCAGTGGAAAACCAGCAGGACCGTACTACTGTTCAAGAAGGGAGACATCCATGACATTGGCAACTATCGCCCAATCTGCCTATTGTCTGTCATCTACAAGTTGTTCACTCGAGTCATCCTAAATAGGATTGGCAGAACACTAGATGAAGGACAACCATGCGAGCAAGCAGGGTTCCGCAAAGGATTCAGCACCATCTACCATATCCACACGATAACCAAGCTCATTGAGGTTTCTCGGGAGTTCAAGATGCCGCTCTGTTTAACGTTCATTGATTTAAAGAAGGCCTTTGATTCTGTTGAGACGGAAGCGGTCATTGAAGCCCTAGCCAATCAGGGCATTCAAGCCCAATACATCGGGATCCTCCGTGAGCTGTATTGCAGATTCACTACCAGGATCTCACCATTCTACAAAGAAGTGATCGTTGATGTCAAGAGAGGGGTGCGGCAGGGTGATACCATTTCACCGAAACTCTTCAGTGCCACCCTCGAGAACATCATGCAATGACTGGAATGGGAAGGAATGGGAGTGAAGATAGATGGTCGGCAACTACACCACCTCCGCTTTGCTGATGACATTGTTTTAATAACACCAAACATCAGCCAAGCGGCACAAATGCTGGCCGACTTTGACCGTAAGTGTGGAAAAGTAGGACTACAGCTGAATCTTACGAAGACAATGTTTATGAGAAACAGCCTCGTTCCTGAAGTCCCATTCGCTCTCAACGGAACGACCATCTCTGAATGCAACAGCTATGTGTACCTAGGTCGAGAGGTCAACATGACAAATGACCTGGCACCCGAGCTGCGCAGGAGGAAGAGAGCGGCTTGGAACGCCTTCAAGAACGTCGAAGAAATAGCTAAGAGGACGAAGAACCTCCGGCTCCGGGCACGTCTCTTTGATTCCACTGTTCTTCCTGCATTAACATATGCCTCAGAGACCTGGGCCCTACGCAAATAAGATGAGAACACTATTCAGGTCTCCCAAAGAAGAATAGAAAGAGCTATGCTTGGAATATCACGTTTCACTCAAATGAGAGAAAGAATCCGGACTTCTGACATCTGTCGATGATCAAGAATCAGGGATGCTGTCTCATTTGCCAAAGTGTCGAAAATCAGATGGGCTGGTCACGTAATGAGATTTAAAGACGACCGCTGGACTAGAGCTGTTACCGACTGGATTCCACGGGATGTCAAAAGACCGCGTGGCCGCCCACCTACCAGATGGTCAGACTTCTTCGTCGAGATCATGAACGATCGGTTTGAGGCCCTTCATGTTCCCGGAGCGAACAGATGTCATTGGGCTACACTAGCACGCGACAGGGAAAAATGGAGACGTTACTGGGGCCCGCTCGAGCAAATTGACGACTAACGGGAAGTTAAGTGATTAAGTGACGCTATTGAGATTTAAAGAAGCCAGCAACAGGACAAAAGTTGACGACTACTTGAAGCAAAGGGATTGAATTATTAGGGAAGCTAACTTAGAAAACAGGTATAGGAGAAGTGATGATTCTATGTGGAGGTTATCTTTCTAGGAGTCAGAACGAAAAAGGACAGAATTGAAAAAATATATAGAAGGGAGCTGAGACCAAAAAAATACAGGCCAGGAATTTCAAGATTGAATAAATCTTCTGACAAGAACTGGGAGAATTCAGTGACTTAGAGAAATGAGAGGACCAGAGAGTAGCTCAATGGGCTGAGCTCACAATGTGAGTAACTCCTGAGAACCCCAGAGTGTGTCACCACACAAAGAAGATAATTCTGCACAACTTGGAGGTGGACAACCAGAATTTTGAATGTGAGCATGGAGACCTGGGCATATTAGATACAGGAAGACAAAAGATGTGAATCCCGGCTTATGACTCATGAAACGCTTATCTGATGGAAGGAATAATTAATTTATTTTCCCACGCATGAAAAAGTGTTAAAATATATATACTATTCTTCTGACTAGAATATAAAAAATTTCTTTTACAAATCTGAATAGAACACAACAAAGAATAAAACCTTTTCCAAGCTGTGTCCATGGAACCAAAAATAGGTAACAAACAAGTAATTAAAAGGCTAATGAGTGTTATAAAAGGGGAAGTTAGAATGTTCTTATTTTCTTGGTTTATTAGAAATTCTTCAGGAAATAGCAAAATAAGCTCAGCTCTATTCAAAAAAATCTTTGGAGTTCTTATGGAACTTGGCAACGCCATTATTCCTCTCGTCCACATTCCCAAATCCTGAACTTTCAACCACAGGATGCTGCTAAGTCATCAGAAAAGAACCAGAAGGAAGAAGCCTTCTTCTTTCTTGAATTATATTTGAACCTTGACCAGAAGAGGGGGATCCTAATCAAAACAAGTATCCTGTGATATCGACACACACAGAAAACGTACCTGCATGTGGCTAATTAATCCCTTCATTCCCAATATCACAGAGTGGAGGACAAATGTTAACATTGACTGTGTGGGTGGATTGTTACCGTGTGGAGCAGGTGAATGCTATGGGCACAGTGAGATGAAGGTGGAGGACAGTGACCGGGGGAGCCTCAGCCCTGAGATGTCAGCAGGACCTTGCATGCTAGGGCGCATGTCCTTCAGTAGGGTTGGGGATGAGCAAAGGCTCCATTTTCCACCCTGAGGATATGGTTTGGGAGATTCTGCGGCAGACTCAGGTGATGTCAGAGCATCTTGGGCCCTGAAGGCACAAGCAGCCATCCTTCTCTCTGCTGGCAGTTGGTGTCTGAGAAGTGAATTGATGATTTGAACAACTGTGTCTACAATGGAAGTTCAAGATGCATCTGGAGGGTCAGACAGAGGCTGCAGAGGGGAATGCACTTGCCTGGCATGTTCCTGGCCCTAGTTGGATCCATGACACCACATGGTCCCCTGAGCATCATAGTGTGCAACCCTGGAAGCCCAGGAACACTGCCAGGGTGGCCTGAGTAATCCCTGGCCTTGGCTCCAAAGGGTCTGAGCAGCTCCACATCCTTGGGTCATCCTTGGGACATCCTCTGAATCATCTCTAGGGAATCACTGGGAAGGACTCTATTTGGGAGAGGCCCCGCCCTTCTCAATCCCCTCAAAAACAAACTAACAAACAAAAACCAATCATATCTGAACTTCTGTCTGGAAGGTAATGTTCTGATCACATCTGAATGTTATCTTTGGTCTCCTCCAAGACACCTAAAATCCTTGAACTTCCTGGTGGATCCTTGACTCCTCCCTAGGGTGCTCACATGGGATGTCCCAGAACTCATGATCTGGAGCTGTTCACTGGCATCTGAGGGCAGTGAGTTCCATGGACAAGTGGCTTCCTGAGAAGCCACTCTTTGCACTCACTCTCCTGCCCACGGGCTGGGGCCCTGCCAGCTTCTTGGCGTGGGGCTGTTCATCCACACATCACATGCTCACTTCTCTGCCAGTATGCCAGTATCTCAGGAAAGATCTTGAGATTCTATTTCCGGAAGCCAATCGAGCCAAGGGAGTGTGTGTGTGTGTGTGTGTGTGTGTGTGTGTGTGTGTGTGTGTGTGCGTTACTGAGAATGGAACCCAGATCCACACACAAGTGAGGTATGTTCTTGATCAGAGCCACAAGTCCAGACCTAGATATGTAAATTTGACTCTCCAGTCTTTTAAAAAAATAAAACTAAAGAAGATCAAGGTTGCACAAACTTCTGCCCTTCTAGAAAGGGCCAATAGAAGACATAGCTCAAAACTCAGATTGTGCATCCGTGGAACAAGAAATAGATGATCCCAGCTTGCTGTCTTCGTTGTCCCCTCTGAAACCCTTAGAGGACTGTGTAGACCAGTGAACTTCTGCCCTTTTCCACCATCAGACTAGCACTGGTCTGGGCACTCGTCGTTGAAAACCACTGGAAGACAAGCCAGAAAACAGCCATACAGAAGAGACAAAATGAGAAGATCATAGCAGGAAAAGAGAAAGAAATACAATGGGAACCACAAGTGAAAGAAAAAAAAACAGAGAAAATGGGTAGTGGAAGGCCAGAGAACAGGATGTGTGGGATTTGGTGGGGGTTGAAACTGGCTGCAGCAAAGTTGAGAGCTGAACTCAAAATTAAAAAGCTCCCAGCAAGCTCTTCTGAACAGGGACACCTGTCATTTTCTTGTCCTTGCCCTTACAGCCCTGGATAAGACAGTCTGAACTCTTACTCAGAAATGTTTGGTTTGGATTTGCAGACACACTGGAAGTATGTTTTAGGGTGTCTTCCCAGGAGGGAATTTATTGATTACTTTGGATGCCCCATGGTGTGCAACCCACCTTCTCCTAGAATGAGCTTCTCTGTTCTCTCTTTTTCTCTCGGATATGCTCCTTGGGATCATGTGGACTGTAAGGTCCCATGGGACCCCGAGGGATATTCCAGAGCTAAACTCTGCTAATTAGTAACTCTTTCTTACCTGCCTCCTCCCTGGTAAAGCCTTGAGATGTAAATCCTGCCTCCTCTGTTGACTCTTTCTTATCTGCCCCTCCACTAGTAACTCTCCCCTCATCCCCTTCACCGGAATGCAGGTGTCCTGAGCTGTAAATCACGGGGAGCCAGGCAAACATAGAAGATAACAAGATGTCTGAGTTATGAGATACCCGCTAGCCACAATGCCCATGTACGTAAATGCTGATCTTTGAATCTATAGGCTAAGGAGTGATGTGCTTTTAAATGGATTAGTTAAAAAAGTATACGTTGGTATGAATCTATTGGCTATGAAATGAGCGGGTTCTGCTTTAAAGGCCAGTGAAGGCCTATATAAGATCCCTTTTGAAAAAGCTCGAGGTCTTGCCTAACCTATCAAACCTGTGTGTCTGTGTAGGCGGCTTGACCCTGCCTAGCCAGTCTTACAATCAACCTTGCTTGCTGTTTGCATTCTCTGGAATCTCTTTATTGTTAAAGGGAGATCACAATCCGTGTCCTAACAGACAGGATGGTTCTTTTGAGGGTAAGAATCTGCCATCTTCCAACCACTAGCTGGTTGGTTACCAATAACGCTTTATCAACTTGCCATATATCAGTTGATTGCTCCCTGGAGTAGCAGAGGGACTAGACCTTAATGATTACAGAACCTTTTTTCTCCTTGAAGTTAACAAGGGGAAGAGAAGACAAAAATTTTGAGGTGTTCAGGCAGAAGAGAATCACCATATGTAAGGCCTCATTGTCCACCTTACCCCATTTTCCCTTAAAAACCAATCCCAAACCTGATGACGGAAGTGTGTGTTATTGACCTAGAAATGTCACAAACTCCCTGCACTGCTACCTCTGTCCACAGAAATGCAGAAGCATGCTTCGTATCTAGCTCTATTTGTAAAAGGCTGTAACAAAAATAACACAGATGGTCAAAGGTACCAACTGCAGTTTTAAGAGCAATAATCCTGGAAATATAATGTTCGATATGATGTAGACAATAGCTCCATATTATATTAAAATGATATTAGGAGGAAATTTGCAAGTTATTTTTATCAGGCAAAATAAGTTTCTCCAATCTTTCTCCTTCCTCCCTCCTCACCCCATTTCTCCGCTTTCTTCTCCTCTCCCATTTTTCAGGGATGGAACCCAGGTCTTCACTCATGCAAAGCTATACTCCACCACTGAATTTCACTCCTGGCACCTTTCTTACTTTTCTTTCAATCCTATTTGTATGAGTAGATACGTATCTGATATCTGGAACATTAGCTGAACCAATCACAATTGTCATTTTTTGTTTGTTTTGGCTATATACAGCAATACTCAGGGCTTACTCTTGGCTCTGTGCTCAGGGATCACTCCTGGCAGGACTTGGGGACCACTTAGGGTGCCTGAGGTTTAACCCAGGTCAACTGTGTGCAAGGTAAGTGTCCTACACGCTGTACTATTGCTGACCTGGCAGTACTAATTTTGCATTCCTTTCAGAATATGTGCAAATCAAGCCATCATACTGGAATCCTTCAACATCTGGAGTGATGTTTCCCAGTTGTTTCTCAAAATTGGAAATAAACAAAATTTAATTTTCAAGAAGTGACTGATGGAAATTCACCTTCATCAGAATTACTGGTAAAACAGAAGGAAACAAATGCAACCCAATAGCCTCAAACAAACAGCTGGGATTGTAGGATCAGAGGTTTGGAGACAGGACATGGTGAAAAAGTTTCAAACAATGAAAGAACTTGACATAAACATAAAAAAGCCGTGGACAAAATGGCAAAAAAACTGTCAGGAGAACAAAAATCTCTTTCAGATGTGGGATATAGAGAAACAAACCATGGAAAGAGAAAAAGCCAAATGGAAACCAACCCTTGGACTCTGAATTTAGAACTGAGATTATTAAAGGGGAAGAGGGAATCCAATGGGTTATAGTGAAGGAATATTGGCACTTGGATGGTAGGTATGGTGTGGGAACACAAATTTAGAGATCTAAAATTATGTTCCTAAAAAAAAGAAACAGTTTTATAAACCAACAATAACAGTTATAAAGAAAATGAATGAGAATGAACCAAATAGAATGATTGATTTAGAAGGAAACCAAAGAAAAATAACATTTCTATATTAGAGACCCAATAAACGAACAAAAAGGTGGAGCTGAATCACACAATTGGTAATTATAACTGTAAAAATGGTTCTGGATTAAAAAAATTTGCATCTATGTATTGAAAGATTTCACTGATGCCATTGTAAAATCCAATCCTTAAAAACCAACTCAATGCCTTTGTCTCATAAAGCCAGTATACAGAAGTAAAAATCCTTGAGACAACCAGGGGAAAGCATAAGTAGCATGAATAAAGATGGCTGGGTAGGCAGAGGATTTCTCTAAGACAGTAAAAGCATCCTATAAGTGGAGTAAAATCTTTTTTAAAAACTCAAGAAAAGATATGCCCACAGCTTTCCCCTTCAACTAAGCTGACCTTCAAATGTCGAAACCATAGAAAGAACATTTTAAACACGTAAGAACCCAAAGGACTCTGTATCTATGAACTGTTTGTGAAGTATCTATTGAAAAATGAACGCTATTCAACCAAGAGCTGACCAGGGAGATGTTAGCAACAGACATGATGGATATCATTCAATTGACTAACTGTGAATCTGAGACTGCATAAAGATGAATAAGAAGTTATAGGACCTGAAAATAGATGTTCAATGTTCCCAGGTAGTAGAAATGGTATGGACAGAGTAAGCTAAGTTGAGTAAAGTTAATAAATTATCAATAGGTGCTAGATGGGGGTTGAGAACTGATAAGAAATCATAAATAGGGCCGGGGATATAACACATAAAAAAGTATCTGCTTTGTGTGTGTGAGAGCTTGTTTTTTAATTTTTTAAATCTCTATCACTGCTAAAACAAAACAAAGAAATAAAGGCATCTGAAGCAGTGTAGGTACAAAAATATTAGTACAAAAATATGAAAATTTTGTTTTTTGGCAGAGGGCATTGGGCCACACCAAGTGTGCTCAGGGGCTACTCCTGTCTTTGTGCTCAGGAATCAATTCTGGCAGTATTCAGGAGACCATATTCAGAGCTAGGAATGGAACCAGTGTGTGCAGCCAAAAATAAGAACATTTTAAAATACAAAAAGCAAGATCTCAAAAAAGAAAATATCACATGGAGAGAAAAAAAATAATTCTAAAGTACAGTTGAGGGTCATTGGAGTTATCTTAGCAACAAACATTAATGGGTATAACTCACTCACTGGGAACAAAAATGATTTTCATTTTGACTGACAAAGGCCTATGTGTCTGCAGTATTTAGGAGACAGAGGAAGGAGCCAAGGATATGACTCAAGAAGTAAATCACATGCCTACTTTGTACAAGGCCCTGAGTTCAAACCCACACTTCATGGATCCCCAAATACCACAAAGGACCCTGAATATCACTGGCTATATCCCTAGTGAATCCCTTCTACCCATGTAGCACCATATTGCCAGGAGTGGCACCTATTTCATTAAATTTTTTAAATTATTTTGGTTTTGGGACCACACCCAGAGGGGCTCAGAGCTTACTCCTGGCTCTGTGCTTAGGTATCACTCTTTCTGGTATTCAAGGATCATTTGGGGTACTGGGGACTGAAGTTGGGTTGTCCTCATGCAATGCAATTGCTCTGATTGTTGTACTATTCTCTGACCTCATTTGAAAAAAAAAAACTAACAAGAGGTAAGGTATTCCAGATAAAAAGAGAATAATAAAGCAGAATCAGCAAATTAATATGCAAGGTATAATCCAATTCAAAGACAATAACAAAATGGAATGATGCTCTTTAATTTCAAGATCAATTCACAAGCAGTTTGTAATAATTAGGAATATTTATGCACCAAACTGACATAGCAGTTGTATTTGTAGAATAAAAACTAGAAGAAATGCAAGGAGACATAAAACATTCTGCTTTTAGATTTTTAAGAAATGAAACAGGTCAACTTGACAATAACGGAAGGCTATGAAGAAACGACCATCATAACCAGAAGGTTATCTTTAACTTTATATCTTCGTAAAGTAGGTCCATGGCTTTCTCAAGTGTAGGTGGAAGCAATTAGGAGACAAAATATTAATAGAAGATTAAATCTTACAGATCACTGTATCTGTGTACAATGAAAACTGTTATTAAATTTTTAAAATTCCAGGAAAGAAATAATCGTGAAAGCAGAAATTTATGAGATATTAACACAAAAACAGTAGATCTAATAATAAAACTCCTGGCAAGTGAAAAACATCCAAATAGACAAAAAATGTCAGTGAAATAAAAGGAAATAAATCACAAATGGGATGTAAAAATTAGAGAAAAGGAGTTGGAGAGATAGCATAGTGGGTAGGGCAATTGCCTTGTACACAACTGACCCAGGTTCAATCCGTTGATAGCACCTGTTGCCCTTGAGCACCATTGGGAGTGATCTATGGGCACAGAAATGGAGAAATAATCAGTGGGCCAGACAAAAATGTATCAGATTATTTTGAAGACTCTTGGCAATGAATTGGAAAATATGTAAGAAATAATTTTCACATTAGGTGGGAGTTCACAGGGGGATTCTAAAATACTTCAGAGGATAGATGCTTCGATTACTCCTTGCTTTGTTCCCAAAAAAGGGAAATGTGGGACAACTTGTTAAAGCTTAGAGAAGACAGTATAACATTGACACAGAAACTGTCTAAAGACCATTCAATAAACATTTACAGAGCAACATGGCCAGTGAATATTGATGTAAAATTTCTAAATATAAAATATAGAGAATAGAGTCACTTTTAGAAGTGAAATAGCATGACCTAGCAGGTTTATTTCAGGAATGTAAGATTTGTTCCATGTTTGTAAGTTTCATGTTCTACACCTGAACATGTATATCTAAAAGAAAAATAATCTAAGGGTTGTCTTTATATTTACTGGGAAAAAAACCTTTTAACAATCAGTATCTACTCCAGATTAAATGTATTCCTGCCAATAGGAATTTACGGACACATTTTGACTTAATAAAATTAAAATAGAACATAAATTACATGTCTGTTTTTATTGGACTCATGTTTTCCTTAATGGGCAACATCAGAGGTATTTCAGTTATATAAAGAGAAACTAGTAGGCAATTTGAGGTACCTGGGAATTCGTTTGATTAGTCATGTAAATGTTCTCTAAGTCTGAAGTTTACTTGAGTCGAGTTATTTATTTTCTGAACATAAGACCTGAGGACAGGGGCTGGAGCAACAGCACAGCAGGTAGGGTGCTTGCCTTGCACATGGCTGCCCTGGGTTTGATTCCCAGCATCCCATATGGTCCCTCCAAGCACCACCAGGAGTAATTCCTGAGTGCAGAGCCAGGAGTAACCCCTGTATGTAGCTGGGTGTGACCCAAAAAGAAAAAAAAAAGACCTGAGGACAGATTTTTTTTTATTAAAAATTTTTTTAATAGTGAGACATCATGAGGTACATCATGGCATCATGGGGTCACACCCACCAACTGGCCTCCTGGCGCCGTGTAATCCCATCAACGGCCAAGACTCAGAGACTATAAAACCCAGCTCCCGGAACCGTGTGGCCACATTCGTGGCCGAGTGACATCTTATTATCTCATTCCTACTTAGGACAAACTGGCAGGCTACCGAATGTAACCTGCCCACACGGCAGAGTCTGGCAAACTCCCCGTGGCGTACCCAATATGCCGAATACCAGTAACAATGATGGGTCTCATTCTCCTAAAGAGCCTTGAATATGGCACTTTCTTAAAAATCTCAGGGCTAGGATGAAGGAGACATTACTGGGGACTGCTTGAGGCAATGGACGAATAACAGGATGGTCGTGATCGTGATCATGAGGTACAGTTGCAGACTTACACATTTTTGTGCTTGGGTTTCAATTATACAATGATCAAATACCCATCCCTCCACTGGTGCCCATTTCCCACCACCACGGATCCCAGTATCCCTTCCACTCCCCATCCCCCCCATCCCACCCTGCCTCTGTGGCAGGGCATTCCCTTTTGTTCTCTCTCTCTCTTATTGGGTGTTGTGGTTTGCAAAAGAGGCAATGGGTGACAATCATGTTTAGTCTATAGTCTACTTTCCGCATGCTTCTCCCATCCTGGGAGGATCCTCCCAACACCTTTATTTGGTGTTCCCCTCTTTATCTGAGCTCCCTTCTCCCCTAGTATGTGTGGTTGGCCTCCAAGTCATGGAGTAAAATTCCTGGTACAAATCTCGGCCATTCTTGGGTGTTAGTTTCCTATTTTGTTACTTTATATTCCCCAGATGAATGCAATCTTTCTATGTCTATCCCTTTCTTTCTGAGTCATTTCGCTTAACATGATACTTTCCATGTAGTACCACTTGTATGTAAATTTCATGACTTCGTCTTTTCTAACAGCTACATAGTACTCCACTGTGTAAATGTACCAAATTTTCTTTAACCAGTCATCTGTTCTTGGACATTCAGGTTTTTTCCAGATTCTGGCTATAGTAAAGAGTGCTGCAATGAACAGACAATTGCAGATGTCACTTCTACTATACTTTTTTGCCTCTCTGGGATATATTCCCAGGAGTGGTATTGCTGGATCAAATGGGAGCTCAATTTCTAATTTTTTGAGAATCGTCCATACTGTTTTCCAAAAGGGCTAAACCAGTTGGCATTCCCACCAACCATGAAGGAGTGTCCCTTTCTTACCACATCGGCGCCAGCACTGGTTGCTTTTGTTCTTGTGGATATGGGCCAATCTCTGTGGTGTGAAGTGATATCTCATTATGGTTTTGATCTGCATCTCCCTGATGATTAATGATGTGGAGCATTTTCTCATATGCCTTTTCTTAAACTAAGAAGCTTCTGCACCCCCAAAGAAACAGTGACCAAAATACAAAGACAGTCTACAGAATGGGAAAGGATACTCGCCAACTACACATCTGATAAGGGGTTAATTTCAAGGATATACAAAGTACTGGTTGAACTCCACAAAAAGAAGACATTCAACCCTATCAAAAAAATGGGGAGATGAAATGAATAGAAACTTTCACAAAGAAGAAATCCGAATGGCTGAGGACAGATTTTTGTAGTTACTCACCAAATACCTACTTCTCCTAAGGCAAAACACTTTTCTGGTTACTCAAACTCATCCCTTGAGAAAAACTGGAGACTTCTAGGTAGAAACTTTGGGAAATTTTCCAAACTGGGATGAGTTTTTCATGGTTTGACCCGCAGGTGTTTTGTCCTAGTATTGTCTTCCTGCTGGAAAGTAGCATTTGCATTGAATTGTTAAAGGAGGAAAGCCTTGGGCTAATGAGAACAGAGCAGAGATCTAGATGGAGCCCAAGTTCTTGTGATGTCTTTGAGTCATTCCATTAGCCACAGAGGGCCAATTTCTGGATGTTCTACAAAACAACAAGAACACTCCTCTTTCCTGGCCATAGCTGGTGGGACTTACTGTTTCTCATGGCTTCATGGATTTAACAGAGTTATTCATGTTCTGACAAACATGTTGCAAGATTCTTCAGAGGATTAAGAAAATTTGGATAGTCACAAATATCCAGGATTAAATTCCAACTGCATGACGAAGTGGGCTTGTACTATTTGGAACCCCCCTGCAATTCCCTCAGTAAAAAATCATAAGTTGTAAGTGTAACACGTTGACTGACAGTTACAATCAAGACATAAACCAGTGATTTTCAGCCTTTCTGAATTGGAGGATCAGCACTGGTCTGTGGTCTGGTGGCTGAAAAATGTTTGATCAAGGGGCTAGAGAGATAGTACAGTGGGTAGGGCGCTTGCCTTGCATGTGGCTGGCCTGGGTTCAATCTCTGGCACCACTCTACTCCCCAAGCACCACCAGAAGTGATCCCTGAGTGCTGAGTGAGAGCACGTCCTGAGCACAGATGGGTGTGCCCCCCAAACAAACAAACAACAACAAAGAATGTTTGATCATTTCAACACTTTTTTTTCTGAGAAACTATTTTATGAAAAATACTGGAAAATAAAAATAATGCCTCAACAGTTCTCAAGAACCTTCTGATCCTGCTAGAATGTAAATAGAGGTGCAAGTGCTTTAAGAAAAATAAACCCACTCATGACATTATGCTAAAAGTGACAATAAGCCTTAGAGTTTGAACAAATTCACTAGAAGTCCCAGCTGAATTGAGTGGAGGAAAATTCAGGGAAGAGGAAGCATCTGAGAAATCTTGACAAAAAAGATAAAACTCAAATCACTGGAAGGGGAACAGGTGGGAAGGCTTCTTGGCTATTTTGCCATTTTAAAAATATTTTGTCATTTTAATGGGCAACAATAGGCAGAAGTTACAAAAAAAGTGACATTTAGAGACAGTACAACAACCAGTACTTTAGGGGAATGTCTTTGACGTTATTAAAATTTAAACAGAAATACAGTCTAGTTAAATCAGAACTTTAGGAAATAATATGTGGGATGGAATAGAATAAGCTTAGAGAGATTGAAACAGAATGATAAATTTAGTGATTTTGATCATAGGTGGAGGAGTAAGAATGGGAAAGACATATTCAAGTGTTATTTCTAAGGAAAAAAATCCACATGTTCTGGTCCATTCTCAGAATTAGAAACAAACCCCAAACTATTGCAAAGTTTTAAATATAACTGCTTCTAAAATAGTAGCATATTGATAGGAACTGGTGATTGGAAATGAAGCTCTTTTCTTAAAAGCGGGGAGGAGTGGGAAGAATAAGAGGTCAGAGATGAGTTTAACTCAGCAGCTTTACAGTGTAAATGTTCAGCTGGCACTTGGAAATACCAAGTCTGGAGCTGAGCAGAAGGGTCAGGCTGGCATGCATAGACTTGGGTCATTTGAATGGAAGTGATAGATGTCTGTGCAAAACTAATGTGGATCACCAAGAGTATGGAGAAGGAAGAGGAAACGGTAGTGGAGAGGCATCATTAAATCAGATGATGCATCTTCCTTAGATGGCGGAGGAGTGCTTGAACCTTTCTTACTGAGACATCTACTAGCACCAGAAATGATGAATACATGACTTATGACTCATAATCTCATAAACTGGATACTGACAAATATTAATGGCAAGATGACAGAAAATATCAATCCCATTTTTGAGACATGGTAAGAGCAGAAGCTTGATTTATCTGTGAAGGCATTTTTGTTTAGTGTTCACGAAGTTCAGCTTATTCCTTCTTACTCACCTTTATAAGAGGAAGATTTTGTGCCATTTGTACATTGTGATAATGATCACCAGTTTATACTCTACTTAGGCCCAGGTTATAGATGAGAGCAACATTTTAAGAGTTACACAGAAATCAGAATTGCAGGTGTGATAGTTTTGCTTCTGAGACATACTGTGGCTCATTTTAGATATATTTTCTGCTAGGCCCTTGCTCAAAGACCAGACATAAAAAGGTTTTATTCCAGCAGATGAAAAGCAAAAGCATGAAACGTGTAGCTCCAGGAAGAGAAGTTAGCAGAATCATGTACATTGCTGGGTGTTTAAATCAATTAGTCAAACAGTCATATGAACTGTTAGTTGAATTAAGTTGCTCATCTCTAAGTTTCAGATTGCTCAGCAGTCTTTGGAGTCAATCCTAGAAGTAGCAGAGATGGAAAAAGGCAGGGACTAATCTCTGAAAGCAACAATTTTTATGCCTTCAGATTTAGTTTCTCTAAAATGAAGCAAAATAGAGCTGAGACAGTGGTTCTTACACTCAGATGGGGGTGGGGGTTGGGGGATAAGTCATTTACTGCCCTTGGTGATGTGGGAATTTTAACTTAGCACATGAGCATTTTCATGATACCTTGAGTATGCAATACCTCCTTGTAGTTCACTGGACAGACGGAATAAAATGATGTCTGCACTGGAGAATATAAAGTAACAAACTAGGAGACTAACACCACGAATAGCCTAGGTAAGTACCAGGAGGTTCACTCCATGGTGTGGAGGCCAGCCGCACATGCTAGGGGAAAAGACAGCTCAGATAGAGGAAGGGAGCACCAAGTTAAGGGTGTTGGGAGGATCCTCCCGGAATGGAAGATGCGTGCTGAAAGTAGACTATAGACTGAGCATAATTGTCACTCAGTGCCTCTTTTGCAAACCACAGCACCCAAAAGGAGAGAGAGAGAGAGAAAAAAAAAAGGGAATGCCCTGCCATAGAGGCGGGATGGGATGGGGGGAGGTGGGGGGGTGGGAGGGACATTGGGACCAGTGGTGGTGGAGAATGGGCACTGGTGGAGGAATGGGTACTCGATCATTGTATAACTGAAACCCAAGCACAAAAATTTGTAAGTCTACAACTGTATCTCATGGTGTTTCACTAATAAAAATTTTTAAAAAATAATAATAAATAATAAAATGTAATTAAATTAGAAGAAAAAATGATGTCTGCAAAGTTTCCATTTTCTGGAGGAAAATAGTGTTGTTGAATGTAGAGTTATGAAGATGGAAATTACAAATATTCCTTGCAATCAAGTAATAAGTAAATCTCAATACTTTGACCACTATACTTTCCAGCTTATGGTAATGATTCAATCAGAATTTTAGTACTCCACAGTAGAATAGGACGTACATTTTAACTCTCCTAGGATCACTCCCCACTGGTGGAGCACTTTCAGATATGGCATACCAAAATATTTTGTACTTTCAATTGAAGGCATAAAAAATGATGGTTGTTTTTATCATTATAGAATAATCTTAATGATATGAATTGAGTCACTGAGGAGAAAATTTAGTCTGAATTAGTTTTAGTAGATAGAGATGTCAGAAGTACAGTTTACAAGAGCTTTGAGATCACAATTCTGAGACTTATGTTCCCAGAACCCTAGGTTTCCTTCTGAGTGCAGCCTTATTGGTGGGATAAGAGAGGAGATGGAACCATTCTTTATTTGCCTGGTTGAATGTCCTTTCTTGTGGAATTTCAGTTAGAGAAAGGGAGTGCACTGGGTTTTTAAACAGAGAACAGGTGTAAGAGATAGCATAATAGGTGACGTTTGTCTTGGATGAAGCAGACCCAGATTCAAACCCAGGTCCTAAATCTGGTCTCCTAAACTTCACCCAGAGTGATCCCTGAGCTCAGAGCTAGGAGTAATCCATGAGAACCTCTGGGTGTGGCCTTCCATTTTTTTTTTAAAGAAGAGAAAGGGGTGAATTGTTTTAAGACCAGGTAGATAGTTTAAGTGGTAGAACACATGGCTAGTATGTCTGAGACCACGTGTTTGATTCCAGACACCCCAATGGGCACCTCCTCAGCACTACCATAATGTCCATATATATAAAAATTTGTTTTTAAATTTTATTTATCAATTTATTTTAAATTGAATCTCTGTGAGATACAGTTACAAAGCTTTCATGATTGAGTTTCAGTCAATGATCGAACACCTATCCCTCCACCAGTGCACATTTTCTACCACCAATATCTCCATTATCCCTCCTGTCACCCCCACCCCATCCCACCCCCTGCCTCTGTGGCAGGCACCTTCCTTCTTATCTCTCTCTACCATCCAGCATCATAGTTTGCAATACAGATACTGAGAGGCCATCATGTTTGGACCTTAGTCTACCTAATGTCCTTTACTTAGGCTATGTGTGGGTGAATATTCAGCTGGACTTTCTCTTCCACTTGGTGGCATTTCCTTCCATTTTCCTGCCAGAAAATGAAGTAGTTGATCCTCAGATACTCCACTTTCTAGCAGGTCACCCACCAGAACTCCTGTTCCTTAGTTTAAAAATCCCACTGCCATATTTCTGCCCCTCAAGTCTGCGACATTGTTGTCTTTTAAAAAATTTAGCTGTTAATTGGAGGTTTGAGTGTATGATTTTTTTTTTGGATCTGGTTAGAAACTTAGCTTTGGATCTCTTCCATGCATGAGATTCCTTAACTCTGGCTTAGTTCCTCTTGATATGTCCTTGTACTAAGCTTGTTAACTTTTAAATAATTCTTTGGGGGTGCTGAACAATTACCAATTAGTTTTACACCCCCACACTTATTTGATTGAGGTGTCATGATTTATGATAGTGTTAATCTTACTTTAAGCATACAACATTACTGTGCCACCATCGGAGTTCCCACATCACTCCCCCACTGTCCCTAAGTCCTTTCTCGGTTACCTTCTGCACCCCCCTTCACTCCACACCCAAAACATTGGCAGCCTCAGTTCTGTTGGCAGAAGCTCAGGGCTTGTTTTCATTGATTGTTGCCTATCCCCTTGCTTGGTAAAGAATTATACTCCACATCTGAGTGAGATCATCTGCTTTTATTTGTATTTGTTCTTTTGGTTTTGGTTTTGGGGCCACATTCAGCTCTGTACTCAGGACTCACAATTGGCTCTGGACTCAAGGGTCCCTCCTGGAGGTGGTTGAGGGCCCACCTGGGGTGCTGAAAACTGAGCCAAGGATGACCTCAAGCAAAGCAATTGCCTCCATCTTGAACTATCTTTCTGTCCCAATAGATCATCTGATTTTTGTCTGTTTACTTCTGCTAATTTCACTTAGCACAATGCTCTGTAGTTCCATTCAAGTTGTAGCAAAAAGTAAGATTTAATCTTTCCTCATAGTTGAATAGTATTTTATTGCGCTTATAAACAACGCTTTTTTGTCCACTCACTCACCTATGGTTGGGCACTTTGATTGTTTCCAGATCTTGGCTCTTATGAAGAGTGCTACATTGCTCATAGGAGTACATAGATCTTTTTGAATTAATGTTTTTATGTTCTTAGGATAGATGCTGGGCTGGAGTGATAGCACAGCAGGTAGGGCATTTGCCTTGCATGCAGCTGACACGGGTTTGATTCCTCCATCCCTCTTGGAGAGCCTGGCAAGCTACCGAGAGTATCCTGCCAGTGCAGCAGAGCCTGGCAAGATCCCTATGGCATATTCAATATACCAAAAAACAGAAACAACAAGTCTGACAACGGAGACATTACTGGTTCCCCCTCGAGCAAATTGATGAACAACAGGAGAACAGTGCTTCAGTGCTAGGATAGATGCTAATAAAAGGAATTAAAGAAATCTTTCTTAAAGAAAATTCAAGAAAGGTTCATATCAAAATTATATTGAATTTCTAGTACAATTGCATTTTGGTTGGTGGGTGCAACTTCTTTTTTTTAATTAATTAATTTATTTATTGAATCGCTGTGGGAAAAATTACAGAGCTTTCGAGTTTAGGTTTCAGACATGCAAATATCAATCACAATTCCCTTTACCAATACTTACTTTTCACCCCGAAGAACCCCAATAAACCCCCACCCCCCCAAGACCCCCCAATGTCTGTGGGGTAGATGAATTCTAGTTAACACTCTGTCTACCTTGACTAGCTTCATTGTTTTGATAAAAGTTGCACCATTATTATTTAGACTTTACCCACCCCCCCCCCAAACTCAGCCATGCTGAAAAAGCATTGTGAAATGATCTGCTTTCTACAGCTGGGTTCAAGAATTAAATGATGTCACGCGACCGTGGTTTTGTATTTCTGCTATTTTATTTATTAACCCTGCAAGTATTTCTACTGAGAGTCAGATAATTAAGAGATTGGTCTCTGTGCTTCTGGGGCCGTGGCCGTGCCGGAGAGCCGCTCGTGGGGGGCAACTGGTGACCTCGGTCGGGTGTGAAGGACGGGCCGGAGCGCCCCCCGTCCCATGAGGTATCCATCGCGCCCCCACCTCTGGCTCAGACCTGCTCTCCACCAGGCTCCCATGCGGCCGCCATCTTTCTTTCCAGAGAGGAGAGGGCGAATGGGGCAACACCCCTTCCCCTCCGGGCAGGCAAGATGGCGCAGATTAATGCATAGTCTGGTCGCTTTTCTGCTCCAAGCTGCTGGATTTCTGTATTAAGTCCTTGTGCTTCTGGGGCCGTGGCCATGCCGGAGAGCCGCTCGTGGGGGGCAACTGGTGACCTCGGTCGGGCATGAAGGACGGGTCGGGGCGCCCCCCCCCCCCCCCCCCCGTCCCATGAGGTATCCATTGCGGTGGGTGCAACTTCTATGATTCTACTCTAAAACAACAGCTAGAAATGTCTCCTAGGTATTTAAATGTTTATTTTCTGGCCAAGTACAGTGATTACCATCCATCTATTGAGTCTAGCCTGTTCATTATGCTACTCAGAGAATCTCTGTCCTCATTTGTATTTGCATTCTCCTGTCCTCTGGCTGGGTGTGACCCCCGCCCATGGGTTCCGGGCCGAGATCTCCCAGCCTACTCGGATTGGAGTCGAGCATCCTCCACCCAGATCCTCCAAATTCCAGTAGGCGGGGGTCACACTCACCACCTGGCCCCCTGGCGCTGTGTAATCCCATCAACAGCCAAGACTCAGAGACTATAAAATCCAGCTCCCGGAACCGGCGAATGCGGCCGCGCAACATCTTATCAGGACATCTTTTTATGACATCTTATTATCTCATTCCTATTTTGGACAAACTTGCAGGCTATCGAATGTAGCCTGCCCACAGGGCAGAGTGTGGCAAACTCCCCATGGTGTACCAAATATGCCAAATACCAGTAACAATGATGGGTCTCATTCTCCTAAAGTGAATATAATCTCAGGGCTAGGATGAAAGAGACGTTACTGGGGCCTGCTCGAGGCAATCGATGAATAACAGGATGATGAATGAATGAATGAATGTCCTCTGGCTAACTAGGGAGAGTTAAAGCTCAGGTAACAAATGTAGTAGACAACTTTGATTTGCCTATTATGTTTAATCACTTAAACTGAACCCTAGTACCTAAAAGCCCAGACTTCTCATAAAACATTCAGATTTCTGATTTGCTCTGAAAACTTGAGCTTCCAAACCATTATTTTTCTTACTACCTAAAAATGTTTGCTGTCTGCCATTTGGTCAGGCACACTCTTATGTTTGACTTGGGTCTCTGGAACTGAGGCCAAGGGCTCGGAGACAAATATCAATGATCATTTCTCTCTAACCTTCTTGCTCTGCTGTGTGAGTTGAAGTAGAGTGGAGGGAATTGAAAAAAAAAATAAACCACCAGAAGTGGGTGATGAAATGATACACAGAGATGACATTGTGTTGAAGAAAACAGAGTGTCAAAATCCAGCTTTTCTTATTCATTGATCTTAGATATTTGGCCATGGTGGCAGTATAACTTTGTAATCTTTGTGTCTCTCCAAAAATTTCTTCTTGCCAATTTCCACACAATAGGTAGATTTGAATAACAGTTCAGTTTGCTGATAGCTGTACTTATGAAGTCACCTGTGGTTATAAAGTTGTGAATACAGGGCCACAGTAAAGTTCCAGAACATTGATGCTGCGATCTTCCTTAAGCAACTCTGCTATCTTCCTCTGCCTCTTCCCCACTCCAGGCAACCATGCATCTATGTGCTGTGATTATAACTGAAGTTTTATTTTGGAGAACTATAGATAATAAAAGCAGATAGGTTGCTTTCTTCTTCTCCCGGTTTCCTTGATGAAGTGCATTGACTCTGAGATCCATTCACTTTTTTTTTTTTTGTCTAATTGTTCCCCCTTTAGCTTGGTGAGTTATTCTACTACTTGGATGTACGGCAATTCCTATGTCTATTCAGCAGTTGAAGGATATTTATTTTTCCACTCTTCTCAAGAATATTATAAATAAAGCTGCTTTATAAAGAATACCCAGGCAAGTACCCAAAATATGTGACACTGCTTGGGCCCCATGGTGCCAGAGATCTAACACAGGCTGCCATATGCAAAGCATGTGCGCTATCCCTTGCAATGTTGACTCAGCCTTAGTCTGTCCTTTCAGATTCAGATTTTGCTTTTGGTTTTTTCTTTTAGATAACTTTCAGATATTTTTCACTCATTCATTGTGAATCAAATAATTGTCCAATGCTATTTTCAAAATAATGGTTGTAATTACTTCTTCATATTTTCACTTAGAAGTTTCATTTTAATGAAGCTTAATTTGATAACTATGCATGGATATATGTAAGTAAGGATATAAGTAGTGTAATGTTTGGAGCATTTAAAGATCTGAGAAAGGTTTTCTAAGCTTTCTCACATTGATGACAGTTTACATATACAATATTTTTTTTCTCTTTGGGTCACACCCAGTGATGCACAGGGGTTACTCCTGGCTTTGCACTCAAAAATTACTCGTGGCGGTGCTCCGGGGACCATATGGGTTGCTGGGAATTGAACCCAGATTGGTTGTGTGCAAGGCAAATGCCCTACCCACTGTACCATGGCTCTATCCCTACACATACAATTATTAGGAGTTATTTGATGCTAGACTTGATTTTAGATTAACAGTGCTTTACTGTCTTTTGTCCTTCATTGTGTAAAAGAAAACATTATTGTATTTGGAGAAGAGGACTCTTAAGCAATGCTTGGGAGGCTTTGGGGCCACACCAGCAACTCTTGGCTGATAAGGCAAACAGGTCCATGTAAGGCTCAAAGCCTGTGGTACCAGAGGCACCTCAGCCGCCCTTGCAGTGCAGAGATGGCCTGACAATGCTCAGGGATCACCCAGGTCAGGTGCAGATCTCATTGCTGGACCATCTCTCAGTTCCTCAGTTAATTTTAACAAAAAATCCATGATATGAACAGGGAAAACTCCAAATTAAGCTTTGTTCAGTTCAGGTAAGAATTCTAATATCTGACTATCACTCTCCCCTTCCCATGTTGTCTCTTTCTGGAAAAACGCAACACAATTCCCAAGGCCTTTAAGAAATCTATCAGGGTTGGTGTATTTTTATCTCTCTTGTAATAGCTTAGTGTTCAAATGATTACTCAGACAGCACATTGGTCAACAATATCATCAGTCATGGGTATATAGATTGTTTAGAGGTGTGAGAGGAGATGCACTCTCTAGATAGCAATTGTATCTGAATTCTAGATGTTTTGTAAGACATTTTTGGCAAGGAAAGTTTATGATAGGGAAAAACATTTTATTTGGTTGTAGCAATGGAAGAGGGTGTTTTACTTGTTAGATGCATTTCTTGTTCAATAGGAGCTAGAAGCATGTATGGCTGGAAAGGTGAGTGCTGAAAGTCCATTAACCTTTGTAGAAAGAGATCCCTCCTATAGGCTCAACACTAACATTTAATGAAGGTTCAAATAAGATGATTAACAAATCGAATGTGAGGCAGTGAATGCTTCCTCGCTACACGATAACAAACAGTAATTTGTAGGCAGACTTTATTATATCTCTTTATTAATAGACATTATTTTTCTCATAATTTCAGTTGTCACTTTGCATTCTGAAAGAGTTGAAGTTTGTCTTGCGCATAACTGATTATATTTTCAGCACTGTCAAACACGCATTCTACTGCTTTCCCTGCTGATCTTAATTCTAATGTTGCATTTCCATTTTATAGTTGCTTCTCATCCTATCTAATTTCCATTCCATTTTGCCTCTACCTTGGATCTAGTTAGTATTTCTGCAGAGTTTTTCTTTTAATCATCTTCCTTAGTTTATATTTTTAGAGGAAAGACTTTTTTTCTCTTCACCTAATGCTGTGTTTCATTTATGCTGTGGTCTTTATAACCACTTCGTGTTGGTCTGTTGGTCGCTTCTGAAAGCCAATGGGCTGTAAAAGGAAGTGGTGTTGATTATGGACTAAATGGATTATTTGCCTATATTCTCTCTGCCTTTTCATCTGCAAATTTCTGCAGGCCTTCAAATGTGTTAGCCCTCAGGCCAGGCAGGCTCACAGCTCTGTACCCAATTTCTGGTGAAACATTATGGCATCTATTCTGAGAGAGGGAAGGGTTCCCCCCTGCCACATCCTCACTGATGATCGCCACCAGCCCAATCCCTAAGTGAGTCTGGCTTCTTGTTTTCCTCTCATCATATGCCATGGAGGCACCCCAACCTCCTAGAAAACCATTCATCCACTCCTGCTTCTCTCCTGCTTCCTCTCACTTCCAGCCTGTTTCCTAGGCTCAAGATGTCATTTTCCTTTTGCTCCATTTCACTACAAATATGACCTGTCCTTATTAGTCACCCCCCCTCAAGGAAGGACCATTGAAAACGGCAATGCTGGGATGGAGAAACAGAACAGGAGTTAAGGCACTTGCCTTGCATGCCACTGACCCTGGTTCAAATCCCTGGTACCATATGTGATTCAAATCTTTAGCATTTCCAGGAGTGATTCCTGAGTACACAGCCAGGAGTAAGCCCTAGGGACAGCCAGATATGGTCCCCAAACCAAAACAAGCAGACAAAGGCAGTGCTAAAGATAATAGGGGTGGAGCTGGAGCCAGAGCACAGCAGGAGGGCTTTTGTCTTGCACACTCCCAACCCAGGTTCAATTCCCAGTGTCCCATATGGTCCCCTGAGTACCGCCAGGACTGATTCCTGAGTGCAGAGCCAGGAGTAACCTCTGGGTATCGCTGGTATGACCCAAAAAGAAAAAAAAAAGATAACAGGTGTGAGAAATATCTTTTTATAACTTAAGTTGAGAGGAATTAATTAGGGGACTCCCTGCATTGGATCAGAAACCCTGCATCTCTGAAGTGAGGATCAGCAGTGCTCTGGAGTGGAACTTTCATTTGACTTCTTTTCTTGGCTCTCTATTTCAGATCCACTTTTTTTCAGTCAAAATTCCTCCAGGGGTGCAGCAAGCAGCTGTTTAATATTGCCTGTGCTGCTTTTGTTGGCATTTCTCGGGTTTCTTTGAATATTTTAATAAATGGATGATGGAAGGTAATAGAGAGTTATCTTGTAAACTGCCTTTTAAATTCAGAAGTCTCAAATTAACTTTGTTTTAACTCACTGTTCATGGCGTTTCAGAAGTCACTGGCTCACCACTAACTGGGTGTGTGGGGACTGGGGTCCCCACAACACAGCCTGTACATTGAACAGGAACCAGTTGCAGCCACAGAAGACATAAAGTCAGCAAGCACCTTCTTTAAGATGTGGTTCCTGAAAAACACTTTTTCACATACGGCATTTGAGGACTATGAGCAGAAATCCACAGAACTCTTCAATAAGCCTAAGTAAGTTTAAAGCAATCAAGTTTAGATTGTTCATATTATAGAGAAATAGGGTCAGGAGAGAGGGAACATTGGATTCCTGCTGAAAGAGAAATGGAATAGAACACAATCTACAAGAATAAGAATCAACAGTCTTATGTGCAAAGTATGAAAATAGGACATTGAGAAAGGCTGGGCTGATGTGATCAGGAAAGATAAACTCTGTCAATGATAGTTAATCTGCAGACAGTCCACATTGGACAAAATCTATTGTCACAAACTGGTGTTGAAAATTTAGAAAACTGCTTGCATTGGCACAGGCTGGGTGACATCTTTCTAGAATGTGTAATAGTAGAAATCATTGCCTTCCAGATATTTTGGGGAGTTGGCCTGAAATCTGGCTCAGTTGTAATTGGAGTAAATGAAGGGCTAGATATGAGGAAATGGGCAGTATCTGCTTATGGAACTGAATTGCTTGTTTATTTTTTTTCTTTTTGGGTCACACCTGGTGATGCACAGGGGTTACTCCTGGCTCTGCACTCAGAAATTACTCCTGGTGGTGCTCAGAGGACCATATGGAATGCTGGGATTCGAACCCAGGTCGGTTGCGTGCAAAGAAAACGCCCTACCCACTGTACTATCGCTCCAGCCTCTGAATTGCTTGTTTTGAAGTCATTTAAACATACGCACAGTACCAGGGGAATGTCATTGCAAATCTCAAACTAGTGGGGCAATTTTTCAGGATGGCCTTCAGCAAGTACTTGCTGTGGCTTTCCAGAAAGGAACAGGGATAAGAGTTTGCAGTTGCGGAATGCTGGTACCAAGGCCCTCCCGTTGATCATCGATTTGCTTGAGCGGCCCAGTAACGTCTCCATTGGAGACTTTTGTTGTTACTGTGTCCGGCATATCGAATACTCTCGGTAGCTTGCCGGAATCTGAAGGTTCATCTGTATTTCCCTTTTGATTGTACAAGGAGGACATAGCACCCTTGGGTGGTGAAAGCATTCTCCAAGGTCAGAGCCCCTGTGCCTACATTCCATTCCTTCCATCTTCCATCTCTCTACATTTTACTGCTAGCAAAGTAGTAGGAAAGCCTCACCTGGAAAGCCCCCAAATTACCTTTAGCACATTGTTCGAGAAAGTAAGTGGATTCTGATGAGAAAGACTAGTTTTTCCTTCAGGTTCAGCAACAGAATCAAAGAGGAAGGGGGGAGGAGAAAGTGGCTTCTGATCCCTCTTGTCCACTCTCTCTGACTTAAGAGGAAATGTGTGGGGCTGGAGTGATAGCACAGCGGGTAGGGCATTTACCTTGCACGCAGGTTCCCAGCATCCCATATGGTCCCCTGAGCACCACCAGGAGTAATTCCTGAGTGCAGAGCCAGGAGTAATGCCTGTGCATCACCTGGTGTGATTATATATCACGGTCCACAGTCCTCCCGTTGTTCATCGATTTGCTTGAGCGGGGCCAGTAACGTCTCCATCGTGAGACTTGTTGTTACTGTGTTTGGCATATCGAATACATCACGGGGAGCTTGCCAGGCTCTGCCGTGTGGGCGAGATACTCTTGGTAGCTTGCCAGGCTCTCCGAGAGGGGTGGAGGAATCAAACTCAGGTCGGCCATGTTGGCTGCTTGTAAGGCAAATGCCCTACTGCTGTGCTATCACTCCAGCCCGTGATTTTATATATATATATATATATATATATATAAAATAAAATGTGCAAGTATGTTTGTATTGATACTTTTGTATTTCACTCAAAGTCATGTGTTCGCCAGCTGACGGCTTGATAACCATTCACCTTAAGGTGTTTCCCTAAATCAAAAGAGAGAAGCCAAAGCACAGAGAGGTCTTCCTACCTTTCCTGCGAGCAAACAGATGAACAAGCAAACGGATGAATACCGGAAGAAAAAACATCTAAGCCAAATCTAATTGCTTCCTTGTAGGGGCCCTACGTGGATGTGGATTTCAAAGTCAGTAAGACAAAATGGGGGCAATATAAATATCCTGCGCTGAGGACTGGATGTGCGGCCCGAGGCTTTAAGGAGAAGGGAGGGGATTCACATGCCAGCAGAGGGTGACTCAGAGGATAAAGACCAGATGCTGTGTAATTAGATGTTTGCCATATCGAGCAGTTTCTCCCATAGAACGCTATTTTTGATAATCACCCTAATTCTGGGTAATAATCCCAAATTTCACGCTTTAGGGAGTGGTACAGATTTTCTCCTCACTTCAGCCCCATAGCCTCCACCTGCCCATCTGACAAGGCCTCTCCTTCCCCGACATATAGCGAATGGAGCACATGCCGGGTTGGGCAGCTCTCTTGAGAAAGATTGATGGAGTGCGTGGAAGCATGGGAGAGTCCTTGATTAGCACCAACAGGGGAGTGTGGTAGGATGGGGGGTGGGGGCGTCCCAAGGTAACCTTAGTAAGAAAGAGGTCAGGACCCCTCTTCTCTGGAGCCTGGGTAGAGATGGGATAGCAGGGGGAGGAGGCCCCAGGGGTCTTAGCTACCTGAGCGGTACACACACTGGCCCCACCAGAAGGCAGGAAGCAGGAGTCAGTGGTCTTGGGGTGCAGAGAAAACTGGGAAGTCTTGCATGGTGAAGTCTCTCAGGTTCTGGCATTTTCTGGGTGGCTCTCAGCCATGAAAGCCACTCCAGCTTGTGCAAGGCAGAGCAGGAGGTGGCCAGGGCAGGATGAGTTTCTCCAGGAAGGTGCAGATATGTGGGAAGTTGAAATTCAAGGCAGAGGTTCAGGTGAATTTCATTTTAAGTTGTTTAGTGTTTGAAGGGAGGACTGAGAAATGAAATTTGAGGAGTAAGGGGAGGTGGGGTTGAAGTGTCTCTCTGGCCATGAACATATCCGGTGCCCTGCTGGGAGGGTTCCCTGCAGACCCGGCAGCTGCCTGTGCATTTTCTCCGAACCCAAGAGAGGGGAAGCCTGGTCTTTTTTCCCCAGAGAAGACCAAGCACTCAGATCTCTCTCCTTTTCCCAACCGATGATGAGCCCTCCCATCGCTCCCTCGGGCTGCTGATTTACAATCTAGTATTTGTAATCCTTTTAAGCATCGTTGTCAGTGGGGTGCCAGGTCACCCCACAGAAGCCCGAACTGAAATTTGTCAGGGTTTTCCTGCTTATTAAGGGGTGAGTAAATTTGTTCAGCGGGATGCACACTTGGCAGAGAGCAGATTTGCCTCTGGAAATCCGCAGCTGTAGAGGGGAGAGGTCTGAGCCAGAACTCGGGGATCAAATTGCCCTCAGTTTTTTCCCCTCTACCCAGTACCTCCAAATCTCCTGCATTCACAGCAGGAGCATCCTTGTTTCAATGCTGGCCCAAGCCGGTAGGTTATTCAGTGAGGTGGAGCTTCTTGAAAATGAGATGCGATTGTCCTAACACGGAACTCTCCTAATGAATGTAACGCAATACCGGTGCTTCAAGTCCTGTTTCATAAATGATGTCCAGGTGTTGGTCACTGCGGTTGTGCGCCCACATCAGAATTTGAAGCCTGACATCTCTCTGAGGTGGGTGCCAAGGATGCTAATCTCTGTGTCCCGGGGGGGGGGGGGGGGGGGGGGGGGAATTGAGGCGCAGAGACCGCTATCTCAGCCTAAAGGTTGTTCAGCTGGGCTATGGCTGGGCAGTGGTGGAGTTCCTGCAGGGCACTTTAGGCTTCCAAGATGGGAAGCAGATGACCTGGTAATTCAGCTGCTGGATGAGTAGAATGAAGGCATTCTCTGGTCCAGGCCAAAAGGGAAGGGGCACAATCATTTGCATAAAAAAAGCTATCCTTTCCCTCCCTCCCCTCCTTATTTTAGTGTAGTCATAGGATTCAGCTCAAATTAATTTGAAAATGCAGGAGGAGGGAGAGGGAGAGAGAGGGAGAAGGAAAAAGGAAAGGGGGAGGAGGGGGAGTGGGAGTGGGAGGGGGGAGGGGTAAGGGGGGAGAGCCAGCATTGGTAGTTTCCTTTTATCTGCTGCTGTAGCTCACACCCTCCAAGTCATTCTATTATCTATTCTGATTGGCTACTTGTTCCATGGGTGAGATTTAATATCACCTGGGCCTCCACCCTCCCACCCTATCATATCAGATGATATATGGGTGGGGGGAGGGAGGCATAAATGAAGGCAGAAGCCCAGGTACCCAGCTCTCCAGTCACACTGACCTGAGGGTAGGGAGAGTGGGGTAAGATTCGCCTTGTAGATTTCAGGGATCTATAGTCTCGTCCATACACGATTCTTTCTGTTATCTAGCTCCTTCTGATTTTCAAATGTTATTTCAAGACACCAGGGCTAGCAGATTATGCTCTCATTTTTTTTTTTTGTAACTACACATTGTTGACATCGGTTGGCTTCTGCTATAATCCACACATCTTTTATAGCAATCCAGCTGGGTCTTGTAAGGGATAGATGTGCTTTCTTTCTCCAAGAAATTATTCTATACGTGTCTTTGCACGGCAAAGCCTGGCAAGCTCCCTGTGACGTATTAGATATGCCAAACACAGTAACAACAAGTCTCATGATGGAGACATTACAGGGCCCAATTGAGCTAATCGATGAACAATGGGAGGACAGTGCTACAGTGCTACAGTGTCTTCACTGATAATCTCTTTGTGGATATCCATTCCTTTGCACATCATTTCCTTCATTCCTCAGCTGTGCTCAGGCCTTACTCTTGGCTCTGTACTCAGGGATTACTCCTGCTGGTCCTCAATGGACCATATGTGATGCTGGGTCAAATCTGAGTAAGACAAGCAACTCCCTACCCACTGTACTATTTCTCTGGCCCCTATCCTAGGTATTTTTTTTTTTTTATGTAGGAGTACTGCTATTTATTCAACCACCGATTAGCTGATTGAATTGGGCACGAACTCCACCTTACTTTTTTTCCCCCATTTTTTATAATTTTATTTATTTATTTATTTATTTATTTTTTGCTTTTTGGGTCACACCTGGAGATGCACAGGGGTTAATCCCAGCTCTGCACTCAGGAATTACTCCTGGCAGTGCTTAGTGGATCATATGGGATGCTGGGAATCGAACCCAGGTTGGCCATGTGCAAGGCAAACGTCCTACCTGCTGTGCTATTGCTCCAGCCCCATATAATTTTATTTATTTATTGAATCACTGTGAGAGCAGTTACAAAGCTTTCAGGTTTAAGTCTCGGTTATACAAGGAAACACCCATACCTTCACCAGTGCCCATTCCCCACCCCCCAAAACCCCAGTATACCCCCATCCTAAACCCTCCCCCTGCCAGTGGAGCAGATGATTTCCACATTACTCTCTCTCTACTTTGATCACATTCAATATTTCGACACCAGACCCACCATTATTATTTGGGATTTTACCCCCACACACAGATATGCTGAAAAGGCAACAGTAGACAATTTGTTTACTGTTGCTTATTATGAATAACATATGATGTCACATGGCTGCAGTAGTGGCCATGCAATTTTGAAATTCCGAAATTTTAACACTTAAATCTGGAGGGATTTCTGCCAAAACCTGCTGGGTTCCGAGATTTGTTCCTGAGTCTCTAGGATCATGGCCATTGAGCATCTTGATCAGGAGCCAGAAAGGCCATTCATGGGCGGCAACTTGGGATCTCCTTGGGATGGGGAAGAAAGGACCAGCTCCATCCCCATCCCATGAGGCCCCACGTGTCTCGTCACTGAGGGCCCAAACCTGACTGCCCAATGGCTTCTGGATGATGGTGGCCACTGAGCCGCCTAGGGGGAGCAGGTGGAGGGATAACACCTTTTCCCCCCTGGGGTGGCCCAGTGACAGTAACCTACTCCGGGGTCCGGATGCATTTCTCCCAAAAGCCACTGGGTTCTGAGATTTGTTTCTGAGTCTCTGGGGTCATGGCCATTAGGCAGCTTGATCAGGAGCCAGAGAGGCTGTTCATGGGCAACGACTCAGGGTCTCGTTGGGATGGGCAGGAAAAGGCCGGCTCCATCCCCATCCCGTGAGGCCCCACATGTCTTGTCACTGCAGGCCCAAACCTGATTGTCCAGTGGCCTCTGGAGGATGGTGGCCACTAGACTATCAGGGGGAACAGTCCAAGCATGAAACTTATTCCCATCATGGTTGGGAATCTACTGAACCGGTAACCCACTGAAGGGACCAGACGCATTTCTGCCAAAAGCCGCTGGGTTTCAAGATTTGTTTCTGAGTCTCTGGAATCATGGCCATTTATCAGCTTGATCAGGAGCCAGAGAGGCTGTTATCCTAGGTACTTTATGATTTATTTTGTTATTTTTTAAAAAAAATAATCTGTGAGAAATATTACTATGACTTGATAAATGAATTTCTGCGAAATCTAATGTTTGCAATTTTTTTTTGTTTATTTTTGGTTTTTGGGTCACACCTGACAATACATAGGGGTCACTCCTGGCTTATGCACTCAGGAATTACTCCTGGCTGTGCTAGGGGGACCATATGGGATGCTGGAAATTGAACCCGGGTCAGCCACATGCAAGACAAACGCCCTACCTGCTGTGCTATTGCTCCAGCCCCTAGTGTTTACAATTTTAAAACGTTTAAAGGTTTAAAGTTTTAAATGAATTGAAACCTTGGTTTATCTAAAGAAATGATTGATAAAGTTTTTCTTATGGAACAGTTTATGAAGTTAAAAAGGTTTTTACACTAAAAATACATTTAATAAGTTGATGTTCTAGGCCAAAGGATAGTACAGTAGGTGAGGCATTTGCTTTGCATGCAGCTGATATATTGTAATGGTAGGATTCAGCTTTGAATCACGTTTACTATTTTGAATGTATTTGTATTGTAATGGGCTGGAGTGATAGCTCAGTGGTAGGGCGTTCGCCTTACATGCGGCCAACATGGCCGACCCGAGTTCGATTCCTCCGCCCCTCTCGGAGAGCCCGGCAAGCTACTGAGAGTATTCGATAAGCCAGACACAGTAACAACAAAGTCTCCAATGGAGACGTTACTGGGCCTGCTCGAGCAAATCGACGATCAACGGGAGGGCCTTTTACCTTTACCTTGTATTGTAATGGTAGGATTCAGCTTTGAATTCACGTTTACTATTCAGATATTTTCAAGGTTGACTTCTTTCGTTTTCTCTTGCAACATGTATTTTGTCACAGCAATTGTCAGTAGCAAGATTATGAAAAAAAAAGTATAAGGCATTTCTTTGCCAAGAGCAAAACTCTTGGGATATCCAGCTGGGCATAGTTCATATGAAAAAAATTTGGAAATTTTCAAATGTACATGAAGCAGAATTCAATTTGCACGTTGCTTAGTTTCATCACTTATCTGGAGTTTTTTCCCATTTGCAATGTGAACATACTGTTTATCTTCCTTGCCTGATGTACTTCAAAGCAAATTTCATATATTATGTCATTTCACTTCCACATAATCAATGTCCTTTTCTAAAAATCACGGACCGATAACTACCTTCTCGCTCCCATCTCTATCATCATCATTTCTTGGTAGGCTACAATACCTCCAGTGCAGATTTCTACAGTTGTTTCCAAGTCACTTGACAATTTCTGTGATTGAACTGGACCAGTGTCTGTGCTTTAACGTGGCAGTTCCCTTTCTTAAGTCTCTTCTAATCCAGAGTATTCTTTGCCTTCCTTAGTATCTTCTGCACAGCGGTAGGGCGTTTGCCATGCATGCAGCCAACATGGCCGAGCCGAGTTCGATTCCTCCACCCCTCTCGGAGAGCCCAGCAAGCTACCAAGAGTATCTCACCCGCACGGCAGAGCCTGGCAAGCTCCCTGTGACGTATTCGATATGCCAAACACAGTAACAACAAAGTCTCCAATGGAGACGTTACTGAGCCCGCTCGAGCAAATTGATGAACAACAGGAGGACAGTGACAGTGATAGTATCTTCTGCAGGTTCCTTGAGGCAGAAATTGAGTTCATTCTTTAGCATTTTCCTTTTAGACATGGTCATTTGCCTCTGGGTGGTGGTGGGCAATTTGCTCTTTCATTCCTCTTTTTCCTCAGTGCATAGAGGATGTCTACAGGTTTTGGTAGCACAGAAGTAGCTGCTACTACTACTAGTACTAGTAGTACTAGTACTGCAACTAGTACTGCTGCTAGTAACTACTACTACTACTAGTAGCATTACTTTCTGAGTTTGTGGATTCTTGAGAATCGTATGAGAGATTTGTGTGTCCTGGTCCCATCCATGACTGTCTTCTCACCGTCAGTGTATGAGGACCTGGTCTTGTCCCCATGCAGTTACCTATTCAGTGCTCACATCCTAGTCTGAAATTTGCATCAAGAGGCCTACCATTTGTGTCCCCCTGCTGGGACTTTCTGCTCTGTACCTTTTTGCTGGACCTCTCTAGGGTTGTACCCTGGGAACGCCCTGTCTCCTCAATTTTCCTTAGTCTCTGGACACAGCCATGTGTTTGTGGGTGAGCTCCCTGCTGTTCTGCCATCTGTCTGGGCACAGGTGAGGGGGCAAAAAGAGCATTGCCTGATAGGAAGATTCTTTTCACCCCCCCTACCCCCCATCTCCCATCCCAGCCATCCTGTAACTTGAACGGAGACTTTTCCATGGGGCAAGATTGAACATGACCCATTAAATTAACTCTTTTACCTGGGACTCCACTTTCTCTCTACCACCTTAACAATTTGACTCAGCTCTTGTTTACCTGTTCTGTGAGGACACTAGGTAGGGAGTGGTCCTTACTGATAGGTGGGGCTCTCTGCTTGAAGCTGTGTTTCATCCGGAGTCATGCTACATTGGGTTTTCTCACATTTATGGTTGGTCATAACTGCTCTCTCCTCTGTTGTACCTGTCTATTGCCTTTATCCTCTGCAGTCAGTGGACTGGGTTTGCAAAAATGATGCTTTACTCGTTCTGTTTCTCTTTCCCATCAATTAACTAGGATCCTTCAGTAAAGAATAACTTGTGTCTTGTCGATCAGATGATATGGTTACCTGCACAAGTATTTTACTTAAGCAAAGTGGAATTTGTGGTTGTTGGCAACAGTAGTCAAAGGCCAGTGTGCTCCCAGCACTTTCTGTAGTACATATCCTGCTCAGAATGCACAGCCATTGACCCATTTACCTTTGTCTGCCCTACCCAGCAGGAGAGCCCTTGGTTAAGATGTTGTCATTGGGCCTGACTTCTGAGATCCACCTCTTTAAAGGGGTTCTTATGTCATCTCTGAGGTTAGATGGGAAATCCAGAAGGGTTTCCTGAAGTTGGGTTTCAATGTTCCTGATGACCAAGCTGTGTCCAGTGTTGTGGTCAGTGCCTCATCTCCCCACCGTCTACACAGCTGGACACCATATAGGGACTTGTCCTTGAGGATTGACATTCTTTCCCATGGGTCCTTCCTACCAGGAGAAGACAGATGGTATCTGGTTGAATTCTGAACTATAGCAGCCAAAGTGTTTCTGGTGTTAAGAAGCAGAAATTCAACTCAAACAACTTGGAATCCAGTGGGAAATTGGAATGTGATGGGGGTTACTAAAAACATTGACAGAAAAAGTCCCCAGAATGCTCAGCCACCCCAAGGATTGCAGCGACTTCAGGGGCTAACCATTGGCTTTGGATGTCATCAATTCTCTGTTTCCTTCTCACTTCTGATTGACAACTTTGTTCTGGCACACACTTCCATACGCTGGTGGCCATGGCAACTAGCAGTCCAGGACTTGTTCCCACAAACATCAAGACTCTGATCAGTCTAGCCTTAGATATGAGCTCATCTCTGGACCAGTGTCTGTCTCCAGAGGAGGTGAGTACACAGTTGGCTGCCCTGGGTCAATTATCCTTTCCTATAGAAGACAGAAAATAGTGATGAGGCCATCACCATACAAAGAAAATTATAGTAGATGTACAGCTAGTTCCCCATGGGAAAAGGAAGTTCTTGTTAACTAAAGAAGGGAAGGTGGATATTGGTTAGTTTTTTTGTTCTGCTTTTGTTTGGGAGCCACACCTGGCAGTGCTCAGGGATCATTCCTGGCTCTGTTCATGGGACTCAGTCCTGGGAGGCTTAGGGAACCATATGGGATGTTAGGGATTTAACCTAGGTCTGACACATGCAAAGCAAACACCTTAACCCCTGTGCTACCTCTCTAACACGAACATGAATATTTGCTTTGTAGATAAAATAATAGACATCTGCTATACATTTGTACCTGTGGCTTTCAAGACAGTATTTACATACAGCAGACAAAATTGTACGAGAGAATCAATGAACTCAAGGAATTCTGATTTTTTTTTATGCAATGCTTTAGTTTTGTCTGAAGATTCTGCTTTGACAAAACATATTTCATAAAGTCCTGCCAGTTTTCCCTTGTTATAGGGGTTCTCCTAAGTAATTTTACTACAATTACTGTTTTGATTTTTCTTTAAAAATTCTCTGCCTTAGCCTTCACAAATGCTCAAAGGTAATTGTTAAGTTTTTATAATGACAAATACTTTATTACTGAAAACAGTGACTCATCAAGACTTACAAATTTCAGCATTCAAATGTAAATTTGGAATTATTTCATTCTGAGCCTAAGAGCTCACTCCTTTCTGCTTTATTCCATTTCCGGGCCCCTCCTCTGAGTTTCAGGCTGAGATGACATATCTGGACAAAGTTGAACACAAACTTTGTTCGCCAACAGGTTTTTTGAAATGCCAAATTCATAGAAAAATACTTTTCATTTTCTGGGAGTAGAAATGACCAGAGTACAAAATGCTTATTATCATTGTTTTGTGACTGGTCTAGAATTCAGCATAGATGGATAATTATAGCTCCCTATTACCACACACTTCATAAGCAATTAGGGCCCCAGATTCATTCTTTTTTGTTTTTCTTTTTGGGTCACACCCAGCAACACTAAGGGGTTATTCCTGGCTCTGCACTCAGGAATTACTCCTGGAAGTGCTTGGGGCACCATATGGGATGCCGGGGATCGAATCCAGGTCGGCTGCATGCAAGGCAAATGCCCTACCCACTATGCTATTGCTCCGGCCCCAGCCAGATTTATTCTTTATGGATAAATTCACTCACCTAACGTTGAATCATGATACTCTAGGAAGAAAATAGAAATGCCTTCAGTTGCTAAAATGTTGCATTGATTTTCATTAACTTCCTGAACTAAGGAAATCTTTCTGCAATAGATTTTTCTAATTCAAAAACATTCTGCTTTGTTTGGGTGCTACCCCAGGTGGTGGTCAGGGTGTACTCCTGGCTCTGTGCTCTGTGGTCTCTTCCAGTGTTGTCTAGAGGACTGTATGTGCTACTGGGGGTCAAGCTCACATGCAAGGCAAGTGCCCTACCTGGTATACTATCTTTCTGGCCCAAAGAAATATATATTTAATATATAAAAGATATTAAATATATAAAAATATAAAATATATGAATATATATAAAATATACTTTTATATATTTTATGGTGTTTGGGTCATACCAACGGTGCTCAGGAATTCCTCCTGGCACTGCACTTGGGATCACTCCTGGAGGGTTGGGTGCTCATATGCAGTGATGGAGATTGGTTTCGAGTTGACCCAATGCAAGGCAAGTACCCTCCCCACTGTATTATCTCCCTGGCCCCAGCAATGTATTTTTTTTCTATTAGTAAATGCACTGCACCACTGTAGCACTGTCCTTCTGTTGTTCATTGATTTGCTTGAGCGGGCACCAGTAATGTCTCCATTGTGAGATTTGTTGTTACTGTTTTTGGCATATTGAATACGTCACAGGTAGCTTGCCAGACTTTGCCGTGTGGGCGGGATACTCTTGGTAGCTTGCCGGGCTCTCCGAGAGGGGCTGAGAAATCAAACCCGGGTCGGCCGTGTACAAGGCAAATGCCCTACCCGCTGTGCTATGGTTCTAGCCCTAGTAAGTGCATCATGGAATATAGCACTGTCTTCCTGTTGTTCATTGATTTGCTCGAGCAGTCACAAGTAACGTCTCCATTGTGAGACTTGTTACTGTCTTTGGCATATCGAATATGTCATGGTTAGCTTGCCAGGCTTTGCACGCATCATAGAATATTTCATAGAAAATCTGGTTCCCTGTTAGTTTTTAAGAATTGTTCTCTGTCTTTGAATTTCAAATTCCCTACCATCATTCTCAAAAGTGAATTTAGAATTACTAAAAACGAAGCAAACACTGCTGGGGGCTGGGGGCGGGGTGGGTGGTATTGTGGACACTCCTTTCTTCTGAGTATGTTGTTCATCTTTAAAATGCCAGAGTGTGGCAGTGCCAATGGTCCCTTCTCTAGCCTCCTGCTCCGTGCTCCTGGAGTCGCGGAATGAAATCTGCCGCCACGTCATGTGGCTTTGATGGCTTGGGATGCAGGAGAATTTGGAAGGCGGTGGCGCGGCTCATTTCACGGGTGCTGACACCATCTGCTTCTCCGCATCCCTCCCGCAGGCCGCCTGCGCCTGTCTCCTTGGAGTCGCTGCCATCATTAACCTGGAGGGAGCGTCTTGGCAGCGTCCTCCCTCCCCGAGTCTTCCACACCATCCAGAATTCCCTGGTGGAGCCTGGCAAGGCTGCTTGGAAAGGTAAAGCAGCTCTTCTGGCCTCAGAGATGGTAGCTACGTGTCAGCTGCTGAAACATCACTGGGGAAGGTGAGTGCAGGGTTCAGTCCGGTGAGAAGTACATTCCAAGTCACCAGCCACAGCTTCTAGAAGCGTCCCCCAGACCAGAACATTCTGGGTCGGACCTCTTAGTTTCCTTTAAATTTATTTTAATTATTTATTATTAATACTGCATTTTAAAATTTTAAATATTTTTATTGAGTTTTTTTTTGTTTACAAAACTAACAATGACTTCTCCTGCATGTGATTCCAATAACGGTGTTCCATTAAGTATAATGTATCATAAGATGATCTGTCATTGAGTCACTAGGGGGAGGAAACACAAATTTTCACCCCATTTTCCTTGACACTCATGTCAGAGAGTATTGCAGTAGAGTGAGTGCCATTCTACTGGACAGCAGGAACCATGAGACTCTGTAGAGAGACTCGTTCTCTGGGGTCAGTTGGGGCAGCAGTGGTCACTTCACCTGCTTGACATGGAATCTTCTCCAACCAAACCACACATGTGTCTGGCCTTCACTTTGTACCTTGCCTATGCAGCAACAAGAGTACCTGCATTCTCTCTGGTCAATATGGTACCCTTGGGACCTATGCAAGTGTCAGGAAGGATGGTTAAGCCCAAGAAAAAATATGTCCTTTGGACAACAGTCTCAAAGCTGTTGTCCCACTAGTGCCAAGAACTTCACCAGCCAGAAAAATAACCCATAATTGGGAGACATCTGGGGATCAAACTTGGGGTTCCTACATACATAGACATGCACTCCAGTCTGTTAAGCCATCCCCTTGGCCCCAAATCTGTCCTTTTGGTGCTGTTTTATCTCTGACTTTTGAGGAGTGGGGCAGGCGTCCGGCATGGTGGTAGGGGCTGAGTATCGGTATGAAGGCCTATCCAGGTGTTAGTCTTCACTTTTCCAACCCTGAGGTATTCCTAGTCCTCTCACTCCAGAGATAGTCTTTTAGAGAAAGAGACCTGGCGGGTCAACTCAAGCGTTCCAGAGTGAGGGTAGAAGGTGGGCAACATGAGGTCAGAATATGCTGAGAAGTGAGCAGAGAAGGTTTCAATTGGGATGGAAATTCAGAGTTAAGGGAGATGTAGCTGCAAGTGCAAGGAACAGCAGTGGGAAACAGGTGGAAATGTAGTCAGTGAAGGAGGAAGTGGGGACTGGCGGTACTTGGTTTCCAACAACTGCCTCCCAGCGCAGACAGGTCTGATATTCTCTTACCTTCCTCTTTTCTCTCTGACTGTAGTTTCCTGTGCAAAGGACTGGGGGTGGGGGAAGAGGGGAGCCTTTATAAAACAAAGTGAGAATATTCTAGAATAGGAGCGATAGCCCAGTGGGTAGGGCAGTTGCCTTCCATGCTGCAGACCTGGCCGACCCAGGTTCGATTCCTCCGCCCCTCTTGGAGAGACCGGCAAGCTATTGAGAGTATCTCGCCCGCACAGCAAAGCCTGGCAATGCATTTGATATGCCAAACACAGTAACAACAAGTCTCACAATGATGGAGACGTTACTGGGCCCGCTCTAGCAAATCGATGAACAACGGGAGGATAGTGCTTAGTGTTTCTCAACTCTTACTTCCAACTTTCCCCTCCTTCTAACCTTTTTTACTTCTTGTGGTCCCCTGTTTTATTGATTGAGCCCCTAGACTTGTATTGGACGCCCCACTCCCTTCATTTATTGAGTTTCTAACAGTGCTCCTCCTCTTAGAATATTCTGGGGACCCTCAGCGACACTAGATAGTCCCCACTTGAGAAGTGCTGTTCTCGAACATGGGAACATTCTTCAGGTTTTCTAGATTTATTTCTATTTCAAAAATCAAATGAAAAGCAGCCAGTCTCTGAGCTAGTACATGGATGAGACGTGCAGCCGACAGTCGCTGCCTTCTGCCATGTGGAGGGAAGCAGGAGCGTGGGAGCTGGTCAGATGAGTAACTGGGGCATCCTACAGCGCTCTGGGGAGCTGACATACCGGCCTTCCTCCAAGGCCCTCTTCTTGCCAAAATCTGGCCGCTTCATCCATCAGCTAAAAATATCACTCCTCTTTCGTTTTTAATTTTTGTTGTGTTATTACTATTTCTTCACTCATAAGGACATTTCTCATTTCATGGCGTTTTCTATACTCTTCCTTACTCTGCTTTCAGTTTTTGTGTATCGAAGCAAATTTTTGAGGAAAGCTGTCTTATTGGGCTACTGGATAGCACTTTAAATGTTCAGCTTATGTAATGCTTTGATCTATTAATGCACATTCTGTTGGAAGAAAAGCATTTAGACCAGCGTGGAGTTGGTGGTGTAGGAAGTAGATTATTTTCTGTCACAAAACTTCTGCAGATTATATTAAGATCATTGGTTTATTTTTGCTTAATGTCGAGAAATTAAAACAGTGTCTGACACAACATAAATTGATTTAATTATATACTTATAAGTACTATATAGGATTCATCACTAAAAGTCCAATTGTATTCTTCCACTCTAATTACCACTAATTTGTTCTCATAGTCGAAAACTCGGAACATACAGCATGTATATAAGAGGAGGAAAAGGAATTTGTCTTGGTCTTACACCTCGGAGAACACCTTTGTTTTTTTCAGTGTAAAGCGCTTAGGATAATTTTGTATTCCTGTTTTTGTATTTTTCCATGCATGGATTTGATTGGTTTAGTGAGGGCATGATGGTTTGACATGAATCCTGTCCCTACTGATGTTAAAAAGTCTCATGTTGAATCAGTGTTTTTACTCAGAGAAAAGGCCAAGAGGCTCAGGCATCAGCACTGAGATCTCTGCTTTGCTCTATGCACAGGAAAATTTTGTTTTTGTTTACTAGCGATAAGATTTGAGTCATTAAGACCAATCACTATGCTTGATACTGTATTGTGTGTTGCCCTAGTAGCTTTCATCTCTCTCTCTCTCTCTCTCTCTCTCTCTCTCTCTCTCTCTCCCTCCCCCCACCCCCCCTCTCTCTTACACACACACACACACACACACACACACACACACACACACACACACACACCCCTTTGTTTTGGGTCATACCTGGCATGGTCAGTGCTGACTCCTGGCCCTGTGCTCAAAGATCACTCTAATTTATGCTCTCAGGGGAATGCACATGGTGCCATGTTGGCTGTATCCAAGATGAGTACTCCATCTGCTGTGCTCTCTCTGACTCTCTGTTCTCCTTTGACCTACGTCTCCTCCATCTCCATATCCCTATCTTTCCCACTGATTCATCTTTCCCCTCTTTGTGCTTATTAATGGCTTGTTCCCAGGCTCTACTTTCAATTCTCTGAGGCCTGAGTTTTTCACCTGGATGGTCCAATTCATCCTTTTGACTTTGACCATGATCACTGTCTTCTGGGCTCTGGATTAATGTGTCCTACTAAGATCCTCATCTGTAACCTTCCTATGATTGCTGGCAGGTCTTCCTGGGTGAGGTGGTGGGCCAGGTGCTGGTATGGGGTATTATGAGAGGCATAATTCTTTGTCTCATGGAGTTTATGGTCTAGAAGGGGTGGACAGATAATAGTCAAATCAATGAATAATCCTATCATTGAAGATGGTAGCAAGTTCTGTAAAGACAGCAGAGATTTGCAGAATTGCTTGGAGGCAGCATCTGTTGTTTTGAAAGGTGATCATAAAAATCTAGAGGGGCTATTTGAACTTAGACTTGAGAAGAGTCTGACCGGGTGAAAACTCCATAGCTAATATTACTTAGATTATTCAGACATATCAGAACAGACAAATACAGAGGTCCTAAATGAAACATATCTTTGCATTATTTAGAGACCCTGATAGAGACCAGTTGTAGAACTTAGAAGGAAAAATTTATTTTATTGACAGTTACTTTTATGACAGAGAATATGGAACTGGAAAAGATCACCTGATAAGAGAACCCCATGCTAATAATATCATGTAAAACTCAGTTGTATATGATTTTACCACATTATTGTTAATGTTTATATTCAACCTTAGGATACTATAATTTTTTTTATGTAGGAGTACTGCTATTTATTCAGCCACTGATTAGCTGATTGAATTGGGCATGGAGTCCACCTTACTTTTTTTTCTTTTCATAATTTTCTTTATCTATTTTTTTCTTCTTATATTTATTTATTTATTGAATCATTGTGGGAAAAGTTACAAAGCTTTCAGGTTTAAGTCTCGTTCATACAATGATCAAACACCTTTCCCTTCACCAGTACTCATTTTTCACCACCAAGAACCCCAATATACCCCCTCCCAGCCCTCCCAATGCCTGTGAGGCAGATGATTTCTACTTAACTCTTCTCTACATTGATTACATTCATTATTTCGACAAAAGATGCACCATTATTGCTTAGAATTGCCCTCCCAAACAATCAGAATTGCTAAAAAGGCATTGTGAAATACTTTGTTTTCTATAGTTGGTATGAGAATCATATAATGTCACGCAGCAGCTTTCGTGGCCACAAGATTTTGGATTTCTGCAAAGAGCTAGATAATTAGGAGATTGGTTTCTGTGCATCTGGTGTTATGGCTGTGCTGGAGAGCCACTTGTGGAGGGCAACTCATGACCTCGGTAGGGTGTGAAGGACGAGCTGGTACCACCCCTCTTCCCATGAAACTGCAGTTGCCCCATCAACACCGGCTCATACCTGACTTTCCTATAAGCTCTGAGGCGGCGGCCACCTTGCTGCTGGGGGGAGGAAAAAAGCAAAAGGGAGCAACACCCTTTCCCTCCTGGGGAGGCATGGCGCCATAGTTTAACACATGGACCATTCACTTTTCTGTGGCAAGCTGCTGGGCTCTGGACTAAGTCCTTTTGCCTCTGGAGCCATGGCCGTGCCAGAGAGCCGCTCATGGGGAGCAACTCGTGACCTCAGTAGGGCGTGAAGGATGAGCCGGTACCGCCCTCCTTCCCATGAGACTGTAGTTGCCCTGTCACCACTGGCTCAGACCTGGCTTTCCTGTAAGCTCTGAGGCGGTGGCCACCTTGTATGCAGTCCAGATGCATTTCTGCCAAAAGCTGTTGGGTCTCGAGATTGGTTTCTGAGTCTCTGGGATCATGGCCATTAATCAGCTTGATCAGGAGCCCAAGAGGCCGTTTGTAGGCGGTGACTTGGGGTCTCGTTTGGATGGGGAGGAAAGGGCCGGTTCCACCCCCATCTGGTGAGGCCCTGCGTGTCTCGACACTGCAGGCCCAAACCTAATTGTCCAGTGGCCTCTGGAGGATGGTGGTCACCGGGCTGCCAGGGTAACAGGCCAAGGCACGAAACCTATTCCCACCTGGAGTGGCCCAGTGCCAGTAGTCTACTGCAGAAACAGGATGCATTTCTACCAAAAGCCTTTGGGTTCCGAGATTCGTTTCTGAATCTCTGGGATCATGTCCGTTAAGCAGTTTAATCAAGAGCCAGAGAGGCCATGCCTCCAATTATTTAGCTGAGCCGGAGGTGGTTTGTGGGTGTGTCTCCCACATACCTAACTTTTGGCCGTTTACTTTCTTGGTAAACTTTGCCCCAAGTTTTTGGGGTCTGGCCAAAAGCACAACAGCAATTTTGGGGTATCTGAAAGTCTGATAGTGCCATCAGGCTGCTGATGCACTCACCTCACAGGTATAGGTTGACCTGCTGGCGGCACCATACCCCCTAGGATACTGTAATTTTTAACCAATAGTCTTTAAAATTTGGGACTCCACTATATTATTATTATTTTATTTATTTTTGGTTATTTGGGCCATATCCAGCAGTGTTCAGGGTTTACTCCTGCCTCTGCACAAAGGGATCACCTCTGGCGAGCTTGGGGGACCATATGGGATTCCAGGAATTGAACCTGGATAATCTGTGTGCAAGCTAAGCACCCTACCTGATGTACTCTTGCTCTGGCTTTTACGTTATTATTTTTAATCACAGGAAACTCCAGTATCACAAAAGAAAAATTTAACTACCAGACAAATACATGTAAGAAAATAGTCTGAAGATGTTAGTAGCGAGCTGGTGTGGGTGGGAAATTAGCAGCCAAAGGATCTTTGCTCCTTCTCTGATACACCTGTCTTGTTTCATGGGTGTTATTTCTGTCTCTCCACCCATATTGCAATTTAATATTTTTATTTTGGAGTAAATTTAAATTCAAGGATAGGTTGCAAACAGTGCGGAGAGTCCCCATCTGCAGAGAGTTCCCATCTGCCCACCCCTGCTTCTCCTCTATATTTTTGTTTTTATTTGAATCACTGTGAGATACACTGTTAAAAAGCTGTTCACGATCAGGTTTCAGCCATATAATGTTCCAACACCTGTCCCTTCACCAGTGTACATTTCCCACCACCAAAGTCCCTGATTTCCTTCCTGCCCCCCTTCCCCCAGCCTGCCTCTATGGGGGGCATCTCTCTCTCTCTCTTTCTCTCTCTCTCTTTCTCTCTTTCTCCCTCCCTCCTTCCCACCCTCCTTCTCTCCCTCCTTCCCTCCCTGCCTTTTGGGCATTATGGTTTGCAATAGAGCTGCCTTTTAAAAGGTTATCATGTTTGCCCTCTGACTCTGTCTTATATAATCATGGGGCATCTATCAATGCTCAGACACACTATCTATAGAAGGATATTAAACCCTAGGCTCATTCGGATTCCACTTGTGTTTCCCAGAAATATTCTTTTTAAAATGTCGACATCCTTGGGGCTGGCTGGAGAGATAGCACAGCGGGTAGGGCATTTGCCTTGCATGTGGCCGACCTGGGTTCAATTCCCCCCAGCATCCCATATGGTCCCCTGAGCACGCCAGGAATGATTCCTGAGTGCAGAGCCAGGAGTGACTCCTGAGCATCGCCAGGTGTAACCCCAAAAGAAAAAAAATGTCAACATCCCCTAAATGTCCTTTTTTCAAAATTCCCAAATTTTTTCGAATCATTCTTTTATTTTTTTCCTGATGTGGTCAGTTTGGGGAAATACTGCTCAGATATTCTGGTAGAATATTTCTCAAATCATTGTCTGATTTTATTCTTTAATTGGTTGATTTAGATTATATGCTCAGGTAAGTATACCAAAGATCCCATGTCTTTCATATAAGAAGGTGCAGGGTGTTGATCTGCCTTATCACTGCAATATTAACCTCAAGATACTGGACAGTAGTTTTTTTGGCCATGAGATTTTCTTTTCTCCTCTTTGATATTCTCTATTCATTGGAAGCAAGTCAGTAAGTTCACCTTATCCTCAGTGAAGCAGGAAGTCAAGGAGAGTAGGGTCAAAAATGAGGAGTTATCAAGGCCATTTCCTGGAGTGGGTTATCTGTCTAAATTATTTGGAATTCTTCTTTGGACACAGGGCTTGGTTTGTATCCAGCAGTGCTCAGGGTGGGGTTTACTCCCAGCTCTATCACTCTGGCAGAAGTTCTGGGGGGTTGGGGTGGGGAGAGAGACAATGAAGCACTGGAGAGCAAACCGGCGTTAACCACAAGAAAGGAAATGCCTTAACCTCTGTGCTATCTCTCTGGCCCCATATTGGAATACTTTTTAAAAGATGTTATGTCTTTTCTCCCTATTTAATTGTGTATTTATGTTACTGAAAACTCATGCATATTTATTTGATGCTATATCTTATCTATAATGGCATTATTTAGTCACCATGCTCCAACTTTGACTGTTGGGAATTCTTTCAAGTGACTTTTGTATCTCGTTAACATTCCCACATCATTTTAGTTCTTGAATAACTCCTTACTTTCTGTTCCTTCTGTTTTTTTCCTTATTCTCTGTCCTCTGTGACAGACTCAGAATCATCCACTTTTTTCAAGGAGTCCTAATTCCTTTTATAGAAAAAAACAAATTTAGAAGCCAAGATCTGGGCAACCAAAGATCTTTTGACAGTTGTCAATCTTAGTTATAATATTGTTGCTCTAAATATCCCTTGAGCTAACTCTTTACACATATTCATGTGGGGATTTTCCTCTCCTGCTAACTGCCTAAGAGTGAACTTTTTGCTTAGAGGGAATATTGGGTTTAAGGGCTTTCTGCATATTGCCAAAAGATTAAATCCACTTACATGGCTATGAATGGTAAAGAAGGTTATCCTTTGGGGGTTGAATACACAAACATTTTCCTACAAAGCATTCATCTCTTGAATTTTTAAAAATTTAAAGCATTTTTATCTACAATAATTTTTATGATAGGGTTTCATGCATATAATTCCCCAACACCATATCTTCCACTTCCCTTCACCCACCATTGTCTCAAGGTTCCTCCCAACCAAACTGGACCTTTGCTAAGCTCAGTTTTGTATGGTAGTTCTCAAGTTCTTTTGTCCTTGACTATTTGTTATTTGTCTTTGACTGTTTCTCCCCTACTGTGCTTCTTTATTTCCCACATGTGAGAGATATCACTGTTTCTGACTAATTTTCCTCAGCATGATACCCTTCCATCCATATAGTGGCATGAAATTTGTATGATGTCATCTTTTCTTTTATAAAAACTTTTTTACAATTAAATCGCCATGAGATAGTTACAAGATTGTCTATGATTTGGTTTCAGTCATACAATGTTCCAACACCAGTCCTTCACCAGTCTACATTTCCCACCACCAATGTCTCCAGTTTCCCTCCTGCCACTGCCAACCCCCAATCCTAGTCTGCCTTTATGGTAGACACTTCTCTCTCTCTCCCTCTCTTTCTCTCTCTCTCTCTCTCTCTCTCTCTCCCCCTCTTTCTCTCTCTCTGTCTCTCCCATATTTTAGAATTGAGGGCCAGGACGACTGGTCAATAGGTGGAAATTTGTCACAGATGTCATCTTTCCTTATAGATCTGTAGTAGTCTATTATGCATACCTCATGCCATTAATCTCTCACCTTGTCAACAAATGAACTTATAACAGTTCTCCTTGTCCATAACATCACTATCCTTTACAGCAGTGATCCCCAGTGTGGTCAGTAATACCTCCCAATGATGGCAGAGGTGAGAGGAAGAGGAAAGGAGGCAGCACCCTCTGGTGCAATTAGGAGACACTTTTAATTTATTTGCTTACAGGTAGATTTCTAGGGGAACACTCAGTTTTAGCAGTAAGCCAAATAAGTCTGGGAACTTCTGCATTAGAGAAAAGTTAGTATAATGGCTTGTAAACACAAATAAAGGAGTCCATAAGCCCTGCTTTCAGATCAAGAGTGCCCTCTGCACTGATAATAAATAGAAAATCCTTACAAGCCCTGGGCAGGCTGAGCCCTGTTTACAGCTCTGATTACCTCACGTGTCTTTCCTCTTAGTTCATTGGGCAAGTGCTATGTTTTCCCAACACGGCAGCCTGTTTGTGACTTTTATGGCTACCTAGAATTTCACCCAGCAACTTAAAACTTAAAATTTCTGCTACTTCTTCAGGTTACAATTCAAACAACAGTCCCTTGATCCCTAACATAATTCTGTCTGAAAATCCTCCTCCAGTTGCCTACACATCGCTTATAAAGCCTCTCACCTTCTAAATATAACAATATGGCGATTTGTTTAAGATCACCTACCCAGAGAAGTAGATATTAGACCCAGGAGAGCAAGGAGCATCATATTTTGTTTCCATGCATAGGAAGAAATGAGAAGTTATGTCAATAGCATTGACATAACTTAAAAATCTCTTTTTTTTTTTTACCATAAAACAACATTTGTTTATCCAAGGTATTTTTGAAGACATTCCAGTCGAATGTTATATTTAAGGCCTTTCAACTTGTGTTCCAAGTGAGAAAAACCCGCTAGGGAATTCTTAATGCTTTCCATTGTAATAAAGTAGCTGAATCTCTCAGACTGATTCCTTATAAACAAAAAATGTTTTGTTGACAATGATCCTGGCTCCTGGTGGGTGTGAAGTGTCACCTAGTTGAGTGTTTCTTTGGTTTTCTGGATGGCTAATGATGTTTAGCATATTTTTTATATGCTTATTGGTTGTTTTATATAATTTTGTGAGAAATATCTGTTCAGTTAATTTCCCCAGTTTTTTTTTTTTAGGTCACACCCTATGGAGCTTATCTTTGGCTCTTCAGTCAGGGGATCCAGGGATCAAATCAGGGATCAATCACATGCAAGGCAAGCACCCTACCGGCTGTGTTTTCTCTTTGGCTGTTTCACCATTAAAAAAAAATGAGGCCGTTGTTCTTTGATTATTGAAGTATGTGTAGTACTCCCATATCCTAGATACAATTCCTTTATAAAACAGATGATCTGCAAATGTTTCCTTCTATTCTGCGTTTTTTAACTTTTTCTTAGTGGTATCCCTTAAGAAGAAAAAATGTCCCTGCTGATAAATCTCAATTTCAATTTTTTCCTTTTATGCTAACGTTTTTGTTTCCATATCTAGCAAGGCTTTAACTAATCAGAGATCATTAAGATTTTGTACTATTTCATTTTTTTGTTGCCTGGTGGAAAAGTTGTTGTGAAATTAGAGATTAGCTTAATCCTCCTCCACTCAAAGTTTAGGGAGACTATCATTATTTGCCAAAAGTAATCTCAAATTGTGCTTGACCAAATTGCCTAAGATCTTTTTTGGAACACACCTTTGAGTCTTCTTGGATGACAGATTCATGCATAAGGTAGGTAGAACTTCAAGATATAGATGAAATCAGCAGCACAGTTTTAGAAGGAAATGAGTTCAGGACTTTCAGCTTACCGAGGATGCCATCAAGTTATTAAGCAATACCCACAGTAATAACACGGACCATATTGTTATATTTCCTGCACAAACTCTCAGATCTTTTATATGTAGCCAGGTGAAAACTTAAACAGAGGAAAATGTTGACAACTACCTAGCGCTTGGGTTGTAATGGTTCCAGATAATCCAGTTGTTTTGTTAATTAAAGTAAGTTGGCTTAAATGGGTCACCACAGGGCTTTGAAATTAGCCCAATAAGTCAAAGCTTTTTCTGTTCCCTGAACAGAAAAGTTGCACAATTTATCAAGCCAACTCACAACTGATGGTATTCTATTTCACTTGATCTCAGTCCTTCCCCAGGTGTTGGACATGGGCCAGTTGTTAGAAATATTATTGATGATTGAGTCTGGTAAGCCTGCTGAGCATCACAGTCAACACAAGAGGGGCCAAGGCCAGTATCCTCCATGAGGATGAGGTCTAGAGCATCTCTTTTCTACAATCTGCTTTTGCTGCCATCTGGGAAGCACATGACCAAGCTTTCTCCCAAGTTAGGGTGAAATCAAAGATACCCACTTGTCTGCAAATTAGCCATCATGGAACTGGCTTTTTCTAACTGGATAGGTAAAATCACAAATCCAGAGGGCAGAGAATGGTAACACAGGATATTCTGTTCTGTTTTGCTTCTTTATATTCTGTATTTGCTTCTTTATATTATACATCCATTCTTTTGACTTGCTTTACTTACATAATTCTCCCTAGACCCAATGACATCACAAGTGAAAAGATTGCATCTGCATCTGTTTGTTTTTTCTAAATAGCAGAGCACTATTCCATTGTATGTATGCTGTATCTTCTTTAGCCATTCTTTCACTGATGGGTTCTTTGATTTTCTTTCTGTAAAAAAGAATTAAAATTAAAGTACTGTGAGATAAACATTCACAAAGTTGTTCATGATTGGGTTTCAGTCATACAATGATCCAACAAACACCCCTCCCTTAACTAGTGTACATTTCTTACCAATGTTCCCAATTTCCCTCCTTCCACCCTCATTTTCCAATGTGCCTCTAAGGCAGACACTTTGATTTTCTCCACCCCCCTTCTCTGTCATTGTGTCATTGCTTGTAGTACAGGTACTGTAAAGTTACTATATATATATATATATATATATATATATATATATATACATATATATATATCTCACTGCACTGTAGCACTTTCTCCCATTGTTCATCAATTTGCTTGAGTGGGCACCAGTAATGGTCTCCATTGTGGGACTTATTGTTACTGTTTTTGGCATATTGAATATGTCACAGGTAGCTTGCCAGGCTTTGCCGTGCGGGCAGGATACTCTTGGTAGCTTGCCAGGCTCTCCAAGAGGTGTGGAGAAATAGAACCCAGGTCGGCTATGTGCAAGCCCTACCCACTGTGCTATCACTCTAGCCCTATTCCTTCACCTACATTTTTCACTCAATTCCTGGTCAGGCTGATCATTTCCAACTGTCGTTGTCATGGTAGTCCCTTCTCTATCATAAATGCCCTTTCCCTCTTCCCTTACTCACAAGCTTCTAATCATGGGCCAGTATTTCTGGCCCTCATTTTTATTGTCCATGGGTAGTAGTCTCATACTGGTTTCTTTTTATGTCCCACTAATAAGTGCAGTCATTCTATATCTGTTCCTCTCCTGAGTCATTTCACTCAGCTTGATTCTCTCCATGTTCATCCATTTATAAGCAAGTTTTATGACATAATTTTTCCTAAAAGCTGCATAGTATTCCATTGTGTAGATGTACCATAGTTTCTTTATACAGCCTAAGCTGTTTTCATATATTGGCTAGTACCTGTCACTGTCACTGTTCTCCTGTTCATCAATTTGCTCAAGCAGGCCCAGTAATGTCTCCATTTTGAGACTTGTTACTGTGTTTGGCATATTGAATATGTCACAGGTAGCTTGCCAGGCTTTGCCATGCAGGATACTCTCGGTAGCTTGCTGGGCTCTCTGAGAGGGGCGGAGGAATCAAAACCGGCTTGGCTGGGCTGGCTGTGCGCGAGGCAAATGTCCTACCACTGTATAAGCATAGGGACATATATATGCATATATATATTTTCAAGTTAATGTTTGTATTCTTTGGATAAATAACCAAAAGGAAAATAGATAGATCTTCCAATATTTCTATTAATAATTAGCTGAGAAATCTCTATGCAGCTTTACACTATGATATCACTTTACCTTCCAACAGTATACAAGGGTTCCTTCCTTTCCTTGTGCAAGCTAACACTTGTTTCTTGTCTTCAGGAGAAGAGCCCTTCTTTCAGGAGTAAGGTGGCATCTCATTGTGTGAGTTTTCATTTCCTTAATGATATGCAGTGTAGCACTGTCTGTAACACTGTCCTCCTATTGTTTATCAATTTGCTCGAGTGGGCCCAGTAACATCTCCGTTGTGAGGCTTGTTACTGTGTTTGGCATATTGAATATGTCATGGATAGCTTGCAAGGCTTTGCTATGCGGGCAAGATACTCTTGGTAGCTTTCAGGGCTCTCCAAGATGGTGAGAGGAATCAAACCCAGGTCAGCTGGGTAGGCCACATGCAAGGCAAACACCCTACCTGCTGTGCTTCTGCTCTAGCCAATGATATGCACATCTTTTTATTTGTTCTTTGGACATAAGCATGTAGCAGTGCATTACATTAAGTAGCTGTTAACTTGGTATTTCAAGTCAGTGAAGCACTAATCAAACCTAGACAAGTTTATCAAAAGCATTTCTAGTGAAATTGTATTTATCCTGATTAGATTTGTCTTGTTATTACAACATCAGAAGCCAAGACAATAGTCAGAATTCATTATAAATGTCATAAATACTCATCATTGTGCCAAGAATTTTTTATTTATGAAAAATGTGAGATATTGCATCCTGTGTCTATAGGGTTTTTGTTTTGTTATGAAGATGTGTCATACAAATATTTATGGCTGATTGCTGATTTGATTTTGTCACTGTCACTGTTACTTCCTCCCGTTGTTCATTAATTTGTTCGAGCAGGCCCAGTAACATCTCCATTGTGACACTTGTTACTGTGTTTGGAATATTGAATATGTCATGGGTAGATTGCCAGGCTTTGACGTGCAGGTGAGATACTCTCAGTAGCTTGCCAGGCTCTCCAAGAGGGATGGAGGAATCGAACTCAGGTTGGCCATGTTGGCTGCGTGCAAGGCAAACACCCTACCAGCTGTGCTATCGCTCCAGCCTGATGAGATTTTAGTAATGAGGAATTGCTGAAGATGGAATTATCAGAGAGATATTTGAGCTGATTTGGACTTGGAACAAGGATTTGAATTTATTTCTTTGTACTCCTCTCTACTTTTGATTTTTATAACTGGCTAGTAATATAAACCTGTTGCCACTTATCAACAGGATTCCTCTTCCTGCTCCTCCACACCTCCACTGGCAACACTGGTGTCCATCTTTGTTATTTTTTACTGAAATGCAGTTAGTTTTGTATTCCACCAGTTTGAGTTCTTTATGTTACTCCTATGAGTGCTACCATCTAGTGACTCTTTCACTTCTTTACTTATTTTTCTTAACATAACTACCTTAAAGTTCACATATTTTTTCCAAATGTTACAGTTTCTTCTGGATAAAGGGTGTTTTGTAGGCAAAAAAGAGCTTGCAAGAGTTTTATAGGACAGAGATGGTCGGCTGGCCACATCCGTAACAGAAGAGGAAACGCTCTTGGAAGATCAGGTTGACTGTGTACGACTTCACTGTCATTGAAGGTTTCTGACCATAAAATAAGTTTCACTCAACATATGGGAAATATATTCTTTCCCCCCTTCCCTCAGTGAACTCAAATTATATTTACTAATCCTGTGATAGATGTTGCATATTGAGATAACATGTCCATTGGTACTACTTAAAACATTTGTTCACTGTGGGTCTGAGCAACAGTTCAATGGGCAGGGCATTTGCCTTGCATGTGGAAAATCCAGGTTCAACCCTGAGCATCACCAGGAATGATTCTGAGCATAGAGTCAGGAATAAACCCTGAGCACTGTTAGGTGTAGCCTCCAAATAAAAATTAAACAAGTTTAAGAGTTTGAAGAGTTTTTCTTAGAGAAGGGATCATCAAGTAAATGATGCTTGGAGAGCTCCCTTAGGATGGGAGATTTGTGCTGAAAGTTGACTATGGACCTAACTTGATGGCCACTTAGTACCCATATTGTGAAGTATAACACCCAAAAGAAGAGACAGAGTAAAAGGGAATGCTCCTGCCACAGCAGCAGGGGATCGGGGGCGGGGGGGGGGATGTGATGTGGGGGGGGGTGGATGGGAGGGATACTTGGAACATTGGTGGTGGAGAATGGGCACTGGTGGAGGGATGGGTATGTCATTGTATGACTGAAACATAATCACGAAAGTTTGTAAAGCTTTAACTGTATCTCATGGTGATTCATTAAAAAAATAATAAAAAACCCCAAAAATGACAAAATAGAAAAAGAAACTTTTAAGAGTTTCTTTTTGATCTCTTAGAGAAAAACATTTGTCAAATGGAGAAACCTGAACACTCTCATTCTGTTTTTGTTTGCCCCCCTCTCTGTGTCTGACACACACACAGATGGACTCAATCACTTTGACACACTCTCTGATCCTCATGGATTTTTATGGATTACATGGTACAATCATCACATAACCAGAAAGACTAGCTGTCTAGAATTCAAAGGCCAAGCCCCGGATGTTCAGTGTCCTTAAATATTAAGATTTAGAGGCTGGAACTAGAGGATCGATCCTTTCTTAAGAAAATATTTACCCCTCACGCATGAAAATGAATTCGTTGAAAACCTCAGGCATGCAGCTTTTGTAACTGGAACCTCCAGGCTCTTTCAGAGTTGGGAATGGGTGACCTCCTCCCATATCCCTGTTTCCCAGGGCCTGGTGACCACGCTCACAAAGCACCTCCACCACCATTTAAACTCATTTATGCCCATGATCCAGAGATGCACAAATAAATCCTGCAAGAGAGCCCCAAGTTGTACCACCCTATCTAAAATCTCAGAATTCCTGGAGTTTTTATACTCTGCTCCACATGACAGGCTTGGGTAGTGGGAAGGGTCAACTAAAGGTGTTGGGAAGATGATATGGTGGTGGGATTGGTGTGGTAAATTACTGTGAACTACTTTATTAAAATAAAATCGGGGGAGGGGAAGGAAAATAGTTAGATATTTAGAACTAGAAATCTCAGGGATGAGAACTTAGGTTAACAGTTTCATTGACTTCGTTTCTGGTCTAAAAAGTGGAGTTTTCTGCTTTTGTTTTACTTTTGTTGCTAATCCTCTCCACTGATTCATCCCTTGATTCTGAACCAGCGTGAGAGAGGGATAAAGTGCTGTTCCTGAGCATTTGGTTTTCAAGCCCAGGTTTCTGTGGTATTGACAATCCCCCACCCCCACCCTTCTAGAGTGGCCTTGCTGAGTGTCAAATCTTCAGGAGACATCACTCACCTCCTAGGTGCTCCAAGCGCATCGTCTTCTCCTCAAACCTGCACACCCTTCTCCACGTTTTCCACCACAAAGTGCAGGTGTGGGTTTAGCTGAGCCCCATTGAGATCATTGATCTCTATAGAACCACTTCTGCTCTGCAGAGTTTTTGGTTTATCAAGCTCCTTTCCACTGAGCTAGAGGCATGACAGACTGTGAGGTAGCCAGTGGGTGTCTTCCCAGGAGACTTATGTCACTTGTGTGATCGAAAGACCCCCATTTTTTCTCCTTGAACTTGAGGCTACAATCCCTATGTGGCCTTTTGTGAGTCTGTAAAGAAGCTGCAGCTTTGATCTAGGAATGAATGAATGGTTCCAAACTTGAGTTAACTCCCATTTTATTTTTTAAGATTCATGTCTTGGAAAGGGGGAGAAAGGTCAGTTTTCTCTCTAGAATAATCCTTTATAGTTCTTTTAAGCAGGAATTATAATGCTAGTTTCAGTGTGATGGTTTTCTTTGGTTGTTTTGCCGTTCAAACCCCAGTGGGCTCCTGCCATTATTTTGAGTTTTGACTAGAGCTTTCAGTTTTTTGTCAAAGGGAAGATTCATATCACCAGCTTGCAGGGATTTATCTGGCCCTGGAGTCATTCAGGAATAATTTAGCCAATTAGCAAGGTTGACATGTAATTACTTATTTGTTGGAGTCTGAGAAAGAAAATTTAAACTCACTAACAATTTGACTTTTTAGGAGGACCAAGAAATTATATACGTTTAACTTAATAGCATTGTTATTGCTATGCTATGAATCTTATTACTATAAGTGGTCAGAGAACCATGTGGAATGCTAAATAATAGCCTTGCATGCCATTTCCTGGAAAATAAATATTTCTAATACAAACACAACTAATAAATATTGCATTCAGTTGTAATGGTAAATGTACTGAAATTGAATGACGGGCCTTGTTGATAGTCATTCTTATTAAATTTAATGAACTCAGTGGGAAGCCCTTAGAATCTATCAGAGTGAATTTCCTTTGCAAAGGACTTTATCACCATGTGCGGATGTCTATCTATTTCTCTTTTGAGGTGGCACATTCTGACAAAATAAAAATCTTATTAAGATGAGCAAAATAGGATAGGGCCTGCAACATCAATCTTTGCGTTTTGTTATTATCTAACTATTGTTAGTAGGAATTCCCTTATACAGAATTTTAAGAGATTATGCAGGCGGCCTGGGCTGATTCGAGGAGGTCTGGAGGGATATGGCATCTTGACCTTTGAAGAGCTGTGGGACTGGGAAGCATGATCCTTCCCTGCTTCCTACATGCCACCTGGAAACAGTCCTTCAACCCACCAGCTGAGGATATGGTAGTGAAGCAGCAAGAGGTTCTCCTTGGTCTCAAGAATTCATAGGACATGAGTAGGATAGCAGATGGTCAGGGTGCTGTGAAGATCATCCCAAGAGGTGATGCTTCAGAGAGTGACAGAGGGACACATTTCCAGTGGGTGTTCAGGGCAGAATTCTGTGGCACTGTGATATTTGAGCTGAGAACGTGAAGGAGCACGTAGGACCCACATTCTCAGTAAGGGAGAGGCATACCAAACTACACATGAGCAGTCTCCACTACCAGAGCCAACGGTTTGTGTAGGTCTAGTAAAGGAAGGTGTGATGGAGACAATAGGAAGAGGAGGCTCGGGGTAGAGCTGATTTGGAGGGTCAAACCAAGATGTTAATTCTAAAGGTGTGACAAGGCATGAGAGGCTTTCGAACAGGCAAACATTAGCTGATAATCATTTTGTCAAGAATATGTTGCCTGCCAAGTGGGAGAGAGCCCTACAAAGGGGCCAGGAAGAGGGGTTAAGAGTCTGCTGAGATTTGCACGCTAATCTTACTGAGAAGTGGGGGATCCACAGTCTGATGCAAGTTCCTTTGAAGGTATAGATCCTCCCCACCTACAGAGAGGGGTTAGTTCTCAAGAGATCCTTATGTATCTTGAAGACTCTCCATGCACTGCCTCTTGCCTGGGACAGACATTCTGAACAACTTTCTTTCACGTCTCATATTGCTTTAAATATTTTCTAGCAAGAAGTAACTTCATCTTGGTCCCAGACCCTGATTTCATAAAAGCCAAATAAAATGAAGCATCAATGAAAAGTATGTTAACAATTCTCTCCACTCTGCTGAAGCCAGTTTAGACTACTTTTTATTTAGATATAGAAGACTTTAAAAATCCAGAGAAAGAAGGGTTTAAGTTTTGACGATGAAATGAAAGCACATTCACTCCACTTGCCTGTATTCAAGTATATCAGATCGTAAGAAGAGTAACAATGGGACTCCAAAAATAAAAAATGAAATCACTGAAAATAGAGGAGAATGGGCCAGAGGAATAGTATAGCGGGTAGGGAGTTTGTCTTGCTCGTGGCCAACCCAGGTTCAATTCCTGGCATTCTATATGGTCCCCCAGCACTGCCCGGAGTAATTCCTGAATATGGAGCCAGGAGAAACCCCTGAGTGTCACTGGGTGTGACCCAAAAAGAAAAAAAAAGGGAGAAAAATCTACAGAGAGAAGAAAACAAACAAAAATCAGGACACAGCCCCAAACTAGCAATATGAAAATAATTTTTCCAAGGGCTGGAGCGATAGCACAGTGGTAGGGTGTTTGCCTTGCATGCAGCCAACATGGCCCACCCGAGTTTGATTCTTCCGCTCCTCTTGGAGAGCCCGGCAAGCTACCGAGAGTATCTCGCCCGCACTGCAGAGCCTGGCAAGCTCCCCGTGATGTATTCGATATGCCAGACACAGTAACAACAAAAGTCTCCAATGGAGACGTTACTGGGCCCGCTCGAGCAAATCGATAAACAAATGGAGGACAGTGACAGTGATAGTGACAGGGGTAAATATGGACTGGGGGAAGATGGTAAGAATACTTCTGCATTGTTCCTAGAGCCAGGATGAGGGTAACTACAAGCTCCTAATGGGGCTAAACTGGAAGCAATACCATGGCAGAAAGGGGAGAGAAATAACCTCACCATTGCTCAGCTCCAGCTCATTTTATTCTGCAGAAATTTGCCATTGGGGATTGCAAGATGATTTGATTTTTCAGAGAAGCTGGGAAGATGGGTTTTTTGGGGTATGCGTGTGAAATGTTCCTATCTTTCAAAAACTGTGTGGGCCAAACAAAATTATCTGCCAGCTGGAACCCATCTGTGGGCTGCCAGTCTGTGGTCCTGTGCAAAGAGCACAGAGCTCTACCAAGAGGCCCAGCGAGCCATTCTCTGATGGGATGGAGGGGAAGTATTCCCTGAGATAGTCATGTGGAACTGAATTAGAATTGATTGTGGCTTGGATCCTCTGCAAGGGGGTGGCATGAGGTGAGGACAGCATGAGTGAGCATTTGCATTGATTAGCAGAGAACTGGGTGCTGTAGGGACTTAATGGGAGCCTCCCTGGCTCCCCAAAGTGAGAAAACTTCTGAGAATTGTGGACCTTGAATGAGCATATGAACAATTTAGTTGAGTGTCGGAGACAAACCTAACTCAGAACTGGAAAGCTGCAGCCTCGCCCTGGTGCCCCTGATCTTTGTAATCCTTGGCCTGGATGGTGCTGCCGCTGAGATGATTAATAACCTGGAGATGGGGACACAGTGTCTGTGCAAACACAAGCAAGGGAACCAGCATGCATGTGTGGTGCCTACCGTAAAGACTAGAGTAGAAGCAGAGAAAAGCAATACAAATCTTCGGTTGGGCTTCCTCCTAGAAATCCAGGAAATTCAGACAAAAGGCTTCTCATTCGTCTCTAAGAAATACAAATTGTCTTCAAAACAGAGCTTGAAGTGTAAGAAAATAAAAGCAAAACACGACCAATAGGATGCACATTCTCTTCCAAATTCCAGGATGCACCTTTTTTTGGGGAAGTTTCTTCCCTTGTTACTAATCAGTTGACTCTCTCCCATGGTGGCAGTTCTTGACTCAGCCAGACATAGTCCCTTGGTGCTTTGACTTTCCTTTTCCCCACCTTTCTTTCTTCTGAAATCATCAGAGGTGCTTACAGACTGTGACTTCCTTGGCATTATCTTCTTTGGGATTAATTCACCCCCTCTTGCTATCAACTTCATCCATTTCTCAGGAAATGAAAACTCTATCTCATCTATATTTTCTGTATTCAATTTCTCTTTCTCAACACAAGTTTAATCTTAAAAAAGAAAAACAACAGACCTAGAGCTGGAGAGACAGTACAGTGTTAAGGCACTTGCCTTGTTTGTGACCAGCCCCAGTTTAATCTTCAAGAACAGCATATAGTTTCCATAGCACCACCAAGAGTGACCCTCAAACATTGCTCAGTATGACCTTAAAAAACATCTAACAAAACAAAACAAGGGTCACATTTCCCTCACTACAACAAAATCTAGCAATATATAGCAATATATAGTAAATAGTAAATAAAAATTCGGCCAGACTGGTTTTGATCCTGTCACGAATGTGTGCAGAGCCTAGAGTAAGCCCTGAGCACTACCAAGTTATCATCAAACAAAAACTGGTTTCTACAACCTTTGAAAGTTCAGGTAGGGCATTTGGCTTGCACATGGCAGACCCGGGTTTGATTCTTACATCCCTCTCAGAGAGCCTGGGAAGCTACCGAGAGTATCCCGCCCGCACAGCAGAGCCTGGCAAGCTCCCCATGGTGTATTTGATATGCCAAAAACAGTAACAAATCTCAAAATGGAGACGTTACTGGTGCCTGCTCGAGCAAATTGATGAACAATGGGAGGACAGTGCAACAGTGCTACTTTATATATAGGCATTCCTTTAATTCCCATGTTTGATATCCATCATGAGAACTGGGAAGAGAGAAATTGAATTGATGACATTTGCAGCCTCTAGGGAAACTGAAGCAGAGATGGGCCAGAAACATATGAGCAGACTCAGCTTTGTGTGGCAGCGAGAGATTCATCCACTGTGATCGGTCTAAGTGACACTCATTGCCTCCTCACAGGCCTCTGACATCAGGAAGAACAGGAAGAGCCAGATACTGAGCAGAAGGTGGAGGCACCACGGAGGACATTTAGGGTTGGAACCAAAAGTCTTAAGCACCAATAGGATCACTTACTTTTTATGAGTACTTGGGTTTTCATTTCCTGTGAGGGAGCTACACTCTGGAGTTCTTCATGCTCTTGCCACAAAGTCTTGAGTTGCCTCATAGATTCTCCTCAGTAGTCAGAGGAGGCCTTTGCCTTTTGATTCTCCACCATTTCCAAAGGCTGCAGACTTCACCCCAATTTGACTTTAAGGAGGAGAGGGAGCAAAGTGAGGACCATGGTTTGGCCCTCGACCCTAGCTCTGTCCAGGTGAAGTGAGGGTAGGGAATGGAGAGGATCCTCTTTAGCTCAGAGACAGGAGCTACACGGATGAATTGGTGTTAGCTTGGGTGGAAGATTCTGGAGGGAGGCAGTTCACAAGTATATAAAGGGAAAGTGACAGCTGCCCCCGTGTTCCTGCAGGGAATTCCCTCCTCTCCTCATTCAGCTGCTGTGAGTTACAACATCCTGCTAGTAGAGTGGCACTTCTCTCAGGTTTGGATGAAGCAACGAGAACCCAGATTGATTTTTTTTAATATAGATTTTAGGTTTATGGTGATCTGTCCCAAAGTGAACATTCAACATCTCCTAAGAAAAACTCAGAGGCAAGTTTCTTCATTTCCAGCCTTTTCTCCTTTTTATCCAGGCAGAATTATCCCAGAACATGAAGCAGGAGTAACTGCACATTACTGTGTGGTTCCTTGAGGGCTGTCACTTACTTTTTACTTCCTCCCCAGGCTTTTATGCAGAATAAAACCCAGAATCTGCATCTTCTAAGCATGCAGGAAATTCACTTAACAATGCGCATTCACTTATTTGTTCATTGCAGCACTCTTTACCAGCCAGAATCTGGAAAAAACCTGAGTGCCCAAGAACAGATGACTGGTTAAAGAAACTTTGGTACATCTACACAATGGAGTACCATGTAGCTGTTAGAAAAGATGAAGTCATGAATTTTACATACAAGTGGTACCACATGAAAAGTATCATGCTAAGCGAAATGAGTCAGAAAGAGAGGGATAGACATAGAAAGATTGCATTCATCTGGGGGACATAAAGTAACAAAATAGGAGATTAATACCCAAGAATAGCCGAGATCAGTACCAGGAGGATTACTCCATGGCTTAGAGGCCAGCCGGACACTCTAGGGGAAAGGGCAGCTCAGATAGAGAAGGGAGCACCAAATAAAGGGTGTTTGGAGAATCCTCCCAGGAGGGGAGATACATGTTGAAAGTAGACTATGGACTGAACATGATTGCCACTCAATGCCTCTTTTGCAGATCACAACACCCAAAAGGAGAGAGAAAACAAAAGGGAATGCCCTGCCACAGAGGCAGGGTGGGATGGGGAGGATGGGTGTGGGAGGGATACTGGGATCCATGGTGGTGGAAAATGGGCACTGGTGGAGGGATGGGTACTTGATCATTGTATAATCGAAACCCAAGCACAAAAATTTGTAAGTCTACAACTGTACCTCATGGTGTTTCACTATTAAAAATTAAAAAAAAGAGAAGATAATGTACTTGAAAAAAAACAATGCACATTCACTGCTTTTGAAAGCTCAAGCAGGAATGGGTTATTGGGAAGCTTTATTTTTAAAATTTTTTTAAAATTTATATTTTCTTTCTTTCTGTTTTAATTTTATTGAATCACCGTAAGACAATTACAAGCTTTAATGTTTGGGTTACAATCACACATTGATCAAACACCCATCCCTCCACCAGTGCACATTCCTCACCACAAATCTCCCCAGTATAGCCCCCTTTCCCACCCTCCCACTGCTTCCATGGCAGACAATATTCCCCATACTCTCTCTCTTCTTTTGGGCATTATGGTTTTCAATAGAGATACTGAGAGGTTATCATGTTTGGTCCTTTATCTACTTTCAGCACGCATCTCCCTTTTAAGATCACTCTGAGTGCTGGTGAGTCATGGTTGAAAGCCTTGCCTGTTCTGAAAAATCTACAAGACTCTCCTGACTGTTGGCTTGCCTGGCATTGTGCTTTGGAATGACTATGGAAAAAAATGGGTCTATCAAACTAGTGACTGGTGTGACTAACTAGCTTGCTGGTAATGGAAGCTAGCAACTAAGGTAGAATTCATCTGGTGCTCTTTTTTTCTAGTGGGAATGCAATTGGCAATCCCTGATGATCTGTTAGTCCTCATCCTCATTCACTGAATTATTTGTGTTGCTGTTTTATCAAGGTTGTTCTTCACAGAAATAGATTTTTCTCTCTCTAACCTTTTCATTTTTATTTATTTACTTTTAAAAATGTTTTTCCTTTATTTAAACACTGTGGTTTACAAAGTTGTTCATGATGCATTTGTTACTGATATTTAATATTTCAACACCAACTCTACCACCAGTGTGAACTTCCCATCACCATTGTCCACATTTTCCTAAACACTCCCTCACCCCAAGCCTGCCCCCATAAAAGGCACAAAATAATTTGTTTCATATTGCTTGTTACAACTAAATGGTTAGTGGAATCATCAAAAAATTTCAGTAAAAGAAAAGTTATAAAAATTGTTATATCTCAGGATAGGACTGATAGTACAGTGGGTAGAGCTTTTGCCTTGCACATGACCAAACTGGGTTCAATACCCCAGCATCCCATTTGGTCCACTGAGCTTTCCAGGAGTGATTCCTGAGCACAGAGCCAGAAGTAGTCCCTAAATATCACCAGAACCAGAAGTATCCCCAAAAACCTAAAAAAAAGGAAATTTGTTATATTTGTTATCTTATGAATGGGTCTTTCAGGAAAAAAATATATATATGCCTCTCGGAGAGCCTGCGAGCTACTAAGAGTATCCAACCTACATGGCAGAACCTGACAAGCTACCCTGTCATATTCAATATGCCAAAAACAGTAACAATAACGGGTCTCATTCCCCTGACACAGAAAGAGCCTCCAATATGGCAGCACTGGGAAAGACGAGTAAGGAGTGGCAGCTAAAATTTCAGGACTGGGGCGAATGGAGACGTTACTGGTGTCCAATGAGCAAATTGATGAACAACGGGATGACAGTGACAGTGACAAATGGGTCATTAAGTCCTTGTCTGAGGGTTTACTAAGCTGTTGTTCAAAGTTGAACATTAACATTAAAACGAACGTTTTTGTTTATTGAGTTTAGTTGGCTTCTGTTATACTTTTGCATCAAAATTTGGTGTGCTTTTACTAGGATGTCATTATATAGAATTTGAAGGTGTTGTAGGCTGTAAATGTGACTTCACTCAGAATATTTAACGGGGTTAGAAATTTGCATTGTGGCAGTTGTGGGATGTGGGTGTGGCTGCTGGAGCTTCCCGAAGTATGAAGGCAGTGAGGGGAGGTTGCCCATCCCCACTTCAGAGAAGACCCCAGAGTTCTCAGGGGCACCTAGAAGTTTTTGGTGGTTTGGCATCTCCTCAGAGCTTAGTCGTGAGGCAGTGGAATCAGGCCACTGGCATGGTGTCATCTGTGAGGGGTGAGTGTGGCTGACAGGGCTTCAGCAGGGCAGGCACTTGGTCTACTCCTTTGGAATAGATTCTCTGAGAGGAGACACCATGAATGTTTTGCTCATCATCGTTACATGGTGCCTCTCAGATAGTGGTCACTTGATCACTATTTGTGGAGAAAAGGAAGCAGCAAAAGACAGTTAATAGCCCACTTTGATTTAAAATTTTGATTATATTTGGCCACAACTTCTTTTCCAACATCCACTTGATGTCCTTGTATGTCACAGAATGCCATAGATCTAACTTGGATTTTTCTCTGTTATTCTCTAGCCACCCAATCAATTCATCACTTCAGGAATGGGACAGGTCAGCATCACATTCATTCATTTTCAGGAAGTAGATTGCAGGTTTGGAGACTGAGAAACATGGCATGGTGGAGATCTAAGATACTATTATCCAATAAGCACACCACTGGTGCCAGTTTCATTAAGAAATTCTCCACTGGGCAGCCCCCTTCTAGGGCACTCTGTGAGGCATCTGTCAACTGGCTGCCTTCCATGAAACTCCAGTTGCTCTTCTCCTTTGGAGTGACCAACAATTCCTCTGGTGTCTTGGTGGGAGGAACATGGTGCTTACAGTGTTGCCTGAGAACCTCAAGGAGAAACAGGACAGGAGCTGCAGGTGCTGCAGCTTCCTCCGAGTGTATCACGTCTTTAGCATTACCTTCTGGAAGCAACACTTCTCATTCCTAATGTATGACTCACTTCAATTAACTCAAAGCAGACTGTAGGTCAGGAAGTTGTCTCACTGGGTTTTAAATACTTCTGTAACTACAGATCCCTCTCAGCAAGCAACCTTTCTTTGTGCTTTTAAGCACCAGCAGTGTACTGAGGGAGATTTATCTGATAGTACATTGGCCATACTCTTGTCTATTCTGGCCAGACTCTGACTTCAGTTTCTAGTAAATGAGTGTCAGTGGCAATCCATCAAAGTGCTTGTGGTGGAGGCTAAGGGCAGGATGGGGAGGCTCCCAAGCAATGCTGGGGTCAGTCCTGGGATGTTTGGTCAACAGGGCTATTTGAGAAGCTTGAGGAGGACATGCTGATTGGCCCTACCGTACTTGCGGTCTCCAGGAATACCCAGAAGTTCTGGGGGGTGTGTGGTACCGAGAACTGAGTCGGGGCTGGGTGTCCCTAACCCCCATCTTGTTTTCCTGGTCCTTATCAGAGTGGTTTTATTGGTTGCTTGTACCCCCAGTTGTAAAAAATCTTTGAGGGCCGCCAGGGGGAGCCCGACGGATCTCCCCCTCACCGCCTGCACTCAAGGTGGGCCTGGGCCACTGCCCTAGCCGGGGCAGCCCGGACCATGGGGCAGAGGTGGACGAAAGCTGGTTGATTGATCAGTTGCCATTTATTCCATTCTCGCCATGCGCCTGTTCCAGTCTCTCTGAGCCTCCTATTCTGGTCTCACACTGCTCCTCATTCCCGTCTCCTCCTGTCTCTCCTGCTTATCTCTCCATGCGCCATCTCGCAGCTTGGGCTTTCTCTCTCTCCACATGCCTGTTCTTATATTCTTCTTCTTCATTCTTCTCTCTCTGTCGCCCTTGCTAGTTTCTCTGTGGTCCATCATGCTACCCTGTGCTCTCCTCTCTCCAGCTCTCTTGCCTCCAACTCCCCTGCAGTTTGGGCTGACACTGCACCAAGCCAGGTAGCAAAATCAACATAAGAAAACCCTTCCTGAGGGCCCACCTAATAGGTATTCTAAAGCCCTTCCTGACTGCCCAAGGGCAAAATACCTCCTAAGGTGTTTTTCTCTTTTTCTCAGTCCAATAACTATCAACATACTATTTTTGTATGGACACAGTAAGAGATAACATTGAGACTTGTAGGGCAGCTCTCCTGGGAACATCTTGCCACAAACTCAGACTACAGTGCTCAGGCCAGATTAATCATTCCTAACCCTAGCAGGGTTCAAATCTAGTTATTGCTTTTTAGATCATGACAGCAATTGTCCATGATCAAGCTCTTAACTTACAGTTAAGCATTATGGCGCTTTGGCCAGGCCCACCTCGATGCCAGGGTAGCACATAGCTTACCGCTTACCCTGGTTCCATACAGTCCCTTGTTGGGACTCTGCTTTTGGGGGCGCTAGGAAGTGAAGGCAGCTGAGGCTTAGGTAAGAGAACAGATGCCCAAGAAGAAACTATCAGTGAGAGTCACATTACAAAAGCATGTCTTCTTGTGTCCATACAAAAAGGAGATTGCTCTGAAGAAACTATGCAAAGAACTTAGGGAGAAGAGAAAAACAATATTTATAAGTCAACAGAGCATAAAGAAAGAAGTTACAGATAAACACAGAGGAATGGGAGCACTGTGATGGGAGCAACCCAATAAACCTAAACTAGCTGAGGCTATGCAGGAAGGACAAAACAATGTTATCTTTCACCCAGTCACCTCCAGGAACACAAAGTCTAGCTGGAAGAAGCACCTACACCTGGCTGGCTTCTAGAATGATACCAATCCAACCTGATTTTCCCTCACTTTTCAGACACTGGCATCACCCACCACTGAGGGCTGAGAAGTTAGTGGCCAATGGAGATGTAGGTATCAGTCCCATATCATGGACACTTGGCATCATCTTGTCCTTGAATTGTGGGACAATCCATCTAGACAATGTGTGAACTAAAGATTGGTGGTAGAATTTCAGGCATCACGTCATGGTAGCTATGGAGATTATTTGGGGGGGGGGCAGAAAGGCCCCCCCCCCCTTCTGAGCATCCTCCAGAGTGTACAACATATGCAGCTGCCTTGCCCACTCAGCATCCCTTCTGCTGCCAGTGAGGAGGGAAGCAGACAGGAGCCCCGGCTCCCTGTGGGAGGGAGGTGGCGAGACTGGGAAATGCATGTGTCAGTTTGATCCCTCAGAGATGGCTCTGTTGGGCTGTGACAGCTGTGCTTCCTGCTCAGAGAGGGGCAGGGACCAAATCAGAAATGAAGTGGACACCTTGCAGTTGTTAGGGGAAGACTGGTCATTCTGACAGGGCCTCGATGTTCATCTAGGGCAGAGGCCTCCACTCTCTTCCTAAAAGTGTAGAGATAGAGACAGAGACAGCGTGGGGGGGAGAGAAGAGAGAGGGGAAAGAGGAGAAAGAGGGGAAAGAGGAGAGAGAGAGGGAAAAAAGGAGATAGAGGAAAGAGGAGAGAGAGAGACCAGAGAAGAGCGAGAGGGAAGAGGAGAGAGGAGAGAGAGAGAAGAGAGAGGAGAGAGAGGAGAGAGAGGAAAGAGGAGAGAGAGAGGAAGGAGGAGAGAGAGAAAAGAGAGTGATTAAGCCATTCATATTGATCATTTACATGAAAAGAATAGTTCTCTGCCAGAGGGATCTTCATTTTCCTTTGGTTTTTCTTTCCTTCCAAGACACTCAGGACCCCTCTGATGATTTTTGTTCAACTGGGCCACTTGCTTAAGGCAAAGACCCAAGAAGCAGGATGCAGTGGGCTTCATCTCTGCGGGCCCATAGATGATCTGTGCCATCCCAGCAATCCCCAGAGCCTCCAGGGCTGCAACGGTAATGCCAGAGGACCATGTGGTAGCAGGGATTGAATTGGGGCTGGCTGCATTTTGACCACTGTACTAGCTCTTCAGTACCCCCCTCTTTCACTTTTCTCCTTAGGAGCACTTGGGTCAGAAATGAGTTCCATCTTCTCATCTACTTCCTTCCTGTGTTGATGAAGCTACAAGACAGAGAATTCCCAGTATACCCAGTGTAGTGTTCCTGCTGTGGTCCGGGATTTTAACAGCTGTCATAGGAAGGGGCTGGAGAAATAGTATAGCCAGGTAGGCCCTTGCCTTGACTGTGGCTGACCCCAGATATCACATATCTCAAGCCGTACCAAGTATGGTCCTTGCGAAATGAAGATTTGTAAGCACTCAGGTTTGAGAAAACAGTTAAAAATGTCTACCAGAAGGGTTAATTTTTTTCAGCACTTTTGAGTCTATTTACATACCTTGTGACTCTGCCAGCAGGATTAGTATTTGCTTTAAAAAAATGTTTGATCATTGTAAACTCTTCCCTCACCTCAAAAGGCTCATATATTTTTAAAGTTGCTTCCGGGGTTAGCTCTTCAGAAATGACGTCCTGGGCACTGTCTGTTTGGCACAGGAGGTTGTTGGAGTGTGGGGCCATCGTGCTGGAAGCTCAGTCCCACACTGGCATGAAGTAGATCCAGATGTGGCGATAAATTCTCTCTCGAACCAAGACAACAGGGGCCGTGCTTGCCTGCCAGAATATCAGTGCGGCACCTTGTATGGAAATGAGTTCTTTTTCCATCTGGAGAGGGGGAGCGTGTCGAGGTTCCTTAACACATGTTCGTCCTTTCTCTGTTTTGAATATCCTGCTCTATAGCAAAATGCCATGAAAATGCCATCACCGTCTGTCTCATCACCTTGAATGTTGGGGTGTCACCCTGTGGTGGGACTCATGCTGCCTAGGATTTCCCCTTTCTTCCTTGATGGAAGGCAGAGCGCATGTTGGCATTGGAGGGGGGGTTTCCATGGCCTGGCCCCCTGCTCCCAGAGGGCGGGCTCTGTTCACCTTGCTCAGGCCCAGGGTAAAGTGCCCAAGCTTATCCTTTGTCTGGCTGATCATGACTCTCGTCTGAATCTACCCTCCACTGACACCTAATGTTGAGCTCTGTCTTATCCTGACTCTGACTTCTGACTCAACCTGGTCCTGTCTCAAATGTCTTTCCTGTGAGCCTCAACATGGTTGAGTGTTCAGTTGTTGGGAGGTTGGTCACACGGAGCTTTGGGATGCAGTGCCCGCAAGGAGAGTCTCCTCTCCTTGCATCTGTTTTAGCCTTTTCTGCAAGAGACAGAACCTTTCTGCAGGATAACCCAGGGCAATGCAGTCCTGTGGTCACATCTCCCAGGGCAGGGAGGGGTGGATTCTGGGGGCAGCTGCATAAACCTTCTCTCCCAGATGTCAGAATCCCAGGCCCCAGCTTCCAACAGATACCCAACTTCCCCCTAAACTGACACTGTTGATATGTCCACTTGGAGGGCTGTGTGAGATGAGACCATCTGTATAGACCACTTCTAGCAACGTGAAATGGAGCCTTCTAACTTGGTATGCAAGGTTCTCTGATCAAACTGCCCTGTACACAAGGTCAAAGGCAGGGACTAAATGGTCATGCCCCAGGTTCTCTGCTGAGTCGAAGGCAACTGGACCCAAGCTTCTGTCCTGGAATGAGTGATATGTTCTGTCCCTTGTGTTGATGAGGACCAGGGCCCTTGGCTGCTCAGGGCAGATAACAGTAGAGAACCACCGAGGCCCTCCAGGGCACTGAGAGGCTCTGACATGTCAGGTGAGCATTATCTCCTCCATGGTGTGAACTGAGTGAGAATGGGAAGAGAGGGATGTTGTAAGGCACCCATCATTCCTTCTTTGAGGGGGAGAGGAAACTCAAGCTGCATCACAGTGGAAATAGAGAGTAGGAGAGAATAGACATTTCCTTTCAATTAAGTCTATTTTAATTTAAAAGGTGCTCTACCACTAAGCTGATACCCCCAGCTAAAAGTGTATCTTTTTAAAAGGCAAATCCAGGGACCAGAGAGATAATATGGAAGTTAATGGGCTTGTCTTACATGCAGCCAACCCCAGTTTAATCCTTGACACCTCATATGGTCCCTTGAGCCCCACCAGGAGTGATCTCTGAACACAGAGCCAGGAGTGAACTTGAGCAAATAGGCGTGAGCCCTAAACAAATAAACAAAAAAGCAAATCCATATTGGGAGGCGGCTCAGCAGAAGAATGCAAGCCTTCTGTGTATGAGGCCTTGGGTTTGAGCCCCAGCACTGCTAAACAAATAGTAAAACAAAATAAAATAGAAATCCCTTCAAAGTAGACGAAGCAGGAAGCATCAAGCTGCCAGTTTCTAGGTGCTGCTGCCCCATGTGGGGAGAAGGATAAAGTCTCTGATCCCAGTTCCAAGGCCTGCCTGTGGCATAGGCGTTGGGAACCCTCAGGGGAGCATTTCCTCTTTAAAAATGCTTTTTATTAGTCTCTTATTGGCTGGAGCAATAGCACAGCAGGTAGGGCGTTTGCCTTGCACTCGGCCGACCTGGGTTCAATTCTTTTGTCCCTCTCGGAGAGCCTGACAAGCTACTGAGAGTATCCCGCCCACATGGCAGAGCCTGGCAAGCTCCTTGTGTTGTGTTCAATATGCCAAAAACAGTAACAACAAGTCTCACAATGGTGACGTTACTGGTGCCTGCTCAAGCAAATCGATGAACAACAAGAGGACAGTGCTTCAGTGCTAGTGTCTGAAAAAATCACAAAGTGATTCATGATTGGATTTCAGGGGATACACTGTATCAACACTGGTCCCTTCACCAGTGTCCTCTTTCCTCCACCAGTCCCCCCACTGCCTCCCTTTGCCTCCCACTCTCTTTTCCCATTCACTCACCTCTTGTTTAGAATCCTGGCCCTTCTTGCTGCCAGTGGGCTAAGTGATACAACCCAGTGGAATCTGGTTAACTTGCTTTGTGAGAAGTGCCTAACATCTGGTAAGATGCTGGTGAATGGCATGTCCTTGTCTCAGCCAAATGATGGCATTTCAGACACATTCCAGAAGGAGTGAAAAGCCCCAAAGTACAGAAGCTCAAACGTGTTGACACTTAATATTGTGTTAGGTGGCTACCAGCCATCCTGTTGAAAAGATGTGAAAAGGGTTGGAAGAGATGAAGCCAACACATAATGACTAATGAGCAGACCAGGAAAAGGATGAAATCTGACTCGAGATTGATTAGATGGTGCCTGCAAGCTTTGGACTAGCAGGTGAGCCAATGATGGGCAATTTATTATTATTATTATTATTATTATTATTTTATTTATTGAATCACTGTGGGAAAGGTTACAAAGCTTTCAGGTTTAGGTCTCAGTCATGCAAATGTCAAACACATTTCCCTTTACCAGTACTTATTTTTTACCATGAAGAACCCCAATAAAACCCCACCCCCCACCCCTCCCCGTCCCTGTGAGGCAGATGAATTCTAGTTAACACTCTATCTGCTTTGATTAGATTCATTGTTTCAATAAAAGATTCACCACTATATTTAAAGTTTACCCCCCCCCCCCAATCAGGCATGCTGAAAAAGCATTGTGAAGTGATTTGCTTTCTACAGCTGGGTTCAAGAATTAAATGTTGGTTTTGGATTTCTGCTATTTTACCTATTGACCCTGGAAGTATTTCTACTGAAAGTCAGATAGTTAAGAAATTGGTTTCTGTGTTCTGGAGTCGTGGCCGTGCTGGAGAGCCGCTCATGGGGGGCAACTGGTGGCCTCGGTAGGGCGTGAAGGGCGGACCGAAACGCCCCCCTTCGATGGGCAATTTTTTTTTTATGGCCTTAATGCCAAGATAATATTCTCGGCCCTTCACAATGTGTAAGCCACATACAAGTCCTGGACGTGAGATGTGTTACCTGACTCACCTTGCAGAGAGGAAAGTGACTCTGAGAGGTTCAAGCTTCTCATCTGTGTTTGCTCACCTGCCCTTTCTCAGACCAAGCTTCTCTGACTGAACTCTTAGCCCAATTCGCTGTCTGATGGCAACCTCGCATTTGCCATCATACATAAGGTGCATTTTCCAGTTGGTCATGTTGGCTTGACTCCTTGATTTCTCCTCCTTCTCCCTTATATGCACCCAGCTAGTGAAAGATTCAGTGAGAGAGAAGACAGGGTTGGTCTCAGTTTGGAGGCTGGTTGATGTGTGCATGAAAGCTGGTCATTTGAATCTGTCTATGGGAGAGCTGTGTTCTGCCCTGGTGGGGATAAAGAATGGTGTGTTCTCAGCTGGTCGGTCCGTGAGAGGAAACTGTCCCTGTCTCCCTTTGGCTGATGTATCACTCATGCATGATATTATACAGTTTCAGGGCCATGTCTAGGATTTCCCACAATCAGGAACAAAAAAATGGCTCCTCTACTGTGCATTTCCCCTGTCCCTCCAGTGTCAGTCATAGTTTTTCTTAGTCAGGAGTGACTGGGCAGAGGAAGTTGTCATTTATTTTTTTTCTGGTTATTTATATCCCCATGTAAGTAAAAGAGTCCAGTCTTTCATTATTTTCACTTGACATGACTACCTCAAATTTCATCCATTTGGTCTCCTAGGCCACTGGTTTACCTTTTTAACATCCAAGTAGTATTCCTCTGAGTCCAGTCTCCTTATCTAGTCATCTGTTGATGGACATTTTGGTGGATTCCCTGACTTGGCTTGTGGGACAATGCTGCTATGATGAGAGGGGTGCAAATTTCTTTTCAAATTACTGTTTTCATATTATTCAGATAGATGCCAAGGCACGCACTGCAGGAAATTGAACCCAGAACTCCTGCATGCATAGGGAATTTCTCTTCTTAATTTCTTAAGGTATCTCTGTATTGTTTTATATTAATGTTGTACCACTTAATCCCCATGGTAGAAAATTCTAGTGTTTTTGGTAGTTTCTTCTGTTTCATTTTTGTTTGCAAGGCACAACAAATGGTGCTTGGGGTGAGTGCATGGTGGATGACCCTCAGTGATGCTCAGAGATCTATGTGGTACCAGGGATAGAACCCAGTGTTCCTGCATGTAAGGTATCCTTTAAGTCATCACCCGGTCCTGGTGATTTCTTCTTAAAGCTAAACTTAAATATAAAAATTGAAAATAAGTTCTCTCAACATTGCGTCTGCTGCTGAAGGTTGGTCACACAGGAGGACTTTGTGAGTATCAAATGAACTTTACTGTTCTTTTCTATGATTTAGGGAGATGTGAACAGAACCACTGCAATTTGTTTTGCAAGGAACATTGGACTTTGATGGAGACACACAGGTTCCAAATATTTACAGACCTTAGAGGGAAACCAAACCAGTTCTACTCATTTTGCATGCTTCTCTGGGATGAAATTGGAGGGCTTGTAAACTTTGCATTTGGCCTTGTCAGGGAGCAGAATGAGAAGTCCACTGGGGAAAGGGGAGCTTCACAGAATTTTGCAAGAAGTGCTGATCATGGTGTGTGGGCTACAGTGTCCTCGGGGTGGAAGAGATCCCAGCTCTGTATCACCCACTTTGGTTTTTTATTTTTATTATTAAGTAAAGTAAAGTAAAGGCCCTCCCGTTGATCATCGATTTGCTCGAGCGGGCCCAGTAACGTCTCCATTGGAGACTTGTTACTGTGTCTGGCATATCGAATACTCTCGGTAGCTTGCCGGGCTCTCCGAGAGGGGCGGAGGAATCGAACTCGGGTCGGCCATGTTGGCTGCGTGCAAGGCAGACGCCCTACCCGCTGTGCTATCGCTCCAAAGTTGAAGCTTTGTCAGAAGTGGGATTCGAACCCACGCCTCCAGGGGAGACTGCGACTTGAACGCAGCGCCTTAGACCGCTCGGCCATCCTGACTGCTCGGCCATCCTGACTGTGTGATAGCACAGCGGGTAGGGCGTCTGCCTTGCACGTAGCCAACATGGCCGACCCGAGTTCGATTCCTCCGCCCCTCTCGGAGAGCCCGGCAAGCTACCGAGAGTATTCGATATGCCAAACACAGTAACAACAAAGTCTCCAATGGAGACGTTACTGGGCCCGCTCGAGCAATTTTTATTATTAAAAGTATGAAACAATTGAAAGAGCAGAGGGGTGAATGAAGCAGTGATTTGAGAGCCTGTTACCTGGTCCTCTTAGAGTCTACCATTTGGTTATATTTATTTCAGGATTATGGAAGAGAAAGGAGACACTATCGGTTTGGGGAAAGCCCCTGTTCCCATTAAATTGATTCTCCTTTTCTGCTTCTCTTTTGTTGTAGTGACATTGTTTAGTCAATTGAACCTCAACCATCTTTTTTTTAAAATTTTTTTTTATTAGTGAAACACCATGAGGTACAGTTGTAGATTTACAATTTTTTGTGCTTTGGTTTCAATTATACAATGATCAGATACCCATCCATCCACCAGTGCCCATTTTCCACCACCATGGATAATATCCCCCCCACCCCCATCCCCCATCCCCCCCTGCCTCTGTGGCAGGGCAATCCCCTGTGTTCTCTCTCTCCTTTTGGGTGTTGTGGTCTGCAAAAGAGGCACACCTCAACCATCTTTAAGCAAGAAAGCCAGGGGATTTATTTATTTACTATCAACAGGCTGCAGCTAGGCAATCACCCGACACGGCGGCTCTGATTAGGGGTACAGAACACTTTCTATAGGAAGATTTCTGGCAATGTAGCACACGTGTGGGATGAAGGGAGAAAAAGACTAGTGTTTCTAAAGACTAGTGTTTCTTGATTGCTTTATGACAGTACTTGGAGGTACATTAAGACAGATGGAACATAACACGGACTTTAAAGAGGCCAATGAGCTGGGAAACTTTGTGGTGGATACACTTTGTTCTAAGTTTCATATTGACATGCATACAAATGGTTGTAATTGTTCCTGTGGCATTTTACCTCATCCACTCCCTTGCTTAGGTAACCAAATCAGTTCTTCCTGGTCAGCTTCATGCTTTATCCTCCATTCATCTTTGCCCGGTTCCCAGAATGGATCGCTCAGAGTTTCTGCTTTTAGTTACCTGCTTATGTTTTGAACTTCCCCACCACTTACAAAATACATCAAGATAAAATAAGGCTTTTCTTAACTGAGAGGTACAGGGAGCTCAGAGTCAAGACCGCCACTGAACCCTTACAGATAAGACTCCCAGGAGCCAGAATCTGGTGTTCATTTCTAAGTGTTTCTTTTTCCTTTGTAAACTTTTCCATGGAGCCCATCCTAGGTTGGTTTATGCTGAGAATGTCCTACACATATCTGAATCACATGCACCCTCGTGTCTAGGCTACATACCCCTATGAGTGGCACTCAACCAAAACTCAAGAGACAGACTTTTGCTAGGGCTCCATTAACCTCCCTATGAGATCCATCTCACCAGCACTTCCCCAAACAAATCACTGTCTGATGGGCCTTGATTTGAACTTCCAGTGGAATAGTTGGTTGGCATGCTCAGAAGCCATGGCCTTCAGCATGTTTATTTGGTGGTGGGGGAGGGAAGGGGGTGGCTAAGTGGTGCTCAGGGAGCTGGGGGCCATTCCCCATGATACTGATACTAAGACATGGCATGATGCTCAGGCCAAGGGCTGGTGGTGTTGGGCCACCCAGGGCCACCCTGGCAGAGTGAAGGGCCTTTAGGACCACATGTGGGAACCTCCAGGGCTCTGATTAGCAGTGGTCGGAGGAACACGAGGAGCTGAACATTGAACCTGGGCCTCCCTCATGCAAAGCATGCACTCACCTTCTATAGTGCTCTTTCTGACCCTCAGCATAGCAGGGTTTTGTGTTGTAGTATGTTTAATTAGGGGTCAAACCTATGAAGTCTCAGGGCATAATCCTGTCTTTGTGCTAAGGAATCACTCCTGAGAATGCTCAAGTACCATTGGAGTGCTGGTTATCAAACCTGGGTCAACCATGTATATGGCAAGTGCCTTAACCCCTGCACTATCTCTCTGGCCTCCAGAGTGCTAATTAATGTCACACCAGTAACCCCTTTTATCCATTTTACCCGTCCTCTACTCTTCCAGTTATTTTGTCCTTGGAGACTAAGAGTTTGTTTTATGTAATTCATTTGTTTGTTTCTTCGTATACCACATGTGAGTGAAATCAGAGGCTGTATGTTCTCTGTGCTGAGGGATTTCTTAAGCTCCATGTTATAATGGTGAGATTGGTATGTGTGATTGCATAGAATTCATTCTTTTTGCCTTTTTCTTTCATTGTTGCATAGTGAATGTTATTAACACTGTTTAGTTTACGTATCCATTCTACAGCTGATGTATGTTTGGAGGTTTGGGCTGTAATGAATATCATTGCCAGATACAGGTCTGGGGAAGCAAGCAAGGGGCCAGAGCACAAAATTTTAGTATGTACTCACTTCACAATCAATGGGACACTGTAATGACGGAAAGTGAAGACCCCTTAAATCTTGAGCTTTAGGCATTACCACCTTCCTTGCCTATATTTTTGTATGCATGAGATTCTGTATGTTTCTAGGAGTGGAATTAATAAATTATGGACTCTGTGAGTTCTCAGTTTTTAATTTATTAATGCATTTCTTGGTGCTTGGGGTTGAACACGGGGCCTCATACTTTACTACTGGGTTACATCCCAGGCCCCATGATTTTAGAAGGAATTGCCAAATAGCTTCTGAGATGATTAAACCGATTTTGCACTTAGCAGTATCTGAGGGTTTGTTGGAAACACTCCACATTAGTTTAGTAGTTGACCTTGTCATTGCATTCTTTTTTTGTTGTTGTTAATTTACAGATCATTTAGATAGTATCTCTTTCTGAGTATTCAAAATCTTTTCTCTCTTTGATGTGTGTGTGTGTGTGTGTGTGTGTGTTGTTGTTGTTGTTGGCATGGGGAATTCCTTTTCTGTTTTGGACCCTAGTTGTCCCTTTGACTCTATTGAAATTTTGATGGCTTCCTTCTCTCTAAACCTTGACACTTCATTCTTTACAGAAATGATATATTTAAAATATATCTAATTTATTGGTAGCTTCGCCCCATTGGCTCCTCAGCCAAGCACATACACCAAATGTCTGAACCTGCGGTTCCTCTCGTACTGAGCAGGATTACCATGGCAACAACACATCATCAGTAGGGTAAAACTAACCTGTCTCACGACGGTCTAAACCCAGCTCACCGAGAGTATTCGATATGCCAGACACAGTAACAACAAAGTCTCCAATGGAGACGTTACTGGGCCCGCTCGAGCAAATCGACGATCAACGGGAGGGCCTTTTATCTAATTTATTAATATTTCAGTTTTGTTTCAAGTCTTTTCCTCAAGTTTAGGAAATCTTTGCCTAACTCAAGAACATAAAGATATTCTCTTTTGCACCTTCTAGAACTTTTATGTTTTCATGTTTAATATTAGGGGTAGAGTGATAGCACAGTGGTAGGGCGTTTGCCTTGCATGCAGCCAACATGGCCGATCCGAGTTCGATTCCTCTGCCCCTCTTGGAGAGCCCGGCAAGCTACCGAAAGTATCTCGCCCGCATGGCAGAGCCTGGCAAGCTCCCCGTGACATATTCGATATGCCAGACACAGTAACAACAAAGTCTCCAATGGAGATGTTACTGGGCCTGCTCGAGCAAATCGATGAACAACGGGAGGGCCTTTACCTTTACCTTTACATTTAATATTTATATTTTAATTTATGTGACTTTTGTGTGCGATGTGAGGAAGGGGTGAAAACAAGTCTACTTTTTATGTCAATTGATTTAGGATCATTTTGGCTGGAGCAATAGCACAGCAGGCTGACCTGGGTTCAATTCCTCTGCCCCTCTTGGAGAGTCCGGCAAGCTACCAAGAGTATCTTGCCTGCATGGCAAAACCTGGCAAGCTACCCGTGACGTATTCAATATGCCAAACACAGTAACAACAAGTCTCACAATGGAGATGTTACTGGGCCCGCTCGAGCAAATCGATGAACAACAGAAGGACAGTGCTACAGTGCTATTGAAGAAATTAACTTCTTCCCCACCCTGTTAATTCTATGATAGCTCATCATTTAGAATTTGTTCCTCGTTAATGTATTTGGTTGAATTGGTCTACTTTTCACTATACCAGTTAAAGGATGCTTTTTTCAGTCCAATTTTTATGCCATTTTCTTTTCTTTCTCTTGCCTAATTGCAATGATTAGGCCCTCCAATAAAATGTTTAATAGAAATGGTCAGAATGGGCCTCTTTCCTTAACCCTGCTCTTAGAAAGTAGCTAGCATTCAAAGTTAACTTGCTTTCTTATTAGTTCAGATCTTCTTTAGGTGTTCATTATTATGTGGAGACTTTTGCATTTTCTTTACAAATGATGGTATAGGGGCTGGAGCGATAGCCCAGTGGGTAGGGCATTTGCCTTCCGTGCAGCCGACCTGCGCTCGATTCCCAGCATCCCATATGGTCCCTCAGCACCACCAGGAGTAATTCCTGAGCATCGCTGGGTGTGACCCAAAAAGCATAAAAAAAATCCCAAATAGATGGTACATTGTGTCTAGTACTTTTTCCTTTACCTATTATAGTGGTTATAGAATTGTTTTACTTTTTCTGTTATTGTGATTAGATTGCTGAATTTCTTAATTGAGTCAATCTTGTATTCTTGAGGTACGTCTTCTTGCTCATGATCAGATATCCTTTTTAATTTCTGTCTACATTGTTGACTAATATAATTCATTATTAGTGAGTTTATGTTCCAAAGAGATGCTAATCTCTTTGTTTTTTCCATGTCTATTTATGATTTTGATGTCAACACTAAGTGGGCCTCATAGAAAGTTGGTTAGTATTGGTGCCTCCTTTTATTTATATATTATTATTATTATTTTGATTTTTGGGGGACTGTCACACCCAGTGGTGCTCAGGTGCTTTTTCTGGCTCTGTGTTCAGAAGTGACCCTATGTCATGTATGGGGAGACTATATTGATGCCAGGGATTTGAACCAGGGTTGCCAGGATGCAAGTAAGTACCTAATCCCTATAATATCCCTCCAGCCTCTGCTCCTTTATTTTTCAAAGGAATAGGTAAACACTTGATATTTGTTTCTAAAAAGGTCTGATAAAATTCACCTGTAAGACCATCTTGTCATGGAACTATCTTTGTGGGAATTAAAAACAAGTTGTTGTTATTTTGATGGATAAAGATAATTCCCACGCCCATTTTTGCTTTTCATGTATATTGTCAAATCTAATCACATAAAATTGTTCATAATATTTACTTCTCATCCTCCTGTTTGGCCAGTGTCTTAGATACTTCTTACTATTCTTGATATTCTTCTATTTGCTTGTTTATTCTGGGGTTACAGACAGCTTTGCTCAGGGATTACTCCTGGTTCTGTGCTCAGGGATTAGTCCTGGTGGTGCTCAAGGAAGTCTATGTGGGTTGTGTGCAAGGCAAATGCTTTAATTGCTTTACTCTCTCTCTCTCTCTCTCTCTGGCTTCTCTTATTTAATTCTAGATATTTAGAATTTGTATTTTCTTTTCAATCTTGCTTGAAATTTTAATTTTTATTATTTTTCAAAAATGTATTAATTTTTCTTTTTTCCTATTTAATTGATCTTTCCCGTTTGTTAATGTTTTCTCTCTTAGTTCAATTCACTCTTCTTTCTATAAAAGGGAAGTATTCTCTAAAGGAAAAACTTAGATCATTAACTCTGCCTTAAAAAAAGAAAATTAACACCTGTCTTTAAGTTATAAATTCTCCTACATGTACTGCTTTATTTGCAGCTAAGAAAATTGACATATTTTCATTATCATTTAGTTCAAAATATCTTTTGAACATTTCCTTATGGTGTGATCTTTAACTCCTAACTTAATAAGTACTTTGTTTAATTTAGAAATATTTGGAAGATTTTTCTAAATATATTATACTTCTTAATTTATTTTTCAGTGAAAAAAATTTGTGGGGGTGGTGTCAAGGCACACTGCTGGCTCTGTGCTCAGGGATCACTCCTAGAGGGCTCTGGGACCATATGAAGTTCTGGGGATTGAACCCAGGTTGGCTGCTTGCAAGGAAAGTGCCCTACCCACTGCACTATCTTTCCCCCATCCCTTATTGCATTTACCATAAAATTGATTATTTCCAGTATTACATTTTATCTTTCGAGTTGTATTATCCAACAGAAATATGAATCATAAATGTGGACCATATAGCCTTTTAAATATTCTAGTCTTTTTATTAAAATAGCATTACAGAGAATTAATCTTGCTAATGCATTTTATTTAACCGAATATCTCCAAAATATTACTTCAAATGGAATTAATGAAACACCTTTAAATAATAAATTTATATTTATTTCAGCCAAATCAAACTTAACCATAGTTCACATTTAGAGTCTATCTCAGTTCTGACCAGGGGTATTTTGAGTACAGAGGAGGTAACTTGCATGTCCCCTACCAGATTGGTCAGTACAGTGCTTGAGATCTCAAATGTGTTTTTCATTTCTTTCAAATGTCTTTGATTTATACTTCCTGCTTTCTAAACAATGTAAGGATCTTACAATGATATATTCCAATCAACACCTTCCTGTTGTCAGTAATTTTATTGCTACATATGCTATACTTCACAGTTCTCTTGTTAAATAGTCTTTTTATGTATGTGTACTTATAAACATTGATACAGACACAAACAATATGTAAACACAAACAATACAGTTTGTATAACTTTATAAACAATTTTACTTTTTTGAGTGTTATTTGCTCTTTATTTTATTTATTTATTTTTTTTGCTGGGGGAGGGCACACCCAGCAGTTCTCAGGGCTTATTCCTGGCTCTGCACTTAGGAATCACCCCTGGCATGGCTTAGAGGACCATATGTGGTATCAGGAATTGAACCCAGATCAGCCATATTCAAGCAAGGCAAGTGCCTTACCTCCAGTGTTGTATCTCTAGCCCTATTTGCTCATTATTTTATAACTTTCATCCTAAAGAACTGTTAACATTTCTTATAGTCTAATCTTTGGGGAAGTAATTCTTTGAACTTCTTTTCAGCTGAAAAATTCATTATTATCTTTCATTTTAATCGTTTTTTTCCAGATAAAGAATTTTAGGTTTATTTTTTTTCTTTCAGGTTTTTAAAGATACTAAATACTAAAATAATTTCATTGCTTTCTGGATTCCATTGTTTTTATGAGAAGTTATTTTCATTGTTATCATTGATTTCTTGGGTGTCATCTATTTTGATTTTCAGCAGACTAAATATAGTGTGCCTGGTTAAAGATTTCCTTATTCTTTGAGTTTTCTGAATGCTTTGGGTTTGTGATTTTTATTTCTTCACTAATTTTGGAAGTTCTTGGCAATTTCTTTTCTTTTTTCTTCAGACTTTTTCTTTTCTGGGGAAAGGGCCTTCATTAATGAATTATGCACAGTTCCACACATTGCCAAAGTTCTTCTATTTCAAAATATTTTCCCATTTGTGTTTCAAATTAAACATTTTTTACTGACTTTCGTGTTGTTGATTTTTGCCCTTACCACTATTCTTCTCTGATAATCTGTGTCTGTTCTGCACATAAGCTCATTAAAACAATCCAACTCGTAATTTCCATTCATCTATTTCATTAAAATACTCTTTTTTGCTCATACATATTGTTCATATTTTTTACTATATCATATAACACACTAACAGTAGTTTTAAAGTCTGATCATTTCAACATCATATGGATCATTCCACATCTGGTTATTCCAAATTTTCTCTTTTGATAACAGAACATATTTCCTGTTTCTTTCAAATATCTCAAAGTTTTGAGTAAACATAAGTAAAATTTTAAAAAAGAAAAACCAATTGGCATTTTCATGTCAGATTTCAGAGCAGAAAACTTGCAGTATTTCAATATGAATTATAGTACTTGGTGTGTTACTTGCTTCCCTTTCTTTTGTACCGCCAGTGACTTTTGTGGAGTATCATGGTTTATAATAATAATTATATTGCTGATGTATACTTACAGTGCTCTCCATCACCCCCACACCAATATTCCTCCACCAATATCTCCTTCTTTTATTTCTTCCATCCAGTTGCTTCTATCATATGACGATGATTTGCTTTTCTGAGTGTTTACTTTTTTCCATGATTTTTTATAATTTATCTTTCATAAAATTTTAACCAAAGATTGTGTACTCCTCCTGGGTCTGCTCATGTAATAATGTGTATTGATGTTGATATTGACTGTTGCTTTGAGTTCTTTCCAATATCTTGTTTTGGACTTAGGTGTCTATGTTTATGAGTGATAGCAGACTAGATTGGAACTTTGCTTTCTTGGGAGATTCTTTTCCCAATTTAAAATGATGCTGTGAAGTTATAGTAAATGAGAGTGTTATTTTGGAATAAGGACAGACTCTCAGACCAGTAAAATAGAATTGAGAGCTAATTTCTTGTTCTAGTGTTTTGTGTTGTTTCTATTTTGTTGGTTAGTATTGCTAGAGGGTAATCAGTTTTCTTAGAATTTGCAAAAAAAGAAATTTTTATAACTGTCACATTTTTCTACTATTTATTTTTATCCAATTAACTTATTATTTCCTTTTTTCTATTTTGTTTAGATATACTTTTTTGTTCATTTCTAGCTTTCTAAGGCAATGGATTTTCAGACTTCTTTCTGATTATATATGCATTCAGAATTTAATTTCTTTCCCTAAACATATCTTCAGTTGACTCCCACAAATTCTAATGTCGTAATTTCATTGTTATTTAGTTGCTGTATTTTATAATATCTATGGTCATTTTGTGATCATTAAGTTATTGTATGAGTATAATTGTTAGGTCCCATTATTAGATTCTTCTCATGTTCTAATTCTGGTTCTTATTTGTCACAGAACATGCTCAAGATTATTTCAGTGCTTTGAGATTTGCTTTATAACCCGCTTATGTTCTATTTTATTAATCTACTTGTGAAGTAATCTATAATAGTGAGGCATTACATTTTATCTACTTCCATTAGGTCAAATTTGCTAATTATGCTTTAAAAGACTACCAAATTTATGCTGCTTTTATTTTTAAAATGTTAGTATGAGAAGTGTGTTAAAATTCCTGTACTTAGAATGGCTATATTTTCCATTTTTCATTTTTTCATTTCATCATCCTGTTATTCGTCGATTGCCTCGAGCAGGCCCCAGTAACGTCTCTTTCATCCTAGCCCTGAGATTATATTCAAGGCTCTTTAGGAGAATGAGACCCATCATTGTTACTGGTATTTGGCATATTTGGTACGCCACAGGGAGTTTGCCAGACTCTGCCCTGTGGGCAGGCTACATTCGATAGCCTGCAAGTTTGTCCAAAGTAGGAATGAGATAATAAGATGTCATAAAAAGATGTCCTGAGAAGATGTTGCGCGGCCGCATTTGCCGGTTCCGGGAGCTGGATTTTATAGTCTCTGAGTCTTGGCGGTTGATGGGATTACACGGCGCCAGGGGGCCAGGTGGTGGGTGTGACCCCCGCCTACTGGAATTTGGAGGATCTGGGTGGAGGATGCTCGACCCCAATCCGAGTAGGCTTGGAGGTCTTGGCCCCGGAACCCGCGTGGATTTGTCCCTCTGCCAGTACCTTCATGTGTGCGGAGAGTGGTCTCAGCATGGTGGTGGCTGGTCCTGGAGGTCTTCAGCTGCCGGAGCCCTGGTCGGGGCGGGGAGGAAAGCTCAACCCGCTCCCCTCCAAGGGGCCTCGGTGAGGAACAGCCAGGCGCGGGGGCAGAAGACTGCACTGTTCTCGTCTGGGAACTGGATTTTATAGTCTCTGAGTCTTGGCCGTTGATGGGATTACATGGCGCCAGGGGGCCAGGTGGTGGGTGTGACCCCCGCCTACTGGAATTTGGAGGATCTGGGTGGAGGATGCTCGACCCAATCCGAGTAGGCTTGGAGGTCTTGGCCCCGGAACCCGCGTGGATTTGTCCCTCTGAAGGTACCTGAAGGTACTGGCATATTTTCCATGGATTCTTTTAATACTGGAATTTTATAGCTATGAAATGTACCTGTCAATCTCAAGTATAACTTCTTTTATATATATTATGTCTACTATAATTTTTCCATTGGTCATTTTACTTAGTATTTTTATCAAATTGTCTTTTATTTCTTTATATTTTATTTATTTTCCTTTTTTATTATTCTTTCCTTTAAGTTGTAGTTCTTGGAAGTGGCATATGGTGATTTTTAGCTTTTAACCTAGCCTCAGACTCTGTATTTTTTGATGGGTATATTTGGTCATTACTTGTAGCCACATATATTTTATTTAATTCACTTATTGCTTGTTGCATCATTTATTTTGTGTGCTATTCGATGTTTTCAGTGTTAGTTATTCCACTGATGATTCTTTTTTATTCTAAGCCTCAATTAAAATTTTTTCTTTATTTTTCTATTTCCCCTAGTGATATAAGCTTGTTCTTTTGATATTGTTTTTAGGACTAGTCCTAGAGAGCAAAATGTTTATTTTTTCACTTTTTATAGTCCCAACTCTGTTCTTGCGGGACCATATTTGGTGCCAGGGTTTGAACCAGGGTCAGTCACAGGCAAGGCAAATGCTTAATCTCTGTTCTAGCTCTCCAGTCCCAGCTACATGTTGTAGTATTCTCTCGTGGTTGTGTAGGTGCAGTATATGGAAACAAGCATTTCATAGGACCAAGCATAACAATGGGTGCACTCTTCAACAGGATCCTCCTGTTCAGAGTCTCTGTCCTGAGAAACCCTAGGCAGGCAGAATTACTCAGATGGCTTCTGAGTGTACACTAGTGACTGTGAAGCTGAGAATCCATAGCAGTAACTGTTCATGACCTGAAACTTTGACCCAAATTTTTTTGCTTCCCTAAGAGTGAGCTGTCTCTCCTAAAGGCATTGGTATTCCCTGCATGTAAGGGTCTTGGATTTCTGCTTTTATGGCTTAAAGTGATGACAGATCCCAAGTTTATTTTCATTCTCAGCCTCTTCCTAACCCGTCCTATCATGGTCTCTTTCAGAAACTGGTCAATAAGATCCATGACTAAACTCTCAGTGTAAAAGTCCTTTGAGGAATCCAAGAGCTGATGCTAATTACACCAATTAATCTTCTAGCTGAAGAGAGTGCCAGCTCTTTGGCAGGGAGCTAGACTCTTCTGAGATTTGCCCATGCGAACTTGCTGGCCAGCAGACATTCCTTTTCATGTCTCTGGATGTCATTGATTGGGGAAGGGGTGAGTTGTCCAACAAGAGTAGCTGAGGATGATAAATAAATTCGTTACTGTAATTAAGATCGGGTCTACTAAGGCCATCCAAAAATAAACAAGTGTCTTCATAGACTTAATATCTTTCTTCCCAACAGCGATCTCCTGAGACTTTCTGCTCAAGAAATTCTCGGCAGCAGCCAGCCTGATGAAATCAGTAATTCCCAATATATGCTGGGAAATGTATAGAGTGCTAGGGGAGAGTGGGGAATGTGGCCACAATTGTGCTATTCGTGAGGTTTCTCCTGTATCTGGAAGAGAGCAAAGCACTGAACAACAATATGAAACTTTATTGTAGGCGTCTTTAAAGTGCATAGGCAACTTTGCGAGCATTAAGCATATTCTTTCATTTAGTTTTTTTGGGGAAAGATAGGTCAATAATGAAAAAACATACATGCTTCTGATAAGTAAGACTGGATTGTTATGGTTCAAAATAGCTTGGAGTAGGGAGATAGGCTAGAAATGGACTTGTTGCATCCAGAATGTGGAAGGTAACAGTTACTGTAGGGGATATGGAAGGGAAGAGGTGAGGGTTAGAAAGAACCATCAGGGCCCATTTATGTTTAAGCCACTGGATGTGCTCCTACCGACACCAATATGAGATTTGGTGAGCTGGCTAACTTTGGGAAATAGGTACATTTGGAGTAGCCAGAGAAGTTCCCTGAGTTACTGGAAGTGCCACGTATTTTCTTCATTAAAGAGAAAGGGAATGTGAATTCAGCATTTTTTTTCAAAGTCAGACAGTTTGGGGTCAGAGAAATAAAATAAGGCATTTGCCTTGTGTGTGGCTGTCCTTGGTTTGATCCCCAGCACCACAAGGAGTGATCTCTGAGCACCATGGCATGTGGGTATGGCTCCAAAACAGTTTGCCAGTGTTGTTGATGTTTGAAGACTCACTTTAGTAGGTTTGACACTGGGATCCTCTTGTTCAAATGTGCCCCTGGGGGTTCTGTCCTTGACTTTGATATCCAAGGGGACAGTGGTCTGATGCTTTTCTAACAAGTATGTCCCCCAGACACCCAGTAAAGACAGCTTCTTTCAGAACAGACCTCCTAGGGAGTCACTGATTCTGACCCCTAAAGTCAACATTTTTCACACAATAAGGGATTATTTCAACCCAGTAGGTTGAATTTTAATTGTCCCCCACTGCTTCAAAAGGTTAGCATATTTTAAACAATATCAGAGAGACTAAAAGCTTTCCCTGGAGGAAAAACTCTCACCTCACTGCACTGATTTGTTTAACCAAACTTTCGTTAAGAGCTATACAATGGACCAGTTGGAAAAGGCGTCCCCTCTTGGACCCTGAAATGCTTTCAGAACCTGCATGAATTCCTTTCCTTGGAAATATTGTTTATTGAGATTCTCAGTGCCGGTCAGGTTGCTAGAAAGAGATCTCTGATGTCAGAGAGACAGTACAGGAGTTAAGGCACCTGCCTTGCATGTATCTGTTCTAGGTTCAATTCCTGGCACCACAGGGTCCCCCAGCCATCACTGGGTGTAACCCAGGGTGTCTCTGGGGCACCACTGGGGGGAACTTAGGGCAATTCAATCCTCGGACCCTCACACGGATGACTGGGGCTTGGTTGGTGCAGAATTACTGGGAGTGACCTCACCTCCCCCTCACCCCAAGGTCTCTCTGAAAATCTCTTCTACACAGTCACCAGGAGAGTCAGCATCTTTCATAAAAATATTGTCTGCTTTTTGGATTTCTCTAGTTGTTGTTATCCTTTGATTTTGCTTACAGGTCTGAAATACTACAAAATGGCACGGTGCCACACTTGGAATACTGCAGGTGCTTACAGAAAAATCTTTCTAAAAGTTCAACTGCTGCTCTATTCTCCTCGAGTCATTTTACAGTCCATTTACCTGCGTGGAGAGAGAAAGTTTGTTATGCAATGAGGAGGTACTCAGTAAAATGCAAGATGGGAAACAGTGCAGTGTTGGAACAGAAGGGTTTGGCTTGGCGAAGTAAGAGGAGAAAACGATGAGCATAACTGTTTCAACATCAAGTAATTCGCTGGAAGGGGGCAAGAAGTAAGAAGGGAAAAAAGGGCTAATAATGTCTATTTGTCAGAGAAACATGCTTTTGAAATCTTGAAGAAAGCAAATATTTGTAAGGTATTTTGGACTTAAAGTCATTTAAATATGTATATATAATTATAGTTGCATATGATTATGTAATTTATACATACATTTTTGTGAAGTAAAATAGCCCTTTTATTTAAAGAAATTTACTAAGAGAAGTGGAAGAGGAGCAAAAGAGAGAAATATGTGTTCAAAATGGTACACGGGCTACTCCAGAGTGGAAAAAGTAGATAGTGGCTTTTGGAAGAAGATTGTATACATTTTCTCCAAATTGTCTTGACCTGAAGTTCTCTGCACACAAAAAAATTAATCTGGGTATTGTCACAGAGAAATCCCTGGACTCCTAATATTTTTCATAGGTGTCAATCTCAGGATGTAAATATTCTATATTGTGAGAGTAATGTAGGACAAATTACAATTTGGCAGGATTGTAAAAGAATCCTGGTAAAAATATCTTTTTTTCTATAAAAATATGGATATACAGAAAAAATATATAAAATATATATAGAAACATAGAAAACATATATGTAAATATAAAAATATATAGTAATATATGGAATATAGAAAATATTTTTTATAAAATATTATGTAAAAATAATATAGGATAAATTGCAATTTTGGCAGGATTGATTGTAAAAGAATCTTAGTAAAATATCTCTTTATTATTTAATTTTTTTCTATAAAAATATGGCTATGTAAACTGGAAGTCTTGCAATAAATTTTCTTTCTTTTTTTGAAGTAAAAACAGGTTTTGTTTGGAAGTTTTGAGATGGGGAGTGGAAAGGAAGGTGGGAGAGAGAAAAAGTAAGAGAGAGAGAGAGAGAGAGGTGGTGGGGAGAAAACATGATCAAGAGAGAATGCTGGTTTCTCCAGAGTAGAGAGGGAGCCCCAGTACATGTTCCAGCATTAAATATGTAAGTATGAAAGTCACATGTGATGCTCATGTGTGTGTGTTGCTGCCGAGTGCATGACACCTGAGCACATGTGTCACCTGCATCTCCCCTCTTGAGATGTGTACTTTCATGCTTGCATTTTCTTTTTTATTGTACCTTTATCTGATAAATTATGCATTTAACTGATTGTACTTCAATGTGTAGTTTATCCTTAACACATTAGTTTTAATTTTTTCATTTTTATGGCCCCCCTCTGTAACTCATTTGTTAAGCATATGAGGAGAGTACTTTTTATATTTGATGGCACACTTGTTTCAAACTCTTTAATGTTTTTTTAAAGTTCAGTTGCTGCATTATTTATAAATCACTTAATCACTTAATCACTTAACTTCCCGTTAGTCGTCGATTTGCTCGAGCGGGCGCCAGTAACGTCTCCATTTGTCCCTGTCGCGTGCTAGTGTAGCCCAATGGCATCTCTTCGCTCCGGGAACATGGAGGGCCTCAAACCGATCGTTCATGACCTTGACAAAGAAGTCTGACCATCTGGTAGGTGGGCGGCCACGCGGTCTCTTGACATCCCGTGGAATCCAATCAGTAACAGCTCTAGTCCAACGGTCGTCTTTAAATCTCATTACGTGACCAGCCCATCTGATTTTCGACACCTTGGCAAATGAGACAGCGTCCCTGATCCTTGATCGTCGACGGATGTCAGAACTCCGGATTCGTTCTCTCATTTGAGTGAAACGTGATATTCCAAGCATAGCTCTTTCTATTCTTCTTTGGGAGACCTGAATGGCGTTCTCATCTTGTTTGCGTAGGGCCCAGGTCTCTGAGGCATATGTTAATGCAGGAAGAACAGTGGAATCAAAGAGATGTGCCCGGAGCCGGAGGTTCTTCGTCCTCTTAGCTATTTCTTCGACGTTCTTGAAGGCGTTCCAAGCCGCTCTCTTCCTCCTGCGCAGCTCGGGTGCCAGGTCATTTGTCATGTTGACCTCTCGACCTAGGTACACATAGCTGTTGCATTCGGAGATGGTCGTTCCATTGAGAGCGAATGGGGCGTCAGGAACAAGGCTATTTCTCATAAACATTGTCTTCGTAAGATTCAGCTGTAGTCCTACCTTTCCACACTCACGGTCAAAGTCGGCCAGCATTTGTGCCGCTTGGCTGATGTTTGGTGTTATTAAAACAATGTCATCAGCAAAGCGGAGGTGGTGTAGTTGCCGACCATCTATCTTCACTCCCATTCCTTCCCATTCCAGTCGTCGCATGATGTTCTCGAGGGTGGCACTGAAGAGTTTTGGTGAAATGGTATCACCCTGCCGCACCCCTCTCTTGACATCAACGATCACTTCTTTGTAGAATGGTGAGATCCTGGTAGTGAATCCGCAATACAGCTCACGGAGGATCCTGATGTATTGGGCTTGTATGCCCTGATTGGCTAGGGCTTCAATGACCGCTTCCGTCTCAACAGAATCAAAGGCCTTCTTTAAATCAATGAACGTTAAGCAGAGCGGCATCTTGAACTCCCGAGAAACCTCAATGAGTTTGGTTATCGTGTGGATATGGTCGATGGTGCTGAATCCTTTGCGGAACCCTGCTTGCTCACATGGTTGTCCTTCATCTAGTGTTCTGCCAATCCTATTCAGGATGACTCGAGTGAACAACTTGTAGATGACAGACAATAGGCAGATCGGGCGATAGTTGCCAATGTCATGGATGTCTCCCTTCTTGAACAGTAGTACGGTCCTGCTGGTTTTCCATTGAGATGGAACCTTGCATTCAGACAGGTAGCGAGTGAAGAGCCGAGCCAGTGTATTGATGAGTACTGACGGCAGGTTCTTCAGGTGTTCAGGTCTGACCTTGTCTGGGCCGGGTGCTGTTTGCTTCTTTACTGACGAAATGGCGTGTCGGATTTCGGAAGGGAGAACGTTGGGAACAACATACCCATCCTGTGGAATTTGGTATGTCGGCAAGTGGACATGGCTATCGAAGAGATTTGAGTAGAAGTCATGGATAATCTTCTCCATTGCCGTTCTGGAGGATGTGATGGATCCATCAGGACGTCGGAGGGCAGTCATCTTGGTCTTATAGTTGGCGAAGGACAGGCGGGCGTTACGGATACTTTTCCCGGCTTCTGCCGCATCTACCAGTACTTCTGCTCTTCTCTCTTTGAGGTCTTCCTTGATCGCATCTCTGCACTGCTTTGCAAGCTCGGACGTTAGCTTGCGGTTGCCTGAGGCATGCGCCAAACCACGCTGGCGAATTAGCTCAAGAGTTTTCGAAGATAGGCGACTTTTTGTGGCTATCTCTCTCTTGGCGTTCCTCGCACATTCATGGAGGTGCTGAACCAGTCGATCGTATTCCTCGTCAATGTTGTCAACAATGGCATCTTCCCATGTTGCCGCAATAGTACCAAAGAGTTCCCAGTTGGTGGTCGTTCTGGGAGTTCTCTTTTTGAACTTTGCAGCCCTTTCTCCCCGCTCTGTGAAGTAGAATTTTGCACGAAGGAGACGGTGGTCCGATCCCGTTCGAAATTTTGGGACAACAGCGACATCAGTCAGGCAAAACCGTCGATTGAATATGATGTGGTCTATTTCGTTGTGGAATCGTCCACCGGGAGACTCCCATGTCCATCGTTTAGATTCTGCCTTCTGGAACTGTGAGTTACCATGAATGGTCTTGGTCGACATGATGAACTCAGACAGTCTCTCACCCTGTTCGTTCCATTCTAGGCCATGGGTTCCGATGTGAAGTTCTTCAGCTGATCTTCTCGGTCCTATCTTGGCATTAAAATCACCCACAATGATCTTGTAGAAGGTGTGGTCTTCTTTATAGAATTTCTCTAGCTCCATGTAGAACTTCTCGATTTCTCTTTCATCATAATGAGATGTTGGTGCGTAGACAACGAAGATAGAAACTGCAGGCAGTGAGCCACATCTATTCAAATGTAAACGTCCGATTCGGGTTGTTAGGCATTCGAATGAATCAATGCTCTTGGCCAAGTTTGTGTTGATAAGGACACCGACGCCTCCAACACCTCTTTTATCGCATGTTCCGAGGAACAATTCTTCTCCAGTGTCGAAAATGGCATGGTGAGATTCGTGTCTTCTTGTCTCGGTCAGACCAATGATGTCGTACTTGATCATTCGCGCTTGTACCATCAGGTCCTCGATGGATGCATCTGATGCTAGCGTACGTGCATTGAAAGTACAGACGATCATTTTTGTCTTCCTTCGTTGTGGCAGCCTAGGTCGGCCTTGAGATTTTGTCGGCCTCTCCTTTCTCATCCTTCTCAGTGCTGCCATGTCGGTGAAGCCTTCAGGGTCAGGTGAATGAGACCAGTTGTAGTTACTACTTCCACTACCCAGCCGTCGCCACACTCCAGGACGCTTTCCGGAACCGCGCGGCAGCTCCGGCCGAGACCCACGCACAACTGAAGACCCACAGAACAAGCCGTCGCCACACTCCAGGACGCTTTCCGGAACCGCGCGGCAGCTCCGGCCGAGACCCACGCACAACTGAAGACCCACAGAACAAGGTGACAAAGGGATTCCAATCAGGAGCCCCACCCTACCCTGCCCTGTCTGCTTCCATCAACCACCCAGGGATCGAATTGTGCACAGGAGACCCACCCTACCCAGATAAATACCCCACTGGCAGACTTCCACTCTCGACACTACTTCCACTACCCAGCCGTCGCCACACTCCAGGACGCTTTCCGGAACCGCGCGGCAGCTCCGGCCGAGACCCACGCACAACTGAAGACCCACAGAACATTTATAAATATTATATGAATAATAAACTATCTAGAATTTAGTCCCCCAAACTACTTTGTAATTAAAACACACTTTGAAAAGTACAATTCAGAAATGAAATGAAAATGTATTTGAAAAGGAAGAAAAAATGGAGGAAAACAAATTTTTTTGTGTGTGTGAAGTAAAACAGATTTTATTTGGAGGTTTTGAAGGGAAGGAGGAAGAGAAAGTGGGAGAGAGTGGAGAGTAATGTGCTCATGATAGAACCCTGGCTTCTCTAAGGGTGGAGAGAGCCCCTACACACATTCCAGCATTAGACATGAAAGCATGAAAGTACACATCTCAGGAGGGGGTATGCAAGCAGCACATGGGCTCAGGCAGCATATGCACCTGAAAACAAAATTTTGCATCAGCCTCTTTGTCCTTTGTGGTGATTTACAAAGCTACTGATAACAGCTTTGGGCATTCATTGCTCTGACACTGAACCCACTGTCATCAGCATCGGGTCCCTCACCAATGACCAACATTCCCTCCTCTCTCTACAGCATCTCCTTAGCAACGTAGAAGAACAAAAGTGCTTAGAGTGTGGCTCACATGTTCATATTAGTGTTGACTTTGGTGGGGTTTTCTGAAGTGGGGTTTGGGGGTCTCATAGAGCTGTGCTCAAGGATTACTTTTGGTAGTGCTTGGGGGAACATCTGGGGTGCCAGAGGTTGAACCTGGGTTGTCTGCAAGCAAGGCCAGCAGTTACCTCTAGTACCTGCTGTACTGTCTCTCTGGCTCTGAGTTTAATATCCATATAACTACATAACATATATAACATATAACTATGGCTCACCTTGACATCACTGAAACATCCAAGACCCTTCACCATGCTTCTAACTTATTGCCAGTCAACCTCCTCTGCCCCCCCCCCCCATTCCCTCCTTCCTTGGCACTTTCATTCCTCTACTCCAGTGATGGTCCGTCTTTTATAAAATACTTTTGCAATCTGGGTGAGTAGAAACCAGTGAAGCAGGATTTAAATAAACAGAAAAACCCAACTTCTTCAAAGAAAGTAACTCTGGCCCTTACCCTTCCCTCTGGGTCAGAATCACAGTTGATGCTTCATTCGCCTCATCCCATGAAAGCAGAACTTTCAATGCAAAGAAACTCAGAGTGGAACTGTGATGGTTCAGTCAGGATTCAGCCTTTGGACCTCAGGCTTTGCAGGGCGGTGGCACGCATGGCTCAGACACGCTCTGCCACCTTTCTCCAGCAAATCAACAACATAGTAATTATTGAGAGTTGACAGAATTAGATGTTCACTCCACAAAGACTATCACTCTTTAAAAATTTTGATTCCAGCCAGAAACTGGAAGAAACCTGAATGCCCAAGAACAGATGACTGGTTAAAGAAACTTTGGTACATCTACACAATGGAGTACTATGTAGCTCTTAGAAAAGATGAAGTCATGAAATTTACATACAAGTGGTACAATATGGAAAGTATCATGCTAAGCGAAATGAGTCAGAAAGAGAGGGATAGACATAGAAAGATTGCATTCATCTGGGGGATATAAAGTAACAAAGTATGAGATTAATACCCAAGAATAGCTGAGATCAGCACCAGGAGGATTACTCCATAACTTAGAGGTCAGCCGGGTATCCTAGAGGAAAGGGCTGTTCAGATAGAGAAGGGAGCACCAAATAAAGGATGTTTGGAGGATCCTCCCAGGAGGGGAGATGCATGTCGAAAGTAGACTATGGACTGAACATGTTTGCCACTCAATGCCTCTTTTGCAGACCACAACACCCAAAAGGAGAGAGAGAACACAGGGGATTGCCCTGCCACAGAGACAGGGGGGATGGGGGGATGGGGGTGGGAGGGATATTATCCATGGTGGTGGAAAATGGGCACTGGTGGAGGGATGGGTATCTGATCATTGTATAATTGAAAGCAAAGCACAAAAAATTGTAAATCTACAACTTTAAAAAAAATAAAATAAAATAAAGGGAAAAAAAATAAAAAAAATAAAAAAAATTTTGATTCCTTCGCTATTTATCGATCCCATTAGCTCCAGAGACATTTCTCTTTTTTAGTCCCCAGTAGCATCAAATTCTGAATTCTAGAAAACTGGTTTTGATAAGCTGCTAGAAACAGAATCCTAAATCCAGAGAAAGAGTGTTTTACATTCCAACAGCAAGTTATTTCTGTGTATTTTTGGTGCAGGGATATTCTTAGAGCATGGCAAGGGCACTCACTTCTGAACGGGATATGAATTATTTGCTGTAAATTATGGCACCATAACAGATTCTGAAAGAACCAGATGTTCAGGGCACTTTTATTTTGGGCACTCTAACACTAGTTGTAATACAGTAATCTTGTAGGGAAAATAAAAAATAGCTTATGGGTAAGTATATAAAACTTGCACCTTGATTATCAAATTCATTTTTTCCAAGGTTCTACTTACACTCTTTGAAAGGTAAAAATGTTCTATATAAGAAATTCATATGTATTTTGTTTGTGCATTTAGGACCAAGCTGTATTTGGGGCTGACTCTTGGCTCTGTGCTCAGGAATCACTTCTGGTGCTCAGGAGACTATATTGGGTGTCAAGCCAGGGTCAGCCACGTGCAAGGCATGGACCTTAATCTCTGTTATATTTTTATGGCCCCCTGTTTTTAAATGTTTAACATACATATACTGTCACGGTCACTGTCCTCCCATTGTTCATCAATTTGCTCGAATGGGCCCAGTAACATTGTGAGACTTGTTACTGTGTTTGACATATCGAATACATCATGGGTAGCTTGCTAGGCTTTGCCATGTGGGTGAGATACTCTCGGTAGCTTGCTGGGCTCTCTGAGAGGGGTGGAGGAATCGAACTCAGTCGGCCTTGTCAGCTGCATGCAAGGCAAACACCCTACTTGCTGTGCTATCGCTTTGGTTAACTTCTTTATGATTGTGTCTTTCTATTTGTGGTGTATGTGGCTAGTTTACTAGTCTTTTTATTTTTATTCATATTTGAATAGAGAATTTATTCCAATTTTGGCCCACCTTCTTCCTGTCCCTTCCCACAAAAGAAAAAGAAAAAAAAGAACCTCAGGTATAAAACTTGAGTCTATAAGAATGAAAATCTAGACAGTTTATGCAGGAAGGTATCTCTAGTTCTTAGAATTTTAAGAGATCCCTGTATAATTTCATCCTGTTTAGTGTGGGTAGAACTACAAATAAAATGAATTTCACTCTGTGATTAGGTCACATTATATCTCAGAGATAAAGGATCTTTACAGGTACAGGGACTGGAGCGATAGCACGAGGCCGACCTGTGTTCGATCTCTCTGTCCGTGTCGAAGAGCCTGGCAAGCTACCGAGAGTATCCTGTCCACATGGCAGAGCCTGGCAAGCTCCCCAGGGCATATTCGATATGCCAAAAACAGTAACAACAAGTTTCACAATGGAGATGTTACTGGTGCCTGCTCCAGTAAATCTATGAACAACGGGACTACAGTGCTACAGTGTTACAGGTGCAGAGGTCTCATGAAGCATGGAGTTTCAGTCCCCGAAAAGGAAATGATGGAATGGCATTAACCTAATCAGTTGAGAGCTAAGGAATGGCACCATTTTGGAAGGAAGTGATGGCAGGTGAGAAAGAAAACAGGAAAGAAGGCAGCTCTTGCAAGTCATGCTGTAAACTGATGCCGAGGACCACATGCAAAGAACCAGGGTTCCACTAGTACTGAGAAGAGCCCTTGGTCAATATTCAGCCAGGAAACAGACCTGTACTTCTTTCAAGTGCTAAGACCAAAATCTGTCGTTAGCCTCAGTTCGGAAGAGGACCTCAAGTCTTTATGGAAGTACAGGTTTGGCCAAGACCTTGATGTTAGCATGGGGAGATACTAAGCAGAATGATCCTACTCCCCAGGGGCTTGGACTTCTCTGTCCAACAGAATTTGTGAGGTGAGAAGTGGGCATTGTTTGACACCTTTAAGTTTTTGACAAGTTTTCCACAGCAAAAGACATCCAATATCCTAGCTGACTTCCTATTAGAATTACATGTCCTAGAATAGGATTTTAGAATCTTGTGCTTTACCCTTTGAGAATCCTCAGATGGGGTATAAAATGTTGGCTAAATAATGGGTCTTTTGTGGGTCTCTCTCAGTGATGACCGTATCACTGTCATCCCGTTGTTTATCAATTTACTTGAGCAGGCGCCAGTAAACATTTGGATCAATTTGTGTTTATGAGTGTTGGGCAGATAGGAGTGGTCAGGGGTGGAGGAAGACATTGGGATATGGGGAGGGATTAGAGAACATCTTCCTTAGTGAAACAACTTGACTGTGCTCATGCTATCTGTACTTAACATATGAAAAGCCAACTATAGGAGAGCAAGGACAGATTTCCTTTTGTTCTCTTTTTTATAAAAAATATTAGTTTTAATTGAATCACAGTAAGATACAGTTACAAAGTTTCATGATTAGGTCTCAGTCATGCAATGTCCCAACACCCATCCTTTCACCAGTATATATTTCCCACCACTGTGTTTCCAGTCTCCTTCCTGTCACCACCACCACCTCTCTGGCAGGCACTTTTCTCTCTCTGTCTCTCTGTCTGTCTTTGTGTCTGTATTTTTATCTGTCTGTCTGTCTGTCTGTCTGTCTGTCTGTCTGTCTCTCTCTCTCTCTCTCTCTCTCTCTCTCTCTCTCCCTTTCTTGCCTTTGGGCTTTATGGTTTGCAATACAGATACTGGAAGATTATCATGTATATCCCTTTATCTATTTTCAACACTCAGTTCTTTTCCAGAGTTATAATTTCCAAATATTATTGTCATACTGGTCCCTTCTCTATCCTAACTGCTCTTTGCCCTGGACACACTTGGGGCAAACTTCCAACCATTGGCCAGTCCTTCTGACCCTGTTTTCCCTAGCCTTGGATATTAGTCTCATATTATTTTTTTTATATCCCACAAATGAGTACATCTGTACCTCTCCTTCTGACTCACTTCACTCAGCATGATATTCTCTTTATCTATCCATTTACAAGCAAATTCCATGACTTTAGTTTCCCCAGTTGCTGTGTAGTATTCCATTGTGTAGACGAACTACAGTTTCTCTAACGAGTTATTTGTCCTTGGCACTTGGGTTGTTTCCAACTTTTGGCTATTGTGAATAGTGCTGTAATGAACATAGAATGGAAGATGGTGTTTCTGCTGTGTGTTTTGGGCCCCCAGGGAATATTCCCAGAAGTGGTATTGCTGGGTCAAATGGGAGCTCAATTTCTAGTTTTTTTGAGGAATATGCACATTGTTTTCCAAAAAGGCCGGGGGCCATTTGGCATTCCCACTAACATTGAATCAGAGTCCCTTTCTCCCGGAATCCACACCAGCACTGGTTATTCTTTTTCTTTTGTATGTGTGTCAGTACTGTGAGATGATTTATCATTGTTGTCTTGATTTGCATCTCCCTGGTGATTAGTAATGTAGCAGCTCATATTTCTTAATAAAAGTGGCAACTAGTTAGAACTACTTGTAATTCTAAGGTGCACAGTGCCTAGAGTGGGGTGGGGTGGTGGCTGTATTGGCACTGACTTTTGCCTTTAGGTAAAGCAGTCAGTAGAAATATCAGGCTTAAAGTTTCCTGTTTTACAAATTTAAAATAAAATTCTTTAAGATGTTGTGGTATGTTTCAAATGCTTTCTTATTGGCTTCTTTTCCTCAACCTCATCTAATAAACTAAATGAGTGAATAGCTCACTTTCCATCAAGAATTGCAGCTAGAATTCATTTCATTGTGAGCATGATTAGGCCAACTCTGAAGCAGACAGAACTTTTCTATATGTAAAAGTCACACCATACGGTAGAATTTATCCTATACTGTTAGATTCCGTAGGCTGAAATTGGCAGACCCAAGATTCTAATGTTGGTCTCTGTTGCCATTTGTTTTTTTTTACCCAAGAAATGTGTTGTATGGCATAGTCCTCATAGGAGTGCTATATTAATATTCCAGAAGCATCTTTTTTCAAAATACATTATTTAGGACTGAAGTGATAGGATCGCAGGTAGGGTGATTGCCTTGTACATGGTTGACCTGGGTTCAATCTCCAGCACCACACATGATCCCCTGAGCCCCACTAGGAGTGATCCATGAGTCCGAAGCCAGGAATAAGTCTTTAGCACCAGTAGGTATGGTCTCAAAAAAATAAATAAATATACTACTTTGATTGGTATGGTTCTTTCAGAGAGAGTTAAATGGTGTGTGTTCCTATGGGTGATCAGTAGAGTGGAAAACCCATAATTAAGGACTAACAAGATATGGTCTTCCCTGTTTGCATGAGTTGTAGGATCATTGCTATTCTCAACCTCTGGTGTCTTTGCACTCTACATTTCCTACACCTGCCCCTTACATCACATGAAAACCGTAAGGGTGGGGGAGGGATTGTGAGATAGGTTTTGGGAGTTGTGAGATAGGTTTTGTAGTGCTTTGGAAGGAGAGTAGATCACAAATGGAGAATCACTATGGTAAGACAAGTAATTTATCCCTGATAAACATATGGTGTGGAGGACACAGTTTAAGGCAGGCTGAGTCATACCACAGCTCCAGTCCCGAGGAGCTGATCCGAAGTGGCACAGAAATTCATCAGTAAGATTAAGGAAGCAAACAGAATCCTCTGTTGTTTTAGAGCACCTTAATTTCATGGGAATTTATACAATTGAAGCTGTCAGTCTGCCAAAGTTATTTGCTTATCTTGAGACTGGCCCAATCATATAAAGATCTCATCTTCCTTTGGCAAGCAGGCCCTGTATGCCAATATAGAGGAAATGGCATGTGGATGCTGCTCAAAAACATTCTTTTGGAGGGTGGGGTGTGTGTATGTGTGTGTGTGTGTGTGTGTGTGTGTGTGTGTGTGTGTGTGAGTGTGTGTGTGTGGAGGGGTTTGGGGATGGAGAGGGTTGCCAGGGAGAGATGTTGGGTTATACCAATAGTGCTCAGGGAACTGTATGGTACTAAAGATTCAACCAGCATCAGCAGCTTGCCAAGTAAGCACTTTGCCCAGTTATACTCCCTCCTTCCCACCTCCCCTCTTTTACCCCCCATACCCATAATCATTTTTCTTACTTGGTTTTCTTTCAGTAATCTCCAGCATCTATTCTAGGCAGTGGCTTCCATCTTGAGCTCATTGTCCAGGACTCACAGACCATAATACCACTTGTATATGGCTTTTCAACTAAAACACCCACCTCTGTAGCATTTGTTGTAAAAAGCTTCTTTCAGAAACTTTGGGGAGAGTGTGCCCTTCCTTGGTATCTTTTCATTTTGACCTGTTACAACTGAAAATGTTACTTTAATTGCTAGCATTTGGGGGATCAATTACCAGGAGCCAGGAATTATTCAGTAAATTCTTTTTATGTCATTTGACCACAAACTATGAGGGCAAGACTCTAATTATATTCTCTTGATAGATGGAAATGGAAGCAAAAGAAAATAAGGACTGCTAAAGACGAGAAAGCCAGAAGGAAGTGGAACTCAAACTTGCTTGCTCCTTGTTCAGGCAGAGGGCTGAGTTTCTTCTTCATAAGTTATTCTTGAGCCCTTTTAAAAGGAAAAAAAAAACATTTGAAGCTCCCATGATTGGCTTTAGGAGACTACTGAGACGTATACAAATATCCAAGGAATGAACTCTAGCTTTCTCATTTCTCTTGTATTATAAAACAATACAAAATAAAACTTAAATAAGCTAACTCCAAAAATCCAGTGCAATAAAAACCACACTGGTGGTATAATTCTGTAGATCATCTTTCTCAACTGGGGGTCATGGGACCCCCTGTGGGCTGTCAGGATATTCCAAAGGGGCCACAGGTGAAAAATTGCAAAAACGGGGGCCCAGGATATTAGACTAGGGAACCAACTAGTAGAACGGGAGCACAGGAAGTAAACAAGCTAGAGGATGCTGCAGTCAGAATAAAGTTGAGAAACACTGATTTAGACTATGGTACTTGAGGAAAAGTTGTCAGTGCTGAGAGTAACAGTAGAAAAATGTGCTTCTCATCTTATGTGTTATTTATATTCAAGTGGGTCTTTTTGCGATTTGATATATTTAATATTGTTATTGCTGCTTTTCTGCTAAGCTATATAAGTTTCTTTTGCTCTTAATTTCTCTAATTATTAGCTTGTTTTTAGCTCTTGATTTATTTTTGTATTTTGAAGTGGAGTACATCCCCAAAGAGCATTTGCTGAATATTATTCTGTCTCTTTGTGCCACTTTATTTTCTGATGGGGAATTGTGGTGCTCTGTGGCATAGATGAGAACCATGGACCACGTTTCCCCTGGTCCATGCATGTGGCACTGGCTTTGGAGGTGAGCAGACTCCCAGCCTCTGTGTCATGCCTATTTCATGAGGAATCAGTTGTGGCCCTTTTTTCTTTTCCACTTTGAGAAAGGCTGAGACCTCTGGGAGAAATATGTGTAGTTATTGCTGTACTCCTGAAACCTATCTAATGTTATAAACCAGTGTTATCAGTAAAAAAATATTCTCTGCTTTTCAGGTTTAGCAACTGAGATTCATATTTCTTTTGAAAGAGTTTCTGGACTAGCCAAGCCTTAAAGAGAAAATAAGCAGGACTCGTTTATTTGAGGACACATTTCTTCCTGTGCTTTTGGCTCTCCAGTGACCTAGATGAATGCGGGGAAAGTACCTGGGGAATGCATGCAGTAGAGGAGAACCTGGTATTTCATGCTTGGAAATTGCATGCTCTTGAAATGCACAAACACCTACCCTAGTCCAGATTACATTCAATCCTAATGAGGCAGGCAGATAGATAGGAGAGATCCCAAGGCAATGGAATTTCTGAAAAGTAATAAATCCAATAACCCTGAAGCTGCAAGAATTAAGGTGTAGGCCTGATAAGATCTTCCTGGCACCAGTAAGAGGCCCAGAGAAGACTGAACCCCCATCCTAGAGAAGATCCAACAGGAACAAAAGACTGGGAAGGGAATTTCAAAGAAGACCTTTGACTACTCCCAATTCAACCCCTTTGGATACCACTCTAGCCACAAGCATCTATCCAGATAGAAAGCCCCACATGGGGGCATGTTAGAAAAACCCTATAAAAGTCACTTGAACAAAGGAAGGACATGCATATGCTGCCCAAACCCATGTGCTGCTTATATCCAGATGACAAGCACTTGTGATGCTCGAGCACATGTGGTGCCAACATCTCCCCTCTTGAGATGTGTACTTTAAGTTTTGATGTCTAATGCTGGGATGTGTGTAGGGGCTCTCTCGCCTTTGGAGAAGCCCGCATTCTCTCTTGAGTATGTAACTCTCTCTCACTTTCTCTCCCTCCTTCCCTTCCTAAAATCCCCCAGATAGAATCTGTTTTAACTTCACTGCTAGTCTGTTCCTGAAATTCCTTTCTTTGAGAAAGACAAAGAACCTGTAAACCCTGGGTAAGGCCGAGGACTGACTTTGTAAACTTTATCAGTCCTAAACTTCCCAGCTGGTCCTGGGGTAACAGAGGTGGATCAGGAGAAAGTGACCATCTCTCTCCTCTCTGCCTCACATAAGCCAGCCATTAGGGACCCACCTACTTCATTAGGTGTCTTTGATTTTCATTTGTCCACATAGACTTAAGTCCAGTGGCCAGTGGGGGCCTGGGCATGTTGCCTTTAGTGCTTTGGGTGGAAAGAGGGCTTCCCCTCTGTTCTCAGATGGGGAGCTGAAGGATGCTGCACCCCCAAATTAGCCAGGAGTATTAGTGCCAACACTGCATTTCATTTCTCCATAGGTTTGTTAATTGGGTTAATATTCACAGCTTTGACAACTGAGTGCTGTGGATCCAGGCTCAAAGACATTAGTGTTTCAGGGACATTCCAGCCTGTGTGGCAGGATAAAGTCAGAGATACAGAAAGGATGTGGCCCAAGAAAGGCCAGAGGCTCTCCCAAGGGAACCCGCCCCAGGTCCATGCCTTTAGATCATCCCTTAATAGCTCTGAGCCCCGAAAGGGTTATGTTTCCTCCAGGCTGTCTGCAGAGAGCCGTAGGATGCTTTTCAGAAAGGCACATCTTGCGGTGATTAGGGTATGACGTGATTAGAGTCATTTTCATGGTGCTAAACTTAGACGTCAGGGAAAAAAGGAAACATAATCTTTAAAAAAAAAATTGTGAGTCTCAGAAAAGCTTCCCGAGAAGCCCATTTTCCATTTCTGCAAGAGGAAGAAGGTAAAAAAGAATGTCAGTTAAAAAATTCATAAAGGTTGTGTTCTGTTCTGTGGCAACATTTCTTGGCAAAATAGAGTTGGGATTTAAAGAGACAGTCACCGGTATTTGCTGTAGAGCCCAAACAAGATTGCTTCTTGTTTGACCAAGCCTTTCTCCAAATGGAGTTTCAAAGAAATAGGGCTTAAGTGGTTTTATGATATGTAGATGAGGTACCATTAAAAAAAAACTTATTTGGGGCTGGAGCAATAGCACAGCGGGTAGGGCATTTGCCTTGCACATGGTGATCCTGATTCAATTCCAGCATCCCATATGGTCCCCTGAGTACCGCCAGGAGTAATTCCTGAGTGCAGAGCCAGGAGTAACCCCTGTGCATAGATAGGTGTGACCCAAAAAGTAAAATAAATAAATAATTAAAAAATAAAATTAGGGGCTGGAGCAATAGCACAGCGGGTAGGGCGTTTGCCTTGCACGCGACCGACCCGGGTTCGATTCCCAGCATCCCATATGGTCCCCTGAGCACCGTCAGGGATAATTCCTGAGCGCAGAGCCAGGAGTAACCCCTGTGCATTGCCGGGTGTGACCCAAAAAGCAAAAAAAAAAAAAAAATTAAAAAAGCTTTAAAAAAAGACTGTCGGGTCAAAAGCAGGGGTGCATTTTGCAGACTTGATACATTGATGTGGGCTATTCAGAGAAGCCCTGTGAATAGGTTAGAATTTTCTTTTTCTTTTTTTCTTTTTTGGGTTACACCCTGTGATGCTCAGGGGTTCCTCCTGGTTCTGCACTTAGGAGTTACTCCTGGCAGTGCTCAAGGGACCATATGGGATGCCGGGAATTGAACCTGGATTGATGGCTCACAAGGCAAACACCTTATCTGCTCCAGTCCCGGTCAGAGTTTTCTTATCCCTGCTTTATAAGTTGCACAAAAATGTTCTAGGACATAGGGTTGTAGGCACAAACATACATGCATCATATGAGCAAACAGCTATATGTATGGTTTTTACAACTGGTATGTGATTGGCCCAGGCTGGAGTCGTTGAAATTTAGCTAGGGTACTGCAATCCTAGTGAGAAACGGGTATGTTTTCATTCTTAGCGATAGCACAGCGGTAGGGCATTTGCCTTGCACGCAGCCAACATGGCGGACCCGAGTTCGATTCCTCCGCCCCTCTCGGAGAGCCCGGCAAGCTACCGAGAGTATCTCGTCCAAACGGCAGAGCCTGGCAAGCTACCCGTGACGTGTTCAATGTACCAAACACAGTAACAACAAAGTCTCCAATGGAGACGTTACTGGGCCCGCTCGAGCAAATCGATGAACAACGGGAGGACAGTGTTACAGTGATACAGTGATACCCTGACTATTCCCCCTCTTAGGGTTTTGCCTTGGGACAGTCACTCAGGGCTTTTGGCAGGGTCTGATTCTTCCCCTGAGACTTAGGGATGGAGAGGAACCAACACTAGTGATTGCCACTGGCAGAGGGCTGATATTCTGCTGAGCTCAGACTAAGAGAAGTTAGTAGCAAAGTGAGAAACAAGATCTTTGAAAATGGTTCTATGAAAAGGAAAAAAAAAGCGGTGGCTCTGTGAGGATGCTGAGAAATGGACAGGACACCAGAGCTTCAAGAATGTGCACAGACACAGCAGATACAGATGCCCCCAGGGTGGGGAATGTGCCAGCAGGCAGGTGAGAAGAAAGGGACAGCTTAATTGTTAGTTCACTTTGTCTGTGTGGCTCCTGGGAAGAATTCCTAAATCAAGTCTGAGGGCAAAGGGAATCTATTCAGAGGGTCAGGGAGCAGCAGTAGGGCATGGTAGAAGGTGAAGACGAATATTCCTCAAGGACACCTAACTTGTCCTTGGCCTTGTTTTCAAGGACTTGCCTGAAGTTCCTGACCTTGGCCCAGGTTGACCTTGCTTTCTGCTTGCCTGAGGAGTTTGGCTGTGCTGCTGTGGCATTTGGATTTGGGACAATGAAAACTTGAAGTCTGTGTCTATTACCTTAAGTAGAAAATTGCAGATACTATGCACTGGACGCTGAGAAATGGCACTGCAAAGATATCAGGGCTTAATCCCTGGAACCTGTAAAGTGTGACAACATTTGGAAAGAAAGAAGTTCTTTGCGGATGTGGTTATGTTAGGAATCTTCAAGTGGAGAGATTATCTTGAATTTTCTGGCTAGATCCTAATGCCATCATAAGTAAGTTGTTTTGTCTTGGGGCCATGCCTGCTAGTGCTCAGGGCTTACTCCTGGCTCTGCACTTAGGAGCCGGCTCCTGGCAGGTTCAGGGGACCATATGGGACTCTGGGGATGGAACCTGGGTAAATTGCGTGCAAAGCAAGCAACCAGCCTGCTATACTATTGCACTGGACCATCCTAAGTAAGTGAGAGTCAGATTTTACAAGCTCAGAGAAAGCGGTGATAAGAAGGGATGTCCAAGAGAATGTGCAAAGTGATGGCCTTGAGGCCTAGAGGGATACAGTCAACAGAATCCCCACAGCTTCTGGAAGCTGGATGAGACTGAGAACATATTCTTACCTGGATCCTACAGAGAGAATCCAGCCGTACCAACTTACTCGTTCTGGTCCAGTGATAACTGGTTTTTGACTCATGGTCTCCAGATTGAGGGCAAACACATTTCAACCATGTTACCCTGGAACCACTGTTCTATGTACTGTCCTGGAGACCAAGTAGAGTCACTATAAGAGATGGGAAATTTTTCTCTCCCCCTTATGGTTACCTCAATTCAAATATGGTTTTATATCCTGTGTACCTGTCACCAAAAGTTACCCTGTGGAGTGCTTTTATAAATTAAAAAAAAATTAAAATGTATTTACAAAGTTATTGCTGGTTGAGTTTTAGATATACCATATTGTAGCACCAGTCCCACCACCAGTGTAAAATTCCCTCTGTCACTCTCCCCAGGTTACCTCCTATGCCCCCAGCCTGCCACCTGGACAAGCACCTTTTAAAGTTTGGTGGTTGTAGTACCTCATGTCTTCAACGTGGCTGGGTCTGTGATTTGGATACACAGCTAGACTACTCCCCAGCATTACCAATGTACTCAAGGTTCCTGAATGCTACTCTCTAATGACTTCTCTTTCTCAGCTTCTTACAGTCCCCAACTCCCCACCCCGATTTATTTCCTTCTCTGTCGTTCTCCCTATCCTCAGAGGTCAAGAGTGACCTAATCACTCTCCCTTTACCCTCAGAATCTTTTAAGCATGACTTAGAGTATAGGTGTTAAGGAAAACTGTTCTGACTACTGTGCAGAGTGCAATGTGGGCGAACCACAATGGGCGTTATTTGGAAAGGTCCACTAGGGTGGAGAGTGAGAAACCATGTTTGCACTAAGGAATTGGTGCTGGAAGCAGAGGGAAACAGGAGGATTTGTGATATATTTCATAGACTTAGTTAGAAGGACTTGTTGAAGATTGAACATGGGGAAGGAAGGCAGGGGAAGACTCAGATATGATCCCAAGTTTGAGGGGTAGCCATTGGTTGAAGAAGGGGGAGATTGGTGAGGAACATCTTGGAGAGAACTCAGTTCTAAAGAGGCACTGGATTGAGATGCTCTGCTCCTTTGCTGTGAAGATAGATAAGTCGAATTGCTCTGTGATGCTTTACCAGGAAATCTCCTGACAGGCTCTGATGCTTATTCCCATCTGTCTCCTCTCATTTATTTCAGAAGTTCAAGTACACATCCTGCAACTATTCCTCAGTGCTCTCCCAGATCTGACCAGCTCACATGTACATCTGGGCTCAAATCTAAAAAGATCATTTAGTAAGAGGGATAAAAAAAAGTGAAGCCCTTAGATTCAGTAAAGGAACAAATGCCCCTAGGCAGGATGTTCTCAGGGATTTCAGGAAGACTTACAGGTGGAAGTACTGGGATAAATTTCCTGAAAAATTGCAACATGGTTTTGGGGAAAATGAGTTGTAATGTACCCAGCCTTTTAAGAACCAGATTACTGACTTATGACCAGATTACCAGCATACTTTCCAGGCCTTAAACTAACCCCCCCTAGCTCCAGTTAGAAAGTTAATTGGGGGCTGAAGAGATAGTACAGTAGGTAAAGCACTTGCCTTGCATGTGGTTGACCCAGGTTCGATTCCTTGCATCCCATATGATCCTCCAAGCACTGCCAGGATTACATCCCAGGCCCCAAGATTTTAGAAGGAATTGCCAAATAGCTTCTGAGATGATTAAACCGATTTTGCACTTAGCAGTATCTGAGAGTTTGTTGGAAATACTCCACAGTAGTTTAATAGTTGACATTGTCGTTGCATTCTTTTTTTGTTGTTGTTAATTTACAGATCATTTAGATAGTATCTCTTTCTGAGTATTCAAAATCTTTTCCCTCTTTGATGTGTGTGTGTGTGTGTGTGTGTGTGTGTGTGTATGTGTTTGTTGTTGTTGGCATGGGGAATTCCTTTTCTGCTTTGGACCCTAGTTGTCCCTTTGACTCTATTGAAATTTTGATGGCTTCCTTCTCTCTAAACCTTGACACTTCATTCTTTACAAAAATGATATATATAAAATATATCTAATTTATTAATATTTCAATTTTGTTTCAAGTCTTTTCCTCAAGTTTAGGAAATCTTTGCCAGGTTCGATTCCTTGCATCCCATATAATCCTCCAAGCACTGCCAGGATGACTCCTGAGTGCAAAGTCAGAGTAATCCTTGAGCATTGTCAGATATGGTCCCCAAATTTAAGAAAACAAAATTAATTTTACTATTATTTTTAATATGACAAATGACTTCTTGTGAATATCAAGTATGCAGAGAGGGAAATAACCATTTTAGTGGGGGTATTTTAAGACTGATATTTGAATTGTCCACGTGTTTTAAATAAAATAAGTCATACACATGCATGTATATGACAGGGATTTCAGAATTGTAGAAAGGGGTACAATGAGTGGGAAAATGTTCTGTTCTTTTGTGCATCCTTGCATATAGATTCTTTAGCAGACTATGAGAGGAGCTTCTAAGTACTGTCCAGAAAAATAATTTTTTTCCTTCTTTTTGGATCATACCCAGAAGTGCTCAGATCTTACTCTTGGTTTCGTGCTCAGGGATCACTGGTTGTGGGGTTCAGGGGATCATATGAAGTTCCTGGGATCAAAACTGGGTGGGTCTTATCTCTCTAGACCAGAAAATTGTTTGCATATTTTGTATGTGCTGTTTACCTGAATGTAATATACTTTTGAACTTCAGGCTCACTCTATTTGTTTTTTTCTTATAAACGGATCTTGTAAAATTGCAGAATCAAATGAAATAAAGTCATATAAATATATTTTCTGTTCCTAATGATTTTTAAATGGCATTTTCTTTTTTTCCATAGTTTTATTTATTTATTTATTTATTTATTTTTTGTCTTATGTTTATTTATTGAATAACTGTGGAAAAAGTTACTAAGTTTTCAGGTTTAAGTCTCAGTCATACAATGATTAAACACCTTTCCCTTCACCAGGACTCACATTTCACCACCAAGAACCCCAATATACCTCCCCACCCCACCCAATGCCTGTGAGGCATATGATTTCTACTTAATTATTCTTTACATTGATTATATTCATCATTTTGACAAAAGATGCACCATTATTGTTTAGAATCCACCCCCCAACAATCAGAATTGCTGAAAAGGCATTGTGAAATACTTTGTTTTCTATAGCTGGTTATGAGACTCATATAATGTTGTGCGGCCGCTATTGCGGCCACGCAATTTTGGATTTCTGCAAAGAGCCAGATAATTTAGAGATTGGTTTCTGTGTGTCTGGTGTTATGGCTGTGCCGGAGAGCCGCTCAGGACCTCGGTAGGGCGTGAAGGACAAGCCGGTACCGCCCCCCTTCCCATGAGACTGCAGTTGTCCCATCACCACCAGCTCATACCTGGCTTTCCTATAAGCTCTGAGGTGGTGGCCACCTTGCTGCCAGCAGGGAGAAAAGGCAGAAGGGAGCAACACCCTTTCCCTCCAAGGGAGGCATGGTGGCATAGTTTAATGCATGGTCGATTCACTTTTCTGCCCCAAGCTGCATGGCTCTGGATTAAGTCCTTTTGCCTCTGGAGCCATGTGTGTGCCGGAAAGCCGCTCATGGGGGGCAACTTGTGACCTTGGTAGGCATGAGGGATGAGCTGCTACTGCCCCCCATCCCATGAGACTGCAGTTGCCCCGTCACCACTGGCTCATACCTGACTTTCCAATAAGCTCTGAGGAGGCGGCCACCTTGCTGCTAGAGGGGGGAAAGGTGGAAGGGAGCAACACCCTTTCCATCCTGGGGAGGCATGAAGCTGTAGTTTAATGCATGGTCCATTTACTTTTCTGCTGCAAGCTGCCAGGCTCTGGACTAAGTCCTTTTGCCTCTGGAGCCATGTGTGTGCCAGAGAGCCACTTGTGGGGGGCAACTCGTGACCTCGGTAGGGCATGAAGGACGAGCTGGTACTGACCTCCTTCCCATGAGACTGCAGTTGCCCCATCACTGCTGGCTCATACCTGGCTTTCCAATAAACTCTGAGGCAGTGGCCACCTTGCTGCCGGTGGATAGAAAGGTGGAAGGGAGCAACACCCTTTCCCTCCCGGGGAGGCATAGTTTAATGCATGGTCCATTCATTTTTCTGCCACAAGCTGCTGGGCTCTGGATTAAGTCCTTTTGCCTCTGGAGCCATGTGTGTGCTGGAGAACCGCTCGTGGGGGGCAACTTGTGACCTCGGTAGGGCATGAAGGACGAGTTGGTACTGTCCCCTTACCCATGAGACTGCAGTTGCCCCGTCACTGCTGGCTCATACCTGGCTTTCCAATAAGCTCTGAGGCAGAGGCCACCTTGCTGCTGGGGAGAGAAAGGCAGAAGGGAGCAACGCCCTTTACCTCCCGGGGAGGCATGGTACCATAATTTAACACATAGTCCATTCACTTTTCTGCCACAAGCTGCTGGGCTCTAGACTAAGTCCTTTTGCCTCTGGAGCCATGGCCGTGTATGCGGTACAGATGTATTTCTGCCAAAAGCTGCTGGGTTTCGAGATTTTTTTCTGAGTCTCTGGGATCATGGTCATTAATCAGCTTGATCAGGAGCCAGAGAGGCCGTTTGTAGGTGGTGACTCAAGGTCTCACTGGGATGGGGAGGAAAGGGCCGTTCTACCCCCATCTGGTGAGGCCCTGCGTGTCTCGTCACTGCAGGCCCAAACCTGACTGTCCTGTGGCCTCTGGAGGATGATGGTCACCAGGCTGCCAAGGGGAACAGGCCAAGGCACGAAACCTATTCCCACCTGGAGTGGCCCAGCCCCAGTAACCTACTGCAGGAACAGGACGCATTTCTGCCAAAAGCTTTTGGGTTCCGAGATTTGTTTCTGAGCCTCTGGGATCATGGCTGTTAAGCAGTTCGATCAGGAACCAGAGAGGCCATGGCTCCAATTATATAGCTGAGCCGGAGGTGGTTTGTGGGTGTGTCTCCCACATACCTAACTTTTGGCCATTTACTTTCTTGGTAAACTTTGCCCCAAGTTTTTGGGGTCTGGCCAAAGGCACAGCAGCAATTTTGTGGTATCTGAAAGCTTGATGGTGCCATCAGGCTGCTGATGTACTTGCTTCACAGGTACAGATTGACCTGCTGGCAGCACCATACCCCTAGAATGACATTTTCTTTATCCTAACTTACCTCATTGTAAAATAAAGTACATAAAACATATCATATACAAGATGTGTTCTTTGTGTTTCTGGGAAGACTTCTGTTCATCAGCAGGTCATTCGTTAAGTGTTCATATGTGTGTGTGATTGTGTGTGTGTGTGTGTGTGACTCCTGGCTCTGCATTTAGGGATCATTCTTGGCCAAGCTTGGGGGACCCTCTGTTGTGCCAGGGATCAAATCTAGGTTGGCTGCATGCAAGGCAAGTGCCTTCCCCACTGTACTATCTCTCCAGCCCAGTAGTAAGTTTTGGGGGAGCCAGAAGTTACATCTGAGCTTTACACTGCATGAGAATCCCCTTGTTCAAGGTCCGGAATTCCTGACTGTAGAAAACAGGGAGCATGATGAAGCTTTTAGTGTCATAGATCAGAGGAAGTTCATGCAGTTAAAGGCATGAAAAGAGAGACTTTGAAGGCGCCCAGCACAGAGCACCATGGCACTTTCAAGAGGCAAAGGAAAGCAGGGTGGACAGTTAGATAGCTTCATAAAAACCAAAGCCGAGTGAGCTCAGGATACAATTGAAGACTTCACCTGCTGAGAAAAGGACTAATCAGTCTGAGTTCTGGGAGACAGGGGGCCCCTGTCTCACGCCAGAGACATCAGGAGACACAGTGACCAGCCTTCCCGGGTTGACATTCTAGAGAAGCAGTCTGGAGGGCTGGGTCTGTGCAGGGGTCTTGGAGCAAAATTTTTGGTAAAATCTTGGGTAAAATCTTTGCCTTTTAGTTTTGCTGCACACTTCACTCACTGCAAAAATAACATACCCCTAAGAGGCACAGCCCCGCATGCCACCATTAATATGTATCACCTCCAATTTGGGCCAGGCAATGGGGAGGATTCCTTCTCTGTCATGGGGTGGGTCTGCAGCTGCTGTATGAGGTGGGGTAGGTGTGATTCTGATCACCAGGGAAGGCACCCAGGGAACTAGCCGGAGAGCAGAGGCAGAAAGTTATCAGGAAAGACAGCGAGCCACGTCACTGCAGAGCTTTGGAGGCTGTGACTTTCCAGGTCCTTCATTCTAGACCTTGGCGCTGCTTTAACGTTTCCCTCTTCTCTTGGAGTCTAGCTGGCCATGAGCACAGATGGGCAGCAAGGGATACAAGAGTCCCCTGGCTGCTGGTGGCCCCCTGCAGGATAGCCTTGAACTCAGTGCAGAGTTCCATACTTCTTCTGGATTTTTCTCCACAAGGGAAGAGAGAAGTAAGGAGAGGCTTGATTCACAGTGGTTCACACTTAGTTTCCTTCAACAAACAAGCAAAAAAAAAAAAAAAAAAAACCTGGGGCGTTCCCATACCCACTGCAAGTCGAATGGTGGGAGAAAGGAATTCAAAACTGAACCCACCAGGCACTCCTCCTGCCCTGCCCCCTGGGACTTGGGGGATGTCTCCACCCTCTCAGTCCTTCCAGCCCCTTGAGGATCTTTACTGTAGGATAAATCGAAAGCCAGAGCCTTGGGGAGTTCCACATGCAAGTCCATGATGAATTTCTGAGCACAGTGGCACTAATTTCCATCTGAACGCTCACGAGACAATGGGGTTTAGGAAAGCTAAGCCAGCGGGGAAGAAACATGAGCTCAGAAGGCAGATGGCATCCGAGACCCCGCCCCTCTCTGTATCTCTGCCAGACCTGATCTGCCACCAGCCACGTGGTCTCGGAGTTCAGAGTGTTAATAATTTTTACTATTTATTAGAGTGCCACTAATATTTGCTAAATTATTTTAAATTTAAATTGGGGGTCACAAGGACCTTGCCTGGCAAGGCTTGGTGGGGGGGTTGGGGTAGGGAGGTAGGTGGGCATACCAATTCCAGGAGATTCAAGCTCTTAAAGAGAAAAATGCAATATCCTGCCCCCACTCCTGGCTGTCCTCATCAGGCCCTTTGGAGGGTGTGGGGGCAGGTTGAGCTTCCTTCCCTGCCCTGAGCAGAGCCCTGGCAGCTGAAGACCTCCAGAACCAGCCACAGGCAGGCTCAAGACCACTCTCCACATGCTTGGATGAGCCTCACACATGAAGGAACCAGCAGAGGAACCTAGGTATGCAGGACCCAGGGCTGAGATCTCCAAGCCTGCTCAGATTGGGATTGGGCCTCCCCTACCCAGATCCCCCATCTTATAATAGCTAGGTGTTGTTACACCCACCAACCGCTCCTGGTGCCATGTCGATTTGCTCGAGCAGGCCCAGTAACGTCTCCATTGGAGACTTTGTTGTTACTGTGTCTGGCATATCGAATACTCTTGGTAGCTTGCCGGGCTCTCCGAGAGGGGTGGAGGAATCGAACTCGGGTCGGCCATGTTGGCCGCTTGTAAGGCAAATGCCCTACCGCTGTGCTATCCCATCAATGGCCACGATCCAGAGACTATAAAACCAAGCTTCCAGAAGCGACCTCTTATTGTCTAGTTCTTGCTCTTGGAGAACTTGGCAGGCTGCCGAAAGTATCCTGCCCACATGGGAGAGTCTGGCAAGCTCCCCATGGTGTATTCAATATGCCAAAACCCAGTAACAATGATGGGTCTCATTCCCCTGACCATGAAAGAGCCTCCAATGTGGCACTTGCTAAAATCTCAGGGCTAGGATGAATGGAGATGTTACTGGTACCTGCTTGAGGAAATCGATGAACAATGGGATGACAATGATACAGTGATTAGTGCTACTAATATTTACTAAATTATTTTTAATTTAATTTAATTTAATTTAAATTGGAGGCTTGGTGGGGGGTAGGGAGGTAGGCACGCATATCAATTCCAGGAGACCCAACTCAGGTCCTGGTTGTGCACTGTCTCCTGAGCCCACGCCCTCCAACTGCTTTGTAACATCTTATACCATGGTCTTCATTCTCTGCTCTTGTGCCCATTTGGTGTCACTCATGCTTCGAAGTGGCAGGGGTGGGGGCTCTCCCATGATGAGTTGTAATGAGGGTCAATCGGGAGATGCGGATAGGAATGTAGCTCAGTAGTAGAGCACTTGCTTTGCATGTGGAAGGTCCTGAGTTCAATCCTTGGCATCTCCAAACACCTACTACCTTTGGGGCTGGAACAATGATACAGTGGGCAGGGTGCTTTCCTTGCATGTGTCTGATCTAGGTTTGAAGTGCTCGATTCCCAGGATACCATACAGTTCTCTGAGCCATCCAGGAATGATACAAAACCCCAAAATTAAATAAAAAATCCTGACTTATCTGGTCATCCACATCCACTGGTTTCTGCTCCTCCCTCTGAGTCTGTTGATGGCTGTGGTGGATACTCAGAATGCTAAGATGTATATGATAACAGGTATTTGATTGCACACAAAGTCTTTTGAATGTTTGGAAAGTAGTATCTGAGTCACTGAGAGTGAAGGCTAAGTGTTTACACCTCAGAACTCAAGAGGATTGCTGGATTTACTTTTGACCAGTCTCTATTTCCATAAACTGGACAGTCCAGAAAATGATCTAAATCATTTAACCTAGAACATGTAGTTGGCTCTCATGTCTTTGGTCTGGAAGACTAGGATATTTTCTGCTTTTACTTCCAATAATATATTTGTGAAAACTTGGGTCCACTGTTGGCAAAATTTCTTGTTGAAGTCTAAAATGAACAAAAGTAGAGTGATAGTAGGAATCCAGTCTGTCTTTATAGCAAAGGAATTTGACAGTGATTGCCAAGTTCAAGACCTGGATCCTGAGTTCAGGTGATTTGACTATGTTTCAGTGAGTCCCCAGGGGTTCAAGTTTATAGAGATCTCAACCAGTCTTTGTAAGCAGTTGAGCACTCAAATAGCCAATTGGTCTTTTGTGAGTTCAAATGTGGGTGCATGAAGTGTGCATTTGGTGGCCAAGAACTGCCTTCCCAAGCCCCTCCAACAGAGGAACAAGGAGATGGGGAACCACATACTGATGGTCAAAATGGCCTATTTGATGCAGAGCTGTGAGCATATTTATAAACATCTTAGGGTCATTGAAGTATAAGACTGAATGAAGGTGTGATTGATCATTTTCAGAGATAAAGCATATTGACAGAAGCAATTCTTTGGAGGTGGGGGGGAAATAACACAAGGAGACCCTCTGTCACCCAGGTGCTATATAGAGAGATTTTCCTAGGGGTGAAAAGAACAATATTGTTTTTCTCTTTCCTTAGCAACTAGTAAATAGTAAGCTATTAAGTTTACTTCTTATTATATTTGCAGTTATTTTTTTTATTAGTGAAACACCATGAGGTGTTTGCAGACTTACAAATTTTTGTGCTTGGGTTTCAGTTATACAATGATCAAGTATCCATCCCTCCACCAGTGCCCATTTTCCACCACCATGGGACCCAGTATCCCTCCCACTCCCCCAACCCCCATCCCACCCTGCCTCTGTGGCAGGGCATTCCCTTTTGTTCTCTCTCTCTCCTTTTGCGTGTTGTGGTTTGCAAAAGAGGCATTGAGTGGCAATCAAGTTTGGTCTATAGTCTACTTTCAGCATGCTTCTCCCATCCTGGGAGGATCCTCCCAACACCCTTTATTTGGTGCTCTGTTCTCTATCTGAGCTCCCCTTTCCCCTAGCATATGTGGCTGGCCTCCAAGCCACGGAGCAAAATTCCTGGTACTAATCTCGGCCACTCTTAGGTGTTAGTCTCCTATTTTGTTACCTTATGTTCCCCAGATGAATGCAATATTTCTATATCTATCCCTCTCTTTCTGACTCATTTCACTTAACATGATACTTTCCATGTTGTACCACCTGTACGTAAATTTCATGACTTCATCTTTTCTAACAGCTAAATAGTATTTCATTGTGTAAATGTACCAAAGTTTCTTTAACCAGTCATCTATTCTCAGGCACTCAGGTTTTTTCCAGATTCTGGCTATTGTAAAGAGTGCTGCAATGAACAAACAAGTGCAGATGTCACTTCGACTATACTTTTTTTGCCTCTCTGGGATATATTCCCAGGGATGGTATTGCTAGGTAAAATGGGAGCTCAATTTCTAATTTTTTGAGAATCGTCCATACTGTTTTCCAAAAGGGCTGAACCAGTTGGCATTCCCACTAGCAGTGAAGGAGGGTCCCTTTCTCGCCACATCCACACCAGTACCGGTTGCTTTTGTTCTTTTGGATGTGGGCCAGTCTCTGTGGTATGAAATGATATCTCATTGTTATTTTGATCTGCATCTCCCTGATTATTAATGATGTAGAGCATTTTCTCATGTGCCTTTTAGCCATTCGAATTTCTTCTTTGAGAACATTTCTGTTCATTTCGTTGCCCCATTTTTGATGGGGTTGGATGTTTTCTTCTTGTGGAGTTCAACCAATACCTTGTATATCCTTGATATCAACCCCTTGTAGGATGTGTATTTGGCAAATATCCTTTCCCTTCTGTAGACTGTCTTTGTATTTTGGTCACTGTTTCTTTTGAGGTGCAGAAGCTTCTTAGTTTAAGATAGTCCCATTTCTCTATCTCTGTTTTCACTTGCTTGGCCAGTGGCGTGACATCTTCGAAGACACCATTAGCTTCAATATCATGGAGGGTTTTGCCAACTTTGTCTTCAATGAACTTTATGGATTCTGGTCTGATGTTGAGGTCTTTACTCCATTTTGATCTTACTTTTGTACTTGGTGTTAGGGACATATCTGAGCCCACTTTTTGCATGTAGCTGTCCAATTTTGCCAGCACAATTTGTTAAAGAGGATTTCCTTGCTTCACTTCACTTTTCTTGCCCTCTTATCGAAGATTAGATGATCATATGTTTGAGGGGAGATGTCAGTATATTCAACCCTGTTCCATTGGTCTACAGCTCTTCTTTTGTTCCAGTACCATGCTATTTTAATTATTACTGCTTTGCAGTAGAATTTGAAGCTAGGGAGGTTGATTCCTCCACCCCCCCCCCCCCCGCCTTTCTCCCCCCCAAGGATTGCTTTAGCTATTCGTGGGGGCTTATTTTTCCATATAAATTTCAGGAGTGTTTGCTCCATTTCTTTGAAAAATGTCATGGGTATTGTAATAGGGATCGCATTGAATTTGTACAGTGCTTTGGGAAGTATTGCCATTTTGACAATGTTAATTCTCCCGATCCATGAACAGGGTATATTTTTCATTTCCTAGTGTCCTCTTTTATTTCCTGATGTAGAGTTTTGTAGTTTTCTTTGTATAGGTCCTTTACTTCCTTAGTTAAGCTGATTCCTAGGTATTTGATTTTCTGGGATTGTTTTCTTCATGTCACTTTCTTCTCTTTCACTATTTGCATATAGGAAAGCCATGGACTTTTGGGTATTGATTTTATAGCCTGCAACTTTACTATACAAGTCTATTGTTTCTAGGAGTTTCTTGGTAGAGGTTATAGGGTTCACTAAGTATAGTATCATATCATCTGCAAATAGTGAGAGCTTGATTTCTTCCTTTCCTACCTGGATGCCCTTAATATATTTTTCTTGCCTAATCGCTATTATACTTGCAGTTATTTGGATAAACACAGTAAGATATATATTCCAAAACTTAGTTCTTGGGGTTCCAAGGACAAGCAAGGCTTTTAATATAAGTCCCAGCCTATGTCTTCAGGCCGGTTCAGCTTGTCCTTCCCTGTGGGGATCCTGTCTCTTAAGTGATAACAGCTTGCAGCAAGCCCATGCTTTTATGCTGTCTAGACTGTCCCATTTTGATACTTGGGTAGCTTTGCCACTCATTCCAGTCCATCTAAGGACCACGGTGAAATGCCCTTTATGGGGTGGTAGGAACTACAGCAACTGAATACTGTATCAAGTAATTATGACAGATGCCCAGGAGTAAATATATTTCAGAGTCAATCAATTCCCAACCATTAAGAGCATTTGGCTTTCTATGTTATTTGCAGCCACGCGACATCTATCATCTCATTCTTACTTTGGACAACCAGGCAGGCTACCGAATGTAACCTGCCCACATGGCAGAGTCTGGTAAACTCTCCGTGGTGTACCCAATATTCCAAATACCAGTAACAATGATGGGTCTCATTTTCCTAACCCTGAAAGAGCCATGAATATGGCAGTTTTGAAAATCTCAGGGCTAGGGCGAAGGAGACATTACTGGTGCCTGCTCGAGGCAATCGACAAACAACAGGATGATTGTGATTGTGATCGTGTTTAAGTAAAGATCATTGCTGTATAGTAAAATATGAAAAGTCTATAGGGAAAATAGAAAAGCAAGTAATTTCCTGCAAATACAAAGTCCAGAATAACCACGTTCGACGTTTGACGTAGTTACTAACACAAAGGAAAAGTTAAAGATAAACTCAGGGGATTAGGTGTGCTCTCAAGAGCACTGTAAGTTTTTCTGCGGGGAGGAAAAGGGGCAATCGACTTATGAAACCTAAAGTATTTAGGGTTAATATCCAACAGTCTTTGCCCCTGACTTCTTCTGATCATCCCCTCTGATGAGCTGATGAAATACCCCAATTTAAAACCCCAGATTTGGAGCTGGAGCAATAATGGGGAGAGTGTTTGCCTTGCAAACAGCTGATTCAAGTTTGATCCCTGGTATTTTATGATTCCCTGAGCACTGCCAGGAGTAAGTCCTGAGCGCAGAGCCAGGAGTAACCCCTGAGCATCACTGGGTGTAACCCCCAAAGCCAAACAAACAAACAAATAATAATAATAATAATAAAATTAATTCAGGTTGCATTTCATCATGCCCTCTTTTGCCTAGAACTTGTATTTTTGAGAAGAGAGTGGGATGGAAAGAAAAAGTGATAGGAGAAACCACCGAGTGAGTTAATTGACTTGTACACATATTTAACACCCAAGATCGTAGAGCAACCTAATTTCAGCTTTCATTTGTCCAAATGGATAAGACATTCATTAGTTTCAAGAGGTACTTTGAATTTCACTGGAGGCTCAATTTCCTTGTCTAGAGACGTCTATGTTGAATACCATGTTGTGACAACTTAAGGACCAAAACTAATGTGTGTGGAGCACTGGAGGGGGGATTGCAGCACAAAGCAGAGGTTCTGTCTCCTGAAATGTGGCTGCCTCAGCAGTGTTTGTAGCCTAGATGGGGGCAATTTCTTCCAAAAGACAATTGTTCAGTGGTTTGTAATTGAGCACGTGTATTATGGGTTCACAGCAGAAGTTAAGAAACTGAGCTGGAGAGTTAGTACAGCAGATAATGCTCTTGCCTTGCCCATGACAGACCCAGGTTCCATCCCTGGCACTGCCAAGAGTGATCCCTGAGTGCAGACCCAGGAGTAAACCACCGACTGTGCCCACCAAAACAGAATGAAAAATTATTTAAATTTATTTTTGTGTAAGGTAAAAAAAAATGCCCCTGACTTTTATTAATGATTTTACCCTCTTGGTCACATGGTTAAGATCCTGGGACGGAGGAAGCCTATGGTGTTAAGGGTGATAGGTGAGCATTCAGTTTTATTAAGATCAAATCTTATTACAGGGCCAAGACTCAGAGACCAGGGCTCCGGCAGCCAAAGACCTCCAGGACCAGCCACCACCATGCTGAGACCACTCTCCGCACACATGAAGGTACTGGCATAGGGACAAAGTCACGCGGGTTCCGGGGCCGAGATCTCCAAGCCTACTCGGATTTGGGCCGAGCATCCTCCACCCAGATCATCCAAATTCCAGTAGGCGGGGGTCATACTCACCAACTGGCCCCCTGGCGCCATGTAATTCCATCAGCGGCCAAGACTCAGAGACTATAAAAACCAGCTCCCGGAACTGCGCGGCCACAAATGCGGCTGTGCGACATCTTATTATGACATCTTATTATCTCATTCCTACCTTGGACAAACTGGCAGGCTACCGAATGTAGCCTGCCCACACAGCAGAGTCTGGCAAACTCCCTGTGGTGTACCCAATATGCCAAATACCAGTAACAATGATGGGGCTCATTCTCCTAAAGAGCCTTGAATATAATCTCAGGGCTAGGATGAAGGAGACGTTACTGGGGCCTGCTCGAGACAATCGACGATTAACAGGATGATTTGTGATTTGTGATTTGTGATTTGTGAAATCTTTCTCATCCTTCTCAGTGCTGCCATGTCGGTGAAGCCTTCAGGGTCAGGTGAATGAGACCTGATCAAGTGATCATTGATGTCAAGAGAGGGGTGCGGCAGGGTGATACCATTTCACCGAAACTCTTCAGTGCCACCCTCGAGAACATCATGCGACGACTGGAATGGGAAGGAATGGGAGTGAAGATAGATGGTCGGCAACTACACCACCTCCGCTTTGCTGATGACATTGTTTTAATAACACCAAACATCAGCCAAGCGGCACAAATGCTGGCCGACTTTGACCGTGAGTGTGGAAAGGTAGGACTACAGCTGAATCTTACGAAGACAATGTTTATGAGAAACAGCCTTGTTCCTGACGCCCCATTCGCTCTCAATGGAACGACCATCTCCGAATGCAACAGCTATGTCTACCTAGGTCGAGAGGTCAACATGACAAATGACCTGGCACCCGAGCTGCGCAGGAGGAAGAGAGCGGCTTGGAACGCCTTCAAGAACGTCAAAGAAATAGCTAAGAGGACGAAGAACCTCCGGCTCCGGGCACATCTCTTTGATTCCACTGTTCTTCCTGCATTAACATATGCCTCAGAGACCTGGGCCCTACGCAAACAAGATGAGAACGCCATTCAGGTCTCCCAAAGAAGAATAGAAAGAGCTATGCTTGGAATAACACGTTTCACTCAAATGAGAGAACGAATCCAGAGTTCTGACATCCGTCGACGATCAAGGATCAGGGACGCTGTCTCATATGCCAAGGTGTCAAAAATCAGATGGGCTGGTCACGTAATGAGATTTAAAGACGACCGTTGGACTAGAGCTGTTACTGATTGGATTCCACGGGATGTCAAGAGACCGCGTGGCCGCCCACCTACCAGATGGTCAGACTTCTTTGTCAAGGTCATGAACGATCGGTTTGAGGCCCTCCATGTTCCCGGAGCGAAGAGATGCCATTGGGCTACACTAGCACGCGACAGGGACAAATGGAGACGTTACTGGCGCCCGCTCGAGCAAATCGACGACTAACGGGAAGTTAAGTGATTAAGTGATTAAGTGTGATTTGTGAAATCTTATTACATTCTTACTAAACACTCTCTTTTTGTTTTATTTTTTAAAATTTTTATTAGTGAAACACCATGAGGTACAGTTGTAGATTTACAAATTTTTGTGCTTGGGTTTCGATTATACAATGATCAAATACCCATTCCTCCACCAGTGCCCATTTTCCACCACCATGAATAATATCCCTCCCACCCCCATCCCCCCCATCCCACCCTGCCTCTGTGGCAGGGCATTCCCTTTTGTTCTCTCTCTCCTTTTGGGTGTTGTGGTCTGCAAAAGAGAACACTTTCTTTTTAAATAAATAATTTTAATTTGGTGTGTGTGTATGTGTGTGTGTGTGTATGTGTGTAGCTATTCTTGGTTCAGTGCTCAGGAGTGACCCCTGGTGGTGTTCAGGTGCATTACTGGGATTGATTGAAACAGGCAGGGTCTGTAGCATGCAATGCCTTTCCCTCCCCCCCATCCCCCACACACATGGATGGTATACTATCTCTCTTGCCTGCTAAACACTATCTTTAAGGAACAATTCTGTAAAATAGTTGTGAATTCAAGAGGTAGAATGAGATCTTTTTACCTGTGTGCGATCATCTCAGCTGAGGCTTGAGGGGAGAGGCAAAGTTTAGATTCTACAGAATATGGGTTAATACATGAAACTTACCCTAGAAAAGACTTACTGGTCTGCCAGGCATCTTAAATGAGCCAGACTGGAAAATTCAAAAAGCATTATTGCCTTCTCTCATGCTGAATTTATTGAGCAGATATGTATCTAATAGTATTATTCAGGGCTGGAGCAATAGCACAGAGGGTAGGGCGTTTGCCTTGCACAGCCAACTGGAGTTTGATTTCTCCACCCCTCTCAGTGAGCCCAGGAGTTACTGAGAGTATCTCGCCCACAGGGCAAAGCCTGGCAAGCTACCTGTGATGTATTCGATATGCCAAACACAGTAACAACAAGTCTCACGATGGAGACGTTACTTGTCCTGATCGAGCAAATGGATGAACAACGGGAGGACAGTGACAGTGACAGTATTATTCAGAAATGTAGCTGTTCTCACTGACACTCAGCAAATAAAGTGGTTGCTGTAGCTTGGTGATGCAGCTGTGGAAAAAAAAAATCGACAGGGAAGAATGGGGGTAAAACAAACGTGACAATGGGAATATTTCTTTTTTTCTGAGAAAACTTTTTTTTTTTGGCACTGGTAAATAGATACGCAAATACTACTTTGAGAATTCTTAGAGTTATGAGGTCACTCTCATGATACTTTAAGAAAGGCTGAGCTTGGGAAATATATTCAGTGTTTAGCTGAAGACATTTAGTTTAGTAAAATGTAGTAAATTCATTCTGGTCTAGTGAATGCCTGGCACAGTTAGTTGGCACCAGTGTAATTTTGCCAGCTACAAAGGAAGTCTCTTTCCAGGACACAGACCTATGCAAGGAAGAAAATATGGCAGACCAAGGTTTGCCTTTGAAAACCAAAGAAAGAAATGATGCTGTGAGAACCTAGTAGCATTTAGTAAGTACCTTCTTGCTTTTTACTGACAATCATCTGCTCTTTGCTGGCTGTGGGACTTTTTTTTTGTCCACACCCAGCTGTGTTCAGGAGTTTCTCCTGGCTACACATTCAGGAACCTCTCCTGGGTGATGGTTGGGAGACCATAGGGGAGGCTGGTGATAGAACCCAGATAAGCTGCGAGCAAGGCAAATGTCCTACCTGCTGCCGACTCTGGCCCCATGTGGAATTTTTCTGTATGTTATAGTCCATGGTCTTTGCTTTAATCCAAACTGTCCCTCTGCTTGCTCATTCCCAAAGACTCACATCAGGCAGTTTTCCTTGTCAGTGTTCAGCATGTTCAATTTTGACCTTAAGTTGTTCTGCTTGTTAATTTTTTTCCTCAACCCTCTTAGTCACCAGCTTATCTTCTCTGTTCTTTTGAGCCCTGTCTAGCACGAACCTATGTCGCAATTTTCATGTGTGGGGAGGTGGCAGGGAGTGGATTATTTGTTAAGCAATTATCCTGAACCATGGTACACCATTAATGAGACTTAGTGAGAAAAGAACCATGCTGTCATGATTTTTAGTTATCTCTAGGAAGGAAAAGGACTACCATTTAAAATATTACTCAGGCTTTTTCCAGTGTGGAGAAGCCCAAGTTCATCTATCTCTCTTCCTTTCCCCTCACATCTCACTACATTTCTTTCAACAAAAACGATTTTGCTTCAGATATATATGAAGGTCAACACAGGAATTCTTTTTCTTTGCTGGTGCCTTTCTCAAACACACTCATGGTCGGTACAGGAGCTTGCAGTAGCAGTAAAGCTTCTAGTGCTTGCAGAGGTAGTGAATTCTCCTTATCAAGGACATGCTGGGTCCCCGTTCTGCACCTCTCATCCACATGTGGAGGTGTGGCTGTGCAGGGAAGCCACTTTGATTATCACTTGAGGTGGCTAAGTCAGAGTTTCATCTCCAGGCATCTTTTTAAAAATTTTTAGAAATTGAATCACCATGAGACAGAGCATTACAAACTTGTTCATGATGCATTTCAGTTATAGAGTGTTCCAGCATTCATCCCTCCACAAGTATAATTTCCCAGCACCAGTGTTCTCAGTTTCCCTCTTAAAGCCATCCCCACCCCAGCCTGCTTCTATGACAGGCACCTCTTCTCTCTCTCTCTCTCTCTCTCTCTCTCTGTCTCTCTCGGTCTCTCTCTGTCTCTCTCTCGTGTACTCTCTCTCTCTCTTTCTCTCTCTCATTTTAGGCATTATGCTGAAAGGTTATTATCTATATCCCTTTACCTGCTCTCAACATTCACTTCTTGTCTAGAGTGATCATTTCCAACTAGTATTGTCATAATGGTTCCTCCTCTGTCTTAACTACCCTCCATCTTCCACACCATTGACCAACCATTGACCAGTTCTCTCCAGGTATCTTTGAATCTTTTTCAGAAACCCCATCTCCCAATCTCTCTAATTGGGTTTTCTATCTGTTCAACTTCTATCTCCTCAAAATACAGATTTCCAGGATTTTTCTTCTCCTCAGTCTTTTTCCTATTTTTTCTTTTCCTATCTTTATTTCTTCCCTCAATCTTTCTCTCCTTTTCTAGACTGACTTCCTCTCTCCTTCCCTCCCTCCCTCCATTTCTTTAGTCTTCTCTTCCTTCTCGGTGTCATGAGTTAAAGCAATCAGACAGCTTCATGAGCCCTCTATTCCACAGGCAGGTTATTTCAGAGTTTCATGCCTATCCATTGCTCTATATGTTCCTCTATTATAGTGTGTGCACATGTGAGCACTAAGAGCTTTCAATCTGTTGCTTGATTCATGCAGCTTTTATGTTTTGTAAAACATATTTCCTTTAAAGATGCCCCTCTTGTGTGTTGTGGATTGCTACATAATATGTCATTGAATGCATCCACACAGTTTATTAGCTCCCTGTGACAAAAGTATCAATTGCTTCCAACTTTCCAGCTGCACAAATGCTGCTCTGGTAAGCCTCTTTATACGGTTGGCATGAATCATGACAAACGATGACCAGAATCACAGTGCATGTAGAGGGATCTGTCTTGAAACAAACCCTCTGAAACTACAAGGCCAAGGTGAACAGGGAACAAGAGATTCCTAGTCACCATCATTGATCAAGTTCTTTGTCTGAGGGCTCTGTTTATTGTTCAATTAGTGAGTCTTTCAATAGACAGGTATTCTGTGCTTTTGAGCCAGTTTCAACAAAGGATACCTTCGTTATCTCTTCCTTCCCATCTGCCCTCACCCCCAATACTTGGTCATGCGTTCAGTACTAGGCATAGCCTTTATCTTCTACTTATGCAGTACCTTAGGTTAGGGGAAGACACCTGGAACTTTCTCGGACCTTTCCTGGTTGTGTGCACAACTATAAACGTTTGTGTGGTTTTTCAGATCTTCAGCAGAAGATCAGAGTTTCCTAAGGCATCTGTGGGCATCTCATGCCCCAGATCGTTCTAATTTTGAAAGCTGGTTCCTATTGGCAAAGACTGATTGCACAGCTGCAGACAGCTACGATTTTAAGTATTGGCTGCTTGTCGCTTTTCACCAACAACCCTGGAACCTCAAGGGATAGGTCAAATAAGCTTAGGGTTGGGTCACATAAGGATAGGAGAGAGAGAGAGAGAGAGAGAGAGAGAGAGAGAGAGAGAGAGAGAGAGAGAGAGAGAGAGAATGAGTGCATTTCTGGAACACAGGTGAAAGACCCAATAGGGCCAACAGCCTCATGAGAGGACCTGTTGAGGGACATTGAAATCATATCCCCCTTCTGTGTCAGGCAGACTGTTAGATTTCCAGGGCATAGAGAGCAGAGGAGAGAGGCATGGGAGGGTCCCAGTTAAAGCTCCAAGACTGCCTTTCATACCAATGACACTGCGTTTTTCATGTGAAAATAGTTTGGACCCTCTGTGTCATTAAGGAATGGCACAGAATGTTTTCTTGTTTATTTTTGGTGCTCCAGGATTCCTCTTGGCTCTGTGCTCAAGTATCTCTCATGCTGGGGCTTGGGGGGACCATATGTGGTGCTTGGGATTGAACCTGGACTGACTGTACACAAGACAAGTATCTTCCTATATTTCTTTCTAGCTCCTGGAATGGGGATTTCAAGTTAAGACAATGAGCAACTTCTTTATGCCTGCTGATCAAGATGGACACTCACAGATGACATCAAATGTTGGTGGGGATGTGGGTCCCCAGGAATCTTTTTGTTTTCTGGTGGAGATAGGAATGAAGGCATCAGTTTTGAAGATGGTGGGTTGTTTCTTTAAAAATGTAGTAGACTGTTACACATACGAGCCTGCTATTGCACTCGTTGTTAGTTATCCAGGTAGTTGGAAGCTGGTATTCACACGGATTTCATGGACATGCATGTCTGGCAAGAGGAGGGGATTTTACAAAAGAAACAGAAAAGGGTTAAGACAAGAATATTAAGTTGTTTTTTTTTTTTCCGAAGGAGTTTTTATGTAAATTCATGTCTGGGTGACACAAGTCTCTGACCCTACTTTTCCTTGCTCCATATTATCCAATAGAAATTTTTGTTCTGGTTTTTGTTTTGGGCTCACACTCAGTGGGGCTTGAGGGAAACTTCCAGCACTGTGCTGGGGTTGGAGTAGTCTCTTCTGGCACTGATCAGATGACTGTGCTCTGTTGGGGATTCAGTGGGGCCTCCTGCAAGCAAAGCACGTGCTCTAGCCATTGAGCCATCTCCCAAGCCTGAAATATACATAAATAATAATAATTATTATAATTAAGGTGATGTGTTTATTTTAGGGTGTTGACATTTCTTTTTTTTATTTGCTCTTTTTGGGTGGGGGGGTCACAACCAGTGGTGCTCAGGAGTTATTCTTGACTCTACACTCAGAGCCAGGAGTGCTTGGGGGGACCATATGGGATGCTGGGGATTGAACTCGGGTTGGCTATGTGCAAGGCAAATGCCCTACCCACTGTACTACCGCTCGGGTCCCTGGTTTTGATATTTCCTGGACCAGAGTGCTAGTTCAAAGAGCTGAGCACACACCTTGCATGGGAGAGACCCGGGATTGATCTCCAACACTGTCTTGTCCTCCAGACACTGCTGGGAGTGACAGTGCCTCTGGCACAGAACTAGGAGCAGCCCCTGAGAGCCCCCTGAACGTGGTCCCAAAACTCAAAGAAGCAAAAGCAAGTCTATTCTTTGGAAAAAGAAACCTAAATATATTGGCACAAAGTCATATTGTTATATCTCTAGAGGAGAGGGACAGGGGAAGACACTGACAAGATGCCAGCAATCATCCCAAACCTTGTTTGCACCTTTGTCCCATATAGCTCCATCCAGACTCTGTGCAAACAAAAATGGTCGATGAGCAAGTGGACAGAAAATAGATGAGCCCTCAGGTGTGGAGACACCACGTGTTCTTGTCCCAGGTGGTATTGGAAAGCGCTCCTCTACTCTCCTTTCCATCTTTAAATGTGAGGGCATTTATCATTCGCTTTTATTTCTTCACATTTTCCACCCATGCATTTTTTATAAAGATAGTGAAGCCAGGAACAAAAGCATTAATCTATTGGTAGCCGGACAGGAGGCGATTCATTAAAGCTTTTAAGTTAGGATGCATTTCTCAAAATCCCACACTTGGTGATAGGCTTGTTTCCATATATTTCTAAGCCCCTCCCTTCACCCTCAATCTGCTCATGTTAAAAGGAAAAAAACAACTGTCGAGCTTCTGGTTATAACTTGCTGCCCTTATGAAGGCAGGGAGCAATAGTTCTGGGGCAGTTGCTACATACTAGCTCTGTCTCCTTCCTCCTGAAGCTTCCCCATATGATGGAAGCTGAAGCTTGAATGATGCCAATTGTAAATTCAGGTGCTTTTATTTAATGACCAAGAATCATTAATTAATGATAGTTAATTAAATTCAATGATTACTGACAGAATGAATGAAAACTTAGGAAAATGTATTAGTGTTTATCTAGCTCTAAAAATGTGGGTGCATATGGGCATTCCTTAAAAAACTAGAACTTGAGCTTCCACATGACCCAGTAATACCACTGCTGGGAATATATCCTGAGGGTGCAAAAAGGCACAGTAGAAATGACATCTGCAGCTGTATGTTTCTTGCAGCTTTGTTCAAAATAGCCAGAAGCTGGAAACAACCCGAGTGCCCGAGTACAGATGACTGGTTAAAGAAACTTTGGTACATCTACACAGTGGAATACTATGCAGCTGTTAGAAAAGATGGAGTCATGAAATTTGCTTATAAGTGGATGGTCATGGAGTGTATCATGTTAAATGAAATGAATCATAAAGAGAGCGACAGACATCCAATGACTGCACTCATTTGTGAAATATAAAATAACATAATATGAGACTGATACCGAAGGACAGTAGAAGGGCCAGAAATATTGTTCCATGGTTGGAAGCCTGCTAGGGAAGAAGGTAGCTGGAAGGCAGCTGGAATAGAGGAGGGTTCTCTAAGGGATTGTTTGGGGTGGGAGATGTGTGCTGAAAGTAGATAAAGCACCAAATGTGATAGCCTCTCAGTGTCTGTATTGCAAACCATAATGCCCCAAAGTAGAGAGAGAGAGAGGGTATGGAAAAAATTGTCTGCCATAGAAGCAGGAGGAGGGTAAGGATGGGGCGGAGGATACTAGGGACATTGGTGGTGGAGAATGAGCACTGGTGTAGGGATGGGTGTTCGATCATTGTATGACTGAAACTCAAACATGAAAGCTTTGTAACTGTATCTTATGGTGATTCAATAAAAAATTTTTTTTAATGTGCATGGGTGTTGGTATACCCAGAGATGTTGGTGGGGGCTGCCCATGACTGTGTACTTAGAGCTTTGAGTAGTGCTGGTGGTGAGGGCGCCATATGTGGTGCTGGGGGTTAACCCAGGCTTGGTTATATGCAAGGCAAGCACTTTAAGCCCTGTACTCTCTCCAGCCTCTAGCTCAAAATGAAAAGCTGCCTAAATATTCATCTTGCATAAAATACTTTAGGCTCTACATTTCCTTGGCAACTCAGTGTTGTATGTTACAAATGCACACATCTTTAGAATGTGCTAAGTTCATAGATATTAAGGCCATGTAAGCTTACATGTATGAGGCCTGGGACCTTGAATATTCTCTTCAGAGTTAGCCAGAAGGTACCATAAAGATTGAGTCTTCTCTGGAACCAAAACAGACTGGAAAGGTCTCTCTTTTATTTTTCTTTTCTCTTTTCTTTTCTTTTCTTTTCTCCCACCCCCCATCCCCCCCATCTCACCCTGCCTCTGTGGCAGGGCATTCCCTTTTGTTCTCTCTCTCTTATTGGGTGTTTTGGTTTGCAAAAGAGGCAATGGGTGACAATCATGTTTAGTCTATAGTCTACTTTCTGTATGCTTCTCCTATCCTGGGACTAGGTTTTTTTTAATAAAAAAAAGAGTATTCCCACAAAACATTAAAAATACTAAGATAGGAACTGGAATGATAGTAGAGTGGGCAGAGTGCTTGCATTGTATGCAGCCGAGCTGAGTTCTTCTTGTCTTCTAGGCTATTCATACTGAAAACAGCGACTTTCTAATGACACATTGGAATTCTCTTCCATGGTTGTTCACCTCTGCCCAGGTATTCATTGCTCTGAACTTGACCTACCAAACTTATTTTTTATAATTATTTAAATAAAACCTTTTTTGGGGGGGTTTGTTTGTTTTTGTTTATTTTTGGACCATATTATCAGTGCCTTGGGTCAGCAGCATGCAAGAAAAGCACCCTAGCTGCTGTACTATGTATGGCTCTCACCCCATATTAAAAGCACTTTAATGTGAAAATGCTGGTCAAACAACTTAGATTCAACTCTTCAAGAAAGCATCCCTCAACTTTTGGACTAGGTCTTCCCTGTTCCTGGTATTAATGTCCGACACAAACACCTACCATCCTATTAAGAAATGCTGATTTTGAAGGGTTTACATCTCAATTCTTAGGAGATTGGGCGGAATTCCAGAATGGCCATTCACACTTGTAGTGCTCTTCGATCTGGTAACTTCTCACAGCACTTCTCAGGTGGATGGCAGTCAGCAGTCACAGGAAGGAGGGGACTTTCCATATTTCAAAATGGTGTCACTTGAACTGGTATCAGGAATGGTCTCCCCCAAGGATTTAACCTTATGGGACAGAACTCGATGTGTATCTTAAATTGAAATAAAAGGTATCTAGGATAAATAGACAGATGAGCATATGCTCTCAGTAAGCACTTCTCAAAACAAATTAAGGCATCTGATTTTCATTGATTTCCAAATCTATGCTCTCCTTACAAATATTTCTCTAAGTGGCTGTTTGAGTATATATACACTTAAAATTACTTGCCCTTCTGTGTGTGCCTTCACAGAATCATGTCTTTTACAGCTTTGGCTCTTTTTCACTATATCCATTTATCGTACTCTCAGACCAATTGCCTAGCTACAGCAAAAGGCCATGGGATGACCTAGCTTCTGGCATTCTTAAAAACTGATCCAGTGAGGTGTTGAATTTCCCCTTTTAAAAATGCAGATTTATTTGGAGAACATCAATTAAGGTCCCCTTAGACCCATTAAAATGCACGCTGTTTTAATTAGGTTTGGTCAACAGAATTGATTAGAAGTCAACAAGAGCAATGTTGGTGAAGTAAACTCATATGGGCAGTACATTTGGCCATCTTCCCAAACTGTGTTATGAATTTAATGAACATAAACCCACATTTGCTTAAAAGTTTGGTCAGCTTCACTGGAAGCCTGGAAATGGAGGCTTTGAATAAAAAACAACAGGTGCATAAAAGTACAGATTAAATATTAGCCTGTAGCATGATCAGGAAACAAACTCTCCTCATAACATAAAATATTGTTTTTTAATAGCAAGAGACAAAGAAAAATGGTGATCCTAGATTAATAACTATGTTAATTCTTGTATTGGGATCAAGCTTTGCACTGGTAGGCCTGCATAGTCAGGGCAATACCAGCCCGTTTCTCAATTGCAGGCTTGAGCCCCCTCCCAGGCCAGGAAGCCTCTCTGCAAGCAAGGGAAAGAGTCTCTTCCAGACCCCACCCTGGCCCTGTCACCTGTTCCTACTTCAAGAAAGTATTTCTTCCCTGGCTTTCTTGTTCTGCCTTCTTTGAACTGTCTCTCTGGCCAATTCATTTCACTCTCCTAAATTTCTTCTTCCTGTCTATGAATCACAGGTCACCCTGAACGTTTAGATCTCATTTGGGGGGGGGGGGTGGGAGGCGGGGGTCATATATCCCAAGCAGTGTTCATGGAATACCAGGTGTCTTTCTGCACAGATTATCCATGCAGGCCTGAAGGTGCAATGCTGGTCAGGTCCAGTGTTGCTGTGGACCAACTGGGCCATTCCTGGAGGTTCTGGGGAGGTGGGAATGTGGGTCGTATGCGCATCAAACTCTGGATCTAGTGTGTTTTGCCTTTTGATTTCTTCTAGTCCCAAGTTCTGCCTAAATTTCTTATCTTATTTCATAGAATCTTATAGCTTCACAATGCCCTACATCTGTTTCTTTATGCTGCCAGTGTTGAGTCTCTGTTCTTTGTCTTTCTCTCCTCAGTCTTTCTCTTTGTCTTTGCCAACCACAAGCTAGACACCTTCCCTTGGATGCTGCGATTCACTTTAAAAAATGATGCATTCCAACCACAAGCTAGACACCTTCCCTTGGATGCTGCGATTCACTTTAAAAAATGATCAACAGCAACCGATGCTGGCGCGGATGTGGCGAGAAAGGGACACTCCTTCACTGTTGGTGGGAATGTCGACTGGTTCAGCCCTTCTGGAAAACAGTATGGACGATTCTCAAAAAATTAGAAATTGAGCTCCCATTTGACCCAGCAATACCACTCCTGGGAATATATCCCAGAGAGGCAAAAATGTATAGTCGAAGTGACATCTGCACTTGTTTGTTCATTGCAGCACTCTTTACAATAGCCAGAAACTGGAAGAAACCTGAATGCCCAAGAACAGATGACTGGTTAAAGAAACTTTGGTACATCTACACAATGGAGTACTATGTAGCTGTTAGAAAAGATGAAGTCATGAAATTTACATACAAGTGGTACAATATGGAAAGTATCATGCTAAGCGAAATGAGTCAGAAAGAGAGGGATAGACATAGAAAGATTGCATTCATCTGGGGGATATAAAGTAACAAAGTATGAGATTAATACCCAAGAATAGCTGAGATCAGCACCAGGAGGATTACTCCATAACTTAGAGGCCAGCCGGGTATCCTAGAGGAAAGGGCAGTTCAGATAGAGAAGGGAGCACCAAATAAAGGATGTTTGGAGGATCCTCCCAGGAGGGGAGATGCATGTCGAAAGTAGACTATGGACTGAACATGTTTGCCACTCAATGCCTCTTTTGCAGACCACAACACCCAAAAGGAGAGAGAGAACACAGGGGATTGCCCTGCCACAGAGACAGGGGGGATGGGGGGATGGGGGTGGGAGGGATATTATCCATGGTGGTGGAAAATGGGCACTGGTGGAGGGATGGGTATCTGATCATTGTATAATTGAAACCAAAGCACAAAAAAATGTAAATCTACAACTTTAAAAAAATTAAAAAAAGAAAAGATGAAGTCATGAAATTTACATACAAGTGGTACAACATGGAAAGTATCATGCTAAGCGAAATGAGTCAGAAAGAGAGGGATAGACATAGAAAGATTGCATTCATCTGGGGGACATAAAGTAACAAAATATGAGATTAATACCCAAGAATAGCTGAGATCAGCACCAGGAGGATTACTCCATAGCTTAGTGGCCAGTCAGGCATTCTAGAGGAAAGGGCAGCTCAGATAGAGAGGGAACACCAAATAAAGGATGTTTGGAGGATCCTCCCAGGAGGGGAGATGCATGTCGAAAGTGGACTATGGACTGAACATGTTTGCCACTCAATGCCTCTTTTGCAGACCACAACACCCAAAAGGAGAGAGAGAACACAGGGGATTGTACTGCCACAGAGGCGGGGGGGATGGGGGGATGGGGGTGGGGGGGATATTATCCACGGTGGTGGAAAATGGGCACTGGTGGAGGGATGGGTATCTGATCATTGTATAATCAAACCCAAGCACAAAAAATTGTAAATCTACAACTGTACCTCATGGTGTTTCACTAATTAAAAAATTTTTTTAAAAAAAAGAAATTAAAAAAAATAAAATAAAATAAAAAATGAGGCATTCTAACCACAAGCTAGACACCTTCCCTTGGATGCTGCGATTCACTTTAAAGAATGATGCATTCCACCAAACTGACCCAAGAGTATGTTCTAGTTTTCTGCTGTTCACTGGTGCGCTTCAAGCATCAGGAGGGTCTTCTCATGAGCACACACTCTCACTGACTGGTTGAGTGAATACTTTACCCAGACTCTCTTGCCTTCTGTTTCTGTTACAGTAACAGCCTCTGCCTGGGGACCCTGTTTGTTACCATCTTCTCTCCTTTACCCTCCAAGCTGATCATGATAATGGAAAGAAATAAGATTTCACAGTCAGTTTACTTTTGTTTAATTGACTTCCTGGGGCGGACTCCTTCTTTCTTACTAAGTTTTTATTGCTGATTTAGTTTGTTTGCTGATTTAGTTTTACTTTAGTGGCTGGAGCTACTTCCACTTGTTTTCCTAAGCTTTTCCCCTGGTTGCTTTTTTCGTGGTTGCTTTTTAGAGATGTAGGTGCTTCCTACTTCTGTGATTTTCTCTAACCCAGAACCCAGAAACTTGTCCTCCTCTCATGTAACTTTGACAGATGTCTGAAAATTTCTAGACGAGGATGTGAGTCAGTGATCAACAGAGAAATCAAGGTAGTTGGAATTTGTATGTGTGTAATTTACAACATAAAACTGACTCATAATTGCAATGGACTCATGATTATAATTTCTCAGACTTATAGTTGGTGAGCTGGAGGACTCAGGAAAGCAGAGAGGTTAGCTGTTGAAACCTATGCCCTTAGTGGCAGCAAAAGCTCAAGGAGGTGACTGACATTCCAGCTGAAAGATAGGAAGGGAAAAGCAAATTCTCCTTTACTCAACCTTTAACTTTTTCCCTATTTCAGACCTTATACAAATGGGATGAGTCATCTTCTATACTTACTTTGCAAGCTCATGTGGTAATCCATCAGGAAACACCCTCATAGGAACACAGAATAGACTGTTAAAGTTGATAGTTGGGTACCCCGTGGTCCAGTCAAGTTGTTGCATTGCAGTGAGTAAATGCACAAATGAGTGGCATTTGGTTCATATTCATTTCTGTATCATATTTCATATTGTATTTCTGTATCATATTTTGAAAGTACTTCTATTGGTTTCTTCATTCTACTATTAAGGGGCATCTGGCTGACTTGACCATATGGTGTGGTCGTCTACCATGGTGAACATCAGTGCTGTCAAACTGACTCTCACCGTTCCTTCATTTTCGACTTGATGCTTTAGTTCTTCCTGTTTGAACCTCCCAGGAAGAGGGTCACAATTTGACAACTTGTGCCTGTAGCTGAAGAGAAATGTAGCTCAGAAATCAGTGGAGTTTCTTTTAGGCAAAAGCCCTGTAAGTGCTCTTAGGCGTGTGTGTGTGTGTGTGTGTGTGTGTGTGTGTGTGTGTGTTATGTTCTTTTATCTGGGAGAGTTGAGACTGAGGAAATAATTCTTTTTATGGGAAAAAAAGCAATGTTAAAATAGTGTGTAGTATGTGCACAGATAGCCAGAAGAAAGGAGAGACCTGAGGTGAATGTGGGTGTGGGTAGGATTTACTGAAAGAATCAGGCTTTGTGGACTAAATATGGATTCCACCACCAAAGCCATCAGTGACCTGGAAAATTCACTTCCCTTCTCCAAATCTCTTCTCATCTGTAAAGTGAATTAATGTCTTGATTTCCTGCCAGAATTGTGGGAAGAATAATATAGTATGGTTATATATAAGGATACTAAATAAAATAGTCCATTTTCCTTACCTTTGGGTCTATTTTCAAAGACATAACTTACGTCAAGAAACATTTCAATTATGGAAGATAAGGTGGGGATGTTCTTTTTATATATGGTTTTAGCCTTTAGTGAAAAGAAGTTTGAGTATAACTATAGCCAGCTCCCCACTATCTTTGTGAGTGGAATGTAAGTCTCATTCCTACAGCTGCTTCTCCTGTTTCTCCTTGTTTAGTTCAGTGTTTATCTCCAAACAGTTACCAACATGCTATTGATTATGTCAGGGCAAGTAAATATGAATGGTCTTTTCAAAGAAACAAAGGGTAGCTCTTCTTCGGCATGTTGATACTGATGTATACCACTGGTAGTTCACATTTGAGTGTGGTTTACATAACACAAATATAACTACAAGCACCAATGTGTTAAAGACCATCCGTGCCACAATGTTCTAGACTGAAGGAGCTGGCGTCGCATTAGTTGGAGAAAGAGAATCTCTAAGTAAATCGGGTCCCTGGTACTCAATCATGTGTCCATCTGCCATGAGCTCACTCTGATAGAGGCATGCCTCTGGCTAAATAAAGGGTCATTTTTCTTTCTAATCTGCCTGGAAAAGTGAAAAACATGTTTAACAATATGTTATGCCAAAGGGAGCCATGAATCAGGGAAATAGGTCCCTTGAACTTTTAAACTCTGATTTTCAAGCTTTTAATACTGTTGGGTAGAGTATGATGCTGTGGTCTGGTCTAGAAACCCGGAAATAATTTGCTTCCTGTGATGAAGTCAAAAGGTTATTTCTTGAAAGTTGAAAAAGATTGTATTCATGCTCTTCAGAGTGGTTTCCCGAATGGGTAAAAAATCTTTTTTTTTCACAAACTCATGAGGGTGCCATTTTGGGGGGAGGTTAGGGTAGGGTGGTCGCTGCTGTTAGAACTGCTCTGTTCTTTTGAAAGGAAAGGTAGCATCACTGTAAGACCTTGCACACTAGGTAGAACTTTGACAGCAAGATTGTGAGATTAGGTTCACACAGTCTTTTCCACAGTGAGAGTCGCCACTAGAAAGTGGGGTGTTGGAGTGACGCAAGGGGCAGAAGTCTCTGGTGCTCACTTTTTGTTGCAAAAGGAAGGCAGACTTCCAGGGGAATGCTGAGTGATCTGCTTTTTGTCTCAAAAGGAGATGGTAGGTCAAAGAAGTTTGGGACCCTCTGATTCATGACGAGTTTCCTTGAATCTTGTGGACCAATCATGAACGAGAACTTACTGAGGATATAAAACATGGTTTGAATATCCTAGATCAGACCATCATGATCAGCAAAACGCATTCTCATCCTCAGGGAGATTCAATTCCAGAACAATATCAATAAGAAAAAATGGTCACACAAAGGTAAAATTTCTATCTATGAAAAATAAAGGTGAAAGCTCCCATATAAATAGGCATGATAGGCATGTGTCTGAGAGTACTATGACAAGCTACTTTTAATTAGTCAAAACTAGATTCAAATCCTAATTTTTTGGGCGTGGGGGCACATACAGTGGTGCTCAGGACTTACTCCTGGCTCTGTGCTCAGGGATCACTCCTAGAAGTGCTCAGTATACCATATGGGGTATTCCAGAGATCAGAAATGTGCAAAGCAAGTACCCTGCCTGCCATACTATTCCTCTGACTGCATCATTATTATCTTAATGGCTATTCCATCCTGGACATAATAGTGAGCTGGTGTTTAGTTTTCTTTCCTAGTAAGAATTGTGGTAATCAGTATTAAAATATGATGAAGGACCATGTACTAAACATGACAGAAACACTGAATGACTTATTAAGGAAAAGCAAACTTAAAGAAAAATTCTTAATAATTATATTAAATATCTTCTAAGTTGTGATACACTTCATGTAACAGATAGAGGCCTGAAAATTTGGGGTGAAGCATGTTCTTCCTTTAATTATGTGCATGTATGTGTAAATTGAATCATCTCTTATTGCTATTGTCTACTTGAGATAATATTTGTCTTTCGTAATATATGAATATCACGATAATTATTATTATTGCAGTATGGAGATTAGAGCCAGGATCTTATACCATGCTAGACAAATGTTCTACTGGTGAGTCATACCCCTGTCCAGTAATATTTGTCTTTTTCACTGATTTATATGTGTATTTTTTTCTCTGTCTAGTGCCTAATTACGCATAGGAAAGCAACACTTGATGAAGTCAGGAAGTTTTATTTTACAGTGTAGACTCATACTGAATCATCCATCATTTTATAACTATGGGTTTACTTAAAGCTTGGCACATCATTGTGTATTTTAAATTAATTTCTCCCTTAACTCTGGATTTTGCTTAAGGCTGAGGCATTGGACATGGGTATAATAAATGTATATCTTTTCATTTTTTTAAACCAGGATGGCATTTTTATGATAACTATGTTGCTTTTCTCTCTCTGAAAATGTGATTTTTATGTCAGAATTATGTATTTTATTATTTAAACATGGAATCAGGAAGTGGCAAGTATATCCAAGATGGAGTTAGGTATATTTATTATGAAAAAAAAGGTCAATAATCAAACTTTGGTTCCCATATAAATTATATAAAGGACAAATTTTTAGAGAATTGAAAGAAATATGAAAAAGGTAGGGAAAGGCTGGAGTATTGGTACAGTGGGTGGGGCACTTACTTTGCACGTTGCTGACTCAGATTTGATTCCCGGTACCTCAGATCGTTTCCCTCACCCTGCCAGGAGTGATGCCTGAGCACAGAGCTAGCAGTAAGTCCTGAGTCTGCTGGGTGTACTTGCACCCCCCACCCCCCAAAATAAAAAGCTATAAAACAAGGAAAAGTTAGGAAAGCCATATAAGTTGAAAAGCAGTTTTATTTAGCATAGTTTTTGTTCTAAAATGAATATACTAAATGATTATATTTGATACTTAGGGGATATAAAACTGATTAATGTTAATACTTATTTTATTAGCAATAATCTCTTATTTTGTTATTTCTATTTCACATATTTTATTAATGACAAGGAATTCCCTGTTTAAGCTGAAAATTCTTTTTAATATGCAAAATATATTTAAAAATCTTCATAAAATGTAGTTGTTAACTGAGATAATTACCGAGGTTCTATTGTTTGTTTAAGGAAGGGATTCTGTGCATATGGCTGATGATTATCACAGATTCCACTCTAATGTACTAGAGTTTAGGCTAAAATTATACTTAATTCAGAATACTTTATTATGCATGCATGAGTCAAATCAACTAAAAGTCGTAAAAGTGAGATTAGGGGGTATGGTGCTGCCAGCAGGTCAATCTGTACCTGTGACGCAAGTGCATCTGCATCCTGATGGTGCCTTCAGACTTCCAGATACCCCAAAATTGCTTCTGTGCCTTTGGCCAGATCCCAAAACTTTGGGGCAAAGTTTACCAAGAAAGTAAATGGCCAAAAGTTAGGTATGTGGGAGACACACCCACAAACTACCTCTGGCTCAGCTATATAATTGGAGGCACAGCCCCTCTGGTTCCTGATTGAATGAACTGCTTAATGGCCATGATCCCAGAGACTCAGAAACAAATCTCGAAACCCAGTGGCTTCTGGCAGAAATGCGTCCAGTCCCTGCAGTACGTAACAGGTGCTGGGCCACCCCAGGTGGGAATAGGTTTCATGCCTTGACCTGTTCCCCCTGGTGGCCCGGTGGCCGCCATCCTCCCGAGGCCACTGGACAGTCAGGTTTGGGCCCACAGTGACGAGACACATGGGCCTCATGGAATGGGGGTGGAGCTGGCCCTTTCATCCCTGTCCCAATGAGTCCCCGAGACTTTGCCCACAAATGGTCTCTCTGGTTCCTGATCAAACTGTTTAATGACCATGATCCCAGAGACTCAGGAACAAATCTCAAAACCCAGTGACTTTTGGCAGAAATGCGTCCGGACCACGCAGTAGGTTACTGTTGCCGGGCCATCCTGTGGGGGAAAGGGTGCTGTCCCTCCACCTGCTCCCCCTTGGTGGCTTGGTGGCCGCCATCCACCAGAGGCCATTGGACAGTTAGGTTTGAGCCCACAGTGACAAGACACATGGGGCCTCACAGGATGGGTGTGGAGCTAACCCTTTCCTCCCCACCCCTACGAGACCCTGAGTTGCTGCCTACAAATGGCCTCTCTGGCTCCTGATCAAGCTGTTTAATGGTCATGATCCCAGATACTCAGAAACAAATCACAGAACTCAGCGGCTTTTGGTAGAAATCCATCCAGTCCCTGCAGTAGGTTACCAGCTCTGGACCACCCCAGGTGTGAATAGGTTTCGTGCCTTGGTCTGTTCCCCCTGGTGGCCCAGAGGCCGCCAACCTCCAGAGGCCACTGGACAGTCAGGTTTGGGCCCACAGTGACGAGACACGTGGGGCCTCATGGGATGGGGATGGAGCTGGCCCTTTCCTCCCCATCTCAATGAGACCCCAAGTCACAGCCCACAAATGGCCTCTCTGGCTCCTGATCAAGCTGCTCAATGGCCATGATCCCAGAATCTCACAAACAAATCTTGGAACCCAGCAAGTTTTTGCAGAAATCCCTCCAGATTTAATTGTTAAAATTTTGGAATTTCAAAATCATGCAGCCACTACTGCAGCCACATGACATCATATGTTATTCATAACCAGCAATAGAAAGCAAATTGTCTATGGTTGCCTTTTCAGCAGATCTGAGGGTTGGGGTAAAATCCCAGATAATAATGGTGGGTCTGGAATAAAAATATTGAATGTAATCAAAGTAGAGAGAGACTAATGTGGAAATAATCTGCCCCACAGGTAGAGGAAGGGTGTGGGATGGGGGGTATACTGGGGTTTTTGGGGGTGGAGAATGGGCTCTGGTGAAGGTACGGGTGTTCCATTGTATGATCAAGACTTAAACCCAAAAGCTTTGTAACTGATCTCACGGTGATTCAATAAATAAAATTATAAAAAATGAAAAAAAAGTGAGATTATTGGTTTAAAGTTTAGAAATGCCTTTGTAACTTTTTAAGGAAAACAGTATAGTATCTGTATAATCTCAATAATGCCCAAAAGCAAAATATTAAATCTCCATCAGCCTTAATTTCTTTTTCTATTGAAGGAGCCAGTTGATAATGCAAGCATCCCACGGTCCACCCTAGTATCTATGTAAAAGGCAATTCAGTATAGGAGTGTCGCTAAGGCTGGAAACATAGTCTGTAGCTACTTTTTCCATTTGTGGACTTCCGTGACCCTGGCATGAATCCAGCAATGTGTACGACACTATCATAGTCAGGTAATCATGGCAGATTTATCTGCCTATTCCATACTGCGTTCTGGGAGAAATAGTTTCCTTCCCATCCTCATGCATCTTTGCTTTCTCTATTTGCACTTGCTTCCTTGTTCCCTAAAAGTTCCAGGGAAAGGGGAAAGCTTGTGCATTAGGGCTTGTTTTGTCCCCCCATTTATTGTTTTACATCCTCCTCTGGCACCCACTGCCCTTCTCTGCCCCCCACCCCCGGAACTGTGTTAGCAAAGATGAGCTAATATAGATGGACTTTAGTAACTGGAAACAATCCTTTTTTGTTGTCATTGTTTGTTCATTGTTTGGGTCACATCTTGTACTGTTTGGACCATATCTTGTGCACTCAGGGCTTATTCCTGACTCTGTGATTAGGGATCATTCCTGGTGGGGCTCAAGAAATCATGTATAGTGGCAGGGATCAAACAGGGGCAGATACATACAAGACAAGGGGCTTAACCCTGTAACAATCTCTCTGTTCCAAACCCTTTCTCCCCCCCCCCTTTTCCCAATTACCCTTTTCTCCCCACTTCTTATATTGTTGTGATGAACAGAGGTTGCACCAACAATCTTGGTTGTGCTTGCCAAGGGCCCATATTTGGCTGCTCTGCTTGCCAGCGCTTACAACCCTGGGTATCTGTGCTTGCTGTAGGTTACACATTTTGTGGCACCAGGGACCATGACTGGGCTTACACAGAGTCAGGTGGGGTGTTCCCTAGGGCTTGAAGGCAGGCGCTGTACCACTGAGTCATCCCTGGCCCTGACCTACAGGTTCTTAAAAAGAGAATCCGAGGATTTATTTAAGAAATTAATTCATTGGAAGTAGGTGAGACAGAAAGCCGTCCTGCTTTTTAGAATTATAACTACTCTCCTTGTCCAGCATGCCCTATCAGCTGGTGAGTTATCCCCCTGTGAAATCAGAGTGCCCCGTTTGGCACCGGCTTATGTGTTTATCATGACTGACTCCATATGTTCAAGGATGGTTGCAAGACATCTTGAGAACTGTTTGGTACAATCATGTGCACTTAACAGGAGAGCCTAACTCGATCGCTTACCTGACTATGTAGCGCTCTGCTCCAACCATACATCCTATGGGTTTCTAGATAATTGCTTCTGTCTGTTGAGCTTGAGAGCCAATTCTGAGAGTGAGGACATCTTACTTAGGAGGTGGGAAATTGACATATTCTTGGCCCTCTTTTCTCACCTTCCTCTTAGACAGGAAATTGGAGGAGGAACGAGGCCTTGGTAGTGACTGAGCCCCTTTGGTCTGTGAGCATCCCCTTGGAAGCACCAAGCAAGGCTCACAGAGCAGGTGGGAAAACCAGTGAGGTAGTCCAGAGCCTTGGGTCTGGGGTGAAGAGGCCAGGGTGCTGCCACAGAGTGGCTAGTTTCTGGAACACTTGGGTAAGTTCAAGGGGCTTTCCTCAAAGTTCCCACGGCATGTGGCTTAGGGAGCCTGGGAGAAATCCATGAACTGCCTGATTCTGCTTGTTTTCAGGGAATGAAGCGTTTTTATTCTTCTGTATGTTAGTCTGTGTCCAATGATTTTTATCTTTGTTTTGTTGCCTGCCAATTGAGAGGGAGACTGGAGAGTGTTTGGTAAAAGATATCAGAGGGGATGTTGGTCGTGCACAAGGCTCAAGGTTTCCTCCTTTTTCCTCATGTGTAGTCTGCTTGCAGGGAGAGGCCGTGGGGCAGATGTCACAATCCTGCCATCATCGCTTTCTGGTCTTTTGGACTTCAATGCTTTGTAAGAGCCAGAGAGTGCCCGTGGCAGGTAAGACCCTTCTGCCATGATCCTAGGAAGGACCTCAATGGGTGATGGGAGAAGCACTTTCAACTTTCCAGCCTGCCTCAATGGGGGCTCGTCCGCGGACGGCTCAAATTTAGGGGTAGTTAGTGGAATTCCCTATAGTCACAGTGGATTGTATCACCCTATGTTTGTTTGCTTTTCCCTATGACTTTGCATTTCCTGTCACTAAAGAGACCCCCAAGGCTGTCCCAGCTGTTCACCAGAGTGTGGGGCAGCCATAGCCTCTTATAGGGGTTTCACTTGGAGCAGGGGCTCAGCCCAGCACACTGCCTGGTGCCAGCTCCTTCCAGTTTGGCAAAAACAAAGCCCAAAGAGCCTGAAGCTTTGGGGAGACAAGAGAGAGACACAAGGCCAGGCTTCTCAGGCAGCATCTGGAGAGCAACCACGGGCCCCAGTGACTCTGAGTGTCATGGTCTGGGTGCAGAGCAGAGCAGGGCTAGGGAGCATCCACTATCTACAGTGATGGGACCTCACTGAGGATTGGGGGGCTGGAGGGCAGTGGAGGTGGAGGTCTGGGTGGAAGCATGAAATTGAAATTCCTAGGTGACTGGTTTTAATGTATGGAATATTAGCAAGTGTGATGTGCTGTGCTTTTGGTTTCAAACTCTACTGTTGCCACTGCCATGAGACTATGGTGCCCATTAGCCCTTGAGTCCGAGAAGTAAGATGAAGGCAACATGAAATAGTGCCCCTCAAACCCCATTTTTCTATGCTTTGTAAAATATATATTCATACATATTTTAATGAATTACCATAATATACAGTTACAGACTTACAAATTTTCATGATTACATTTCAATCATACAATGATCGAGTACCCATCTCTTCGCCAGTGCCCATTCTCTACCACGAATGTTCCCAGTATACCTCCTTCCACATCCCCCATCCTTACCCTCACCCCCCCAGCCTCTGTGGCAGGTACAGTCCCTTTTACTCTATCTCTACTTTTGGGTCTTATGGTTTGTAATACAGGTAGTACATGGCCATCATGTTTGGTCTATAGTCTACTTCCACACATATCTATCCTGAGTGAGCCCTCCAAGCATCATTCACTTAGTGATCTCTTCTCTATCCCAGCTGCCTTTTCCTCCAGATGTGAGGCCAGCTTCTAAGCTGAGGAGCAATCCTCCTGGTCCTTATCTCTGTTATCCTTGGGTATTAGTCTCCCATTCTGTTACTTTGTATTCCACAAATGATTGCTGTCTTTCTATGTCTGTCAATACTCTCCAAGTTGTCCACTTACATGCAAACTTCATGATTTCATCTTTTCTAACAGCTTCAGGCTCCATTTTAATGAGCTAATTACTAGCCAATGCACATGCTCCTGGGCTAAACAAATACCTAGTATTGATTGTCTCTGTTTCCCAACCAGGAGAGGTCATATGGCTCCACCACTGTAGCCCCGGGGTATTCCAAGGGGCCCACAGGTGAAAATTGTGTAAATCAGGGGCTGCAGTGGGAGAGGAGGGGGCAACTGGTAGAACAGGGAGAGCACAGTAGGAAACAAGGTCAGAAAGGGGTCAGAGTTCAAAACAAGGATGAGAACCCCTGGTCTAGGCTATGGAATTTATGGATTTTGCGGTGTTACCACTCCTTGTGGGCAGGAGTTTGAAAGCCTGCAGGGGCATGGCTTAGAGTCACTTAGATCTTAAGGCTGATGTACAAAAATAATTAATAATGTAAGGAGAGCACCTACCCAGCGACCTTTATTTCCCATTCAACCCAACCCTCCAGGAACCTTTCTTCTTGAGTTTCTTAGAATTTCTGAAGTAGACAAAGCAAAATCTTTGTTGCGGGAAATTGTGAATACCAAGTGATGAAACTCAGAAAAAGTGGAAAAGGTGGTTGACTTGTGTGGGAATGGATACAGGAAGCAGATTTCCTCAAAAGAAAGAAAATTGGAAAGAAAATCAAACACTGCAGAAGCTTTGTTTACAAAGTTTAGGGTCGTCTCTCAGGAACAATTTTTAAGTGTGATTTCCCGCTATTAATTGTTCTTTAAATATTTTGTGAATTCATTGAAAAAAAAACATCCTAAGGGTTGGAATGATAGTACAGTAGATGGGGTGTTTGCCTTGCACGTGGCCGACCTGGGTTTGATCCCAGCATCCCATATGGTCCCCCAAGCACTGCCAGAAGTAGTTCCTGAGTGCAGACCCAGGAGGAACCCCTCAGCATTGCCAGGTGTGACCCAAAAGGTAAAGGTGAAAGGTAAAGGCCCTCCCGTTTATCGTCGATTTGCTCGTCGATTTGCTCGAGCGGGCCCAGTAACGTCTCCATTGGAGACTTTGTTGTTACTGTGTCTGGCATATCGAATACTCTCGGTAGCTTGCCGGGCTCTCCGAGAGGGGTGGAGGAATCGAACTCGGGTCGGCCATGTTGGCCGCTTGTAAGGCGAATGCCCTACCGCTGTGCTATCGCTCCAGCCCAAAAAGTCAAAAAAAAATCCTAATCTGGATTTTTTTATGGACAGGTTTTTAATCGTAGATTTAATTCCCCAGTAGTAGAGAGAATTCATTTGCTCTCCAAATTCTCCTGTCAATTTCTGCTCATTTTTTTCTAGAAACTTGAATTGATCTATATATTGATTTGTATTACCATAAAAGTCTCAATACCTTATCTTGTTTAGCATTTCACCTGTCATCCCCTTTTTTATTCTCCTCCTTCTCTTCCTTTTTCATCCCTGGCAGTGCTCAGGACTTACTCCTGGCCCTATGCTCATGGATCGCTCCTGGTGGTGCTTGGGAAGCCCTTTATAGTGCCAAGGATCAAATATGGTTAGCAGCATGCAAGGCAAACACCCTTGTCACCACTGACATTGATTCCCTAGAACTGAATGGTGTGACCCCAAACCAAATATATATATATATATATATATATATATATATCCTACAGTGACATATATATGCTACAGTGATATATATATATATATATATATATATACACACACATATACATATACACTGTCACTGTCACTGTCCTCCCGTTTATTGATTTGCTCGAGCAGGCCCAGTAACATCTCCATTGTGACAATTGTTACTGTGTTTGGCATATCAAATATCGAATATGTTATGGGTAGCTTGCCAGGCTTTGCCGTGCGGGCGAGATACTCTCGGTAGCTTGTGAGGCTCTCTGAGAGGGGCAGAGGAATCAAACTCGGGTCAGCTATGTTGGCCACTTGGAAGGCAAGTGCCCTACCCGCTGTGCTATTGCTCCAGCCTGGATATAGATACATACATATCTAATTCCTGCAATACATTATTATAGTTTTCTATTGTTAATTTTTATTTTAATTTTTGTGCAATTATCTGTTTACTCTTCATTTCTTATTCTTTAAGCATATTGTTCCATACCCTTAAGGAAATCCTTGCAATATTTCCTTGAATGTGAAATTTTTCTTTTTATAGAAAATAATGTTTTTCTTTATATTTCTTTTTGAGGGAAAGTATTTGCTGGCTATGGAATGTTAGACTGATAGTTATAGCTTCTTTGCATCTGTAAAAGTTAACTGTACATCTTAGTTCTTTGTCTTTGAAGATAATTTGTCTAACACCCCTGCAGCTTTTAAAATTAATCTTTAAAAAAAATGGCTTTCTCTAATGCAATTAAGTGGGATTTTTTTGTTATTGAAGTTGTTATACTTGGGACTCATAAGCTTCTTAAATTTGTGGTTTGTTTTATTTCTTCAATTTTAAAGCTTCTCAGTCATTTTATTTATTTACAACCTGGCCGACACAAGTTCAATTCCTCCACCCCTCTCAGAGAGCCCGGCAAGCTACCAAGAGTATCTTGCCTGCATGGCAAAGCCTGGCAAGCTACCCGTGATGTATTCAATATGCCAAACTCAATAACAACAAGTCTCACAATGTTACTGGGCCCACTTGAGCAAATTGATGAACAACGGGAGTGACAGTCACAGTCACAGTGACAGTGAAAATGACTTATTTATTGTGGGGTGGCACACCCAGCGATGCTCAAGGATTGCTCCTGGCTCTGCATTCAGAAATCACTCCTGGAAGTGCTCAGGGGACCAAACAGGATGCTGGGGATTGAACCTGGTTTGGCTGCATGCAGGGCAAGTACCCTACCCAATGTACTATCTCCCAGGATCTTTCAGCCATTTTATTTTTAAATATTGCTTCAGCCTCATGTCTGTTATCATTTTTCAGGGTTCTAACTTTGATGTGTCTTAGATTTTTTCATGATATTCCTCTTATATATTTTTGTCTAATACTACTTTATCTCTTATAATTTGCTTTTATCTTTTTAAAAGGTTCTGATTCTCCAACACGGATCTCTTTCCATTCAGCAATTCTCCCTGATAATGTCTAATCTACTTGAACTTAATTTGTGATCTAAAATCATTCACAGAAGATTTTCATGTTTTTCTTTCCTTCTTATAAAAAAACTCTCAACTTGCTCTGTTTTAGACACACACTGTTTTGGAACCTCAGAAGACCCCTCTGAAGAAGGCTTCAGGTCCCCAAGTGTGAAGTGCAAGGGCATCTAACTTCGTCCCGATTGGATACCCAAGTTCAACCTCTCTCTAGCAGTGCACGACCTGCTCTATTGATTTCCTGCGATCTCTTTAACATCTGCTTGTTAATTTGAAATCTCTGCCTGGCATCTTCATTATGAGGACCTCCTAGGGCTTGATTTCTTTCACCTATTCTTCTGGACCTTAAAAGTATTCTCCTCTCTTGATAGTTATTGATTGTTAAAGTTGAGGTAAGGATGCAATAGGTGAGAGAAGATTTTGAGATATTGCACTGTTCTCCCATTGTTTGTTGATTTGCTCAAGCGGGTCCAGTAACGTCTCCTTTTTGAGACTTGTTACTGAATTTGGCATATCGAACATGTCACGGGTAGCTTCCCAGGCTTTGCTGTGCAGACGAGATACTCTTGGTAGCTTGCCGGGCTCTCCGAGAGGGACAGAGGAATCAAATCTGGCTCGGCCGGGTAGGTGGCTTGCAAGGCAAACGCCCTACCACTATGCTATCGCTCCAGCCTGTTTGAGATATTATGAAGACTAAAGTTATTGTTTTCTATTTGACAGAAGATTGGCTTTGATTTCTTCCAGTAATTTCTAGGCATTCCCAACTCTGGTCCTCTTATTCCATTTAGGGTTGGAAATCACAATAATCTTGGGTTCAGGTCCTGCAATGGAATAGGTGCTGAGTCCTTCCTCCTGCTAAGGCACCATCCCTCACTCTCATTATCCTGGAAACTTGTTTTCCTTTCTGTGCCTATTGAAAATCTTGCTCAGCTTCTCTGCATGAGTAATAGAAGTTTTGGGTCCCATCAGTGCTAACTTGCTCCTTGAAAGTGAAAGTTTTCACTATGGGACTCAAGTGCCCATGACATAGAGTTACAATATTCTTGTATTGTTGGGGGGCCTGTCACTTGGGGAAAGTTCTAGTATTTAAGTGACTCACAAGTGAAGAAGGAAGAGAGGGGGACAGACCGCTAAAATGGACTCTGGAGAGATGGGCAGTGGTAGGTTTCTAGCAAGTGATGTTCAAAGGGAGGGCTCAGGGGCTCATATCTTCTGAGTGAGGAACCTCAGAAGACCCCTCTGAAGAAGGCTTCAGGCCCCCAAGTGTGGAGTGCAAAGGCATCTCACTTCATCCCGATTGGATGCCCAAGTTCATCCTCTGTCTAGCAGTGTGTGATCTCTCTATTGATTTCCTGCTATCTCATTAACATCTGCTTGGCAGCTTCTTTTTATTTACTTATTTAGATATTTGAAATGCAACTTTATTCTGATTCTAAATAAAAAGGAATGGGAATGACAGTAACAAACAAGATTTCACAACTGAATATTGTGATGTGTGATTGTAGCAGTTGTAGATCTGAAACTCATAGGAGACAACTGAAGTTCCAAAACAGCTAAATATGAGGTCCAAAAAATAAAGTTTTTCACTCGAAGCCCATTAATCTCTCTAATCAGCATTAGCTATACAATAAAGTGGCAAACACACTGCACCACTGACATCACAGGACAGTTGCCTATAAGACTAGACTTCTGATGCTGGGCCCCAGCTTCATCTCACAGGTCATCATCTGCATCCGGGAGAGCAGTTGTCTGAGCAACCTCTAAATCGTGCTTGTACTGTGCTGCCAAGGCTGGGTCCACCTCTGGGGGAGCGAGAGCAGGCATGACAGCAAACTCTAAGTTTGGATCTTCGATTAATTTTCTAGCAAGCCAGAGGAAGGGCTTTTCAAAGTTGTTATTTTTTGGCAGAAATATCATAGTAATGCAGATTCTTCTTTTGGTGGAAGACAATAGACTTTGCCTTCACTTTCCTGTCCTTGATATCCACTTTGTTGCCCACAACACAATGGAGATGTTTTCACATACTCAAACTAGATCTCTATGCCAGTTAGGCACATTCTTATAAGTAACTCTTGATGTTACATCAAACATTATAATGGCACACTGGGCTTGGATGTAGTAGCCATCCGGCAGGCCGCCAAGCTTCTCCTGGCCGGCTGTGTCCCACATGTTGAACTTGATGGGGCCGGGGCCGCGGTCGATGTGGAAGACGAGCAGGTGCACCTTGACGCCCAGGGTGGCAACATACTTCTCGAACTCACCCGTCAGGTGGCACTTCACGAAGGTGGTCTTGCCCGTGCCGCCATCGCCCACCAGCATCAGTTTAAACTGCACTTGCGGTTCTCCTTGGGTGACCTTGACCAGCTGCTTCCAGAAGCATCTCCGGAACCGTCTCTTGGCAGCTTCTTGAGGTGTGAAGTCACTCTCCTGCTCGCACTAATGGGGTAATGATCTTTCAGGGACCCATGCCTTTTTGTCGACTGGGGTTCTTACACTTCTCTTTGTGTGTCAGGGTCCTTGCAGCTGACAGCGTGGGTCTAGCTCACTGCTGGTCCATGGCCCCTGCCAGATTTGGCAGGTCCTTGGGGCCATAGCCGCCTGGATATTCTGCTCAGTTGTCTTCTCATCCTCTATCTCCCGGATATTGGTTGAAGGCCACATGTGCACAGTGAGCAGCTCCAACTTAGTCCTGTTGGCTGTGAGACAGGGTTTTGAAAGGGTGGGGGAGGAGAAATGATTTAAGTGGCATTTAAGAGAGATGGATCTGACAGCAAACACACAGTGACATCATGGAGAATGGAAGCAGATGCCAAGAAAAGACGTGCATCTCCTGGGGAGAACTTTGTTTTAAATACCATCCCTGAGTGGGCTGGTTGTGCTTGCCCTTGCTGTTATTTTATATAGGCGTTCCTTATTTTAGACCTGGGAAGGAGAAGTAGTTTTGGTTCTGAGGTACTCATGATATTTGGAGAGGAAGGTAGCCTGGCTCTTTGCTCAGGCATCACTCCTGGTGGTGCTGGCCACAGTCATATATATGGCGAGCTCCTTAGCCTATATCCTCTCTAGCCCCCATAGTATTCAGATCATGTTAAAAACCAGTCAGACATTGGGGAAGGAAACGGTTTGCTTCCTAGGATGTCAAAACTTTCATATACCCTGGAAATTGATATATATCCAGTAAGAAATCTGTTTCACAAAGACTAAGGAGTTCACTTACACATTTTATAAAAAGATTGCGCATGTGCCTTTTTTTTCCATCAGGAAAACATCAATTCTTTGAAACTGAGAATTTCTGAGCCAGGAGAAACTTTAGAAACTATCCTAGCTCAGTCCCCTTAATTTGCAGGTCTGGAACCAGTGCCCAGATTGTTGATGGAACTTTTCCAAAGTGAAACAGCTGGTTAATGGCAGAGCTGGAAAGATAAGCTCTATAATTTGTGTAGTAGCCTTCTTGTGTATTTCGTATTCCAAAACAAATTTTTAAGGACTCTAATAGGGTTAAATGCAATGATGAGTAGGTAAATTAGAAAGTTAAACACCATGTTGTTATTCATTTATAGATGAAAAGCACACATTTAAAAATTCTGTATGAAATCATTAATGTGAGGATCAGAGAAGGGGTTCAGGGTGTGTCCCTCAACAACGTACCATAGTACTGCATTCCATATATTTGTTTCTGCTACAGAAGCATTTTTCCCCCTGAAGTTCTCAAAAGAGTGCATGAATCACGAAAGATGGAAGAAATCCACACCTGAGACTTTAGATGGTAGTGTCAGAATGCAATATGAGCATATTGTCTGCTGAGGGCCTGAGTTGTTGGAGGCTGGAGCTTTGGGGGAGCACTTTCCTGGGAAGGCCCCCACATTCTACTTGGGGAGAAAGAGAAGATACGGCATGACAGATAAGAAATACTCAGGTCAGATGAGTCCCAGTTCAGTTGTTTTCTTCTCCTCCTGTTTTCTTTTTCCCTTCTTCCTCTTCATTCTTCCTTATTTCTCTCCTTCCCTTCCCCTTTCCTTCCTCCTCTCTTCCTCCTTATTCCTATTTTCTGTTTCCTCATGCTACACCCAGTAGTGTTCAGGTGCTACCCCTAGTTCAGGTCTCAGGAGTCACTTCTGGAACTGCAGGGAGCAAACTGGGGTTGGCCGTATGCAAGGGAAATGCTCTATTCCCAGAACTATCTCTCTGTTCCATTCCAGTGCAGTCTTTACCCATCAGAGCAAGATTATACTAAGAGCCCCTAAATAGGAAACGAGAGGAGTTATAGAATTAATCTCAATCTCATATAAGAAATACCTTCAATTTCTTTATAGACTTTCAATTGTGTGACTGTAGTTGTCTTTAGATACATTTTATCTGACATGTGCTGATCCCAAGATGAGAATAACTTTTTAAAAACTATGTTTTAGCAGTCTTATAACTATATTGTGTTTGAGTAATCTTTGTTTGTTTTTGAACTCCACCCAGCAGTGCTCAGCACTTATTTCTGGCTCTGTGCTCAGGGACCACTCCCGGCAGGGCTCAGTGGAATTTGATTGGCACCATATAAAAGCTGATCTAACCTAAGTTGGTTGCATGTAAGGTATATGCAGCCTTAAATGCTGTACTATTCTCTAGTCCCTGTGTTTGGGTCTCTAATCAATTTCTACTTAAATTTTGTATGTTGCAGGGCCAGAGCGATAACATAGCGGGGAGGGCATTTGCCCTGCAGTGTGGAATCCATGTAGAGCTCACTGTCCTTCCCTTATTGAATTATCTTGACATGCACGCATATTTTATTCCTCTAATACATAAACATCTCTATCTCTAAAGCTCTGTTCTGTTCCTGTGCTTTATATGCTACAACATTACACCATAAGCATGGAATTCAAATAAGCCTTGAAACAAGGAGTTGTCTGTTCTAACTCTTCTTATTCTCCATGCTTTGGCTATTCCAGTCCCCTTACCTTCCTACTTTTTAATCAGTTCACCTATTTATAGGGAAATACCAAAATACCAGCTGAGGTTTTAGTGGGAAGACATTGAGCCTATCATTTTATCCAGGGGCAGCTGATGTTGGGACTCTGTATCGAGTATTCCCATGCAGAAACATGGTGTACTTGGCATGTTGGAGAACCTGAGAGATTGAATCCCCTGGGCAGAGGCACAGCCTGTTGCTGGCAGAGAAGGAGGAAGTCAGGTGGGGGGTGGGGGTGGAGGAGGGGAAGGTAGCATCAGAACCCTGCAGAATTCTTCAGTGTTTGCCTCCAGCTAGTTCATAGCTGACTTGAATATTTGTTCATCTCTTTGACTTTCAAAGAGTTCTTGTCTCTCCTCACCTTTTCAAGTCCCTTCTATAACTTTATTTCAAATACCATTGAAATTTTTTGCTCCTGATGTTAGTAGCTAGATGCTGTGGGATCTCTGAAGGAAGGAAACCATAGTTACCAAACAATGGATTTCAGGGAGCACTGATATCGGGATGGAAGGACTGGAGAGAGCTGGTGGGTAAGATTAAGAGTTCAATACTTTGGTGAAGGGTTTTTCTTTCTTATAGTGTCTTCAGTCTTTGTTTCTTTTCTCCTCCTGGAGACAACAAGGGCAGAGATGCATGGGGACGAGGAAACATGGATTGCAACTCTCTTAATTTGGGAGAGCCATGTTCCTAACTTCTTTATGACTGCAGTGTCAGTTTGCACTTCAAAGTTTTATTTCTTGAAGTCATCTTGCTTGTAATGTATTTTTTAGCATCTCAGACAACCTTACTGTTGCCCCCTTTCATCTTCAGGAGGCCCTGGTTCAGTGTCTGAAAAGCAAAATTCAGATTTCTTCTCTGATTTCGAGAGAAATTCAGCAAATCAGGACTTCTGCTTTTATCTCTGACCAGCTGCTTTTTTAGCTTCATTCAACCTGAAACAAGAAGTCAGTATGCTAACAAGGGACTCTGAACCTCCATGGTCCCTGAACCTCCATCACGCAGCACCAGAACAAGATATGGCATGAATTTTCTGTGTTGACGATGCTACCTTCCACCAGAACAGAGAGGGTTTATTTATGACTCAAGTCAAATAGATAGCAACCACATTATAAATTTGTGTGTGTGTGTGTGTGTGTGATGAGATGGGGGATGCACATTACATAAAGCAATATAAGATAGTTCAATTGGTAGTACAATGGGGGAGATATAGAAACCAGCTGTTGGGGATCAGGATCTGAACCAAGGGTAACATCCAGAGCTTTTGATGGTTTTCAACTTGCGGGAAGTTGATCATGGGTCACATCCAGAGCTTCAGATGGTTTTCAGCTTGCATAAAGAAAGGGGAGGGTGATTTTTTTAGAGCAAAAGTCTTTGGTGGATTCTGAAAAACTCTGAAGAGCACTTCAGGACTACAGGGCTAGAGTTCAGAAGCATCTCAGGTCAGCCTAATTTAACATCTCAATTTATTCTGCATCTCAGAGGTACAATATCAGGACCACCTCTACATTTTGACATATGCAGGACCTCTCAGCCCAGTCTGATTTTTCACATTTTATTGCCTTTTTCATGCCTCTTTATCAATATATTTATTTTGGAAAACAAAGACTTGATTTTTTGGTCACTAACTTTAGTCCTTGGATCTTCAGTGATCTTCACCATGAATCGACATCATAACAATGTACGTGCATACAACAATGCATCCAAAACAGCCAGAGAAACACAGGCAGTTCCTTAGTCACTGAGGATTCATACTTCTAGGTTAAAGTGTAAACAGAAATTTAAGCAACTCTGCACTACACATTCTCTTGAGTCATGTTGTTCACTAGATCCTGAACGCCCCTGTAGTACAGTTTCTCATTTTTTTTTATTATTGTTTTTTAAAAATTTTTATTGAATCACTGTGAGAGCAGTTGCAAAGCTTTCGGGTTTAAGGCTCGGTCATACAATAATGAAACACCCATCCCTTCATCAGTGCCCATTTTTCACCACCAACAACCCCAGTATATCCCCCTTCGCACACTCTCCCCATACCTGTGTGGCAGATGGTGTCCACATTACTCTCTTCCTACTTTGATTACATTCTATATTTCAACCCCAGTCCCACCATTGTTATTTGAGATTTCCCCCCAATACTTATGTTCTGCCGAAAAGGCAACATTAGACACTTTGTTTTCTACAGCTGATTATGAATAGCATACGATTTTGGAATTCTGGAATTTTAATAATTAAACCTGGAGGGATTTCTGCTAAAAGCCGCTGGATTCTGTGAGTTGTTTCTGAGTCTCTGGGATCATGGCCATTTAGCACCTTGATCAGGAGCCAGAGAGGCTATTCGTGGGCGGTAACTCGGAGTCCCGATGGGGTGGGCAGGGAAGGGCCGGCCCCACCCCCATCCCGTGAGGCCTCCTGTGCCTCCTTACTGTGGGCCCAAACCTGTCTGTCCATTGGCCTCTGGAAGAAGTTTCTCATGTTTTGGTCTTCCCATATTTATGTCTCTCTCTGAATCTTTTCTTCTCCAGATGCTTCCAATTCTTGGGGGCTGGAGCAGTGCAGTGGGTTGGATGTTTGCCATGCACGAGCTCACTCAGATTTATTCCCGATATCCCATTTGGTTCCCTAAGCACCACCAGAGCCAGGAGTAATCCTCTAAGCATCGCCGGGTGTGGCTCCAAATCCCAAAGGAAACAAGAGATCCTTCCCATTCTTTCCCTAGTATCATAAACTTTCTTCTTGGAGCTTGTATCTTCATTTCTAACTCTCTCTATTGCCCTTAGAAGTAGAATGGACTCAATGTCAAACACCATCTTATACAGTTAACAGGAGCATTTCTATTTTATTGTCATTGTCTCCACAAATGTCACATGTCATTAACTGATATTTTAGCCGTAAGATGACTTTGATGGAAGGACTCAATCTGCACTGTGAAGAAGGTTGCCTAGAGCAAAGAAATGGCACCACTTTGGTTATTGAAGCTTCAGGAGTGTGTGGTGGTGGTGGTGGTGGTTGGGGGGTGGGGGGAGGGAGGACAGTGGTAAACACAGTAACACAGTCTTGGTCTTAGAAGGCCAAGACTCAACTTGAGGTGCTTCCCTCTCCAACATCTGTGCCATTGACTAAGCCTCATCAGCTGGAGACCTAGATTTGTCAACTGTGAAGTGGTGACCATTTAGCTCTGGGCTGTGACTTAGTGATTAGAGCACCATTGACTTTCCATGACTGAGACCTTGGGTTCTAAAGCTGGTTCTGCAAAATTAAGAAAGTAAATAAATAAGGAAATGTGACCATTTACCTGTTGTTACCCAGGCCACTCACTGCGTTCTACAGTAACTTTTAGAACTTCCTCTTTTGCGGGAGCCAGAGGCAGTGGGGGAGAGAGAGAGATTAAACAGGATCCCTGAAGTTTTATCAGGGCTGATGTGTATGAATGAAGAGAGCAGGAGGGAGACCCAGGCTTGTGACAGCCTCCTGCTGTGAAACCACTTTTGTGCTCAGGGTTTCACTCCTGGAGCTGGTTGGGGGACCATATGTCTGGGAGCCCAGTGGAGGTTGTCCCCATGCAGGCCAAGGGCTGTAACCCCTATATTTTCTCTCTGATTCTCAACCCTATTTGAGTTGGGGGTGATACTAGCTCTAGATTACGAGACTTGGAGACTCATTTTGCCAGGATGAACTTGTTCAAATGCTTTCCTGGGTGTGGTGAATTATGTGCACATTCAAGATGAGGCTGGGGTGGGGTAGAACTCTCCAGAGGCCTTCATGAACCACCCATAGCATCCTGGGAGGGCCAGTCAAGCTCCCAATGTTTTTAATGGTTTTTTTTTTCCCCCACTAAGCTCTTCTGATGAGAGGAACAAAAATCTGTGGGCAGATAGTGGTAACTCCAGGCGTGATGTGTCTGAGGAAGACTTGGTAGGATGCTGGGGGTGGACTGTCAAGGCAGCTGGTGCCATCAGTGGAAAGTGTGAGAGAAAGGACCTTTGGAATTAGATGTAAAGAATCTCCGGAGGTGTAGGCATTTAGACTCTGTATGTGTGAGTGTGTGTGTGTGTGTGTGTGTGTGTGTGTGTGTGTGTGTTGCCCAGGGTTGAACTCAGGACCTTATACCTGTGAGGTTTACCCCTGAGCTACGTCTCACCCCAGAGCACCTTGTTGTAGAATATTGCTTTATCACTCTCCACCAAGTCAGATGATTGGTACATAGAGCTCAGACAGCCAGTGTGTGAAACCATAGGGCTGTGGATAAAGCTGGAACCAAGGATGGAGTGGTGAGGTGTGGCAGGGGTTTTGCTGGTAGAAGAGACCTTGGAAGGAGAATGGAGTCAGTCTTCTGTTCTTTTTTTCACTGATATCATAGGAGGGAATGTGACTGGCCACTGTGAGGAAGGAGGAAGATGATATCAGTAAGGGCAGGCACACTTGTTTCTATCCTGGGCCATGTGAATGCATGTGAATGCCATGTGAATGCATAATCCAAAGGCCAGATAATATGGGCCATGTGCAGCTGCTGAGAAGTGTTCATGTCTGTGACATCATGCACTAGGGCCAGACCACAGGATTTTACAGGCCGTCTACAGCCCATGGGCCATCATTGCCTACCCCATGCATTGGCTGGGATGCTAGGATTCCTCTTCTAGGATAGCCAGGTAGGAGTGGCGAGGGAGAAGCTGTGTGAGAGGACCCTCCTGTGCCCCAGGTCTGAATCTGGGGGCTCAGAACTGATGTGAACATCCTCACTTTCTTCTCTCAGGGGGAAAAATATCTCAAAAGAGCAGATACTTAGAACTGCAGGAACATTACTCCATGTTAAAAAAAAATAACAACACCGACACATCTTACAACCTCTAGCCAGAATCTGTAAGGCTGCTGCTATAGCAACACTCACAGACAGGATATCACCACCCCCCAACCCCCCCAAAGCCAATCCCTTCCCGGATTGTCTACCTGACAGTCAACCCTGCCCATGAGCCTGTGTCTCTTACATCACACCCACTAGTGAGGATCCAAAGTAAAGAGACAGAAAATAACATCTCCTAACAATCTGCTTGTCATTTAGAAAAAGCTCCCTGTATAAATGTCATGGAAACAAGCTGTTCTTGCAGAAGGACGAGAAGCAAGCCCTGCCTTGCTGGCTTCCCTTTCAGTTTTAATCTTCCTAATAAAAGGGTAACACAAAGCAAATGTTAAGTGTTTGAAAGCAAATATCTCTGGAGCTTGGTTGTGATGTGGGGCAGCCACCCTCCTACCCCCAACCCCCCACCAACCCCTTAGATGGAAAACTCCAAAAAGGAGGGTATCGAGACCAGCCTCGGCAGGAAGACCAACTGGCTTCTCCAGCTGCTACCCAGAGAACATGAAGAACTCACTAGAGGATGATCTAAGATATAGAGTATTTTGCTTCTAATTGACACTGAGAGGCCTCACCAGCTGGAAAGACCTGTACTGTTCTGTGCCATGAATAGGCATTGGTGGATACACATTGGGAACAGTTTCTCCTGCTTTAATAGTTTTGAGGGATGCCCTGATCAACTTGATTCTGTCTCTGCTTGTGGAGGAGAAGGTCTCGTCCATCGGAGTTGCAGAAAAAAGCAGGGTGGGTGGGTTGGCATTTATGGAGGATGTGGTGGAAGCTGCCTAGAAGATGCTTCTATTCATCTGGGATCAGCAGAGGATGCTCCAGAGGAAGTAGCCTATGAACTAGGTTCTGGGAGTTCAGGGGGCAGGGACACAAAAGGAGAAGAAGGAGAGGAGGAGGAGGAGGAAAGAATTTCCACAGTGAATGAGTGCAAGGACTGAAAGTATGGAGGGGAAGACCAGGACCAAAAATCCATGGGCAGTCTTGAACAGCACAGTTGTACCCAGGCAGGCATGAAGCTGTAGAAGGTTCACTTTAGTCGCATCTTGATGTGCTGATCAGCTTCGGGAATTTCCTGGGAAAAGAACTTGGCTCTCATCTCTACCTAAGGTGGATCTACAGAGATGTACAAAGCAACATGGCGGCGGAGAAGCCAAGAGAAATTAAGTTGTAGGGACAAACCCCAGAGCCTCTGGGGAAAGAAAAGTCCAGAAAAGTAATCCATTCAGCCTGAGAACTTGGCCTCCGCCTGGGAAGTCAAGCAAGAAATGCAGAAGAGACAGTGCTCAGTAGGTGTGAAAGAGGAGATTGTCATATGTAGCCGGTGGGGCTCAAGAGAAAATCTCCATTGTGTGTTTCTCTTAAAGGGAGCACTCAAGGGGAGAGGTTTGTCATTTTTCAAAAAGTTTTATTGGAGGCACCATGATTTACATGCATAAAAATATTCCCAAAGCACTCCCTTTCCCGTACTGTCCACTGCGAGTAGAGGGTGTTTTTTATATTCTTTTTCACTTCAAAGGAAATTGTTCTCATTAACAGGCATGGATGCTTTGTGATACAGCCACCCCCGAGAGTCTAAGGAACAGTGATGGCAGCCATGGTTGAAGACAGCCTTGTGATGGCTGTGGCACTGCCCACAACAACCAGGAAGAGATTTGGAACACACATCCTCTGAGGGAGGAGCGGAAAACTTGGGAGAAGTTCTCTGAAAGGACCTGACTCCCAGCCTCAGACACACAGTGGGAAAGTGCTTTCTGATTGGAGGGTTACAGACTTGGCATTGGGACACACAACGGGAGGATGAACAAGGAGATCAGGGGCTCTGGAGAGAGTTTGTGCTGGGTTCTGGAGGTACATTTGAGATGTGTTCTGCTGAACAGCGCGTCTGAGCTGTGGGCGAGAACTAGAGTAGCCTGTGCTGGGATAGGCAGAGTGGAGTGAGAAGAAGGGCCAGGAGACTTTTCATGAGCAATGGGAAAGCACGAGGGCTGGGCTGGGCAGACTGGATGCAATGAGAAAGGGGCAGGAGGGACAGAAGGACCCATCTCACTAGGACAGCAGCAAATGAGTGACTTGTCTGATTGGCTGTATGAGAAGATGCAAGAAGGAGTAAACATTTATTATGGAGGTTTAGGAGTCAAGAAAACATAGCACAACTTGAATGAATGGACTTTAGACCCAGCTAGATTTAAGTGGTAACTTTAGACCCAGTTTTGGCCGCTTGAAGCCTGGAATATCATTCCACCATTTATTTATTTATTTATTTATTTATTTATTTGCTTTTTGGGGTCACACCCAGCGATGCACAGGGGTTACTCCTGGCTCTTCACTCAGGAATTACTCCTGGTAGTGCTCAGGGGACCATATGGGATGCTGGGAATGGAACTTGGGTCAGCCGCGTGCAAGGAAAATGCCCTACTTGTTGTACTATATTTCCAGCCCCTCATTCCACCCTTTAAAGTGTGTTCCTTGAAGTCTGCTTCAATGTGGCAGTGGCAGAAGGTAGTTGGGATAGAAAAGGGACCCACTGTGACAAAGATCGTTGGAAATGATCACTCCACTCTGAACAAGAACTGAGCTCCGAAAGTAGGTAGAGGAACAAACATGATAATCTCTCAGTATCTGTATTGGAAACCATAATGCCCAAAAGCGGAGGAGAGGGGGATGGAGAGGGAGAGGGAGATGGAGATGAAGAGGGAGAAGCTGTGCCATAGAAACAGGCTGGGGAGAAGGGTGTACAAGCTTGGGGGAGGGGGTGGCGGGAGGGAAACTGGGCACATTGGTGGTGAGAAATGTACATTGGTGGAGGAATGGGTGTTGGAGCACCGTATGACTGAAATCCGATCATGAACAGATTTGTAACTGGATCTCATGGTGAATCAAAAAGTTAAAAAAAAAAGAAGCATGTGTTCCTTTGTGAAAGGGAGGACAAATGGCCCAAGAGTCAGCTCTTGGCTTAAGGCATGCATTTTATGTAACATATTAAAAACATAATTGCCACAAAGAGGAAACAACTTGGGGGTGAGGTGAAGGGAAACTCATAGACTTGTTTTAGATGAGAAAAATGGAATGTACTGGTGTTGCAGGAAGTACATTTCCTTGTGACCCAAGACAGTTTTTAGGATAACTTCTGCTTGTTGCAAGGCTAATGGGCAATTGGACTGTTCCTCAAATTTGAGTGAACCTTGAATTTTTAAATCATTTTCAACTCTGAATTGATGATCCTCATTTGAATATTATCTGTGCCTATAAAAATGCAAAACTGAAGGTAAATTCCTTATGGTTGTTTTTCTATGTATCAAGCTAATGCAGTTTGCAAATAAAGACCAGGAGTCAGGGAAATTCAATTTATAAACATTAGAGAAAGAGAAAATATGATGATGAAATTACATAAGTGATGGTAAAAGGTTATGGCTATTTGTGTCTATATTTATTTGAGTATTTTAGCTTGAGAAAATATAGAGATAGTACTTCAGTTATATTTTGGCCTATTGATACATTTACAGTATAAATAAACTGGAACCAAGTAAAAAAATGTAATTGACTAGAGGAGGAAAATTGTAACTCATAACATACACTGTCAAGAGCAAACTCCACATAATACCTTGTTTAATTTGTTTTATACTGTTGTTGGGGGTCTCACTCAGTGTTGCTGGGGGTGGGATACTGGCTCTGGGGATCTAACTCAGGGCCTCATACACTCAGGGCTTAGCCTCTATCATGGAGTAACCTCCACACTCCAAACAATACTGTCACACACACTGTCCTCCCGTTGTTCATCAATTTGCTCAAGCGGTCCCAGTAACATCTCCATTTTGAGACTTGTTGTTACTGTGTTTGGTATATCGAATGTGTCAGGGGTAGCTTGCCAGGTTTTGCCATGAGTGCGATATACTCTTGGTAGCTTGCCGGGCTCTCCAAGAGGGGCGGAGGAATCGAACCCGGCTTGACCGGGCTGGTTGTGTACAAGGCAAACGCCCTACCGCTGTGCTATGACTCCAGCTATATTACAAGTGACTGCATTTATTAAAAACAAAGTTAACGCTGCTGTAACAGTGAAGTTAGTATTTATATTAATACAATCATTGCTGGAATGAGAAAGAGCAAAATTGCTTGCTAATTCCCAAGTAAAACTAAGGGAAGACAAAATTTGTCTTAAAAATAACTGTACATAAGACAACTTAAAATTTTCATACCTGATCTTGAAAACAATTTTTTGGGGCAGTCCATATGATTTTTCTGGATAGAGCAAATCTTCCTTCCTTCCTTCCTTCCTTCCTTCCTTCCTTCCTTCCTTCCTTCCTTCCTTCCTTCCTTCCTTCCTTCCTCCTTCCTTCTTCCTTCTTCCTTCTTCCTTCCTTTTTCCCTTCTTTCCATAAAGGCAAGCTCCAAAGTAAAATATGGGCCCTGAAGCCAGTGAAATATTCCCTCTCTGTTTCATTTTAGGGCCACATCCTGCAGTGTGGTACCAGGGATTATCCTGGGTTGGCTGTCTGCAAGGCAGACAAAGCTGTCTTAACCCTGGTCCTATATATCTGGCCCCTGTTCTCATTTTAGCTTTTTAAATTTAGGGGTTTTTTTTGTTTTGGGGTCACCCTTGGCAGTATTCAGGACTTACCCCTGGCTCTGCACTCAAGAATCATTCCTGGCTGTGCTCAGGGGACAATATGGGGTGCAAGGAATTGAACCTGGGTCAGCTTCATGCAAGGCCATACATGCATACCCGCTGTATGATCACTCCCACCCCAGTTCTCATTTTTCAAGAGATGACTTAGAAAACCTTATGGGACGAGCACAGATTTCACCTTAGCACCTCACGCCTCTGGATGACCATTCTTGGTCCTTCTAACCTGGGAAAGGCTCTGTTGGTGACAGAAATCCTGACGCTGCAAAGCTCCTGCTGCCTGATTTCTATCTGGCACAGAAACCCTTGTGTTCCTCCATTTCTAAGTCACAGGGTGAAAAATCCTTAGAGGTTGTACAGACCATGTTCTTGGAGACAGCCAGCAGCATTGGACTGCTGCTGCTGCTGTCAAATAGAGGTGGGGCGGGTGTGTGTGGGGGGTCTTCCACCTTGGAATCAATCATCCCTTTGTTCTCCTCGAGCCCCAATTCTGTCTGGGGACACTGACCAGCTCCTTGAGTCATGGCTGTGGCCAATGGGGGGAGAGGGGACAGGGATGGGGGGCCTGATTCAAGGGCCCCGTTCTTTGTTCCTACACATCCTGGGGTCCTAGGGGAACTTTGTCTTTTAATCCATTTCATTTCATGTGCAGAGGGAGAGGAAGTCAATCTCCATTTAAAGACAGCAAGATTGATTTGTATTGCAGGTGGGAACTAGGGAGTTGGAGTCCTTTTGTGAATCTCCCCGACACATGTCCAACTAACGGTCAGCTCGGTGCAGCTTATGGACCCTCCTTCCTGTTCCCTGCTCCCTGTGTGTCTTCACAAGGGACCCAGTGTCAGGAAGTTGGGAGTGGGGGCTGTTCATCTTTTTTCTCATCTGCTTCCAGTGCCATCCTGGCCTGACTTTCCATCCTTCGAGTTTGCATATTGAGTTCTGGAAGGAGAAAACCCACTGTGCCCTTTAAAACTCACCTGCCATGCTGGGTCTGGGGCAGTTTTTTTTTTTTTATCAATGCCTAAAGCTTCTTTCCTATTTTCCTTGATGATCTGGGCTGTGGGATGGGAAAACACTGACCCTGTAGCCGGCACAGTGAGGTGAGATGTGACATCCTCCTAACATCCCCTGCTTCATGAACATGGACATGCTTTGGGAGGAGGAAGTCTTCTGTTTGTTTGGTTTAGGGGTCACCTTGGCAGTGCTGAACTCTGACTCCGGGCTCTGCACTCAGGACTCACTCCTGGTGGGCTCCAAGACCATATGTGGTGATGCAATCAAACCTGGGTGGGCCGCACGCCAGGCAAGAGCTGGAGACCTGCTGAACATCTCTCCAGTTCCGAAGTCTTGTTGGATTTTTGGTTGGTTTGTTTGTCTTCTGGGCTTCCCAAGCAGTTTCAGGAAGCCTGCCTCTCCCGCCGCCCCCCTCCTCAGTGCCATTCTCAGCCAACTGGGCTAGCAATTCTAGGCCAGTGACTCTCAGGCCCCTGTGGGATTCCTGGGCCCCAGGTTTGTCGTGGGGGTGGGGTAGGGGGCAGAGCTGCATGAGGCGATGCTCAAGGTATCAGGTGGGGCCAGGAATCAAACCCAGATCAGGTGTACGTATGCAGGTGCTTGAGCTCCAGCTAAGTTGCTGCAATATGCGTTATTTTAATGCTCCTGCAAATTGTACCTTTTAGAGATTTAGAGTTTATAATTACTGGTTGTTTTTGAAGCTTATAATTATTGGTTGTTAATTGGCTTTTCTCTATTAGCCTTTATCCAGAGATTTTACTGACTTTTATTAATTTGTTAATTTGATGATTAAAATATTTTTGCAAGTTTGTGTTTTTTTTTAAATTTTTATTAGTGAAACACCATGAGGTGCAGTTGTAGACTTACAAATTTTTGTGCTTGGCTTTCAATTATATAATGATCAAAAACCCATGCCTCCACAAGTGCCTATTTTTCACCACCACGGGTCCCAGTATCCCTCCCACCCCCATCCCCCTCATCCCACCCTGCCTCTGTGGCAGGGCATTCCCTTTTGTTCTCTCTCCCCTTTTGGGTGCTGTGGTTTGCAAAAGAGGCATTGAGTGGCAATCATATTTGGTCTATAGTCCACTTTCAGCATGCTTCTCCCATCCTGGGAGGATCCTCCCAAAACCCTTTATTTGGTGCTCCCTTCTCTATCTGAGCTGCCTTTTCCCTTAGCATGTGTGGCTAGCCTCCAAGCCATGGAGCAAATCTGGTAATAATCTCGGCCACTCGTGGTTTTAATCATAATGTCTGTATTACTATGAAACCTTAACAATATTGTATGGACAATTTAATATTTTAAATTTTTGTTCATGAAATAATTGATAATGTATTTATTATAATAATAATTATTTTTAGTCAGGTTTTAATAGAGAAGATTTTCATTTCTCACAGAAATAACTGAGAAATATTTTAAAATTTTTATAATTTTGGGGGGGAAGTTTCACAGTCTAGAGTGTTTAGAGGTTCTTCATAGCTCAGTGGTTGGGGTAGCAAGAAGTACCAGGGGCCAAATCCTTGATTTCCACATGCAAAGCAGGTGCTTCACCCCTTTGTGCCATCTCCCTGGCCCCAAATTTCTGTTCTTATTATTAGTTATTTAATGTTCAGTAAATTTCATCGATAGGTGTATATTGCCTTGACATTTTCTATGGTGAAGGTTTTAATTTAAATTCAATTTCTTCAGTAATACAGGACTCAATATTTTATATTTCTTCTCTCATTAGTCTTTGCAAGTGATAGTTTTTCCTAGAAAACAGTTTTATATAAAGTTTCAAACTTATAAATTATTCAAAATATCCTCTTTTATTATCCATTCTCTTTTGTAATGCTTCCTAATTATTATTTGTCTTGACTATACGTGCTCCTAATAAAACTGGCCAAGAGTTTCATCATTTTACAGATCTGTTCAAAGAACCAAACTGTGGTCCAGGGTCTCCCCAGAAATTGTCGGTTTGCTGCTCTATTGAGTTATAAATTTCCTCCTCTTTGGTTCCCCCATTTTAAAGCAATGTATCTCATTCTAAGCATGAATTTGATAGAACATTACAATACTGGTATTGGATTTTTATTATTATTTCAGGGAGGTTACACACATTAAGACTTGAATGCCAACAAAGGAGGTGTTCATAACTGTGTTCTTGGTGTAGGAACAGAGATTTCAAGTAAAAGCTAGAGGTCTATATAGACAATGTCAGTGTTTTAAATACCCCCTCCATTTTTATGAACTCAGCTACAGATTTTAGCTCTTTATGTGATAAATATCAATATTTTCTTTCTACTTAGCAGCTGCTTCTCACCTTATAATCTTTTTTTTTTAACTCTTTTTTGCTTTTTTGGGTCACACCTGGCAATGTACAGGGGTTACTCCTGGCTGTGCACTCAGGAATTACTCCTGGCGGTACTTGGGGGACCATATGGGATACTGGGAATCGAACCTGGGTCGGCTGTGTGCAAGACTAACACCCTACCCACTCACTGTGCTATCGCTCCAGGCCCTCCCTTTTTTTTTTTATCTTGATATGAAAATTTATTATTTTAAATAGTGATTTAGATCAGTGTTGTATTTAGTTTTTGGTGAAGCAAGATAGTTTTTACTGAAACTTATTTAGAAATATGTGAGGGGAGAGAAAGAGAGAAGTGCGTGTTTGAGAGAGAACACAGACTTCTCCAGAGTGGAGAGAGACAAGCAAAGCGAGATGAGCAAGACATACATTCAGAGGAAAGCAGACTCTTAAGAGCAGCCTGACCAGTGTTTTGTGGTCTCAGGATTCCAGAAGCCCTTCAGGAAATCAGAGAAATTCACCTGTGCAGTATTCTTGGACTGTTCCAGATTTTACATTTGGCCCTTGGATTCATTTGGAGCTTAAAGTTTGAGTCTAATTTTATTTTTCCTTCAACGCTTCTCCAGATACCATAGGTCACTTAAAATCACTTAACTTCCCGTTAGTCGTCAGTTTGCTCGAGCGGGCGCCAGTAACGTCTCCATTTGTCCCTGTCGCGTGCTAGTGTAGCCCAATGGCATCTGTTCGCTCCGGGAACATGAAGGGCCTCAAATCGATCATTCATGATCTTGACGAAGAAGTCTGACCATCTGGTAGGTGGGCGGCCACGCGGTCTTTTGACATCCCGTGGAATCCAGTCGGTAACAGCTCTAGTCCAGCGGTCGTCTTTAAATCTCATTACGTGACCAGCCCATCTGATTTTCGACACCTTGGCAAATGAGACAGCGTCCCTGATCCTTGATCGTCGACGGAGGTCATTTGCTTAAAATCACATCTTTGCTCTAGATACTTGAGAGCTCCCCTTTATCCTATAACATATTTGTGTGTACTTAACTATTTCTGGACTTTCTGTCCTTTTTTTCATTGTTCTCTCTCTCTCTCTCTCTCTCTCTCTCTCTCTCTCTTCCCCCCCACCCCCCGCATTGGTGCCTGTACCACATTATTTCAATGATCAGGGCTTCATAGCTAATTTTTCTGGCAAAATGACCAGCACCCTTACTTTTAAAACTAAGTATGATTATAGGTCATCTTCACACATGGGTATTTGTCACAACCTGTCTACTGCTGTACAAGAACTTTTATTTTTCTATTCTTTTTTCTGTTCTTTCTCCCTTTCATTCCCTCCATTTTTCTTTCTCCATTTCCTCCCTCCATTCCTTTTCTTGTTTTTTTTGTTTGTTTTTCTTTCCTTGCTTAGATTTCTTTCTCATCCTTTCTCCTCTTTCCTTTTATTTAATTTCATTCCTGATCACTTTCCTTCATTCTCTCTCCCTTCTCTCCCTGGATTACATAACTTGATAAATTAATGAGAACCTATGGACATATTTCTGATTACTCTTCATGAAGATACATCACCTGATATCACTGGAGAGTCAGATTCTGTCCAACAGTGTTCCCAGGGCTCCTCCTGACCCCGCCCCCCTCCACTTCCCACATAAGCTCAGTTCTATAGGGAAAAAGTTCTGATGATTTTGACATTTAGTTTTACCCTTACTATGTTTACTTTGTACCTCATATTTGGGATAGGTTTCTCCATTGTGGGGGCTGGAGTGATAGCACAGCTGCAGGGCGTTTTGCCTTGCCGCAGCCAGCCCAGCCGAGCCAGGTTCAATTCCTCCACCCCTCTCGGACAGCCCAGCAAGCTACCGAGAGTATCTCGCCCACATGCAAAGCCTGGCAAGCTACCCATGACGTATTCAATACACCAAACACAGTAACAACAAGTCTCAAAATGGAGATGTTTCTGGACCCGCTCGAGCAAATCGATGAACAACAAGAGGACAGTGTTTGTTTGTTTGTGTCTCCATTGTGGAGGTATGACATCTACACACATAGTTGAATAGAGCAAAACTATTGGAACTCCACAAATTTGTAGCTTAATAATAAATTGATAAGAGTCTACAGAATGGGAAAGAATATTTACCCAATACCCATCTGATTAGGGATTAATATCCAGGATCTACAAGACACTAGTAGAATTGTACAACAAAAAAACCTCCAACCCCATCAAAAAATGGGGAGAAGAAATGAACAGAAGTTTTCTCAAAAAAGAAATACAAATGGCACATGAAAAAATGCTCCACATCACTAGCCATCAGGGAGATGCAAATCAGAACAACAATGAGATATCATCTCACACCACAGAGACTGGCACACATTCAAAAGGACAAAAACAACCAGTGCTGGCATGGATGTGGGGGAAAAGGGACACTATTTAACTGTTGGTGGGAATGCCCACTAATCCATCCTTTCTAGAAAATAATATGGACAGTCCTTCAAAAACTAGAAATTGAGTTTTCATATGACCCCGCAATACCACTTCTGGGAATATATCCCAAGGATGCAAAAAAGCACAGTAGAAATGACATATGTACCTATATGTTCATTGCAGCACTGTTAACAATAGCCAAAATCTGGAAACAACCCAAGTGCCCTAGAACAGATGACTGGTTAAAGAAACTTTGGTACATCTATACAATGGAATACTATGCAGCTGTCAGGAGAGATGAAGTCATGAACTTTGCTTATAAATGGATAGACATGGAGAGTATCATGCTAAGTGAAAAAAGTCAGAAAGAGAGGGACAGACATAGGAGGACTGTACTCATTAGTGGATTATAAAACAACATAACATGAAGCTAATTCCTAAGTACAGTAGATACATCGGACAGACAGATTGCTCCATAGCTGGAAGCCTACCTCATGAGTAAAGGGGAGAAGACAGCTGGAATAGAGAAGGGATCACTAAGAAAAAGATGGCTGGAGGAATCGGTCGGGATGGGAGATGTGTGCAGAAAGTAGATAAAGGACCAAACATGATAACCTCTCAGAGTCTGTATTGCAAACCATAATGCCCAAAAGTAGAGAGAGATTATGGGTAATCATGTCTGCCACGGAGGTAGAGGGAGGGTGGGAAAGGGGGATTATACAGGGGATACCGGTGGTGTGGATTGTGCACTGGTGGAGAGATGGGTGTTTGATCATTCTGTGATTGTAACCCAAACATGAAAGCTTATAACTATCTCACAGTGATTTAATAAAATTAATAATAATAATAATAAATTGATAAAGTATAGTATTTTCCACAAAGATCTTTTTTATAGGTCTAAAACTTAAAAATTAACTTTACGATTAATTCTGTGCTAATGCATTTTTAGATTAACATGAAATAGATAAATCCTACAAATGTAAAATGTAGTAAGAGTGAAGAGAGTTAAGAAAATTTTAAGGGGAGAATTTGAATAGGCCTATAATAATGTAATAGTTTGTTTATCCTAAGAAATGGGAATATAGGTTTTATGCTAGAGACTATTAAAGATACTGCTTAAGTATTTCCATTGATAAGTGAAGAATCATGTATGCTATCACTTTTTTTTCTTTCTGCATACCTGGCAATGCCCAGGGGTTACTCCTGGCTCTGCACTCAGGAATCACTTCTGGTGGTGTTTAGGGGAACAAATGAGATGCTGGGGATCAAATCTGGGTCTGGCGAATGCAAGGCAAATTCCTTCCCTGCTGAACTATGACTTTGGCCCCTGTATGGCATCATTTCTTTGCGCTCACTAAACATCCTCTTAAGGTGTCACTAGTCATTTTCAGAGAATTTCCTGAGTTGCTTAGTGCTGACTGAGCATTCCCTGTTATAGTCTTCACTCATTGAGCCTGGTGGGCTTTTTGGTGGGGTTTTCTATGCCCCTCCTCTGCTAACAGTAAATTTTTGAGATTCTCTGAGAATTAGGGTGGGGACTGCTCTTTTCCTTCCCTGTCCATCTGCACCCAGTGTAACTAAGTAGGATGCAGCAGCAAGCAGGGGTTCAGGAGCTGTTGAAATGGTGGAGGTTGGCCATGGAGGCTGCTGGGGACTGAACAGAGGGAGGAGAATCTACCCCAATTTTCAGAAAGGACTTGGAGTTGTCAGCCGAGAGACCTGGGGGTGGATCTACCTGAAGAGGTGTGGCAGGGACCAGAGGTTCATGACCTGTGAAGCTGGGTCTATTGAAATCACTGATTTCATTCTCAAGTATTTTTTCTTTTGGTAATTGTATTGGAATAAATTTATATTTATTTAGTGGCTATCTCTCCATTCATGTTTCTGCTGGTTCTTTGACCAATTCTGTTAATTAGTGTTTGGTTCTTTGACCAATTCTGTTTTTTTTTTTTCTTTTTGGGTCACACTACACCCAGCGATGCACAGGAATTACTCCTGGCCCTGTACTCAGGAATCACACCTGGCGTTGCTCAGGGGACCATATGGGATGCTGGGAATCAAACCTGGGTCGGCAGCGTGCAAGGCAAACGCCCTACCCACTGTACAATTGCTCCACCCCGCAATTCTGTTAATTAGTGTTTTTCTTGAAAAAAAAAGTCACTACTAACTTTTGTTTTATGTGGTCTCTCCAATCTGATAGTGGTCTAATAATCTCTTATGATCATAGCTTTTTTCCCCCACTTCCTTTCATTTCTGACCACTATTCCTCCAATGCTTTACTAGTTCATGCATGTATCAACTTCTCCCTCCCTCTCTCTCTTGCTTGGATGGCCTCTGCCATGTTCAGCAAGCGAGGCTTTGGCCTGTGTGAATGACGGTCACTAAGACAGCAGAGGGGACAAGTAGGATGACCTCAGAATGTTTGTCACACAGTGTGTCCTGTGGCCTCATCTCTTGATCCCTAGAGTAGCTGACAAGAAGCAGTTAGTTTCTTTCTCTCTGGCTGAAGACACTAGGTTTCCACAGGCCCCAAGCTATTCCTGAGTGAAGGGAGTGGCTAACCAGATATCTATACATGTTTTAAGCCAAGGAAGACAAAGGTGACTTAGCGAGAGAGGGAAGGAGGCAGATTAGAAGTGGAGGAGAAATAATTCCTCAGAGTCACTCTCTGGGAAGCAACCTTTCCCTGGCTCCATGTTTAGCCGAGCCTGAAATTGTGAAAGTTCTGATCCCATGGACCTAACTCAGCCAGCATCTGCAGCCGGCCCTCCTAAGGTCCTCTCCTCACTCTCCCCCACTCCTGTGTCAGCTGTGACCATGAACCATAGAGCAGAGGCAGAGCATGAACTAGAGAGAAAAGCCATGTGTCCACCAAGGAGAAGCAAATTCAAACTATTTCTAAACATGGAAGTGGAAAATATTTGAGAAACCATAAATCGATATTTTCTATTTCTGGGTTCACTGACTCAAAATATATTTAACAAAAGTCCTAGAAACCAGCCTTACCAGGGTTTTCTCTTCCTTTTTTTGGCCTTGGAATCTGAAAAAACATGTGCTTTGGGAACCCTTGGGTTGGATGACAGCAAGACAGAGACTCAATCCTCAGGGGTACCCCACAATTGTGGGGATTCCAGCTCACACTGTCTCTGAGAACTTGAGTTGTCAAAGGACCTGTGGATCTCATTCTCTTCAGGGTGGACACATAGTAATTGGGCCAGTGTGTGTCCCCCAAGCAGGGATGTGTGCAGAGGGCCGCAGGGCATGCAGATGGGTTCTGTAAAGGAATCAAGCCCTAACTAGCATTATCTCACCACATGCCTCATTTTCTTAGCATTGGGCATAATAATACACTGCATTTCTATATCATAGACATGTCTGGGATGGCAAGAACACACTTATAAAGCCAGCATATGCCTATCTAGTGATCTTTCCAATCAAATTAAGACACAGAACCTCAATGATGTCTTTCAGAAATCAACAAAAACCTTACCCAGAGAGTCTGGTACTTGATGGGGTGCATCAGGCTTTAACTGTGGGGGCCCAAGTTCTATCCCTGGGTACCATGATCTCCAGAGCATGGCTGGAAGTGACCACTGAGCAAATGAGAGTAGCTCCAAGTGTCACCAGGTATGACACCCACACCAAAAGGGGGCAGAAAACCAAAAAACAAGGTACCAGAGTCTAGTACCTTAATCTAGGAATTTAATTAGCATGGGGGGGGGGCAGTTTATAACCTGCAACACCAGGTGTTGAAAGTTACAATACAAGAAGTGGATCAGAGGCTAGTTACTTGTTCTTGCCTATACTAGAATGAGTTATTAAAAGTAGGTATCATGATTTGGTAAAAGAAATGCTATGCTTTGCAGAACTGTTGTGTTTTATCATCCTCTGTTTGAGACAAAAGTAGAAGAGGCCCCAGAGGGATTGAAGAGGGGGTTCAGAAGACTCCCTCCATTGAAACATTGACATGGAAAGCCCTGGTCTGACACTACTTGATTCTATTTCTCTATCATACCATTCACATTGTGCAGCGTTGAGTTGTAGGAAGGCTGTAGACTTTGAAATCCCCTCCTAAAGATTCCTGGACACCCTTACCATGAGCATCTTCTCCCAATTCCCAGATTCTGTTTTGGACCATAGTTATTTGGTGATTGAAATGAAAGGTCTCTTGGAAAATTATAAGGGGAGGAAAATTAGGAGAAAAGCCAATGATAATTCCTGGATGCCACCTTCTGCTGTGTTTTTAGGTTAACCTCATTTTCCGTAAGAACACAGAAAAATGTTTTTTTCTCCCATAAACTCCCTGTTCTGTTATGCATATGGAAAATGAAGAAAATGGCATTGTAATTCAAAATGATGTGGTAGCGGTCAATCCCTCCTGTCCTGGCTGGAGACAGAGAGAAAGGCCAGGGTGTGAAAGGGTGATGTGCCACAGATTCAGTTCTTGAGAAATGTTGAAAAGAAAAGTGCAAATAAAAGTGAAGCTTGTTTCCACACAAAGGAGCAGCCAGGACTCAGCCTTCCGCGCAAAGCCCACAGAGGAGAATTCAATCTGCAAAGCAATGTGCTGTAACATGCAGACAATGGATACGACAATGGGTCATTTTGTCCTCTGTAGGGTGTTTTGGAAAACACAGAAAAGCAGGTAGCTTACTTTGGTTGAATCCTCCCAGTTGTAACAGAGGGGGACAGAAAATGTGTGATGGAGTTTTTGGAGCACAAGGGATTGCTAGACTAGAAGGGTTGTCCTTAATAGAAAGAGGAGAAGAAACATAAGTTAAATTCATCTAAATTAAAAGCCACATTGTCTTCTTCAATGGGAGGAACAATGGATGCATTCTTCTCTCCCTTTCTTTCTCGCCTTCCTCTTCCACTCTGGGATGGTGGTGCTCATTGATCAGTAAGAGAATAATGAAACTTCATTATCTGCTACTGTGCCTTTTAGTCACCGCAGTGGTGTGATAGACTTGGACTAATGACACCAATTGCAACCCCAAATTAATCTCCAAATTTCTCACATCCGATGTTTACACCAAATTCTCAGTAGATTCTTTTTACTTTTTGTTTGCTTTTTGGGTCACACCTGGCGATACACAGGCGATAAACAGGGATTACTCCTGGCTCTGCACTCAGGAATTACTCCTGGCAGTGCTCAGGAGACCATATGGGATGCTGGGACTTGAACCCAGGTTGGCCGCATGCAAGGCAAATGCCCTACCTGCTGCACTATTGCTTCAGCCCCTCTCTGTAGATTCTGATACGCAACTTAAAACAAGGAAAACATTGTCTTTTCATCCAGAATGTAGAAAGCCCAATGAAGCAGTACTTCTGACTTCATTGACTTCAGCAGCACAGTCCTGTGGTTTTTCTCACTCCTCGTTAGGAACTTTTGTCATAGGAAAGATGTGTGAGTTAGTGAGTGAGTGAGTCTTATTTGCACCCACTTGGGATAAACGTGGTAAATGGCGATTCTCAGGTAGTCTAAGTGAATCTAGCTGCTGAATCTAGCTGTCGGCTCTCAGAAGGAATAGCCTTGATTTCTGTATCAGTTATGGAGAATGGTTCTTGTACAATGCGATGAACTCTGGTTTGGAGTTAAAGCACTTGATATGTCAGCAACCTTCAATACCAAGCATTGGGAAGGAGATGCGGATGATTAATGGTATAAAATAAATAAAAGGCAGAAGAAGCATATTTGTCTGAAAATGGTGTAATTTTTAGGTTTAGTCAGTCCCTGTGGGTTGGGCTGAGAGCTGTCTAAACAAAGCATTGTAATACTGCTGCATTACAGTCCTTCTTTCGGGTCTTGAAGACCATTAACAACCACGTGAAGGGTTCCCAGGTTACTTCAACATTTTAGCAGCTACCAACAGTGCCAGTGGAATCTTAAGTTCATTTTGAAGAGGTGAGTGTTTGCAGCATGCCTACACAATTCCCTCCATGAGAAACAGTGCCATACTCCCTCACCTCTCCCTTTCCCCGGAACATGAGTACTGAGGTTCCTGAGTTTCACTACATCCCGTTGACTTTTCTACATAAAATAGGGAGTACAGAGCAAGAGGGGTCATCCCTTAGCACAATGTTTGTTCCTAATACTCTCAGGAGCACTGTGGACATGTCTAGTGAGTTGGCATACAGATACTAGCAGATTGACAGAAAAAGAAAATTGGGAGTGAGATTCTTGAAAGCATTTGTGCTCCTTGTTTAAATACATATTATTAAATAAACATATACTTAAAGGTTTAAAATATATATACACAAATATATTTTGCTATTTAAAAAAGCATCATTTTCCACATGTAAGTAAGATCCTCTAACCCCCTTAGCCCAAGTCTTTTGAATAGTAAGCTGGAACAAGTTAAATGACTGTGATCCCAAAATTTCATTATGAGAGAAACTTTTAGGAATGATGGCCTAGATCCATGGAAAGGCACTTTCTAGTTTGGAAATCAAAACCATCAATAGATTAACAGGTGACTGATCATCTGTCATTGGACCTTGAAAAATGGCAAGCGATCAAACGAGTCTGTGCAGAAATTAACTTTTTTTTTATTATATATCATATAATGTAGTAGTAAAGTTTGTTTGAAGTGCATGAATAAAAAGTTAGTGAAATTACAGGAGGAACAATCTATATAGCAATAATAGGTGCATTCCCTGTGCATCTGAAAGAAAAAAAAAAGAGTTTTCACTCATTTTGGCCTAAAACTTAGTGTTCAGGTTTCCAGAATTCTGACATCAGAACCCGGATAACGCTGATTAGAACCATAGGGGCTTTACAATAAAAGCTAAAATATTGACCATATGATGGCAAAAAGTCTTAGTCTGTGGGTAACTGATTCTCTTCTAGCTACTCTCTGATGAAGTTGGTGGCGCTGTGGAGGACGACCGCCGCCGCCGGGACGGGGACCGGGACCGCTCCGGGGTGTAGGTGACATGCTTGTCGTAGTTCTCCATCTGGGCCTCAATGAAGTCGCGCTGCTGCTGCCGGATCGTCTGGCCGATGAGACCAGGCAGGGCATGAATGCTCCCGATCAAAGTTTCTAATTTGGTCTCCAGGGTAACAATCCTCTTCTCAAAGTCTTCACTCCTTTCATTCAAGTCAGAGATCATGTCATACATGATGTTCTGTGTCTGAGAAATGGGACAGAAGAGGGAGCGTGAACACAATGAATGTAAGTCATGCCTGGGCTAGATGCCCAACCAGCCTTTCTCTGCACGCAGGTCATGACCCACTTTGGGGGATGTGTGCTAACAGGGCATTCACTGCATGGCCAAGTGAGTGTCTGGCCACTGCCAGGATTTAGAAATATCAGATCCCACACATTCACTGGGACTCAGTTGTCGAAACCATTGAGCAGGTACTGTGGAGCTAAGCACAGTGCTTTTGGGTATTTTCCCAATCATTTGAACATTCAGTATTGTTAGGACAAGGCTAACTTTCAGTCAGGAGATTCAAAGAAAAATAAATAGTGTATACAGAGTTGGGGTGTTAGCAGGTAGTCTGGAGGCAGAATAGGGGTGAGGTTTAGGATGGGTTGATTTGAACAGTCATTTAGGCACTTGACGTGAAGCAAAAATTTCTAAATATATTTGGCCACTCTGTGTCCTAAATTATAGGTTTGCTATCACATCAAATAGCATTTTTGTAGTCAAACCACCAAGAGCTTAAAGCTGGAGGGGCGGTGAGGTTGTCAATTCATGTTGTTGATGATGGAGTAATCAGAGCTAAGTGGCTTGAAACTGGAAAGGGAGTGAATGTGTTTACGGCCTCGTCAGTCTTGCCACTGGCTGTTCAGACCAGAGGGTGTTCTTGACCTTGACTTCCAGTTCTATAAGCAGTCAAGAAATGGGAAAGCTGACTTTGAGTGAATCAGCTCAGAACCAATGAGGCCAGAGAGTGGGGAAGAGGGCAAGGAGGCCTTTCCAAATCATAGCCCTGCAACCCAGCCCTCTTGGTTTCTCCTTTCCCTTGAGCATCTGTGCTCTTCCCCAGCCAATGATCCCTTAATGATAAAACAACAATGGGTAAAATAGTGGAATTACTCTTTCACACAAAAGCACCTAGACTTGAGTGAGTGAGAGAGAGAGAGAGAGAGAGAGAGAGAGAGAGAGAGAGAGACAGACAGAGAGAGACAGAGAGAGAGAGAACAGAGAGAGAACCACTTAACGGAAACAGTATCTCTCTTCATAGCTAGAAAAATTATGTAAATATTGCATTGATGTACACATATAATTTTAGTATGTATTACGCAGAGTAAAGTTAACTGTGTGTATTTGAGGACTGATGTGTTTTTTTTTTCAGAAAAGTATCCAATTTCTTTTTAACATTTGTCTTTGGTATGATGCACAAGCCATGTATGCTACTCAGCTTAAACACATGCTACCTGTTCTGGGGTAAACCATTAACTATTCATCACCGTTACCATATTTATATAAGAAGACAATGTACACTAGAATAATCAGATGTTCTATTTCATGACCAGGACAGATAATGTGTATTTGAAGTAGATTTTACTAAAACCTTTGGTGCAGGTAAAAAAGCTGACTGATCAAATTAGCAACAGGATGCTCTGGTCAACAAAGAGAGTTGGTTATTTCAAAGTTAATGTGTTCAAAGGCTCAACACTTACAGAAAGGTTATTCTACCACCTCCTTTAAAATTAGCTCAGAAAAATGCAAGATTGTGATTGTTGACATATTCATATTCTGAAAGGGTTGAGGCTGCTTATGTACTTTTCAAAAAAGGGATAGGATTTTTAACCATAAAGGTAAAGGTAAAGGTAAAGGCCCTCCCGTTGATCGTCGATTTGCTCGAGCGGGCCCAGTAACGTCTCCATTGGAGACTTTGTTGTTACTGTGTCTGGCATATCGAATACTCTCGGTAGCTTGCCGGGCTCTCCGAGAGGGGTGGAGGAATCGAACTCGGGTCGGCCATGTTGGCCGCTTGTAAGGCAAACGCCCTACCCGCTGTGCTATCGCTCCAGCCCTAACCATAAATTAGAAAAAAAGTGGTGACCTTGTCTTTGGAGAGATCACTTTTAAGATATAATTTTCAATAAGTTTGCCGAGAGTATTCGATATGCCAGACACAGTAACAACAAAGTCTCCAATGGAGACGTTACTGGGCCCGCTCGAGCAAATCGACGATCAACGGGAGGGCCTTTACCTTTACCTTTACCAAATATATAAAAACTAGGTTTATTGATTAGTTCTGTTTAGCCCTGAGCTTCTTGGACAAACCTAGAGATAGTTTTGGTCTTAAAGAAATGAAACCGAACTACAAATAGGGACCGTAAGTGCTTTATCTCCCATTTCATTTGCTTACTGTTGTAGTTCCAAATGACCACAAGTAGGTAAGCTTTTAGGATGAAGATTGGATAATGGGTGCAGGAAAAGGGCTTCAGCAAAATTCTGTATAGTCAAACCACTATTTTAAGTTGATTTGTTGATTTGGCTTATAAACCAGCTGCAAGTGGTCTTCTGGAACATTCTTAGTTGTTGTGCGGGGGTTAATTCCAGCAAACAAAATCTGAAAGGCCATGAAGCCCAAGCATACCTTTGCCAAATCCACCAAGGTATTTGCTTGGTCGTTCAGTTTCCTCTGCTCCATTTTTACACTTCTTAATCTACGAGACAAAATCAGAAGTCAAAAAAAGGTCCCTTCCTTGCTACGGTTGCCTTCCAAATAGCATGCACAAAATTGACAAGAGCAAAAAACTGCATGGATAATGCCTTGACTATTTGGGGTAAAGTCCAATCTGGTTATGTATCTGCTACAATGAGAAGCATGCTTCCCCAACACGGCAAAAAAAAAAAAAAAAAAGAAAGAAAGAAAAGGAGAAAGAGTAAGAAATGAAGTGGCCTTAAGGACCATCCTTTACCAGGTAAAGCTGAATTGAGAAAGGCTCATATGGCTTTAACCACATGAGGAAAGCCAAAACATTCCTCTAAAGCCCCGGTATCATGACAAATAGACATAGGAAGAAGTAGGCAAAGCAACAAGAGTTTCACCAATGTTGGAGCACAGAGTGCCTTCCTATGCCTACATGACTAGATACAGGTATTAGCCCTGTTTAGTCTGAAATGGATTGGGTTAGGCATTTGAACCTGATGAAACACAGTGATAAGTGAGATTCTTATTAGCAACAAGAAAACTTTTATTCAACCAGCAGCAAGGTCACTCAAAACATAATTCTCTTATTCTTCATTATATTTCACTTGGCTTTTACTATAAGTTTTTCCTTGGGAGACTTTCCTTTCATTTTTATGGAAGATAAAAGTTAGAGGATAATGAAAGTATCTGGCATATAGGAATCTCTACTTATTCAGTTATTTTTGGAAACTTGAAAATCCATTACATATGTTTCACAGTCAGAGGTCACTGTTTATTTTTTTAAAAAACTTTTTTTAAAAAATGGAAAATTCTTACTGTTCCTTAAAATACGATTAGGTGGCAATATTTTCACAAGCATTTATTTATTCATTCAGTGCTATGTTTGAACAAACCAGAAAATCCAAAGATTTTCCAACAAAAGTTCTTTGCTTTTTAAGCCAACAATTCAAAGTCAGCTCTAAAAGAGTGACATATCTGTCTAGACTACTTACTGAAAAAAGGAATCTAAACTAGTGCTTGGAGGAGCAGTAACTTTTCTGGGTAAACTGCTTGCACGAAGTACTCTCTAGCATTATTTCTCCATTAAGATGGAAATCACAACAATGGAATCAAAATGTGCAGGGCAAGATTTTACTGCCAGGAAAATTTTGGTAACAAGTGTTCCCTATGCTCGGTGGTTTTATCCTGAAATTAGGCTGTGAAACCTGGCACCACGTCTGTGCTTCAGTTGAAGAGGGGGTGGGGAGTTTCTTTTGCCCATGTTCTGGTGACACCTTCCCACAGCCTGATCTTCAAAAGTCTGACCTGCTAGGTTCTAAGTGTTCACAGGACTCTGAGTTTTTCTGTTAGCATGCTTGGTACTTGACTGGCTCCTTTAGGGATGAAATATGTTCTAGTCTGAAAAATGTTTCAAAACATAAGCAGTTTTCCAGACTAGAGTGTATTTCATCTTTAAAGGAGCTGGTTAAGTTAAGGAAAATATATGGTAGCTTTAAACTTCTGGGAGTTAAGATTCTTTGAAGGTGTGCCTCTTAAAAACAATAAAACCCACCTCAAATGTGGGGTTTATCCTATTAAAGGGCCCTACGCTGGGCAGAAGTGAAATGGATTCCAGCCAAGCATGCTCAGACTGGCCCTTTAGTTTTCTCATTTATGAACTGAAATGCAATGGATTAGACAATGTGATTTTTGAGGTTGGAGTTTGGGGCCAGACATGGCATTGTCTAGAGATTACTCCTGGTGGAGCTTGGAAACTATATGGGATGGCAAGCTTAGGTGGACCTTGTGCAAAGCAAGGTCTTACCAACTGTCCCATCACTCTGGCCCCAAGAGCATGTTCCTGAAGTATATGTTGCTCCCAACAGAGGCTTTTGGAGCAGGGCTCCACGCCCCCTTACATCCCCCAAAATACAAAACAGGTGTTTCCAGAAACCCCTGGGATTCATTTTGGGGTGGGTTTTTGAATTTTTGATTGTGGTGCGCTCAGAAACCTTTGGTTGTCAAAGGTTTCAGTTATGTGACCTCCTGATCTGGGGGGTTGTTAAGCCCTCACCCGCCACCCTTAGTTTCTTGAAGCAAGGCTTGAGAGGCCTCGGTGGTAATGACAACAATTATTTGACAAATGCTCTGAAAAGATGGAGAGACGTTTCTTAAGTTTACTTCGAAGACTTATAAAAATAGCCCAGGCTGTTTGGATCCTGTGTTTCTGTCCTCACACCTGGTAGTCTCTCCTTTTTGAACAGAGTGAGCCAGGATCTCAGTCATGAGCTTTGTGTAGGCGAGAGCCTGTGGGTAGACACGGATGCCATGGTCAGAACTGTGGATCGATGTCAACTCAGCCCTGTGTAGGTTGGGAGCGATGTATTTTATTGCTCTTTGTGACAGCTACTCATAGCCAGGGGTCTTTTCCAATTGAAGGATTAGCACATGGCAGAGTGAAGACTGGGGAGACCTGATCAGATGCTTCTAGCAATCTGGGAATGCAGAGAAAAATCTTCAGTTTTGTTTTGGGGCCACACCCAGGAATGCTCAAGGGACCATATGGGATGCCGGGGAGTAAACCCAGGTTGGCCGTGGGCTAGGCAGGCTGTACTATCTCTCCAGCCACTGCGGAGGAAATGGTAACTCTGGGGGTAAGGCCAAGAGGTGAGAGCTCTATCTTCCAAACAAAAGGACCCTCCTGACTGTGGGATGATGTCATTTTGTCTGACAGTAGAATTTTGCCCATTTGATTTTTCTGCTCCTTCTGAAACTCAGCTCAGGGTAGCTCTATCTGATTGGCATCCCTCTCTGTCTCTGAACTCCAGTCCTCTTGCCTTCTTGCTCTGGGGATTGGAGGAAGGAGAAAATAAACTAAAAAATATCCTGCTGCAGCTGCCAGAATAAAAGGTCACATGCAGATGTGTGTTGTACTTCACCCCACTCCCCCCGCCCTCCCCCCCACCAAAGAAGAATAAGAAACGTATGTTGATTTCTTCCTGGTGAACTTCACTTATCACAGGAAAATATCAATGATTTTTGGATCACATTTCCATAGCAGCAACCAGACTACTAAAAGTCACAAATCAAGGATCCGCTTGGGTGCATGCAGCCAGCAGAGAGTTCCGCAAATGGTGAACGGAGCGGCTCACACAACTTACTTCCGAGCTCTAGTTTCATTTTGTTGAAATAAAAAGACAAAACAAAAGAAAAGAAACTGTAAAATATTCTGGAACAAAATAGCATAGAGTTGGGGGGAAAAGGGGGGTGGTGCACCGGGGGCTCGATTCGTCAGCTGGAAGAGCTTGAGAAGAGTCTGCAGGATTTGGCAGATTGTCAGAGAAACTACCATTCAATTAGGTCCTCGTCCCTCCAGTTCTTCCCCCAGGACTCAGGTTCTGACGGAAAAACATGACTACTGCCATCTTGGCCTCTGTATCCATGCCATTTCGTGTCAGGAAGGGGCTGTCATGGGCTCTGGGAAGCACTGTGGCCTGATGTGAAGGGTTCAAGGGATGATGGTCCAAACAACAGGATTCCGGTGTTTTTTTTTGGGGGGGGGGGTCAGAGATCAGGGAATGAGTCTTTCTGAAGTCAAGGGCAGTGTATGGATTTCAGAAAACTAGGTTCTGGAGCGTTTTGTGTTTGGACAGGATGCTCACTGGACTTTGAAGGCTGAAGACAAATGCCTGTGGATGGATAGGTCTAGAGTTGTGACAGAAGAATGATAAGCTTTGAGGGGGCGAGCTAGCGAGCAGAAAAAGGGAGAAAGGTCATAATAATCCAATGTGTCCTGGCACTTAGTGACCAGACAAGTTATTGGACAAAAAGGTCCTTGTTGTTGTTGGTGGTGGTAGGGGGGAGTTCTGCCTCCATCAGAGCCGAGAACGGTCTCCTGTGGGGGAGAGACTAAAGAAGCCTCACCAAGAGGAAGAGTTGCAAGAGCGAGTGAGAGAGAGAGTGTCTGGTAGAAGGGGGGAGGAGAGAGAGAGAGGACAAAGGGCTCTCAGGAGAAACCAGAGACTAGGAGAGGCCAGGAGAGCTCTAGCCAACGAATTTGCACATTTTTCCTCTACTTGCAAGAACTGATTTTTGCCCAGTGCTGACCACTGAGGCAGACTGCTGGACCTGGAAGTTGGGCAGTGCAGGCCTGGTCCTTGGGAATCGAGCCCCTGTGTGCTTCCTTTGGTGGCTTTGCTACCTCCGAGCGAAAGACAATCACACAAAATCAGAGCAGTCCCCACTGCCCCCCCCAGACCCAACCCACAGAGATCTCAGAGCCCTCCCACCTCAAAGGACACCCATCACCCCACATAAGATTAACTCTGGAAGTTCTGAACATTGCTGAGTTGCATGAAGTGCCTTTTCAAGGGTGCACTGCTACAGAAGGAGGAGAGTGAGGGACATGGGAAAGAAGCAGAAAAGTCACAGTGGTTACTCTGTCCCCAAGCAGCGACCTGAGGCTCAGGGTCACCAGTCTTGGTAGCACTTATGCCAACCGCTGAGAGGCAGAGAATGTCTCCATTTTACTCCCTCCCACCCAAGGATGATTTTTCTCCCCTAACCTTTGAGCAGAAGAACTGGCTAACCTACAGCAAAGGTAAGAGGATATTCGAGGGGACACTCAAATGCCCCACCAAGTTTCTGAGTCTAAAATGTATTCTGAACTTAAGTTGCCTGACGAGACAGAGAAATAGAGAAATACCCACTACTCCCACATACGGCTACAGAATTTTATTACAAAAGCTGTCAAAGCATGTCTTTTGTGTTGTTGTTACACGAAAATGCATTAGAGGCAAATCACATTCAATTATACATTTAACAGGTCACAGCGACAGAAAGGAAAACACTCCAGTCCTGCGGGAATTAGATAGGATGTGAAGTGCCCACAGAGAGACCCCATGCCTGCTCTCAAGGGGCCGCCCAATCACTCTGTTAAGTTCTCTTTTGATTTTTAGTTATGGTTTTTGGGTTACACCTGGTAGTGCTCAGCGCTTACTCCTGATTCTGCAATCAGCAATCACTTCTACTGGTGTTTGGGGGACCATACATGGTGCCAGGGATAGAACCCAGACTGGCCATGTGCAAGACCAGGGCCCCAACTTGCTGTATTATCACTCTGGCCTCAGTTTTTTGTTTTCTTTTGGTTTGGGGGGGAGCACACCAGACAGCTCTCAGGGAACAATATTCAGTGCCCAGGAACCAGGACTGGCTACATATAAGTCAAGTGTTTTATCCCCTTTATAGTCTCACTAACTCTATGTATTCAATAGCCTTCAACAATAGAGGTGAGTATGGAAACGTTTAAAGCACCAAAAAATGATTTCCCACAGACTAATATGCATATCTCTTGTATGTTTTTTGGGGTGTGTGTGGAGAGATGTAGAGCATGGGCCCTAGCTGGGTGGGCGGAGGGTACTGAGGAGCAGTGTGCTCTGGGGTGTCTGGCTGAAGGCTGTATTCCTGCCAGGTCCCCCCTTTTCCTGTTTCCCATCTGGGGGAATCACAGAGCTCTAGAAGAAAGGCCAGGAAGGAGGGCAGCTACTCTGACCCAAGTGGGCCCCTGTTTTGACTTTCAGAACTCTATACTCAGAGACACTGAGACTATGTCATGCACTTTGCCTTTTGGGGTCATACCTGGCAGTGCTTAGGGCTTATTCCTGATTCTGCAATCAGGAATCACTCCTGCTGGTGCTTGGGGGACCATACGTGGTGCCAGGGATAGAACCTAGACAAGGTGAATGTGCAAGGTCAATGCCACACTTGCTGTATTATTGCTTTGACCTAAGTCCTTCTTTTGTTTTTTTCTGGTTGGGGGCCATACCAGCAGCTCATACCTGGTACTTGAGGGACAAAGGCAGTGTCAGGGATTGAGTTGGAGGTGGATGCTTCCTAGGTGAGAGTGCCTTTAACCCCCGGTCCTACCTCAGGTCCTCATACTATTGGAGAAGGGGAGCTGGATAGGATGGGGCAAGGTGTGGGCCTCTGAAGACAGAGCAGAACCCAAGTGCATGACCTAAATACGCAAAATATAATCAGAGCTTCCTCCTTGACTGTGTAGTCACAAGCTTGGAGTGAAGCCCAGAGACCTACTATTACCCACCTTTCTGTCGCTGCCCCATGGGAGGTCTGACAGCAGCCCTCCTCGCACCCACGAACAGGACCGTGTGTGCGCTTCCCTCATGGAGCATGGGCAACAGGACGGATGCCGGGTGAGTATACTTACCTCTGCAGGAGGGCAGAGCCTGGGAGAAAGGCCCGCTGCTCTCAAAGGGACCACTGAAACTTAACTAGTGAGAGTTGCGCTTGCCGAAGTCTACGATAGTCATATGGTATCACAACGAAACGAACACATGAAGAACGGGCTCTAAACACTGAGGCATGCAAGCCCTATCGGAACTATAAAATTGTAACGAATATATGGCATAGAGGAAATCCCTCCACACCTCGGTGACAAAATGAACTTAAAACAATAACAACAACAAACAACCTTAAACATTAAGTCAACTGCTAGTGCCCAGACTGATGCTTATCTGTAAAGTTCTAGATAGAGACTAAAATGATCATTCAGTAGAGACACTCAAAAATTTCATTGCCAGTTGTCTAAGTTCAGAAATACATTTTTAACTGAAAAGACATTCTAACTGATGGAGTAAATGACTGTTCTTGCCCCCCCCCCCACCTTAATGATTTTTATTCGTACAAAAAAAAGTAAAATTATATCTCAGGATTTCATTTGTAATTACTTAAATTTGCCAGGATCAAAGATGATGAGGCTTTCTTTTTTCTCCCTCTCAAAGGAATAGTAATGGAGATACCAAAGTGGCACTAGTGGGGAAAAAAAATAAAAAAAAACAGACCAAAAAATGGGTACTTACTGATGAATAGCTTGCAAGAATTTTCGTTGGTGTTTTCTGACTTTTGCATGATCTATTTTTTTTACTAGCTTGGTATTTTTGTAAATTAGCCATGTTTCCCTGAGTACATTGGCAGCTGCATTTTTCACCTATTAAGAAAATAAACAAAACAGTTGATAAATTCCAGAACAGAATACTTTGTAACTTGGTCAGAACTCATATTCTTTAATTTTTTTATTTATTAAAATTTTTTAATTGATTGTGATTCTGTGGTTTATCATACTGTTAATAATGGGTTTTCATGCTGATACTCTTGATCTCCATGACGATCCTCAATGCTGATCAGTAACTCATTCTCAAAAAAAAAATTTTATTGTTTTTCCTGATTTTGAACTTACCTTGATCACTCTAGAAACAGGGACGTTGAACAGCAAGGTAGTGACTCATTGGCTAAAAGGGCAAAGTGGCAGGAAATCAGAGTAGAGCTTGTCCTTTACAGGGAAGTCCTGCTTTTCAAGCTGTGGCTGCCAGACCATTCTCGTGTCACTGCATGGATGTGGCACCCTCTCATCCGGCCTCCCAGAGTGGCTTAGCCAATGCTACACTTTCATGAATTGGCGCCTGCGTGCTCATGATTCTGCTGATGGGTACTGAGTGTGTTTCATACGGCCAGCGCCAACCAGAAGGAGGAAAGTGTTCTGGTGACTTCTGTCAAGAGCTTCAACAACTAGAGATACAAGGACGTCATGGGTGATAGTCTATCACTTGTTTTCTTGATAATTTCCAAAGATCCTGGCTGAAAAGCCAGGGAGGTACAGGTGTGTGTGTGTGTGTGTGTGTGTGTGTGTGTGTGTGTGTGTGTAGGGGAGGGTGTCTTACTTCTCATTTGTGACATTCTAATGTGCTTAGAGGACCATTTGGGGCAGGGGATGGAACCACATTTCTTGACTTTGGAAAAATTAGGCCAAGGATATGTGCTAACCATGAAAGACTCTAGCTCTTACTTTTCTAATCACCAATGTCTTTTTCGGCCCTTTGAATGACAATAAGAGATTTAGGACTATACAAAAAACAAACAAAACCCCCCCTCTTGGCTCTGTGTGTGTGTGTGTGTGTGGCCTTACCATGCCTGGGATGAAACCCAGAGCCTCGGTGTTCTGCCATTTGGGCCATGTCCTGAGTCCTGTACTTTTTATATATACATTTTCATTTTAGCAAAAATTGGTGGAGGGTCAATCTTCTCCAAGATACTGACAAGTTTTCTTTCTGGGTACAACAATCAGTTGAAGGCATTTGTAAAAAAATGACTGGTCTCTTCAAATGCCTGTCAAGAGAGACGCTGGTGCAGAAGGTACCTGTCTGGATATTCCTTCAATGCAGCCTGGAGAGCCTCTCAATTAAGAGAAAACGACTGCCGCACTGGAGGCTGTGCAAAGGCTGTGCATGCAGGCGAGATCTCTGCCATGGACGCAAAAGCTGAGCCCCACCTTCTGGAAACACGGCTGCCTTCCTCCAGGGAGTGGTCTGCATGCAGCACAGTCTCTCTGTGAGTGACAAGGTAAGCATGACACTGTATTTGTGTAAGCCTCTGGGATGTCTGAGAACGCTCAGTTCCTGCACTGGGATGGCATGTGTGTGTGTGTGTGTGTGTGTGTGTGTGTGTGTGTGTGTGTATGTTTCTAGTCCCAGCTCTCCCGCCCCCAATCCAGTTCAGGGACCAGTGAGAAATGGAGGCAAATGGAGATGGAATGGAGATGCATACAATTATGCACCTTCATCTCTGTGTTGTTCGAATGCCTGGTGAGCAAATCCTCTCCTGTTCCCATGCATTTGTTCCCAGATGATCAGGAGACACAGTTATATAACTGCATAATAGTGTTCTTATTATGCATCATATTGAGGATTCTTAACAGGATTGGAAACACCCACAGTGGACATTAATATGTATAATTATCCTTGGTGGTACATCTAGCTACTTTAAAAAATGTGTATCTGGAGTTTCAAAATTGCTTCCTACCCAGTTTCTGAAGTGAAAGTATTTGGAGGCCAAGCTCAAAGATCTTTTGATTTAGATTTGAATAGACAGTGATAAATAAGAAACCTCCAAAAGACAGACCACTGACTGCTCCATCTCCAAAGGTGGTCGGTCATCTGAAATTTGTTAGTAGTTTGCACTGTCTGGTGAGAGGTGAATGTTAGTATGCTTTATAATAATTTTTGTGGTTCGGGAGGGAAGAGTATGGAAGGGGTGGCTGTAATTCTTTGCGATCAGGTTTAGTATTGGGACTGGAAAAATGTGGTACTTCTTATTGGGGTTGACCAGATGTACTATTTGAATTATGGAGAGTCTGATTTAAGTTTTGGAATTAAATAGGATAATCTTCCTTAATGGTAGTACATTCTGTTTCAAACATTGTTCTTTATATAGTTAATATAATAATGGGGGGGATATTTATCTGATGGTTGCTTTTGAAATTAGTACACGATGAATAATCATATGTTGCAGAAATTGCTTGTTTCTTTTAAGAGACATAGCTAGAACTGTGTCCCTTATAAAAGGCTCAGAAGATATTTTCCTTACAGTCATTTACATTTCAGAACAGCTGTAAACTATTTCTCCTGTTGACTATCAGAACAAATGTTTATTCTAGATGGTTTTCACGGGGTATATTCTTTTGTCAAAAATCATTCACCTTATTAAACTGGCATTAAAAATTTTCATCTTAGTACATCTTATGCACAACTTTTATGTTCTTGTTCATTCTGATAATTCTACAGAATTGACCTATTAGAAATATTATCACCCATTACTTCCCACCAGGGCTTCAGTTATGCTGGTGAAATGGGTGACTGATACAGCCATAAATCCAAAACACAGATTCAACAACACTGAAACCATGAGATCTAAGCTGCAGGCCACTGAAACTTTGTAATGTTCCTGTCAAGTTGACAAAGGGGGGTGTAAAGAAACATGGGAACACTGGTGGAGGGGTTGGTATTGAAATATTATATGCCTAAAATGCAATCATCAATAACTTTGTAAATGGCATTTCTTTCATAAAAAATTACAAAAACAAAAAGAAATATTATCATGGGTCCATTTCTCACCGACCTTGGATATCGGCTTCTATTAAAATGTGAAGAAAGAAAAGCAAAAATGATTTCAAGTTAGGGCAGTCTTACAAATTAATATCATCTTGTTTGAGCCTCGAAGGTCAAAATGGAAGCCCATTGCAGCCATAATGAGAAACGTACCATGCTGGGTAGTGACCACTTACTCTCTTAGTCAGCTGAGTGTCCATCATGAAGTTGTGCACGTGTTTTTCTGCTTTGGTAAGTTCTAGCTTCCTTGCCACCACAGCTACCACCAGGGCTGTACAACCAGCACCCTGCAAACCGAAGAGAAGACCCAAACAGTTAACTACTTTCTGCCTCATTAATGGGGCTTTGCGCAGAGGATTTGAAGAAGCAAAAATGCTGTAGGATTCCAAGTCAATAAACAGTAGCTAGCTGATTGGTCATTAGCAAACCTAGTTCACATAATTTAAGAAGGAAAGACATGATGAAACACAATTTAGTCATAAAGAGTCAAAAAAGTGATTGAATTTTCAGAAACATCCTATATGGAGTGCCTTGGTTATATATCTCTCAGTATTATAGCAAGAGATGACAAATAAGCATAAATGTGTGCAGTATTAACAAGAATTACTAAAGAAAAATAAAACTGTCCAGAACCTTCTCTTGAGCAGAAGGCAGTATCCAGGACCACCTTGACAGATATCATCCCAGAAGCATCCTCAGAGCCTTAAGAAGTGGTACAGGTAAGGATCAGGCATTCCCATATTCCAGAGGCATTTGGAATTTCTGGCAGCAGGAAGTGCATGGGCTTGACAGTGCACAACTCAACAGCAACTGTTTCTGAATTACAGGTCACTGTGCACTTGTGTTGGTCGAAAGCTGGTGGCTGCACACAGGAGCCTGCGGCCAGGACTTCAACTTAGCCACACCAGCTCAGTGGACAGGTAACAGAATGATTGGCTGCAGTGATGATCACATGATCCATTCATTAAATTTGACAAGTTTGCAATCTTTTTAATTTGAGGTCTTTGGGGCCACACGGCAGGACTTAGGCCCTGAGAATCAAATCCGGCCAGCTACACACATAAGGCAAGAGCCTTACCTGCTGTACTTTTCTTTGCCCCATGAAGCATTCTAATTATCTGTTTGTTTTGTTTCTTCTTTTCCCATGGTGCTGGGGATGACCCCAGTGCTCCTCACATGGATAGCATGTGCTCCCCCACACAGCTGCATCCCCATTGTATTGGCCAAAAGGGGCAGATGCATATTAGCCAGCTGTCATCATCTAAAATGGTTTCAGATTTCCAAAAAAGCTCATTTCCTCATGACAAGAAAACATTAAAAATCACTAGTTATAATAGCAAATTTATGCATCTTAGAACTGGACAGTCTACATCTTAGCTATGGCCTTGTAGAACTATAGCCTGTCCATCATACACCTGAGTGCAGAGTTTATTTCTGGGGTATTTAAGAACTCATTATAGAAGTTCAAGCACGTTGCAAGATGTTATGTTTGCAAATCTTTCGGGGGGAAAAGCTGCTTTTTCAGCACATAGAATATCAGTGACTTACTTGGTTCTTTGTGCTTTTCTGTACAATTCCTATTTTCTACAATGGGCAGATATTACTTACATAAGCACATAATGATATGTATAAAGTGAATTTGTGCTTTAGGATCTAACCTCACTTTCTCATATTTTTATTCACCTAAAAATATTTAACCTAGAAAAATGCTCTTAGTTTAGAATCCATTTTGCTCATGTTTTATTATATAATTAATCATGCAATCATTACTGTTTGCATTCATGCATGTAATTGAGTCATTCAGCTTTGGACCAAAGGATGAATTTTGGAGCTCAATGAATGAGTTACAGCAACAAGCTTGGTGGGAAGGATAGAGGAAAGGAGATAAGGTATTTGCCATCTCTCACCACAAATGGGTAATGATGCTTCCTACCAAGGTAAGATTTTACTGAGCCAGTATTATTAACTGCAAAACTTCCAGAGAGTTTGAAAAAAATTCCCTGTCTAGTGCTATAAAACTTGGTTTCTTGAAAATAAAATAAGACTGATCAGATGATTGAAGAGGCTCCAAGATATTCAGACACGTGACACTGAAGAGACATGACTAGCAGTTTTGGTGATCACTTCCCTATCCGTGATGTAATAGAAAGAAAATGGTACTTCAAAACCAACCAAAAATTTTAACTTATTATGGGAGGGAGCTGTCCCAAGTGGTGCTCAGGGTATCCAGGGTCCCCTCCAGTGATTCCTGACCGACCTGAACTTGGTTCAACGAAAGGTCCCAAGAACTCGATGCTGCTCTGATCAGGTGCTGGGATTCAAACCCAGGTACCCAATCTCTCTGACCCCTTTACTCATTCTTTAGAATAAACATTTCATATTTGAATACTTGAAAACTGAACAAATTCTTCTTTTAAAATGTGGAAAACATTTAAATCATTAGTTCTCAAATCTGGTGAAGTGAATCAATTGGAGAGTTTGTAAGCAAGAAAAACTCCATTGCCTAAGAAACGGACTGCCTACTCAGTCCACATTTTCAGGGGCAAATCCCAGTGCTTTAAAGCTCTCCAAGACAGTCAGGCACTGTTTTACATAAAGCAAGTTAATGTGGGCACATACACGAGTTTAAAGGGAGACAGTCCAGGATTCTGGGTGCGGGCAGGAACCCAAACAGTTTTGATTCCCAGCACCTCACAGACGTCTGCGCATCACTGGTGTGGTCCTAGACTGCTGCTTCCTAGGGCCCGAGCACTGACTGCCAGAATGCCAGTCCCTTGAGCACCCCTTGGAAGGCTCCAACCAATGCAGGTGTCACGGGAGGCATTTCAGCTATTCAGCGAGGAGGACACGGTAAACAAGGACACTGGGCAGAGGGTAGAGGCTCCAAGCACTGCAGTGTCCAGCAATGAAGGATTTTTTTTGGAATCATCTGCTTGGATTTTGCTGACTTTCGAACATCTGCCACATAATCTAAAACTCTGTACTAATGCGCGTAGGGGTAGGAGGAGGGAAGAGCCTCTCACAGGTGCCACCGACTTTTCTAGACATTGGAGAGGAGCAGCCACTTGTGCCGACCCTCCAGGATCCCTGAAGTTCCCAGGCAGTGTTGTGGGATCCCAGGACGCCAAAAGGGGCTTTTCCTGCCAAGTCAGAAAGAGGGAGAGAGTTCTAGGTAGCAGCTGGCACTCTACGGTAAGCCTGGTTCTCCCCTGGCAGGGGGCCACTGCTGAGAACCTTCTGGAAAGGGATCAAAAATTCCTCCCTGGCATGGAAAATCACTGGGATATTTGTATTTGTGTTTATTCTTGGGCTCTGTCTTCCTGCTGCGGGCCCATTTCTTGCTCAGTGGTCCCCATGCTGGGCCTCTGCTGTACACCGGACAGGCGAGTGGGGCTAAGACTCTAGTGATGAGCATGACCAGCATTGCTATTCCTAAGTTTATCACCCTGACTGCACCTCTAGTGCTAAGAACCTTTGGTAGTCTACAAAGTTCGTTACTCTTTACGTGTAAGTTCTGGTTTAATGAGGAAGACCTTATTAAGTCCATACACCTCACTAGGTGGTTTTCTTTTTTAATTATAGAAGATTTGATATGTATAGAATCACTTTAAAAAACACTTTTCTGTGTTCCCCTTTCAGACTTTAGCACAAGGAGGCTCACCTTGGACATCTTTCTAGGCTCAAAACGTAAAGTCCTGCCAATACTCTGGTGGGGGTAGGGATTTATCAGTGGCATGATGCTAAGCTCCCCTCAGTAGCTCTTCCCAGGATCTCCCCATTCCAGCAAGTCCCCGAGAATGAAATCCACTTTTACAGCCTTTTCTCCAGCGCCAGTCACCACACCTGTGGAGACAGCGGGGACATATTCCTGTCGAAGATGAAGATCCTGTATGCCCCGAAGGACAGAAGCCTCTGACCTTGAGGTGGCTCCTCGCTAACTTTCTTACATGCCCAGGGGAAAGCTAAGCAGAACCACTTAGTCTGCCAGTTAAGAGGCAGAGGTTTCCCATTCCTCCCTTGGCTAACTTATCATCTTCCCTTCTAACAATTATAGGCTGCAAGAGAGACAGAGTGGGTGAGAGAGGCTCTGTCCCTAGAAAAGACAATTACTAATGCACAGTCATCTAAGCCAGACCAGAGCAAGCAAAAAGGGAGTCGGAAAGCACAGCCCTGGTGGAATTTTAACCTTGGGAGCCCCTCGAATGCTGCTCTGTGCTAAAATGCCTAAGAAAGACAGTGCTTTTTAATAAGGTCATAATGGGAAGGGAGAATTCAGGGGGAGCATGTTTTTAACTTTAGAAACTAGTTTCTTAAGCAGTTGCTCATGAGAAATCTTTCAATTTTGTCTTAAAATAAAATTTGCTTTGTGGATCAGTAAATAATTTGCATCGTATTTTAAAGACCTGGGGTTACCAGTGGAAAAAAGCTTAAGAAGTCCTGCATTAGATCACTTCTGATAAGTAAAGTAAAAAAGTAAAGGCCCTCCCGTTGATCATCGATTTGCTCGAGCGGGCCCAGTAACGTCTCCATTGGAGACTTTGTTGTTACTGTGTCTGGCACATCGAATACTCTCGGTAGCTTGCCGGGCTCTCCGAACTTCTGATAAGAGGGATCCTAAAATCATTTTGAAAGCCAACTTTGGAATTCATGGCTGGGGTTGAGAGGTTAGTATAGAGTTCAAGTGTATGTACACAACCAGGCTCAATTCCTGGTACTACAACAGTCCCCAGAACATTGTGAGATGCATTCCTGGACGTCCCAGCAGCACCATACCATCAGGCCCTTGCAATGAACCACTTGCCTGTTTGGCTAAGAATCACTGGTGAATCCTCTAGGCTTTCTGAGCACTGTTTGGGAGGTTTCTATTTCCCTCTCCCCCCAATAATACAGGCCTGTGGAAAGGGGAGTTCCTTAAAGAAGGCAGAAAATACTATGCTTATCAAAGAAAATAAGACTTTGAGACAAAAAGGGCAACCGGAGACAAAGATAGCTACTGCAATATGGTAGAGATCAATACTGAACAAAGATATTTCACTCATCAACAAATATGCACCCAACATAGGGACACGAGGTAGTAACACACCTAAAGAGAGACAGCAGCACAATAATAGGAAGGGGGGCATGACTGCTCCCTAGAGCAATGGACAGATCACCCAGACAGAAAATCAACATGGGAATAATGGGTTTAAATGACAGAGGGGATGGATTCAATATAACTTTACAGACCAATTAGAAAACAACAGAATATACAATCTTCTCAAGGACGCCTGGGACATTTTCAAGGATATGTTCATGCACAAAGGAACACTCAAATTTATAAGAACTAAAATTATATGAGGCGTCCCATCTGATCACAATGGTATAAAATCAGAAGAAGGGAAACCATAAATATAAGGAGACCACACAATATGTTACTGAAGAGCTTTTGGGTCAATGAGAAAAATTATAGGACAAGCACAAAAATAACTGAAAATAAAGACAAGATTTACCAGAAGCTGTAGAACCAGCAAAGATGCTATTAAAAGATTTTGGCAATACAGGCTTACCCCAGGAAACAAAAAAAATGGTAGAAAGAAGGAAATATAAAAATTAGGGCAGAAATAAATAGAGCTCAAAAGCTCAATAAAGCTGAATTGTTATTCCCTTTAAAAAAGATAAACAAGATAGACTCAATGTGAGAAAATACAGAATCAGAATAAAAGAAGTTATAAACTGTAAAAAGGATCAAAAGATATCATGCATAATTATAAATAAAACTTTCTAGGACTGAATAAAAAAAAACCTAGAAAAATCTGAGTAGAATTACCAAAAGTAAATTTAAATACTAATCAAAATTCTCCAAAATGACCAAACTTTGACCCAAATGGATTTTATTTTCTTTTATAAAAAATTAATTAATTAATTTTGAAAAATTGAATGACCTTGAAATAGTTACAAGCTTTCATGTTTCTGTTATAATCACACAATGATCAAGAACCCATCCCTCCACCAGTGCACATTCCCCATCATCAATATCCCCGGTATACCCCCCTTTCCCACCCTCCCCCTGCCTCCATGGCAGACAATATTCCCCATACTCTCTCCCTACTTTGGGGCATTATGGTCTGCAATGCAGATACTGAGAGGTCATCATGTTTGGTTCATTATCTACTTTTAGCACACATCTCCCATCCCGATCGGTTCCTCAGACCATCATTTTCTTAGTGATCCCTTCTGTACTCCAGCTGCCTTCTCCCTTTGCCCATGAGGCAGGCTTCCAGCTATGGAGCAATCTATCTGTCTCGTGTATCTACTACCCTTAGGTGTCAGCCTCATGTTATGTTGTTTTAGACTCCACAAATGAGTGCAGTCCTTCTATGTCTGTCCCTCTCTTTCTGACTCATTTCACTTAGCATGATACTCTCCATGTCTATCCATTTATAAGCAAAGTTCATGAACTTCATCTCTCCTGACCGCTGCATAACATTCCATTGTGTAGATGTACCAAAGTTTCTTTAACCAGTCATCTGTTCTAGGGCACTTGGATTGTTTCCAGATTTTTGCTATAGTGAACAGTGCTGCAATGAACATATAGGTACAGATATCATTTCTACTGTGCTTTTTTGCATCCTCGGTATATATTGAAGCTAAAAGGATCTTTAAGGATGAAACAGCACTGACCATGCAAGTGGAAGCAAACATAAACAAATGGGACTACATCAAACTAAGAAGCTTCTGCACTTCAAAAGAAACAGTGACCAAAATACAGAAAGAGCCCATAGAATGGGAAAGAATATTTACCCAATACCCATCTGATTAGGGATTAATGTCCAGGATATACAAGACACTAGTAGAATTGTACAAGATAAAAACCTCCAACCCCATCAGAAAATGGGGAGAAGAAATGAACAGAAGTTTCCTCAAAAAAGAAATACAAATGGCTAAAAGGCACATGAAAAAATGCTCCACATCGCTAGTCATCAGGGAGATGCAAATCAAAACAACAATGAGATATCATCTCATGCTACAGAGACTGGCACACATTCAAAAGAACTGAAGCAACCAGTGCTGGTGTGGATGTGGGGAAAAAGAGACATTCTTTCACTGTTGGTGGGAATGCCCACTAATCCAGCCTTTCTGGAAAACAATATGGACAGTCTTTCAAAAACTAGAAATTTACTTCAATCCTTTTCAAACTCTTCCACATTCTATAAAAGCCATCATTTTACCCTGATTATTAGATAAGATTTGCTCGTCGATTTGCTCGAGCGGGCCCAGTAACATCTCCATTGGAGACTTTGTTGTTACTGTGTCTGGCATATCGAATACTCTCGGTAGCTTGCCGGGCTCTCCGAGAGGGGTGGAGGAATCGAACTCGGGAATATCACATGGAAAATTATATAGAGCAGTGTCTCTATAAACATAGACGCAGAAAATGTATTCTAATAGAATTCCAAGCTCTCAACAAAGAAATGGCCACATGTGATAAAGGGACAATCAACAAGGGATACAGCGAAAGCTCTCCTCAAGGATCAGGAGCAACACAAGCACTTGTATTCTCCCCATTAAGGCAACAGAACAGAATAAAAAATATAAAATATAACAGGGCCAGGAAGAATACTTAATGGCTGGAAGCTTGCCAAGTGTGTGTGTGTGTGTGTGTGTGTGTGTGTGTGTGTGTGTGTCTGCGTGTGTTTGGGGGGGTCAACGGGAGTTATGATAGAGAAGGGAACAGTATGACAATAATACTTGGAAATGATCACTTTGGGCAGGAACTGAGTGTTGAAAGTAGGTAAACAGATATATCTGATAATCACTCAGTATCTGTATTGTAAACCATAATGCCCAAAAGAAGAGAGATGGGGGGGTGTTGATGGGAAGAGAGAGAGAGTGTGAGAGAGAGAGAGAAAGAGAGAGAGAGAGAGGTCTGCCATAGACAAGGAAGGGAGAGGTGGGAGGAAAACTGGGGACATTGGTGGTGCGAAATGTACAAATGTACACTGGTGAAGGGGTAGGTGTTGGAACATGATATGACTGAAACCCAATCATAAGCAACTTTGTAACTGTATCTCACTGTGGTTCAATTACAAAATAATTAAAAACTCAACAATTTTTATGCATAACATTGAAACATAAAAATAAAATACAAAATATTCTTGTGAAAATCTATTACAATATATAGATACATAAAGAAGCAGTCTAAGGATTTATATCAAAGAAATGTTGCATAGCTATATCCAAATAATGAACTAGTAAGAGGACAAATCAGGAAAATAAAATACCATTTATAATTTCATTTAAAAGATCTGAACAAAAAATTTTATGACAATGCTTAAATGATATGAAGAAATGAAAAGATATTTTGTGCTCATAATGGTAATAATAACTTTATTAAAATATCTATCATGCCTAGCGCAATCTCCAGATTCCATGTAATAGGATTCAAAAACCCTAGGATCATCTTTACAGAATTAAAATGAAAAGTCATTAATTTGGAATTATAAAAGACCCCAAAGAATAAAAAACAAAACTGAGAGAAAAGAACAAAAATGGAGGAATCATGCTCCCCAACTTTCAACTATACTGAAAAACAAAAGTAATCAAAGCAGCCTCGTATGAGAACCACATGGATCAATGGAGGAGACAGAAATCCCATAAATAAACCCACGCCTATAGGATAACTAATTTATGACAAACAGCCAAGAACTTACAATAGAGTGAGAAAAGTTCTTCAACAAATGATATGGAGGGGAATCTGCACAGTCACATACACAGGAATAAAACTAGACTATAACTAACACCATGCACAAAAGTTAATTCAGTATGGGTTAATGAATTCACATGTTAAGCCCTGAAAAATTAGAATACATAGAAGAAAACACAGACAATACACTTAAATACCAACCTTAAATTTTTAGAGACTTGACTCCAAAATGGATAGAAAAACAAACAAAAGGAACTACCTCAGATTTCAGCTCAGTGAAAGAAACTACCATTCAAGCAAAAAGACAACGTACAGAGTGAAAGAAGATATTTGCAAATCATATCTCCTACATGGGTCCATGGTCCAAATGTAGCATGAGCTCATAAAAATCATCAACCAAAAGCAAAGCTCCCTGATTGAAAAATGGAGGAAGGAGCTGAAAAGACACTTCTCTCAAGAAGACAGACATACAGATGCCTAACTTTAGCTCAGACCTTTGAGAATGAATAGCCAGCATCTTCAAGACAAGCTATTAACTGAGGGAGAGGACGCCCTTGGGGGTGGTGGTAAAGGTAAAAAGGTAAAGGCCCTCCCGTTGATCGTCGATTTGCTTGAGCGGGCCCAGTAACATCTCCATTGGAGACTTTGTTGTTACTGTGTTTGGCATATCGAATACTCTCGATAGCTTGCCGGGCTCTCCGAGAGGGGCGGAGGAATCGAACTCGGGTCGGCCATGTTGGCCACTTGTAAGGTGAAAGCCCTACCCGCTGTGCTATCGCTCCGGGGGTGGTGGTGGGGAGAGGAAATAATGGTGTTGTTGAAATGCTAATGTTTACAATGTCTCACACTTGAATTTTCTTCCTGTGCCTATTAAGAGCTCCTAAAATGTTGGAATTTCAGATGGATTCCCAATGTAAGGAGACTATCAGTCATGAACATTGATCCAAATATAGCTAATATTGAAATAAAATCTAAAATTAATCTTAACGCATAAAACACTTGTAAAACTAATTATATTTGTCCTAAGGTTTGGTTTATCCTCTAAGAGAAGGTAAAATAAGAATTGGGAAACATTCTCCCTCCCACCCCCTGCCTATTTTGGTCCCTAGGGATGACTGACTCAATATCCTACAACAATAAATCCATTTTTTACTTGACTTGCCTGACATAATCATTTTACCATTAACATTTGTGGAACAATAAATCTCATCAAATAAAAGTCTCTGAAAGTTACAGCCTTCGGGCTGTATCTCTGGGGAGATCAGGTTCAAAAAAAAATGCTTCAGGAGGTTTGGAGGACAAATGCCTTCTGCCAAATGCCCACCTCCACATTTCCCCAAAGAGAAGTGGGGATCTGATTGTTGAGTTCAGTGTTCAAACTTGGGTCTCAGAAATGCAAGATTTGCTGGTGCAGCTCCTCCAGCACTTGGGTGCTTGGAAGGAAGGCAGCGGAACGCAGCTCACCAACTGTGAGACCCACCTGGGCGTGATTCTCCATCCTGCCAGGGCAAGTGCTGGTAGTTTTAGAAGACAGGGGGAGAGGGACCAGAGCGATAGCACTGTGGGGAGGCTGACCTGGGTTCAATTCCCAGCATCCCGTATGGCCCCTGGAGACACCACCAGGAGTGATTCGAGAGTGCAGAACAAGGAGTAACCCCTGAGCATCACCAGATGTGACCCAAAAAGCCAAAAAAAAAAATCAAAACCCCCAAGAAACAAAAAACAAAAAAAACCCCAAAAACAAAAAGAAGAAGATGGTGGGAGAATTGGGTGGGTGAGGTGGGGTGGAGGTAGGGGTGGGGGTGTCATACGAAGGAAAGCTGGAATATTGCAGCTTCCAGCTACACTCAAGAAAGGAGCTGTCTTATAGCTGAATACATTGTCTTGGGGTGGGGGGGAGGAAGATTCACTTCAGGATTTAGGCATTATGGCTCAGAAAAAAAGTGCTCTCCTTACTGGGTCTGCATTTGAAGAGACAGACCTGAAAGAACCACATTTTAAAAAAAAATCACTTCAACGTTATCATTTGATAGCATGCACCAGAGGTCAAATCATACGGCAGCGGGTTAAGTATACAGGAATTTCTTTTTTAAATAACTTATTCATCCATGTAACACCAGAGAAGGGTTCAGTCTCTTCTGCGGGGAAAGACCCAAGGCAGCAAGACCTTAATCAGACCTAATGCACGTCCTTTCGTCCCAGACTTTCTCCTCTGCTAACCCTGACTGCACTGCATTCTCTCTGCCTGAATGAACTGTGTAGAGTTGCTTGCTGCCTTGGACTGATACGAACTCTGGCCACCGGCTGGTTTGTGATCTTAAATCAAGACTCCACACTGGGTAACCTTGGTGCCGGCAGCATTATTATTAAATGTTTGCATCCTAAGGCGCTGTTAACAATGGACAATTTTCCTTTTTCCTTTTGCTCCCTGAGTACAGTATTATAAGTTGTGGTGAACTGGAAAAGCTTCGTGCATTGCTTTTGTTTAGACAGAATTACCCAGGGGGATGAAAGAAACCTCAGCTACATATCTGAAATGGCCTTATTTTTTGGTGGAGGAAGCTACGGCAAATTTTGCCAAGTCTAGGCAGCACTGTACCAGAGAAAATTCTGTCCTAAAAATAGGTATCTACGATTCCAAATTTAAAGATAATTATCCTCCCAAATTCTGGGTAAAAAACCATTAAGAGTTGCCATAATTTCACAAAAATAGAGAAGCAAAAATTACAAGTGAATGACCTTCATGCTAATAAAAGACGAGAGAGTCTTACTGGGAAGATGAGAAAGTCTTCTATTAGTAAGACTCTCTCTTTTTTATACTAGCACGAAGGTCTGGATGCTACTCTTGAAATAATCATATATGCAATCAGAGATAAAGGGAAAATACAGCTTTCAGTCTGTGTTATGTCTCTTTGCATAAACTGAAGCTGGGAGGAAGGACAGCTTTGAAACTGCACAGCGAAACAGGTGCTCTTGTTATTGTCAAGTTGGAGATGTTGAATCACTAGCCAGTGAAGACACTACAGTGGAATGATACCATCCACTGACCAAAGGAAGAAAGTCTTTTCAAATTCCACCCATTTGTTGCTGAAACATCTGCAAGATCAAATCCCTACATCCTTCTTATGTCACTGCAACTTTGCAAGGTTCTGAGTAACTATCTGGTTATAGGATGGTATTGAGTTGTTAAAACAGTATCCAAGAGAAGATAAAGTTCTTGTGCTTGTTAAGCTATTAGGTAAGGCTCAGTGAAAGGAGAATTTCTATTTAACTTATTGCTCATGAGAGAATTCTTATCAAGGGATTTCAGTACCTCAGATCTACTTATTTTAGTATTTCCAAGATGTAGACACAACCTAAACACTCCCCCCCCAAAAAATATCATTAAAAAAAACCTTTGTGTGATGGGCCTGCACTCATAATTTGTAATTTTATCAAGAGGGGATTTTTTTTCTGATAACACTTGTTTATCTCAGACTGGAGAGATAGAATAGAAGGTAAGTCTCTTTTCTGGCACATGGCCACCCAGGTTCGATCCCTGTCATCCCCATAGGGTCCCCCAGGCACTGACAGGATTAATTCTTGAGTGCAGAGCCAGGAGTAAGTCCTAGTTCTGACCAGCTCTGGATGTGACCCCAAAACAAACAAAAGAGACTTGTCTATATTTAGAAATATTATTGAAAACTCTCTCATTATGGTTTGATTATGTATTTTGGCCCAAAGCACTACAGATTCATCTTCATGTTTGGAAACCTATATACAGAAAGATTTCTCTTCAAACCCTTGGCTAAGAAAACTCCCGGGAGAAGAGGTGACCAAGGAGTTAAAAAGTGCTGGTGAGAAAGAACCAGCAAATGATTGGCTACAGACACAGATTCCTGGAAGAAGATCACTGTTTTTCACTGTAGAGATAAAAGGTCAATTTCCTTAAGATGAAATTGTGCTACTGTTTTGTCCAACAAATTTTGATTTGTCTCCCTTTGATTTTGGAAAGTATAAATACCAGCGTATCCCTTTGGGTCATCTAAGGCAGAAACGACTTTGTCTCATTGCAGTTTTTATCTGCTTCTTTCCCGTGGACATTGGCGATGCATGTCTAAGAGAAATGCTCAGATTTCCCCTGAGTCATCTCTTTGTCTCCCTCCCCCTTTGGCCTTTAAGAAATTGTGGGAGAAAATACAATTTACAACACTCCTGAGGGAGCAGAGGGTCACGCCTGAATCATCTCCTTCCCTGTCTCTGAAGTACTAGAATTCTTCGAGCTCTTTTATATTTGGATGTTCTTTTTCTTTTTAGTGTTTATACAATTTTGGTAGAATTTGTACCTTGTTTAAATTTTTGAGTTTGAGATATAAGCTACACCCACCAACTGCTGTGTAACCCCATCAATGGCCAGGATCCAGAGACTCTACAACCAAGCTCCTGGAAGAGAACAAGACAGAGTTCTCTTCTGCCCCCACACCTGGCTGTCCTCACCGGGGCCCCTTGGAGGAGGGAGGATTGAGTTTCCCTCTCTGCCCTGAGCAGAGCCCCAACAGCTGAAGGCCTCCGGGACCCAGCCAAAGCCATGCTGAGACCACTCTCCACACGTTTGGATGAGCTACTGGCAGAGGAACCCAGGTGTGCGGGACTCGGGGCTGAGATCTCCAATCCTGCTCGGTTCGGGACTGGGCCTCCTCCACCCAGCTCCCCCACCTTCCAGTAGCTAGACAGTTACACCCACCAACTGCCGTGTAACCTCATCAACGGCCAGGATCCAGATCCTGTGGCCGCGCAACCTCTTATTCTCTAGTTCTCACTCTCAGAGAACCTGGCAGGCTACTGAGAGTATCACACTCGCCTATATGCCTGACTAGGAACACCTGTAAAGGTGATTAGAGGCTTCCCAAAAGCTTTCATACCTCTCGGAGAGCTTGGCAAGCTACTGAGAGTATCCCGCCCACATGGCAGAACTTGACAAGCTAACTGTGGCATATTTGATATGTCAAAAACAGTAACAATGAAAGGTCCTCATTCCCCTGATCCTGAAGGAGGCCCCAATATGTCATAGGGCTACACTAGCACTTGGCAGGGATGAATGGAGACGTTACTGGGTCTGCTCAAGCAAACTGATGAACAATGCGGTGATAGTGATAGTGATAGTGATAGTGATAGTGAGATACAAGCTAGTTGATTCAAATGCTAATGCTGACATTGCTTTCCGTGTAAAACTGGACCCGTAAGAAAATTAACACTGGGTGCTTTCTCTATACAATGAATTACTTCATGCCCTCAGTTTTATTTTTTTTTATTTTTATTTATTTATTTATTTATTTATTTTTTTATTAGTGAAAAACCATGAGGCACAGTTATAGGCCCACAAATTTTGTGCTTGGGTTTCAGTTATACAATGATCAAGTGCCCATCCCTCCACCAGTGCCCGTCATCCATCCCCACGGGTCCCAGCATCCCCCCCCCTCATCCCCCCCCCCCCCCCGTCCCATCCTGCCTCTGTGGCAGGGTATTCCCCCTTGTTCTCTCTCTCTCATGCCCTCAGTTTTGATGTGTGTATTTCACTGGCTAATAACTCAAAATTATACTGTAGTTAAGAAATTGTCAATAGCTTAATTAATGAGTCATCTTGGGGGGCTACGAACTTACCACACGCAAGGCCAGTGCCTCAGCTCTTGTACTGTCTCTCTAGCCTCTTCACATGGGCTCAGGAAGGGTCTTGCCGGAAGATTCCAGACCCCCTGGAGGTACCTGTCACTTACATGCCCTATGCCAGGCTTGATGACTGCCACTCTTCCCTCTCCTCCTCCTCTTCTCAGCATTCCCGCCTTCACCCCAACCTTCTGAGTCAACTTCCCCGACAGAACTGATCACCTCACTCAGTGCCTTAATCTTAGATCCTACATGTGTCCTCAGCAACTCATTGTTTCTTCTTTTAAAAGCAATCCCCATTTCCCCCGGGCCTTGGATATTAGTTTCATACTGCCTTTTTTTTTTGAAAGAGAGAGAGAGAGAGAGAGAGAGAGAGAGAGAGAGAGAGAGAGAAGGTGAGAAGTTGCCTTTCATAGAGGCAGGCTGGGGTGGGGGTGGCTTGAAGGATTGGTAGGGAAACTGGGAACACTGGTGCTGGGAAATTACACTGGTGGAGGGATGGATGCTGGAACATTCTATAACTGAAATGCAATTATGAACAATTCTGTAATGCTCTATCTCACAGTGATTCAATGAAATAAAAAAAAAATTGACACCCCAACTGGGAAATGTGCACTGGTTAAGGGATGGGTGTTGGAACACTGTACCACAGAAACCCTATCATGAAAGTTTTGTAAAGGTCTATCTCACAATGATTCAAAAAAAAAAAAAAGATAAGGGGAGATTCAGGACAGTGTGGTCTAATATAAATGTGTGGAAATGTGTTGGAGAAGGTCCACAAACAAAGAAACCTAAATAAATAAATAAATAACATGTCATCTGTAAAAGATGCAATAAATAAAAATAAAAACCCTCCCCCTCCCCCACAAAGCTCCATGCAGGCAAGCCAAAAACCAATTTCTATTTTCTTTTAGGGTTTTTATTTGGAGGATAACGGGGGGGGGGGGGGGCGGGGGGTTGCTCCTGGCACACTATGGATACTCATGCAATATTTTTCATGCAATATTTCACATAAATCCAGCTGTGAAATTTTCACTTGATTTCTCTACCCTGCTACAGGCATCAGGCACGCTGGAATTGCTCAGAAAAGTCAGTTTCCCAGAAATGTTCTCAACTTCCACTGAGGCACCAGGAAACGGTGCAGGCCAGCCTCAGGGAGCACCTTGGCTCTGGGCTGCAGCCTGATGGGGGACTCTGTTCCAACAGAACTGTCCCCTGAAGGCGGCAGCAGGAGATAGCTGGAGATGCAGGCTGTCCATGTTCTCCCCCTATACCTGCCCCCCCCCCCAACATAACCCCCATATATGTTTCTGCCGCTTTCCTGCTGCCAGAATGATGCAGCTGATCAGGATGATGCGGCTGACAGCGATGCCCGCCCTGAGGGGTTGAAGTTCCCTCTTGGGTATCTAAGTCCAGCAGGGAAAAGACACTTACCATGATTCCCGTCAGCAGACAGACTCCTTTCCCACAGTAGGTGTTAGGCACCATGTCGCCATAACCAATGGATAGGAAAGTTATTGAGATCAACCACATTGCTCCCAGGAAGTTGCTAGTAACATCCTGTTGATCATGGTACCTGCAAGACAGCAAACCCAGCCAGGCCATTAGTAACTCCTCTGCTCCAGGGTAACCTGAAAATCATTTTGGAGCTTGGGTAAACCCTTCTCCATAGAGGTTGACCAAGCTCATGCCCACTTCTAAAGGCCACGGAGGAATAACATAGGGGTTAAAGCTTGCCTGGCATGAAGCTGACCCAGGTTCAATCCCCTGCACTGCATTGGTCCCCCCTGCCCTGCCAGGAGTGAACCCTGAGCACAGAGCCAGGAGAAAGGCCTGAGCACTTCTGGGTGTGGCCCCAAAACCAAAACACAAACAACACATAGATTAGGGATGAGAGTCCACCTAAGCCAGCAGCAACATCAGTACAATTTCTCCTGGTGCAAAGGAAGCAGAAGGAGGAAATGGTAAGAGGGAGAGGGCTGGACTTCTCTCCCTGTGTAATGGGACGGGTGCATGTCTGGGGGTCCCTGCACCTCAGCTTACCTGACAGTACCTAGTCTCATTCTCATCATAGCCCTGCCAGTTCTGTCCATGCCAGGCCCCCCACACACCATTGTCACCTATGCGCCTGCGGGTTGCAGTTGCTAACCACTCACAGACACTCCTCTGGCTCCTGAGGCCTGCCCAGACCCCATCTCCACACCATTGCCTTTTGCCCTTTCAAGCAAAGAGCTTGCAGTCAACAAGAGTGGGAGAACCTTTGTCCTGATGAATTCTCTGGGGTGGTGGGTTTGGCTGGCGGGAAATGGTTTTATTTATTTATTTATTTATTTAATTTTTGGAAATGGTTTTTGGGTGGATACTGTTTTTATGTTTGTTTATGTTTTTATGTTTAATGCTGCTCTGAATAGTGATGGGAGGCCATGTGGAGCCAGGGGGCAAACGTGGGGCCTCACACATGCTAGTCCTGTGCGTGCTCTGTTCCTGCCATTAACCCTGGCCCTAGGAGAAGGATTTCAGCTGAGAGATAGGAAGTCTTTGCTGCCATGCCTAAATTCCAGTACTGGAATTTAGCTGGTCCATTCCAGAGCACTGCCATGCTCCACACACACACACACACACACACACACACACACACACACACAGTGGTGAGCGATTACCGAGTGAACATGCTCTGGATGCAAGGGTGAGGTGGGGGGGTGGGATTGCAGGTGTGAAGTGGCTGCCTCTGCCCTTCAAGGCACCTGGACCCCAGACTTGGAGGGCACCTTGCTCTCAACCAACTCTTCTGCTTTTCTCAGAAGCAAGTTGTCTCCCTCAACCTCCAAACCCGTCCTACTTCTCAACTCAACAGCCAGACTCTGAAGCCAGAGCTGTCACGCCAAGGACTGCCCCCCCTCCCCCGAGTCCCAAGATAGATGCCATATGTATGCGGACAATGAGCTATTGCATTGTATTCATTTATTTATTCACTCATTCATTCTTCTACCCTACTTCCTTTCACCTCTCACCTATCCCTTGTCACATGCCAAGTCTGCATCTACAACCACAAGAACAAGATTCCCACTGTATCATATAACGTTTCCTCTCTCCATCCTTGGCTCTGTCTGTCCTTTTTCTCTGGATACACAACAGAACCATGCTCACACCCCTTTTATTAAGTCTTTGTTTTGTTCCAGAAAAGTAAGAGAGAAGCTAAGAAATGCTAGTCGCTGACTAAGAAGTCCCTGGCTGGAGAGAGAGAGAGAGGAGCCCCAGAGCATGGCAGTGTGAGGACCAGTGTAACCTTCTGGAAGAAAATGAAAGAGCAGATGCACAGGCAGCTAGTTTGTGCCGAAGAGTACCCTACAGGCTGCTGGCGGGAAAAGAACAGAAAGGGTCAACAATCTACCCCAAGATACTGCCATTCCAACCTACCTCTTTCCAGATTGACTGGGTGAAGAGCACTACTTGTTTTCCTAACTTTCCAAGAAGGGCTTCCCTGCGAAACTTTGTTCAATCCCATATTCCTTGGTTAAGGATGCTGTGACCTAAGCTGTAGTTCTGCAACACTCTGAGTCATCAGGTTCTAGGATCTGACTCTGCTCAGGCAAAGGGGTTGTTGTGAGTCAAAGCAGCTTTTGCTTTGAATAAGACCGGTGGAGCTAAGTTTTAGATTATGACTTGGTCCTGTGATGGGAGAATTCCTACAAACTACTCTTCTGCAAGCAGTTACTCCCCACCCCAAAATAAACAGGGGCCCTTACACTGGCATGGGTGTGAGCATCACATGAGGGAGACAAGTGTTCTTTTCCAATTCCAGTTTCAAGTGTGACAATCTCTGTTTAAAGCAGGATGTACAAAGAATGTACATACACCATATCAGGCAAGCTTTCTTCTTACTATCTTATACAGATTACATGCATGACATATTTGTTGAGTGCCCACTTTCTGCTCAGCATTTTCCTCACCTGATATAATGGTTTAAGGCAATATTTGGGTTTGAAACAATGATATTCCTCACTCTGCTTGTCCTCCCTCTATCACCAGACACTTAGGAAAGAGGGTGTGTTCCTTTGGTGGAGCACTGTAGCATTGTCCTCCCGTTGTTCATCGATTTGCTTGAGCGGGCACAGTAACATCTCACAACAAATTGTGAGACTTGTTGTTACTGTTTTTGGCATATCGATTATGTCACAGGTAGCTTGCCAGGCTTTGCCGTGCAGTGCGGGTGAGATACTCTCGGTAGCATGCATGCAAGGCAAACGCCCTATCTGCTATGCTTCCAAAAATGGATTCTGTAAATCTGTAGTGACCTCTAGGGGGCGCCTTTGTGATTGGGCCTGGAAATAGAAGTCTGTACCATCTGTTCTGCACTTAGGATTTGTTTTCCGGAGTTTGGCGCAAACAATGACTTTGAAAATTGCAGTAGAAAGCATTCATGACCACATCGAAGCCAAATGATCCCTCTTAGCTGCTCCCTGGCAATAAACACATTAATTTTAAATATAATAAATTTCTCCCATTTTTACTGGACTGCTTGCTCAAGCCAAACACTCTCAAATATTATGTCATTAAATCACTCTGTCAATATTTACTTTCTGCTATGTATACGCCACTAGATCAGGAACTATAATCCTGAATTGAAGGGCCTAACTAGAAATGAATACCTTTCAAGGAGCTGGTATTTTACAGCTTGGAATTTAATGGTAAATTGTCTTTTTGGCTTATGGAATAATAAACCTGTCTGAAAAATAGCTCTGAATGGAAAAATAACATCCTCTAACTAATGTTTATGTTACACTGGACATACTTAGCTGGGAAGGGCAGAGAGAGGAAGGTAATCAGGAACCACATCAGACTGTTAGGACAGAATATTTTTCTTGGCAACTTAAAAACAAATCTTTGACTTGTCAGTGCAATGATAGGATGGCGTAGATTACCAGTGGGTTTGGAATTTATGTCATATTCACACCACTGCAAGTTATTCATAAGTCAGGTTCAACAGTTAAAAATGACAAAAATATTTTCTTGGAATGGAAACTCACTTCGCAAACTCCTCTGGAAAATGAGAAGGGAAGGGGTGTTTCTCAGAAAAATCTCAGATTCTGAGGAATACTTGTTTAATTAAAAACACAGGGGGGATGGCGGGATGCAAACTGGGGAGATTGGTGGTGGGATATGTACCCTGGTGGGGGGATGAGTCTTGGAACATTATATGACTGAAGCCCGATCATAAACAGTTTTGTAACTGAGTATCTCATGGTGATCCAACAGAAAAGAAAACCACGTTATACGAGATTACAATTAGGCCAAAGGACTGAAGTGATGGTACATCAGGTAAGGCACTTGCCTGCTAGATGGGAGACCTGAACTCCATCCCTGGTTCCCCTATTTGGTCCCCTGAGTCTCACTACCAGGAGTGATGAGTCTCACTATCAGGAGTGATCCCTGAGCACAGATCCAGGAGTCAGCCCTGAGCACTATTGGATATGGCCTAAAAACCTCAGAAATAAAATAAAATTAGGGCAAAATATTGCTTGCTGAATCTTGAGCACTTGAAAGAAGAACTTGAGGGCAGGGGGAGAGGATTTATTCAACTCAGACAGTATTGTCTGCTACAGAAGTGGAAAGACTGGCCAGCTTTAGGGCTTAAAAGCAGCCTAATAAAAACTCCAGCCTTCTGTGAGTCGAGATGGGCCACCTCCCCCTATCTTCCAGACACCCACCAGCCACAACCGGGCCCCACTGCTGCCCCCATGGAAGTTCATCCACTGGCCTTGTTTTGGAGACTCAAATAAATCTTGTAAGAGAACCATCATCATCACTACCATCACCATCATCACCATTATCATCATCTTCAAGGCAGCCTAATACTCCTTCCCCATATTCCCATTCATCACATCATTCATTGCTGGTGGCAGGTCTAACACTGTTTCTTTGATCTCAGACAACACGGCTTTCTTAAATAGCTATTTATTCACTCAGGTTGCCTTCACTGGGGAAGGAAGGGATTCTTCCCTGGGAACAAGGCAGCTTCTGCATGGTTCCTCCTCAGAACCTCCATTAGCACCAGAGTCTGGACACCCTGGCTGCTGGTGGGAATGCCAGGGCTCATTCTCAGTCTAGGTATTTCCTTCCACCTGGAAACACTATCCTCCTCTTCCCTAGATTTGAACTAAGAACCTGCTCGTGAATCTCTTTCTCCAGACACTGTGGCTTTTGGTTAATAGGGTATACCAGGCTGGGGCACAGACCCTTTCTATGTCCCCCAGGAGTCTCCTGCATCCAGTATCATCCATGTAGGTCATGAACCAGGGTGTAATTTGTTCCTCTGAGTGCTCGAGCTGGAATCTAAATTACGAGAGCTCAGAGAGAGGAGATGATGTCCGTGTCATTGTTACAGCTTCACACATGCTTAAAGAAATACAGCAGGGGGGACTGGAGCGATAGCACAGCGTGTAGGATCTTTGCCTTGCACGCGGCCGACCCGGGTTCGATTCCCAGCATCCCATATGGTCCCCTGAGTACTGCTAGGAGTAATTCCTGAGTGCATGAGCCAGGAGTAAGCCCTGTGCATCGGTGCGTGTGACCCAGAAAGAAAAAAAAAAAAGGAACACAGCAGGGAATCAGCTTGGACTTCAGCAATTCCTGTCACAATGTGAGATGCTTCTCACCACACTGAGGTATCCGGGCTACCTGTGAGACCTTCGGGATCACGCATCTTGAAACACAAAAAGGAGGTTGAAATATATGTGGCCTATCACTCCATGTGAAGTCGACGTGTAAGGTTATGTGCCAAGCTTTGTATAGGACTTGTAAGGTATTTTTGTACTTGTAAAAATACTCTCCGACAGTGGAGGTTAATGGCAGACAATCCATATCCGTGAAGTCTTTTCTATTAAACTTACTATTAATACTATAAATGTCAAGAGATCTTATCTTCCCTGCCAGTTCTTACCGAAAATGGGAGTCTGCGCTCCATAGAGGAAGGCATTATGGAGATTTACATTTCTGTGATTGATCCACCATCGGTTCTCTCTGTTCAGTTCACCTTTCTCCTCAGAAATACCACAGGAGCAGCAGTGAGGCATGAAATAGAAGGCAGAAACCCAGAAGAACAGAAAGAGCCAGAGGATGAGAATGACACATTTTTATACAAATGAAAGAACCTGGGGGAATTCCTGTTCCAGGCACGATTGACTAGGGACTGGATGTACACTTCCTCCATAAGCAATCAAAAAGCCAGACACAGCGTTTGAAACAATGGTGCACAAGGCAGATGATTTGGTTACAGAGACCAGGACTCCCTGAGAAACGGTCAAGCACTCAAGTGACTCATCCGAAAACCCCTACTGAGTGCCCAGAGAAAATTTTCAGGATGTAGCTTGGAGAAATCAAGGTGAAACTGGAAGTTCCCTTGGGTGAGGGCTGGAACTGGGAACCCACGGAGGCCAAGAGTTCACAGGGTTAAAAGCCAGAGAGGGCAGAGCTCAGCAAGTGGGATCCTGAGATCAGCAGAGGGTCCTTGACGATTTTACTTGCCTCTGATGCCCAGGCAGTAGTAGTATTGCATATTGAGATGCAGGATCACTCAAGCAAGCCAAACTACCAGAAACAGAAAGGAAAGAAGACAGCCTGACCCTTGACACATAACTGTATTCAATGCAAATACCTCAGTTCCCCCAAGTAAAAGGCAAGAATTGTTACAAGAACTATAAAGGAGATGGATGCTGTCTGAGTTATTTCCTTTTTCTTAGCGGATCACATTTTGTGGTTTTAAGGGCCAAGAAAAAGCTATGTGCTCAGGGGATCATACAATACCAGAACTCAAACTAAGGTTGGCCACATGCAAGGCAAGCACCTTAACCTCTGTACTATCTTTCCAGCCCAGAGATGCCCAGGTGACTATCTCTGCTTAATAACTATCAACCTGGAATAAGAGAATAAGTTTATTCTCGATCAGGACTGGACATTCTAATACAATTAAAGTTTAGGGGTGAAAAAATTGGGAGTAAGTTTGTATTTCTCAGATGGAACATTATTCTTTGCTTTCTCTTTGTTCCCTATCCCTGGCCCTATAATTAAAGTCACTAACACAGAGAACAGTTGCTCTCTGAGAAAAGCAGTATGACCTCCACCAAAAGGCAGTCATACACGCAAGGATTTCCCAAGGAGAAACACAGCTTTCCAATCAGGCAGCCTCCAGGGAATTCACCAGACAGTAAGCTCCTTTTCCCATGCCTACCCTTCAACATGGAGGAATAGCAAAGAACCAGCTTATGCTTCAAATATACTTCCCATAAAAAGAAGCCTGAAAGAGAAGGCGGGCAAGGAGAAAGAAGAAAGGCAGCAAGGCAAGAGAGAAGAAACAGAAAAAAATCTGGACACAAGGCAGGGAAATGGGGAGGTAGGACCCAGGAGTTCTCTGTTCCACCTGGGAAACATTAAAAGGAATCCCAGTACCCACAAAACAGGAACAGGGCGCTATAAAGAAGTAAACTGAAGAAAAGAAAGGGGGTTTCATCTAATCAACTTACAGTGTGAAATAGTAATAATATGACTTGAATATAAATTGGCAGAAATTTACCAGAAAGTAGAAAATATAAATTCTTCTGGCAAAGGATAATTTTTTAAAAAAGATTGGTTCCCAGAGAATCAACATTGAAAGGTCTAGCAACCAACTTTCTAAAAGTAATTGGAAGGAGAGAAAGCAAGGAAAGTGTTCTTTTCTTCCCCTTTGGTTTTCCAGGAAAACTGGTCTCTCTAAAGCCAGGCCTGACTTTCCCATTTGCCCCAAGTAACGAGAAAAGAGAGACCTCTGTGCAGTTCAAAATGCTAGAATTAAAGAGAGAATCTTTAAAAACGGCTGACAGCTGGAAAGTACAACGGCTCCGAAGGCCTGCTCTGAACGCTGGGCCCCCAGTTCGTATCAGGTATGATTCCCTGAGCTCCATTCTGCTTGATCCCTGAGCACAGAGTCAGGAGTAAGCCCTGAGCATGACCAGGTGTGGCCCCCCAAACAAACAAACAAACAAACAAACAAATCCAAACACTTATTTTATCATTGCTATTTCACTGTTTTAACTTGCGCTCTCTCTCTCTCTCTCTCTCTCTCTCTCTCTCTCTCTCTCTCTCTACTCTCTCTCTCTCTCTCTCTCTCTGGGGGGGAGCTGGTGGGAAGTGAAATTTATCTATTCCTTCAGGCTTAGAGAGGGGCGGGACACATATTGTGGGGAATTGAATAGAGCAGGAGTGTTTGGTTCTCCAGGCTGGCAGGAGCCAGGGAACAGGGTCTCTCTTGGGACTGCGTACCAACAGCTCCATTCCTTCTAATGGGGGAACTACGGAAGCCAGGCACCGGGTTCCGCTATTAGGTCATGTAGGGCATCCCCATCTGCTTAATTTTAGCAATCGAATTAATATTGGCATTCACTTGGAAAAGTGCCACAAGTCTGACAAATGATCCATCCCCTCCCACACATTCCAACTGTATGCATGAGATTTGAATTTAAAGAGCAAATAAAATAAGTGATTTAATTGATTAAATGCCACAAACATCAAAATAAGTTGGCTGAGGGCACACGTCTAGGTTCAAAGAGGAAAGTGCTGAGTACCAGCGACTCAGCAGAAAGGGATGCTTCTTACTTGCCCTCTTGCATGTTAGTCTAATCTGGGAGACATTAAATGAAAATGCCTCTGTGAAGGTCCCAGGAATTTAGCGAATATCTCCCAGGTAGAGGCAGGACAGCTTTTTTTTGGGGGGGTGGGGGAGCACACCTGGCAATGCTCAGGGATTACTCCTGTCTCTGCACTCAGGAATTACTTCAGGTGGTGCTTGGGGGACCAGAGGGAGGCCGGGGATTGAACCTGGGTTGGCCACATGTAAGGCAAGCATCCTACCCGCTGTCCTATCACATTTCTAAAACTTCCCAGGAGATCATGACACATTCTCGCAGTTGAGAACCATATCTTAGCTTTATAGGCGGCCCTCCTTCTGTCACATGAAGACTGTGTATAAAGGGACTTTGTATGTGTGGCTGTGAAAATGTAGCCAGTACTGGAGAGGCTTGCAATGCACGGCAAGAGTAGACGGTAAAATAAAGGAACTGGCAGATGGTAGCACACGTGAGTGTGAGAGGCAGGTGAATAAAAAAATATGCTCAACAGATAGCAAGTGCAGCCACAAATGGCCTTCCACCACAGCAAAAAGAACAGTTTTAAATTCAAGTGAAATATAAAGCCCAGTGGGTGCAAACACTTTACTAAATCTCTCTAAGTGAGGGTGCTCTAAAGAGAAACACTCAAACGGCATGTGTTAAATTACTTGGTGAGAGACTTACAGGAAGTCCCTTTAGGCCAGAGAATTTCCAGGTTCTCTCTGTGGACTTTTGCCTGCTCCCCCTCTTCCAACTATTCTCCCGCTGCTGTGTCTCCTGCTGCTTCTTCCTCCCTCCATGTGTACAGCAGAGCGGCTCCAAAAAACAGACGCAGACACAGGCGATTGGTAGTGACCATCAGTGTCAAGTCCTAAGGTCATAAGCATCCTTTATTCTGGGGGTGGGGAGTGGTTTGGGTCACATGATGCTCAGGGGTTATTCCTGGCTCCACACTCAGGAATCACTCTTGGCGGTGCTTGGGGGACCATATGGGATGCTGGGGATGGAACCCTGGCCAGCCACGTGCAAGGCAAATGCCCTACCCGCTGTATTATCACTCTAGTCCTGATCATAAGCATCCTTTAAAGACCATAAACAACCTTCAGCTCAAAGCCAGGAGTAAGCCCCTCACACCACTAGTTATGAGCCCCAAACCATATAATTTTTTAAATGTAATAAAAAATAAAATAAAGCCCAGAGATCCTTCAAGAGGGAGGAAAATCTTAAACGTGAAGAATGATATTAATTGCATCTCCCTGAAAAAAGGTATTGTTTGTTGTTGTTTCTATAACACCAGAGACAGATTCCAGGGCCTCAGACCTGTGAGATCATCGCTCGGCCTCTAAGCTGCTTCTTAGAGTTCATGCGCTGTGTTAGAATTCAGAAAGTGACTTACTAACCAATAAGTGATCGGTAGTTAAATCTCACATCGATGTGCTTCTTTGACAATGACTAATGGCAAAGTCCTGTACTCAGACCTACAAATACCTGCAGGAAAGACCTCGATGCAGTCAGACTCTCTGAAGAGGGGTCTCTGGGGAATCCAGGTGGGAATTCCAGGGCAGGGTACCTGATGCTCAGTCAGCTTCCAGAGAGTGAAGACGAAGAGAGAGCTCGTGGGACATCCCGTGGGGAGAGAGAGAGAGAGCCAGAAAAACAGCCCTGACCCCAGTCCCCTTCCCTCCACGCTGCCCACTAATTCCCCCGGCATCCAGCCTGCCCGTCTGTCCCTTCCTTCACTCACCAGGACCTCCCAGGAGGCTGCAGGGAGCCAGGGCCTGGCGGGGTAGGCCGAGATATCCCCAACAAAGTGGCACACTGGCCGAACCTCTCACGGGGAGAAGCCCCCACATGTGGCCCCTCACATCCGAACAGCCAAGGTGATTCCCACCCGCCTACCAAGGGGTTGGAGCACCCCCTTCTTTCTCCGGTTCCCTTCTCAGGCTGAGGCTGAGCAGCGCTGCGGGCGAGCGGACACTAGGTGGCGCTGACACACTGGCTTCTGGGCACTGGCGCCCGTCCCCCAGTTGCCAGATGCTGAGTGTGGGGCGCAAGAAGGGGGGGTGGGTCTTGACACTCCGGAAGGGGTGTTGCCCTTGTTGGGAACAGGAGGGACAGGTCACTGCTGTATTTGGAAGCCCCGAGAGAGCTCCCAAGAGTCTAAGGGGCATTTCTGAAGAGGAGTTTGAGTGTGTATGTGTGTGGTGGTGGTGGTGGGGAGAGGGATGGTGTATGGGCATGTGGTGTGAGGTTAGTATGTGTGGTATGGTTATGAGGTAGTATGGTATGTGGTGTGGTATGGATGTGTGGCGTGTGTGGTACATGAAGTCTGTGGGTTTGTGGTAAGGTGAGAGGAGTGTGTGGGATCCGTGTTATGGTGCAGAGTATGTATGTGATGTGTGGTGTGTGTTTGTGCATAAGGTGTCTGATGTGTGAGTGGGATGTGGGTGTGTGGGATATGTATATGGTGTGTGTGTGTGTGTGTGTGTATGGTATCTGAGTGATGTGTTGTGGGTGTGTGCGGTATGTGGGATATTAAGTATGTTGTATTGTGAGATAGATTTGGCACGTGATGTGTGTGGTATATGTGTATGCTGAGTGTGGTGTGTGCACGGTGTGTATGGTTAGGTATGTGGGAACACGAGTGTCACACCTCAGCTTCACGTGGGTCCCACATGTGAGCACATGGGGGCCACGGCTTCCCGAGCAGATTCTGATCTGTACAGAAAGGATGGCCTTGCTCCTCAGGGAGCTCATTCAGGCCAGGGAAGAAAGCCTCGAATACAAGCCTGTTCCAAAGGCAAGAGCAGAAGGAGAGGTGGAGAGAGGAAGGAGGAAGAGACAAAGCCACAGTGGGGTGAGAATGCTCAGTCCTTTAGATGTGGATCCTCCAAAGAAGGAAAACTGGACTCTGGTAACAAGAACTCCAACTGGAAAGAAGCAAACGAGCAATGAAAAAGCTCCAACCTGGATCCTCCCAGGATGGGAGATGCATGTTGAAAGTAGACTATGGACCGAACATGATTGCCACTCAATGCCTCTTTCGCAGACCACAACACCCAAAAGGAGAGAGAGAACAAAAGGGAATGCCCTGCCACAGAGGCAGGGTGGGATGAGGGGGATAGGGGTGGGAGGGATACTGGGATCCATGGTGGTGGAAAATGGGCACTGGTGGAGGGATGGGTACTTGATCATTGTATAATTGAAACCCAAGCACAAAAATTTGTAAGTCTACAACTGTACCTCATGGTGTTTCACTAATAAAAAATTTTAAAAAAATTAAAAAAAAGAAAGAAAAAGCTCCAACCTTTCTCGGTCTTTTAATCTCTCTGCCTCCTTCCTACCCACACACATGCTCATGTCTCTGGGGCTGGGGGCATAGGAGGGACACGTGTGCATCTGGGATCCACCCTGCCTTCCTGAGAGAGCCGTGACAGGCTCCTGGGGGGACTGTCAGCCGGTTGAAGAAGCCGATGTCCCCGTGATCGTCTGAGTCGGCTCCCAGAAGGACGGGCTCATAGATCAAGTCTGCATGTTTAATTTCCAGCATGCGGCAAATTGCTCCACTGCAAGAGGACCCGACTCTTAGCCTCTAGTCCTTCCAGGGAAGCCCAAACACAGTGGAGTCATCATTGTATTCCTTGGAGAGAGGGGAAAGAGAGGTCCTCCTCTCCCTAGCCCCCAGAGAGCAGAGCTGAAGGTGACCCCAGGGAGGCTAAGAAGAGGGCATGCAGGTGTGCAGAGAAGGTCATGCTCAAGGTTTCCCTGTTACAATTTCCCCCTTCAGTTCTACATGTTAGGCTTAGTGTGTTCACTAATTGCAGGTCGCTTGAGTCAGCGGCTAAAATACAAACTGTGGTGCCCAGCTGCCAACCACCGAATCATGGTGTAGATTCAGGGACTCTTGGCTGGGGTGGAGGTGAGGAGGCCCAAAGCTTCTCTAGCCCCACCCCACTATCAGAAGGACCTAACCAGCCTCCCACAGAGGTCTCCAGGTTTCCAGCTGAAATGCTTGGTTAGTTCAACCTTGAAAAAATTGTCCCAGTGCAAGCCAAGAGGAGAACTACAGAGAGCCAGAGGGAATGGGGCAGCCCAAACCAGAGGTGGGAAGTGAGGAAGGAAATAGTAGAAATCACCACCAACAAAAGCTTGACAGCTGGAAAGAGGTGTGAGAACAATCCCGAACCAGCCTAGGACTAAATTGAAACCAACAAAAACCACCCAAACACTCACTGTCAACCTCATTATCTGGTGTGCAGAAATGGATTCTGCAGCTAGCAGAGGAAAAAAGCACAGTTAAAATTCTCTGCTGGTGGCGTGGGAGAGAAACTGAGGACACTGGTGATAGCAAATGTACACTGGGAAAGGGACGGGTGTTGGAATATTATATGACTGAAACCCAATCACGAACAGCTTTTGTGACTGTGATTCAATTAAAAATTAATAAATTAAAAATAAATTCTCTTCTGATCATCCAGTGGCGGGTATCTAAAAAAAGTTACGTGTACATTATCTGGGCGGGGGTGCTTGCAGCACCTCCAGAAGGAAAATGGGGAAGAACAGGCAGTCAAGAGGGTGTGCAGAAATGGATCCCGCAGCTAGCAGAGGAAATACCCTGTGTTCAATCCCCAGCAACCCATATAGTTCCCCGGGCACCACTGTAGCACTGTCCTCCCGTTGTTCATCGATTTGCTCCGGCGGGCACCAGTAATGTCTCCACTGTGAGACTTGTTACTGTTTTTGGCATACCGAATACGCCACGGGAGCTTGCCAGGCTCTGTCGTGTGGGTGGGATACTCTCGGTAGCTTGCTGGGCTCTCTGAGAGGGATGGAGGAATCGAACCTGGGTTGGCCGCATGCAAGGCAAACGCCCTATCCGCTGTGCTAACCAGGAATAATTTCTCAGTGCAGAGCCAGGAGTAACCCTAAGCATCGCTGGTGTGACCCAAAAAGAAAAAGATTATAAATAAGGTCACATCGGCTCCCTGAAATACAGGCAAATACAGTGACCGCTGAAGCAAATGCAGTGCCCCACTCCCCAAATTGACAGTTACCTTGCCAAATTGTGAGGCTTTTTAATACAGAGAATTTGGGAACCAAGTAGGAGGAAGAGCCCATGAGAAGCTCCATGGAAAGTGACCTCAGGCTCTAGTGGCGGGCAGGGACCCCAAAGCCATTAAGATCAGGAATTACAAACATCAGACCCTCCCATGAAGGTCAGCTTGGGCTGTACAGTGCCTGTCAGCAATGTGGATAGGATCTGCAGAGCTGTTTCTGTTACATTGTGCTCACTCAATGTTCAGGACCTCACCCAGAAACGTTTCCTTCCTCTTCAATGACAACATGCGGTTAACAGGGCCAAGACCTCAGCCAAGCACCACTGCTGGGTGGCAGGACAAAGTTGGCCCAATTCACACCGGTGGCCTCCATCTGACTGGAGCAGGACAGGGGTCACTATGGTGCCTTAGCTGGTGCCCGCCTGAGTCCGCCAGGGAAGGAAGCGCCAACGTTTGTTTTACACTGGCTTTGAGGCAGTTCCATGGAAATAGGTCCCGAAAGCATAGAGACGAGGAGCACAAACTACACCGCAGCAACTGATGGAATAGCATTCCACAGACCGTCAGGACAGAGTCCCGCTTGCCTCCCATGCTGCGGCCAGTGACATTGTGAACCTGGGGGAACTCTGGACCGTTCGTGGAAGGAACAAAGTGTTTTAATGCTCTCTCACTTGGACCAATTGACCAGTGCGGTCACAAAAAAGCCACGTGAGGTGACAAGGGGTGGGAGGGGAGAATCACACAGCACAGGCCAATCAGCTCGAATTCCTTCATTAGTTCCCCTTGAACTCTCTCTCTCCTCTGAAGTGAAATGGGGTGAAGGACAGGCCTTTCCCTGCCTTCCAGGACCTCAACCTACACACACACACACACACACACACACACACACACACACACACACACACACACACTTTGCTCCTTATTCAGTATTCAAACCCTGTTCACAGGGACCTCTGGAAACAATGGCGGGAGCTGGGATCCTATTCACCTGTTCACAGGATAATTTTGTGTCTCCTTTAGTGATAACATTCTGATAGCAAATAAAGGACGGGGAGGAAACATCAAGGGAATGATGCGCGCAAGATCACTTGTGACACTTCAGCTTCTGCTAAACTCACTTGTTTCCAGGGCAGGACTGTTCAGTCTCTGCTGCTACTTGGACTTACAAAGAGGCAGAGCTGAGTTGAAGCCGTGAGCAAAGTAGCCAGACCCACGATGGCTGTTCCTGGGCGCCATTGCATCGTGTTTTTTTTTTGTGTGTGTGTATGTATTTCACTTAAAAATAACATTTTCAGAACGTCTCTCAGGGCTGTGAAGACAGCTGAACACTTCATAAAAGTGTTGGCTTCTAAAATTACAGCGGGGAGTTCAGGAACAACTGTCACATTCTTGTTTTCTTTGTGGTGAAACGCGGGTGAGCGCTTCTGTTTCGGTTATGCTAAGCCTCGGATTCTCAGCTACACACGTATTGTTAATGCAAAAGTGAGTGCTTTGTTGGAGATCCCTTGGCTGATGTCCTTTTAGCTGGGTGCCAGGGCCTCTCTTGCAAACCCACAGACCCATGACCTATGACATGCAGAACTGGCCTCTCTGTCACACAGCATTCAGGAAGAAATCACATCGCCCTTGTTTTCTGAGAGTGACCAACCACCTGGGGTGCCCAGGACAGAACACGATGCACAGGCCATGGAGACCTGCACCAGTGATGCTCAAGGTTACTCCTGGTTCTACACTCAGGAATGACTCCTGGTGGTGCTGGGGGACCATATGGGATGCTGGGGATCAAACCTGGGTCGGCTGCACGCAAGGCAAACACCCTATCCACTGTACTATTGCTCCAGCCCCCTGAACCCCTGACTCTTTTGGAGATGCAGATGAGCACAGCAGCTGGGCACACCCAAGGCTTTGCGCAGGCTGGGCTCATGTGTCACCCAAGCAAGCCATGGGTTTGTGTTGTCAATGAACACCCTTTCCACAGCACGCTGCATTCCCTGCTCCATACAGCTGTCCCCAGACCCCAGTTTCATCAATCTGGGGCTCTTCTTGAACTCTGCCTCATTCCTATGGTCCAAGAGCCCTGATGCTAGGGAGCTCCTCCCTTCCTCGGTTCCCTACCTGAGCCATTTCCTTTGTGAGCTCAGTCCTATTGTCTCTCTAAGCTTATTAATACTTGTGTGCGGCACACTTGACTTCTAAGCTCCAGCCACACCAAGCTTACATTGTTCCCCCTCCACAACCCCCATGCCCCCACACTACAAAGCCTCTGGTCTAGCTGCCCTTTCCTCTCACACCTGAACACCCTTCCACCCCTTTCTTCTCCCCTTCTGGGCACTCAGCACCTGGCATGAGCCCTCCTGCACTCTTTCTACCCTCGCTCAGGGGTGCAACATCATCTTGACCAAAGCCCATGCTCAGTGCTAGTGGGGAAAGAGGCAGTGGGGGAAGGTGCTTCATGAAAATGTTTCTGGGGAATGATGAGGTGAGAGAAGGCCTGTTTCCACTGACTTCCTCGTGGGGGGTCAGAAGACGGATGGAGCTTGAGGTACCAAATATCTACTCAGGCTCATCTCTGTCCTCTCCATCATCCCTTTCACCATTTCCCCCTTTCTCTGTCTCTGTCTCTCTCTGTCTCTCTGTCTCTCTCTCACAGAGAGATCTCACACTGTTCTTTGGGCTTGTGACCTTGGATGGCTTCCCACTGCTTAGAAAGACAAGGTCTATGACAGGAGCAGCCTCTCCAAAGCTATTGACAATTTGGTCCCAAACTTTTCCCCTAACATTTGTTCCATCAACATTTCTTTCTTTCTGTCCAGGAGAAAGAGAGACCGGTCTTTCTGACTTGTTTGGTCTCCTGGCTTCTAATGGTCCTTTTTGCTGCTGTCTCCAGTACCCATCAGTCCGTTTTCTGGAAGTCCCTAGGCTCCCCACAAATTTTGTGTGTCACTTGTCCTTTTGTTTTGTAACTCGTTCTGCTTCATCTATATGTCACTGAGCACCCAAGGAGGTGCAAAATGTGTGCTTAGGTTTTTTTATTTGGTCACAAATATAAATTCAAGTAGTAATACAAGTGCTACTCGGAATATTAATATACATGCTCTTCATGAAAACTTTTTGTTGACTTCTAATTTTGTGTTGTGACAGTTGCAATTTGTTGATGACACACGTGGAACTCAACTTTAATATCGCTAAAGAATTCATAGAAAACCTGGATTCTATTATCAGTCTTGTTTTAATAATTCTCAACCTGACAAACTAATTTTAAAAGTAACATTGGCTTATTAAATAATATAAATGGTTTCTGACGTACCTGCTAAATATCAACACTTGTATATATACCACATTATGCTTATCAACAAAAGTCTATTTTCCTTCTAGCACCATACAACTGACCCCTGGTATCAAGTGACCCTGGACACCTCTCTCTCACTCAACACTCTTATCCAAGATAAAAAAAAAACATTGTCCTCAATGTGTAGACAACCATATATTTTAGGCACTTGTTAATTTGTTACTCTTGTGTTTATATTCCTTAAAAAAAACAAAACAACCTTTAACTTGACTTTGATTTGAGAAGATTCTCCATAAAGCAGGACTTAATCATAAGTGCATGAACAGTGAAGATTCTGTGACCCCCAAAAGCAGACTCTAAGAATTAAATACTAGAAAAGAAAATTACTAGAACTATTATGACTGAATTAAGTATCCCAATGTATTATTATTATTATTGTTATTATTATTATTATTTACCATGTACATGTGTCAGGTAGAAACAGGCCTTGATTCCAAAGGGTCTAATGATCACAAAATATACCAGACAAAAGGTGACATAAGGTTCTGCAGAAACGAGAGAAATAACACAATGCCTTGTAAAGCTTCCAGAATGGTGCTTGTTTTTGGAGCTCAAGACTTGAGCTTTGAGCTCAGGTCTCCACATCAAAAAGGCATATACTTCAAGGAGCAGGAGGCAGACCACCAAATTAGACAATGAATCAGGACAGATACTCTTGGTTAAATACTCTTGGTTGGCTGAGTCTCACTACCTTCCTTTTCCCATTTCAGCTCTCTCCCTTTACATTTCCACTGTTATGCTCTTATGATCTGATATGCATGCATGATAAAGAGTTCTCAAAGCCCTAGATTCCTTCCTCAACTAAAACAACACACCAGGTCCTGTCTCCCACTTTCTTCCTCCTCATGCTGGCACAAGTGTGCATGTTATTTCCAGGTCTCCAAAGTAATCTTTATTTGTCCAAAAGTTCCCTGATGTGGTTACTATGAAAGGGTTTTCTATATGGTTAAAGTTGCCTCTTGCAACTCTAAATATCATCAGTACTGGTCCGGTCAAAACCTTAACCAACTGAGATCAACACACTGAAATTTCACAGTCACCAGATTTCAGTCGCAAGCAACAGAACCACCTAAATAAAATAAGACATGTCTATCAGAGGAAGAAATAATTTAAATTTTATGGGGAAGGGAGAAGTACCCTGTTATTTTTAGAGAAGGAAAGCAAAATATTCTAGGGATTCAGGATCCTATTTCTTTTCCCCAAAGTTCTCTCTTTAAATATTGTTTTCTTTCCATTGGGTATCTGATAGATGGATCCAATTCAACTTTCTCATTTAATAGCTAAAGAAACCAAGGCCTAGAAATATGAATTGGCTCTCCAAGGGGAGAGAACTAATCAGGGGCAGACCAAAGTTGGAATCTACCTCTTTCCCCTCAACCACAAACTTGGGTCCTCAGCTTAGAAAACTGGAGGTTCTTCAACCGACACCGAGGCTTTCAATACTCACAAGTTCTATTTCATGTGCCTTCAAAGATTATTTCTACTATAAAAATTTTAAAAGCTTCTAAAACCAGTGCCCTTCATTAGACTGCTTTCCCGAGAACCCCTGAGGGTAGGAAAATAATTTTAGTATGATCCACTTATTCATAAGAAATTAAATATTTCATGCAATGGATAATTTGGGATCCTTGCATTCTTGTTCATTTTTAACTCTTCAATCTGATTGAGTGCTGGGAAGCAAGACATTCCTTACATAATCCCAATGAAACAGCTTCTAATGATCCTAACGTTCTTTCTACACAAGAACAATGAACATTATGTGACGGACTGCTGAAAATAACTTAGAAAATTTTCATGAATGCAGAAAGATCTTAAACAACTGCTAGTACTTACTAAAGACCCTCATGTTCTAAGCATTGGAACAATCAGCCATTACTTTAGAGAAAACACTTCTAAAATATCTTATGCTGGCAGTTTGAGTCTTCCTGATGACATTCTTAAACACTCTTCAACATCATACATTATGTTCTCATACACAATGAGTTATGTCATTAAACAGAATTTGTTACTTATGGATTCTGTCTTTGACTGGTCCCTTGGCTCCCAACTGTTTCGTATTCTTAAGGTTCTGTTCAAGTGATACTTATTTCCCACTACCATAGAGTTTTCTCTGTGTGACCCATTAAATCTGAGCTATATTTATCTCCTCTTATGATGGTACATGTGTAAATTTCTGTTTATCATTTGCCCATTTTCTTATTTTAATGTATTTTTGAAACTATGTAATTAGACACATAAGGCACATTGAGAATTTCTAAATGTTTTTGGCATTTTATACTTTTCCATTAAGTAGTGCTCTTTTTATATATATATATATATTCTTAAAGTTTCTGCTTTAACAAAGCTATCCCACCTCCTTTGGTAAGTTAATTCTTTGCACACCAGCTTTATTTTCAGTTCATTTATGCATCTGTGGTTTAGCTATATCTCTTGTAAACTTCATAGAAGTAAAAGTTAAAACATATTCTTATTCATAATAAGAATATATGATTACTAGTATCATTATGCTTACAGTCATATTGAAGTCTTTAAAATATCTTTGATTATTGGTTAATGATTTCACCCACATTGAGTATTTTTCCTAGCCTTAAGTTTTTGATATTACACATCTTAGTTTTTATTGATTTACTGAGTATCTTCATAACTTTCAACATGATACACTTGACCTTAAAGTTCAGTCCATGTGGCACATGGCCTTTAAAAGGCGAGTTTTTCCAATAACATCTTTTCTGAAGGATAGCCTTCCCAAGTCCCTTTAGGAAGGATCTATTGGTGGTAGGTAAATGCTCCTTTTTATGATATGGTAATTCCTTTATCTGAACCTTGGCTTTTTTTTTAACTTGCTTTTTAATTAATTGCTCGAGCTGGTCCAGTAACGTCTCCATTGGAGACTTTGTTGTTACTGTGTTTGGCATATCAAATACTCTCGGTAGCTTGCCGGGCTCTCCAAGAGGGGCAGAGGAATCGAACTCGGGTCGGCCATGTTGGCCGCTTGTAAGGCGAACGCACTACCCGCTGTGCTATCGCTCGGAGAGTCCGGCAAGCTACTGAGAGTATTCGACATGCCAGACACAGTAACAACAAAGTCTCCAATGGAGACGTTACTGGGCCCGCTCGAGCAAATCGACGATCAACGGGAGGGCCTTCTTCTTTTTAGTTAAATCTAAGTAGGCATAAAATTCATGATGGATACTTCCCTGCCTTCTTACAGTATTATAGAAAGATGTCATATTCCACATTCTATTTCTTAAAGATGTCATATCTAGCTAGGCAAGAATAGAAGTTAGTGTGATTGTTTTATCTGAGTCCTTTTAAGATTTTAAAAATACATGTACTATGATATGTCTACATATAAATTTCTTTTCTTTACCTTCATTTGGATTTTCTAGTTTTCCTGAATTTAAAGATGTGTATCTCAATCCAACAATATTTAAAGAGAGAATTTTGGGGAAAAGAAATGGGAGTTGGAATCCCTAGAATATTTGTCTTCCTCTAAATATTTGTAAACTCTCTAAATTATTTCTTCATCTGATGGGCACATCTTGTGTCAATCTAAGGATATGAATCTAAGGATGTGTTCTAAACTATATAAAAATTTCCAATAAATTTTTCTTCATTAAGCTTGATTTGTCTCCAATGTGTTGATTATTTTCCCCTTTCACCTCCTCACTGACTTCTAAACATAAGAATCTGCAAAATTTGAGAAATGTTGACTTGTCCATGTCTTATAACATGTGATTCAGCCTTGTCATCAGCCTAGCCCTGATGATTTGTACCTGGTACAATTTCAAGTTTCTCTCTCTCTCTCTCTCTCTCTCTCTCTCTCTCTCTCTCTCTCTCTCTCTCTTTTGAACAGACTTCTGCTTTATATTTTGTGTCCAAACTTTCCCCAATCTGTTTAGACATTGTTTATTGTTTTCTTCCTATTTTGTGCCTTGAAATTGGAGGTGGTGTCGTGTTTAATTCCTGTCTATTATTTCTGCTTCCTCCATTAATGCTGGGGATTCTCATAGATCTGGCAGCTTGGGATGACTAGTGGAGAGGGGGAATATTAATTTCGCCTTAACAAAGAAATCATGCAAGGCCTGTGTTGATGGGTATCCCTCTACTTATGCTGGGAATCTAAATGTTGATTTCACATCAATACTTACTTGTAGTGTAAAAACCAGAGCAAGGGTCTGGCTAGAAACTCTTCACTCTCCACAACTAACCTCCTTCCCCACCACGCACACACACACATACCCAGTTTAGGAGTTAAGCATGTTTTGCTGGGAGACTGTGAGTTAGACGATTCTTTCACTAAGGGCTATCCTGTATGAGAAGCATTTTAAAACTGTTGCCAAGTACCATTAGTAGCCAGTAAATAATCAACTTACTGTTGAAGTTCTCTACCTTGACAAGGCATTAGAATTACCCTGGGAGCTTTGAAAGCCCAATCCAAGACCCAATCAATCAGAATCGCAAGGGATGGGAACAGCAATGTATCTTTTTATAGTTCCTGGAGACCCCGGTGAGCAGCTAAGATGAGAAAGCCATCACTATCGTATGGTAACCAAAACAATGGAATACAACAGCACACAGAGAATGCTGACTGTGATTGTCTGGATAGGCCAGGCTCATATTTGTGCTTGTCAGGGATCATGTTTTCTGGTTCTGATACTAGTCATATTCTTTACTGTGATTTTCTCTTTGAAACAAGCAATGACAAATGTTAAGCTTCTTGGTTGCCTGGACTAGAAATCGCCCTCAAAAAGGCTTTAAGTTTGGAGTTTGTTACTGCTAGCATTTCTACTGAATTTTTTTTCTGTGTCTGCATGGTGCAATTTTCCCAGTTTTCTTAGACACTTAGGTGTGCATTTCCATTTACCCAGTTCCTTTTAGGGCTTCATCAAAGGCTTATGAAACCTACCATAATTCTGAATGTAGGATTCGAAACACTTAGTGTGCTTCTATTTTCTTGGGGGGTTGTTAAAACATGCACATAAGCTATAAAGTTAATATTATGTTTATACTGTGCTGTGACTGTATTCTGTGGATGTTAATATATCCTACGATGACATCACAGGAAGTTATTAAACATACCTTTCCAACAAATCCACCAAGGAACAACAAGGGTAGCAAATAAATAAATACAGGCAGGCACTACATAGAGACAATAGATTCTGCCTTTCTAGGTATATCTGTTTACAGGTATTTTATAGATGCTACAGATACTATGCTTTACTATTGAGATCTGTTAATCAAATGAGATTCTTAAGTTGAATTTTTCACGTCCAGTCGACATGAAAGCCAGGAGGCTTCAGAGGGGTAACTAAAAGAAAACAGTCAGAGGTTAAGGTTGACAGCAAGCAGGACTTCTTTCTAACTAGTGTTATGATCAAGGGCAAAGTACCAAGATGCAAAGAACCATGGGCAAAGTACCAAGATGCACATCTGAATCCCAGGGGTGTTTCCAGATCCCACAAAGAGTTAGGACAGAAGTGGGCAACACAGGAACTATTGCTGTGGTTGGCATGGCAAAACTAACCACAGAGAACACCTGGGAACCTTCCCAAAACTCCTATGGTTTAATATCCATGTATCTTTAAGAGAGGCAAGAGATTAGGGATTTGAGCTGCTAAGCCCTTTTTAGCTCCTATCCCCAAGGCCTCAGAAAGATGCAACTGAAATATTTTTCTAACAAAGCCCCGTGCCATCTCTGGAATTCAACTCTTTCTCCTATCTTAATCCTCCCGAATGCCAATGACTTGCCCCAAATTCCAACTCACCAGTTGGAGTGATGGGCATTACTGCACAGGGCAGTGTGTTCATGGAAATGGGTGCTAAGCGTCAAGTTATCAAGGACTTTCGACCTTCCTTGAGGTTACTACAATGTCAGGGCCTACATTTTAAACTGCAAACAGAGCATATTCTCCTGGCATCCTTCCTTTCCAAACTGTCATGCCCAGTCATGACACTGAAATCTGGCAGGTTTCTGGAAATTGGTTCTCTCCCTCTGAGGAAGTAAACAGCAGCACCGTTGCTTCAGAAAAATGAAGGAGATAAAGGTGACAAGAAATATATTCACACAGATTGGCTGAAGATGACAAGATTTTGGAACCTGTTTAACTTTGGTTTAACTGGTCAAACCATCTAAATATATTTCTCAGTCCTCAGAACTGGGTGATATGCCTTTGAGAGTAAAGAAACAGCAAGGGAAATTAACTGGAGGAAAAGGAAGCCTTTGGGGGGAGAAAGTGAGAACTAATCTTAAAAGAGCAATAAAATTAAACAATGTAGTAGATGATGAAAACCACCCCAAATCTGACTTAGAACACCCCTAGGCATTTCTGATTTAGCTCCTCACCCCTCCCTGGAATCACCTCCATGGGAGAAGGGAGGCCCGATCACATCACACAGGACAAGAGGAGCATGGCATCTTCAGTTTCAAGTTTTATCTGTCCTAGGACCAGAAATAGGTAGAAAAGCCCTTGGGTTCATTTGAAGCTTTGACTTATGTAGCACTTCCAGCAGTCCTCAAATCTGTAAATTTAATATATTTTCTTTTCATTCTTCCTCTTTTGAATGTGAAATCATATCAGTGCTCTGAAGTACTAAGACACTTGCAGACCATTGTTTAATTTGTAACTCAGGAATTTTTACTACACAGGAAAGTGAGAATAGCTTTCTCCCCCAATCATATTGTAGACAACTAACAGAGGAGCTCTAGAATCTCTAGAATTTCAGTAGCACTGTAGTACTGTCGTCCTGTTGTTCATCGATTTGCTAGAGGGGGCACCAGTAACGTCTCCATTGTGAGACTTGTTACTGTTTTTGGCATATCGAATACGCCACGGGGAGCTTGTCAGACTCTACCGTGCAGGCAGGATACTCTCAGTAGCTTACTGGGCTCTTCAAGACGGACAGAGGAACTGAACCTGGGTCAGCCTCATGCAAGGTAAATGCCTACCTGCTGTGCTATCGTTCCAGCCCATAATTTCAATAAATTGCTTTTATATATCTGTTTTGCCCTTTCTCCCCCCTCTTTAGCCTCTCTACCCTATACCTTTCTCCCTTTCTAGCAGATACTGGCTTTTAAATTCTTTGACTCCTCTTTTCTTGTTTGAAGAGGCCCATTTAACATTGTGTATCAAATGTATTGTGCTTTAGATGAGCTCCCGGACAATTCTCGTAGATTCTATAAATAACCTATTCTAAAGTTTTTGTGCCAATTTTTCTTCTTCAGAGCTTTCTTTAGTTGAAAAACTTGAACTTAAAAGGTCAACTTTTCTTATGACATTTGCAGACACACACACACACACAAACACACACACCTCAATTTTACAGACATTAAAACAACCAATGAGCTAATGAACAAAAACGTCAATCTGTGTGGCAAATATGGCAGTCACCAGCCAAAGTGTGTACTGACATTTAATTAGAAAATAACAATTCAGAATATGTTCTTTAATTATGTTCTCCATGTTGTTATCTTTTGTGGGGGTGTTTGGGCTACCCAGCAGTGCTCAGGGCTTACTTCTGACTCTGTACTCAAGGATCACTTCTGGCAGTACTCCCGGGACATATGTGGTATCCGGGACAGAACTGGGGTTGACTGCATTCATAGCTCATACCTTTCCCTCAGTACTCTCTCTCTGACCCTATCCATATTTCAAAGGGTCAACCAATAGCAGCTTATGACTAGAGGTTCTTAAAGTTAAGAGTTCAACGAATTGTACTCTTCACTGCAGAAAGTTCTGTTGGATAGTGGATAGAAAGTTCTGTTGGATATGAATAGTCTATATATTTACCTTTCATTCTATGTCATTAATATCCACTCCAAAAGATGGAAAAAATGTGTTGTAAAGAGAACTTACAAACACACCCTGTACATCCTGGCAAATTTTCAGAATAAATGTCAAGGCCACAAGCCAAGGCTCTCTATGGTGGCTTCATGGGTTGATTTTCTAGAGATCATACACACCTAATCAAATTACAAGCAAGGAAAACCAAGACTGATCAACCTAAGGCATTTCCTGCCTTGGGCACTTCACAATCATCCAGTGGTTCAGTACCCTGAAACATTTACAGGCATATTGAGCCACTCAAATCCAAAGCAACATGTTATAGGCTGTCTCTAGGTTGACAGAAAGCCATTTTTTGAATCTATTCTACAAACACCTAACCAAAAAAAGAAAAAGAGAGAGAGATTACAACAAACCCATCATTAAGTACTATAGTCACTTTGATATTTCTGACAACGAATCCTAACCCTAACCCTAACCCTAACCCTAACCCTATCCCTAACATTGGTTACATCAACTGGGAAGTTCCCTTGCTACCCCGTTTTAACTTTTCAACAAGATATGGCATTTTTAATAATGTGTGTGAACTTACCAATGGAACATCAAATGTCAAAAAAAAAAAGAAAGAAACCTGGTAGAATTGCAGAAAGGAGCAGAAAAATTCACTACAAAAGACTTCAAAACTTTCTATCAGCATGGGACACACCCAACAAACAGATAATATGACTAAACAGAGTTGTTCTTAAATTTTAAGGGCACAGGTGAATGTAAGCACCATCTGTCAATGGATGTCACATTTACAGAACACATAATAACAAAAGAATATGCATTTTCCCCCCTCAGGATTATACAGATGAGTCACTGATAGATCACATTCTGGGCCACTAGATACACCTTAACAAATACTTAAAAGAACATTCATAAAATACTGACTGCTCTCAGAAAACAATGGAATCAAACCAGAAATCGATAATACAAAGTCAGATGGGAAATTCCAAATACTTGGAGATTCTACAACACATGTCATAATAACACAGGGAAATCCTAGAATAGATACTAGGAGAAGTTTTAAAATATTTTAAGCTAATTAACAGGGAATACAACTTTCAAAACATTTTTTTCTAGGATGCAAACTCAAACAAATATAGTGAATTTAACAGTATTTTCAAATACTTAACAATGGATACCCCAGGATACTGATTCATATATTACAAAGGAATTTACGAATTTTCACTAAATTCAGTGAGGTTGGATCAGCTTTTTTAAAAAAATAAATAATGCTGGAACAACTATGTATTCACATTCCAAAAAATAAAGGCATTTTGCACTTGACCTTACACTTTTCACCAAAAAATAAACATGGCTTACAGCCCTAAATATAAAATGCAAAATGAGAACACATCCCGAAGCTATCACAGAGGGAAATCTAGCTAACCTTGGCAGTGACTTTTAGATTCAACTCTAAAGGAATGATCCATCAAAGAAAACAGTGATAGATTGGACTTCATTAAAATGAAAAATGTCTACTCTTCTAAAAATACTGTTAAATGACCAAAAATACAGGCTAGAAAATATTTGCAAAACCCATGCCTGGCCAAGGTCTGATCCTCAACACATGCAAAGAAATTTTTTTTACTCATATTCTTATTGTGGAGTTTTAGTAAAAATGAAGAATTGAGTAAACATTTTTTAAATGGGCAAAAGATCTAAAAGGATGTTCTAGCAAAGAAGATCATGGATGGAAAATAAGCATATAAAAATTGCTCAACATCATTTCATTAGAGATGGTGATTAAAAAATAAGATTCCATTCTATACCAATTAGAACTGATAGAATCCCAAATGGAGACACCAAAGCTAGTGAGAATGTAAAGCACAAAACCTGTCACTGGTGGTGCGAATGCCTAATGGAAAAGCCACTTTGGAAGATAGTATGACTGTTTCTCACAAATCTAAAGCTACTCTTACCAAACTCTTATTGTCCATCAATACTTTCAGACATTTCCCCCGGTTAACTAAAAACTTAGACCATCTCTGTCCACACATATAAAGTGGAATGAGAATGGTTTAGAAGCAGTGCTAATAATTTCCAATCACTTGAAAACAACCAACATATTCTATACTAGGTGAATGGATAGACTGTTTAGCAGACAGGAACCAGAGAGCAAGCATGGGGGCTAAGGTGCTTGCCTTGCATGTGGCTGACCCTGGTTTAATTGCCATCGCCACATATGGTCCCCATGAGCCCTACCAGGAGTCTCCCTGAGCACAGAGCCAGAAGTAAGCCCTAAGAACAGTCAGGCATGGCTCCACAAAAAACAAAAACAAAAGCAAACAAACAAAAACCTTCCAAAACATGGGCTACATAAACACAACACTATGATATAACACAATTATTCCAATTATTTGGGATATTATTAAACACTAAAATTGAGGTATCAAACCATTAAAAACACATGGAGCAATCCTAAATGCATAAGACTAAGAGCCCAATTTTAAAAGGTTACATAATATACTAAACCATCTCTTTAACACTTTTTAACAGGGAAAAAAACTATAACAACAAAAAACCCCCAATGTTTCTCTCTAGGATTCATGAAGAGGAAGGGAGGGATGAACACATGAGCACAGGGGACTTTCAAAACCGTAAGCCTGGGCTGGAGCGATAGTATAGTGGGTAGGGTGTTTGCCTTGCACGCGGCCAGCCTGGGTTTGATTGCCAGCATCCCATATGGTCCCCCCCCCAGCATCACCAGGAGTAATTCCTGAGTGCAGAGCCAGGAGTAACCCCTGAGCATCACTGGGTGTGACCCCCCCCCCAAAAAAAAAGCAAAACTATAAGCCTACTCAATACGATACTGTAAAGGTATGACTGTGCCATTATACGTTGGTTTGAATGAACAAAGAGCAAACCCCAATGGGAACTCTGGGCTTTGCTTGTCCTGCCGTATCTTTGTTGGCCTACAACAAGTGCACAGCACTGCTGGGCCTAAAACTAACCCCCCAAAACATTAAATTTTACTTTAGCTGTGTCTGTATCCTAGTGGTTGGCTCATTATAATTTTTACATGGTATTAGACACAGATAATGTCAAGCAAATGGAAAGGCATCGTGTCAAGCAAGAGAGAGGTAAATCAGACACGCAGGCTCAGAGTTCACAGCCCATTGCAGAGGTTCCCAAATTTATCTGATCTACAGTCTTCTTTGCCAAAAAAAAAAAAAAAAGAAAGAAAGAAAAGAAAAGAAAATTACTTACTGCTTCCCAGTCAATATACCTTCGTTGAAGGAACAAAGTGCCTTCTCCCAGTTGCATTTGAGGCTACAACAATTGGTACAGTGTCAGGGAAGGGGGTTACCCCCACAGGGAAAATACTGGGAAAGTCCCCAAAACAGAAGGTCACACTGATAGACATAGAATTGCAGCTTCTGAAATGCCCAAGGAGCCCACAATGGGGTCAAGTTTAGAAAGGAAAGGAGAGAAGAGCATTATAAGAGCCACTGTGACCACAGGGCTGGTCTGGGCAGAACTGGATTCAGGAACACATGTAAGGATTTTCATTCCATCGTGGTGCAGGTGCCCCTCACTGGGAGGTGGATGAGAAGGGTGCAGACTTGCCTCCAAGGAGCGGTGCAATTCATCTAGATTCTCAAAGAGCTACAAGAGCTTGAGCCCAAACCAGTGCTGAGAAGGAACGAGAAACAGAATGAGATCTACTGTCCACCACCAGTGATGAGAGTTCGAAACACTGTGCTCACAGAAAGCAGACAGGTGTGTCTCAAAACAGATTTTGTGCATCAGTTAGGTGGCTTTTGTGGGCAGAGGTGAGCAGTTCTAGGATGGGAGGAGGAGAATGAATGACTGAAAAGCCAATAAGGACCAGTAAGATGCTATAGGAAATAGAACCAAACTAACAAAGATGAATGAAATAGGTATGAACAGATACAGTTTCTGCACTAGAAGCGGGGGTGTCTCAGGTTGCACAGCAGAAGCGGTGCAAGTCTTGGCTTTCTGGGGAGTGTAAACAAGCAAGCCTCTTAGGGCAGTCAAAGGCTAGTGGGTGGGGGTTGAAGTTTTAAAGAAGTCCAGAATCTTCTCCTAGATCTTGAGATACTACATGGTATGTAGTATTGTATACATGGTACGTACGTACATGGATGTAGGGGCTACTCCATGTTCATCCTAATAACTCCCGAGAAAGGAAAAGGGCTCTTGAGAAAGGAAAAATTAACAAACAGAAGAGTGGAAATTATATAGACTGGAAAATACAATAGTAGTAACACCAACCAAATGAACTTATTTTATTTGTAATGAACTTATTTTATATGCTTTCATAAAAAATACTGGCCTTATGAAAATACCTTTATCATAGTATGCACACTGCTCTTATAGGCAGAACATTCATTTCTGCTGATAACTTATTTTGTTACAATTGGAGAACTTGTATTTTGTAGGCTCATGAAACAGAATTAGAATTTACAACAAAAGATATCCAATATTCCACGAGTACACTAAGGTATTGCAAAATGTGTCAGAAAGAACTAGACTTTCCCTTTAAAGGAAGTAATGGATTCCTTGAACGCTTGTCCCTTTAAAGCACTTATTACTTTTTATATTGGTTATTAAAACACATACATTCTCATTATTCCAAAGATAAAATCCTCATAAAAATGATCTTGAAATGAAAAACCACAGTCTAATAAAATTACTTTGGAAAACTGAGACTGAATACAAATAAAAGAGCTATCATCTCTGCATTGAATCATTATAAAAGACAGAAAGAGACAGAGGGAGAGAGAATAATCGGTGACTCGCTCTTGAGTGAACTGAAATGAATATGGTTTACTCCTGACCTGTGACAAGAATTAAGCCTGATATATGATGTTAGTTCTTTATCTTCTCATGATAATAATATTGCCCTTTCCTAAGATAGTCATCAAGACACAATTCTATCCCACAAGTGATGGAAAAACCTAAAATTTAGGTTTGAAAAAGCATTTTTAAATTCATGCTAGTGTTTTTTTAAGCTACACGATCTGTGGTTAAATTGCTCTGTTATGATGCAATAGTGCATTGACCAAAGGCATCATTCAGAAATTAAATAGACAAGAACACTAAGTGTCCAAAGGTCTACAGGATGTCCAGTCAAACCCTCACCTTGTTAATAAAGCTACATCCTCTCAGCAATCCAAAAAACAGAAACGAAAACCCTTCAGAGATTCTTCAAGAAAGAGAAACTTCCTTTATAGGGGGAGACCCCCACTCTGTGAAGCTGCCAGCCAACAATCCAGGAGAAATCAGCACCAAGAGGAACATTTCTTCTATTATGGTTTAATCACTACCAGAGTTAGATGGATTCTAGAAACCCAGACACCAGCATTAACATGATTCAGCTGTAATGAAGCTGGATGGGCTGAATGTGATGGGAATTCACAAGCTAGAAAAAGAGCCGCAGAGCCCATGGCTGTCCTCAACATACCCCCAACTGCCCAACCCCGCCACTGGACAACCCTTTTACTGACCACAACCCTAGCACACGTCCCTCCTTACTGATGGCTTTTCCTTTCTTTTAGTTCTGTTTTCAGAGCATTGCTGTTTGATAGTTTTTATTGAAAAAGATCTTTATATAGAGAGAGGAGGGGAGAGAAAGAGAGGAATAAATGTTTAAGAGACAACACAGGCTTCTCCAGAGTGGAAAAAAAAATGACATTTTTTTTCTGGTGTAGGGTGGCACACCTGGCAGGGCCTACAAATCACTCTTGGTGTGACTCAGGGGTGCCATATGTGGGGTCAAGGATCAAACCTAGGTTGGTTGCATGTAAGGCAAGCGCCTTACTTGCAGTGCTATCTCTCTGGCCCCTACTCTGTGTGTGTGTGTGTGTGTGTGTGTGTGTGTGTGTGTGTGTGTGTGTATTTGCTTCTAGGAAAATATTGCAAAGAATTGGCCAAATTTCTAAAATACATGTTGAACAAGAAGAGAACTTGGGATGGTGGAAGTCAGGGAAAGTTCCAGGGCAGAGTTGCCCCGAGCAAAGCTGCAAGGGGAAAAGAGAATAAGGAAAAGGAGAGAGGGCATGCAGGGGCAGGACAGAGATGACACCAGGATGGAATGAGGGTGAGAAATAGACAGGTTCCCACTCCGATCAGAGGGCAGGAATCATCCGAAAGTTCTCCACACTGAGCCAACTTCTCAGAGTCTGGGTGACACAGGACAGTTTCTTTTCCACTCAGAGGGCTTCAACCCATGCACAACTTCAGAAACTTAGTACTGCATATTTCACCCAGAGAATCAGCAAAAACAACAATAACAACAAAAACCAAAAAACAAAAACCAAACAAATGATAAACCTCTGGAGGAAACATACTGGAAAGTAAAAGCAGCCTTTCAAAGGTCTAGGGAAATAGTCTGGATGTTGGAGCACTTATGCAAGGACTCCAAATAGCAATTCCCAGCACTTTTTTGATTCCTAAGTGCGGAATTACCTCCTGGGTTGGCTGGGCCCTGTCTGGGAGATCTCCCTGAAAAGCATGCCTACCCAAAGTGTCCTACTGTTCATGATGTGTTATGCGCAGTCCATGTGATTCTCCTGCCCATCCTGGCATCAGCCCACTCAATACGTGAGTCCACAGAAAACTCTCATAGGGTGCTATTATTTATCTCACAAGAGCAAGGAAAGAAATGTTCAAACATTTACGAAACTCAGTTTAAATATCCACTGATGTCCCAGATATTCATATTCAGCGTAAACTCTAAGAACAGGGAGAGGGAACAGAAAGCTGGGGAGAAGTGTAAAAATACATCGATGAATTTTATCAAGCCTTAAAGAAGAATGATTCCCTCCACCTAACCCAATATTGCTGAAAGTGGTCCCAAAGCTCACTAAACCTGCCCAGTCCCAAGAGCAGAACTGTGCTGGAATATCAAGCACTACTGGGTGTGGAACCAATGTGGAGAAGGGGAAGGCAAGAAAAGAGGAATGAACATATCCTAACTCATTCTTCTTGCAAGTATCTGTTTGGCACCAGAAAACACATGGATACAACACAAGAAACAAAAGACCATTATCTCTTATGAATACAAATGCAAACATTCTCCCACAAGGTAATAAACCAAATTCAGCGATCTATAAAGAGTTACTAATATGGCCAACTAGGATTTATCCCAGAACACTGGCTGGTTTAACATTCAAAAATCAATTAATGTAATATACCACAGAAATAATTAAAAAAACACTCACAGTCACCTGATCTCGTAGGTGTTTAATAAAATCCAACACCATTCCTAGATGTTTGACAAAATCCAATGCCTTTCTTAGATTAAAAACTGAAACTCAAAAAGATTAAGAATCCTCAATTTAAGCTCATCTATGAAAAACTTTATTCTGCTTTGAGTTTGTTGACACAGAACTAATGGGTCATAAGGCAATATTGCAGTGATTTTTTTAAAAGGATATTAATTTAGATGGGCATAATGAAATACTTTTACACTAAAATTTCTTCCTTTCTTAAAAGAGGCATTGATCTACAGACTAGGATGCACATTTTAAGCTGATCTTTGGGTTAATATCCTCATTGTGAACCTAACATGAAATTGCTGTGAGAAAAATACCCAAACTTCATCTTATGCTGAGAAAGTCTTCTATACTGTTATTGTTTTGCAGACATGAGAGACTGCTATGTTTTAAGATTCACAAAGTGGACAACTGGTCAACCATATTGAGACTACACTTTAAATGTTCTAGCACTGGCCATCATTATATTTCATCATATCATATAAATAAGATCTGTGCCAAACACCAAAATATAATCTACATCAGGTTCTCTGCTATTAAATAGCACAGTTCCACCAATTTGAAGAATCTTAAACCCATCAGGAATCATGTAGCCATTTCTTTAAGAGGTCGGAAGGTGTGGGATTCTTCTGCCTCCAACTTCTAATATTGATTTATAAATCTCACAATAACAGCCTGAGAGAACACGCAGTTGTATCTCAAGTAGCTAAGGAATTGATCATTAATGCTCTCTAGAAAGCATTAATGAAATTTTGCTAGCCATATCCTTTATATTGGATGTTTTGGTAATCTCTTGATTTTGATGGGTAGGAAGGATGACTGTGCTTATTGAAGATATGCAAACTGATATGTTATCATTTTCTAGTATTATATACAATCTGGCTCCACACTCTTCACACTTCCTGTTAAGTTTTATCGCCATATTTTTTATAAAATAAAAATGGGAGTCTGTGTTAGCTGAAACCAAACCTGCAACCAAACTGTCAAACCAAACTGTCACACTAAACTGTCAGGCAGTTATTTCATCTTTTACGGCAAGTTGCCTTATGGCCAATTAGTTATGCAGTGAAAATGTTTGCAGTGAAAATGCTTACAGAAAATATGCTGGTAGCAAAGAACTTATGGTAAATTTACTGGACACAGAAAAACCTAAAGTTAACAGCATACTTAATGGTTAAAGATTGAATACCTTCCTCCTAAAATTTGAAATGTACTAGATATTCTAGCACAGAAATAAGCCAAAGAAAAATTAAGAAAAGAGAAGCTAATAATTTTCAAAATGTATAACTAAAGTATAAGTGAAACTCTATTAAGAAAATAACAATGTTGTATGAAAAAAATCTTGCAGATATCCCTGACAATTAGAACTAACAAACTTTAACTAGAAAGCAGAATTCAAGACCAATAAATTCAATTTAATTGTATGTTAGTACTGAACAACCTTAAAAATTAAATGAAGAAAATACACGAATTAAAATGACTAAAATATTTAGAAAAATCTTGAAAAATACTCTGAAATTATAAAAAATTGTAAGATATTAATGGTTAAAATGCTTGCTTTGACATGACTGACCTGGGTTTGATCCTTGGCATCCCATATGGTTCCCCGAGCACTGCCAGGAGAAATTTCTGAACGTAGGGCCAAGAGTAACCATGAGCATCACCAGATGTGCCTTCCCTGCTCCCAACCCCCAAATTATATCAAAATATAAAATAAATGAAAAGACATACCATATCAATGGAACAGAAAGCAATCTTAAGATAGCATATACTCCCCCAAATGATCTACAGTCTCAATTCAATCCGTAACAGAATATGAACAGAATATGACCCTGACAAACTGATCCTCAAATTCATATGGAATTGCAAGGAGTCCAAAATAGTCCAAAATCAACTTGATAAAGAAAAACACAGTTGTAGCTTCACATCCCGATTTAAAAACTTACAGGAATAACAGTAATCAAGACAAAGTAAGAAATATTACCAAAATAACAATAGACATAAAAATCAGTGGAACAGAACAAAGGTGAAAAGATACACCCATACATCTGTTTGTACAACTGATTTGCCATTGAGGGCTCTAGAAGGTCTTTAAACCAGATGAACAAGAGTGAATCTGGACTTTCACATTGCTCTCTATGTATTAAAACTAACAGAACAGATGAACAGGTTTAACTATAAAACTTAAGCTCTACACTGCATAGAAAAAACCCTAGAAATAAAATCCTGAAACCTTTGAGTTTGGCAATGGATTCTGAGCAAAACTTGGTCAGGAAGAAAAAAAGCACACAAATTCAGCCTTACTAAAATTCCTTCTCAAAGTTCATCACTGAAAAAGTGGAAAGACAACTTCCGTGAAAGAAATTATTTGTGTATTGTTTTTGTGAAAATTAGTGTGTGCTAGAGAAAAGGAAAAGAAAAATGGTAAAGCAAGAAAACAAGAGAGAGAAACAGAAAGGAAGGATGTAGAAAGGGGAAGCTGAGATACCACTTCACAAGATCCTGAAAAAATAAGCAACAACAAGAACAACAATCTCACTAGAATCCTACGTATTCCTAGTGGCAATGTAAGAAGGCACGGGCACTTTGAAGAACTTTCTGACAACTTCTCCAATAATTAAACATAATTACCACTTGATTCAATAACTTCTTTCCTAGGAACACAGTTCCCCACTGACCTCCCGAATTACAAACACATGTCCACTTAGAAACATGTAGGTGAGTATTTATTCATATAAGGTAAAACCCAGAAACCATCCAAATGCCTGTCGACTGACAAATGAACAAAATATGGTAAAAAAGGGCAATCATTGGGCCATAACAGGAATGAAATACTAACACACACCGTAAGTAGTGATCCCTGTACTGAATTCACATCAGTAACGCTATGATTTTCTTAAAAATCAACACACATAGCTCAAGAAATGCAGACTGTCAACAGCATGACTCAACAGATGAGCAAGACCAGTGGAATGAATGCAGAATTCAATCATGCAGTCATGAGAAATAGCTGCAATCTGGTATATAAATTGGAAAAACACCACTATTACTGGGTGAGTTCGAGGCTGAAAGGTGAGACTTGGGTTTAGAACTCTCTCTTAAGGATGGGAGCCTCAGAGACCTATCTTTTCAGAACATCTGCAGTTTTGCTCATTGTTCTGCAGCTCAGAGGGATGAGATCAAATGGGCCCAGTCTCTGCCCCTTTGACTAAGTGAGCTCCCATTCACTGCTCCAGACTGCCTGTAAGAATTCTCCCAAAGACTGGATTATATGATCATTCTAATGGAAATAATGCCATGTATCAACACGTTTCTATATCTAAGTTTAGGAATAAGCTCTTCTTTCTGCAAGAGTCTGATTGCATGCCAGGAGGTTAAGAAATTGATTAAATTTACAAAATAGTGTTAGAATATTTAAGTGAATTTGATTTGCTACGTGTGTCACTTATTAGATTAATCTGAGTAATTTAAGTGTTTGGTTAAGTTCAGCTTGTTTTGTGTTGTAAATGCGTCTTGTCAGCTATTTGAAATGCTTAAGAAGAAAAATGAAAAACCTTCCAATTACAACTGAATTTACAACAGTGAGGGGAAATATCCAACTCTGTAGCAATGTTGCACTGTCCTCCCATTGTTCATTGATTTGCTCGAGCGGGCCCAGTAACATTGTGAGACTTGTTACTGTGTTTGGCATATCAAATACGTCATGGGTAGCTTGCCAGGCTTTACTGTGCAGGTGAGATACTCTCAGGAGCTTGCTGAGCTCTCTGAGAGAAGGAGAGGAATCGAACTCAGGTAAGCCAGGTTGGCTGCGTGCAAGGCGAATGCCTTACCCATTGTGCTATTGCTCCAGCAAATCCAACTCTATAAATGATATTTTTAAAGCATTTAGCCTGCTCTTAACTAACAAAGGGTTAATATCCAAGCTATATAAGGTACTGGAAGAACTTTAAAAGGAAAAAGTATCCAACCCCATAAAAATGAAGGAAAGAGATGAACAGAAACTTTCTCAAAGAGATCACGGTCACGGTCCTCCCGTCGTTCATCGATTTGCTCGAGCGGGCCCAGTAACGTCTCCATCATGAGACTTGTTGTTACTGTGTTTGGCATATCAAGTATGTCACGGGTAGCTTGCCAGGCTCTGCCGTGCGAGTGAGATACTCTCGGTAGCTTGCTGGGCTCTCTGAGAGGGGCAGAGGAATCGAACTCGGGTCGGCCATGTTGGCTGCGTGCCCTACCGCTGTGCTATGGTAAATAGGTGTATGAAAAAAATGTGACGTATCACTTACTATCAATGAAATAAAAATCAAAACAACGAGATCATATGACACTAGTGAGATTAGCACACATTACAAAGAACTAAAACAGTGATGGCAGGGATGTGGGGGAAAAAGGAACCCTTATCCACCACTGGTGGGAATGTGGACTAGTCCAGCCGTCTTGAAATATAATATGACTGTCACTGTCACTATACTCCCATTGTTCATCGATTTGCTCGAGCAGGCCCAGTAACATTGTGAGACTTGTTACTGTGTTTGGCATATCGAATACGTCATGGGTAGCTTGCCAGACTTTGCTGTGCGGACCAGATACTCTCAGTAGCTTGCCGAGCTCTCCGAGAGGGGCGGGGGAATTAAACTCAGGTCAGCCTTGTTGGCCGCGTGCAAGGCAAGTGCCCTACCCACTGTGCTATCGCTCCAGCCCTACAATATCACACTACTCAAAAAACTAGGAATTGATCTTCCATATGATCCAGTATTTCTACTTCTTGGCATTCATCCCAAGGGTCCCCAAATTCTCTTTAGAAGAGACATTACAGTACTTCTCACAATAGTCAGAGTCTGGAAACAACCCAAGTGTCCAAGAACAGATGATTGAATAAAGAAGCTGTGGTACATATACACAGTGGAATACTATTCAGCTATAAGAAAAGAGAAAATCATGAAATTTGCAGCTATTTGGATGGAGCTGGAGGGTATCATGCTAAGAGAAGTCAGTCAGAGGGAGAGGAGTAAACAGGATGATCTCTCTCATTTGTAGTATATAAATGGGGCAGGGTAGACACTGGGACAATGGGGGAAGGAAGGTGACTGGTGGAGGGTGTGGTGTTAGAATAGGTCTTTTGTTTTTTGCATGAGACCCTCCCACTTTAAAGACTGTAAACTGCAGTATATTTTAAAAAATTAGCCTGATTCAACTCAAATTATCAACCATTACTGAAATAAATAAAATAAATAAAAAGCTCCTTATATATGTTATTTATTTATTTATGATGATATTTATATATGATGAAGGTTTGGAGTCATACCCAGCAGTGTTCAGTGGCTACTCCTGGCTCTGTGCTCACAGATCATTCCTGGAGGTGCTTGGAAGTCCAGATGTGGTGCCAGGGATAGAACCAGTGTCAGCCACATGCAAGACAAGCTCCTGAGTATTTGTACTACCTCTCTGATCCCACAATTTTTATTTGTGGTGCCAGGCAGGGATAGAACCCTGGGCTTGACACAAGCAGGGCAAGTATGAAATCACGGTCACAGTTATGGCCAAAGCATTTATTCAAAGAATCCTTTATCTGATGATGTGGCCAGAACACAAAACCAGTCAATAGCAGGGAGACATTCCCCAACTGAAAAATGAGTGAAGGATTAGAATAGGCATCTCTGTAAAGAATGGCCAACCAGCACATGTGTGTGTGTGTGTGTGTGTGTGTGTGTGAGAGAGAGAGAGAGAGAGAGAGAGAGAGAGAGAGACAGAGAGAGAACAGATAAACATCATTAGAAAATGCAAATCAAACTACAATAAGATACCACTTCACACCCACTAAGCTATTAAAACAAAATAATAAGCAGTGTTGGCAAACTAAGGGGGGAAATGGCAGCCCTCCTACTGCTCTGTGGGAATATAAACTGGGGAGCTTTGATCAATATAGTTATAAGATCCTGTTTACATTTTAAAGGACCGCATGGCTGGTAGATGGGGTCTGGCCATGGTTATCAGGGTGCCCCTGGGAAGCCCCACTAGATGCAACTACAGTGAATTCTTTTTTTTCCCCCCAGAAATGGAAATTCCATCTATGGTTTGTCAGTGGTTCTGCTCTCTGTGTAAGAAAATCCAGAGTTTCTACATTAGCAAGCAGACATAGCAAGTTCAGCAGATGATAAATCACTTTAGAAGATAAATTTATTTTTGCACACCAGTCACTGACTTTGAGAACAACATTTAAAAGATAACTGAAAAGCCACCAGAAATAGGAAAGTGCTTAAGAGCACATCTAACAAATCTAAACTCTAGGGGAGAATGAAGAATTCTACCGAGCCACTCTGAAGGAGACCAAAATAAAAGAGAGCCATGCTGTGTTCCTGGGTTAGAAAACTGTTTCTCCAAAGGGGAATCTCCAATCATTCTATACAACCTGTTTTCACTGAAGAATGAGAAACAAAGTGTGTGTGTGTGTGTGTGATAAGTAGCAGTAACAAGGTGTTGGGGAATGGGCAGATTTGACCAATTCAGGATACACTTAAGAAGCAAGGTTCATGGGTGTTAGTCTCCTATTTTGTTACTTTATGGTGTCTCACTAATAAAAATTAAAAAAAAAAAGAAGCAAGGTTCAGGGGCTGGGATGATAGTGCAGCGGGTAGGGTGTTTGCCTTGCATGCTGCCAACCTGGGTTAGATTCTCAGCATCCCATGTGGTCCCTTGAGCACTGCCAGGAGTAATTCCTGAGTGCAGAGCCAGGAGTAACCCCTGTGCATCGGCTGGTGTGACCCAAAGAGTAAAAAAGTAAAAAAAAAAAAAAAAAAGAGAGAGAGAAGCAAGGTTCAGGGGCACGTGCTATATATGGACAGAGTCCCGGGTTCTAGCCATAGAACTACATGATACGCCCCCATCCTCCCACTACCACTACCCAGTGCATTCTGGGAGCCCCTGAGTACCATCTGGACATCCCCTTGCCCACTGCCCTAAGCTGAGAGGGCTGCAGGATTCACAGGTGGGATGCTTTAGACAACCAAGGACCTTCTCACTCAAGGACCAACAGGCTCATTTCCACTGGGTGCCTGGCAATGTGCAGATCCCCCAGGATCCTGGGGTCACTGTCTCTGCACCTCAGCTGCAAAGATGCAAAAGTGCTAGTCTAGAACTGGAGATATGGCTCAAGTGGTAGAGCACAGGCCTCACCTATGTGAGCACCCAAGTTTGATCCCTGATACCACAGCCCCCTCTGCAAACAGCACAGAGGCTAGCCCCTAATGTAAAACAAAAGAGGGATGCAGGAAGCACTAGCCTAGGAAGGTGGCATGGGGTGGAGGGGTGAGCAGAGGCCATGCCTGGGAAGCTTGAGTACTGGAGGGGCCAGGCTGGTGGCGGCACTGTCTGCAGGTCACAAAAGCATCAGGCATGGAAAGGAGAACTGCCTGGAGTCGGGGGAACTGCCCAGAGGAGCAGCAAACCCCGGTGAAACAAAACATTGGGGGTCTCTGAAGACAGAGAAGGGGCGCACTGGTGTAGGAGCCAGAGTCAGGGAATCCAGGCAGCACCTCCAGGGGGAAGGGAAGGGAGTTCACAAGAGCACACAGGCAGGACAAGGACGCTGCCCAAAGTTGCAGTGTCCATGGCTGGACACAACCACTTCTGGCTACCTGGTGCCACACCCAGCTCGAGCACCCTCCAACCCAGGGAAGCTGGAGCGACTGAGGGTGCAGAAGCCAGGGCTCATTCCTGCACCTTCTCCCAATGACTCACAGCGGCCATGCACAGAGCAGCCATGTCGAGGTGCCAAGGGCTTCCGAGGCCTGTGAGAATTCAGAGAACCTGCTGGTGGCGGTGAGACAGGCATGGGATTTATGCAACTGCATAAATGATGAAAGAGGATTCTCAAAGTGTGGAGGATGACACCGTCTTGATATTACCAGTGTTTCATGGATTTCGTCCAACACACGCTTATGAAGCATTTAAAACATGTTAAAAGAGAAATTTCTGGACGGCAGTCAGATGAGGCATGTGCTGTGTTAGCCCCATGTTAGAGATGCATAAACAGAGACCAAGCCCCAGCAAAGCCGGGGTCCAAACCTGCCTCCATGGGCCAGCCACCACCGGGTTTTGCTTCTATCCAACCCTGCATGAAAAAACAACCCTGAAAACACAAGCCAGGGAGTCAGGGAGCATAAAAGAAGGGGAGAACGTGTTGGAAAGAATCCAGTGGTTAAGGGCACATGACTAACATGTGTCTCACCCAGCCTCCATCCAAGCACCACCTGGCAGCAAAGAATCGAGAAAGGGAGCCCCAAAGGCCCCCTCAGCACTCCCTGGTGTGTGGGGGATCCCCAACCGTGCCACTTCCTTGGGCCCTGGCATTGAAGCACCAGCCTGGTTGGTCAAGAATCACAGGTGGGAACCAGCACCCCCTGACCACCATTTGGGAGCCCCCTAAACAAACACGCCAAGGAAACCTTAAGCAAATTGTGTTCACTCTCACGGGGGACTTGACCCAGCTTCATCCCAAAGGGGGAAGGAATTCCTCTCAGTGGGAGGCTCAGGGAGGCCTCATTATACTGTTGTGATCAGATTCCTAGCTCTTGTTCTTCCTCCTCTGACCTCGAGGCATTATGCTGCAAGGTGTTTTTGGTTTTTTTTTTGGGGGGGGGGCATACCCTATAGGGTGCACAGGTCTTAACCCTAGTTCTGTGCTCAGGAATTACTCCTGGTGGTGCTTGGGGTCAATTTGTGGGTTCCGGGGCTCAAACAACCAGTATTAGTTGCATGTAAAGCCAACACTTAATTTATTTTTTGGGATTGCTCTTTGGGTCACACCTGGCGATGCTCAGGGTTTACTCCTGACTTTGCACTCAGGAATTACTTCTGGTGGTGCTCAGGGGACCACATGGAATGCTGGGAATTGAACCCGGGTTGGCTGCGTGCAAGGTAAATGTCTACCTGCTGTGCTATCGCTCCAGCCCCATAAAGCCGATACGTTAAACTGCTGGGCTCTCTGTGGCCCTCTTATTGCAACTTAAACACTCAGTGTCCCTTCTGCAGCCCAAACTGCAGGGCTCTGAAACGCCCCACCCACTCTTCTTCTGGGACCCCGCCCTCCTTCCGGTTCTTCCTTTGCCAACCCCTGAAATCTCTCACGCTGAATCGTGACGTCCCTTAGCGCAAGTCCCCCATCCATGTGCTGCGTCTCTCTGGCTAATCTTTCTGTCACTTGGAGCCTCAGTCGTCAGGAACATCAAAAGGCTTCGTGGCTGAGCGTCCTTATGTGACTTGAATGGAAAATACCTCGGTGGTGAGGCTGTGAGGACAAGCACGTTGTCACCAAGGAGATGAGCTGTTCTTGGGTCTCACTCGCAGTAAACAAAAGCTGAGGGCCCGGCTAAATATAAACGGAGGCCCCGAGACGGCCACACTCCTCTCAACCCAGCACCTCCACCTGTGCCCTTCACTGGCCAGAGCCAGTCCAGGGCCAGGTCACGGAAAGCCACTGACCAGCCTTGAGTGGCTCCTGCGTTCCAGTGCAATGAAAGTGTTTCTAGTCTGGGAACTGAGAAGATGCTGGGGGTGGGAGTGGTGGTGGGGGGCAGTGCAGGGATGTGCCTGAGTGAATCTAGCCCTTGCCCACCCAAGCCGGGAAGGGAAGCCAGGAGCCTCAAGTGTACCAAGTCAAATCATTTAAGAGTCTGACATTTCTTCACCAGGAGGCCTTTTAAAAATCCACCTTGTGGGGCTGGAGCGATAATACAGCAGGTAGGGCATCTGCCTTGCACACGGCCAACCCGGGTTTGATTTCCAGCATCCCATATGGTCCCCCGAGCACTGCCAGGAGCGATTGAGCACTGCCAGGAGTGATTACTGAGTGCAGAGCCAGGAGTAACCCCTGTGCATCGCAAGGTGTGACCCAAAAAGCAAAAAATGAATAAATAAATATAAAAAACAAAAAAAACCCCAAACAACCAAACAAAAAATAAAAAAAAATAAAAATCCACCTTGCCAGTGTTATCCAAATATAGGACATGCCCAGCACACATGCCCTGGTCCCCAGACCCCCAGCATTGCCCAGTGGCACCCAGGAGTGAGTCCATCCACCTGGCCAAACTTGGTGAACAGCAGCTCTTAACGCAAGTCTCCAAAGCTTGCCCTGGAGCATGTTTCTGAGCACCCCCGAGCCCCAAACGCAGAGAGGGATGTCTTCAATCAGGAGAGCAGACTTCCTATCAGGACACCGAAGTCACACCAGCAGCCCTCTGCTCAGCACCTCCCACACACGCACCCTTACTCGTGGGACCGTCTGCCTCTCCCTGCCTCCTCTTCCTCCACAGGGCTTCCCCCCACCTCCTCCCCAGGCCCCCCACCAGGGATCTTAATACCAGCGGAAACTGCAGATCTAAGCTGCGGCTTGCTTGGTCTCCTCATCAGGCACAGCCTGCATCAAATTGGTTCGTCCCCTGAGCATCCATACGCAGCCCCCTAAGGCGATGCTCCCTGGATGAGACGGCGCAGGGAGACTGCAGGAAGTTTGCACTTTCAGGGAGGATCCCTGGCCATGGGCGAGCACTGAGGCTCCCAGAAGCCCAAGTCTTGCCTCCAGGGGTTGCATCTTGGTGGTTCTTCTTGCGTGTTCGTGGCTTCCAAGAACACAGCCAGTGTCACCGTGGGCCTCGATGCGGACAGGACACAGCCAGACCAGGCCGTGCCTTACTCATGGATCCACAGCCACAACGTTTCATCACTAATGAGATGGGTTCAGAGTCCCACCCCCACCCCATACCCCGCCTACAGCCTCCGTGTCACAGAGCATCTAAGCTAGACTGGTCCAGCGCCTCCAGGGAGTTGGAAGTAAATCAGGTTCATGCTTTCATGTACACATATATGTTATATATGACACATATACATAAGCATTGTAGCACTGTCGTCCCACTATTCATAGATTTGCTTGAGCGGGCACCAGTAATGTCTCCATTGTGAGACTTGTTGTTACTGTTTTTGGCATATCGAATACGCCACAGGGAGCTTTCCAGGCTCTGCCATGTGGGCGGGATACTCTCGGTAGCTTGCCAGGCTCTCCAAGAGGGACGAAGGAATGAACCCGGGCTGGCCGTGTGCAAGGCAAACACCCTACGTACTGTACTATCACTCCAGCCCCTCCCCTGTAACCCTCCCCTTTACCTTCTCCCCATAACCCTTCCCTATAACCGTCCTCCTAAACCTTCCCCCTAGAGCCCTCCCTGACAAACCTACCCCTATAATTCCCCACCACAGATACACTACAGGTGTATAATACAGGTAGTATATACATAAGCCCACCTCACTTCTGAGGGCATAGGCCCCAGGTGGAGACTGTAGGAATCTTTCAATACTGCTGGGAGGGGTGTCCAGCCAAAATCTTCTCACCTAAAACAACTACATCCTTTTAAATTGTGCGAACCTTGAATACGTGCTCTCTGGCATGTACCACCTGTGGCTCACTCTTGGATGTGATTCCATGCACACAAATGCATGCAGCGCTGGCGTCCACGTGTTGAGAAAGGAAAAGCCAAGTCTAAGATTCAACCGGGCATGAACCTGATAACGTAATTCAAGATCACCTTCTTAACCAGCCCCCCCCCCCCCGCCCCCCGCTCGCAGCCGAGGTGAATAATTTAATGCCAAAGAGACGATTCCTCATTCCGGGGCATCACGGGAACAAGCTGGTACTGCCACTGCCTTGCTCCTCACTGGGTTCCCCCGACCATGAAAGCAGGAGGGGGATCAGGGGAACAGAGGGTGAGCAGAAGCGCCACAGAGCCACAGCCTCCCTAGCAATTGCAGAAGGAAATGTTCCTCCCTCTGCACCCCATGCCCCTGCAAATCAAAGTCTATTTTTAGGAAAAAGATACTCTCTGCTGACTTGGACATGGACTGAATGAAGACTCCGAGGGCTATTCTGGAAGCATCGCAAGCTTTTCCCTCTCCCAGTGAAATCAAGCAAAACAACGCCCAGAGGGGTTGGCAGCAGCCTCTTTGATCCGAGGAGCAGGAAGTGGAGGAGGAGGAGGAACAGTGAAGTGGCCCCAAGCAGGGAAGGGCCCCCATGGCCAGGCTGGACCAGCACTGACCAGCCCTAGCCTCGGCCCCTTTCACACCGTGGCCAGAGCAGAAGCAGAAAGTGGAGAGCAGGAGGTGCCTGCGTTCCCAGAAAGCAAGTGGTCATCTTAGCGATGCCAGGCTCTCTGTTTTAATGCACACCAGGCGCAAAGCTGCCATCCAGCCACTATTCGCACAGGCGTCACCAAGTTGAGCCTGCAAACAGGGATGGAAAGGAAAAAAAAAAAATGATTTACCCCTGGGGTTTCTTGGAAAGGTGACCTGTGCTTGAGTAGAGGCAAAACTCAGGGCTCACCCAGCAGATAAAGGGAAAAAAGGGAGCGGCAGACAGTACCCGCTTATGCCACCCTGCTCAAGCCCACCATCCTCATCTCTGGGGTCCTCTGATGTCCCCAGGGAGAGGGATGAACTATTGCATCTACTTTGTTTGGGGGAAGCATGTCCAAAGCCTTCATCTGAGGCCTGGGGGCAGAGAGCTGGCACAGTGGCATCAAGGACAAGTTTCATAATTAGGAGGAGGCCTTGGGGTTGTCCCTAGTGGCCTTCACATATGATCCCAGTATTTCTGCTTATCTGAGTCCCCCAGCTTCCCAGCAGAACCTTGAGGTCTCCAGTTCACTGCAGTCACAGAACGGTGAGCCCTGCCAAGGAACAGTGAGACAGAGACCGGGGGAGCACTAGGGGCTGAGCTTGTGACCCCAGGTCATAGCCACAACCATAAACAAATGGGGAAGGGGAAAGAATGAAGACAAAGCCTGACCCCCTGGAATCCTCTGAGGTTAGAGCCAGGAGCTAGCACTGACTCAGCCAGCAGCCTCACTCAGTGTCCACCATTCTCCTGGGGACTGTCAGCTCATCCAGGACCAGCACTCGGTTAGGCTCCCTGACCCGTCTCCAGAGGAGGCAGAAGGTCCAAACCCACCACCAGTCAACCAGCGTCTGAACAAGTGTTGCAGGTGGAGACCGTGATGAAACGAATCAAGTTGTGGATGAGGATTAAGGACCCCGGAGCCCTAGCAACGAGATCCCAGAGGGGCCACAGCGAGAGACACGCACTGGGGTGATAGGTAAGGCATTTTAGCAGCTCCGAAGAGAGGGACACGATAGATACTGACAGATGCACCTTAAATGTCTGCATCCAAAGATTTTCCAGCCTAAGCATTTCATGAAATGCCGCCGAACAGCGTTCCTCTTCTCTGAGTCAACTGAAGGCTGGAGCCATTAGTCCGGGTTCTGGCCCTGGGGCGTTCGGCACAGAGGCCAGAGAGGGAGCACTGGATTTTGTCAGCCGTGAAGGCGCTGTGATGGTTTTTCGTTGTACTTGGTGGAAATTTGGGTACGGGTGAAAAAAAAAAAAAAGAGGAAATCAACTCAAGGAGAGAAGAGGCTTTCCCAGGAGTTGAAAAGCTTTTCCTTGAGATTCTAAGCAGGCCTGTGGGGGAGAGCCAGGCCTGCAGAATACTTGGGCAGGGGGACCCTACAAGTCCCGTCCAGCCCCAGTGCCTTGTGTGTTTACGACTGCATTTAGTAATGTCTAGGGTCTGTGGGGCAGAGGGAGCTGGACCGAGCTCCCCCAACGCCTGTCCCATGAGTCTGGAGCAGCAACATTTTGACTGTTCAGCAGAGGATTATTAAAAAGCTGGGGGCTGGAGCAATAGCACAGCAGGTAGGGCACTTATTTGCCTTGCATGTGGCCAACCCCGGGTTCGATTCCCAGCATCCCATATGGTCCCCTGAGCACTACCAGGAGTAATTCCTGAGTGCAGAGCCAGGAGTAACCCCATGCATCGCCAGGTGTGATCCAAAAAGAAAAAAAAAAAGCTGGGCTGGATAGAGGAGCCCCAGACTCATGCTACTAGCCCTGGGGTGGCGGCACTCGGGGAGATTTGCTGTATTCCAGTGACAGATGTTTTGTCAGGGCCCAAGAGGCCCTGGACTGGGAATCAGCTCCACCCCCCCTTGGCTTGACCTAAGTCTCAGCGGGCTTCACGGGAAGCCTCTCCCAGCCCTGGAGCATTTGGAGATGATAAGACTCCAGGCTGCAGTGCACCACCTCTCTCTCTCCTTTCTACAGCCTTTGGACACCTCCAAAATAAATTCTTTCACCTATTCAACTTGCTCCTGGGCTCTGTCTCGGATGAAGCCCGACAACGGTCAACAGGTCCCACGGGTTGGAATCCAGTCAGAGTCTCAGATTCCTCTTTGCAGCCTTCCCTGGCCTCCATGCACCACCACCAACAGGCCAGGATATCCCAGGACCAACCCCCAGACTGCCAGAGTTCCCTTTCCCATCAGCGGCAGCCTTTCAGGCACAGGCTCCAAACGCCCGCATGTGCTTCCCACGTCTCTGCGGCTCCTGCAAGTTGTTGGATGTAGGCAGAGACCCAGAGCGAAGAGGTAGGAGGGATCTGAAAGGATCTGCCGTTTGCCCAGACGTTCCAGAACTTTTTCAACATGACCCCCAAGTTATTTCTTCTCATTTGGATCTAGCAGGTATGCATAAGGAAAAGGTCCTGTTGAGTGTTAGAAGACCGGGGTGGGGTCTTGGGCACGCCTCGCCTCCTTCCCCACACAGGACTTTTGGCTCAGCTCAGGGGCATGTGGATCAAATCAAGAATTCCTTTACAGCTGGAGAGATAGTACGGGGGTAAGGCACTTGCCTTGCATGCGACAGGCGGGGGTTCAAGTAGCTGGGACTGCATATGGTCCCTCGAGTTCTGTCAAGGGTGATCCTGAGCACTGAGCCAGGAGTAAGGCCTGTGCATCATGGTGTGTGGCCCCCAAACCTCCAAAACCAGACACAATTTCCTCACAGCACTGGCTGGTCCAGATTTATTTTGAATAAGTGTCTGGGCTTACTATTTTTCATGAGAGCATACTTCCTTTAAAAATGAGATTTGTTTTTTAGGAAAAATAAATGCCCATTTAATAAAAGTCCTAATATTGGAGACAAGGTCTGGGGCTAAAGCTCTTGCCTCTCATGTATGAGACTTTGGGTTTGATCCCAAGAACCCCACCCACCCACTCACTCCCACCCCCACGCCTGCATGTACACCACACCATACACATACACACACACACACACACACACACACACACACACACACACGACCCAAATGTCATGAAGGAAGGCTGTCTTGGGAAGCAGATCTAGCAACAAAATCCAGACTCCTACAATTCTCTTGCCTCATCCTCCATCCTTTGTGAGGCATGTGGCCCGCTTGCTGACCCCCAACTGGGCCCGGGACCTGGCTGATTTGACACCTTACCTGGGTCTGTGTCTACATCATCCTTTGCCATCCTCATTTATCGCCAAGTCCTGACCGACTGTGTTCTCTAGGACATCTTCCCAGATGTTTGCAAACATTTGAGTTTAAGTTCTGCAGGTTATACCTCAGGTGCTTGTTTTGTTCTCCCACATTATCATTTGCTTCCTCATTTATCAACTGTGTTGTGAATTCTGGGGGTGCAAAACCCTGCCTTGTCTGTAGGGAGCCCCCCACAGATGTAAAGGAGAGGCTTCAGGCAGACAAAGGAGACCAGAAGGAAAGCGTCTCAGCCTGCTGCCAGCCACCAGTAGCTTTCATCCCCATCCCCTCTGCAACATCATAATTTAGAAATAAAGAAGAGTCTGGAGCCTCAGTGGAAGTCATCTTATGAGACATTTCCTAGGTCCCTGAAGAGGGAAGACTTTAATTAGTCTCCTCATTTTAACTCTGACCCTTTGGGGTCAGGGCCTGTGTTCTCATAATGAGCAGGGGACAGTGACTGGGACTCGTGCAAACGACTTTTAAAAATGAGCCACACTGATTTTTAACTCAGCGCTGCATCTTCCCGAACAATTGCTGGCTCCAGGCTGTGTTACAGGTCAGACAACAGAAGAGCAAACCTACCACCCCACCCATGTGCACCATAAGAGCAGAGGTTCCTCTGGGCCCACTTTGTTGACCCCAGTAGGCGACTCTGACCTTCACTGCTTTTGGCCAAATCTGCCCATTCACTAGCAAACAGCATGGCTTCTAAATCTATGGTCCATGTGTGAGTCATGCCCATGGCCACAGGCCTACTGTCCTTTGGAGCCTGTGCGCACTTTCTGAGCCATGCCAAGGGAGAGGACAGGCTGTGACTGCCCAAGATAAGTTCTAGGGGACACAGAGTCACACTCTCATCAGCTTGGCCTTCTCACTGAGGTGACGGACCCAAAGGGTACTGGAATGATGGTCCTATACCAGCGTGGGGAAGGCGCTTGCTGTGCATGCAGCCAATCTGAGTTAAATCTGTGGTACCCCATCCCCATATGGCCCCCAGAGCACTGCCAAGGGTGTGGTCCAAAAACAAACAAAAATTTGTTTGTGCACCTCAAATTACATACAGTGCATGTCTGCATGTACTCACATCTATATATGCAGTAAATGTGTATTGTGTATCTGCATAAACAAGGTGTACATGTACATCTATATATATGCATGCATATCCAAATGTGTATGCATATACGTATGTACATGTGTGAGTGCATATGTGTGCATGTGTGTAGATATTGTGTAAATAAATTGACAGATATGAATGCATGACTCTGAGCATGTTTTCTGATTGCCCACTATCTCTAGTTCTTTTATTTTTTAATAAACTTTTTAGTTGTTGTTTTTTCTTTTGGTTTTTGGGCCATACCCAGCAGTGCTCAGGGGTTATTCCTGACTCTGCTTTTAGGAATTACTCCTAGCAGTTTTCAGGGGACCATATGGTATACTGGGAACGGAACCTAGGTTGGTTGCGTGTAAAGCAAGCACTTTACCCAGTGTACCATCTATCACCCTAGTTCGTAAGAGACTTGCCCACACACAGTCTATTTCAATTTCTCTGGAATGCTATGAGTCTAACCCGTCTTTTTCATATGGTGACACTGCCTTCACTAGCATACGTTCTCTTTCTGATGGCTTCCCAATTTGCCTTTGTGCTTAATTTCAGAAAGACAACTTAGTAGTATGACCTTGGTAGAACCCAGTGACCAGACGCTGATCGCAAAACTGGGAACACAGTGTGATTTCAGGGCTGTGTGCTTCCTTTTGCAATGAACTAAGACAACTCACTGTCATTTGAGCAAGGTAGGTAAGCCACAGAGAGAGACTTCTGTAAATACAACTGACCCTATAAAAGACTACTCAACATGCTGACTTCCTTTTTCCTTTTATCTTTTTTACACTTTCACCTAAACAAGTCGCTTCACTAATAACCATAATGCAGGATTCCTTCCTTTTCAACAAAGACAGCTGAAAGGATGACAAAAGTGTAATATTTGCCTAAATCAGTAATATTCAAGGCTATGTACAAAATAAATTGGAAAGAAAAGAGACAACTTAAAGCTGTATTAGCAAGGCACAAAAATCTGTAGCACTCATAAAATAAACTTGTTATGAGAAAGAAGCACCCTTGCAATTTTTAGGTGCATCTCACCTATCTGTCTTAAGAAAAATGTATCCATCAAGAACCTTTATCCAGCTGATTATCATCCAGATTTGAAGGAACAAACAGAGCTTCATGCACAGGCTTAGGGAACTCATAGCCTTGAAGCCAGTTTTGCACAAAGGATTGAAGGGGCTCCTTGAAAGTGCACGGCAAACTTCCCAGTATGGTGCTCATGGCTGCCCTCTACTAGAGATGAGCGTTGCCTCTACTAGGCATGTTTACTGGGGCTGGAGAGATAGTACAGTGGGTAGAGCACTTGCCTTGTGTTGCCCGACCTGAGTTTGATCCCTGGCACCCCACAGGGTCCTCCGGCAGGAGTGACTGCTGAGCACAGAGCCAGGAGTAAGTTTCTGAGCACAGACAGGTATGCCCCCATCTTCAAAAAAGATATGCTTACCACCAGTTTGCTAAGGGATTTTATACATTTTCAATAACAAATTACTGTATCATTTACATTGAATGTTCTGTGTCTGTTTTTTTTAAATTCCACAGAGATTTTTATTAATCTTTTAATAATCAATACAGACATCTAGGTAGAATCTATAATATTTTATAATAGAAAGCCCATGAATTCTTTAGTTTTATAGGTCAGATTTTTCCCCCCTTAAATTTTAATTCTCTTCCCTCTTACTAAATTTGCATTTGTAGGACTTACACATTTCATGTAAACTCTAATGCACATTACACAGATATCCATAATATTATTTAAATGTATATACTTCTTAAAAAAAGATTGAGTTTTTGAAAAAAATTTTGATTTATAACTTTGTCAGAATTTCAGGAAATTCACTCTATTCATCTACATGTGTATAAGTGTCACCACCTACCCCCCCAAAGCACACACACATACACCCCCCCATACACACACAAACACACAAGAGATCTATCCTCTTAGTGGGGGAGATAAACATGGTAAGACAACAACAAATGGTCAAAGAAGAAGGAACAGCAATAGCCACCTAAAAAAATATCTAGGGAAGGAAGAAAATACTTTCATTTAGCTTGAAGACTGTCATGAAACAAAAAATGTTCATGAATAAAAATATGAGTGCAATTTCCCAAGGACACTAAACACAAATTCAAACAGATCTATGCATGTTTATGTTAACTGTGGCACTATTTCCAACAGTTGAGATCTGGATGAAACCCAGGTGTCCACAGCAGATGAGTGGATACAGAATGTGTGATCATTACACATAGTGGAGTGGAAGGGAAGGAGAAACCTTGCCTTTTGCGATGATGTGGGTGGACCTGAAGGGAATTCTAAGACGCAAAACAAGTCAGAAGGAGAAAGACAAGTACTGGATGATCTCACACATCTTGTGGCACAGAAAGAAACAAAGCAAGGAAAGAGACAGTGTCCAATAAATACAGATGAGCAGCAGAACTGAGTTAGCAAAAATTGGGGGAGAGAGAGCTAAAAAGTCCAGTGAACAATGTTGGAGGGATATTGGCACTTTGGTGGTGGACGTGGTGTGGTAACATTGTGCCCCTAAATAGGAAAACCTCTAGTCTCGTTATCAAAATAAAATAAATTAACAGAATAAATGAATATATAATATATTGACCAAACAAAGATGCGAGAGGTATCATCTTTTGATACAGTCAGTCCAAAGGTTCAGATGAAATGAGGAAGAAAGGAGGGTTTTGCTGTAGACGTGATAATAATAAGAAAAACTGATTAAGGCAATGGAAGGCTGTATTATGGGAAAGGTACCCAAATCTGCGGCAAGATCAGCAACAACGTTCCTTAGAGCTTGGACTGCCTCTAAAACACGTTCCATGAGAGCTTCCTTAATTGAATTTATAAATGAAACTAGGATACTGTCCCAGATATTTGGTCTCTGCGCCAAATCAGAGGTCTTCCCTCGCTACTCTTCTGAAGAATGGGCATTCTGTGTAAGGAAAGGCCCAGTTGAAAAAAATAAATAAATAAACAAACAAAACTTGGGAGAAGACTTGGTAGTGACAAGTGTTAAGAAATCACACAGAAAAATAGTCTCATCTCTCACTGATCAAAGGCTCCCAGGCTAAGCTGTGAAGGCTTTGCTGAAGAGAAAGAGCTCTGGGTGGAGAAGCAGAGCTCAGGAAGGAAAGGCATGAGTGGGTGTCTATGAGACAGTTTATTGCAACAGTGTGTCTCTGTCAAACCAGCCCAAGTGCCCAAGAAGAGGAAGCATACAGTCACCCCTCTCAGAGGAGCCTGGTTTACATCCTATGAAAAATAACTGCAAAGAAGCACAGATTGCCATGCAGTCAAAGGGAGGTCTTCCTGACAAGGTTCACTGATAATGCTTCGGGAGGCGTCAATGCTAAACTCATCCCAAGACATCTCCTCTACAGAGTTCTTTGGGCTGAAATTCCACTGATTCCCCAAGGTCAAGGAAGTCATAATGGCAGAGGCAAGTTCTTCATGCGATTAGAGCCCTTTCTGAACATTCGCATTCTGTTTGGGTAAATGAGGTGGTATCTGTTTGGAATATGTTTCTAGACAGGAAGCCTATGGACACCAAACGAGTTCTAGCTAACCAGAACACTGATGAACATGCAGATGACACTTGTGCCTGTTGTGGGGACAAGGGCAATGCTGAATCAGTCATCAACGGAAATAGTTGATGGCCAACATATCACAAAAGTTCTCAGAAAAAGAGGACCAGGGAAATGACTCTATGGTAGAGTGCTTGCCTTGAAGGTGTGAGGAACGGGGTGAGAGCCCTGGCTGGAGCGATAGCACAGCGGGTAGGGCGTTCACCTTACACATGGCCAACATGGCCGACCCGAGTTCGATTCCTCCGCCCCTCTCGGAGAGCCCCGCAAGCTACCGAGAGTATTCGATATGCCAGACACAGTAACAACAAAGTCTCCAATGGAGACGTTACTGGGCCCACTCGAGCAAATCGACGATCAACGGGAGGGTACCACAAAAAAAAAACAAAAACAAAATTCAAAGCAAGCCCAAAAACTCTTCTTGAAGCTCTGACAAATTCATTATTTGACTCTCTAAGTAAAATTAGAAAAAAAAATAACTGTAATGCACAATATCAGGTTGTAAGTTGAAGCAAACTTGACAAAACTGATTCTACTTTAAGATGGGGGTCAACAAGATGTTCCGTAGATTCTAGAGAGTATTTTAGGCTCTGTACACTGCCTATGGTGAATGCATATTCACCCATATGCAAGGTCATATGTATGTTCCATGTGCGCTCCCCACCAGTGACTTCCAAACAAAAACTAGCCCTAGCTCATGATGAGAGAGGGGATAGATCTGATTTGGCCCTGGGGTCAAAAGTCAGGCCCCTCTCACTTTAGAGAGCTCTGTACAGTGGAAAGAATATTTTCCTTCTATTCATTCTTGTTTATCTCTATTCCTACAAAAATGATAAATAACAAGCACAAAATAATCAAAGACTAAACCACATAAGATTTCTACTAAAAAGAACAACAGAGTCAGAAAGATAGTGCAAGGGTTAAGGCCCTGGTCCAATGTCTGGCAGTGCATGAACTTCCCTTCCCCAAATATCAACAGGAGTGACCCTTGAGCACAAAGGCAGGAGTAGCTTCCCAGGAGTAGCAGGTGAAGCCCCAATGCACTCCCACCACCTCCCCCACCCGAAAAAAAAAAAAAACAGTAATACTAAGGCTATCTTTCCTTAGTCCATGATCACTTAAAGATATGCTTGTATGGAGAAGTTAAACCGGTTTAACTCAGGTTTAAAGCTCATGGGGCTCTTTATTTTGGCAGAAGCTGTGGTTGGGATTCTGGAAGCTCTGCAGACCATGGTGAGTGGTACACGCTGTGCCTGTGTCTGAGGGCCAAGGCCATGCTGCTGGTGCCTAGGGGTGAGGCTTTAAGACATCCCCAGGTGATCAGATCCACAGCAGGACTAAAGCCGAGTGACAGAGGCCATGAGAGCCATGATCCCGGGGCATGGAAGGATCAAGAAGAGGAGGTGGACTTCCTGCAGTGCACCCAAACCTACCTGTCACTCCACCTTGTGGGACCCCAGCACTAATATCATTATAAAAAGAGGAAGGGGGTTCCTCTGCCTTTCTTTACAAATCTCAGTAACCGTAGCTGCACCGCTAATGAGAACCCATGAAGTCACAGCCAAGATTAATCCCCAAGAAACTGTGGGAAGCCTGGGAGCTTTAGCAGAATAAATGAGAGCACCTCCAGGCTGGACCCTGGGCAGGGTTTTGTGCCGAGCTGACCCATGGTGGTAGGCCTTTTGCCTGCGGGTCCACCACCTAAATCCACTTCCAGATTTCCAAGACCAGCGTTCTTGCAGCCTTTGAAAATGCAGCCCCGGTGCTATTTTCACCCTGCTTCAAAGAACTTTTAAATGAACACGGAGCTCCTCATTAACCTTTGTTAACTTACTAAATGGCAAAACTCTAATTACTTGCAAATGAACCAGTTTCTAGAAGACAGGAAAGGCAGAGGGATTTTTTTCTCTGCATTGAACCCACATCATTCCCACCGACAGTTCTCGTCCGTGACTCATGTAGGGGGTCTTCTTTCATTCACACAGTGACAGCCAGCCCGCCCAGTGCTGTCTGACCCCATACTAAAGTGCTCTTGGAATGAAGATGCCACTAGATATGGCCTTTATCTTTGAGGAATCTAATTTGGAGGCTTCAATATGCCCCCATTTGTACCAAGTGAAGAATCCAACAGGCCAAGAACACCTTTTTATTATTTTTTCCTTTTTGAGTCACACCTGGAGATGCTCAGGGGTTACTCTTGGCTCTGCACTCAGGAATTACTCCTTGCAGTGCTCAGGGGACCCTATGGAACTCTGGGAATTGAACTCGGGTCAGCCGCATGCAAGGCAAATGCCCTACGTGTTGTGCTATTACTCCAGCCTCCGCCCTTTGATTCTTGGATCAGATCAAAGTGGCCAGGTAATTAGACCAGTTACTCCATGTACTTCCTGGTCTTTTTTCCAGATCATCTCAAACCAGCCCACCACTGCACCTTCCTTGACCATCTAACCATTCATCATTAGTCACCTTCCCCAACCCCTGCCTTGTCACCGGAAATTCCAATGACCGAGGAAGAACTCTCAATCCAGAGATTGGAGTGACACAAGAGATGGGTGAGAAGAGGAGCAAAAGCTATGGGTATGGTCAGCAGGAAGGGACACTCACCCAATGGAAACATGGAGCCTGGTGAGCATCCGTCCACTCCCCACAGACACCCTCGGGATCCTGAAACCCAGTGAAATAAAACCCAAATTCCTTCCTCAGTGGTAAGAAGCATCCCCAGTGCTTGACCTTCTCTGAGGAGTAATGCCAAGTGGGTTCTTTTCCAGACTTGCCGCCTTCCAGCAATTCTAAATCTGGTGCCACCAAGTGGGACCATTACTGAACACGGCTGATCTCTCTGTAGTGGATGTTCTGTGCCGTCATATTATGCCCCTGGGAAATGGGTACCGAGTGACCCCCAAAAAGCATCATTCAGGGAGACCGAGAGGGATTTTCCAAATGCGCCTTGGGAGGTCCCCAGTCTTGTTGCACCCCAAAAAACTTAGGATCACTAGTATTCTCAATCATGAGAAATGCTATGCTTCATTTCTTTAAATCAAGAAAAAGAAAAGAGATACCAAAAATATTCTCAATGCTAGCCATAGGAAAAGAAAATATAAATATATTTTAAGAATTTAATCTTTGTTATTAAAATTTCTGAACACTACTTCTAGCTTATCAAATCAATAAGATTCCAAGAAAGAGTGTGAACTGGAGTAGGGACCTATGGATCCTACAGGGCACAAAGTCTGTAATAGAGAAAGTCTTGTTTTAATTCATTTTAGTTGTTCATTTTACTGTACATCTATTATGTACCAAACACAAGAAATTCCAAATTATTGAAGAAATAAAAAAAATTCAAGAAAATCACAGTTCTTTTTTCCTCCTTCCACGAGTGCTAGATATTGAGCCTGGGTGTTGAGAATTCAATACAGATGTTCTACACTGAGCCCCATTCCCCACCGTAAATTGAACTTCTGAACCGTGACCATGGACCATAGATATTTTCTGCCAACTGGGATGAGACTTTCGGCTGCACTGTGTGACTGCCAGGCCTCCGGTCCTTAATCCCTCCAAGTCCCATAAGAGGTTCTAAAGCCATGACATTTGAGACCCGGAGCCTTCACCTAAGTTATTTTTAAATTGTAGCCGCATCTCTTAGAATATTAAATGCAGCTCCGCAAGTGCATGGTTTGTTTGACGCCACATAGAAAGCTTCTAGAACACGAATTGTGGGAAAGGACCTGGAAGCAAAGGTACCAGGCAGCTGTCGCTCAGAACTTTCTTACTGCCAAGTCAGTGTCTCATCCTAAATGTCAACTATCAACCACAGTCTTGCCCCAGGAAACCGAGCTCTGATCCCCTGCCACCCACACAAAGCCAGCCATGAAGAAGAAGCAGATGCTGGCCATCCGCTCCAGCATCCAGGCACAGACCCACCCTCTTCCTGTCATGCCCTGGAAGGTCAGGCAAAAGGCATGGAGGGACTTGGTTGGAACAGCCTAGTCTAGCTTTGTCCCTAAAATGAGGCCAGACCTTGGGTCTGGAGCAATAGCACAGCGGGTAGGGTGTTTGCCTTTCACGCGGCCGACCTGGGTTCAATTCCCAGCATTCCATATAGTCCCCCGAGCACCACCAGGAGTAATTCCTGAGTGCAGAGCCAGGAGTAACCCCTGAGCATCGCCGGGTGTGACAAAAATAAAAAATGAGACCAGACCTGTGCCTGGCCCTCTAGCCTTCTCTCATGAAGAAAAGGTGTACAGCAGTGGAAATGGTTACTGTTTCAGGGGAGAGGGGGGCAGAATCAGATCTGAGAATCTTGAATATCTCCCACTGCAGTAAGTCAGGAGCCTCTTCACGCTTCGTGCAAACAAATAACAGGCTTTCTCTGCACTTCACTTTCCGTGCTTACTCTCATCTTCAAAGCAATGCAAAAAGTGGAAAGGCTTCCCCCCCCCCCCCCTTTTTAAGGAGCTTGGAAAAAGCAGTTTCCCTTGCTCCTTCCTTTCTTCCTTGTTAGTAGAAAATCGTGATGATGGCAGAAGCCAGACGCCAGCAGAGGCAAAGGGCACCAGGGAAAAGCAGACAGCAGAACGAGACAGCACAAATGCTCGGGCTCCTGGGAATGCGAAACCACCTTCTTCCCTGCACGGGGCTCTCAGAGATGCTGGAATCAGAGAAAGCCACGAAGCCAGGGACTCAAGACCATCCACACGCCCCCGGCACAAAAACGGAAAGACACGAGTCACAGACGTACTTGCCAGCCCTGGATCGAATAAAGACGGAGCTACCAGACTCTGAAGGACTCTCACAACCACCGGCCCCCTTTGGAAATGGAGAAAAAATTTCCATCGGAATGGGGCCCCAGGAAGTTAGGCAAATGACTAAAAGAGGACACGGAAAGCTTCCAAGCATTAGTCAATGAAGACTTGCAGATACCAAGAAGGAGAAGATCCCACTTTATACTTACAAGAGAGATTGTAAAACGATATGCATAAATACTTAAGGATATATGTATTTTATGACAATAATGGTAGGTGTGTGTATATGTGTGTGTGTGTGTGTGTGTGTGTGTGTGTGTGTGTTGGTTGAAAGGGTTGGTGCTGCTGGCAGGATGGGTGATGTCAAGCAATTACATTTCCCTTGGGTGGCTGGGTCGGAGGAAGGTGTTCTGGAAGCATCCACGAACAAGATACTGCACTACTGCAAATTGCAAATGCCAGGGCTTGAGGCTTTCCCAGAAGAGTGTGGCTGAGATGCCTTCCCCCAAACCAAGGGTTCCCTCTCCCAGCACCATTCCCGAACTAAAATCTCACCAACTGGGGCCCAACTCCACTGCACGCTCAGCTTTTGTGCACAGGGGCTGAGGCACTTGCCTTGCATGTGGCTGACTCCAATTCAGTCCCCAACACAGCATACAATCTGTTGTTGTTGTTGGGGCTTTTTCTTTTTTTCTTTTTTGAAAATTTTATTGAATTACTGTGAGATAGTTGATAGTTACAAGCTTTCATGTTTGGGTTACAATCACACAATGATCAAACACCCATCCCTCTACCAGTGTACATTCCCCACCACCGATATCCCCGGTATACCACCCCCCTTTCCCACCCTCACCCTGCCTCCATGGCAGATAATATTCCCCAGACTCTCTACTTTTGGGCATTATGGTTTGTAATGCAGACACTGAGAGGTTATCATGTTTGTTCCTTTATCTACTTTCAGCACACATCTCCCATCCCGACTGGTTCCTCAAGCCATCGTTTTCTTAGTGATCCCTTCTCTATTCCAGCTGCCTTCCCCCCTTTGCTCATGAGGCAGGCTTCCAGCTATGGAGCAATCTACCTATCCTGTGTATCTACTATCCTTAGGTGTCAGCCTCATATTATGTTGTACAGCATACAATCTTCCGAGCCCTGCCAGGAGTGATCCCTGAGTACAAAGCCAGGAGTAAGCTCTGAACACTTTCTGCCCCCTCCCCAAAACAAATGCAGAAAATTCTGTGGATAAGCCCGAAGAAATGAGTGTCATATCCTTACTCCCCTTGCCCCAGCAAGCCCCAGAGAGTCTCAGAAATGTGTTAATTTCCCTAAAGAGAGAATAGCTGGAATGCCAGATTCTCTCTCTCTCTCTCTCTCTCTCTCTCTCTCTCTCTCTCTCTCTCTCTCTCTCTCTCTCTGTGTTGTGACTTGGTGCAAAGGTTCTGAAGCTATCCCCTATTTTTGTTGAGTGAACTCTGGAGGGACCCCTGAAGTCTGAAGACACTCAGAAACAACTGATTCCGCCAAACCTGTCCATCTGCAAGGATGCAACGGCAGCCAGGAAGGCAAATGAACTGCCTGCTCCACCCACAAGGCCAGATCTCAAAGCTGTTTGGCTTCTTGTCTGAACGCTTTTCTGTGTGAATTTAATCATGGTGGTATTTTCAAACTGTACTCTTTAGACTCAGATTGCAAAGCATATGGCCAACAAATATTAATCCTCATTATTCTCTCAGGAGAGAAATACCCCACCACCACCACCACCAAAAAAAAAAAAAAAATCTTATCTATGTAGGAACGAAGAGAAAATCGAGCATGTGAGAATGCTGACTTTTCGTTCCATAAGCCTTTAATGACCAATTTATTTGGCAAACATTACACCCGGCACTGAAGCACTGTGAGCCAGAGATGTATGAGGAATTCTTTCAAACGGCCGACTTTTATATCTTGAAAGCGCTCATTTTAAAGCTGTGACTCATTGATGAGCCTGAAAATGCTATATTGGTATGTATGAATCAGACCCTGAAAGTCTAAGTTTACAAAGTATTCCATTACCATCAACCACAAATTACAAACCCATTGAGGAAATGCTCCGAGTTGACTTAGCAACAGCTGAAATTTGAAGGAGTAAGAAATCATCTCATTACCCGGCATATTGTCAGAAATGAAGGTGCCTGTAGAATGCCCTCCCCACTGTGTCCTGGAATGCATACTGGGCGGCTACAGTCACAGCCACTGAAGAAACATGAGCTCAAGGAACATACCCCAGAGTAAGGACAGGGACGGAAAAGGGATATTCCTGAGCCTCTGCCTCTGAGTCTTGTCTCCTGAAAATTACAGATAAAGCCAAGGATGGCAGACAAAGGAAAAGAAGTTAATGCTTGAAGATGCAGCCCCTTGTTTCATAGTACCCTGAAACTGAAAACACCTGAGCCTAACTTTAAAAAAGATTTTGGGGGGGCTGGAGTGATAGTACAGCTGGTAGGGTATTTGCCTTTTACCCGGACGACCCAGGTTAAATTCCCAGCATCCCATATGGTCCCCTGAGCACCGCCAGGATAATTTCTGAGTGCAAAGCCAGGAGTAACCCCTGTGCATAGCCGGGTGTGATCCAAAAAGCAAAAATAAATAAAATAAAATTTAATCCATTTGGTTCTTTGTGTTTGTTTCTTTTTGATTTGGGTTGGTTTGGGGCCACACCCTATGATGCTAAGGGGGTTATTCCTGGCTCTGTGTTCAGGAATCACTCCGGGTGGTGCTTGAGGGATGAAACCCAGGTAGACTGTGCAAGATAAGCACCCGACCCACTGTACTATTTTTCCGATCCTTTATTTGGTTCTTGAGCCATACCCGGAGGTGCTTGAAGACTATTCCTGGCTCTGTGCTCAGGAATGACCCCTGGCCATGCTCAGGAGTGACCCCTTACTGTGCTCAGGGGAACAAACATGGTGCTGGGATCTAACAGATAACAGATGTTAATGGAGCAGGCACCATAACTTTCATACACTTTTCTTCAGCTCCCTGAAGAACTACTTTTTCAGGGGGTTGGGGACACACACAGCTGTGCTCAGGGCTTACTCCTAGCTCTGCACTCAGGAATCACTTCTGGTGGGGCTTAGGGACTCATATGAGTTGCTGGGGATTGAACCAAGGTCATCCACATGGGAGGCAAGTACCCTACCCACTGTACTATCCAGCCTGCTTATTTTTTTGGAAGGGGCCACACCGAGCAGTGCTCAGGGCTATTTTTGGTTCCAGGGATCCACCTTGAGACTTCACCCATGTTTATTTCCACTGAGCTAGCTGCAGGGTTCATGTCACCCCCCACCCATTATCCTCCATGAATACTAAGAATAAAAACAGAGCAAATGATCATCTCTCACTCTTTGAAATGAGACCGTTGAACTCAGAGCCTCTCAGTAATCCACAGATGTGCCCTGTATTGAAAGTGAACAGTCACCATGTACCCTTCAAATTCAACTCCACAGGAAGTTGGTTCCAGGTGAGGATTCATACCCAGTTCTAAAAGAACTGAATCAATTTCCTAAAGGTAAATTAGGACAAGTCTAGATTTAGACTTACTGGTGCTCAGGGGCAAGCATATTCATTTGGCCTCACTAGAGAGCTAAGATCATTTTCAAGGCTCAGATTCAAGAAAACCTGTCTGGTAACGAATGGGCTATTCTCCTGTTGCAAGAGCTTCACCCAGCATTTCCTTCCTGACACTGTGGTCAGAAGACATAACCAATCTATGAGTGAGGCTCTGGGTTCTAGCCTGCTTTGCCTGCCTTCTGAGCACGGTTGCCACAACAATTAAAAAAGAAAAATTAAGGGCTAGAGAAAGAGGACAGTGGGTAGACATGTGCTCTGCACATAGCCAATCTGGGTTAGAGCCCTGGGTAGTGCATAGGGTCCCCTGAGGACTGCAAGGAATGATTCCTGAGGGCAGAGCCAGGAGTAAACCTTGAGCACTGCCAAATGTGCCCCAAAAACCAGGAAAAAAAAGGAATGAATCAAAGAAAAAGTAAATCTTTTGGATGGCATTGCTACAGTTCATCTTTTTTTTAATTACACAGCATGATTTGGTTATTTCAAAGACATTTCAGAAATTGTGTTACAGATCACTGAAAATATATAATGCGATAAACTATTGGTAACTTGTTTTTAAGAGAAAAAATATGGGTCAATGAAAACCATGAAACTGATTGAAATGAAGCAAGTAAATAGGAGACCTCAAACGCTTTTAGAAAACTGTCTTTCATACTTAATTTTCATTTTTGCTTTGTTTTCTTCTGGGAGGCCATACCTAGCTGTGCTCAGGGCTTACTCCTGGCACTGTGCTCAGGGATCACTCCTGCGGAATCATCTGGATTCATATCCATGTGTTAGGAAAACAAAACCAACCACAGAAACAAAGCTACAGGCTTCCTTTTGCATAACTTAGTACTATTCTACTTCTTCCAGACCTGCCTTCCTCCGGAAACAGTTTAGAGAAACTCACCTGGGGCCCAATGAGCCAGTTAATCTCTACCAAATCAAGAGAGCCTGAAAAGGCGAAAGGCCCAATGGGGCAATACCCCATTTTCAGGACAGTAGAGCTGAGACCACTCATACTTAAATGATTCTGAAGATGGTGCTGGAGCGATAGCACAGCAGGTAGGGTGTTTGCCTTGCACACAGTCAATCTGGATTTGATTTCCAGCATTCCAAATGGTCCCCTGAGCACCGCCAGGAGTAATTCCTGAGTGCATGAGCCAGGAGTAACCCCTGAGCATCAATAGTGTGACCCAAAAAGCAAAGAAAAAAATTTTTAAGTCGCTCCCCAGCCCCAGGCCACCCCTCCATGGCCTACATCTGATTAAAGAGCAAGAGCTTGTCTCACAGTTCCTAGCCACACCTCCCAGATGCTGGAGGAGAGGAAATTGAGCTCTTAGCCTGAATTTCCCCTTCACTGAAGCCAGAGAAGAACCAGAGGAAGAAGGCATACTGGTCTGTGCCCGGAGAGCTGTGCTGAAAAATGAGGGGCCCTCAATAAGGTCAGACACTTGCCACTCTGCTTCCCTCTGCCATTCAATGAAGCAGAAAAGCAGGTGAGAAGGAGGGGAGGGGAGAAGGGGCAGGGGGGATGGGAGAGGAGTGATGGGGAAGCAAAGGGGAGAGGGCTGAGGAAGGAAGAAGAGAGGGAGGGGAGGAGAAGGGAAGGAAGGGCAGAAGGAGGGGTAGGGGAGAAGCTGGAAGGGAAAGGGGTGAAGAAGGACAGAAGACAACAGCTAGAAAACAGTTCAGGAAGTATAAGATTCAGGAGACATCAAGGTCACAATCTGGGAATTCTCTGCAGCAAAGTGGGAAGTTTAGTGGAAAGCACAATGTGGGAAATCAGCTATTAAAATGCTGATGAATGGGTTTTTTTTTTTCCTTCTATCATGTTCAAATGTGACACCCTGCCCTACCCACCACCCCTGCTCCCAACCACCACCACCATCGCCACCAGAGGAAAAAAGCTCATCACCCCATTTGGGTTTGCAAATGAAGCAGGGAAGTAAAAGGCAGCAGTATCTCAGCCCCTCAGTGGCACATGCAACTGGGGTGAAAGGCCAGTATACATCCGGTCTAGTCATTCCCTTCCTCGCCACACTGAGATTTTTCCATGTACCTGCTGTCCACGAGCTCATCCTTGATAAGAAACAGGCAACTCCCACGCTTTAGTGCTTATATCTGGGAAAAGAAGAGGTTTTTTTTTCCTAACGCATGAATAAGAATCCAGATGATTCCCCACCAACATCTGATGTCAACTGAAGGCCATTCAACTTTGCTTGTTTCAGAAAAGCTTGCCTTAGCTTTCTGCACTTAGCGACAAAGGGGTTAAAATGGAAGATGTACCAGTTTTAAAAATTACATGCATGGCATGTGCACAATTCTGAAGCTATTTTAGTTCCTTGGCCCTGGAGAGCAGAGAGATTAAGGACCCCCATACAGGTGATGTCTAGTTAAACATGGTTTCTGCCCTTACCCCTAGGTTGCTAGACCTAAGTCTTAAGAGTCATGTTCGTAAGTGAAATAAGTATACCAACTAAGGTCTTCCATATTTATTCTCCAAATTTTATAGGTGCATCTGCTCCAGAAAATATCAGAAACCTCAAAAATACCACGATTGCTAGGAAACAAGCATCACCATAAGGAGACTACCTTACTTTAAAAAGAAAACTTAATCCCTTAAATGCCATATTTATATAGAGAAAATCTAAAAATGAAGAAAAAATAAGGTTCAGATATATGATATAAAAACCAGCAGCCACAGCTTTTTTTTTTTTTTTTTTTTTTTTTGGTGGGAAAAGTCAGTGGGCTCAGCAAACAGAAGATCTTGGGGCTTTCCTTCCTTCAAGTAATTGTTATCTTTTCACTTTTTGCTTGTGGGATTATAATCTTAGTACAAACAAAAAGGGCTGCAGTGATAAGACAGAGAATGAGAATTTGCCTGACATGCGGCCAACCTGGGTTCAATCCCCAGTACCCAATATAGTTTCCCAAGAACCTCCAGGAGTGATCCCAGGATGCAGAGTCAGAAGTGATCCCTGAGCACTGGCAGGTGTGCTCCCCCCCCAAAAGTCAAATTAATACAAAATAGACCATACAAATGCAGAAAAAAACTGAAAGAATCAACAGGAACAAATGACAATGACATGACAGTGAATGAATACAGGGGGATTCTAGATCAGCAGTGAGGAAAGATTCAGAAGCAACCAGGTGGGAACTGACAATCAACTAGGGGAGATAACAGTTGAGTTTTGAAGGTGCAACTGCCAAAATGCTCCCTCAAAGCACTCAGACACGTAGATTTCCTCTCTGTTCTGTGGGACTATAATTAATTTTCTTTGGCCAACCCAGCAAGAATCTAGAAGGTTCTTGTCTGGAAGTTGGAAGTCTGTAGGGCTGACTGCAGGGACATCTCAGAAATTCGGCCAGTGCATGGCAATGAGGGAAATTAACAAAATATATTTACTCTTGATACCTCATCTTTGGCCTGTCCTTTTATTTCCAGAAAGTTCTCACTCAGGCTCGGACCAACCCAGTGGAAAGCAGAACAGATTTCCCATTGGCCAGTGGATGATCCAGAGCAGACCAACCATGTAGAGAGACTGAAGGCAGCGTCGTATGCTGCCCATCTCCAGGTTCCCCTAGTCTCCCTCTACTGAGCCCCACACGTCCTGAGTTCTAGGCGAGTACAGAAGCTTCCAATATGCTCTTTAGTGCCTCACTCATCAGTGGGAGCCAAGACTACTACCAGGAACGAAGCTTTAAAAATAATCAGGAACCAAAACAGAAAAATGAATCTTTGAGGAAATGAAAGACACACAAAGAATATAAAGTTTTAAAAATTAGCATGAACATCTTGGGAAAAGTAAAATAGCAATAGCTACAAAAGTCAAATATGATGCTATGTTTACTTTTATTTCTTACATTTATTTCTTTAGGGAGGGGTGGTTTACTTCTGGCTCTGTGCTTAGGGGTCACTTCTGGTGGTGCTTGAGGGACCTTATGTGGCGGAGGGGATCCAACAGTGGCCAGCCACATGCAAGGCAGGTGCTTTGACCCCTGTATCAACTCTTCAGCCAGATATTATTTTTAAAACTGGTCAAATAATGATAAAAAATGAACCATTAGGAATTAAAACACGGTCAATAAGTGTGATTTCCATGGGGAGTTTGAAAGATTGAACTGAAGTTATCTTTTATGTGTTGAGCAGAAATAATGGAAAAATAACACAGAAATAAAACAAGAAAATGACTCTAGGTGGGTTAGTGGGCACACAATGAGAAATAGGAACAACAACAACAAAAAGTTAATTAATTCAAGAAGCATCTTCAAATTAAAAAGGTTTTCTAAATCGCCCTGAACACTGGATTAAAATAGACTCATACCAAGAGACATCTGTACATAATTCAGAATTTTGAAGCTAAAAACTGCCAGAAACATGCAAATAAACAAGAAGAGAGAGAGGGAGAGAGAGAGAGAGAGAGAGAGAGAGAGAGAGAGAGAGAGAGAGAGAGAGAGAGAGAAATTTCCAGAAGCTGCATACTGGTTGTAAGAAGAAAATGAAGCTTTAAATCTTCTGGGGAAAATGATTTCCAATTCAAAGTTTTCTGTCCAATCCCATGACTAATATGAGGATAAAAGAATTCAAGTCTGCATGGGTTAAAAACAAAAACAAAAAACCAACTCTTTCTCCTTTCTTGTTCTTTCCCTTTTCCTGGAGCCACCAGCAGATGCATCGTGAGGGAGGGATGCCATAAAGAGGGAGAAAATGGACTCAGAGAAGGATATTCATCAAACCACACAGACAACAGAAATCCCCACCATGATGGAGAGGCAGAAAGAAAGCTCCAAGAATGATTTCTTCAAAGTGAAATGGTCAGATTTCTTAACAGAGTAAACATGAAGCAAAAGATCATTTCTGTAATGTGGAGAAGTCAGAGCAAACTAAGCAAATCAAGAAAGGCAATTGTTAATTAAAAAAAAATTCAAGGTATGCAGGGAAGGCAAAATAATGATGATGTGCTGTAAAAATGCAGTTTTTACCTTCTAGATTCCTGCTGGGTTGACCAAAGACAATTATCAGTCCCACAGAACAGAGAGGAAATCTAGGTATAGAGTGCTTTGAGAGAGCATTTGAGCAGTTGCACCTTCAAAACTCAACCATTATCTCCCATGGTTGATTGTCAGTTCCCACCTGGTTGCTTCTGGATCTTTCCTCACTGCTGATCTAGAATTCCCCTGTATTCACTGTCATGTCACTGTCATATTCCTGTTGATTCTTTCAGTCATCATAGTCATAGGCAGGAATTATTGGTGGTTATACAACATATTGAAAGAACTGAAATTAGTTTGGGGTGGATAAAGGCAGAGAGGGGTATGTAGGAGCAAGTGAGGGGGGGCACCTGAAAGCCCAACTTCAATAAACACTAGATAAAGAAAACCTAGAAATAGCAATGCACACAATTCCATTTAGAAATATGGAAAGTAATTACCAAAGGAAAGGCTAAGTGAATTTTAAGTTATTGCTTCTATAAAGTGGGTGTGGAGAGAGGTCAGGGGTTCACTAGTTCTTTGCAACAATTCTCATATTTCACTTCAACACATGGCATGCACATATAACTTTGACTTTCAAAAACTAAGTAAGAAGAGAGGCCCTGAGTTTGATCCCCACCATGGCATGGTCCCCAGAACTGCTGGGCCTGACTACTAACACAAATACCAGCAGAATTGGCCCCCAGGGTCTCCGAGCATCACTTAGTATGTCTCACCCCATGCTCCCCGCAAAACATAGTATAGAGACCAACATCTGCCTACCTGAAATTTTAGCAACTTCAAAATAATTCCTGAGGATTGCTTATTTCAACTTGAATTTTCTAACCCGAAGTCACACAACCTCCTCCATTAGGACAAAGTTCCTCCCATTTCTGTAGTAAGCGTATTTTGTTGTTGTTTGTTAGAGAGCCAGTTTAACACCATTGACAGTATCGCTGATCCAATGAGTCTCACTGAGCAGCTCTGGAGATCATCAAATCACTCCAGACAATAGACAAATTCACACTTGGCTCCTTCTCACGCTTTGCTGAGAGCACTTCTACCTGTTCCAGTCATCACATGAAAGGGCATCAACAGGTATTACAGAGAACACTTAAAACCGTCCCGATAGCTCCAACCTTCTTGCATCACTCCTTTTCCACTGTATTTTTCAATCACCACCAACACCATTTACAAACAACACAGAATGAATTTCGTACTGGCACGATGCGAAAATATTTCCGATAAACATCTCTCCTCTGTAATTTGTCCATCTCCAAATCTTGACAATGATTTGTTGGGGGAAGCCCTTGACTGAAAAATGAGTACACCTGAAGAAAATTTACCTCATTGTCATGAAATAGCTGCATGCAACCATCTTCAACAAAGCTTTGTCACCCTCTTTTGCAGGAAGCCCAGAAGAAGTCTCTCTAAAAACACATTCCTCCCCCCCACTTTCTAGGCACCCCAGTGACAAAGGAGGTTCTCAGGAAAAGAAATAAACTTACCTTTCACAGGCTCTGACAGTCCAGGCGGCAATTATCCATAAGGAGATACTGAAAACCAAGAGCACAGTTCCCGGGCATATAGTCATTAATGTCTTCATAACAAAACGGGTATTGAAGTTTATCTTATTAAGTGCTCCAATGCTTCTAGAGGAGGCATCAGTGAAAAGTTTGCTATGTAAAAGCATGACTCTGGCAATCAGATAGAGTCTTAAGAACATTGGTATAGATAAAATAATATCCACATCAGCGGTGGTTGTGGATGGGGCATAGGAGAAGGCAAGCCGGGCTGTCCATGTGAACGTATAATTCCCAGGTATGGGATGAATAGCACACACCAGTATTTCCAAGCAGATGAAGAAAATACGCTCATAAGTCATGGCTATTCTCCAGTCATCTGCTCCATTGTCCACCATGAACAACTGAAAAAATAAAGTAGAAAGTCAGCTTCAGTATGGCATGAATGCTCCACAAGCATCAGTGTAGATTCTCTGCAAATACATTCCCAGGTGACTTTCAGGAGGCATGGAAAGCTCAAGGCTATTTATCCCCTGGGAAAGGCTAGCAGGGGTAGGGGGCTTGGGGGGTGGGTGGGGGGAACACCTGGCTTTTAGGTGATGCTCTGGGCACCAAAGGGGACCTTGACATTGTCCAACATAGAAATCTTGCAACAAGGGAGGGCCTGCTTCTGTGTCATCATACTAGAATTAGAAAGCAAGGGGCTGGGACCCATTAGGTATGTACTCCCTCCACCACTGGCCTCCTCTCTCACCTCTCCCCACCCTCCACCCCTTAAAGGAAGTGAGAATGGGTGTGCACTCTTACAAGTGGTTCTTTTGATTCAGGGTCTGAATAAAAAAACCTGAGACACTTGTAACTTTAGTCTCAGCGCAATCTATTTAGGGTGCCTTTGCAATCAGCTCTGCCCTATAATGCAACCACACACGAGCATCCTGACAGAGACATTTTATTTTGGCTTTGAAGAGAAAATCGCAACAGACCTTAGAAGAAGGGGCAAGAAACACTTCTTGCCTTCCTGCTACTACCCGATTCTCTCTCTCTCTTGTGGTCTCCCTGTGACTTCTCTGCGATTATTCCAACCTTTCTTGAATACAGATTCCTTTCTGCTAATGAGTGTCCCATCTTTATAGCATGACAAAAAAAAAAAAGAACAACAACAAAAGAAACAAAAAGAAAACACCCAGAGTTTTTCTTAAAAAGAAAGGAAAAGGAGTTAAATGAGAGAGAATGAGAGAAAGCGGGTTGGGGAGGGGACAACCAGAAAACATTTGCCCCTGTTGCTTCTGCCCTGGCTTTGGTATAAACAAGCGCACAGGATCCTGTGGGACTCGAAACATTTGCAAATGTGCCATTCCTGACTGCCACCGGGACTCGTGGGGGCTCCTGGCATCAAGAGTCAGGAAACAACGGGAGCCAAGATGCAGGAAAGCTGGGGGTCAGAGGATAGATCTGCTCGCCCGGAGTGCCAAGAGCACTCCCCCGCCACCAAAGTGGCATCTTCTTGGCCTCTGAGTACAGGGCCAGCTGCAGTGGACAGCTCGAGAGAGAAGCAGCCTGGAGGCGAGCGGCAAAGGGCGGTGGGCAGAGGTGTCCACTATGGTCAGAACTGCTGCCCTCTCCTCTTTGGGGTCAGAAAGAGTCATCACCCCAGCCACCCCCACCCAGCTTGCCCCCTTTCCCACAGGTTGGAAATTCCCATTCTGTGTTCATTTATCAGTAGTTCCTAGTGATGTGCCAGGCGAGGATCCAAAGTGCTTGCGCCTTCAGTGCTCCTCTGCCAGGACAGGAAATCGGGGCAATAACTGCCCTTTCTTTCTGGAGCATCAAGAAGATGAGACTCCAGAGAATGTCATCATGGGCATATCGACATGCTGACAAATTAAGTTATTGTTTACCTAATGCCTTTATCTATCTATCTATCTATCTATCTATCTATCTATCTATCTATCTATCTATATTTGCTTTTTGAATCACACCCAGTGATGCACAGGGGTTACTCCCGGCTCTTGCATCAGGAATTACTGTGGGTGGTGCTTGGGGGACCATACGGGTGCTGGGAATCGAACACAGGTTGGCTGCGTGCAAAGCAAAAGCCCTTCTCTCTGTGCTATCGCTTGAGCTCCCTACCTAATGCCTTTAGGGGTGCCCTTTTCGGGCAACTTTTCATCCAGTGGCCTTAACATACTTTGATAAATACTATGGAAAATAAAACATATACTTTTCCAGTTTCCAGTATAGAAATAGATCGTAAATAAAGCAGTTTAAGTTGGCTAAAGAAATATTTGGGGTGGTGCTGGGAGGCTTTCAGGAGAGCTTGGGCTTATTGGTGGTCCTTAGTCCTGGCTTATACTCAGAGCTCACTTCTGGCAGGACTTAGGCAACCATCTGCAGTGCCAGGGATCAAACCTGAGGTCTCTGTGCTTCATTTTCTTTTTTTCCCCCTTTTTGTTATTTTGCTGTTTTGTTTTATAATTTTTGGATTTTGGGTCATACCCGGCAATGCTCAGGGGTTACTCCTAGCTCTGTACTCAGGAGTTACTCCTGGTCATGTGTGGGGATACCAAACAGGATGCCAGGGATTGAATCTAGATGGAACAAATGAAAGGCAAATGCCCTCCCCACTGTACTGTCACTCTGGCCCATCTGTGCTTCATTTTCATTTGTGCACTGGAAAGGAACAGCCTGCAGTTCTTGGGGGGATGGGTGGGCTCTCCTCCTGTTACCCCCTCTGTCTGTCTCCCGATGTCCAATCTCCACTTCCTCTGCAGTCTATGCTCTCCTGGCCATCTCTTCTTTGTGTCTTTGTGCTTCCTATGAGCTGGAAAGTCTTTCCACCCAGCAAAATCACTCCCCCAACTCATCATCACCTCCTTCAGAAGGTTGCCTATGCCCCGAGCAGATGGCAAAGCTCCCCCTTTCATGCCACGGTGTTGCCAATGTGGACATTGGACTCTTCTTTCCCAGAGGATAAGAAGGCGTTATTGATCAGACCATCACCCCGCCTTTTTCTGAGGCTCCATGAGGGCAGGAGGAAAAGGCAAGCCGAGTTGATTAGTAATAAATGTAAACCTAGGAGACAATAATAAATGTTTCTTTAATGAGCTAGCCTGTCACTTCTTATTTATTCCAACTACCCTCCTTTACGACGTAGGTCCTAATGTTCATTACAACCACCCTGGAAGCTGAACAATGCAAAGTAAAAAAAGCGAGAGAAGTGCCACCGAGGGCATTCTTCATGTGTGGAGAGAAGACAGTTTCTTAGAAGCTTGGCGCCGGAGGCAGTCTTCACGTGCAATTCTTCATAAAGACCCAGCAACTTTCTCCTTTAGTGACGTCCCCAGAAAATTCTTCTGGCCCTCCAGCTGCTTTTTGCTCACCAGGGTTTGATCAAAATCTGAAAAAGATCTTCCTTTCTGGTTTTGATTTTGATCACACCATATATTTCATTGCTAAAGGGGGAAAGTGCTTTCTTCTCCCTTCCACATACATCCTCCCCATCTTCTACTGTTGCTTCTCCAGTTGTCTGTTACCTTACCGAACTTGCAGTCTACTGAACACTCAGTAACAGGCACAGTGCTGTGTACCAGGGCAAGATGTACAGTGAACAGAGGGTCTGTGCATTCAAGCGAGTGAATTAATAATCATGGCGAGAAAGGAATCAAGTGGAAGTGGTAGGTGACCAGGAAGACATCTGCGGAAGTCCATTGAAGATGAGCTTGGGATCCAAAGGAGAACAGAGTGCCACGGGGGAACTGTCCATGCCAATGAAAGAGCCTGGGGAAAGGCCATGGGCATCAAGTCCCCTTAAGGCATGCTGAAGGCAAATAAAGACACATCAGAGTGGTGAAAATGTGATGTTCTAGGGCAGAGGGAAAAGAGAAGGGATTGAAGAGACACGGAACAGAACAGAAGTGCTGGATCTTATAAGCTGTGGCAGCAGGACTGGATTCATCCCCAGGGCAGTGGGGATCAAGGCCAACCACATATACAAAGACTGGAGGAAGATGAGATCTGATGGATGGTTGTGAGGGCTTGCTCATTCTGCTCCAGAGAAACCAGTGGATAGAGGGGGAAAGATAGGAAGTTTCAACTGATAGCCTCATGATAGTCACTGCTGAGGGGTGCAGGCAGTAGGAATGGAGATGGTGGAGACACTGACAACTGGGTGTATCTATTTCTTTTTAGAAAATGTTGACTGTCTGCATGTGAGAGTGATCTAGAGAATGTCCAGGCATTGAGTCTCTGCTGTTGAAAACCCCTGGGGCTGACTAGTACTGTTTCCTGAAAACAATGGGCAGGTGGAGGAGGGCTTGGGGGAGGAGAGAGCAGGCCCCAGTCTGGCCTTCCTCCTGGGAGACGATGCCAAGTGGGCAGATGCACACGTCAGTCTGGGAGAGGTCTGGCCTCTCAGAATGGAATTGGAAGGCATCAGTCTTTGGATAGTTCTGTGAGACCCAGGGGGAAGAATTAGACAAAGTGAACAGAACAGGACTCAGTGCCAAGCACTGAGCAGGCCAAGTCTTCCCACGCATGGAGGACAATGGGAAGGTCACAGCTGGCTGAAGGAGGAAGAAATGAAACTGGTGTGTTAGGGGTCAAGAGGGAGGGATGCCAATGACAAATGGTGAAACAATACTTAGGATACAGAGGTCTGTTCCTATTCTACAGAAGAACTGCAAATATTCAGAGCATCACCAGCATGCAACTCACTTCCTGCCAAGTATGAATATCCCAAACATTCCCAATGCATCCCACATGATCGATGGCTGATATGGTCTGTTTTGAGCTCAGAAAGGGGGGAGCTGGAGCAATCAGATGGGCAACTATCAACACATCTCTATGCTCACTTTTCTTTCTGATCATAAAACAGCCTGTTTTCCCTTCCTTAAGAAAACAAAGATTGGGACTGGAGTGATAGCACAGTGGGTAGGGCGTTTGTCTTGCATGCGGCCAACCTGGGTTTGATTCCCAGCATCCCATATGGTCTCCCGAGCACTGCCTGGTGTAATTCCTGAGTGCATGAGCCAGGAATAACCCCTGTGCATTACCGGGTGTGACCCAAAAAGCAAAAAAAGAAAAAAAGAAAGAGAAAAGAAAAAGATTGCAGAGCAAAAGTGTAGCAGTTAATGGTTCAGCCCTTTTGGAAAACAGTATGAACGACTCTCCACTCCAAAAAATTAGAAATTGAGCTCCCATTTAACCCAACAATACCACTCCTGGGAATATATCCCGAAGAGGCAAAGAAGTATAGTCGAAGTGACATCTGCACTTGTTTGTCCATTGCAACACTGTTTACAATAGCCAAAATCTGGAAAAAACCTGAGTGCCCGAGAACAGATGACTGGTTAAAGAAACTTTGGTACATCTACACAATGGAGTACTATGTAGCTGTTAGAAAAGATGAAGTCATGAAAGTTACATACAAGTGGTACTACATGGAAAGTATCATGCTAAGTGAAATGAGTCAGAAAGAGAGGGACAGACATAGAAAGATTGCATTCATCTGGGGAACATAAAGTAACAAAATAGGAGATTAATACCCAAGAATAGCCGAGATAATTACCAGGAGATTTACTCCATGGTTTGGAGGCCAGCCACACATGCTAGGGGAAAAGGCAGCTCAGATAAAGAAGGGAGCACCAAATAAAGGGTGTTGGGAGGATCCTCCCAGGATGGGAGATGCATGCTGAAAGTAGACTATAGACCAAACATGATTGCCACTCAGTGCCTCTTTTGCTAACCACAGCACCCAAAAGGAGAGAGAGAACAAAAGGGAATGCCCTGCCACAGAGGCAGGGTGGGACAGGAGGGATGGGGGGGTGGGAGGGATACTGGGATCTGTAGTGGTGGAAAATGGGGACTGGTGGAAGGATGGCTACTTGATCATTGTATAATTGAAGCCCAAACACAAAAATTTTAAGTCTACAACTGTACCTCATGGTGTTTCACTAATAAAAAAAAGTGTAGCAGTTGAATTTGCTTTCTTTCTAGACCTGCAGTTCCTGGTCTTCTGCAGATCTCTAAAGCACACCATGGGCATAACAATAAGCATGCCCTCACCATTAGTTTGAACTGCCTAGTGCAGCTGCTTGATATCTACCCAGAAATCCTGAACATAATCTACTTTAGGCTCATTGCTCAGGATGAGTTGGCAGTGAGAGGCTCCACAGGATGAAGTTTCACAGGATGAGTTCAAGAGGAGGGACCCGCTGCTGCAAGGGCCTCTGCACAGTCAGATCCTGAGTGAAAGGTACCCTGGTACCCAGAGCCCAGCCTCTTCTATCCGTTCAGGGCACAAAACCAGTGCTTCGGCATGTACTGTGAATAAGTATCTCCAATCAGCTCTCAATGGGCAGCCTCAGTTGTTTATAGCTCTTGCTTACTGAATCTGAGACGGGGGATACACCTAGTGGTCCTCAGGGCTCAGGAGTCACTTCTGGTGGTATGACTATATGGGGGCTATATGTGGTATTAGGGATTAAACCGATTGTAAATAATGCAGTTGAGATAGGGAGCATTCATCCCTTTGAATCAGTGTTTTGATTGATATGGTACATATAACACAGGAATACTATTAACCTATTTTTAAAAAGGTGAATTCCTGTGATTTGCAATAACATGGATGCACCTATTATGTTTACTGGGATGAAGTAAAATCAGAAAGAGAAAGTCAAACCCTCTATGACTTCACCCATGTGATATATAGAGAAACCAACAAATTAATAAGCTACATAAAATAAAAAATAATCTTCCAGATACAAAGGTCAATGAGTGGTGGTTACCAGAATGTTAGGGAAAAAATGTGAAGGCTAAAAAGGGTGAATTGTATGGTGAAGGATAGATTTGGACTTTGAGTGGCAGGACTAAGTTATGTGTATATATGTATACACATTTACAATATACACAAGCACACATAAACACATATAGATGTTGACTTACAGTAATGCATACCTAAAGTCTAAAGCCTATATGTTGTAACGCAATGACACTTCAATAAAAATTTACCAAAAATTTTATAATAAGAGCATACCCAGCATATAAAAAAATTTTAATTATGAATTTGCTAAGAAAGGAAATACTCATTTTAAAAAGTCAGGACTATTCTGGAAAGCAACAGTAATAAGGGAGAAGCAGTCACAATAAATTATTAAATTAATTAATAAAAACCATGTAGATTAGCATATACAATAATTATGAGAACAATGGAACAGAACAGCCTATCCAAAACAGGCCTTCTATGCTGGGAATGTCTTTTCATTAAAAAAGCAGAATATCCAATCATGCACAGGAAAATCTGGTTATTGAAAGATTATTTGGGGACATGTAAGTAGTCATCTGGAAAAAAGTTAAACCATTACCTTCTACCAAGTATAACAACAAGAAAAAATCCCTTAAGTAAAATGCTTCACATGACAGAAGAAATTGATTCAGAATCAGTTTGCACACTTCCCAAAAGAAAGAACAATTAACTCTGACAAAAATCTTAGGACTGAAAGGATCAGTTCTGTTAATGGGAAGAGTATCTGTGTGTGCATCAACTGTCTCTGAATGAAAGCTCTAGAAATTAATAGTAAATATTATTTACAGGAGGAAAACAATGTCTGGGGACTATAAATGAGAGATTGTACTTATATTTATATTTTATAGTTATAGTTATATAATAGATGGTATTTATATAATCTTTCACTTTCCCTTTTTATTAATCTTTCATTAGTTTGCAACATCATAGAATTTTAGGGTAATCTTTCTTATATTTTTAGTTTTGGGGTGATGTTGAGTAAATATCACGCACCATTAAAGGAGAAGCAATTGTTAAAACACAGAAGAGGGAAAATGGGAATGAATGGGGCTATCTGACATTCAAATGTGCCCTACTTGCTAACAAGAGCTTTGCCAGAGTGTCACACCTAACATTCACAATGAGAACAGGACCAAACACACTGAATCCAATTTTACATCTAAAATATTCTGCTTACTATGCAAAACCTTGAGTCCTCACATTAAATAACTGTTTTTAACAGAGTGGGCAGCTATAAATAAAATATTTTGCTTAGCCTTAAACCAAATATCCAACAGAAGGAATTCTTTTCTTCTCCACTATTGAATGCTTATTTGTAAGGCTGTATGGATGCAGAGGTTAAAAACCAATATGATATTATCTCACACCCATGAGAATGGCAATTGCCAAAAAAAAGTAATAACCACCCCAAAACTGGAAACAATCTGTGTTGGCGGGGATATGGTAAGAAAGGAACTCTCATTCACTGTTGGTGGGAATATTATATGGTTCAACCCCTTTGAAAAATATATAGAGATTTCCCACGAAAATAAGAATAGAGCTGTCATTTCACTTCTTGATACCTATCCCCCAAACACATACCATTATTCATAGTAGCACTTAGCACAACAGCTAAGTTATAGAATCAACCCAGGTTTCCAAAACCGGATGAGTGGATAACGAAGGTAAAGTGCACTCATACACAAGGGAATACATGCATCTGCAAGGAAGAATGAAATCATGCAGTTTGCTACATCTTGGATGGAACTGGAGGATATCATGTTAAGTGAAATAAGTCAGAAGGACAAATACCTGATATTCTCATTTATCTGTGGTATATAGAATAAGAGGCCAAGGGAATGCAAGGTATCTAAGTGGGATTACCCTGGACATAGATTATAGAAATGAGGACAAGGAAGATAATAAATAAAGGGAGTGAAGAGGTGGACGGGAGGTACCTGGGGGAAGGAACCTGGGGCATATCAGTGATGTAGAGGTATGGAATATGTATTCTAACTCAGCACCAATAGGACTACATGCAGGAGACTCAAACTACAATAGTTAAACTTGAAAATGTGCCTGCCAAGAATGCAGGCTGGGGGCCAGAAAGGGAACCAGGGACACTGACAGAGGGAAGGTCACAATGGAGGTGGGATGGGTGTTGAACGCTCTATTATGAACAACTTTGTAAATGATGGTGCCTTAATAAAAATTACAATCCCCTCTGTGCTTTAGGAGAAAGAGAACTATAGAAGGATGACAGAAAGGCCTGCAGGCAGACACTGTGCTGCAGAGCCATGAAGACAATGTCGAGGGGATTGGAGGTGAGGTGGCTGCCTCCTGGCATGGCCAGTGTCTCAGTGCCTCAGCTCTTAGCATCCTTCACAGAACTCAGGTTCCTGAACATTTGTGTTGTATACTGAGGGGCCTTGGTAGGATTCATGGATTTCAAGGAGAATGCAGAAATAACCCACTCATCTAAAAAGGTGACCTGCTCTGGGATGAAACGGGAGGAACAGGCCACCACAGAGAACAGCCACCAATAATGATGACATCCTTTGGGACACTACTGGAACTCAGGCAACCAAGAAGTGGCACCACAACTACAGGGCCAAGATGTGATCAGATGTGATCTTGGGAGGTTTGGTTTGTTTCCACAGAAAGTGGGTATTTCTTTTTATTTTTTATTGAAAAATAAATGAATTATAAAGTTATAAAGTCTTGTCCCCAAATAGGAGGAATGACACAGAAAAGCTAAGCTCAAGATTCAGATTCAAAGTCCTGTTCCCAGCAAACAAAGCAGCAGGTCAATATATGTCATCCCCACTCCCTCTTCCGGCAGCTTCATCTCTCTGTTGGGCTCTGACGCCCATCTGGTCCTCTCAGGCTGCCCTGGCAGTTTTCTGTGTTCAAAGGAGAGGACCTGAAAACTACTGTAATCAAAACATGAATCGCCTACATGCCCTTTCCTAGATCAACAGTGTCCAATTAGTGGAAATGAGGAAACTAAGGCTAAGAGTCCAGAATCTAACCCTGATATGTGACCTTGAGAAGTCATTGAAATGTGATTATCTGATTTCCAACTTTTGTAGAATAAAGAATATGTTACTTGCTATCTCTGAACTTAGTTGGGTTGTTAAAATGAAAATGTGCGTACTTGTTGAAATGAACACGGACATACTTACACGGGTGAGGCAACACTGAATGGGAGAACCCCAAGCTATGCTCATATCCCATATCCCTTGTCCATATCCATACAGAAATATAGTCCCTAGATGAAGTTATGCAATTTGCTGATAGATGGATGAATCTGGAGAGTATCAGATGAGTGAAATGAGTCAGAAAAGGAGAGACAGACACAGAATGATCCCTCAAAGGTGAGATATAAAGAAACGTGGTATAGGATTAACTAATGCCTAAAGGCAATGGAAGCAAGAAGCAGAACTGGCCTTAGTTGGGAGCTAGCCTGTGTGTATACAGGGGTGGGGGGAAGTTGTAGGTGGGGGAGCTGAGACAGGTTAGGGAAGGGATGACTATGACAATGATAGAGGGAAGTGGTCACTCTGGACCAAGACTAGGTGCCAAAAGAGGGTAAAATGACATGCATGATACCCTATCAGTAATGGTATTGTGAAACACAATGCCTAAAAGGAGGGTGGGGGAGAGAAGAATAGAAAAAAAATTCCATAGAGGCAGGTGGGAGAGGGTGGGGGAGCAAAATGGGACATTGGTGGAGGGCAACGGACACTGGTGAAGGGATTAGTGTTTGAACACTGTATGCCTGAAACTAAATCATAAATAACTTATTAATTCATGGTGATCCAATTACAAAAATTAAAAAGAGAAATATTTACTTTCTGTGGAAATAAACCAAGCATCCAAGGACAGATGCATGGATGAGTAAGTTGTGGTGTATAGTACAGCTGATATTATAGAGCTGTAAGAAAAGAGGAAAACCATGCAATTCACTACAACATGATAATGTCAAATGAAATAATATTAAACCAGGGAGAGAACAGACATCGGATGATCTCACTCACCTGTGAACTATAGAGAAATGAAACAAGGGAATAGAGAATATCAAACAATGACAGACCCGTGGCCTTGTATTGCAAAACTGATTAACAAACGGAGGAGAAAGAAGTGGAGAGAAAGGTTGTACAAGAGGTGACATAGGGACAGTGATGGAGGATTATGGGCATTTTGATGGGTCAGCTGTAGAAACATGTTACTTAAAGTGTGTATACATATATATATATTATATACACACATACACACATACAAGCACGTAGAATACATGTACATTTTAAATATATTTAATATACATATAAAATATTTGTGTATTTTATAACATATGCATAATATATATTATTTAGATACAAAAATATACTTTTTCAAGGATAAAGAAAAGGGGAAAAAAGGAAATATCCATTTCCCCAGCCCCCTTTGTGACTAGATGTAGCCACATGTTGCTGTGTTGGTAGAAGTCATAAGCAAAAGTCTGGACACTTCATTAGATTCTCTTTGGGGATTTTTGGTACGAAAATGCCACCCTCGTGGTTTGGACACATTCCTCCAGCTTAGAGCTCATGATGCCTCAGTGTGCAGCAGTTCTATGATTACAATTTTCAAAAAGACCAAGTGAATAGAATCAGGCCAGCCCTAAGCTCTTAAACCACCAAGGCATCAACACTGGCCCTGTTTGTTGATTTAAACCACTGCTGATTGATATGACGTTATTTATAAGAAAAATATATGCATTTTGTTATCCAGAAGACTAAATATATATATATACCACATGTGTGTAGTCTTACCTCATTCATTGTTCCTGACTCACAGCTTCCCCAAACTTTGGCATATCCTAGGTGTTGCGAGGGACAAAGGTGGTTCTTGTTTTATAAATGAGGTGGCTTTTGGAAAACACCTTAGAGCGGTAACTTGAAAAACTAATCAGGACAGTAGAGGGTTGAAACTTTGGAGTCCCACCACAGATTTGAGGTTGAGGGCTGGAGGTTAAGACTTCAACTGTCAGCAGCCAATGGGGCAGTCATGTCTATGCAGTGAAAACTCCAAAAGAGCCCCCACAAGAGAGGCTTTGGGGGACTTCTGAACAGGGAAAAGCCTGGAGATTTGGGGGGCAATGAATGTATGAAAACAACAAGGAGGCTTCATGTTCGTTTCCCCATACCTTACTCTACACATAGCTTGCTTCTGACTTGTTGGTGGAGAAAAACCTTTATCGTCAGTTGGTCAAATTGTGAATAAATGGGTTTCTTGAATTCTGTGAGCAAAGCTGACACATTAGTCTTGATCAGGGGAGGAATACCTGGACCATTTCTCATCTGCCATCTGACGGTCAGAAGCACAGGGGATGGCTGAGGTGTGGGGCTGCTGTGTGAGAGCTCAGGGAGAGATCATGGAACTTTCGATTCCCCTAGAAATTGTGGGTCAGAAGCACAGGAAATGAGCTGGGCTTGTGGTAGCCATTTGGAGTGGAGCGTGGTCTAAGGAGACCCAGGCATTTCCATGAGGTATCAGGTGTCCTCTCTGATGAGTAATGTCAGAAAGTGAACTAAAATGCATAAATTTTTCAAACACCATCATGCTGAGTGAGATTTGCTGGGTTGTAAATCAGAATCCTCCACATATACACAAAAAAAGTGGTCTCAGAGCCTACCAGAAGGCGTTTTTCTGTTATATGAACAACAAAAATGAAGCCGAACATGAATGATACATTCAAAGTTTTTACAAGATAAAGAACGGTCATTGCCTTAGCGAGAGTGAAGCCTACAGTTCCAAAGGATTGTGTCTCCTGTACTTGCACCGAAAGCACAGGGAAAGTGAGTGGTAAGTTCTTCTGGGTGGGAGGCTTTGTTCATGCCTTTTAAATATCAACCAACTGCTCAGAATATCAGTGAGTATGACTCACTGGAAGCACACACATTTAGGAGCCAGAGAAGCTCGGATTTAATTTCTGGCTTGACCACTCACTAGCTAAGCGCTCTAAGACAAGATCCGTGGAATCTCGCTAAGCCTCCATTTGCTCATGTACAAAAGGATAAAAAAAAATAACATCAACCTCCTGTGGTTCTGATGAGGCAGCCACCCTCTCTGCTGACAGTGACCCTGTGAATCCTCAAGAGGGGCAGCAGCTTGAGTTACATGCTGATTTGTGACATGAAAAAAGGGGCAAAGGTTTGTGAGTGAGCAGGAAGGGATGTTGTAAAGGACGACAGATTAGAACAGGTTTAGGAGGTGTTCTAGAATTACCAACAGTTCCTCTTCTTGAAGTAATTTTTATGTGCTAAAACTAGGAGTCTCTGAAAGACTTCTCTTCTGACTCAGATAAAAGCTTTAACTACAGACAAAATCCTAAAATTGTTCACTGGGATCCAGTGATAAGTAGGTGCTCATAAATCTTTGTCCTGCTGCTCTTGAAACCTACTTTTCTTTTCCTTTTTTTCTTTTGGTTTTTGGGCCACACCCAGCAGTGCCCAGGGTTTACTTCTGGCTCAGCACTTGGGGATTATTCCTGGTGGGGCTCGGAAGGCCATATGTGATGCTGGGAATAATTGACCCTGTGTTGGTCGTGTGAAAGGCAAGAGCCCTACCTGCTGTACTATGGCTCCATCGCACCTCACACACATACATATTTTGTCTAGTCATTATTCTCATTTTGTCTTGGAATATATGGAAACCATCCCAAATTATGACTATTTTTTAATTCATCAAACCCTTCCACCAAAGAGCCTGTATCCTTCCACCACAGTCCATTGGGCCCTTTCAACCCTATTTTTAAACTTCTCCAGAAAGAGTATCATGATATTTTTTGATCCATTAGGTTTTTTTTGATACATCAAATACATATTTAATAACATCACCCATGCAATGGGCTGGAGTGACAGCACAGTGGGTAGGGCGTTTGCCTTGCACGCAGCCAACATGGCCGACCCGAGTTTGATTCCTCCGCCCCTCTCGGAGGGCCTGGCAAGCTACCGAGAGTATCTCTCCTGCATGGCAAAGCCTGGCAAGCTTTCCGTGATGTATTCGATATGCCAAACACAGTAACAACAAGTCTCACAATGGAGATGTTACTGGGCCCACTCGAGCAAATCGATGAACAACGGGAGGACCGTGACCATGACGGTGACCCATGCAATGCAGACTGTTTTCAATTTACAAACACTCTTTTCAAGCCATCAGTTTCTCACGGGAACTGGCATCACCAAGTGCCCTCAGGGTGGATGGAACTGGAGAATCTGGCCTTCAAGTCAATCCAGGTTTCATTCTACCACTGACGCTTTCCCACTGACAGCTGTGAGGCTTCAGACAAACTCCACAATCTTTCTGAGCTTCAGTGCCCTCACTGATGGTAGAGACCCTAATGAGGGTGCCCTTGGCCCTTTAGACCTTAGTAGAGACAGCAGTTAGGACATGCTATCTTCAGAACATAACATAATCAGTTATGCCCATGTGCTCTGTGGGCTGCCATTAACTCACTCCTATTCAGAGATAGGCAGAGGCATTGCTGACAGCAGCCACCACAAAGGATAAAAATCTCCATTAGCAGACATGGAGAATGGGCAGAAAATTCATCTCTGGTCAACTTTTGCATCTCTCCTCATTGACACGCTTTGTGGCTATATACATTTTGGTCAATATCCCCAAAATCATGTTTGGAAATTCATGGAGGATAAATCGCAAATAAAAAAATGGTTGTCTAAAAGCTCTGAATAGGGAGTGACTTCCTTGATTCTAAATATTTTCAGCTGAGGGCTAGAATGTTAAGTCCAGCAAATAGAGTGCTTGCCTTGCATGCAGAGGATTCGGGTTCAATCCCTGGCATTCTATATGGTACTCCGGCCCTGCTAGGATTAATCCCTGTGAGCAGAGCCAGGAATAAGTCCTGAGCACTGCTGGGTATGACCAAAATTCAAACCCACCCAAAACAACATTTTTATCTGAGATGAGAAAAACTTAAGATTTGCCATGAAAGTATTACAATCTTTACAGAGACCTGGCTAAAATATCCCATCATCACCTTAGTTATTTTGTGCTTACCTTAGTGTTTAGAAAGTTACCTTAGTGCTTAGAAAGCTAGCTACAAGGCAGGTCCTGAGAATCCCTTAGAATCCAGGGAAAACCCAAGCAAAGGAGAGACTTGGATCATGGGCATCTGGAAAGTTATGAAAGATTCTGACAACTAAAGCTCAGGTCTTCTAGTAGCCAAGTTATTTGATGGGGGCAGCACTTTTAGCTGAAAAGCTGAACGCGAATCAAGTATTTGCCAAGTAAATAAACACTTCCCCACTCATGTACATTATGATTTGTAGCATGTCACATTTTAGAATTTTACTTCCTCATGGTGTTAAACAACAGTAGCTGATTGGACCTCCTGCTTCTCTGGCAGAAGCAAATATTTAAATACACTTTTCCTTGACTTCCAGTCCCTGGGATTCCCAGGAATAAGTCCTGAGCACACTGGGTGTGAATAAAGCCAAACCTGACCAAAACAACATTTTCAAAACTAAGTCTCTTTGTTTCTAAAGTCAGGAGCATTTATTTATTTATTTTTAAATTTTGCTTGTTTATCAACTCAAATTGGGCACCATACCTAAGAGGAAACTCAAAAGTAATTTTGAAGTATGTTTCACTCTTAACTTAGCCATGTTCATAGACAACATTCTGATCTGGGATGTGTATTCATTCACATGAAACTCATCTCATCCATTCTATCTCAGCAATGAAGAAACAAGATCAGGGGAAAGGAACTGGCAGGGATATATAAATCCCAGGAGGTGGTGGGTTATGACTTCAAGAAACACAACTTCAGAAACGGGGCCCATGATGAAAGGCTTTGCTGAATATCACAAAGCCAGAGAATATTAAGAGGAAAACAGAAATAATGTAATGGCAACAGCGTGTGAACTCACAGATTATGGACAAGTTCGGAGAAATAAGGCACTAGCATTTAGCAAAGGAAAATAAAAAAACACACAATGGGAACAGGAAAAACAGAATGAAGAGACAGAATTTTTACATTGAGTAAAGCAGGTGTAGGAGGAAGAATTGGCAGAGAGGAAGCACACACACACACACACACACACACACACACACACACATGCACGCGTGCACACACATACAAAGAAGTGCAGAGACATAGCAGCTCAGAAAGCCCAGTCATCCACTTCTTTGGATTGTTTTTTTTTAAATCCATTATCTATTTGGATTACCAAAAGGGATCATTACCACAACACCAAACTCCATGCTACAAAGAACTGTGCTGACTTCCACAAGCTCTGAGATTTAACAGACCCTTGATTTGAAGGCAGGAGAATACACAATCATTAAATGGATGTCTAGAATTGGAGAGATAGAGTGGGTAAGGCACTTGCCTTGCACACAGCTGCCCCAGTCCTATCCCTGGCACCACGTAATAGTGCCCCAAGCACCCAGAAGTGACCCTTGAGAACACATCCAGGAGTAAATCCCGAGCATAGCTGGCTATGACCCATCAAATAAATTGCACTGACAGCACTGTCTCCCATTGTTCATCGATTTGTTCGAGCAGGCCCAGTAATGTCTCCATCGTGAGACTTGTTACTGTGTTTGACATATTGAATATATCATGGGTAGCTTGCCAGGCTTTGCTGTGCGGGCGAGATACTCTTGGTAGCTTGCCGGGCTCTCCGAGAGGGGTGGAGAAATTGAACCCAGCTCGGCCAGGCTGGCTGTGCGCAAGGCAAACGCCCTACCACTGTGCTATAGCTCCAGCCCATCAAATAAATAAAAATAATTCTTTAAAAAAGAACCTATGTCTAAATTTTCAAAATATTTTTATACAGGTTATTAAAACAAATAGTGATATATAACTAGTTATGAATGCACTCACATTTGAAAAATAAATAAGCCTAGGGGCCAGTACAGGGGTGATGACATGTCACGCTGCCAACCCAACACTGCAAGGTCCAACGTAGTCAAGAGCAATTTCCTGTGCACAGAGGTAGGAGTAGCACCTGGGCAAAGCTTGGTAGGGCCAAGCCATGATCTCACCTCCTGCCAAAAATCAGTCCCGAATCTTAAAAAATACCTCTTGGGGGTTCGGGAGGAGGAGTTGATAAAACACAATCTCAGGCACAATGATTAGGAGCAGAAGTGGCTGTTAAGGAATGTGCTATATAACAAGACAGATACAGGATCCAGAAGGCAAGCTAGTAAAAGTTCATCTAAATAAAAACTGATGTAAACAATTATAACCATCAACCTAATCTTCGTGACTAATTTGGGTGAAGCCAGATGAAAAAAAATATATATAAATATATATAATATATTATATAATATTATATAATTAAAATTATATATTATAAATATTATAAAATATAATATAATATATAATATAAATATAAAATATTATAAATAAAATTATATAATATTATATAATTAAAATTATATATTATATTACATATAATATATAATATAATATATATAAATATGTAATATAATATAATATATATAAATATATATATATAAAGTGCTTGAAGAAGAAAGGTTGAAAAGAAGGCCTTCAGGGCCAGAGAGAGAGGCCACTGCGTAGGGTATTTGCTTTGCACAAGACCAAGTTCGATTTGATCTCTAGTACCACATACGGTCCCTGAGGCCCGCCAGGAGTGATCCCTGAGTGCACAGCCAGGAGTAAGCCCTGAGCACAGCCAGGAGTGGCTCCTAAAACAAAAACAAAGACATAATGAATAACTAGTTATCTTGTTGCTAAGTCAGTAGTGGTAAATAGGGCATAAAGCTGTGTGTCTGTGTAGGGTAAAAATGTATTTTCTTGTCACTTTAGCCAACCGGTTCTTTACTTTATCCACATCACCTCCTTATATTTTTAGATGTTCTTATGAGAACACACACACACACGGAGTGAGAGAGGCGGGTGGGAGGGAGAAAGACGAGGGAGAGAGAGAGGGTGAAGAGAGAGAAAGAGAGAGGGGGAGACAGATAGAAAAAGAGAAGGAACCTCAATCTTTCTGATTTAGGCAGTGGGAATTTCCAAGTTCCACACTCTTTTGAACATATTATATTCCAAACTTAGGCAACTGCTAAAAATGGAATTTGAGGATAACATGATTTTTTTTAATTAGCAGACAAAATATACAAAAATGTGAGGAAACACAAACAACAGTTTCCTTCTCTGCTTTTACACTCAAAAAAAAATGTGCAGAGGTGAATGAAGACTGAAGAGATGAGCATAAATAAGAGCAAATCTCATGGAACAAACACTTTGGATCCGGAGTTCAGGCTGCTTTTTGCCGAGACATAGAGATCAGTGAAATAGCCCAGTCAGCTGAGAAGCTTATCTACCAGGCAGGAAAATCCAGTCACCTTCCTACTTGAAAAGACACTACCAATACCCAAGAACTGTGATCTTGTTGACTTGGACAAGTCAACTTCCCCACACTTCAATTCCCTCCATCATTTACTACATTATGAAGCAGTCATAAGATAATCCAAGCGAAGCTCTTAGCATGAGCCCTGACACCCAGAAAGAGCTGAGCTAATATTACCCATCTGTATCATAATCACCATCACCCTAATTTATAATGGGATTACATTATCAGAATTATTATATTATGAACTCCGAATAGGATAAAGTTGATGGACATGTACAGAATATTCCAGGTAAAATGTACACGGACAGGTGAAGAAAATTTAAAGAATGACAGCAGAGGGAATGATCATGCTGGACAGGATCTGAGTGTTGAAAGTAGGTAAGAGATATTCTTGATAACCTTTCAGTATCAATACTGCAAACCAAAACGCCCAAAAGGAGAGAGAGAGAGAGAGAGAGAGAGAGAGAGAGAGAGAGAGAGAGAGAAACAGAGAAACAGAGAGAAAGACAGAGAGACAGAGACAGACAGAGACAGACAGTGGGAGAAGAAAGGCGCCTGCCAAAGAAGCAAGCAGGGGGTGGGGGTGAGGGTGGGATGGTGATGGGAAGGATCCTGGGGATACTGGTACTGGTGGAGGGATGAGTGTTGGAATACTGTATGACTGAAATTCAATTATGAATGGCTTTGTAATAGTCTTTAAAAAATTAAAAATAAAAAAAGAGCTTAGATGCTAGCACATAGGAGTTCCTAAAAAAAAAAAAGAATGACAGCAGAGCCTTGGATCTACACTGTGGGGTGTGTGTGTGCATGTGTGTGTGTGTGTGTACACTGCACAAATGCATAAAGGTGATAACGAATCAGACAGAAGAGGTGGAAAAGATCAGCTCACTAAATCACTAAGCACTTCATGGACCATAGGCGGGCATTTGGTTTTCGGTCCAAGATGGTCCTTTTGACCGAAAGTCCTGATGCAAATCAAGATGCAAGTGTGCCTGCCGATGATGTCAAGTATTAGAGAGATGAAACAATGGATGTCTTTAGTACCCACAGTCTATTGTGTTCAATGTTGTGAAAAGGGGTGAAGGAGAGAAAGGGAATAAAGGAGGGAGAGAAGACAGAAAGAAAATGGAGGAATAACAGAGGAAGGAGCAAAACACAAGCAGGAGGAGGAAGGCCAGAAATTCACTAAATCTTTAGACTCAAAGAATTTAATAATTAGCCAAAGGGGGTCACAAAGTGCATCTTTGACATTCTACTAAAGCAGGGCATTTCACATACCCAATACATTCTGCATTTATGACAATCAACATATTAATAAGAGACAGGAGAGATCTGTTCATTTGGGGGGGAGGATGGATTAGGTAATTTCCTAGTGATTATTTTTGAAACTGAGTATCTGCTTAAGTCAAAAGTTCATAATTTACCTGTACAGAGAAGTAAATCTAGTGTGTTCTATTTGAGGTGGCAGAAAAGGAATGGAAAACTCATGCCAGACTGCCCTTCTGTGGCCAAAAAGAAATATCAGTCATTTGAGGGCTATGGAGAGTGACCATGAACAGGGCCGTGAATGGAAGCAGAAGCGTCTAGCATGAGAAACATTGCCTTCCCGAGCAACCTTTCCCCATACCCCCTGCCCATCAGTACAGCTGAGTGTGTGCTCCCACGAGGGGAAAATGAAAAAAAAAAGGGGGGTCCACAAACGGTCGAGGTGTTGAGCTGGCAACCACAGTAGGGAGTGACGTGTGGCAGATCCTCGGGAACCATCCAGGTTTTTATTACCGTCATCTGCCCTCTTTCCACTCCTCGACCTCACTTCCTTGGCTAATTGCATATTGGCTTCTCTCCCATCTCTGTGGCTCTTTCTCAATAACCTCCAGAGGCCAATAGGAAAGATGGACTCAGATGTATTTTACAGAATGATTCATTACGGATAGAGCTCGCTCCAGCTCGGTCTCCCAATTCCACGGCCGTGAACTGAAGTCGGCATACTGTAAATTTTGGAAGAAACACTCTTCCTCGTCAATTTTCGAGCAGTTAACTATTTTTTTCTGGTTATCAACAGATATGTAAAATTGCACTTTTCTCATTGGTTCCAGATTTTAAAATGAACTAACTTCCTTCCTTCCTTCCTTCCTTCCTTCCTTCCTTCCTTCCTTCTTTCCTTCCTTCCTTCCTTCTACCTGACCCTAGGGACCAAGTGCCAAAAGTAAAGAGCTTTGGAAGTCTGAGGTGTGAATGTGAATCTCAGCTGTGTTCTTCTTTAACTGAATAGGAAGTACAGTGGGGATTAAAGGAAATACTATGTATACAAGTACCCTTAGCATGGGAAGGCTTGTGTCTCTGGCAGAAGCTGGCTATTTTGGTATTCTTTTCCCCTTTCCAAAAAATAGCCATGAAGCAGGAAGCTCAGGTGACTGACTTTGATTTTTATCTTGTCCTACTCTAGTCATTTAGGTAAGATGCAGTTCTCTAACCCAATGCCATGCCTGCTTCAAAGTACCTTACAAACTCCACTCAGCCTTCCTGGGTCTCACTTTTCCTTCTACGGCAAATCTGTCCCCAGGCAGTCTGTCTTTCTGCTCATTCCTGAAGGAATATCCCTTTTCTTCTGTCACTCCTCCCTGAGTACATCTAATTTTAGAGGCAAGACTCAATATTTTATGTGGAAGAGCGATGGGAAAAGACAGGTGTGGTGATAGACAGACCAGTCATTTAGAGATGCAAATTCAGCAGCAGGGACCCAGGCAAAGGAACGTTGTGCTACCTCTCGTGATAACTGCAGACAAGTCCCACTCAGTTGCAGGACCCCTGAGAAGCCTCATTCATTCACCTCTGAAGCACCCACGGTCACCCCAACACATTTCAAATGAGAGGCATGAGAGGAAACAAACAGGCTAGAGGAAAGCTTGACACTGAACAGTACCAATCATCATGTGTCTTTAAAATTATCCACTCGATTGCTCATTCTTTTGGGGAAGGAGATTTAAGGGTCTCCCTAGTTGTGCTGAGTGTGTGTGGGGGGGGGGAGGGGGATTTCCAGTAGTGCCCAGAGGACCCTGTGGTTCTGGGGATCAAACCTAGGGCTCCTGCATGCAAAGCCTGTGCTCCAGCCCTTTCATGGTCCAGCACTTAGAACTAACACCTTCATTCTTTTCTTTCTTTTTTTCTTTTTGCATTTTGGGTCACACTCAGCAGTGCTCAGGGGTTACTCCTGGCTTTTCACTCAGGAATTACTCCTGGGGGACCATATGGGATGCTGGGAATCAAACCTGGGTTGACCGCTGTGCTATGGTTCTAGTCCCTCATTCATTTTTTCTAAAGGGACCATGCTCAGTGAAAACAGCTGGGTGGTGTGGGCTGATTTGGTGCTCGGATGTCATCAAGGTCACATACCAATAGGGGTGGGGTAAGCATGTAGAGTTGAGGATCAATGTCCGTTTCAAACATGCTACGCACATGTTTCTCCTCCTTGGGCCATTCCTCCAGCCCAAATCACGTGTGTGTTTATTTTATGCTCACACCCAGTGCTCGGGGCTACTACTGGTTCAGTGCTTGGAAGGTCATAGGGGGCCAGGGATCAAAGGAAACAAAGGTTTCTCCTCAGAGGAGGGAAATGCTGACTCCTGAGAGGGAGAGGGACTCTCCCCCAGGTGGCTTCCTTATTCTGTCTCAAAATTCGGAGAGAGAAGCGTCATTGCCTCCCAGTTCCCAGAGTCCTAAAATGTCATCATATGGACATGGAGAACATGATGACAATCCAGGAATAAACTACGGATGCTGGAGTAGCAGCTATCTCACGAAGAGGACTCTGCAAGGCACCATTTCAACTCAAGTTCATGTGAGTGAGAGGCTGCTGGTGGAACCTCTTCAGGTTTGAGATCTGCCCAAAGGGGCTGCTTCTCCTGGGAGGGATCAGTGGAGACAGGCACTTTTGGAAGCAGCCAGAAAAGCTAGAATCCCCATTTGCACAGCTGCAGAAGAGACGGATGACTGTGGATTATTAAGAGAGGAGAATGAAAAGAAATTGTTTCAAAGTCTATTTGAGCCATCACTGAAAATAACGGTTGGGGGGGGGGTAGAGAGATAGCATAGGGGTTAAAGCACTTGCCTCATAAGCAGCCAAACTTGGTTTGATCCCCGACACCCAATACAGTTCCCCAAGGGCCTCCAGGGATGATCCCTAAGCACAGAGCCAAGAGTCAGTCCTGGGCACTGATGGGTGTGGCCCCCCGTAATAGTTGAAATGTGTAAATGTGTTTATTCTATGCACACCCAGTGCAGTGCATAATAGTTGTATTACTGTTAACCTCTGCGCTATTATTCTGGTTTCTTGACCTATCAACATTTCTCAAGGGCTATATATGTTTTATCCCTCTTTCCCAAGAATGTGTATGTGTGTGAGAGAGAGAGGGAGAGGGGAGATAGAGGGGAGAGAGAGAGAGAGAGAGAGAGAGAGAGAGAGAGAGAGAGAGAGAGAGAGAGAGCCTTAAACCTACTAGCTCACCTATTTGCAGACTGATGGCCTTTTCTTCTCTGCAAATCCAGCTTTCCATAGCCTTGTATATCATGATACTATTCTGAGTTCAACAGTAATTCCCTTCTGGGCCAGAATGACAGTACCGACTGTAGGATATTTTCCTTGCACATAACCCACCGGGGTTTGGTACCCAGCATCTCATATGGTCCCCTGAGCCCCACCAGAAGTGATCCCTGAGCACTGAGCCAGTAGAGCCGGAGCACCAACAGGTGTAACCAGTCCCCCACCCTCCAAAATAAAAAAGAGTAGTTACAACTGCTAGGTCACCCACCTTCCCACAGCCGAGCACTGTGTTGGCATTTTAGGGAAGAATCTATGGGGTCAGCTCTGATCCCACCTTCCCAAGAGCAGTGGGAGGGTTCCACAAGAACCCTGGAAAGCAACTCACAATTCTGCAGCTTGAGATAAAGTTGGAGGGAACAGAAACGTGGGTGGCACTGAAGATGGTAAAGCATCAGGCGTCATCCATGGAGAACAACTTGCTGAGACTTCAAGGCTGCCTCACAGAGAAGGATGAGAAACACCAAGGGGAGCGACTGCAATGAGGTGACAAGGCTCCAGAGAGTCACCTCTCAGGGTCCGGAGGCCACCCTGGGAAACCAGAGCCCGGGTGATGGGTGCACCCCGAAACTTCCTGCTTCCTGCCCTCTAAGACCCGACTACTTTCTCGAGGAGTTATCAATGAAGTCACACATGGCTTCAACCCATGACCTTAGCCTAGGTCAACATCTTGCTGGACAAAAGCCCAATCAGTGGAGTTATAAGTGGACACAGTGAAATGTCTTCTGCACTCGTTTGACGTTATGGAAAAAACTACAAGCAAGCACTTACGCTATGTGAGTCCATGAGCATGAACTGATCTGAAATGGCAAAAGGGTTCCATGGCTGTCCCCAGTTCACAGATGAAGACAGAAGGACTATGTACCTGACTGTCCCCAAGGAGAGTTGCAGAATCATGATCCCAGATAAACAGTGTGGGGGAAGGGACAGTTACAAGTGGCTTCTCAGAGTTACTCAAGGGGAAGCCCAGCTCTAACCTCAGTGTGTCTGGATCCGTCATCAGGGCTCCTAACTGCCAACCTGGGCCCAGGGGCAAACCTCCTGCCTCTGTCCCCGTGGGTCTAGACTTTGCTGAGCATCTGTAACTGTGCACTGGCCCTGGACTTTGCCCCTGGGTTTCACACAGAACCTCATCCTACATTCAGGCACCAGCTGTGGACCTCAGTGTCGTCTCTATGTCCTCCCTCCTATCTATCTGTCCTGCCACAGGGACGAGAGGGAAATCAACCCTTATCCTCTACAGGTCCCTAAGGGCCAGAGGTGGCGAGGAACACACGGGAGACTAGCAATTTCAAAACAGCTTGAGTTTCCTCAGAAGGTTCCCCAGGGAACCCAAGACTGGGGAACAGGTGATGGAAACACCTGATGAGGGAGAGGGAGGCCCGCTGGGCTGAAGGGATCCTACAAGCAGGGGGAAGTGATGGTGATGGTGTCGAAGCCCTGCTGTGCTGACCTGCCAGGGCAGGGGGATGGGGTGGGCAGGGAGGCATCTCAGGACCCATGGCTGTGTCTTGTGTCTAAGAAAGACGGGTGAAATAGCAGCACTGCTTTGGGGGCAAGCCAGTGGACAGGACATCATTAAACCAACACGGGGAGAGGAAAAGAACAATTGAATTTTTTTTTAAAAAAAATTAGATTTGGCCTGAGAACATGACCAGTATCAGAGCGGTTTGGAAGCCAGGTACCCCTCCTCTCGGCCCCCTAAAGCTGCTTTCTCTTGGCCTTGGCGGAACCTGGTTCCTCCATGGAGCCATGTGGCTCCTAATGGGGTGTGAAGATGATAGTTCATCCCACTCTCCATCACCCCAACGCTGGAGCCCTGCACAGAACTCGTCTGCAAAGACACAGCCCAAAACTCCAACACAAGCACATGTTTCCTCTGTGGCTGGTGGCAGCCAAGAGCAATGGGACAGGCACAATTGGTGAACTGGTTGATTCCAAGAGCCACAGCTGAAGTCATCTGTTTGCCCAGGTTAAGCAAGAGGCTGGGCATGCCAGCTGGTGGCATGTTCTTTAGTACCAGGGCACAGGAATGCCTAGGTATGTGACCAACAGCAGCAGTGGAAACAGGGGAAAGGTTAGCAAAGAAGGGGCAGCAAAGAGCCAGGCAAACCAGAGAGACTGAAGGGGGAAAAAACAAAAACTACAGTGAGCCTTTCGACACGATATTAAAAACCTATTCAAGCCACAGGGAGTTTTCATGCCTCATTCCACTGCTGTGCCCCCACCTCCTGCAAGTCTCCCCAAAGATGCGTGCCAGAGAGTTCTCTTTGATTCTCTTGTTCTGCTTAATTTCTGAAGGTCAGTCCACATGCGTATCCATGAAGTATCCTTCTTATCATAGGGTGTTTGCCTTGCATGCGGCCGACCCAGATTCGATTCCTCCTTCCCACTCGGAGAGCCCGGCAAGCTACTGAGAGTATCCCGCCCGCATGGCAGAGCCTGGCAAGGTCCCTGTGGCGTATTCAAAATGCCAAAAACAGTAATAACAAGTCTCACAATGGAGACGTTACTGGTGCCCACTCGGGCAAATCGATGAACAACGGGAGGACAGTGCTACAGTGACAGATAATCTCTATGCATGAGACTAGAGTAAAATATTCATGGGAAAGAAGTAAAATTCTACTCAAGATATTTTTTTTCTTCTCGGGGTACATACCAGCAGTGCTCAGGAGTTATTTCTAGCTCCACACTCAGGAACTACTCCTGGCGGTGCTCAGAGGACCATATGAGATCACAAGGATAGAACCCTGGTCAGCCACATGCAAGGCAAGCACCCTACCCACGTACTATAGCTCAGGCCCCAAAATTCTACTCAAAATATTTCTCAATAAGGTGCATTAATATCAGTGATGTTTCCCGTAACCTTAAAGCCAGCCCATGCTTTAAACTGATAGCACAGTTAACTATCCAAACATCTGAGGCCACTTCAAAGGACAGAGAACACTGTGTGCTCTTTGATCTATGAACTTTTTCCACGTTGGAGGGAATTTGGCAATATGAAACAGGGCTGATGGCAAGTTTGTGAAGGTCCAGACTTTTAGAGTTTCATAGTGAAAGTCAAATAGACTAAGCTTGATCTCAATAACTCTGCCTGGGTATCTGTCTCCACATACCAGACCGACCTTTGTAAAAGTGTGCAGTGACTATGAGTAAGTCTTGTATCCCTTCTTTTTCTATTATTTACATGCTTGCAACCTCAACAAATATTAATCTTCATGATTTTCTTAATAGCCTGTGATTGTAAAAGCCTGTGATTTTAAATAGCCTGAACTGGAATAAAAATTCCTTTTAATCATGCGGTCCAGAAAAAAAAGAAGCAATTCAAGGAATAAGTAGCCAGGTATTTTCTTACTGTCATGACAAAAACACAATAATCTAAGAAAAGATTTATCCTAGGTCAAAACCATGACATCTACACTCTAGCACATCCTCTCCAAAACGCAGAACATTTGCATCAGTGCTAGCATACAAATGTTGCGTAGAATTTCTTGGGGAGACTAATGCTTCTTGGGTAAGACAGAGACTATCTCAGTGACTAAGGAAGACCATTGATTCAAATTTCAATAATCAGATTACTTGGAAGCAATCTCATCTGAACACTTATGGGCCAAAACATAATTGGGTTAAAATGCTCAGAATAGTCAAGAAAGCATAGGATAAATGATGTGCGTGGAAGAATTTCCGAAACTCATCTACTCAGGTCAGCATAGCCTTGGCCAATGATTGCTTGAAACCCGGAAGAGCGGGTGCAAGCTCCCTGAGGAGGAGGAAAGCCAGTCATTGTACCAAGAACATTCTCAGAATATTGCCTGTTCTCTGGACTCTCAATAATCCTTCTCAAAGCCTTCAGATCACAGCTCCATGCCAGGGAGCAGTGACATACAAAACAAAACTCTCCCCAGAAAGAAACCCAGACCGGAAGGGGGAAATGCTTTGCGTTTAAATATGGCATTAGCCTACAATGAATGGCAGCTGGAAAGGAAGCCCATTCATATAGTTACCAATATGTCTGGAGCCGTTTACTACCTCTTGTCCTTCCAACAGGGGGTTAATACCAGAATTTTCCATGATCCAACTTATTCCCTTTGCTAACTTTTCAGAGAGTCACACTTAACTCTTTTAAGCCACCAGGGCCCTAATTAGTGGGAAGGAGGTGCCTGAAGGAGTTAATGCTGCTTGCCAAGTTGCTGGCAGAAAGCATAGTCAACTGCTGGGGTGCGAACCGGCTACCTCGGTAACAGACAGATACCAGCATGGAGTTCAGTGGGGCTGACGAATCTGAGGCAAAGCAGTCAAGATGAACACAGACCTCAGAGAGCCAGCAGCTTGCAGTGGGACTCAGAACTAATTAAGGTTACTAAAGTATACTAGTGGTGCCTATTGGAGACTACACTTATTTTTTTAACTGCATTTTATTGCAACTGTGTGTGCAGGTGTAAGTCACTGTCCTCCCGTTGTTTATCAATTTGCTCGAGTGGGCCCAGTTACGTTTCGATTTTGAGACTTGTTGTTACTGTGTTTGGCATATTGAATATGTCACAGGTAGCTTGCAAGATTTTGCCGTGCAGGCAAGATACCCTCAGTAGCTTGCTGGGCTCTCCGAGAGGGAATCAAACCCGGCTTGGCCAGGCTGGCTGTGCGCAACGCAAACGCCCTACCACTATGCTATTGCTCCAACCCTGGCAAGCTACCTGTGATGTATTCAATATGCCAAATACAATAACAACAAATATCAAAATGGAGATAGTGGGGTCGCTAGAGCAAATTGATGAACAACGGGAGGACAGTGACAGTGACAGTGCATGTGTATGTAAGTGTGTGTGTATGCATTAACCAACAGATAAACACTGCAAGTTCACCTTTTTGTTTCTGTTCCCTCACTTAAGTCTTGTTAAGAAAAGAACAAACAAAAAACCATGCACCAGAGTGTCCCAAAGGCCAGAAATGCTGGGCACCAAGTCTCCCCTTTCCACCCCCAACAAATCCCAAAATAGCTAATAACTGGCAGCTGATACCCAAATAGCCTTCAGCACATGCCAGGCAGCATTCTCCTCCATATATATATTAATATATATATATTAATTCTCTTCTTAAACCATTCCCACTGCTCCCCTTCTTGCCCAATTGGTGAAAGAGATAGGCCTCTCCAGTTTCCCTTGCAAAAACAGAGAAATGGAAGTTCAGAGAGATGAAGTATCTTGCCAGTTAGAGGAAGAGTTGGGTCAAGGCCCAGACACCCTGACTCAGGAGGATACACAAAGTCACCAAGTTAGGCTGAAAGAAAAATAAACGGACGAACAAAAAATAACAACCCTCAACCCCAAAAAGCAAATACACAGTAAGCAAGCTAAAGATGATTGTATAGTGGGAAATTTTGGAGCCAAACATTCCACTAATGATTGTCTTACAACTTCCCATAACAAAAAGCATTGAAAATATTTGAATATAGGGGATGCAGGGATCTTCCGACACTGCTTTCATATTGTTTTCATATAAACACAAATTACTAACTGGGAATATTCTTTTTGTTTTGTTCTGTTTGGGGGCCACACCACAAATGCTTGGGTCTTACTCCTAGCTCTGCATTCAGCGATCATTCCTAGCAGAGCTTGGGGGACCATACGGGGCACTGGGGATCAAACCCAAGTTGGCCCTGTACAAGGCAAGTGCCCTACCCACTGTACTACTGCTCTGGGCCCACAAATATAGATATTCTTTTGCAAACCAGGTCGGCCAATATCTAGAAACCAAAAATTATGGAAAAAGAGGAAGGTATAAAAGAGAAAGGAGAAGCAGTTCCCTGGATTTATTAGGTATCAAGTGCCAAATTAAAAGCTGCAGGCCATCAAGTTAATACAGAGGTAAGGGTCTTGCCACGGAACTGGCCACCATTTAATTCCAAGTCCTGTCAGGTGTGATCTCTAACCACAAAGCCAGGAGCAAGCCCTGAGCACTGTCAGACATGGCCCTTCAAAACAACAAGTTTTTCAAATAAAAAAAAAGATAAAGTAACAGTAGAACTAGAGTGAGACCCTCCAGAAAAATAACCCAATCGTTTTTTTAAATTTAGTACTTTGTATGTACTTTGGAAGGACAATTTGACAAACTATTAGTTGCCTCAAATAGCCTTTATCTAAGTCAATTCCTGCTTGGCAATTCATCCTTACGAAATCATCAGAGATACTCACAAAAGTTCATCGGCAAGAGGGCTCATTACAGAAATTATTTTAATAGGTTCTTGTAATTTTCTTAAGTGTCCAAACTTAAAAAGAAAAAAAAAAGAGTAAGGGAATAGATCATATTGATTGTATCTACATGGTAGAGAAAAACGAAAACCAAACCAAACCAAAACAAAACGTTGGAGCTATTCAGTGAGCATAACACCACGGGAAAATCAATAGAAAATTCCATGGATAGAACATCAAGTTTCTGTCTGCTGAGGCAGAGAACTTGACTGTGACTATCTACTCGATCTAAATACATTAGGACCAAAATAATCAACCACTCAGGGTGGTGAGACCAAATGAACATATCCTGTCTCCTGGCTTCTGCTTTAGAATTGTGTAACATAAATAGTCACTGACTAGATGATCTGGGGAGAAAAATATTAACATTCTGGGCCAGAGAAGTCGTACAGGGATTTAGGCGTTTGCCTCACAGCTGCCAACTTTGGTTCTATCCTTGCACTATGCTGTTCTCTTGAGAGCTTCAGGAACACTGTCCAGCAGAGTCAGGAGTTGCCTCCAGCATTGCCCGTGTGACCCCCAAAGATAAAATGTTTAAAAATATGTGTAAGACCTCATGGTGTCTCACTAATAAAAATTAAATATATATATATATATATATATAAATATGTGTAAGAGCCCTTGTCATGACATTTGCCTGATCGTGGCTGGGATGAACTGTGCTTGGTGTTCTTTCTTCCAGGGATTCATTAAGCATCTGGGAGATCAGGAGTCCGAGCTCACAGGGAAGACAGAACCAGCAGGGCTGGGTCTCACTCATGACATTCCTTTAGAGATGCGTGAGCTGCTTGTCAGAATGTCAGGGTCAATATCACAGAGGAGCAGATGGCTCCCCCACAAAACCAAACAAACCACAAAAAGACAAGGTCTCCAGAGCTCTGCCTGCTGCTCACTCAGACTATGAGCCGGGCGTCTAAAAGCCCATGCTGAAAACCTACAGTCCACCCAGAACTCAGAAGAGGTTACACATGGTCGGGGCGCCAGTGGCAGGCATGGTCCCCAGGTCCCAGTCCCTACAGCTGACCATGTGCGGGGAAGAAAATTTCCCACCAATTCAAAAGCTCAGGCGGGGCGCCTGCCACTGAACGCAGAGGTGCGAATAATCCTGAGGCTGACATGCGGGTCTGAAACCAAGGCTGCTTAGCAGGGAGGGCAGATGTGGAGCCACACGATTTACAAGCGTTTCCTGCTAACAGCACGCGCGAAGCGACGGCTGAAAATGAACTATTAGTAGTGAGTGTACTGCACTGGTCTCCTTTTGCTTTTTGCTTTCCAAGGGGATGCTCACTGTGGGTGCTCGAGCCCACCACGGCTCCACCCAGTGGTGCCCAGAGGGAGTTTTACTGGTCAAAGTCAGGGCTTCATATGTGTCGGGCACAGATATTACCACCCTTGTTTTCCTTCTGCCCCCAAATATAGCCCTTTTGATGAAGAGGAATAACCCCCCTCTGGCAGCTTCCACCTGAAGGGATTGGGGACCTCTCAGATCTAAACAGGAGATTCAGCTGAACAGCTGCTCTTGACTAAGGCAATCAGACTCATCCTCAGCCCCATGGGGAATAATCCTAGAAAGGAACAGGGAGAGATCTAACTAATGTGGATTGTTTGCCCTGCAGCGAGGTGCCAGGGAAGAAACGCATTGTGTTCCACTGGGAACTGAAGTCTGTGTCTGTCTCCACCACTCTCCAAACTGCTCAAGGTCAGCAATGACCTTCAACCGGTCAGATCCAAAAGGGATTCTTTTCCACGTCAATATTAGAGACTGCTCACAAGATCTCCTTGCCCCCTTCCCACTCCCACTGCAAGGGTAAGTCGTTCCTCTCCCTCTTCATGCCTCCTTCCTTCCGCCGCTAAAATGGGTGATGGATCAACTTCTCTCTCTCCAGATGCCCCAAGTGACCTTTATCTATTCCAATGGGTCCAAGTAATCTCTAGCCCAGAACTTTCCCATCTAAATTACCACCCAGCTTTCGATTTCGCTGGCATCACCAGAAACAGTCAATAGATTGTGCAAAAATTTCTGATTCCATACCTTGCCCACTGTGAGTGACCTTCCCCTGCACCTCATGGGTGCAGCTGCTATACCCCAATCCCTGGGAGTCAACTTTAGACTCTCCCTTGCTCTCTCTTGTCACCTCCTATCCGCAGGGCTGTCCCTTCGAGTTCTGGCCTGGCTCTGAGTTCCAATACCTCCTCACTTGTTCCCCCTCACCAGATGCTAATGGTCTGCAGGACTCTCCAGAAAAACTTGCCCCTGCCGGGGGCTCCTCCTCAGCCAGGGCCAGGGAAATTCCTTTCAGCACAGGGTAGGTCATTCGTGGCTCCTGATGAGGATTTCTGTGACTGCTTTGTCTTTCTTTTTTGTTTATTTATTTATTTGGCTTTTGGCTTTATGGGTCACACCTGGTGATGATCAGGGATCACTCCTAGTGGTGCTCGGGGGACCATATGGGATGGGGGGAATTGAACCCGGGTCCACTATGTGCAAGGTAAACACCCTACCCGCTGAGCTAGCGCTCCAGCCCCGCCTCTTTTTCTTTGATCTTGTGTAATTTTCCTTTGTCCTGGCAAAGGTGAGAAACTTCTAAAATGTTAAGTGTGTCAGGAATAAAGCCAGATTCCCTCCCCTGGCCCCCAGCCTTTGTTTGGAAATCTTTTCAAAGGAAGAATTGTTCTGAAAATGGACAGGCTGGACCTGGTAAGCACTCATGAGGTGTACAGACTGGAAGCAGACGATCAATTTTCTTACAGACAACAAAAGGGAGTTCCCCATAACCTCTCTGCTCCCTATCCACAGTCTCTGGAATCCTTGAGGAGTTTCAGGTTAAAAATAAACTCCCACAGTAACACCCCATTGTCTGTACGCCATCCTAACAAGCAAGCATTTTCTCTAGGAAGGCCCGGAAAAGCCTCTTTCAGGAAGGGAAATCAGTGCATGCTCCTCTGTTTGCCCTGTAGGGTGAGTATTGGGCCACCCACTGCCCCCCACTCAACCCAAGCTATAGAAAAACATGACTAGGAGCAGGTTGGCCCATGAAGCAAGTCCATGGCCAGAACCCTAAAGTCGCACTCCCCATTCGTGATGCTGCTCTGTAAGTACAGCGGATGGCTTTATTTAGTGTCACGTTGTTAATAATGCAGAGCCCTTCACACAGGCAGGTCGAGCAAGGAAGTCCTGAGCAAGCGCATCACTACAGCGAGACTCCAAGTCAGGGGGATGAGGCTTCCTATTACCACAGCAGCAGAAGCGGTTGGCAACAGAGACGCAGGCTCAGACTGAGCACGCCACAACAGATAATATAATTCACGTGAGATGTCCACCTTTCTTTCCTTGGGAGCCTCATGGACAACTGGGGGCACCTACCTAGCCTCATGGACAGTTGTGTGGCATAGAGACAGAGACGCAGAACACCACTGCAGGTCACTCCTTCTAACTGCACCTTCCTTCATCTTTACCAAAGGCCTCTCAAGTTTCCCAAATCATCTAACTATGACTTGGCAATGACTGTCTGGCCTCTTTATAATGTTGATTGAATTTGTCAGCAGAATAGATAATGCACTACCAGGCATTGCCCAGGGTGGCAAATAGTATTCAACACTCTGAGTTTTATCCTTAAATTCTTTTTCTCCAGAAAAAAACAATTCACAAACACTTTTTGAACTTTGGGGCCAGAGAGATAGTAGAGCAGGTACAGCATACAGCACTTGCTTTGCATGCACACAATCTTGGGTTGATTCCTGTGTGGCCCCCTGAGCACCCCTAGGAGCAATTCTAGAGTGCAGAGCTAGAAGTAAGCCCTGAACACAGCCTGGCTGGACCGAAGCCCCAAAAGAAACATTTTAGACTTCAAAAGGCCAAAGACCAGTTCTCTAAGAATCAACACTGATGATGATATGGGGCATGAGGCTGGGGGAGCGTAGCTGGGAAGAGCTCTGTGGCAACACCTTCCATTTGAAACGCAAGCCCTCCCCTGATGCAAGCGTGCGGCAGAGGGGTACTTATCACACGGATTTACTCTAATTCCACGAGAGAAGTACAAGGAAAGGGCACTCTTGGTACTGTGTGTGTAAAAGCAAACACCTCAAAAGTCACTTCTTATCAGCACACCTTGGTGCATGCATGAAATGAGACAAGCGGCGGCTTGGGAAGAGCCAAGCCTCTGCATGCTGACGAAGCAAAACCTCTGAGATAGATGGAGCAAGGACTGTGTGGACCTATGGCACGTCTGACCGCGCACAAGCTCTCTGGAGTTACTGCTCAGAGGCGTTGCACAAACTGCCTCCAAGGAGCTGGACTGCGAGGAAGCCGCAGTGACTCTCCACAGTGATGAACTCTTAGGTACCATTTGAAGGATTTTCACTACATGAAACTATTTTCTTAATAGAAATTCCGGGGGCTGGAGTCATAGCACAGTGGGAGGGCATTTGCCTTGCATGCGACCAACCCGGGTTCGATCCCCAGCATCCCATATGGTCCCCCGAGCACTGCCTGAGTAACTCCTGAGTACAGAGCCAGAAGTAATGCCTGGGCATTGCCAGGTGTGACCCCAAAAAACAAAACAAAAAAGTCAATAATAGCAATTCCAAGAGGCAACATTTCCTGTTTGTTCAGGAAAGGACCTGCATGCACTCTGTAGAAAGGGTACAGAAAGCACCCCTCTTTGGCCCACTGAAGGTGAGTTTCCACATCCACTGAGTACATCCATGACTAAGGCTATTATTCCCCAAATAGCTGAGAAGTGCTGAAAGACAGATAAGGTCCTGCCATCCTTCCCTTTTCCTTCCGCTATGTGGTGTCCATGCACAGGTAGAGAGAATTGCTCATTGCGATTCTTCCCATTTTTAGGCCTCTATCATCCAACTCTAAAACACAATGCCAAGAGGAAACCATGAGCATTAGTTCTCAGCAAAAGGAACCCCCGTCAAAAAAATCAATTTCTCTTAATGCCATTTCTTATATGATACTATTGGTCTCACAACCTCCAGCAAAAATGCCTTCAAAAAAAGTACCCACCATTTCTGCAAAATTCCACAAGAATCAGAAAGTCCAAGCGTTTTTTTTTTTCTCAGCTTAGAAAAGTGCAGTTTGCCTCTCAGCAAATGCTGAATCTTGCAGCCATGATAGAGCAGTGATACTGAAACTATCAAGTGAAATTCCACACTCACTTTTTATGGATGCTGGAGAGCTTAAGAGGATCTCTACTTTGTTCTGGATTCCTTCCACCAGCAAAACGCTTCCCAAGCCCCAGAGGAGAGGGAAGCAAAGAGAAAAGTCTACTTGAAAAAATCGAATATCTACTTAGCTGAGAATGTGCTCCTAACTATATCTGATTTTATGTAAGTATTGAGGCAGAAAAATGGACTGCTTTTTTTTTTTCTGCTGGGGGATATATGAAAGCAATTAGTGAAATGAACAAACTGGAGCCCATGCATTGAGCTGTCTGTGGTACTGAAAAATGACTCTGAAGTTAAAACTTCCTGAGTTGGGTTCTTCCCAAGCTTCCCTCTTCTACTATTTCCAAACAAGCACTTCCTAAACCAGCACCTGAACCATCTCCTTTCCCCAAAATATGTCATCAACAGTTGTGAAAGGTCATATGGCCCGCTTTCCAAGGTTCTCAATGGAAATGTCAGGGACTCCCCAAGATTCATTAAGTAATTCTGGCAGACAGAGAGCCAGAACTTTTGACTATCCTCATGCTTTTCCCGAATACAGTGAGAAACTGGATCATGTGCCAGAAACCCACACTTGCCAGCTCTCTCTTTCCAATCGTCATACGGACATGCTAAAAATAAAACCTGTCATTTTCGACTCTCTTCTGCATCCAAGGACATTCTCGGAATGGTAACATGACCCCTCCTGCATTTCATTCCTTAGCTCAAAGCCAATTGACATATTTGAAATTCTTTATAGTAAACTGATAATTGCCAATTTGCTTGTGACTTAGAATACACACACACACACACACACACACACACACACCCTCTACAGGTGTGACAGAACAACTGAACAGGGGTTTAGTTCAAACAGGGTCTGTCACACACACAATTACTCTGTGCACTTGCTCTCACAGAGCTTCTCCTCAAGCATTCAAAAATGAATATTCCTGGATAAATATTCCGACTACTCCCTGGATAAATAATAAAGTTCCTAATTTTTCTGATCCTTGAAATTCTAGCTCAGTCGCCCTATATTTATATATATCCATTTGAAAAGCAGCTCCAGCAAGAATCCACAACCTCTGTTTAAGGGGGATTATTCCTCCAGATAAAACACTGGGCACAAAGGGTACCGACTCAATAAATAGTAGCCCAGGCGTCTATTCTGTATTGGCTTAAGGGTGATTGCTTGGTTGCTGACACCTATTACGTATAATACTTAAAATATTGGTGTACTGTGATTTCTTAGAATTTCCACAATAGTTAGAATTGCACTGTGTTGTTGTGCCTGCCAGGGATGATCCATGTCCCCATTTGTGTCACCTACGTCATGCATACACTCAGCGGTATTTCCATTTGTAGAAAGAAATACTCCTGAAGATCAGCTGAGTGGAATTCTATACAGTGTGAAAGAATCTGTGAACACGTGACTTTCTGTAATTTTGCAGTGTCTATAAGCTTCCAGAGTTCTGATACGATATCTGTATTTTTTACAACACATCATTAACATTTGACAGCTTATTTTTTGACTCCTGTATGCTATTTTTTTAAATACCTGTCAATAATTTTTGTCGTGTGTTTTCATGCTTCTCTTCATGTAAACACCATCAGATTTCCTTGCCTGTCCATATTTCAGAGCAAACAATACAAGAAGATATTTAATGGTGATGATGGTGATAATGACAATGAGGATAATATAATAAAACATCAGTCTTTTTCCAGAGCAAAGTAGAACACTCTCATTTCTAAACAAAAGATTAAATCATTTAAGTGACTTGATTTTTCAATTAATTGCTTAATTACTTTTCAGTTCGGGGGCCACACCCTGCAATGCTCAGGGCTTACTCCTAGCTCTGTACTTAGGAATCACTTCTAGCAGGGCTTCGGGACCATATGGGGTACCTACCGGGGACTGAACCTGAATAGGCCACTTGCAAGGCAAGCACCTTCCCCTTCCCCGCTGTCCAGTTCTCTGGCCCCAGGTCATTAATTTTGAATTGTGGGGTGAGGCACTGCCAGCAGCGCTTAGAGTAAGGGCAACCAGATGCCAGGGACTGAGCACATATGCCAGACACAAGCTCTGCCACTTGCGCCCCATCTCTGACCGCCAGTTACTTCATTTAAACAAAAACTTATTTAGATATTCTAATACTCTTTTTTGGGGGGAGTGGGATAAGAATACTTGTGAGTTTAGAGAGATGGTCCAGTGATGGAACTGGCAAGTTACACAATCCTTCTGACTTTAGTTCTGTCTCCTGGAAAAATGGGCCAAAAGACCCCGAGGCCTATTTTGCTCCTTCCCAACTTTAGCATCTAATTTTTCCATGATAAATGAAACCCTCCCCATTTAAGTTACATTTTAGCAGCACTTCAAAATGACTAAGAATTTCAAAAGTCCATAGTCACTAGTACTGATTAGAGAAAATTGTAAATGGTTACAATTTTGGAGTTTGTTTCCCAATACACTTTGATTAATTACCTTTTGATATTCTTACTTTCTCTAATCCTCAGTCTCTAATTTCATCCCTTGAACCACACAAATCTGAAAGCTAGATTTCCCTCTCCTCCTGGGGGTCAATAAGTACTTTAACCTTTTTGGGGGGCAATAGTTAAAACCTATTTCTTCCCTAGTGAGTATAGGTTTTTTGATGCTAACATAAAATAAACTAATAATCAATACTAAGTTATTTAAGTGGAAAGTTATTAACCTTGTTTTTTATTCAAAGGGCATGAGGGCTGATTTCTGAGGTCCACTGACAGCTAACAAATACTCCCCGAATCCGAAAACACAAATTAGTCTGTGTTCTCAACCACGAAATCTCTCTTAATTTTTGGAAAATTTAAGATATTTTAACCCATGATCTTAATATTCCTGATTACTGGGATATAACTACCCTGCCGATTACAGCAGAGTAAACAACCTAAAAGGTGTTGCCCTGTGGATTTTATTCCAAGTATTCTGGTGGTGGATAAGAGCCAAAGCTAAGAGCAGCATTCCTGGGTGCTGTTGACAAGACAAACATTTGTTTTTCTAATCACACAACTCTCAAGGGCAGTGGCTTCTGCTCTCACATGACATCTAAAGTGAAAAAAAAAGAAGGCTAAGAAGATATGAAAGTATCGAATACACAAATTTAGTCTAAGATTAACCCAGATCTATTGTCTTTTAACACTGGGATGCGGGGGGGAGCATGAAAAAAAGGGGTAGCACTGTAAAGAGAACCAAGTGCCTATTCTCCTCTAGCAGCTACATTTCGGGAGGGAACATAGATGGGCACAATTTCCCGAAGGGTATCCCTACCAGAAAGACGTGTTATCAAACAAACGGAAGTCAAAGCAAATCAAACCAACAAATGAGAACCCAGGCTAATGGACAGACAGTGCATAGCTGGTCTGCAGGCAAACAAAAGAGAAGTGAAGCAACCTAGAGAGGAGTGGGGCGACTGAGAAGTGAAGTAACCTAGAGAGGAGTGGGGCGACTCTGGCTTTCGTTGGACAATCCACCCTAAGAACCCAGGCACGCTGGCATGTTGCACTGTTGGGGTGTCTTTTCGGGAGGCTCAGGTGGGATGCTAGCATCGGAGAACACAGCCCGTGTCTTCTGTCACCTCGAGCAAGGGCAGGCGGGCCAGGAAGCAGCTGCTCTGTCTGTCTGCTGCCTTGCGCTTCTCCAGGCCAGTGCCCCGGCTTTGGGTCATTCATAAACATCAGAACCTAAATTACCTGTATTTCCCTGGCGTGGTACACGATGATCAGACCGAGCAGGATGATCGTGGAGAGACTGATAAGGCATTTCAGAGCTAAGGAGTACAGCGACGCCTGCAACATAGTCATAGAGAAGCACGTTTAAGAGAGAAAGACCTTTCCCCTCCCGCCAGACCCTGAGGCTAGGTCAGTACCCCCTCCAAGAGGACCTGAGCTCTCAGGCTGGGCGTTGGGGGAGGCTGGAAGGATAGGAGGGCATCTACCGGGGCTCAGGGATCTCTCAGGTCACTTGGTCTCCCAAGGCAGGGAGTGGAGCAGAGAGAGGATGGAAGGCGGGCGGGTGATGGAGCAGCACCCTCCGAGCCCAGGAAACCCGGGAAGAAACAAGCTCCTGAGCTGATGAGCTTTGGGTAACACTAGGCATCCCCGATCCCAAGCTGCACGAGAGGACCCACGCGGAGTGTCCTTTTCCCTCTCCCAAGGTCTCCTGGAAGCGCGCGCCTCAGGAGCCCGACCGCGCCGGGCACTGCGCCGGGCACTCCGCTTTCACAACTTTGGCTGCGCGCAGAGAGGCGAGTTGAAATCGCAGACTCTGGGCGCGCGTGCCAGCTGGAGCTCGGCGGGCCACTTGGGGCACCTGAGTCCTCTGGGGGGAAGGCGGGCTAGGAACTGGCAGGCAGGGGGATGTGGGGAGCGTGGGGCGGGGGGGGGGGGTTGCGGAGGGGGGATGCTCCTGTCAGTGCCCGTGTCCCTCGGGGCCAGGTGCCCCGGCACCGGAGGGGGACCGGCAGCGGCGGGGCGGCTGGCATACCTTGTCGTAGGCGCCCCAAGACAGCTCGGTCTCGATGACCATGACCACGATGCCGAACATGCCGAAGATGAGCGCGTAGTCGCTGAGCCGCTTGCGCTTCTCGAACAGGGCGCGCCGGTGGCCCAGCTTGTAGCCGATATTCTGGTTCTTCTTCTTGCTGGACTTGGTGCCGCTGCTGCTGCCGTGGCCGCTGCCGCCGCCGCCGGTGCTGCCGCCGCCGCCGCCGGCTCCATAGAGCGCCAGGTTGTTGGAGTTGTTGTGCTCCGGCTTGGACACCACGATCTCCGGGGCTGAGGACGAAGCGGCGGCGGCGGCGGCCGCTGCAGACGGGGAGGACGAGGTGCCACCGCCGCCGCCGCCGCCTCCTCCTCCTCCTCCTCCTCCACCGCCTCCGACGGCCGCGGGGGGCTGCAGGGGTTGCGCCTCCGAGTCCATCTCGTGCAGGTTCCGGCGGGACGCGCTCAAGTTGCTGAGCGGCCGCATGACGCCCCCGTTGTACCTGCAGCTGCTCATGGCTATTTCGGTGAAGGGGTTGCTCTCGCGGCGCGCCGGGGGCTGCTGGTGCTGCTGGTAGTGCGCCGGGGGCGGGGGGTGGTGTTGGTGGTGGTGGTGGTGGTGGTGCGAGAGCGGGGGCCCGGAGCCCAGGCTGCCCAGGCTGCCCGTGGGGCTGGCGGCGGGCTGCAGGCTGTGGCACTGGTGGTACTGGGAGGCGGACGGCGGCTGCTGCGCGAACTGCTGCCGGAGCGCACTGGCATGGCTGGACGGCGTCAGCTCGCTCACATTGAGCTGGCTGCCCCGGCGCGACGAGCAGCAGCAGCAGCACGACGAGCCCGACAGCGGCGACGAGGTGCGGGTCCGGAAGGCGCCGCCGGGCGAGGAGGTGCGGAGCAGCAGGGACAGGTTATCCCCCGCCCCCGCCCCCGCCCCCGGGGCCCCGGAGGAGGCGCAGCTGTTGCACCGGAGGCATGGGCTGCTGCCGCCGCTGCCCGGCGGCTGGTACCCGAGGTGCGGGCGGTGCTGAGGGTGCGGGAGGGACGCGAAGGGCGGGCACGGCTTGTCCTGGCTCGGCGGCGGCGGCGGCTGGCAATGCAGGTGTGAGGAGCGCGGCGGCGGCGGCGGCTGCTGCTGCGGCGGCGGCTGCTGCTGCTGCTCTGAGAAGAAGCCGCGCTGGAACTGCAATGGGGTTTCCATGTCGGGGCTGTTAAAGCTGCAGGGAGACCAGGCGGTGGTGCACCCTGCGCAATGCGTTATGGTCGGGAGCGGGGACTCCTGCTGCTGGTTCGAGGAAGGGCCCATGCCGGCTCCGGTAGAATCCAGGCGGCGAGCCCCATTGGCTGGGCGCACCAAAACAATGGGCATGACATCACCTGCGGGGACCGAGACGGAGTTTGCGGGGCGCGCGCCTTTGGGGGAGCGGATGTGTAAGAGTGAGATGGAGATGGGGGGACAGCTGCAGGAAGGACCCCCTCTTGGGTACGTTGGCTAGGATCAGCCGAGGTGGGGCGGGGGGCGGGGAGGTCCGGCTGCCACTGAGGAGGGCCCCCGAGACCACCGAGGATGGGAAGCCCGTAGGCTGTGCAGCAGGGCTGCAGCTGGGGGCTGGGGGGAAGACCAACAAAAGGGGGATGTTCCTTCGGCTGGGGCTGCCGCCTCCTTAACTCGTGCCGGACCTGCAGCCTGGCTCACTCGCACCAGCACTGCAGCACCCGGGCCACCCCAGCCCGGCACGGGGGACTATGCATCACCCTAGCGACTCCCGCGACCCCGTGCATGCTTGATCGAGCTGCAGATTGACACTCCCACCCCCCAGATCCCCCCCACATCCCCCCACAGGCGTACGGCGGGCGACCAGTGAAGCACTACCACGGAACTGGGGGAGCCCGGCTTGGATGAGCAAAAGTTTGGCGACTGGCTATGACAGTGCCTCCAGGGCCTTGGAATTCCCCCCACCCCGGGGGTTGAGCGCCCCCCGCCCCCCCCCAATTGGGCGGCGGCTGCGAGATCACGGCGGGCTCGGCTACGCCTAGTCCCGCCGCCCCTCCGCGGCCGAGGCTCGCGCGCGTGGGGCTGCGCTCTGAACTGGGAGCGCGGTGGCGCGGGAAGGGTTAAGGGCCTCCGCTCCCCGGGCTGGGGGAGGATGGGGGCGGGGCCGGAGGAGGGGATCCCCGCCATCCCCGGGAGAAACCCACACGGGCTTCCCGGGTCCCCCTGGCGGGGGCGGAGGGCTTTCCCCGTTCCCGCCGCTCACATTTGAGCCTTTTGCCGAACATGAGGGGCCGCTGCCCCCACGGCCGCCGGGTCTCGGGCTCTGGCCGGGTCCGGCCACCCTGGCGGGCAGGTCCGAGGGCTCCGGGGAGGGTCCCGGCGCGGCGGCGGCGGGCTGCGAGGTCTGCGGGTCGCTGAGCCGGGTCCTCGGGGGCTCCTCTTCCTCCTCCCCACCTGCAGCAGAGACACAAAGGCAGGGCGGGTCAGCGCGGCGCCGGCGGCCAGCGGCGTCCCCGCCAAGCCCTGACCACAGGGATTGGGGGAGAAGGGCCAGGCCGGGGAGGTTTCCCACGGGTGGGCTGGAGCTGCCCGCCGCTTCATTGATCCGGGCGACGCGAGCGTCCCCCGGGGCCCGGGCAGGGGTGTCCCTCCAGCCAGGCACGGTGTCTATCGATCTCTTTGATAAATGCCCATTCAAGCCGTTGCCATGTGGTGCCTCGCGAATTTCCCCCGCGCTGGAGAAAAGAGGCACCGGCAGACAACGGTAGGGGTCTCCTTTCCAGGGTTCTTTGTCTGAGCTCCATCTTGCGCGTTTCAAGAGGGGATTTCTTGGTAGAGGGGAAATTCCAGCCTCCGGGAAAGAAAGGGAAAGCCAGGGCGGGGGGCAGGGGGCGGGGGGCGACAGAGGAACATCTATTTCCACTCGACACCGTGCTTGCTAGCACCTGGCTTCTGAAGACGAGGAATAGAACGAATTAGAGAGACCAAGAAATAGAAGAGAAACAGAACACCCTCATTAGGTAATTGCAAGTCTTCTATGGATCCAATTTCTTGACATTCTACTCGGCAGCTGCCCTAAACGTGCTTACCTGGTACCTGCTCCGGCATGAGTGCCTGTGTTTTCAATGCCAAGAGTGAATAATTCATTGGGGGATATCTCCTGGACATGGATTAAACAATGTCCCCACAGCTCGCTACTTCCAACAATGCGTATTAGCTGAGTTTGCCAGTCTCAGTGACCTGGGTTACACACAGCATGTGATTGAGTGAATTGTAGAGACAGCTTCAGAGTTTACCATCTATTAAGAATTTTGGCAATGCTATTCCGTTGGTTGGGAATTGGGAACAAGGCTCCCGGTGTGTTTGGGGGTGGGAGAATAGAAATGGTAAGGATTGTGTGATGAGAGTGACTTCTCCAAAGAATTCTAATGAATAATTGAAATTTACACCGAGGGCTTCCAAATTTAAAGTCATTCACCTTCTGAACCGGAGCAAAATTGAACTCAAACACAAAATCCATCCCCCACCCACCCCCACCCCCGTTTATGTGCACTCTGTAACAAACTGGAGAGTCTTTGTCTAATTGCTGTATGTAGCTGATGCAATAATAAAATTGGGGAAAAAAAGTGATTCACCTTTACAAATTGAAATATGTCAAAAAAGCGTTACCATGGTAAATTAATACTTTTATCAGCCTTTCCTAAATTTAAATGAACGATTACATAAACCCCTTCAAAAAATCACCATAGTTTTTAGCCACGTTATATTTGATACTAGAGTTATAAGAGAGAAGCAAAAAATATCATGCAGTTTCTCTGTGGACGTGATTTTCTAAAATAGCCAAGTGGAATCTTTTAACCTTTTAATAGAGATTCAATAAACAAGTAAGTGGGAGAATACTTACTTGTTTCTTGTATTCTCTGCTATGTACAGCTCCATACCTCTGAACCGGATTAGATACAGTGCCAGGAATCCTCCACAGAGTGTTTCCTGGGATCTATCTCAAGGATGTAGGGAGGTGCCCTTGCTCAAGGAAGTGATTCAAGGGAAGGAGAGAGATGGGAGAGCACAAGTGCCCAAAGAAGTGGAAAATACGGCTTCAGAACAAAGAACTGCCAGAATACAAAACTGAAGACTGAGGAATAGCAAATGGCAAAAGGCACTTCTGCCAACAGTTTGAAAAACTGGGAACACTGATGGTGGGAAATGTATTCTGGTGAAGGGACCGGTGTTGGAACATTGAAACCCAGTCATGGACAGCTTTGTAACTGTTAATCTCATGGTGATTTCATTAAAAATACTAAAATAGTGGGGCACATACTGTAACCAGAGCGGGGAGAGCAAGTCACACAGGGTTCACCTTTTCCTTCTGGAAGCCAGCCAGGCCCACTCACCAAAGCTTGTTACTAAGTGCCTGCCTTGGAGGAGAGGAAAGCGCCCCCATTTGTAGGCAGATGGGACCCCAAACATTTCTTTTAATTTTAGTCTAATCCCTATAAGTTCTTTGTTGGGGCGTCTTACACCGCTGAGCTATGACGGTGCCATGTTGAGTTGTTGGGGGTCTAGAGATGACTCAGGCCGTGAAAGCTTGGGGCGGCACATTCAGTCCTTCCCGTGTTCTTCATGCATGCCAGCAGCCCTGCTATCTGTGTTCCATACGCCAGCCACACCGCCCTAGGAGGGTGAGCACGACCCATTGAGCACCCCCCTCGGAAGCAGAAATCCTGGGCCGTGCAGCATCACTATCAACAGAGGGAAGATAAGTGAGAGGAGAAGGTCATGAGGAAATAAGTCAATAGGATCTTTTTAAAAATTACCACTTATTTTTCTGATTCTTATTCATAAAATCAGCAAAGGAATTTGAATCAAGGTAAATTTCAAAAATATGTGTGCTTTCCTTTTTTTTTTTTTACAAGGGATTATAGGGATACACGTAAGGTATTAAGCCATCAGGATAAAAAAAAAATCAGTGTTTTGTGTATAGCAGATACTCATATTTTTGAGTGCCAAAAAGGAGCACGCAGGCAGGGAATAAACAAACAAACAAATAAATAAAAATTGAAAGATAGACCTTGAAACAGGGCAAGCAGCCCCAGTGACAAACTCAGGATATTAACATTTGCTTTACTTTCCTCCATTAAAATGTTTAAGTGCTGGAATTTCTCTAGTTTAACACCAGAGGTCATACTCTTCCACAAAATGCATTTCAAATGGAATCATCCAAATACCTTTTATTGCTAAGCTCCTTGTTAAAAATTAAAAATACCTTTTTTTTTTCTTACAGATGCAAGCAATTACTCTCCCATCGATGTTGTGTTTCAGCTTGTGCACATGCTTCCAACACCCACACCCAGTATTAGAAGAAAGTTCTCCCAGACTCTAGGAACTTGGGTGAAAGTACTCAGGTTGTCTGCACTTACTGACATCATGCCACGGGCTCAAAATTTTTTTCACAGGTATTGTCTATGCTTGGTCACCTGGTTGTTCTTTAGAAAGCAAGCTTTTTTGCTGTTGGGGTGCCTTTGGGGTTCTCTGGGGCCATGAGCTCAATGGCTATGGGGGCCTTTGGTGTTTACTCCCCATAATTAGAGAGTGGAGGGAAACCTTGACCTACAAAATCAGTGCTTTTCTGATTGACTTTTTCCTTTGCCCACAAGTCAATGCGGGTTGTTGTACAAGACAGAGAGAAGGAACTTGTTTGCTAAAATGCTAAGCAGTACATTCAAATGGGGACTCGGGATTTCATAAGTTTTCTTTGCAAAAAAAAAAAAAAACCCTATGTCTCTTGAAATAGTACAATTATTAAACAAGTTACTCTGAAGTCATGTAGTCTCCTAACTTTGTAATAAATAAATTGTATTTGAGGGACAACATTTAGAATAACAATCATTGTATGTATTCTTAAATTTAAAAGTACCAACATTGGAATGAGCTTTACTGGTGCACGTCTTGTTAGTTTTACTTGCTTTTTGGTGTCAGGGATCAAACTCAGGACCTCACACATGCCATATGTGTGCTTTACCACTGAGTCACACCCTAGGCCCACTATTGTTTTTCAGCAATACACTGTTGTTAAGGAACTGACAGGAATTTGGGGTATATTAATTAGCTGCGTTAACTTTTCAAATATTTTTCTGCTCTCCTCTACCATTTTCTCAGCTAAATAGCACATTTCTGGAAGTTTCAACAGTGCCAACCAAAAGGGGTCCAACTGAGACTGGCATTGCTAGCGGAGCTGAGCTTGAACCATATAATAAAATAGGTTGAAATTAGAAACATTTACATAAACATTTACATAAAATGCTTTCAGTCCATACATTTCATAAGCAAATATTGATAGCTCATCATTCATAATCTAGACCATGGTAGAAAAAACACAGTAAGTGGATAACACATCCCAATTCATAAAGCAGATTTTCATATTATTTTATTGGCATCTCACAGGGACCCTGTGAAGGTAGGAAAGGTTGTACTATCATCTCAATTTTAAAGACAAGGACAATGCCTGACTCAAAGAATGAGCATTGCTCATACATAAAATAAAATGCTATTTTGCAGTATAGCATATTCTCTGAATAAACCCATTCATTCTTACAGGAAACTAAATAGACTGGTCAATCAAGGATCAGAGCCAACATTAAACAAACCTTATCCTACAGCTTAATTTATAGCTTTTTTGGCCTATATATATATATATATAGATAGATAGATTATATCTATCTATCTATCTATCTATCTATCTATCTATCTATCTATCTATATATCAGGGCTGGAGCAATAGCACAGCGGTAGGGTGTTTGCCTTGCACACAGCCAGCCCGGCCGAGCCAGGTTCTATTCCTCCGCCCCTCTTGGAGAGCCCGGCAAGCTACCAAGAGTATCTCGCCTGCACAGCAAAGCCTGGCAAGCTACTCGTGATGTATTCGATATGCCAAACACAGTAACAACAAGTCTCAAGACAGAGACGTTACTGGGTCTGCTTGAGCAAATCAATGAACAACAGTGGTATATAAACTAAATGCCTGTTAGAACAGTGGTATATAAACTAAATGCCTGGGCTACTGAAGTTCACAGCCAGAGAGCAGCAAGGAAAAACTGGGCCACTACTGGGATCTGCCAAATATTATGAGTCTATTTAGCACCCCATTTCTTTGATAATTTTATATTGGTCTGTATGTTTGATATGTGGAGGTAACATTGGTTTTCAAGAGTATATTGTTTATGTTTTTGTGATACAAAGTTAACACCCACAGCCAAAGTGCCAATATCTCCCCGAGTCTCTTGCCCCCATCCTCCTGCCACTATGGTGGGTCCCTTCCTTTATCCTTGTCAATTCTGTTCTCAGGCTAAGGGGTGTTTTTCAGTAGACACTGGCTATTCCCTGCTAGTTTAAAGAAACAGACTCTCCTCCCAAGACACCTTCACACGTTTCTAACCTGTCCTTGGGTTAGAAAGAATAACCACCAATCCAATCAATACATAAAGTCTTGTCCTTTCCTAATGGTCAAGAAATGAACAAGTGGTGACAACTGTGGTTTATCATTACCTCTGGTAAGCTGGGAATGGCCTCCTGGGGAAAAAAAAAAAAACAAGCAAACAAACAAAAAACCCCTGTATTGAATATTGCAGTTGGCTATACTTTTATCTTTTGATTTTCTCTTCCCAATACATTATAGATAAGCCAAGTTAGCTGAGTTAAGCTTTGAAATACAATACCATGGCCTTTTCATTGGGACTAACCAGGAAGTGAGCAGCAATCTTCAAAATACCCTCATTCTCTTTGCTTTAAAAAAACAAGCTTGTTTGGGGGGCTGGAGCCATAGCACAGCAGGTAGGGCGTTTGCCTTGCACGTGGCTGACCTGGGTTCGATTCCCAGCATCCCATACGGTCCCCTGAGCACAGCCAGGAGTAATTCCTGAGTGGATGAGCCAGGAATAACCCCTGTGCATCACCGGGTATGACCCAAAAAGCAAAAATAAATAAATAAACAAATACATACATACATAAATAAAGGTTGTTTTAAAAAAAAAACAAGCTTGTTTGGAGGAATTCTTTCTAGGTAACAGCTAAAGAAAGTGTAAGAGTGTCTTGAAATAGATGCTTTGAAAGTCAACCCCTAGCTTCCTCCTCCATTCCTACGTCCTTGTACTGAACTGAAGGTAGGTACTGAGCCAGTGGTCACCACTGGACAATGATGATCTCCCGCTTCAAACAAGACACTCTACTTTCATTGGGTGAAAAACCTTCTCACAGGATAAATGGTTTCTAAAAAAAACCAAGAATTCGCAGTAACTTTGCTTGGATGCACTCAGCAGTGACTCTTTCATAGAGGATGTCAGTGTACTGAGAATCTTCAGAGAAGAGAGAGGTTCAGATGCAGCTTCCTGGGAAGAGCCGGATGGGGATGCCCCTGTACCTGAAACCTGCCCTGAGCCAGAGAAGCTGCCAACTGCTCCCTTAATAATTTTATTGATCCACAGAACAATTCATAAGGTGGAACTCTAATAAAAGAACAGAGGAAATGCTATTACTCTATCATGCAGGTCCATGGTGCCTAGTAAAAAATATCTAAAAAGCAGACCATAGAGCTGGGGAGATAACTCAAAGGGTAAGAGCACATGTTTCACATTTCTTTGCCTCCCTCTCTGGAACTATTTGTAAGGCCCCACCCCAAACACTTCTAAATCAAGTGGAGAATTGAGGTTTCCAGGCAAGGCATCCTGATTTTCTAGGTTGAATGAAACCGAGCACTGTCATGAAGAACCAAATGCTCTAGGGGGCTGGAGTTATAGTACAGCGAGCAGGTAGGGTGCTTGCCTTGCATGTGACTGACCTAGGCTCAATATTATCCCTAAGCATATAGCCAGGAGTAAGACCTGGGCACCTCTGGGTGTGTCCTAAAAACAGAACAATAAGACAGAACTAAATACTTCAAATGCTAACACATCTCCCTAAAGTTTTCATATTTATCCCCATCTGATAAATGAGCTGATGTTCAAAACCAATATTTCCAGCATTGTATCTTAATGGCTATAAATTAATAGCATTTTTCTGTGATTGTTTTCACTACTGATGTACAAGAATAATTCTCATTACTTTGAACTAGTTCTTCCCCAACATGTTGACATTAGTTAAAACTATTGAAGACTTTTGTTCACAGGTCAAGTTCAGTTTGGAAAGGCTATTTCCTGAGCCATAGAACTGAAAGTATCCTAATTAGGAAAGATTTCAGAGGCAAAGACAACATCAGAATTCTAGCTCATTTCCTCTGAGATTTTCTGGTCATTCTCCCACTGCCCTGCATCTATACTGGCTTTGTCCTCATGTTCACTTTCCATACTGGAGTGAAAAAGGTTTTGTCCTTCCTAGGCCTCGTAAGCATGCCCCATGACAGACACTGACCAGTTCTGTCATGTTCCAAACTCCTCTCTTGATGCATCTATGAAGGCAACTTAGTTCTGATTCCCTGTCCTGAAACAAACTTAACAAGGCATCAAAGGAAATGGGGATGGGAATAGTTCATCCATCAATAAAGAAATAAGATATTACTACCAAAAACTAAGTGGGAATTCTGGAGTTTAGAAATATAACCAAGAGGGTGGAGAGAGAGTACAGCAGGTAGGGTGCTTGCTTTCCATGTGGTCGACCCAGGTTCAATCCATGGCATCCCATATTGTCTCCCAAGCACCTCTGGGAGTAATTCATGAGTGCAGAGTCAGGAGTAAGTCCTGAGCACAGCTGTGTGTGATTCCAAAATAAAACAACACCAACAACAATAACAGCAAAAGTACAACAAAAATGTAGAATTCACTAGAGAGGCTTAGCTGCAGATTTGAATCAATAGAAAAATGTTGAACTTACGGCCATTACAAGAAAACTTCAGACTGTTATTATTTATGAATGTAGATATATCAATCCTCAAAATATAAAAAAAATTATATTAAAAGTGTTTATAAGACCATGTAGTATATCATAATGAGATATTAGTTTCACATCAAAATACAACACATCAACAAAATGAGCAAACATCATATAATTATGTTGATAGACACAAATGAAAATACTTGACAAAATTCAAAACTCTTCTTCAAACGCCAAGGACAGACAATAAGCCAGGAACAGGAGGATGCTTTATCACCTGAATCAGATGGATCTGTGAAAAATTTATCAGCTAATATACTGACTGATGGAAGACTTAATGCTTCCTTCTAAAATCAAAATCAAGACAACAATATCTGCTCTTTCCTGTTTCTATTAAATACTGTCCTGAGAGTTCTAGTCAGCAAAAAAAATAAGCAAAAAAAAAAATCTAAATGGAAACAAAAAATGACAATACTTACCTATATATAGAATCTTTTACATATTGCATGTTTTTGCAAAAACCTAAATATAGAATATATAATAATCCATTAAAATATTAAAACTATAAGTTAATCACATTTTTGAATAGAAGAATAACATTAAACTGTATTTCTCTACATTAGCAATGATTTTAAAATAAAGTTAATCATGTGAAATACAGCCAGAATGACTTTAGAAATGTACAAGAATGCAAAATTTTATATAATTCTGGGAGAAACGGACAAGATTCTAAGTTTCAAATAGAAATACAAATTTCCCAGGATAACTAGAACAAACTTGAGAAGAAGAATAAGATTGAAAGACTCATTTATTGAATTGAGACTTGAGACAAAGCTATAGTAGTCAAGATAGAATGTAAAAGAGTAAGGATGATACATAAAGTTTCAGAAAGAATCTTTTACTTGTGTTTTGGATTTTTTTGTTTTAAGTTTTGGGCTAGAGCGATAGCACAGCGGTAGGGCATTTGCCTTGCATGCAGCCAATATGGCCGACCCGAGTTTGATTCCTCCTCCCCTCTCGGAGAGCCCGGCAAGCTACCGAGAGTATCTCGCCCGCACGGCAGAGCCTGGCAAGCTACCTGTGACGTATTCGATATGCCAGACACAGTATCAACAAAGTCTCCAATGGGGACGTTACTGGGCCCGCTCGAGCAAATCGAAGAACAACGGGAGGGCCTTTACCTTTACCTAGTTTTGGGGCCACACCCAAAGGTACTTGGGATTACTCCTGAGTCAGTGCTCAGAGATCGCTCCTGGCAGAGTTTGGGACACCATATGTGGTACTGGGGATAGCACCGTGCCGGGTGTGACCCCCCAAAAAAATAGTACAGCAACTTTGGAAAACTAGTTGGTAGTGCCTCCATATATTAAATGTAAAGTGACCAATTATCCATATTATCTTATGTCTTATCTATGTATAAGAGAAATGAAAGCACACATTGTGCAAAATTTGCACATGAATGTTTAGTTTGACATTACTTATAACAGCCAAAAAACTAGAAAGAAGTCAAGTGTCCTTCAATAATGCATAAATAAATAAGAGTGCATAAATAAAAGTTTGTAGGTTCTAATAATGGAATGTCAACTCATCACTAAAAAGAAATGAAATTTGGATACATACAACAGGAATAAATAGTGAAAAAATGTGAGGGACATCCAATCATAACAAATCATGGTCTCTAGGAGATCATCTACAGTTGTCTTGCACTGTGGATGAAGTTGGCTGCAAATGAAAATTCACTGCTAATAGGTGTTTTAGGGTGTGGGAGAGGTGGGCCACACCTGACAGTTCTCAGATTTACTTCTGGCTCTGTGCTCGGGTGCCACTCCCAGTGGTATTTGGGGGAGTACATGGTGCTGAGGATAGAACCTGGCTCTCCTGTGTTCATAGCATGGGGGCAGGCCTCTGAGCTACCTCTCTCTCTCTCTCTCTCTCTCTCTCTGGCCTGAATGTTTTTTTTCTTTTTCAGGTGTTTATTTTTGATGTAGCAAAGCCCATTTTAAAAAATTATATTATGGACTTTTTACCACAGAATTCTGTATAATACTACAAATAATTGATGCTGAGGTGACACTTTTACACATTATGTAGTATATCTGAAGGTAATATCTGAATTTGGGAAATTTAAGGAGGGGTGAACTGAATAGTATGTGAGTCACATTTCAAGAAAGTTGTTGAAGACATTTGGATAAGATAGAGATAGAGAAGTTCTCCCAACAAAACTGACAGCTAAAATCAGGGTAGAAAAGCAACATTTAATCTATAGGAATAGGAAGAAGTTTGACTAAGTTTTCCCAAGAGTTCAAAGTAATTCTCATGACTGCATTCATTGTAAGGCAGTTGAAGATTCAAGACTTTGCCTGCGAGTCTAGATACACGGGACAGATAGATTGCTCCATAGCTGGAAGCCTGCCTCAGGAGCAAAGGGGAGAAGGCAGCTGGAATAGAGAAGGGATCATTAAGAAAAAGATGGCTGGAGGAATCGGTCGGGATGGGAGATGTGTGCAGAAAGTAGATAAAGGGCCAAACATGATAACCTCCCAGGGTCTGTATTGCAAACCATAATGCCCAAAAGTAGAGAGAGATTATGGGCAATCATACCTGCCATGGAGGCAGAGGGAGGGTGGGAAAGGGGGGGTTATACCGGGGATATTGGTGGTGGAGAATGTGCACTGGTGGAGGGATGGGTGTTTGATCATTGTGTGATTGTAACCCAAACATGAAACCTTGTATCTATCTCACGGTGATTCAATAAAATTTAAAAAAAAAAAAAAGAAGTCACAATGGCATCATGATTCATTGAATGTCTTAAGGTAAGTGTCCAAGAAAAGAAGGAGCTAGAGTATTTTTCTTTCATTGTGGAATGTGCATTTCTTTTTTTCCCCAATATTACTGAAATTACAGTGTTTTTATTTTATTTATTTATTTTTATTTTTTATTAGTGAATCAGGCTGGAGCAATAGCACAGTGGTAGGGTGTTTGCCTTGCACACAGCTGGCCCAGCCGAGCCAGGTTCAATTCCTCTGCCTCTCTCGGAAAGCCTGGCAAGCTACCGAGAGTATCTCGCCTGCACGGTAAAGCCTGGCAAGCTACCCGTGACATATTCAATATGCCAAACACAGTAACAACAAGTCTCAAAATGGAGACTGAGACCACTCGAGCAAATTGATGAATAACAGAAGGACAGTGACAGTGATTCCTGAATCACTGTGAGGTACAGTTACAGACTTACAAACTTTCGTGCTTGTGTTTCATATAATGCTTGAGTACCCATCCCTCTACCAGTGCCCATTCTCCACAACCGATGATCCTAGTACCCCTCCCACCCCCACACTTCATACCCCCACCCCACCGCGCCTCTGTGACAGGGAATTCCCTTTTGTTTTCTCTCTCCTTTTGGGTGTTGTGGTTTGCAATGGGGTATTGAGTGACAATTGTTTTGATCCACAGTCTACTTTCAGCACGCATCTCCCATCCTGAGTGGGTCCTCCAACCACACTTTAGTTGGTGTTCCCTTTTCTCTCTAAGCTGCCTTTTCCTCCAGCATGTAAGGCTGGCTTCCAAGGCATGGAGCAAACCTCCTGGTACTTACCTCTACTATTCTTGGGTGTTAGTCTAATGCCAGGTAAAGAACAGATCAAGCTTATTTTGCAATGAATCCTACAGTCAGAAATCACTTTGATCAAATAAGTGCAATGGTAATGTACAGGAATAAGAGCCAGAGTCTCCTTGAGGATGACAGCTATTGGGGCTGTTAGCTCATTTCTTCTCTCTTGCCATAAACCCAGAAGAATCCAGGATCATGGCATACACAGCATGGTGAGACTGAAACCGTTGATGAGACGGCATTGTTGGTGAGTATCCATTGCTCACAGTTCAGGCTGGTAGTCAAGAAGGCACTCCCCTGAGAGTGATTCTGCTGTTTGAAGCAAACACCTTATTGAATTTCCAAAGGTGGAGACAGGCTCTGCCCAGGAAGCCACATGTATGTCTTATGTGAAACAGACAAGCGACTCTTACACCAGGATCACAATCACTTCCTGGGCTCCCATCAAAAGGGAGAACAGGCTGGGTCCAGAGCCCCAAGCTCTCTCAAGAGCTGCTGTTCTACCATGCCTGCAGAACTTTTTTCCCACTGTTACCTGCAGAACTTGAGCGCTCGTGGACTTTATTTTTTGATTTGAGTTTTCAGTCAAGATAAAAGTTCTGTTTCTGTTTATATCTATTATGGACTTAGCTAAGAGTAAAAAGGGAAAGGAAAAAAAAGCTTTTTCCATAGACAAAAGCAAAAGATGTCGAAAATAGAACACTCTGTTCCTTAAGATAAATTAGATGAAGTGTACCAAGCCATTGAAATGAGATTAATCAAAAAGATTTTCCTATGGTATTAAGCAGAGTTCTGAGATAAAAAACTCAAACGTTTCCTGCTCTAGATTTCAGTATTTGGCTGAGCCCAAGATCAGCAGAGAGCAGGCAGTTCTTGAAACTGGGTTTTACCTACAAGTGGCAGATTCTGCCAAAGCAAATGACACTTTCTTTGGAATTTATGGAACTTGTACCTAAATATACTTTTAAAATTCACCACACCCACCGCCAAAGTGCCAACATCCCTTCTCCAGGATCCACTGCATCCTTTCAGACCTATTTTTAACTTCTGCAGAAAGAGATTATTTTTCTACCTTTCAATTTTCTGCATGGAACTAGAATAATCCTTCTTCACCAGACTGAGCACTGCCCTTGTAGATTAGGGGAGTAAAAGGGGTGAGAAGCCAATCCCCAAGGCACTTTGTTTCCTTTCAATTTCTAGGGCTGGAGAGATAGGACAGTGACTAAGGCACTGCCATGCATGTGGCTGACATGGGTTCAATATCCAATAGAGCATAAGCTTCTCTGAGGCCAGGAATTAAGTCCTGCATTCTGCCAGGTGTGGTACAAAACCTGGACCCACTGTCACTCCAATGATTCTAATGTTGTTCCTCTTGGCGTCATCCCCTAAGTCTCTGATTCTCCTTAGAGCTATTTTGAGGTCTTTTCCCATTGTTTGTTGTTCCCTATGCGATTTCTGTTGCTCATCTTCAAGCTCACTGATCCTGTCTTCAGCTGTATTCATCCTACTGCTGAGGGCACCTACTGAGTTTTTAATTTCATCTACTGAATCCTTTATTTATGACACTTCTTTTTGTAGCTTTTTTATTTCTGCTCTCATTTCTTCCTGTTTTTTCTCGATTATCCATTCTATTGTTTCTTTGATTTCTTCCTTTAGTTTTCTGAATATCTCCTCCATTGATTCTTTGAGTAGTTCCTTGACCATCCTTTGCATTTCATCTCTGAATTCTTTATTGGAGAGAGCATATTTGTGGATAACCCAAGTTGAGGATTTGGGACTCTTTTCTTCATCCTCTCCTTGTAGTGGAGATTTGCGCTGTTTCTTCCTGTTGTTTTGGTTGTCTAGTTGTCTGGAACTCACTAGCACTGTTTCCTCTTATCGTGGGAAAGGATTCTGGATAAAGTCGGTCGATGGTGGTCACCCTTCTCCCTTTCTAGAGTCTGACCTTCCTCTCAGGTATTATTCTTTGGCTTATGATGGGCATCTAGTGAAGCTTTGGAGGAGGTGCTCTTTTAATATTGGGCTTGTACAGCTTCTTGCATACTGGTCTTTTGTTAAAATTGGAGTAGGCCAGTGGATAATTGGTATAGTTGAGGTGACCAGGAATTTTTCCACAGAATTAGGTGATAAAGGCTGGGATGAAAGTCAAGAGTGGTGGGAGTGGGAAATGTAATTGCGGCTGCCTTAGAGAACACCACGCCCACTTTGAGGAGGCCACGTCCACTTTGAAGAGACCACCATGCCCACTTTTGAGGCCATGCCCCTATGGTGGTGGCCATGCCCCCCAGTCAGTCCAGCTGCTAGTCCACATACCTGTTGGGAAGGGCCGGGATAGTTGGGCTGGCGCTCACTGTGGAAGTGGAGGCGGGTACCCCAGGTTGGGGTCCTAGCGGTGGCTGGCTTTCAGGGTCCTGAGTTTAGGTGTAGACTGAACATGATTGCCACTCAGTGCCTCTTTTGCAAACCACAGCCCCCAAATCACTTAATCATTTAACTTCCCATTAGTCGTCAATTTGCTCGAGCGGGCGCCAGTAACATCTCCATTTGTCCCTGTCACGTGCTAGTGTAGCCCAATGGCATCTGTTCGCTCCGGGAACATGAAGGGCCTCAAACCAATCGTTCATGATCTTGATGAAGAAGTCTGACCATCTGGTAGGTGGGCGGCCACGCAGTCTTTTGACATCTCGTGGAATCCAGCACCCAAAAGGAGAGAGAAAACAAAAGGGAATGCCCTGCCATAGGGGTGGGGTGGGATGGGGGGATTGGGGGAGTGGGAGGGATACTGGGAGCACTGGAGGTAGAGAATAAGCACTGGTGGAGAGATGGGTACTCAATCATTGTATAACTGAAACCCAAGCCCCCAAAATTGTAAGTCTACAACTATACCACATGGCGTTTCACTAATAAAAACATAAATAAATAAATAAATAAATAAATAAAAACTTGGACCCACATATTTCTAAAAAACCTGGAAAATTACCTCAAGTAAATGTTTCAAAAGCTTTTCTAAGTCTGGTTCATGTTGCTGACCCCAGAGCTCCTTAAAAGCACAATTGACTTGATGTAAAAATCAACTAGAAAACTAGAAACTAAAACAAAATCAACAAGTAAAAAGAAACTGTTGGACATGTCCAATGAGACACATGTACAATAATTGTGATGGTAGCAATGTTTTCAATAGAAAAAATAATTTGAAATAACTAACATATTCATTAAAAGACTAAGTGCAATATAATATATTCTCAGACTTTTACAGTTTACAACAGTTCAATAAGAAATATAGTGACACAATAGCTAGAATCTGGAAACAATCTAAGTGCCTGAGAACAGATGACTGAATAAAGAAATGGAATACTATGCAGCTGTTACAAAAAATGAAGTCATGAAATTTTCATATAAATGGATGAACATTGAGAGAATCATGCTGAGTGAAATGAGTCAGAAGGAGAAGGACAGACATAGAATGATTGCACTCATTTGTGGTATATAAAAAAAATAGTGTGAGATTAATATCCAAGGCCAGGTAAAACAGGGACCAGGAGGACTGGTTAATGGTTGGAAGCTTGCTGCAAGTGTTCGTGGGTGGGGGGGGGCGGGGGGGCGAAAGGGCAGAAAGGATAGAGATGGGACTAGTATGACAAAAATAGAAATGATCACTCTGGACAAGAACTGAGTACTGAAAGTAGGTAAAGGGATATACCTGAAAACCTTTCAATTTATGTATTGCAAACTGTAATGCTCAAAAGGAGAGAAACAGACTGACAGAGAAGAGAGACAGAGACGAAGATGGAGACAGAGAATGAGACAGAGAGACAGAGAGAGAGACAGAGATAAGAAAAACTCCTGCCATAGAGGAGGTGGGAAGAAAACTGGGGGCACTAGTGGTGGGAAATATGCACTGATGAAGGGATAGATTCTGGAACATTACATAACTAAAATCCTATCATGAACAATCTTGTAACTGTGTATCTCACTTTGATTCAATTTAAAAATTAAAAATATATATACAGTGACATATAACAATCTGAATCAATCTTAATAAGTTAATATTTGAAGATAGCACTGTAGCACTGTCCTCCCGTTGTTCATCAGTTTGCTTGAGCGGGCCCAGTAATGTCTTCATTTTGAGACTTGTTGTTACTGTGTTTGGCATATTGAATATGTCATGGGTAGCTTGCCAGGCTTTGCCGTGCGGGCAGGATACTCTTGGTAGCTTGCCGGGCTCTATGAGAGGGGCAGAGGAATCGAAACTGGCTCAGCCGGGCTGGCTGCGCTCAAGACAAACGCCCTACTGCTGTGCTATCACTCCAGCTAATAAGTTAATATTAGCAAAAAGTAAATATTGAAATGTTACATGCAGTTTAATATTCTTAAAAATAGTTAGAAAAATTAGTGAAATCAGAGGATGGAAGAATATCAAGTAGAGATGCAAAAGATTTTCTTAACTGTTAACAAAGGCAAAGCTAACTGATTTTATCTGAGATCTGAGAGCATTACAAAATGTCCACAATGATTCCAAACATCAAGATCAATGCCCTGTTTCACAAAGGATCAATATCAAGAATATGTTTAAAAAATGTCTAGGAATTTAATAATAAAAAAAGAAAAACAAACTAGATGGAATAATTAAAAAGAAGATGAATATACAATTCAAAGAAGAACTGCAAATAGCCTAAGCAAGTAATTAAGACTGAAAAATAATCAAAGAAATACAATAATTTTGTGCATCACATGTGCTACTAAATAATGTTTTGGTGTGGGAATAAGTATTCCTTGAACAGGAATATCAACTAGCAAGGTCTAACTGAAAATCAGTTTGGTAATAGCCATCAAAACCTTCAACTTACAACTTTTCATTTTCTAATATTAATTTAGAATAGTGATTTTCTCAAAGTAACTCTTGCATTCTGAGGATTCACAGTATTGCATCAGTTCAGGCTTTCCTAAGGGCTGGGGATATCTAATTTCCATCTGATGTGACTACCAGGAATGAGAAAGTTTTTCATCTACAACGCCCAAGCAAGGACCACCTTCTTCCCATTTCTTCCCACAACATGGTTTACATGAGACGAACTTCCGGAAAAGATGGACATACTGTGCATTTCTATTAATTTATTGGTGCTTCTGTAATGTACATGATAGGGAGTATGTCTGGTGAACTTGCATTTAAAATTCTCTTAAAATTTTGTTTCGTCAGTCACACTTAGGGTGCTCAGGGCCTACTCTTGGCTCTTGCTCAGGGATCACTCCTGGCATGCTCAGGGAATTCTATGTGGTACCAGGTATCAAGCTGAGGTCAGCTATGTACGGGACAAGTGCCCTATCTGCTATTCTCTCTTGCTCTAGTTCTGATCTTGCATTTTATGACCCAGCTCATTTCACCTTGCATTGGGAGAATTTTCAAATGCCATTTGACAAAAAAATGATTATGAGGAGAATTCTGTGAATATCACGGTCATGGTCCTCCCGTTGTTCATCGATTTGCTCGAGCGGGCCCAGTAACATCTCCATCATGAGACTTGTTATTACTGTGTTTGGCATATTGAATATGTCATGGGTAGCTTGCCAGGCTCCGCCGTGCGGGCAAGATACTCTCAGTAGCTTGCCCCTTTCAAAAATATAATAAGCCTGGTTAGTTTTTGTTTATGCTTTATTTTTACCAATACTAGATTTGTGTCATGATCAAGAAATACTGAAAACCCTTAAAATTTCTATTATTTGGCCATTAAACCAAATGGAGGCTTGGAAGAGTCTATAAACCTTTAGTGCTTCCTGAGCAAAATTCCTCTAATGATGTCTTATTATAGAAATTCATATTATATTCTCATTATCAATGTTTTTAATGGAAAACTCCTGCTGTTAAGGCCTCAACATGATAAATATGAGTGAATATGTACATTAACTATATATAGATAACATACACATAAATGTATACACACATATAGACACAGTCATTTGGCACAAAATCAACTGGCTACAAATAATGAAAATATTTGTGGAATACCTCATAATTTGGTTGTCATGTGGGAGCTTGGGACAACTTAAATAGCACACAATTAAGGAATGACAATCTGCTCCATCTTTTGGCAAGGGACTAGTGGAATTCATCTTTTCATAGGTGAAGTTAAATATTTGTGGGTATAATAAAATTAATTTTGTAGCAAAGAAGCGTTAACTTCAGCTTGATTTCACAATGCCCTTTTATGTGTTGTAATGGAATCTGTTTGGTTTTTGGAGCCAGAAAGTTTTTATTTCAAATCCTAACTCTAAGTTCTGTACTCATAGGTGGGTGTTTTAGGCTTAACTACAGGCAGGGGATGTAACCCTAACCTCTGGTCTTTCTCTCTCTGGCCCTTTTTTATTTTTGAAGATCATTTTCTTCCATTGCATGTGGTAGGATGAGTGAAAGTTAACTTGCATGCTGTCCCCCCTCTTCCCTTACTCTTTTCAAGAGGAATCCAGAACTTTGTATCCTTAAGTGGGATGCTGTACATCTGGGAGAGATGGGCTTTGTGGTCTGAAAGTCAGGATCCTGGCCTGAAGCAAGGAGTAAAACCTGTGATGTTCAAACAAGAGAATGCCAGGGACTGTGGTCAGAGGAAGTAACAACCAGAACTGAGGGAAGCAAACCCATTTCTGCTCCAGCTGGTCAATGCTCTGGAGATCAGAGGCCTAAATAGGGCTGGATCTCCTGCACTTCCAAGAGATGTAGGAAATCTAATATTTTGTGTTAGTTCTTCCAACCTTTAAATATTTGTAGCTCTGAAAATCCTTTAAACAGAAAGTGGTGTGGGTGGAACAGGCAAGCTTGTGCTCTGCTCTGATCTAGTAAGTCCCATTTGCAGCTTGGCGCCAGGATCTTGAAGAACTAAATGTTCACTTATTGCCTCGGTGGAGAGGTAGGAATCCCCAGAAACAGTACCTGGAAAGAGGGTGTATGTTATAGGTTTGCTGAGCAGCCAAGACCTCTGCCTTCTCAAACATGGGACTTGGGGACACCAAGACCTCCAAAAGAGCTAGCCATCCAGAACCTCATCAAGTTCCATTGCCTATGGAATCTCCATGATGACCATTCTGTGCCCCTTCCCTGGGTTTCGAACACAAGGTGAAGAACTATAGTGGGATTACTTCTGAATAGACCAAAGGGATTAGGCACAGAAGTCCTGGACCTTTGAATGTTGCAAGGCCAAGGATATTGCTTATTTTCCAAACTCACGTTGGCCTATTTCTGAATTTTCCTCCTCATTGTGCCAGAAGTAATACCTTTTCCAGTTCTAAAAATTATTTTTTAGAAGTAAATCTGGACATAAACAGGTATTAGCCTCACTGACCAGGTACTCGCCGTATAGATGACTCCAGTGGTGCCCTGCTGAGGACACCACTGAGGTTGGGGACAGGGTTGTTCCAGCTCTCAGTTCCATAGGGACATCTCAAACCCAGAAAGAGTGGTCGGTTTTCCAAAGCTGTAATGGTGTGCAGCTTCTTACTTCCCACCTGAACTACATCCAGTTCTATGGTGCTTCTGGTGCCTTCTGAGATGGTGTTATAGAATAGTGGAGAAACATTAGAGAGGAAGATTGGAGTTCAACCCTGCCCTCTTCCACACAAATAACTTAATTCTTCCTAATGTCAATATATTCACTTGCCAACTCCCTTTCTCTCCATGAGGCATATCCTAAGAATGACCTTCATTTGGCACTTCTAACAGTATCAAAGGACTTTAGATTCCAAGTTAGACATGGCCTGAAATATTTAAGATCTTTTATATGTACAGCACAAATATTATGTTTCTGTATCCCTAGATATGTGTATGAATATTTAGACGTGATTCCTGGCAGCTTAGATCTACTTTATCATCACCTCCCTGTGCTTATTACTAATTCATGGAAGTCCTTTTAGCTCCAACCAGTTTTCTGTGTTAGGATTTTGGATGAAAATAGCACCAGAATAATTTGTGTTCACTACCAAATTGGGCATAAAAAATGAAAAGGCGAGCACAACTTAAAATACAGACGTAGAAGTACAATGTTGACTTAATGGACCTTTCAAAATCCTGCTCATAAAAGTCCTGTGAAAGGTAGTCCAAGTGCATAGCTGGTTGATTTTATTCAAGGAAATGAAGTAAGTTCTTGAGAAAAAATGAAAACATAACCAGCCTCTCTAGCTGGGACAAATTCAATATATCTAATCTTTTATTCCCAGTGGCTGACTCTATATAATTCAGACTTGCGGTCTTTTTTTGTCTAATGACTGAAAGAAAGCACGCCTCATATTTAAAGAAAACTTTCAACATGAGAGTTTATTTGTCCTGGAAAGAAAATTCGGGTGGGCTTGAAGTGATGAATACATTCATACCAGACTCTCTATGTTAACATTTAACACCAGAGTGGAATTCCTTCTCTCGTCATTCATCACAAATAACTGGAAATGATGCAAATTAGCTTGCCTTGTTGAAGGAGTTAAGGATATCTCTGGCTACTTTCTCAAACTTGGTATATTTGTTCAAAGGCAACTCTAGTTATTCCTGTCATGGAGATTTCATGATAAGAGACCTTTCCTGCTTCATTCCAGGAAAGATTAACTCTGTGTACTTTTGGTGCCTAAATAAACTGTCCAATCTTTCATCTATTGATATGTTGGTCTATAAATAGCTGAAATCTGCTCTATTACTCAATGCCAATGTTCTTTTCACCAACATCATAAGAAATCTTCATTTCAGACATTCAGATCTTTATTTTACTACCCGAATGTCTTCTAACACCTCAACCTCAATGAGAAAGAAAATTCACTCACCCCACACTCCTTCTACTCTCTATCTTCTTAAGCAGTGAGTTCAGATTACCACATCGGGGTCACATATAACTGAATGTGGGATTCACCAAAAATGACAATAGTAAAACGTTTATGAATGGGCAATGAATAAATATATTCTGAATCCACTGTGCTATGAATCTGAAATGTTTCTGGCAGTGTTTACCATGTGGCATTGCTCAGGCAAAAGGAGTGTGTATGAGTGGGGAAGAGTCTAAAAGGATCCTGCCCTTTGGCTACTTCCCTCATTATTTTACCCTCCCATTTAGAGCACCCAAAACATAGATCTCTATTCTCAACTCTCCTCTCTATAATCTCCAGTAATTTATCTGGTCTTGGTAATACTGGCTCCAAAAATCTGTCTCAAATCTCTTCATTTCTAAACAAGGGTTGGAGACATAGCCTCACTTGTTTTAATCATTTGGATACCTCTTGATTCTTCTCCCTTCCACTATTTAAAAAAAATTAATCACTTTTAAGCCACATCGATTAGTGCCCAAGGCTTGCTTTTAGCTCTGTGCTCAAGGGCAACTCCTGCTGGTGCTCAGGGAACCATATGCAGAGCTGGGATCAAATCTCGGTTGATCTCATGCAAGCTAAGAGTCGTAACCCCAGACTGTCTGGTTCCTGCTTCCTTCTAAACAACCCTGTCAGATTAGTTAGCACATTATCATTTCCCTTCTTGAATGAACTCACACAGACTTCCCTGCACAACTGGTCACCAAGGCTATGCCCCAGACATCTGCCACATACACTCCCCACCTAGGTATGCATGACTATATTGCCTGCTAATAGGACTCTCCACCAGTTACAGACAAGGTTCACTTAGGAGGTTGTTGTTCTAAAAACCCCTTCATCACACATTACCATATGGAGCCATTTAATCAGTGTACATTTTCTATTATTTTCATGAATTCAACCTCGACTATAATCGCGAGAGTCATCCAGGTAGTGTGGCATGAATGTGCAGTACATTTACTGTTCACGATGTATACAGTTACACATTTGTTTAGTTTGGAGGTCCATGTATGTAGTTAAGTAGAAAATTCAAGGAGACTATCTTTTCTTTTGTACGATCTTCTCTTTCTTCCTATATCAACAAATGCCACAGAGATCCCTAGTTTCTCATTTCTTCTACTGAAATGAAGGAATCATCTTACTCTCCCAAGATGTTCAGATTTTGAGTTCAGGGTTCTAGTATCAAAGGTGGTCACCAGAAGTGTTCATTAATGAGCTAAAAATAGAAGCTGCAAAACACCCAGGGGTGTCATCTCCTCTCCCAAAGGCTGTTACAGGAGAACAAGAAAAATGGAAGGAACCAGCAGAGATAGACCAGAGAACAGCTTCCTGGCATGAAGAACCATCTAGTTTCCCTGAGTCACAGGCACAGGGTACAGCCACACTCTGATGAGCTCATTCTATAAGATGCGACACTATCTAACTTGCATCAGTGCAACTGAGATCAAATGACAGGACATGATGACGCTGGCACTGATGGCAAAGAGAAAAATAGCTTTCATCACCTCTATGGCAGCAAGAACAAAACCCGAGCATGTCGTTTTGTAAATGATCTTGCCTGTTTGGGCCCTACACTGAACAGGCTCCATGAACTTATTCCTTAGAGATGTGGTAAATAACAAATCAATTCAAAAACACCATAGAAATGGGCAGAAGGATAGCTTAAGTGATAAAGCACGTATCTATTTAGATTTCTGGCACTATGGCTCCTATGATTAAAAAAAAAAAAGGCCATAGAAATGCCCTAAATACCATCTCATAATTCCAAATTTAGGAACTTTGCCTGCATATGGTTCTTTGAGTATGTTCTTTATCACCCAGCACCTGGTAGGAACCGAGGAATTATACTAGTAAGCGGAATACACAGTTGCATATTTCCGAATTCTCCAACAATCACGAATCACGAATCACGACCATCCTGTTATTCGTCGATTGCCTCGAGCAGGCCCCAGTAACGTCCTAGCCCTGAGATTATATTCAAGGCTCTTTAGGAGAATGAGACCCATCATTGTTACTGGTACTTGGCATATTGGGTACGCCACGGGGAGTTTGCCAGACTCTGCCGTGTGGGCAGGCTACATTCGGTAGCCTGCCAGTTTGTCCAAAGTAGGAATGAGATAATAAGATGTCATAATAAGATGTCATGTGGCCGCGAGCTCCGTTCCGGGAGCTGGGTTTTATAGTCTCTGAGTCTTGGTCGCTGATGGGATTACACGGCGCCAGGGGTCCAGTTGGTGGGTGTGACCCCGCCTACTGGAATTTGGAGGATCTGGGTGGAGAATGCTCGGCCCCAATCTGAGTAGGCTTAGAGATCTCGGCCCTGGAACCCACGTGGCTTTGTCCCTCTGCCAGTACCTTCATGTATGCAGAGAGTGGTGTCAGCATGGTGCTGGCTGGTCCTGGAGGTCTTCAGCTGCCGGAGCCCTGGTCGGGGCGGGGAGGAAAGCTCAACCCGCTCCCCTCCAAGGGACCCCGGCGAGGGCAGCCAGGCTCGGGGGCAGGAGACTACGGCCATACCACCCTGAACGTGCCTGATCTCCAACAATACATGGAAACAATAAAACCTTTGCAAAATTGATGTGTTTTGATGACAGTCAAGGACACCCCCAATACATTTTCTTTTCCTTAAAACATCCCAACAACAATCATACATGTCTGCTAGAGATATAGAGAGCTACACTGATGGTGACTGTTTATAAAGTTGCCTGCATGGGAAAAATTTGAAGTCAGCACCTATGACAACCAGCACAAATCAGATACACTATTATCACAGAATAGATTATCTGAAAGAGCAAAGAGTGACTGAGCTTTAAATTTACAAGAGATTATTTTGAAGAGAATAATGGCTGATGATAAATGTCAGTAACAGCGAAAGACAAGATCTAAGAGTTACATGTAGTAAGACTAAAATAAAGAATAAAGAAACCTCATTTGCATTCCATAAATCCGTATTTCCCCTCTCCCTCTCCTATATTTTTTTCCTTTTAAAGTCTTATCCATGTTTGTCTTTTGTGGCAGGGTTTGCCATATATGTTTCCCTTCCCTCCCCAACAAATTTATTCCCATCTTCTATTCTCATTTTCCCTTCTCCATACTCAAGATAAACAATTGTCAAACTGTATCACAAAGCAATAGTAATAAAATAATGTGATATTTGAATAAATACAGACACACAGGCCAATAGAATGGAATGCTCAGAAAAAAATTCATACGCACATGGATAGCTAATGTAGGAAAAAGGAGCCAAAACCATACATGAGAGAAAGGAAAGTCTCTTCCAGAGATGAAGCCGAAAAAAATGGCTAGCCTTGAGCCAAAAAAAAGAGAGAGAAGAAAAGAAAGGAAAGAAAGAAAGAAAGCTTCATTATTTCAATACATAGAAGTAAACTCTAATGGTATGGACATAGATATGAAACCATAAGATCCAGAGACGAAAACATAGGTGAAACATACATTCCAGGTCCTCAACCTCACAGATAACTTTGGGGACTCAATTTCATAGACAAGGGAAATGAGAGTAAGCAAACTGGATTCCATCACATTAAGAAGCTTCCGCAATAATAAAATGACAATAGAGCACTTAGGCAAAGAAATTTCCATATCATGCATCTGACAAAGGATTAATATTCAAGATTTATAGATAACTCATACAGTTGAACAAGAACAAAAAGATCAATCAGGGGTCAGAGCAATAGGACAGCAGTAAGGCATTTGCCTTTTATGGGGCCCACCTGGGGTTTGAGTCCCAGTATCCCATATGGTCCCCCAAGCACCACTAGGAGTAATCGCTGAATGCAGACCCAGGTACCCTAGTACTGCCAGGTGTGACCCAAAAAATAAAAGAAAAAAATCAATAAAAAATCGACAAAATACCTGAATAGTCACAATTATTTGGCTGAATAGTCAAAGGAAACACACACATGACCCACAGATACTATAAGAAAATACCAAACTCTTTAGGACAGTGTTAATCTAAGCCACAATGAGCTATAACTTCCCACTGGAAAGCAGATTCTATTACAGAGACAGAAACGAATGTGCTGGCAGGGACAGGAAGGAATAGGGACCTTACTGGTGGCACATTACTGGTGGCATTGTAAATTGGTGCAGTCCATGGGGAACAGGTTTTTTTTAATATATATAAACAGAAATTCTGTAAGATACAGCAATACCTCCCCTAGGCACTTACCTAAAGGACATGAAGACATGAATTTCAAAAGATATTTGCACTTATGCTTCCATGCAAACACTAGTCACAACAGCCAAAACATGGTATCAACCTAAACAAATGCCCATAGAGAAAGGATGGAGAAAGAAGCTGTGAAAGATATGCCAAGAAAATGCTACAATGCCATTCAAAAGATAAAACTGGCCTTTGGGAGACAAAGAATGGCTGAAGTGATTATGCTAAGTGAAATAAGAAGTAAGTGAAAAACAATCATAAGATCATTCCACTCATGATGGGTATAATATAAGTTAGTAAAGCCTCCAGTCTTCCAAGAAACAACACAACTCCTAGAGTCGTGAACATTATGGTGGGTGCCAGAGGCTAAGGTGCTGGGGTAAGAAGACTGAGATCTCATTGGTAGAGGGAGTTGTGACAATCACATACAGGGAAGTAAAGCAAAATTTTTGAAATTCTACAATACTATAAGCAGATGATGAGACCATTCAACATTTTGAAATGAAATATTGTTACACATCTTCCTTAAGGTGCTCTCTTAATGTTAACTCAGAATTGCCTTTATTCTTCTTTGAGATAGGGAATTTTTAAAGGGTATGCATTGCTACATGTGACTAATGGGGAAAAAAGCACCTGGTAAGATTAGCGAGGTCTGTGTGAATGGGAGGTGAGACTGGGTGATGTATAAACATGGGTATGGTGAAAAGACTGCCCCCAGGAGTAGATAGGTAACCCTGATACTGAGAAGACTCCTTCCCAGTCTGTATTTTTACACCAAACACCAATGAAAACAAACAAGGGAAAAAGTGTATCTGAGTGAGTTGAGGTGAATTCAGAAGAGATGGATATTTGGGTTCTGTACATGGTTAAATTTCTCCATTAAAACTATTCAGTGGTACAGTCTATGGTATTCCTCAACCCCAAAGCAAGTGTGTGAATGGCTCCTTCCACATGCATGGGTGACAAATGTCTGTGCCTGGATCACTAGACACAGATCTTTCTTTCGTGGGGTGGAAACACAGGACCACCTAAGGTATAATTATGGCTAAAAATTACTCCTGTCCACAAACAAACATAATTACACAGACTTATCAAGACAATAGTCACTTCATTAATTCTTTTCAAATTTTCTAATCAAATCAGCACTGCACAATCCTCTCCAACCACCACCAACACCAGCTTCACCAACTTCTATTTCTGGAATCTTTTATGCTATTTCCTTTAACTTGGCTTTTGTTTTTCACAGAGGATGGGGCAAGAGAGCTAGGTCCTTTCCCGTTGTGTAAATAAATTCCTATTAACTGTCAAGGCACAGCCCTATTGCTACCCAGGAGACAGGTACATACTTGAGGTAGGTCAACAACTGTCTACCCTAATAATTATCAGTTTGGCTTTATCTCCTGTATAGTCTTTTCTATTAATCACTTCCAGGCTGTAAAGTCCTTGAGGGTAGAGTTTATCTTCTACTTTAGCCTACATGGGCTCCAAGAATTCAAAATCCCATCATTAAGAGAATGAATAATGAATGAATGAATGAATGAATGCTATCTTTACCTTTTGAGCTCCCAAAGAACACATGAATTACTTTCCCCTTATGAAACTCTTATAGTCTTGGATTTCATATTGCAGCCATTATTCTTTACATATAAAATTCCAGACTAAACTCTAAGATGAACTGTGAACTTGGTTCTCTTGTAGCCCCAGCTGGTAACAAAAGATCTGGAATGCAGCAGGTTGCCAATGTTAAAAGGTCATAATGTGTAAGTTCAACCTGCCATAAATCATAGGTAGTCAATATTAAATAACTTAAGGTATAAGTTAATCTGAGAAGATATTCTGCATTGGAGAAAATTTTTAAATTTTTATCAAAAAACAATTTTGTTGCTACAGCCACATTAATAATTTAAAATATGTTAGCCAAGGATAGCTTGATGTTTACAGAGCACATATTTGGTCACTTATTGCAGAATAAAATTAATCATTGTTTTTATGTAATCAGTGTTTCTAAAGTACTTGAGGGTACTTGAGAGCAGTTGATTTTCTTAAGTAGATTAATTATTTATACTATAAATCTGCATAGTAAATTCTGAATAGAGGGTAAAGCTACATTTCATCACAACCCCTTAGGAAAGTACAAATTATCAGTTTCACTCAAATTCATGAGTTTAAAAAATATTTTCTGATGTTTTGTTAATGTTAATACAATACCACAGGTCTTTATGTTCAGCATGTGGCTGATTTGTGGCTGAGTGAGTCTTACCCCCAAGCTATACTGCAAATTGACAGGGGAGAAGAAAACTTTTTCGAAAAAGCTCAAATTCTGATCATTAGCCCTTTCTCTCCTTGAGCCCTCAATCTACTAGTTTTAGTTCATTCATTTTTCTCTCTTCTTGTCTCCAGACTTGAGCTCTTCTAGCTCCTTTTTCCCCTCTCAAAAGCTCCTTCATTCATTTTCCATTACAATTTTCACTCCTCTAAATCTATCTTTAGCTTTTTCTCCTCAGAAATCCTACTTTCTTGGTACTCAGAAAGAACCCAAGCCATTATGTTACCCAGTAGCTCTTCATCACTTAACCAGTGACAGGGAACAAATAAGTCACCCATGACAGGAAGAGAAAGTTTGGAGGGGAAATATCATTGAGAATCAGGTGGGCCTTCTTTGTGAATAATGGAGGGTATAATGTCAAGAGAGTTATTCTTTTTATACTCTGACATCATTTATAAAATACTAAATATCTGATAATTTTCTTTTCACTCAACTGAGAGATAATATTAAGTCAGTTGAGGTCACCCATCTAGTAGAGATATATGGTTTAGTGAGAAAGAGCATGATCTCAGGTATATACCACATAGGAAGTGTTCCCTGAAGACATGGCAGGGAAAGGGACAAAAAGGAATGTTTCATAGGATCCCTCCAGCAGCTAAGTGCTATATCATATACATTGGAAATTCTTCCAAATAAGGTGACACAATCCAACTTGAATGAATAGCTAAGTTGAGCTGCAAATTAAAAAAAATGTTAATTCAATGGGGGAAAATGCTTGGAGTGGTGCATTAGGGTGTGTGTGTGTGTGTGTGTGTGTGTGTGTGTGTGTGTGTGTGTGTGTGTGTGCGTGCATGTATATGGACCAGGGGGCTGGGTGTTGATAAAAAGTACCTTGGAACTGACTGAACTAGGTACTGACCTGATATATTGGCCACTCCTGAGTTGGGAGAATAAAAGGATTCAAACACAGCATCAAAACTCAAGCTAGAATTCACTAGTACTTCAGTGAGTTAGATAAAAAGCAAGTTCTAGATAAAGGTCAAGCTATTATTAGAAGAAAGAGCTGTACAGAGTAAGTGAGCGTACTATTTCAATACACTCATAACGCATAGGAGCCTTGGGACCCGTCTAAGAGAACAGAGTCCATCAGGGGGTAGAGTCAATTTTCCCTTGTCAGTTGCCAACCTTGAGGCGATGGTAGTTCCTGTAGCATTCAGCTGTGCCCCCCTTAGAGCCCTCCAAAGCATACCCAGTAAGGACAGAGCAGCAACAAAGCCACACTAGGCTCAGAACAGAGGTAAATGCAGGTAGACTATTAGAGTGAAAGGTATGGGAGAGAACATTCAGAATTACAGGTTCTTTAGGGAGTTAGAGGAACTGCCTGGGCAGTCTGCCTCAGGTCTGAGATGACATTCAGGGGGATATTATCAGCATCCCAGGAGTGGAGAGTCAGCAGAGAAATTGGCTACAGGAAGAGCGTTGAGAAGATAATGTAGGAAAGAGGAAGAGAAAAATGGGTGACCATGGAACAGTCTACCTGAGGAATGATGAGGACTGGCACCAACTGAGGTTGGAGCTGTAGGAATACTATGAAAGATGGTTTCAGGTACATGGAACCAGCTTAAGGGACTATTTATGGATGACCTAAGGCACTTTCTATCCTGAGATTGGCAATGTGAAGAACAAACACCGGAAGTGTCTCTGTATGTTTATGGTGAGTTATGGAGAGGTGAAGAAACACGAAGCTTCTCTTTACACTTCGTGGGCAAGGTTCAATCTTGATCTGGGGAGCAGAATGGCACTTCTGCGTTTGATCCAGAGCCCCCAATGCCTGACTGGCCTTCCTTTTTGTTTTCAGAGACCATAGCTAGGTGACCAGAGAAATCTCAAGGTGACTCCTGGTATTCATGAGTATTACTTTTCAAATGACCCAGTTAGGACCAGTAGGGGTGGGGTTGACTCAATAGTGAAAGGTTCGTGGGGAGAAGTAACCAGACCAAGGCTGAGAGGGATAGGAAACCAAAGGAGGTTTACCGGGAGCATTCTAGGGTGAGGTTCACAGGTCTCTAAAGAGGCCAGTGAAGTCATGCCCAATGTGGGGCTACATGGGTATCTTCTAGGGCAATTTGTCAGGGGAGGAGGAGGGTGGAATAGAACAAGGAATAGGAACATCTGTGCTAGCTGTTGCCAGATAGGAGCTTTGTGAAAGTTTCAGGAATTCTAGCAAGATAAAAAAAGTCCCCAGGTGGTTTCACAACCCCCATCTGCAGGTGATAACCAGCGGTTTCAAGGTGTCCTTCTTCCCTGAGCCCCATGGGTCAACCCAACAAATAGGAAGGGCTGTTCCCAAGTTCAATTTTCCCCAAGAACGAAGGTTTCTTCCTGAATAAAGGAAGAGTAAGGACTCTGCATGGGACAGCGAGGACCCTCAGCCACATCTGTTAATGGCTGTGACTAACACATGCTGGAGCCAAGTTCTCAGTTCATCCCCACACAGACAAGGCTGCACCCATCCCCGTAGAGAGCAAGGACAGGATGCAGAGGAACATAAATGCAACCCATTCACGCGATACATCCTGAAATGGTGGGAAGGGTGCAAGTTACTGAAGGTATATGTCTTCTCTCCAGAACTCAGTGAAGCATACTTCTTCATCATGATACTATGCACAGACCCTGGAGTACTACAGACAGTGGCAAGTCCATAATGGCTCGAGCAAGCATGACCCGGCATGTAATCTCCTGTATGATTCAGCTATAGTTGTCAGATTTTGGAATGATAAATCATAATTAAGAGTTTGCTTCATGATTATGACTGTGGTTAGACCAGAAACTCACCCAGAAAACCAAGTCACCCACCAACTGCCAGAGGTAGCAGGGAAAAACGGTTCAAAGGGCTCCCTCAGTGATCAGGTTGTAACTTGATGGAGTACATGAGGGTCACTGATGTGTCCGCGGGTCTATAGAGTTGCAGGTCATATGAAGAGCAATGGCCTCTTCTCTTAGCTCTATCCATAGGTTTTCTGGCTAGTATTATACCTCAACAAATAGATTGGCTGATCCTAGAAGGCAGGACTTCTGGAAAGGAATGAAAATGAAAAGAGTACACTAACTGCTCACATGTGCTGTCTGTAGTTTTATGCCTCTCTTTGATTTTAAGAGTTAAACCAGCTGAACTCTCCTTTTGTAAGTGACTATCAAAGATGGCAGTACCCACCTTTGATCCAGAAGAAAGAATATCAGAGGAAAAGGAACTGCAGGTTGAGATTCTTCCAATGACAATGAATCTCTCACTACTCAAATCAGGGAATTGCCCTTTGACTCCACTAGTTTAACTTGATATGGATTTTTAATAATTTATCTCATTCTAAGCTTCTATTGGAATCACACAATTTTGTCTGTTTGCAGCCAGTTATTCCTCAACTCTGACAATATGGTTGAAATCAACTCAGAAACACAAAGAAAACTCCAACCTTCTTCCAGGAAAGACATGACTTTTGTGTGTGCTTTGAAATAGTGTAATCATCACGGATTTGTTGACAGAGCAAAAAGCAATGCAAAAATAAACCAAAAATGTTTATTTGAATCCAGTAGTACAGGGTAGGCTGTTCCAGAAGGACAGCTGGGCTCTGTGAACTGAGGGTATCTGCTCCCACACAGAACTATCTGAAGTAAGACCAACTTCTAAACATCGATTTCAAGTGAGGGAGATGAAAAAATGAAAAATGAAAACTAAGGATGTTGTAATACCCTCCCAGGCTTTTTTACAACCAGCCACTCACAGCTGATCTCACAGGATGACCAGTAGGATCAATGTCCTCTTTTCTACAGTATCAAAACTAAGAAGTGTTTGCCCTGTCCTGCCTGCACCATACCTCACCTCTCCTCCACAAGGGTGTGTGTGTGTGTGTGTGTGTGTGTGTGTGTGAATATGTGTGTGTGTTTAAGGGACTTCTGACCGCTTTAACATGTTTGCTTTTTGAACTCTATTTGGTAGGAAATGTTATCAGGGAGTGAAAATATGCCTCTTCTGCAGTATATTCATATATTCCTTTAGTTTATACACCAAATCTCCTTTCTGACTCAAACCATCATCCACTGCTACCAACAGGACAGAATTTGGTATATATGCCCCAGAAAGAGGAGGCTGCTATAGCCTCTAGGAAACTTGCCAAAGTGAAAAGATAAGATTAGGGACAAGGACATGAACTACATAATACCTTGGAAAAATACTGTAACATATTTTAAAAAGTAACCTCTCCTTGTCTGGAAGCTTCTGATGTCTCCTATAGACAAAGAACAAAGCCCATACTCTCTTGCTTCCCAATCTGGCAGAAGCTTCATTCCACCATACCTCCCCACACACTCCACAGAAGCCCACAGAGCAGTCATTTCATCTTTTTTCACTGCCTCTTGAGTCCACCTCACTGTCAGTCTTTGGCCACTATATCTATGAAGCTTATCTGCCCTGAAATAGTCTCTCACTTCTACTCTGTCAACGTCTCTGTCAAATGATGTTCATTGTTTTGGATCCAGGTCAGACCCATTTTCTCAATCTCTTTCAATATCTATCTCTGCTTCTTTCACTCTCTCTGCCACTCTGCCCCTGCTTTACATACACATACACACACACACACACACACACACACACACACACACACACTGCAATTCCATTAATTTGAAATCTTTCATATTCTGCAAAATGTAAGTTTTCTTCATGATCCATTTGGGGTCATGGGCTGAGATGAAGTAACTTCTTATCTCAATGTACCCCCACTGTGGGAGAATGATGCACTTTCTGCCAACAAAAGTGAATGTGTCTGACCTCCAGCTGCTCCTCTGGACCGCACCGGAGAGATGTGATGATGACTCTGGATCCAGTAAGTTTGGCTGAGAATCACATGGGTTCCAGGATCCAGAAACACCCCTTTGTCCCCTCCCAATTGGCATGTCGAGTCCAGCTGGAATTGAAGCACCCTGAGGGTGGGTCCAGAAGCAGACCCAGATGCATTCTGCTTCTCATTCCTCTCTGGGACAGTGTGGATTAGGTCTATGGTTAAGGATAAGAATTGTGAGGGATTAGGTGCACATATATGCACAATGCAGAGTTGAAAATGGATGTTAAGTAAAGGCCAATTATAAATTTTTTGCTCATACAATGGTTTAGGCATGGTCTATGTTCAGGATTAGGGTTACCATTAGAATTAGTGTTAGAGGGGCTGTAGCGATAGCATAGCGGGTAGGGTGTTTGCTCTGCATGCGGCCAACCCGGGTTTGATTTCCAGCATCCCATATGGTCCCTCCGAGAACCTCCAGGAGTAATTTCTGACTGCAGAGCCAGGAGTAATCTCTGTGCATCACCGGATATTACCCAAAAAGCAAAATAAATAGATAAATAAATAAATGAATAAATAAAAACTAATTAGTGTTAGAGCTATGGTTATATTTATGTTGGTGTCAGGTTAGGGGCTCAGATTTGCACTGTGCTGTTGAAAGTAGATGTTAAGTATAAAAAAATGTCAATTTTTGTCCAATAGATAGGTATAGCCTATAGCTGCACTCAGGGAAAGTGTAGGTTATAATTGGTATAAGAATTGAAGCTAGGGTTAGGGTTTGCATAGGCATTAGGTATTCATTTTTCTGTTTTTAAGGTTAAAATAGATTTTAAGTACAAGACACTTGTAAATTTTTGGCTAACCCATAGTTTTAGGCCTAGGTTATATTTAGAGTTCTACAGTTACCTTTTGGCATAGTGTCAAATCTAGGGTAGCATTTGGGTTGGTGTAAGAGTTTGTGGGCCTAGGCTTGGCTATGTTTCTCATAAAAATAAAAACTTTTATGAGGGTGATGGTCAAATTTAAGATAATTGTGAGGTTTAGATTTTGTGTACAGTCAGGGTTAGTATAGGCTAGGATAAGAATAAAGATATGGACTGGGATTAGGAATTGTTTACACATTGGGTGTTTGCATGTTTCTCATTAGAAAGAAAAGCTATGCACAGGGTTATAGTGAAATTTAGATTGATTAGTATTTTTAGTCTTTTTTTTTTTCCTTTCTTTTCTTTTTTTCTTTTTGGGTCACACCCGGCGATGCACAGGGATTACTCCTGGCTCTGTACTCAGGAATTACTCCTGGTGGTGTTCAGGAGACTATATGGGATGCTGGGATAGAACCTGGGTTGGCCTGAGCTGGAGCGATAGCACAGTAGGTAGGGCGTTTGCCTTGCACACGGACGACCCGGGTTTGATTCCTCTGTCCCTCTTGGAGAGCTCGGCAAGCTACTGAGAATATCCTGCCTTCATGGCAGAGCCTAGAAAGCTCCCTGTGGTGTATTTAGTATGCCAAAAACAACAACAACAAGTCTCATGATGGAGATGTTACTGGTACCTGCTTGAGCAAATCAATGAAAAACGGGAGGACAGTGCTACAGGACAGTGCTACAGGAGTTTTAGTCACTGGGTAAATAAAGTTTAGTAGAGGTTAGAGTCAGGATAAAAATTTGTGCTGGGGTTAGGCTTAGGGATTCTGAGGGTTTAGGTGCTCAAATTTGCACTATGCAGAGTTTGAAATGGGTGTTAAGTATAGGGCAATTGTCAATATTGTCTGTATTGGCTTGGACCATGTCTAAATACAGGATTAATACAGATTATATTTAGTATATGGAATAGGGCTAGGGTTTGATTACGGATTGTATAGGGTTTAAGTGTTTGGATTTTCAGTCTTTAAGGTTAAGTTTGGATGTTAAGTATAGGATAGTTATACATTTTTTGGCAGAAACATATGTTTAGGCCTAGGCTACCAGTAGGATTAGTGTTTGAGCTAAGGTTATATTTAGGCTGTTGAAGGGGATAGGTGCTAAGTTTGGCTGTGTTTTTCATTAATAATAAAAACAAGCATAGGAAAACTGTCAAATTAATACAATTGTTAGGTTAAGGGTTAGTGTATATAGGTGTTCATTACTATGGGTTAGGGTGAGGATGAAGATTAGGGCTAAGGTTAGGGTTAGGCAATATGCAGGGTTTAGGTGTCCTACTGATTTCTAAGGAAAAAAGGGGAATAAAGTACTGGGTGATTGTTCAGTTTGGGCTAATTTGTAGATTTCTGCCTCTGCAGGTTATGCCTAAGTATAAAGATAATAGTATCCTCAGGGGTTAACTTTTTCCTGTGTTCATTTTCAAAAAAGAAACTTAAATATAAGAAGATCATTACAATTTGGATAATTGATCAACTTTGGTTTGTCTTATTACCTGTTACAGTTAGGACTAGAATTAGGGATAGTGTTAGGGAATGGAAGGGTTTTTATTGTTATTCAAAGAACAAAAAGGAAGTGAAATAATGGGCGATTGTAAAATTGAGGCTAAGTTGTAGATTCTGCCTCTGCATAGCTCTGCTGAGTATCTTAAGAGAATTAGCCTCAGGCTACATAAAGGATTCAGTTTGAGGAGGTTTAGGTGGTAGTATTTTCTACATTCATCCATAAAAATGAAAGTAAAATATGGAAAGGTCATAAAAAGTTGGAAAATGGCTAGTTTTCTGCATTATAAATGGGCTGTCATGCTATCGGTTAGGGTTTGGATGAGATATAGGACCTAGCGTTGGGGAATGGAAAGGTTTGGGTTGAAAAGTCTTGTTGCATTTGAAGAAAAAAATTAAAAGTCAAGTAATGGGTGATTAAAAAATTAGGGCTATTTTTTAGGATTCATATTCTGCGTATTCATAATCTGCATATTTTGCAATTATATGGCCAAGCTGGGTTCAATTCCTCTGCCCCTCTCGGAGAGCCCGGCAAGCTACTGAGAGTATCTCGCCCACAGAGCAAAGCCTGGCAAGCTGCCGTGACAGATTCAATATGCCAAACACAGTAACAACAAGTTTCATGATGGAGTCGTTACTGGACCCGCTCGAACAAATCCATGAACAACAGGAGGACCGTGCTACCATGCTATATTGATAGGATTAGCTTCATGCTAGGGATAGGTTCAGTTTCTGGAGGTTCAGGTACAAGATTTCCCAATGTACATGTTCAAAACCAAATATAGTATATAGGAAGATCATAAAAAGTTGGAAAATGACTAATTTTCTAATGAGCTGCCATACTATGTGTTAGAGTTAAGATGACATATGGGGCTAGGGTTAGAGTTAGGGAATAGAAGGGATTTAGGTGAAAAGTCTTGTTGCATTCCAAGAACAAATGGGAAGTAGATTAATGGGCAATTTTAAAACTGGGGCTATTTTTTAGGATTCTGGGTCTGCATAGGTTGGCAGAGTATATTGAAAGAAATAGCCTCAGGCCACATGAAGGTTTCTGACTGTGGACGTTTTAGATTCTATAATTTACCACATTCATCCTCAAAAGGGAAAGTAACATACAGAAGTATCATAAAAAGTTGGAAAATGGCTAGTTTTCTGCATTAAGATTGGTCTGTCATACTAAAATTTAGGATTAGGACGAGAAATGGGGTTAGGGTTAGACTTAGGGAATGGATGGGGTTTAGGTGAAAAGTCTAGTTGCATTCAAAGAAAAAAATAGCAAGTGAAGTTATGGGTGATTGAAGGCTTTTTTAAAGGATTAAAAATGAAGGCTTTTTAAAATGATTTTTCTTCCACATAGGTCTCGCTGATATATTGATAGAAACAACCTCATGCTAGTTTCTGGAGGTTTCAGGTGCTAGATTTCAGCATGTCCATGCTCCAAAATTTAAGTATATAAAGATAATAAAAGCTGGAAAATGGCTAGGTTTTTGCATTAGAATGGGCTATCATACTATGGGTTAGGGTTAAGGTTAGAACAAGATATAGGGCTAGGGTAAGGGTTAAGGCTAGGGTAAACGTCTTGATGCTCTTTTTCTAAATGGAAGTGAAGTAATGCTTGATTGTATAATTGGTGCCATTATTTTTGGATTCTCCATTGGTCTGGCCAAGTATAGTGAAAGAAATAGCCTAGTAAATTTTTTTAAAGACTTGGTTCCTATACTGTTTAAAGGTTAAGGCTTAGGACTTTTGTTAGAGTTAAATCAGAGCAAAGGAGTGAGCAGTCAGTGAATTCTCTGCCCAGAATAGTGGTCTTTCATGTTCAGGTCGCTCCTTCTTTCCTAATCCTTGACAATTTGCTTCTGACTGGAGTGATAGCACAGCAGGTAGAGCATTTGCCTTGCACGCAGCCAACCTGGGTTCGATTCCTCTGCCTCTCTCAGAGAGCCCGGCAAGCTACTGAGAGTATCCTGATCGGATGGCAAAGCCTGGCAAGCTCCATGTGACATATTTGATATGCCAAAAACAGTAACAACAAGTCTCACACTTTGTTGTGAGATGTTACTGGTGCCTGCTCAAGCAAACCGATGAACAATGGGAGGACAGTGCTGCAGTGCTACAGATGTCCTAGACATGGTAGGGTGCCAAGGAGAGATAAGCAGGACAGAAATGTACAACTTTTGTCACTTCATACTGTTGAGTTCAATGTACCAATAGCTCCAACATCATTCTTGAAAATCTTCCTTCCTTCCCCCAACACCAAAACTTTTTCTGTGAGAATGGTTCAAAGTCACAAATCACTGACATATCACATGCTTGAATCAGAAGCCAGGTTTTCCAAAATGCCAAGGTTGGGAGTAGGAAAGAGGGTCGGGAAAGGAAGAGAATTTAAATTGTAACCACAATTTGCACCCACACTGTACAAATTTAGTCAGTAAACCCTGAGTAAATTTAAATTATGGAAATGATGTAATTAGAGTGCCTGCCAACCTGAGAACCATAATATGGTATAAGTATTAGCATGTAATAATTTATGTATCTGAATTACCATATGTAATTATAGGTTTTTATATAATACACATTATGCTATAGCTGCTATTAGAATTGTATAATTATATGGAATGGTGTGATCATACAGGGTAGTATAGCTACAGTTTATGCATTAATTCAAGTCTTTCAGATATGAGCTTAAAATATACAGAATATACACTGTACAACTAATACCTTCAGCAGTGGTCATTATTCAGGGTTTTGTTCCTAGTAGGGCCCTCCTAAGTGGTGCTTGGAGGGGTGGGTCTGGAACAACTCTTGGTAATCTTTTGTTCAACCAGCCAGCTCAATAGAAGCACCCAAGAATGTGGTACCGCTTGGGCCCTGGAGCGTCATGAATAATCTAGGATATGAGGATAAAATCCAGACTGGGTTTATGCCAACCAAGAGCTTCAATGCCTGTAACCATTTCTCCTGCTCCCCATTTTTCAGATTTTACTAGCTAAGAAAAGAGGAGAACACCACGCCAAACCAAACCAAACAAAACCAAAACAACTAGTTAGACAATCATAAATTGGCACTGGGCTTTTACTATCTCCAAATGAATTTTTTAAAAATTTTTATTATTTTATTTTATGTTTTTTATTAGTGAGACACCATGTGAATTTTTAAGTCTACTAGCAGGACCAGGAAAAAACTTTAAACTGTGTGGACTTTCCCTATAGCTTTATCCTGCATAGGCAGTGAGAAAATGACACTCAGGAGTATTTACAGAAAATTGGAAACATGACCAATCTGAGTGATGGGACAGAGGGAGGAAGAAGGCATGGCCAGGGCCTCATTACCTCACCTTATCTTTCTCTCGTGTCTTTTCTCTATGAGACAGTCTTCTCTTTTAGCCTCAGTTTTCCATTCAGAAAATGGCATTAAAAAGAAGTGACTCTCCCAAATCCCTGCTCACTCTAAAATTTATGGTAGCACAGGCCTCCAAGGCTTACAGTAGCATATACCTCTAAGACTTATAGTAGCACCCACTTCCTCCTGACAGAACTATTAGGAGTTAAACTACCAGACACCCTTCGGAGAGGGGTGGGTAGCTGGCAGGTGAACCATGGCAAAGATGGGATCGGATTTCAAAATCTCATCCTAGTAAGAGTGACAGAGACAGGTTCCTCAAACCAGGTTGGAGTCTCACCATCACAATAGACACCAGGTGATGTTTGCTGTGATTGTAAAATTTAAAAAAGATGAAGAGAATGAGCAAGAGACACATAGGGTCCTCTGACAGAGCTGGGGTTGCTGATGTTGGATGACCCTGGTGGTCATGGTGTGTGTGTGTGTGTGTGTGTGTGTGTGTGTGTGTGTGTGTGTGTATTACTTCTTAACTGAAAGTGTGTTGAGAAAAGATGGTCTCAGAATATCTGAAGGCCAAGTGAAAGAAGCTTTGTAAGATGTTGAATCTGTCCAATGGATTGGAAATATTGCCCAGCTGGCTGCCAGGGGATGGGGAGGTGGGGATCAATAAGTTTCCAACTTTCTTCAGGCCAGGAAAGCCTTTATTTTCTTGTTATTTATCTAAGATCTCAAGAGGCTATGTCTCCAAGGCAGAAAGTGATGCTAGCAGCAAGAGGGAAGTCAGGTGTCACCAGAAGGCAAGCTGAAGGAATAAAGCAGTGGAAAAAGAGAGAACGGTCTGGAAAGATGTTTTGAGAAAGACCCTCTTCTTGAAAGACGCCTGAAGAAAGGTATTTGCTGGTTTCAAGGGGCCATAGGCTGGGATTTATGTCACTGACATTAACAAAGTGATGGTGATTTAATAAAAGCATGCAGTGTGGCTGTTGGTGACGCTCCTTTCTCTGCATGCATAGAGATGGATTCAGGCATGACATTCACATTATTGGGGTTCTGCTCCAGAAGCAATGGGTAAAGAAGTTTACTGCCATTTCTAATAATCCAGATACACACGGTCTGTAAACCACATATCAGACCTCTTATATGTCATAAGTACCTGGATACTTCCATTGGGGTGAGTTGGAGAGGATACTGGAAGATAAAGAGATACTAACTCAGGTTATGAGAAGAACAAGTTATATAAAAATGTGATAAGTAGTTATTGGGGTGCTCACCGTATCACAGAGATTGCACCAATTTATTTGGAGATGGTTTCTCAACCTGAGCTTCCTAATAGATAACTTATAGAGGTTGTAAAACAAATGATTTCCTTACTTTCCTCCAAATAAGATAATAGCTGGTTTTGAACTACTGCTGGCATTATGATTCTGGGAGAACTGGGTGACTCTTGCTTCTGGAACTGGAGTGTTCCATGAAAATCTATCAAGAATCCAGAGAATTCCTAAGCATGCTGTTTCTACATCTTTTCATATATAATCTTGCAAAAGTGTTAACAGAATCACAGCATTTTAAGAATCCCCTCATCTTAACCATCAAAACACTGGATTCACCCACATCCAGTAAGAAAATCTGCACCATCCTCCCAATTTATTAGGGGATGGGGAGAGGCTGTAGTCTATGTGATCAGTGTTGCTTAATTGTCCAGAGATGAAAAATATAAAAAGGTATTTTTCTTTTTCAACCATCTAAGCACAAAACAGGGGCGAGGGGATGAAATGAACCTGATTCACAAATAGTGAAAGAAGTCCTGTTTTTGAGGTTGGTGCGATAGCACAACAGGTAGGGCATTTACCTTGAACATAGTCAACCTGGGTTTGATCCCCAGCATCCCATGTGGGTCACTGAGCACTGCCAAGGGTAATTCCTGAGTACAGAGCCAGGAGTAATCCCTGAGCATCACTGGGGGTTGGCCCAACAACCAAAACCAAAACCAAAATTCCCAAAACAAGAAGACGTGTTTGTAGGATGACATTGGTTTGTCCTTCCTCCCTTGCCACAATGAACACAGGTTTATTACAGTGCACCTGAGGCACTTCCATTCCATTGTATTTATCTGTAAACTCTTCCCTATGCTCTCCTCCCCAACCAGTTATTTAGCTTTTTCCCCTAATCAGACTCTGTTAACTTGTAAGGTCAGATTTCTCAGATATCTGTGATTTTATATGTATGAGTGAAATATTGACTTTCTCTTCTCCTTATGTCTTTTGAATAGTTTACTTTAAAGCAATGTCCTTTCTGTATAGATACAGGTAGAAGACAGTTAATATTATGCTTTTGTAACTTGGGATTTAATTGGCTTCGAATATTATTCACTCCCAGGCATCTGCTTTCTTTACTTAAGCCTCAGTTGCACTTAGTTCCTAGCACCCCCAAAGCAGGGTCTCAATGAGGGACTGAAAGGACGCAGGGAAAACTGTGACCTACCCTGGCATCGAAATGGACCAGGCCAAAGTCCCATGATTCTTAATTATAAGTTAAGAGGTTGATCATAGACAAATGCTGTCATGATCCAAAAGTAATGACGAGACTAGGACCCTGCTAAGGATAGAAAAGACTATCTGACCTGAGCACTACAGTCTGAGATGGAGATGACCCCAGTAGAGCAATTGTATAAGCTTAATGCATTTCTTACTGTGTCCATGCAAAATGATTAATATTATGAATGCTTATATGTTTGTTGGACAAGGAGAGGAGAAATACACCCATGGGATTCTGCTCTTGGGTGGGTCGTCCTGCTGAGAGAGTATCAGTCCTAGAAAAAGTATCCCCTGAGGGAAAGAACTTTATCCTTATTGATTGTGACCACACCTATGTGTAAGCCCCAGCCCTTCATGGTTTTGGGATTTTACTAGACTGTAAGAGTTGGCTGGGGGATCCAGACTCCAGAAGGAGAAAGAAGAAAGGGATCCAGTTCCAGATTCCATAGACAGAAGGTGAATGAAGGGAGATCGAGGAGGAGAATGAAGCAGCATGGAGTAGGAAGAAGCAGAAGGAGAAGCAGAGAAGAGATACAGGAGTGAATGAAGAGAGGATTGGAATGAACTGCAACTAACACCAACCAGCCTGGCCCTCATTTTCTTCCTTCACCTGCCCATGGCATTGACCTCTCCAGGGTGGGGAAATGACGTGAGACTTAATGTGGGGCAGGCGGGAGCTATCTTTTTGACAGCACTGCTGTCTTTTTGTGTTTACACACTGTTTGTTTTTTAAACACAGAACTGAGATGGAAAAGATAAAAAAAAGAAACTTTTTCTGGCCAGTGCAGTAGAAGACTGTTTATTTGAGGAGAGTGCCATGGTATGCAGGATCCTTGTCTTTGGAGGGCTTTGTAAAGGAAACACTGGTACTGCTTCCCACCAGCTGCCCGACAAACTCAAATTATTAGTTGCCTGTAATCAGTGAGAGTGGACTTGAATTAATCAAACACACCAAGCTGAGCAGTAGTTTCTGAGAAACCTAACCTCCACCCCACACACCAGGGAGCAGAGACTGGGAGGAGCTCCTCAACACAAGGAAAATGGAGGAGCATGGCATAGTGGACTGAGGTTCTTGGTCACTTTCATGCTAACATACCAGATGTTCCCAGAATGTCCTGACCCCATGCCAGGCTGTATTCACCAGCGCACCTCGGAGTGGGGTGGCTTGAGTTTCCCTCCCCGTCCCAATCAGAACCCCAACAGCCGAAAATCTCCAGAACCCAACCGCCGCCATGCTCAGGGCCACTCTACACATGCTCGGATGAGCCTCACCTAAGAGGGGACGAGCCTGACCCAAGAGGAGATGAACCTCACCCAAGAGGGATGAATATCACCAAAGAGGGGACTGGCAGGAAAACACAGGTATGCAGGAACCCATGGCTGAGCTATCCAAGCCTGCTCAGATTGAGACTAGGCCCTCTCCCCCCAGCTCCCCAGTTTTTCAGTAGCTTGGCAGTCACACTCACAAACTGCCCCGGCGCCATGTTATCTCATCAACGGCAAAGACTCAGAATATAAAGTAAAGCTCCCAGAGGAGAATGAAGCAGAATTTCCTGGACCTCTTAAACTCTATCTCATTTACTTATCAAAACACATTTGTTTGGCTTTAACACACTTTATTGTATTCTCTTATTTACGGGCTTAAATGGCTCCAAAATGAAATACAACAACCTTCACACACTTCCCTTTTATTGTGGTGGGAAGGGGCTTGGTGTGAACTACTTTTATGAAAATTAAATATATATATATATACACACACACACACATATATATATATACATATATATATATACACACACATATCTGGTGTTTTCGAAGGTCATGGGCACTGTGCTCTAGGTAGCAAGCTGTGCTCCATGTGAAGTGGAAACAATCAAACCCACATCATCTTACTGGAGAGACTGGCCTTAGCAGCACTGAGCTGCAGCAGCCCTAGAGCATTTGTGGACATGAAACTCAGGGTTTTCAGAACTCTCAAGCACACATACAGGTGCAGCACAGACAGCAGACATTGGAGTCTTTGCTTCAAGCATCATTGCAAGAGAGATTCACTTAGCCAGTGAGTTGGTGTGGCCTATACTTTGGCCTATACCAAGTAGCCTCTACCCTGGGCTTATCGTTGAATAGTTTTTCTCTCTTGGAAGTCACTTGGCATCCACTGTAAACAATGTTCCACACTAAAGCAAAATATTAACAGGAAAATCTATTGCTGAGAGAGAAGCAGACACAGGAACTGTACTTTGTGCTCTATCCCCCCATTTTTCTAACAGTGCTGTAAAAGTGCTGTATTGATTTTCAAAACAGCTTAAGAAGGTGGTTCAGCTCCACATATTAGCAACAAGCACAGGCACAGAGGAAGAAGAAAAGCTTTTTCACCTAACCGTGATTGTGAAGGAAGCTCAAAGCCTGTGCAAACACTTGTGTGGAGCAACCGGTAAAACTTCTAGAGTATCCCTCTCCAAGAGTCAACATTAGGATGTGTTTGTGGAAGTGTGCATGGTTGTGAAATTAACCAGAGAGGGTCACTTGGCTGCAAGCATGTTTCTGTGGAGTGGAAGAGAGGAAGTCGATGCATTTTCAAGGGTGATGTCTTTACAAATGTGCAGCACCAAGAAGGAAACAGCAGTTAAGTATTCTGAAGAATTGGGGGACAGAGCATCTCTGATATCCTTGGCCAGTAGCAGATATCAGAGGCCTCTATCCCACAAACTGGGGTACCTTCCTGAAGCACCATGACTTATTGTACTCTGCATAGTGCTTATCTGCCTCCCCTTCAATCTTGCCCACACATCAGTACATCTGGAGCAGTTTTGCTGATGAAGGCTGCTAGCCAAAGATAAGTTAGACAAGATGGCATCTATGTTGGTAGCAGTCTTTATTTTTACATCTGTCTACAGATAAATGACTCCCCAGGTGCATATAAAATTGTTAACGGTCTGGAGAGTTCCATGACAACTTTTGAAAAGGGGATAAGGGGGATATATTGTGTTACTTGAAGTGCATCAATGGAGAGAAGTAATAAGCCTGGGTAAGTCTCCCTCAGAATGGACTCTATCTTCCGTCAAAGATGGTGACCACATTGCAAAAGCAAAGTGAAAGGTAAGTTTAATTTCAGAATAAACATTTGCATGATGAAGCCCAATGTACAGGAGCAAAGTAAGTGGAAGGCACTTGATCATGTGACATCCCATTACTCATCGATTTGCTTGAGCAGGCGCCAGTAACATCTCCATTCATCCCTGTGTGTGCTAGTGTAGCCCAATGGTGTCTGCTCACTCCAGGAACATGAAGAGCCTCAAACTGATCATTCAGGGTCTTGATGAAGAAGTCTGACCATCTCGTAGATGGGTGGCCATGCGATCTTTTGACGTCCTATGGAATCCAATCGGTAATGGCTCTAGTTCAGCGGTCAACTCCAAATCGCATTACATATCCAGCCCATCTGATTTTCGACGCCTTGGCAAACAAGACAGCATCTCTGATTCTTGATCGTTGACGGAGGTCAGAACTCCGGATTCTTTCTCTCACTTGAGTGAAGCATGACATTCCAAGCATAGCTCTTTCGATTGCTCTTTGGGAGACCCGAATAGTGTTCTCATCCTGTTTTCGTAGGCTCAGGTCTCTGAGGCACATGTAAATGCAGGAAGAACAATGGAATCGAAGAGATGTGCCCGGAGCCAGATGTTTTTATCCTCTTAGCTATTTCTTCTATGCTCTTGATGGCATTTCAAACCACTCTCTTCCTCCTGTGTAACTCAGGTGCCAGGGCATTTGTCATGTTGACTTCTTGACCTAGGTACACATAACTGTTGCATTCAGAGATGTTCATTCCATTGAGAGCAAATGGAACGTCAGGAAGGAGTGTGTTTCTCATAAACATTGTCTCCATGAGATTTAGGTGTAGTCTGACCTTTCCACACTCACGATCAAGGTCGGCCAGCATTTGTGCTGCTTAGCTAATGTTTGGTGTTGTTAGAATGATGTCATCAGTGATGCAGAGATGGTGTTGCCAACCATCTATCTTCACTCCCATTCCTTCCCATTCCAGTCGTTGCATAATGTTCTCGAGAGTGGCACTGAAGAGTTTCGGTGAAATGGTATCACCCTGCAAACCCCCTCTCTTTACATTGTAGAATGGTGAGCTCCTGATAGTGAATTCATAATATAGCTCATGGAGGATCCTGATGTATAGAGTTTGAACACCATGTTTGGATAGGGCTTCAATGACCCCTTCAGTCTCAACAGAATCAAAAGCCTTTTTTAAATCACTGAGTGTTAGACAGAGTGGCATCTTGAACTTCAGAGTAACTACAGTGAGCTTGGTTATCATGTGGATATGGTCGATAGTGCTGAATCCTTTTCAAAACCCGGTTTGCTCACATGGTTGTCCTTCATCTAGTGTTCTGCTAATCCTCTTCAGTGAACAGCCTGTAGATGACAGACAACAGGCAGATCGGGCGATAGTTGCTAATGTCGTGGATGTCTCCCTTCTTGTACAGTAATACAGTCCTGTTGGTTTTCCATTGGGATGAAACCTTGCATTTAGACAGTAGCGTGTGAAGAGCCGAGCCAGTGTGTTGATGAGAACTGATGGCAGGTTCTTCAGGTGTTCAGGTCAGACCTTGTCTGGGCCAGGAGCTGCTTGTTTCTTTACCAGCTAATGTTGTGTTGGATTTCAGAAGGGAGGACGTTGGGAAAGACATATCCATCCTGCGGAATTTGGTATGTGGGCAGGTGGAAATGGCTATCAAAGAGATCTGACTAGAAGTCATGGATAATCTTCTCCATTGCCCTTCTGGAAGATGTGATATATCCATCAGGACGTCGGAGGGCAGTCATCTTGGTCTTGTAGTTGGCGAAGGACAAGTGGGCATTGTAAATGCTTTTCCTGGCTTCTGCTGCATCTGCCAGCACTGCTGCTCTTCTCTCTTTGAGGTCTTCCTTGATTGCTTCTCTACACTGCTTTGCGAGCTCGGATGTTTGCTTGCAGTTTCCTGAGGCTTGCGCCAAGCCACGTTGGCGAATGAGCTCAAGAGTTTTCAAAGACAGGTGTCTTTTTGTGGCTATCTCTCTCTTGGTGTTCCTTGCACAGTCATGAAGGTGCTGAATCAGTCGATCATATTCCTTGTCAATGTTGTCAATGATGGCATCTTCCCATGTTCCAGTTGGTGGTCATTCTGGGAGTTCTCTTCTTAAACTTTGCAGCCCTCTCTCCCCGCTCCTTGAAGTTGAATTTTGCATGAAGGAGATGGTGGTCCGATCCTGTTTGGAATTTTAGGACAACAGCAACATCGGTCAGGCAAAACTGTCGATTGAATATGATGTGGTCAATTTCATTGTGGAACTGTCCACCAGGAGACTCCCATGTACAACATTTTGATTCAGCCTTCTGGAACTGTGAGTTACCATGGATGGTCTTGGTCAACATGATGAACTCAGATAGTCTCTCACCCTATTCGTTCCATTCTAGGCCATGGGTCCCGATGTAGAGTTCTTCGGCTGATCTTCTCGGTCCTATCTTGGCATTAAAATCACCAACAATGATCTTGTAGAATGTGTGGTCTTTATAGAACTTCTCCAGCTCCATGTAGAACTTCTCAATTCCTCCTCATTGTAATTGGATGTTGGTACGTAGACAATGAAGATAGAATCATAAGTGAGCCATATCTATTCAAGTGTAATCGTCCGATTTTGGTTGTTAGGCATTTGAATGAATCAATGCTCATGGCCAAGTTTGTGTTGACAAGTACACTGACACCACTGATGCCTCTTTTGTTGCATATTCCAAGGAACAATTCTTCTCCAGTGTCAAAAACGGTGTGATGTGATTGATGCCTTCTCATCTCCATCAGAACAATAATTTCGTACTTGATCTTTCATGCTTGCAGCATCAGGTCCTCAATGGATACATCCAATGCCAGCGTATGTGCATTGAAAGTACAGACAGTCATTTTTGTCCTTCATTTTGGCAGCCTAGTTCTTTTTTTTTTTTTTTAATTTATTTATTGAATCACTGTGGGAAAGGTTACAAAGCTTTCAGGTTTATGTCTCAGTCATGCAAATATCAAACACATTTCCCTTTACCAATACTTATTTTTTACCATGAAGAACCCCAATAAAACCCCACCCCCCACCCCTCCCCGTCCCTGTGAAGCAGATGAATTCTAGTTAACACTCTATCTGCTTTGATTAGATTCATTGTTTCAATAAAAGATTCACCACTATTATTTAGAGTTTACCCCCCCCCCCCCAAATCAGACATGCTGAAAAAGCATTGTGAAGTGATTTGCTTTCTACGGCTGGGTTCAAGAATTAAATGTTGGTTTTGGATTTCTGCTCTTTTACCTATTGACCCTGGAAGTATTTCTACTGAAAGTCAGATAGTTAAGAAATTGGTTTCTGTGTTCTGGAGTCCTGGCTGTGCTGGAGAGCCGCTCGCGGGGGGCAACCGGTGGCCTCGGTAGGGCGTGAAGGGCGGACCGAAACGCCCCCCTTCCCATGAGGTTTTAGTCGCCCCCACACTCCCGGCTCATACCTGCTGTCCACAAGGCTCCCATGTGGCCGCCATCTTTCTTTCCAGAGGGAGGAGGGCGGAAGGGAGCAACACCCTTTCCCCTCTGGGCAGAAATGATTGCCTGGATTAACGCACAGTCCTTTCACTTTTCTGCTCCAAGCTGCTGGGTTCTGCATTAGGTCATTGTGCTTCTGGGGCTGTGGCCGTGCTGGAGAGCCGCTCGTGGGGGCAACTGGTGGCCTCGGTAGGGCGTGAAGGGCGGACCGAAACGCCCCCCTTCCCATGAGGTTTTAGTCGCCCCCACACTCCCGGCTCATACCTGCTGTCCACAAGGCTCCCATGTGGCCGCCATCTTTCTTTCCAGAGAGGAGAGGGCGAATGGGGCAACACCCTTTCCCCTCCGGCAGACTTGATGGCCTGGATCAATGCATAGTCCGTTCACTTTTCTGCTCCAAGCTGCTGGGTTCTGCATTAAGCCCTTGTGCTTCTGGGGCCGTGGCCGTGCTGGAGAGCCGCTCGTGGGGGGCAACTGGTGACCTTGGTAGGGCGTGAAGGACGGACCGGAACGCCCCCCTTCCCATGAGGTTTTAGTCGCCCCCACACTCCCGGCTCATACCTGCTGTCCACAAGGCTCCCATGTGGCCGCCATCTTTCTTTCCAGAGAGGAGAGGGCGAATGGGGCAACGCCCTTTCCCCTCCGGCAGACTTAATGGCCTGGATCAATGCATAGTCCGTTCACTTTTCTGCTCCAAGCTGCTGGGTTCTGCATTAAGTCCTTGTGCTTCTGGGGCCGTGGCTGTGCTGGAGAGCTGCTCGTGCGGGGCAACTGGTGACCTCGGTAGGGCGTGAAGGACGGACCGGAACGCCCCCCTTCCCATGAGGTTTTAGTTGCCCCCACACCCCCGGCTCATACCTGCTGTCCACAAGGCTCCCATGTGGCCGCCATCTTTCTTTCCAGAGGGAGGAGGGCGGAAGGGAGCAACACCCTTTCCCCTCTGGGCAGAAATGATTGCCTGGATTAACGCACAGTCCTTTCACTTTTCTGCTCCAAGCTGCTGGGTTCTGCATTAGGTCATTGTGCTTCTGGGGCTGTGGCCGTGCTGGAGAGCCGCTCGTGGGGGCAACTGGTGGCCTCGGTAGGGCGTGAAGGGCGGACCGAAACGCCCCCCTTCCCATGAGGTTTTAGTCGCCCCCACACTCCCGGCTCATACCTGCTGTCCACAAGGCTCCAATGTGGCCGCCATCTTTCTTTCCAGAGAGGAGAGGGCGAATGGGGCAACACCCTTTCCCCTCCGGCAGACTTGATGGCCTGGATCAATGCATAGTCCGTTCACTTTTCTGCTCCAAGCTGCTGGGTTCTGCATTAAGCCCTTGTGCTTCTGGGGCCGTGGCCGTGCTGGAGAGCCGCTCGTGGGGGGCAACTGGTGACCTTGGTAGGGCGTGAAGGACGGACCGGAACGCCCCCCTTCCCATGAGGTTTTAGTCGCCCCCACACTCCCGGCTCATACCTGCTGTCCACAAGGCTCCCATGTGGCCGCCATCTTTCTTTCCAGAGAGGAGAGGGCGAATGGGGCAACGCCCTTTCCCCTCCGGCAGACTTGATGGCCTGGATCAATGCATAGTCCGTTCACTTTTCTGCTCCAAGCTGCTGGGTTCTGCATTAAGTCCTTGTGCTTCTGGGGCCGTGGCTGTGCTGGAGAGCCGCTCGTGCGGGGCAACTGGTGACCTCGGTAGGGCGTGAAGGACGGACCAGAACGCCCCCCTTCCCATGAGGTTTTAGTCGCACCCACACCCCCGGCTCATACCTGCTGTCCACAAGGCCCCCATGTGGCCTTGGCAGCCTAGTTCTGCCTTGAGATTTTATCAGCCTCTCCTTCCTCATCCTTCTTAACACTGCCGTTTTGGTGACTCTTTCAGCGTCAGGGGAATGAGACCCATTGTATTTATTGTTTTTGGCATATCCACAGATAGCTTGCCAGGCTCTGCCTTGTGGGCGAGATACTCTCGGTAGCTTTCTGGGCTCTCTGAGAGGGAGAGGCTTTTAGGGCAGCCTCTAATCACCCTTGAGGGTGTTCCCATGGTTAAAACCATATTTGAGCCCCATCAAATATGGTGTGGTAATCTTGGAAGATGGGTATTAAGTGTTTTATGATGTGTCACACAGCCACAAAACGGCCGCATGGTCCAGAAAGTGGCCTGGAGCATGGCAGTGGCTGGGTAGTGGAGGTAATGTAGGTAGTGGAGGTCTGCTGATGAGGTATCTATCTGGTACCGGTAGGGTGGGGCTTATGTGTATAAGCCCTGGGTTGCTGGAGATTGGTGGACGCAGGCAGGGCAGGGTAGAGTGGGGCTTCTGAGTTTAATCCCTGGGTCACTGGAGATTGGTGAGAGCAGGCAGAGGATCTCTGTTACTGGGTCCCTTTGAGCCTGGAGTTCAAGGTTGCATAGTTCCGCTTACCTGGTTCTGTGGGGCTTCACTCGTGTGTGAGTCTCCACTACCTCTACTACCCAGCCGCTGCCATACTCCAGGCCACTTTCCAGACGCTCAGGCCAAGTGGAAGGCAAGTGAACACAAATAATAGAAGCCTATACTAGTTAGTCAGGGTAATATCACCATATCTACAGAGATCAAAACAAGATTCCTGAGAAGAACTATTCCTGAGAAGCAATGAGAAGCAGGGAAGTTTAGAAATATAAAAAGCGGTACAGCAAATCAGAAAAGAGAAAAAAACCCTTTATTTTCTAGCTTAAAATACAACTAACTGGGCATTTTGCAATTACTGACAACTTGTGATCTGGGATCTTATCAGAGATCATCTTTGAGCTACATGTGTGACAGGGAGAAAATTAGTCATGTTACACAGCAGTTACATTAAAGGCAACACTTTGAAAAGGACCACATAAACATTGCCTTGGAAAATGGAGACGTTGCTAGGAAATTATGTCAAGAGTGATCCTCTCCACTGAGTCTGATCTTTTTCCATTTTATATCCTCCTCTATCAGATCACTAGAGCTTAACCCTTACAAGAATTTACACCAGGATAGCTCACATACCTCCACAAATATAATTTTTCCGGGGTTCCATTCAATCCTTAAAAGGACAAAGGCATTTAGTCTGAGCTTTCTGGCCAGGGTAGCTCTTCTGGGAAAGGACAATGCTGGGTTCTTGACCATATTGGGGTGCGTGCACAATGGGGGATGCTGAAGAGCCAGACTGGGTCCCTGCAGCAGGCATTTACACTAGCCTCTTCTCTTTCTACAGACCGAATCAAGGGGAAAAGGACTTCATGGCAAGCCAAATCAAATGATCTGAGTTATTTTAAGTAGAAGCAATTCATTGCACTGGTTGCCAAATTTAAAAATGCCTGGACAGCCTGTTCAAAGAGCCAGCAGCAGGAAGACAAGAGAGGGTGCCAGGAACTCAAGCCAAGAACCAGTGGGAAGGCTGGGGCACCCCCCTTCTCCTGTGGATTAGCATTTCAATGGTCCTACTTACTGGTGGTGGTGGTGGGGTGGGAGGCTGAGAGAGCCAGAGAGAGACATCTCTGCTCTCCATTTCCTTGTGGATGCCTGAGATCTTGCTTTCCCTTCATTCTTTCCACTGGCTACAGGTGGGGACATTGATTCATGGATGCAAATAGGAGACCCACACTGGTGGGAAAAAATTCTTTCACGTTTCATATTTTGCAGGTTTCTTTCTCTAGGCACTAATAGCTCCTCTGCGGATTGTGTTTTACAGAAGCCAAAAGGCATCACTGCAGTCATGGTTTTATCAGGCCTCACTGCACCCTGCAAGGACATGACTTTTTCCCATTTATATGTGAGAGACTGAGAGCATCCTACCCTGTATATCCACATAATGAACAGTCCAAGTATTGCATATGAGATATCAGTGGGGACATCACTCATGACTGCAAAGCTCTTTTTAGTTACAATAAGAATAAACAGAACACCAGAAGCAACAGGCCCTAGGGCAAGGAATTCCCCCTGGAACTCCTGGATTCCTCAGAAAATCAAACTAACTACCAGACCCACATTTCCTCTCATCAACGCGCCACCCAAAGTGGGTTGGATGTTCTGAAAGTCATTTTCCAAGAGAGAGGTAGGGGGGAGCTGCTCCCGGGACCTGAAAAAATAGAATACTTTTAAAGGTCATTTAAACATTTAAACATCTTGTCCAATTAGAAATGAAGAGGATTCTGCCAAAGGGAGTCAGCCAAACGCAACCTCTCTCTGGACTGACTCCACATTTGCGGTCACGGCCATGAAAGGGCTGAGCTTCTAATGTGATAAATCAGTGGCTGCTAATTGAGTCACTTTAATGTCTGGGGTCTCACAAGGATCTTCATCAGCTCCTGAGATAAGTGTCAGAGAAAGGCTACTTTACTTAGATTTTGATCTCTTAGTTGGACAACCACAACTAATGTCTGGGCTGAGTCTTCCAGTGGACTAACGAGCAGCACTTGTTAAGGGGCAAACTAAACCGCTTCTTGCCTAAGATCGGAAATACCACACCTGGGTCAGACACACAAGGTCATGGAAATTCACTTAGGCTGCCTGTGGCCCAGAGTTGCTTTGCCCGGCCCTGACCCATGTTCACAGAAAGCCAGTCTCTCCAGCCCAAGTCTGGTCTTGCGTGAGGCAGAAAACAGGTGGAAATTGTCAAGGAGACAGACAGAGATGAATGAGCAATGAAAATCTCTCCGTGTATTGGGCCTTCCATAGTGCAACATCTCATTTCCTAACAAGCATTCACCTTCAGGGAGAGCAAAAGGAGTTTTTCTTTTGAATAATAACAAAAAAGTGTTTGGGGACTAGAGGAGAAGGGTCCAAGGGCTGCAGTACTGGCTTGCCCAGGGGAGCCTTGAGTTGGATCCTGGCACTGGGACATTTCCCTTTTCTAATAAGAGAGACTTAATCTAGACCAGGGCCCCTGCAGATTCAGATTCCAGGATCTCTCAGCCTCGACTTCCAACTGCACTTCCTGAAACTGTTCCTTACTACTGCGTCTGTTGATTTCCTTTCCTAGCAACCGCCCTTGAATGACAAGAAAGGGTCGATTTGGTCACTGTGGTGACATCCAGTCTCTCTCTATGATGTTCCCATTTTCTCTGAACACATTTCAGTCACTGGTCAACTAGACAGCAATGAATCTCGATAGTATTTTCATGTGAATCCTAGTGTGTGGTCATCCCGGAAATGTAGTTTCTAAGAAAATGGTCTGTTCTACAAATGCTGGGCTGTCCTATCCAACGTTTATGAGTAATGGAGCACATTTTCTTTCTTATCATCCCCACTTCTAATGTGCTTTAGGGATTTTTAGTTTCTCCTCCCCAAACTGATGTCTGTGCTGCTCTAGCACAAAGACCAAGCTGAAGACCCTGTGTGAGGGAGGGTGGTCTTCTGGCTGACTCTGGGTCTCTGTGTTGATCCTGAGTTCTCTTTCTCCTTCTCTCTTTGTGTATGCACAGGAAGACACATAGACAAAGGAGAGAAAGGAAGGCCTAAGGGGGATAAGGAAATCTCCCAAGGAGCCCAGAATAAGAATTTGCAAAATAAGTCCAGGACAAACATGGGGTGAGGAGCAGTCTGCCCCTTCATGCATTGATTCCAGGCATAAGTGCTCTCTCTGGAGTCCCATGTTCCCCTTCCCCCACTGCTCCTGGAAAGATGTGCATGTGAACCCAGATTTCAAGGAACTGCCTCACTCTCAGCACCCAAGAATCACCATGGAACCCACTGCTAAGCCACTGTGTGATAAATGCTCAAGGAGTGTTACGAGACATTAAAAGGAGCTGGTTCCTGATGGGGGTAGGAAAAAGGAAAGATGGTGAGAGGAAGTGTGTCAAGGGTGAACCTTGAAGCATGGCAGAGTTGTTCTCCATTCCACCTTATTTCTACCTTCCAAAGATTGACCAAGGTTCAGTTTGACCTAGTTTTAGTCATTCCAGAACCTGTTTAGATTTTCCTCCCATTTTTTTTCCCCCTCAGGAGAAGTTTATTTGCACTTCTCTAGTGACATCTAGTCTTCTCATGTGTGTACTGGAAAGCTGACTCTATTAAACACTTCTAGCTTCTCCCCATAGCCCTTCTGGGCATCTAGCCTGGTGGGTATCACCCAGTGAGCCATGAGTCTCCCTGCAAAATCAATGAATGACTTGTTTTCCCCTTTCGTTATGCTCACCGGTCCCACGCCACTTGTCGGTCCTCACAAAGGGAATGATCCAGGCAGCTGTTGCCCCACCTCTGCTAATCTCGGGGGAATACATGAAGAACCTTCTGTGTAAATAAAGCGAAAGACTCAGCAAGAAGGGGCTTTTGCTTTGTGGCTTTTTACAGAATTCTCTGTAATGCAAGAGGAAAATCAAGTCTCAAGTACCTGATATTGTGTTAGTGTTCTATTTCCAACAAGCAAGCAAGTGGAAAGTTGGATTTGGATTTGGTGATTGAGTCTAGTTATATGTTACAGACCCTGATTTTAACTTGGAATTGCTAGTTTCTTCTGAAACATGGCGTCCCAATTTTGTCTGCCTCAAGGAAAACTGTTGGCCCACATGAAGCACGCTAAAGGTAATACGCAGGCTCACAAATGAACAAAAATAAATTAAGTATAATTGCTGACATGCCTTAATAAATACATTTGCAGCTTGTTAATTTGGTAAGAAAATAAATCATGCAGAAGACTAATTTAATTCTCAGTTCCTTCAGGCCTATGCCAAGCATTGGAATTAAATGTTCTAGTTTCTTATTAATTCTGTTGTCCTGAAGTAAACATAGTAGTACAACAACCAATTCCTTTGGCCAAGAGTAGATAAAATATCAAAACAATTTTAAAAAATATTATTTTATAATTAGCAAATTTCACTTTACCCTTTAGAAAGAATAAATTAGCATAAAATTTTGGTTTTGTATATCAAGACACGTAACAGAGAACTATGAATTCCTTTTTTTAATTAATCCTCAGCTCTCCATTTATTTATCGATCTTTCTATGCATCTAACCATTCATAAATCCATGCAAATGTTCATTCATTCATGTATCCCTTTTACCAATCCAAATTCCCATCTGTCAATTTATTTATCCTGGCATAAGTCAAGGTTATGTGCTGTCTCAGTGACCTGAACAAAGGCTTTGTAACATTTTCCATCCCTTCAGTCCAAATACTTACTTGAAAAGCACCAATTAGGATCGTGTGTAGTTCTTTCTGGCTTTGCCAACTTCACAAATACCATAACAGTGCCTCAATTTGAACAGTTTTCTCCCACTTTCTATTTTGGGGTTCTCTGATGATGGTATGTGGGGCATTTGTAGGAACACACACAGTGTGTTCAGTGTGTTCACTGTGTTCACATCAGTGTCCTTTGTGTGGTCCACTAATATTGCTACCACATAATAGTCTTTCTCTCCTTTGTTTCTCTTTCCCAATCCTATACACTCCTACATTTGCCCAATAAACTACATGCATAAAGGTCTTCATTTCAAGCTGGGCTTTTAGCAAGCCAAGGACACATTTGCTGCTGTCAGGGCTGGCTACAGTAAGATGATGAGATTGTGAAATCGGATGATCTGCAGTCTCACAGATGTAAGACTCATGTTTGGTGATGAATGGCAGTAACTCCTACATGCAGGTATTCTTCGATGTGATAGATTGGGTGGGGTGGGGCACAGTCTCCACTAAGCCAGAAAAAGGAAATAAGATTCCCATCCCTGGGAGTGAAAACCATTCCACAGTGAAGTAGTTAACCAATGTTAATCACAAGGAATGGGTGAGATATATGTGGGGATGAATCGAAAGGATGATGAACTGTAGGGAGAAATAAAGCTGAGGCTCAATGCTCCTGCAGACATCAAGCATCCAGGCATACTGGGATTGTTTCCTGAAGGCTGGTCTCAGTGATGGGCTACAATAAATGAGGTGGAGATGATAAATTTGTGACAACAGGATATTGACATTAACAGTTTTGGGGAAGTGAGATCATTAAATCAGATTTGTTATTTATAATAAGAGAATTGAAGCCCCACTACTTCTAGAAGGGTTCAGAGAATAGCCTTTTCAGAGAGCAAGAGAGTGAGAGAAAGAGCAGGAGAGAGCAAGAGAGAGTGCATGCATGAGAGAGACAGTGGTAAGGGAACACCAAATCGGTTATTGTTAAATAAAGACCATACCCAGTAGTGTTCAGAAGTCATGCAGTGCTGGGGACCAGGTGGCAAATAATGTGGTTGATTGAGCTTTCTCTGTAGTTCAACAGTGACAACTCCAAGAATCACAGTGGTGGCTGCCTCAAGGCCAGAGTTTAAATAAGAGATTCTGTCATACAATGGAAATCCAATCATGAACAACTTTGTAGTGGTGTATCTCACTGTGCTTCAATTTTTAAAAGGTCAATTAAGGGGGGTATGATTCCACCAGCAGGTCAACCTGTACCTGTGAAGTGAGAGCATCAGCAGCCTGATGGTGCCTTCAGACTTCCAGATATCCCCAAATTGCTGCTGTGCTTTGGGCTAGACCCCAAAAACTTGGGGCAAAGTTTACCAAGAAAGTAAATGGCCAAAAATTAGATATGTGGGAGACACACTCACAGACCACCTCCAGCTCAGCTATATAAATGGAGGCATGGCCTCTCTGATTCCTGATAAGACTGCCATGATCCCAGAGACTGAAACAAATCTCGAAACTCAATGACTTTTGGCAGAAATGTGCCTGGTCCCTGTAGTAGGTAACCGGTGTTGGGCCACCCCAGGTGGGAGTAAGTTTTGTGCCTTGGTTTGTTAACCCTGGCAGCCCGGTGGCCACTGGAAAGTCAGATTTAGGCCCACAGTGACGAGACACGTGGGGACTCACAGGATGGGGGTGGAACCGGCCCTTACCTCCCCGTCCCAACGAGACCCCAAGTCACCGCCCTTGAATGGCCTCTCTGGCTCCTGATCAAGCTGCTTAATGGTCAGGATCCAAGAGACTCAAATAAATCTCGAAACCCAGAGGCTTTTGGCAGAAATGCGTCCGGACTCCACAGTAGGTTGCTGTCGCCGGGCCACCCCATGGGGGAAAGGGTGCTGTCCTTCCACCTGCACCCCCTAGGCGGCTTGGTGGCCGCCATCTTCCAGAGGCCATTGGACAGTCAGGTTTGGGCCCACAGTGTCAAGACACATAGGGCCTCATGGGATGGGGTGGAGCCGGCCCTTTCCTCACCACCCTAGCGAGACCCTGAGTCACTGCCCAGGGCCTTTTTGGCTCCTGATCAAGCTGCTTATTGGCCATGATCTCAGAGACTCAGAAACAAATCTCGGAACCCAGCGGCTTTTGGCAGAAATGCATCTGGTCCCTGCAGTAGGTTACTGGTGTTGGGTCACCCCAGATGGGAATAGGTTTCATGGCTTGGCCTGTTCCCCCTGGTGGCCTGGTGGCCACGATCCTCCAGAGGCCATTGGACATTTAGGATTGGGCCTGCAGTGACGAGACATGCAGGAGCTCACTGGATGTGGGTGGAGCCAGCCCTTTCCTCCCGGTCCCAATGAGACCCCAAGTCGCCGCCCATGAACAGCCTCTCTGGCTCCTGATCAAGCTGCTTAATGGCCATGATCTCAGAGACTCAGAAACAAATCTTGAAACCCAATGGCTTTTGGCAGAAATGCGTCCAGACCCCTCAGTAGGTTACTGTCGCCAGGCCACCCATAGGAGGAAAGAGTGATGTCCCTCTGCCTGCTCCCCATTGGCAGCTTGGTGGTTGCCAGCCTCTAGAGGCCATTGGTCAGTCAGGTTTGAGTCCTCAATGACAAGACACGTGGGGCTTCACAGGATGGGGGTGGAGCCCTTTCCTACCCGTCCCAATGAGACCCCAAGTCACCGCCCACGAACGGACTCTCTGGCTCCTGATCAAGCTGCTTAACAGCCATGATGCCAGAGACTCAGGAACAAATCTCGGAACCCAGCAGGTTTTGTCATATGTCCCTCCAGATTCAATTGTTAAAATTTCAGAATTTCAAAATCACACAGCCACTACTGCAGTCACATGACATCATATGCCATTCATAACCAGCAAGAGAAAACAAATTGTCTAATGTTTCCTTTTCGGCAGATCTGAGTGTTGGGGTAAAATCCCAAATAATAATGGTGGGTCTGGTGTCAAAATATTGAATGTGATCAAAGTAGAGAGAGAGAGAGAGAGAGTAATGTGGAGGTCATCTGCCCCACAGGTAGGGGGAGGGTGTGGAATAGGGGTATACTTGGGTTTTTGGTTGTGGAGAATGGGCATTGGTGAAGGTATGGGTGTTTCATTGTATGGCCGAGACTTAGACCTGAAAGCTTTATAACTGCTCTCATGGTGATTCAATAAATGAAATTATAAAAAATGAAAAAAAAGTCAATTAAAAAAGAACAAAAGACATTTAAGAGATTCTGCCATGGGACTAGGTTCCATAGTGTCAATGAGAAGGATAGGATACTAGAATGGCAGAAGAAAGGCATCATTTAATGAAGAGGAAAGGTTGATGTAATTACTATAGGGTTATGCCTACAATGAAGGCAGGGTGCCAGTCAGATCATCAGGTGGTAGCATTATTAGCAGCTATTTCACTATGCAAATAAACATGTAAACAAAGACTAACAATGCCCAGTTTTCTAAAATCAGCAACAGGACTCTTGACATCAGTGGTTGTAATGAAATAAATCAGAATTTGTCATTCAATGTCCAAATATTAGTCAGTTTGCGTGCCTGCAATTTACCGATGGCTGAGAAAATCCTACAATTCTCTCATAAATTTGTCTGTTAGCCTTTCTTAATGCTGCCTAAAACCATTCACCCCTGTCTCTGCACAGGAAAAATGAATATCCCAACTTTCCAGGGATCCCTGGACACAGTCTAACATTGAGAGGAAACAAAACATCATAACAGCCCCTTTTAAAACGTGTGTATAGTGAATGGAGAGGGGAAATGGAAGGTGTATAATAAATGTTTTGGGGGGGATATCAACAGACCCATCCTTCGTTTTTTCTTTTCTGGCACATACACATATAAATGGGAATCTCTATATAATTACTGGTGAGTAGAATATTTATTTCAGTTGTCTGATCAGAGTGATAGCACAGCGGTAGGGTGTTTGCCTTGCACCAGCCAACATGGCCGAGCCAAGTTTGATTCCTTCGCCCCTCTCGGAGAGCCCGGCAAGCTACCGAGAGTATCTCGCCCGCACGGCAGAGCCTGGCTAGCTCCCCGTGATGTACTCGATATGCCAAATACAGTAACAATAAGTCTCACGATGGAGATGTTACTGGGCCCGCTCGAACAAATCGATGAACAACGGGAGGACCCTGATTGTGACCGTCTGATCAGTACCATATGAGCCATTATTTGATAGCAGCAGTCAAATACGGAGTACAGAAACTAACCCTCCAGCCTATTATAACAGTGTATTGCAGTGGGTAGCAGTGGGTAGAAGAACTGCCTTGCATCCAGCCAGCCTAGGTTCATTTCCTGAACTCTCTGTGATCTCCTGAACCCTACCAGGAATAATCCCTGAGAGCAGAGCTGGGATTAAGCCCTGAGAACTACCAGGAATGTTCCCAGAACAAAAAAATTACAAATATGACCATTTTTCAAGGACTTCTGCAGATAGCAGTGCCACTGGGGGACTCTTACCAGATCAAGGATGCTGTCTCCTGCTACCCCGTTATATTCCCATTCGTTACATCTGATCTTGGAAAATCCTGTTAGAACCTGATGAATGATTCATTCCCCACAGTCAACCCAACTGTAACCCTCTCAGAGCTAGGCAGTGTTTTACTTACTAGATCAATAGAGACTCTGGCACTTGGCATTGATCTTATATGGCGAATGAGTGCAGTCTTCTTTTCATTATGCGGGATCACGCCCAACTCTGTGCTCAAGGATGATTCCCCCACTAATTACTCAGGAGAACATGCAGTTTCTTGGCATCGAACCCCCACCCCACCAAGCCTCCTGCACGGAAAGCCTGAATTTAAGCCCTGTGATCCATCTCTTGGCCCCTGAGTGTATCCCTGTTAACTCCCATCAATAAGGAAATCTACAGGCTTGTGTTTTTTATTATAAAGACAAAAGTTCACATTCACAATCTTCTGGGACTCTGGCAGCTCCATTGCTCTCGGTCACAAAATAATCTGGAGACTCCTTGACAGTTCCTTGGCCCACCACAGACCACCATGCCACTTGACTCTGTGAACAACACTAAGTTATTAGACCTTATTACTGGGAAGGAGCAGCAACTCTAGTAAGAAATGCACAGGCAACAGTGTGGGCACTGAATTCTTTTACTAGTGATCAGCATATTTCCTCAGCTCTAAATCAGCCTCCATCACCTTTGCTGGGGTGGCTGGGACTGTCCCAGCATCTCTCTTCTGCAGTGAATCTGCCCATAGGGGACACTAGACAGGCATCACAGAAGAAGGGGGATTCTCTTTCTGGTGTAGGGATGCTGGCTTTAGCTTTTCCTCACTCCTACTGTGAAGTGTGTGAACATCAGCAGCATCTGGCGAGTGCTGCAGACCCAGAGCATAGTCTCTTAGTGAGCATGCAGCTCCTGGAAGGTCTTGGTATCCAACTTGCTGAGGATCATTGGATACAGACACAGGCACCCATAGTCTTACACTCTCTATATCTTGGTGAATAAGCTGATGCTCCAAATCCCTCTGTGTGCCCACACAAAGGCCTTGACCTGCCAACCTTTGGGAGAACCTATACATTATGGATCATCTGTGACATGTGCAAGCAAGGAAATTATTTTGCCATTCAGTGCACTTTATATCAATTCCAAGAATGTCATTCTCAGTGTTGGCGAGAAGAGGACCACCTTCCTTGCAGGCTCTTCCTCTGCCCAAGAGTATCTTTTAGTGTTTTCTTTAAACCTTCCTAGATAGGCTCATGCTGTGGCTAGTAACTCCTGATATTACATGTTCCCCAGCCAAGTGAGTGTGCTGTTTCTCTCTCATGATCAGACACTGACTACCATCGTCTGACAAAAATTCAGGCACCTGCTGCACTGGCTAATAAATGCTCTTCAACAGCTGACTGTGTAGCTTTCTTGGAATTTATTCTACATTCTCTTGTCTTCAAACATTACCACTTACTTCTTCTTTCACAGATGTATTAGATGGAGTTCACAGTGTTAGTTTCTGTGAATCCTCGGGAATATTAGTAATGACAGAATATTTCATCCTTTTCCACCACTGTCCTCAGCAATGCAGCATTCTCTTTGTTTTCTCCCCTTCTATGACCATGACTTTTCTCTAAAGATCTTTTTTCACTCACTCAATATATCTAGAGGCCAAATCCTCAGCCCAACTCTATTGCCTTACTACATCTTCTCCCGGAGTAATTTTTTGTTTGTTTTTGAGTTACATCTGTCTTTTGAGTGCTCAGGACTTACTCTGTGCTTGGGGCTGACTGTAGTCACATGTGGTGCTAAGGGTCGAACTGGAGGCAATCACCTTGACCCCTGTACCTTGATCTCAGGGCCTTTCTTCCTAAGTAATTTTACCCAGAATGAAGTACACAGCAGTGCTTCACACTGATTCTCTTTACTTTCTTTTTGCACAAGATTCCTGAATTCTATTTGAAGCCAATTTTTTCCCCAAGGGCAAATCACAAATTTCCATCTAGAAGAACATCTCTTTGTGTGCCACTGATATTGCAAATTCTAAATGTCAGAAATAGATTATGACACCCTTCCCATTGAGTCTGCTCATTATAATGGCTTTCAAACTTCACTCAGTCACAAAATTTTGTCATAATCTGCTCTTTTCTGGTGCTCTATATTCAACCAATTCCTAATTTCTACTGACTTTCCATTCTACCTCTTTTAAATCTGATTTATTTTACCAGTTTTAATTGCAACCCTACTTAGGTTCAAACTTAATTTTGATGGCTTTTGACTACACAGAAGATTACTTCTTGAAGGTACTGTCACCCTCTTTCTCCCAAAGATTCAGTGATTCTCACTTCTCAGGTTTTACCTTCTTAGTTTGAGACTCAAGTTATGGCTACTCCCTGCCTTTCTAAACCTATTTCCACCAATGTTCCTTCATAAACCTGTTTACAACCTTGGTTTATGTGTTAAAGTAGAAATAACAGGCCACTACAGTTAAGAAAATCTATGTTGAAAATATATCGTTTCAACTGAGAGACTAGGAGATCTGAAGAGCTTACTTTTCATACTGCAATGGTTGTTTTCATCTCTAAGCAGAACTGACACCAACTCTAAAATGTTGCTGAAAAGGCAAAACAGTCTGATGTAAACAAAACACAGAGTTCAGCATCTAATACCTATTGGATAGCAATAATTACTGGTTTACTCATTTCATCTGCCTTTTTAATATATGTCACAAGATTTTAAGAAGCAGGACCATTTGCAAAAAGTCTACTAGCCCCAGGGCCAAGAATGCCTAATTGAATTGACTTTTTGGCAGACCAGTGTCTGTACATTGACAGAGGGCCAAGTGCCTTTGTGCCTTGCTAACGTTGTTCTATCTGCCTCTGTGCCTTTGTCTATAGAGCTGCTTCCGGTACATCTGACCCAGAAGTCTCACTTATGCTTGAACTTCATACTCTAAATTTCCATCAATGTCATACCTCATCTTCTATGTGTAATTCATGTGAACACTAAAATGCAGAGTGACTCATGTTTGGGTGACATTTTAAACTTTTTTTAACCTTGGGTACAGTAACTGAGATTGTAGGCAACTTACAACACCTTTTCCCAAGCCCAAATTTAATTGTAAACTATGTTGACTCCTGTTAGCACCAAAATCTGCTGGAGCAATGAAGAAAGAGTTCATCTCATTGCCCAAGAGCTCTCAGATGCAAGGGTAGAATCACAAGGCCTGTGCAGACTCATTTTAGTTCTCTGACTCGCAAAGGAATGTCATATAAATAAAATGAAATCAAAATCAATTGTGCCCTTCCATTTAGTTTGTCTTCCTCCTTTTTTGCCATGCTTGCTTTCTCACTGCTCTTTGTACTTCCCAAATGTTATTATCTACCATATCCCATTTCTTCCATTATAACTATTATTTCAATTGTCCTAGACAATCTTCACATGACTGGAGACCTTAAGTCATTATATTGTGTCAGCAACACTGTTTTTAACATAGTAATTTACACATAATGGGTTATAACATATACATATATATTTTTGTGAGTTTAATTCTCTTAGAGGATGAATATATGATCATTTGTTTTTGATCATATGGGTTTTTTTGTATTTTATATTGCAAAGTGTGCCAAGAAAGACAAAATTTCCATCCCCAAGGAACTCCTGTTTTAGGATCATACATTACTTACAAATGAATTGTTAAAGTCAAGAATGATTCGATATTCAACAATATAAAAATAATTTATAAGGGAAAGATCAACTTCAGCTAAAATCATTTATAATCTTATTGAAAGCATGTCTGATGAAAAGTTGAACATTTTTTATTTGAGGGGCCACACTCATAGTGCTTAGGGGAGCATATAGTGTTGATGGTGGAACATAGGTCCTCATACACAGACACACACACACACACACACACACACACACGGGCTGTACACTCTCTCTTCTGCCACATATGTACTCCTGAGCAATTCTGATGGACTTTCTAATTATATATATTTATTTTATTGAATCATCACGAGATAGAGTATTACAAAGCTGTACGTGATTGAGTTTCAGTCATACAATGTTCCACTTAGGGAGGGAGAAGTTACCTGGGCTACCTTCTCCTTCTAAGGGCAAGTAACCCACCACCAACAAAACCCACAATATGATGAATGTGATGTTATTTGGAGGAGGTCCAGAAAAATAACTAGGTCTTAAGAGTGGAATGGGATCTGTACCATTATTTAAAAGACCCCAGAATACCCTTCTTGTCCTTTAAGCCTGTGAGAAGAGGCCAACAAGACAGCTCTTTATGAGCTAAGGAACTGGACCTCACCAGACAAATCTGCAGGAACCTTGATCTTGGACAGCTCAACCTCCAAAACTGCAAGCACATTTCCTGCTCTTTATAAGACTTCAGTGTATTCCATTTTGTTAAAGCAGCCTAAGTACAGCTACACGTAGATGGGATAGCTCCTGCCTAAACTTTGCTACTGAAGACCATCATAGAAAATACCACATTATCCATTACCAAAAAAAAAAAAGCAAGACAAAAATAACTCAATTTTCCCCTTTTATTCTTACCAAGCTTTTACTCATTCTTCAAAAATTAGCTGGAATCCCGTGGCTTTCATGAGTAATATCTGATTTCTATAGCTGGAACTTAATTTATTTTTTTCTTTGAACCCCTATAGTGTTTGATGTCTGTATCATTCTTGGTATTTATTATGGGGGCTAGACAATGTTTTGAAATAGGCCTCAATGTAATTGCTTTCAGTTGATATTTTTACCCTAAAACCCTTCTGCAATTAAAACTAGACTTGCAGACTTAGTCTAATGCCCTAGGGAAGACACGACAGAAAATAATTCAATAAGAGCAAAGAGTTGATTTCCAGCCTTTTGAACTTCAATTTAGACTTTTAAGACTTACAGGTGAGACAATAGTCTTGAAAACTACTTTTAAACATAAAAGGTGGGACAAGGGAGAAAAATGGAGTTTGGGAAGTTTTTAAAGCCTGCTTGGAAAGCCTGACCCAAAGTTTGAAAGAAGTGGTGATAAATTCTGGCCAACAATGAAATAATTAAAGAAGTAGCAGTGAGGTAAGAAGGGGGTCAGTGACTATGCAGAGAGTAGGAGGGCTGAGTGCTGGGAATGGGGTGGATGATCAAATCTTATTGGGGATGAATCACCACCAGGCGTTCCAGGGCTTTGACAGGGGAACCAAAAGCCTCTTACTAGAGAAGAGTTTTCTTTTCTTTTTAAAAATTTTTATTAGTGAAACACCATGAGGTACAGTTGTAGACTTACAAATTTTTGTGCTTGGGTTTCAGTTACACAATAATCGACTACCCATCCCTCCACCAGTGTCCATTTTCCACCACCACTGATCCCAGTACCCTCCCACCCAAATCTCCCCTACCCCACCCTGCCTTTGTGGCAGGGCATTCCCTTTTGCTCTCTCTCTCTCCTTTTGGGTGCTGTGGTTTGCAAAAGAGGCATTGAGTGGCAATCAGGTTCGGTCTATAGTCTACTTTCAGCATGCATCTCCCATCCTAGGAGGATCCTCCCAACACTCTTCTTGGTGCTCTTGGTGCTCCCTTCTCTATCTGAGCTGCCTTTTCCGCTAGCATGTGCAGCTGGCCTCCAAACCATGAAGTGAACCTCCTGGTACTTATCTCACCTATTCTTGGGTGTTAGTCTCCTATTTTGTTACTTTATATTCCCCAGATGAATGCAATATTTCTATGTCTGTCCCTCTCTGACTCATTTTAGCATGATACTTCCCATGTAGTACCACTTGCATGTAAATTTCTTGAATTCATCTTTTCTAATAGCTACATAGTACTTCATTGTATAGACATACCAAGGTTTCTTTAACCAGTCATCTGTTCTCGGGCACTCGGGTTTTTTTTCCAGATTTTGGTTTCTGTGAACAGTGTAGCAATAAACATAGAAGCACAGATGTCATTTCAACTGTACTTTTTTGCCTCTCTGGGATATATTCCCAGGAGTGGTATTGCTGGGTCAAATGGGAGCTCAATTTTTAATTTTTTGAGAACGTCCATACTGTTTTTCAAAAGGGCTGAATCAGTCGGCATTCCCACCAGTAGTAAAGGAGGGTCCCTTTCTTGTCACATCCATGCCAACACCAGTTGCTTTTGTTCTTTTGGACATTGGCCAGTCTCTGTAGTATGAGGTGATATATCATTATTGTTTTGATCTGCATCTCCCTAATGATTAATGATGACTTTTTCAACAAAGATTGATTGCAGAAGATCACTGAGTAGGATAGGGAACAGGTCCTCAAGTTTCACAAAATCTACTCGAGTTGTCATTACTTCCTCAAATAGGCACGAGAAATGGCAGAAAATAAACTGGAAGACTCAGATGAGCTAAAGTTGTAATCGAGCAGAAGGGTCTCCTGGCCCACTGACTTGCCTTTCCACCCCTGCCCTTGGTGAGAAAAGATGCTGGCAATGGATGTTGGGACACAGATGGAAGCTGCTCAGAAGAGGTCAGGAAGGATGGAAGACAGACATTACAACCTCAGAGGATGCTGGGATACAAGAGTACCCATCCTCCCTGAATTTAAAATGACTCCTCAGGAACAAGAACACGAGGGAAAAGGAGAAGAAGGAAAATCTAAGACCTAGATTTTGAGGTTTTTAACCTTATTTTTTGGAAAACATTTGGAACTAAGGTCTGGTTCACATAAATAGTTTTTGGTTGTACATGAACGAATTGGGATGCTAGTATCTCTTTTGGTTCTGTATTGATTCTGAAATAAACATGAAACTCAGTCTCAATTAATCAGTGGATAACAATCTCCTAGCTGAAGTGATTTGTCACTCAGGAGCAACCATGTGACCTAAGCACACCCAATCAGAACATTTATGGATATGTGAGAGAGAAAGACTAGAGCCTTACATGCTATTGACAAATAGAGAGGAAGTAGGATAACATGAACTTCATGAAGACAGAGCAAACTAGAACAGAAAAACAAAATGAAAATTGAGAGATATCAAATAAATTAAACTGTACTCCCTAGATCCATTACTATTAAATTTCATCTGTTATTCAGGTTTTATCAAGCATTTCTGATCATCTCAACTTAAACATTTTAACTCACACTACTACTGATCAAATTTGGCTTGGTTACATCTTGCCCACCTTTGATTGAAATTCTCCATTGCAAACATTTAATGTCAGCCCACAAGAGGTAATACACTGTCAGAAAATCAGGCACATCTTTTAGGTGACAGCTTAGTTTTTATGCATAGAGGACAGTTAAATGATCAATGATAGTTGGAGGGATCTCTGGGGATGGGAAATGTGTGCTGAAAGTAGACAAAGGACCAAACATCATGGCCTCAGTATCTGCATTGCAAACCATAATTCCCCAAAGCAGAGAGAGAGTAAGAGGGAAATTGTCTGCCATAGAGGCAGAGGGAGAGTAGGATGGGGAGGGGAGGGATACTGGGGGCATTGCTGGTGGAGAGATGGGTGTGTTCAATAACTGTATGATTGAAACTCAAACATGAAAGCTCTGTAACTGTATCTCATAATAATTCAATAAATAAATAAATAAAATTTAAAAATTTTTTTAAAATAATCAATTTTCAGGAAAAAAATTGGCTCGGTGATAGAGTATACCTCTCATTAATAGTACTGTAAATAGCTACCTCAATAAAAATAGATGGGGTGGAGAATACTACTTTACATCTTATCTAGAAAAGATAATGACAGCTATATTTTTTGGGAAAAACTATCTCACTTCATATTAATGTCAAAGTAAGAAAATGTTTCTCTGAAATTAAGAAACAATGCTCACCAATCCTTCCTGTGGAGTCTCTGATGCTTTAACTTTTAAATGCCCTTTCAAGCGGATAAGCAAGAGTCTAGAGAAGCTAAATATAGTTCCATCCTCTTATAACATGCTACCCTTCATCCCCCTTTTTTTTTTTTGCTTTATCGGCTCCCTTAGGAAGGTGCTTGGACCAGATGGCCTTCAGCCCAATTTCCTGTAAATATTCATTTTTAATGATAATAATTAAAAACACTAATTTGCTCTTACCCGAGGCCATTTCTACAGAGACCTCTTGGTGCTGCACAAATACTAATTAAGCCTCAGAAATGAGATTTTCTTTTCTAGTCTCACCAAATGCCTAAGGGTTTGTCCCCAGAGCTACTTTCTCAGAGTAAGCAATGACATCAGTAGCAGGGACTAGAGGTCTGAGCTTTATTGTTGTGGTTGTGGTTGGAGGCACACTTGGCTATGCTTAAGAATAATTCCTGCCTTTGTGCTCAAAGATCACTCCTGACAGTGGTCCAAGGACTATTCATTGTGCCAAGGATGGAACCTAGATTGGTCACGTGCATGGCAGATGCCCTACCTATTGTACTATCACTCTAGCCCCATGGAGGTCCAGCTTCTTTTTCCCACTTGGGCCCAAGATGTGACAGAAAAGAAAAATGAAAGTTTCCTCTCTTAACTGAAGATGACTTAGTGGGGTTGGGAGGGAACTCTATCAAGTCGCCCATTCTCCTTAACCATGCCCATTCTCTTCAAACATTTGCTGATGACTTAGCATAGCATTTTCTGAAATGAAGGACAAAATCATTAATTGTTAGTTCTTAATATGAATCCTTTAAGAAGGTCTGGGAATAAAAACCCAAGCACAAAAATTTGTAAGTCTACAACTGTACCTCATGATGTCTCACTAATAAAAATTTGAAAAAATTCACAGTGTCTATAACCTTGAGTGGGGTTGGGGGAGGGTGAGAAGAGCCATATTTTTCCTTTTCAATAACATTTGAAATTACTTTCACCCTTTAATTACTAACACCAAAGCATTATTGGTACAGCTATAACTTTACCATTGACTGAACTTATAGGCAGTTTTCTGTCATGTTATATTATGCTCATATCTTGTACACTTTTTTTTATTCATTTCTATTTTAAGATTCTGGTAGTTTGTCAGATTTTAATTTTAAGGCACCGATGTTGATATATCATGCATTTGAAAATATTTAGCAGTTATATTCTAACAATTTTTATAGCCTCTGAACCTTATTTTGTGTGCATAAAAACATAGAAAAATGGATATTCTTCTCAAGTATACATGGGACATTCTCATAGAGAGGTCATATGATATGCTAAGCTGAAAACTTAAATCTCAAGAGGAGTGCAGTTATATAAAGTATCTTTCCCAAAAAGCAGTGGAAGAAAACTAAAAATTATTAGCACGAGGAAAACTGAAAAGTTAAAATGGTGCCAAATAAACAACACTCTTGGCCAATAGATGAAGAAATCATAAATGAACTTAGAAAATACTTAGAGACAAATGAAGAAAAAAGCACATTAAAAACTTATGAGATGCAGCAAAAGCAGTTCTTTAAGAAGTGATGGGTTGTAAGGATAAGGATGCTTATACATGATAGGTTGCTAACACCACAGGGCACAGACAGCAGGACAGAGACGAGAAAATGAAGGAACAGAAGTTTCTTGCGGTATGTTCCTGGGCCAACCTGGCTGCAGACCTCTGGTGAGATTGAAGTAGAGCTGAGCCCTGGGAGAATAATCTGAATTTTAAGTTTTCGGGGCAAAAAAGGTAACAAAGACCAGTAGGAGTAGTTAGGCTTGGTAAGCATGGAATATAGCCTGGGGGCTACCAGGCTTGGTATGGGCCATAAACCCTGTCATTGGTGCCAGAGGGGGTAGGGTGACCTTTGACTCCAGGAATGTCACTGCCTCATCAGTCCATCTGGTTGCCATTTGGTTCCAAGGAAACCTTACACTAAGTTCTTACATTGAAAATAACCGCCTCCCCCCCCACCCCACCAATCAATATCTAACTTAATGTCCTTATGAGATAAGAACTAAAGTCAAAGCCAGCAGGAGGAAGACAATGAGAAAGGTAAGAATAAAAGATAAAGTAAAAATTGGCAAAATGAGAGAATCAGTGAAACTAAAGGTGATACTTTAAGTAAAGATCCACAAAATTGATCATGCTTCAGAGCTATGTTTAAGAAAAGACGCACCAAACTGAAATAAGAAGTGAAAAAAGGGACATTGTTGATGACTACACATACACACACACACACACACACACACAGACACACACACACACACACACACACACACACACACACATACTACAAGGGGTCAAAAAACAATAAAAGCAGAGAAAAAATTCCTGTAAATCACAAATTGTCAAATCTTCTTTCATAAATTCTGAAAACACCTATAATAGGCAAAGAGATTTATTTAGTGATTAACTTCTAGATTTCTCCAAAATAGTACAACACAAGGAAACATAGTTTTATTCATTCCATGAGGCCAGTGGACCCTGATACCAATGCCAGGCAATGATGCCTCAAGAAAATGAAATTATAGGCCAATATTTCTTATGAATATTAAACCAAATTTATCAAACTTTAGAGTATAAGATCAACACATAATATTAGCTGGGGTCTTCAAACTAGCAACGAATAATCACAAGAGAAAATTTAGAGAATAATTTTATTTACAAAAGCGTACAAAAGATTAAGATACAGATACCTAGAAACAAACTTAAATACCCTACTGGTATAATAATAGTATCCATCTCCTTGGGTAATTGTATGTAAGTGGGGATAAAATAACATCGCCTACCTCACTGAATTATTGTAAGAAACAAATAACTATAAATATATCAATACATAAAAAGAGTAATTCATTGCACTTACCATTATGTCTACACTCAAGTTTTTTTTACATATATTTAAAATCCCTTTCTCTAGTCAATGTTTAACAACATAACTGAACATTTTCTATTCTTTGTAGCATTCTGGACTGCATAAATTTCAGGCTAACAGAAATTTCACTCTATTTTTGTCATGGCATAGTTATACTCTATTCTCCTCAAATATCTGTTGTTCACTTTTTAATAAAGTTGCACTTACTCAACAAGATAATTTTCACATGGGAATTTTGAGGGTTTATATGAAATCTCCTTTTGACATCTCAGGCAAAGGGTTATAATTTATCATAAGCGGAATGATCCTTATCTTCTGATAAGCAGAATGCTGATGCCAGAAAAATAGTAAATGACTGATTGACCAGCAAACTTGTGTGTTAGAAGTTGTAGTTGAAGAGGCAGGCAGACAACATGTGTCAGATGGGTAATTTAGGCAGATGGACCATGAGCCCCCAAACCGGAAAAAGAATAAAAGGGGGGATTAAAAAGGATTATCACGTTTAAATGAAAAGAAGCAAGCATCAACCAGCATGACATGCAGCTAATGATGAAAAAATTCCTGTGATCTTAACAGAGGTTCAACTTCCCCATGGAGAGAAATCACTTTCATTACATAAACTCTCCAGGAAGAGGATTACTGGCACTTTTTATTTTCTTTTTTGTGTTTCTCCATTCTTACATTTTCTATGTAATGTATTTAACAGTAAAACTGTCACAAAGTGTTCTGAGTCTGGGCTTACTAGGCCCATAAAACATAACTCAGAGAGCGAGAATAAGAGACGACATGTTACAATGCAACATTTGTGAATAAAATTTATCATGGTTCCCACTGTGCTTGGTCGCACATACATTAACTGCTATTGCATTAATAGTCTCAGGGAGAATCCTCATAAGAAACCAGATATGTCAGCTCTATAAACCAAAATTCGATGTAAATGTCAGGGCTTTTTCCAGCATTTTATACAGCTAGATGAAACTGTGCAGTATAAGCAGACTTGCTTGATGTTCTTAGCAATAAAACCACCATGTTGAATAAAAGTTTACACAAATATTTATTGTGAGTTTTCACATGACCACCCATGACTATAAAATTCTTTGTCTCAAGAGAAATAAAAGAGTCTGTGGGATCGAATTTGTCTGCATGTGATGCTTATAAAACCAGCAGCAAGTCTTGGTTTAGATCAAGGCATCCTCATCTAATTCCTTGCAGAGTAGGAAGTTCTTACAAACAGCCTAAAGGTACCCAAGGGAAAAAGTGAACCAAAAATACCCAGTAAAGTATGCTGAGAATATGCTATTTTAGAATGGGCTAAGAGTAACTCTCAATTTTATTTTTTCTTTCTTTGATTCAATGGATATATGGACAGTCTTTTGAATTCTGACTCCAAATGGATTAAATAGTGAGCATGATTCCTTTCACTATTACCAAAACATGCTGAAACAATCAATCTAATTTTCCTGCCTGAAGCCCATCTTTTTTTTATAACAGCATCCTATGAGCAGGTTTTTCATTGTTCTGGAGAGGTTGAGATTTCCTTACTGTCACTAGGTTCTTGTCTTTGTGTTTATGACTATACCTGGGGTTCAAGAAGAGACTCCTTGGAGTCCTAAAATAATCTGCAAGTGTGGATTGGTTTGTATGCACATCATCTGAGGGCAAAATCTATACATTCAGTAAAACCCAGGGTTTGTCTGTCTGTGACTCATCTGTACAAGAACAAAAACAACACCCTAAAACAGGTGACAAACCAGTGGCAGAAAAAAAAAATATTAGCTTGAAAGCAACGAAAGTTGAGCCCCAAACTTTAGAGACCATCCAAGTGTTAAACTGATAATGAAGAGAGGGTTTGAAATGGGAAGTGGAAAATGAATTAAAAACCTAGATCCAGAACAGTGGGTAGGGCGTTTGCCTTGCACGCAGCCGACCTGGGTTCGATATGGTCCCCTGAGCACCGCCATGAGTAATTCCTGAGTGCAAAGCCAGGAAGTAACCCCTGTGCATTGCCGGGTGTTGTGACCCCAAAAGCCAAATAAACAGACAAACAAAAGAATCTAGACGATGCCAAATGCTGTTAGTATAGCTTTTGTGCTCGTGTCAAGTGTCAGACTTTCTCTCTCTCTCTCTCTCTCTCTCTTTCTCTCTCTCTCTCTCTCTCTCTCTCTCTCTCTCTCTCTCTTTCTCTCTCTCTCTCTGAGGGGAGAGTGTTGGGGCTACACCTGGCTACTTAGGGGTTGCTTCTGGCTTTGCACTTAGGAATTATTCCCCCTTCGGGGACCACATGGGATGTCAGGGACTGAACCCAGCATTTGCAAGGCAAATGTCCTGCTGTGCTATTACTCCAGGCTTCAGCTCCTAGGTCAGACAATGAGAGACAACTCAAGATAATCAGAAGCAATGTGTGGGAGGCCGGGCATCTGAGAGCTAGCTTGCATGCTTAGCTAGTATGCCATCTAATATTGCTTGGAGAAACACCAATGATAAGAGGAGATTTACAGGGGAGGGGTTCCCAGTGTGCTTGTATTTCATACAAAAATTGCTAGGAGAAGGAGCTTATGGTTTTCCAAGGCTTTATACATTCCAAGACTATACAAAAGTTTATGACCTGATAATAAATCTTGTTTTCAAGTCAGAAGATTCCATGTGCCTTCAGGAATCTTATTAATTGCAAGAGTTTAAGTGCCTCCAATCTCTGGAGATCCTGGAGAATGACCTGCAGATGACTGGGAGGTCTAAAGTGTCCTCTCCTGCTTCCTACAGTGCAGTTTATTGTTTCAACCATGGGAACAGCCCTTCTATCTGCTCTCACTTTCTGGAGCTGGAATGCCTCTCCTGGGGCACTAAGATGGCAAAGACTAAAACCAATCAGCTCTCCTAACTTGACAGTCTCATCAAGAACCACTTCACAAGGGCCTCATCAAATGGTTCCATCTGGTTAATCAGAGGACCCTTGAAACCTGGAATCAGAAACAAACCTTGGATTTTAAAGAGCAGTTCTTGACTTTCCAGACCATTTTCATTTAACTATACAAGCCATGAGCCCTCCTGTGGAAAAGAAAAGGCAAATGGGATGGTTCTGGTAAAAAGTAGGCTTCAGAGGTACCCAGAATGCAAACTAGAACGTAAGTGGCAGGGAGGTGGGACAAGAGAGGGGTTGGAAGTTTTGGAGCTTTGGTGGCTATTTTCTTGTCTTTTAGAGAAAACACGGGATAACCTTGGGAATGAGAAGCTGGAATCCAATTCTAGAAATTCTCTGCAGAAGGGTAATAGATATATAAATGCAGATTAATAAGGAAAACCAGGGACAGAAAGCAGGACACAGAAGGTGAGAGTCAAGTGAAGGTGTGATGACGAATGAGCTGGTGCATTGCCTTGGACACTGTTCTCAACTCATCACACTTTGTGTTTTCCTCCTGTCTGGCTTCTGTGGTTTGCCAAGAAGCATGAGCCCTGGGGGATGTTAGCACACACTGTGTGCAAATTAGGGAGACAAGAAGGTGAATTGGCTGCACCCAGAGGGAAACAGGAGTGTAAGAACAGAGGAAGCAGCATTTCTTCCCTGCTGGGGAGAGGCACTGAAATAGGACCTAAGCTACTCCTTGACAGCTGTACAATCTTCTCAAGAGGCAGCACAAAACACTGGTTTCCTTCATCATGAAAATCTGATCGAATGGTAGGCTGACTCAAAACTGCATCTTGAGCCACACGCTTGACTAGGTCACCATTTCCATAACTTGGAGTTTAATAAAAGTATTAGTCGGATATGACACGCTTTGTTCCTTCTCAAGGAGGAAAGCTCTTCAACCACCATTGAAGAAATAGTATGTGCTTTGGGAAAAATCTTATTATTTTGAGCTCAGAAGATAAAGAGAATGAACTGAGATGAAAATTGGTTCTCTGTTTCATCACACTAGATTGGGTTTTAAGAAAATAATAGAACCACCCAGATCAGAGTCTCTGTCTCAAAATCCAAAAGTCAGTGAGGAGTACTCTGTGGCTCTGGTCCCTTGAGAATTAGGCAGGGGAATCAGAGGGTTTTTTTTCTTCTATGTGATCAATGACAACATCTGTCTCCCACCAAACCCAAAGCCAAATAAAAACAAAACAAAAATCTCCGTTCTAGAAGACACAGCACTGTGAGACAGAGGCAACACCTCACCTATTTACTGTCTTTGTAGCCCCCAAATATTCTTTATCAAATCATCTGACAATGACCATTTTTGGTTGGTTTATATTTTGTTACATTAAAAACTGTCATTACTGTAACTTCTTGTGGCAACGTTTTGGTATTCTTCAGCTAGATACCAAAAGTGAGGTTCTTACATCATATGTTGAACTCAATCTAAGCTTCTTTTTTTTAAAAAAAATGTTGAATCATCGTGAGATACAGTTACAAAGTTTTCATGATTGAGTTCCGGTCATACAATGTTTGAACACCCATTCCTCCATCAGTGTACATTTCCCACCACCAATATCCTTCCCCCCACCTACATTCCCCCAACAATCTAAGCCTTTTGAGGAAGCTCCATAGCTATGTCCAAAATGGTTGCACCAATTTATATTCCTATGATGGTCTCAATTTATACTCTGATGTTTTCTTTTTGGAAAGCAAGAGAAGGCCAGAAAGGTCAGCTGAGCTGATATTGTCCAGAGTCAGAGAACTGGGCGGCAGATAAGCTATAAGTAGGAGCAGCCATTCTTTCCATTACCCAAGTTTCCTGGCTATGGAAGTGTTTAAAGATGACCTTGAAAAAATATTTGGAATAGATAGTTTTGAAGAACACAAGTTTCAGTCTTCTTCTCAAGCCCACTTCGGGTCATACTGTAAGGTCCCTTGGGACCCTGGGGGGAGATTTCAGAGTTAAAACTCTACTAATTAGTAACTCTTCCTTTCCTGCCCCCTCCCTAGTAAAGCCTGAGCTGTGAAGCCCTTCCTTATTGGGATGTGAATTCTGAAACCATTTGTTGACTCTTCCTTGCTGGGATGCAAATTCGGAAACCATTTGTTGGCCTTCCTTATCTGTTACCTCTGTTAGGAACTTTTCCCTTATCCAGGTCCACCAGAATGCAGGAGCCATGAGCTGAGAATCAAAGAGAGCCAGGTGATAACCAAATGTCCAAGTCACCAGATGCTCACTAGCCACAATGCCTATGTACGTAAATGCTGATCTTTGAATCTATAGGCTAAGGAGTGATGTACTTTTAAATGGATTGGTTAAGAAAGTATATGTTGTTACGAATCTATTGGCTATGAAATGTGCGGGCTTTGCTGTAACGACCAGTGAAGGCCTATATAAGATCCCCTTTGAAGAAGTTCAGGGTCTTGCCTCACCTATCTGACCTGCATGTTTGTGTAGGCGGCTCGACCCTGGCTAGCCAGTCTCACAATAAACCTTGCTTGCTGTTTGCAGTCTCTGGAGTCTCTTTGTCGTTAAAGGGAGATCATGATCCGCATCCTAACAATATATAACTAAGTTTCATGTCTACCCTCTGAAATCGTCCCTCCTGCTATTTTTGCAGTGTTACAGGTGAGGGCCCCAAGGCTCAGACAAGTGTATCCACAAGCCCTCTCAGCTAGGACAGGAACCAGGGCTTACACCCAGGAGCCTGGCTTAGAAGCTCTGCTCAGATCCACTCCGCTAAATTAAATGGGCTCTCTTGAAAGCTGCTGGTCAGGCTTACATAAACTCCGGAAGTCATGGGGGCACTTGTGTCTTTTAACTGCCACTTGCTTTAATAACCCCAAACATTAATTTGCTAAGTAACTGGCTTGAGACACAATTCTTCCTTTGCAGAGGCCGGAGGCCCTTCTTGGAAACGCGCACTTCCTCAGACCCACCTGACGAGAAATCGAGTTGAGCCATTTATTGAGGGAAGCTGCTTTCCTGAGCAAGCACATTTTCTGAAATGCTGCGTGGAGAAGGGATTTTTGGGAAAACTGGCTCAGCACAGCAGCAAAGTCGAACTGGACTATCCTGCCAGGCACTGACAGGAGAGATAGTCCCACAGAGAGACGCGGATCCCTTACTGGCTGGGGGAGGAGGGGGTCAAAGGTCAAAGGTCTTGCTGTGACCTTGTCGCCTAAAAGTCTCATCACAGAGAGGATCTAGACGAACTGTCCCTGCTTGTGTGGAACTTGCCTCCCCTCGCTTTCTCAGACAAGGTTTTACGGATGTGCAATTTCTCAGTGACTGGGTTTCCAGATGTGCAGTTTCTCCGCGATCAGCCAAAGCCATCAGCAACATATGCCGAACTGTCCCCCACATCCCCACTTGAATGACAATTGCCCTGCCTGGTGAGACCTGATGGGTCTGTTGACAGGACACAGACCACTGGTCATTGCATGATGGGAGGTGGCTGGGTACACGCCCTGAAGCCACGCAAGTTGGCGGGGTATGCTCTTTTATTTGGGCTTCTGGACCACACCAGTGCTTCTTGGGTCAGTCCCAGCAGTGCACCTACACTGATCTTGCACCTGCCTTCAGCCCTTTGAGCTATCTCCTCTGCCTGGAGCTAACACTTTGTGAACAAAACACCCTCCCATCCTGCTACCCCACAACACAGGTGAAGCTGCCTGCCTACTCCCCTGAGACCTCTTGATGAGTTCGAACCACAGAGGAAAGTGTTTCCAGAGAAATTCAATGTCAAGAACAAGCGCTTCCGCAGCATCAGGTGCAAACACAAGACACGGCTGTAACTATCAGCACAAAATGTTCTGTTTCTCTACCTTCAATGGCTGTGACTAGCACAAGGGTTCACTCTGAGGCTGGCACACAGTGTTCAGGTGATAAAGTCAGCGGTTGGCCCAGACCCTACCTGGAGGACTGGAGCACAATAGGGAGGGCTGGGATTGAGTGGGAACTGCACCAGAGAGCTAAGCAGGGTGGTGGGGTCAGCTGCATGCTGTGTTTGTAAGATGAGCCAGCCAAGTCCTTACTCTCATCACAAAGGAGCTCAGGTATGGGCACATTTACCAGCCCATTGGTTGAAATTCTTCATTTTATCCATCAGCATATTGATGCCAGTACTACCACAAGTGGCTCATACTGGGGTGTGATTTCATTAATAATAATTACAGCACCAGCGTCCAAGTATTCAAAAGGATTTCTGGCATCTTTGCTACTGCTCAGAGAACCTTTGCATCTAGTTTGTTTCCCAATGTTGGAGTCATTTTCCTTGAGATTTCCGCAGAGGGGATTCCTCAATGGGGCACTTCAAGCATTCACAGCGCACCCCGAGAGGGTTATTATTAGTTCCTCTGCCTTCTGCTCTCTACACTCACCTGGAAAAGCGGTCTGTGGTTTGCCTCACTGCGTGCAAACACTGCAAACACAGAAAGGAGAGGAGGGCTGCCAGGTTTTCATTTGCAAACAAAAGCCACCTGCCTCTCGCAGAGCACTCAGCCATGGTGAGATTTCAGGCTGGAAGAGAAAAAGCAAACCAGACAAAACAGGGAAGGGATTCCCCTAAACTTTAGCTCTGTAAAGGCATCAACACACATCCCTTCATCCTAAAATGTGTGTTTGTCATCTATTAGGGGACCCAGCACTGTGCTGAATACTGGGGCGGGCACAGGAGAAGGCATGATATTCAAGGATGTAGCTTTACAGATCATGTGCCATAATGAGAAAAAAGGTCTGATTACTGCACATCAACATTTACATGTGCAAAAATAATGAGAGATGCTCCTGCATACCACGTGCCAAGGGAAGACCTGATTAACAACAAGAGGGGAACCACGAAGAGACCTCAAATAACATTCTAGACAAAGGATATGGGATTCAGCCAATGAGGCGGAACTGTGGAGTAATTTCAAGATTAGGCTAGTGGGAAGCAATGACACTATAGACAAAGGAAAGGCTTTGGGATTGAGTTCCAAGTGTGAAGGGAAATTGTTAGCAGAACAGCACAGGCAGGAGGACTGTTCAGAAAGCTCTTCCCTGCTGCTCTTTAGAGAACAGGTGATGAGGGCTGTGCCCCAACAAGGAGCTGGGCCATTGTTTAGATCAAAGATGGCAGTATCTATGGGCAGCCTGGTACAAGTGGAGATTGGGTTTAGGGTAATGACTGAGGCAGAACTGACAGGACTTGCGGAAAAAGTAGACGTGTACCTTGAAGACAAAAGAGGACTTCAAGATGCCTTTACGTTGTTTTCTCTGACTCACCCCAAACATCTTTGGAATCTCAGAATTGGAAGCCAATGGAAACTCTGGTTTTATTACCACTCCTAGCTCTATACAACCCCTTGCGTGGCCTCCTGATGCTCAACTGATGCCACTATCACCTCCACTCTGCTGAATTAACTCTAAACTGCCTCCAATTTCACCCCTCAAAACCCCGCCTCCTGCCATTGAGGTTATCTCTGCAGAAGGTAAATATGATCGTTGCATCCTGTGTTCTCTCAGAGAAAACCCAGCAGCTTCCCAAGAGCCAAAGTCAAGACCAGATTTAGCCACCATCACTCTCACTACACCACACCTCTGCTCTGGCAAGCTCCTTATCCATCTCAGAATGACCCCAAGTTCTCTCAGAAAGTTCCTCCATCTTAAGAATTCCGCCATATATTTCCAGAGTCAAGAAATTTCCCACTACCCTTTGGCGAAACTTCCACGGATCTTACACCCTGTGTGTGGCATGCCTCTCATACAACAGTGAGACGCTTCCAAAGTTGTTCATACATCTACCTCTGTCCTTCACCAACCAGCTCCCTGTGACCAGGCACCTATTATTTTCCTCTTTTTATTACCTGGTTCTTTATATAGTGATGGATATATACAAAATAGTGACAAATATGAACTGGACAGGAACATAAAATCCATTTCTATTACTTTTCTGAAGTAACCATCTAGCTCCTGCATAAAAAATATTTGATGAGGGTGAAGTTCATAAATCCACATTATTTTTTTGAGGGAGGTGTCTCTTTTCATCTGCTGACCTAAGACCTTCTTGCTTTTCTAGTTTCCACATATTAAGTGCCAAGTTAAAGGAGTCAATAAAGTATGCTCCTATATTTATGAGATTATATCCTAATGTGCAGAAGGACACAGGATCATTAAGCAGAATGAGTCCTATAAAGAAAATTACCACAGGCTGAGCCGATAGCATCAACAGTGCTACTTAAATTGGTTGATGAGGGAGCGTTCCGTTGAGATGGTAACATTAAAGTTGACATATGAAAGATAAACGAAAGAAAGAGAGAGAGAAAGGAGAGAGAGAGAGAGAGAGAGAGAGAGAGAGAGAGAGAGAGAGAGAGAGAGAGAGAACCTGGTCTTAGGAAAACTGGCTAAGCAGATTCCAGACAGAAGAAAGATCTATACCAGGGTTTTGAGGTAGAGATGCTTGCCAGATGTTCAAAGAAAGGAAGCTATGTGGGTAGAGCATTCTGAAACATGGAATGAGCCATGCTAGAAACAGAAGGATGAGGAGGAACTGACTCTGGGGGAATGATGGAGTCATGGGATTGAGTTTAGATTTCAAGAAACACAATTGAAGAACTACAATAGGCTGGTGGCACAAGCTGAATGACATATTTAAAAGAAACTTCGGCAGCTGGGAGGGACTGTTTTATGGAGAAGTAAAGGTCTGCGGTAATGCAGACAGCTGTGAATGAATTCTGGTACCTTTTGGAGAGAGAACCAATGTGAATGGATATGAGAAGGCCCTGGAGGGTTTTTTCACCTTTTCCAATCAATCAGCGGGTTGGCAAGACAAGTATCCAGGTCTGGTTTAAGAATACAGTATGAGCCCCTAACGTCCCTGGTAATTTTTTTTGAGAGTTTCTAGATCTGGACCCGATTCAGGGTGTCTCTGTTGGAAGATTGTTCTCTTCTAACCTATGTAACAGCAGGAAGCTTCTCTGTGATGCAATTCTGATCACAATAGATCTGCTGGAAGACACAGGACTTTATGTAACTACTGAACTATTAGCCAATATAGAGATCCCTATATTCACATGCCATTAGTCTCCTGAAGGCCAAAGCAGGACTTAATATTTACCTGTAATAGTTCATTGCTTTTAAATTTACCCCACCACTAGGAGCTTTCTATTCTTGTTCTGGCTTCTTACCCTTACCATTTACTTCCCACACACCCTTGAATTCTCTAGGTTTGATTTAACCACTGATTTCATGAAACAGCCAAAGGCCAAGAAAGATAGCAAAGGTTTGATCTTAAACTAGGTATATCTCAGAGAGGAAAGTAGATGAATTAAAAATTAATTTCAAGCCCAGAAAGAACTTACTTTGCTTGTGCTACTGGGAACTAAGTATTTTTCATGGAATAAGCCATTTGAATGTCCAAGTTTCCTCTTTCAGTTGAGAGAAGGAAGAACTGGGCTCAGGAAACAATGGGAGTGCTCCTGGGAGACATAATTAGTCTAGGAAATGAGAGCCAGAACAATAGCAGGGTTTTGCCAAAGACAACTCCCAATTTTGACCATTTGACTTTGGTTTAAAAAGGAGTGCAGATGAATACCCAGGCGGGACATAAATCTTAGAATTGCAGAGGTCTGTAACACATGCCAATGAGATGCTGCAAGACCTTCCAAACATACTGTGTGACCTTCAGCGTTCCAACTATTTAATTTACCTGGAGTTGATGCCTGCTTTCTAGATCTTTCTAGAACCTGTCTATAAAGGTTCTAGGGCCTGTCGTGGCCCCTATTCAGCTGATCTTTCCTTCATTCTTCTTTCAATCTAACCCTATTCTCAGTTAAAAGGAATTGGTACCCCTAAATTAATTGCTTGTGAATTTAAAATGCTATGCTTTGAAACACATATAACATCACTTTTTTAAAAAAAAGATGCAGGCCCATGAATTTTTACTGATTTACCAGAATGGTTAAGTCCTACTTCATAAATTCAATTACTTAAGATTTATTTTTAGCAAAGCTGAGCCCATAGACAGTCCCGGAATAAGTCAATCAGATCATTCCGTCTAACTGTGCATGAATCTTCTAGAGTTAACTGAAAACATTATCATATTTCTCCAACTAAATGACCTCATTTCATTTAATAATTTTTAAAAAATGTTCCCTTTCCAGGAGATTAAGGGATACATGAATGAGCATTAGTGATATCAGTCAGAGAATAACTCCTTTAAGAATGGACATGATAAAGAAGAAGGATTAGAGGATAGAGAAATAGTACAGAGGTTAAGGCACTCACCCTGCATGCCGCTGACCCACATTTGTTCCCCAGTCCCACATATGGGGATCAAACCACCAGGAATGATCCCTTACCACAGGACCAGGAATAATCCCTAAGCGTCACTGGGTATAGCCCAAAAATTTAAAGAAGATTTATCTGTGTTATATTAAAATACATTATAAGTTGAAAGAACCTAATACTTATTATGATTATTTTTATTTTAAAAAAAGTTTATTATAATATATTTGTAAGGACCATTCTGCACAGGAAGAAGATCTTTCACAGAAATTTGATGACCTACTACTTAGCGTCCTCCCGTTGTTCATCTTTGTTCATTTGCTCGAGCGGGCCCAGTAACGTCTCCATTGTGAGACTTCTTGTTACTGTGTTTGGCATATTGAATACTCTCAGTAGCTTGCCAGGCTCTCCGAGAGGGTTGGAGGAATCGAACCTGGCTTGGCTGGGCTGACTGTGCGCAAAGCAAATGCCCTACCACTGTGCTATCACTCCAGCCCACTATTTAGGGTATATTCAAATATATCTGCCCAAATATTTGTGTTAAAGAAAAAAATTGTTATTTATAATAACAATCTCCACAATTGAGTTGTGTAAACTAAAAGAATATAGTCTGCATATTTACAGAAATTAGGCACTTCACTTTAAAATAATTTTTCCTTCATAAAAACATTTAAAGGTCTTTGACTACACATTTAATAATTTAACAACTATAGAGGCCATGCCAGATCTACTTTCATATCTTTCTCAATTTATACTATTTTTCCTTAAAGTGGAGCCTCTGCAAACAATTTCAGTAACCTATGGAAAAGTATCATCATATATTTTTAGGGTTTCAATGCATCCCAGAAATCTTTGCATCAGATATAAATTTTATATTTTTGTTTTGTCAGTGAGGCTCCAAAGAAAAAAGCTCAGTAAACTTTATAATTAAATAAAAACTCCTTGAAATGACATTGCTCTGCTATTCCCCAGAAACATGTTTATAAAATCAAGGTTCTCAAAGCAGGGTGCTAATGAGCCCCACAGATGAACTGCATAATGAGGATCAATGAAGATATAATAATTGTCCAATAATCTAATACAACCACAAAACCCTGAGAATTATAAAAGACTCACAGTCTGAAAAAAAATACTATGAAAAACAAACCTTGCTACAAACAAAAGGCAGCAACAATCCTTGCAGGACTCTACAATGAAGAGACAGGGCTGGTCTCTTAAGGACCATTTTCCAAATTTTCCCACCCAGAAGGACCCCCATCAGGTACCTGTCCTTGGTGGGAGGCATCAGGGAAGACAACATCCATTACCTGCCTACTGCACACTTTGCTTTCACTGTGCCAGCCAGATAGTTGGCCCATTGCAGTGGGCTCTGCTAAGACTCTGCTCCTGTCCCTCATTTCCTAACCCCCAGCACCTCTTCTTCCTGCTGTTTATTCATTTCAGACCCTTCTTATTTTAAAGACACCAGCAAGCCTAGGGTCCTGAGCCCTGTGCCACTAGGTTGAGCATAAGGCAGACCTTAGATGCTGCATTGTAGGGTCCTCTACCAGCCAACCCTCCAAGGTGCCCACCAACTAGTGAGAGGCTCAGCCACCATCCATGGAGGATGTCTGGGAAATCGTTTCTAATATGAACAGAAATCTGATTTGCCAATGAAAGCCCATCAACATTCTGCACACCACCTGGTCTGGCTATGTCCTTTAAACCTTACAACTCACCTTCACATGCTTTCTTTCCTAGGACCGGGATGCCACACTGTCCACGCTTTGAGAGCCATGACTAACCTCTGGACAGTCAGAGGCATATTCAGATTCTTTTCAAAGAGCGCCAGGTGGAGGCTCAGGCAGAAGCTGCGACTTGATCAGACCCATGAATCTCAAAGTGTGGCCCAAAATAGCCCTGGCAGGGTTCATTCTGAATCCTGCTTGCACATCTCACCGGTTCCTGCCTGCATTTCTTCAGGGGCCATAAACTTCATTATGTCATTGATAGGCTCCAATTACTGGCCGTCTCCTGGATGCCATTTCCATCAAACTTACCAAGATGTGCCCTGTGCACTCTACCTTTTCATATTATCAGCTGACATTTCCATCCAACTTTTGGAAATGTCTCTAATTTTATTCTGGCACATCAAAGCAGATAGAGTATCCTTTCATTTCTAAACCTCTGGTCTCAGAGAACCTTTGAAAATGAGCTCAACACTAAGTGAGCTCTCTCTCTCTCTCTCTCTCTCACTCACTCCTCACTGGTCCTTAATAAAACAGATACTTCTGATTCTCCTAAGACCCTCCATAGGTGGGCTTAGAAACTCAAGATTCCACTCATGGTAAAGAAGTGGTCAATTTCTCCCATCCTAAATCTAACCAAGCTGACTAGGGGAAGAGAAGTATGTCAAAATGATGATGTATTTTGCCTGCAAATTTTCTTCTATTGGCGTCTGACCCAAAATGTTTATACTAGATAGGTATTGACTTGCTTTTTCTAAGGTGTAGAAAATAAAGATTCTTTTTACATCACCATGAAAAGAATTCTCTCAAATTTCTTAGACTCTCATTGTAATCTTCCTGGGTATCTATGTCCTTACTTTTATACAGCCCAATAACCCCCAAAGAGCCGGACCATCTAGGTAAACACAAGTATCCTCAGTGTGACATGCCCAGCTTTGCTTTTCTTGTCAAGATGATTAATCAAGATCTTGGGAAACACAAATTTTAGGACTGTTTGTCCTATTGCCATGAAAAATGCCACTGGAGTGTGAGACAGATTGTGTTGACTCTGTAGATTGTTTGGGGTATCATGGACATTTTAATCAAGTTAATTCTCCCCATCTATGGAGATGGGATGGCTTGTCACTGATTTGTGGGAAACAAATAATAATATGGCCCATGTTTTCAGTTATTCATTAATAATCATTAGGTCTATTTTAATAATTGGATGTTTAAAATTAGAACCGCTTATAGTATTATCAGAAAGAAATTCCTTTGGTTAGCAATGATCAGGATACTATGTTTACATCTTTCTCAAATGTGACCCTAGAGCTTTAAGTTCATGACTTAAAAAAAATGTGTTTTGGCTTCAATGCTTAGAAATCATCAGCAGAACTTACATAATGCCTTCTGTTTGAGAGTCTCTACTTTCCTGAAGCTTAATCTTATTTAAAAACCTTATATCCATAGCACTTTAACCCTGAAATTCTATTATCAATTTAGACCTGAAAGGACTTACAGAACATGGAACCCTAGGGTTGACAGGCAGAAGGAGGATGGAAAATCTTGGGCCAAATAAGGCTGAGATGCAGGAGAGGGATGGAAAACCATGGGTCAATCAGGGGCAGACCTTAGTCTGCTTGTGATTTTAGATTTCCTGCATGGTACTCAAGAGAACTTTCCTCTACTGCTTCAAGGTACTCTAGATCCAACTCCAACCTAGAATAGCTCTCCATTCATTTTCCACTCATCATAATAAATTATAATTGCATCAATCATGTGGCTTTGCACCCCTCCCCTTTGGGGAATTATGGGCACTGGAAGGCTCAGAAGTGATGTGCTTAGTTCTTAAAGAATTCCATCTTTTTCCAAGAAATGTTAGCACAAAAGGCAGCTAAAGGGAAAATCCAAAAGAACCAGGAAAAACACAAGAGAGCTACAGAAAGCCCCCAAGTGCAGAAAGTTGTGAGGGGAAAGAAATAGAGGAAGTTCTCGAGAGAGAACACAGACTTAGATAGAGTGGGAAAGTCTAGCAAAGAGACATAGGGACAAGCATGCAAGACACATGTTCAAGGAAGAACCTGGGCTTGAAGAGCAAACCTGTTTTTGTTCTTTTAATGTGTACAGTCTCACTGGAATGAAGTGATATCTTCTTGTTTTGATTTGTATTTCCTTGTTGGTCTGGAAGGAAATTTTCTCATATATCTATTGGTTAACTATATGTGTTATTAAAAAATATTCATCCCTTCTCCCCTTTTTACATTTTTGTTGTTTGTTTAGTTTTTACAAGTGCTTCATATATCTTAGATATTAAACCCTGGCCAGATGAGCTGTGGGTGAAAAAACTGTGGTATATATACACAATGGAATACTGCTGGGCTACAAGAAAAAATAAAATCATGCAATTTGCCACTATGTGGATGGAACTGGAGAGTAACATGCTGAGTGAAGCCAATGAGAAGGAGAGAGAAAAATACAAGATTATCTTTTATATGTGGGATATATACAGGAACATAGCATGAGAGTAACAAATGACTAAAGCCAACAGAACCTTTAAACTTTCTTAACTTTCAAAATTTTAAAACGTTAACCTTTAACCTTTTTCTTTAGTGTTCTACAGAACTATCTGAGGGATAGATAGAAGGGGACCCTGGGGCTCACTCATCCAGGTACTCGCCCAGCGGCAGGACCCCTTCCCGGGGCCTCACGTCTAACTAGATCCCCTAAGAACGACCGCTTTTCATCCTTGGTCTGCGGGAGACGGGAATTGAGGCACACGGTGCGAGCCCAAAGCTGAGCCGGTCCGCCTCCCTCTGCTCACTCATCCAGGTACCCACCTGGCGGCAGGGATGGCACCTACCCCCCACCTAAACTTGAACTCTGAAAGCCAGCAGCCACCAGGATCCTGGCCTGGGGCAACTGCCTCCACTTCTGCAGTGAGTGCCAGCCCAACTAGTCACTGACCCAACAGGTCTGTGGACTAGCATCTGAACTGGCTGGGGGCATGGTCACCACTTTAGGGGGCGTGGCTTCCTTAAAAGTGTTCTTCTCCAAGGCTGCTGGCCGCTCACATGGCCACAATTATATTTCCCATTCCCAGCACTCTGGACTTTAATCCCAGCCTTTATCACCTAATCATGTGGAAAAAATTCTGGGTACCTCAACTACAATACAACAATAATCCACTTGCCTACTCCAATTCTACCAAAAGACCAGTATGCAAGAAGCTGTACAAGCCCAATATTAAAGAGCACCTCCTCCAAAACTTCACTAGATGCCCATCATAAGCCAAAGAAAAATGCCTGAGAGGAAGGTCAGACTCTAGAAAGGGAGAAGAGTGACCACCATTGACCAACTTTATCCAGAATCCTTTCCCACGATAAGAGGGAATAGTACAAATGAATTCCAGGGTTTTACCACTAGACAACCAAAACAACATGAAGAAACAGCGCAAATCTCCACTACAAGGACAGAACGAGGAAAAGAGTACCAAATCCTCAACCGGGGTTATCCACAAATATGCTCTCTTCGATAAAGAATACCGAGATGAAATGCAAAGGATGTTCAAGAAACTACTCAAAGAATCAATGAAGGAGATATCCAGAAAACTAAAGGAAGAAATGAAAGAAGCAGTAGAACGAATAGTCAAGAAAATACAGGGAAAAAGTGAGAGCAGAAATAAAAAAGCTACAAAAAGAAGTGTCACAAATAAAGGATTCGGTAGACGAAATTAAAAACTCAGTAGGTGCCCTTAGGAGTAGAATGAATACAGCTGAAGACAGGATCAGTGAGCTTGAAGATGAGCAACAGAAATCGCATAGGGAACAACAAGCAATGAGAAAAGACCTCAAAATAGCTCTAAGGAGAATCAGAGACCTAGGAGATAACACCAAGAGGAACAACATTAGAATCATCGGAGTACGAGAAGGACAGGGAGAGAACCCCAGGAAAAAGCCACAGTCAAATAAATCATTGCTGAAAAGTTCACAGAGTTAAAGAATGCAGACAACCAGATCCAAAGAGCCAGAAGGGTTCCAGCTAAAAGATGCCCTAATAAAAACACTCCAAGGCATATCATAGTCAGAATGATGGATGCTGTGGACAGAGACAGACACAGTACTGAAAGCAGCAAGGTCAAAGAAGGAAATCACATACAAAGGAGCACCCCTTAAGTTTACAGCAGACCTATCAGAGGAAACCCTCCAAGCCCAAAGGCAATGGTGGGATATAGTAAAAAAAAACTTAATGAAATGAATGCCTCACCAAGAATACTTTATCCAGCTAAACTCTCACTCAAATTCAAAGGAACAGTACACTATTTTATAAATAAACAGCAGCTCAGGAACTTCATAGACTCAAAATCAAATCTAAAAGGATTAAAGGGGCTCCTGTAAGATAAGAAGGAAAACACTTATAAACACAACCAACCCCTACAGAAAGATGGCACAAAACCCCATGACAATAATCTCTCTCAATGTCAATGGTCTAAATGCACCAATCAAGAGACACAGAGTAGCAAAATGGATCAAAAAACTGAAACCAACATTCTGCTGTCAACAAAAACTCATCTGAACAATCAGAGCAAACACAGACTCAAAGTTAAAGGATGGAAAACAATACTGCAAGCAAACAGTTCCCTCAAAAACACTGGGGTGGCCATACTAGTATCCAACAACATAAATTTTTGGTTGAAAAAGATTAGAAAGGACAGCGAAGGTCATTTTCTATTTATCAAGGGATACGTACAACAGGAAGAAATCATACTCTTAAATGTATACGCACCTAATGAGGGACCAGCTAAATACTTAAAACAACTGCTAACAGATTTTAAGGAGGACATTGCTAGCAACACAATAGTAGTTGGAGACTTCAACATCGCCTTATCACCTCTGGATAGATCAACAAGAGCAAAACTCAACAAGAAAACATTGGCTATGAAGGAAGAAATAGAAGAAAGAGGGCTAATAGACCTTTACAGGGATTTACACGCCAAAAAGAAATAATACACATTCTTCTCCAGTGTACACGGAACTTTCTCCAAAATAGACAATGTGCTAGGCCACAAAACATACTTCAGTGGAATCAGGAAAATAGAATTAGTATCAATAATCTTTTCAGACCACGATATGTTGAAGATAGAAGTGAATCACATTAAGATATTGAAAAACAAATTAAACACCTGGAAATTAAACAACTCAATGTTGAACAATGAGTGGGTCAGGAAGGAAGTTAAAGACAAAATCAAAAGATACCTGGAAACAAACGAGAATGAAGACATGAGCTACAGAATCTATGGGACGCAGCTAAAGCCATGCTAAGAGGAAAATTTATAGGATTGCAAGCATTCCTAAGGAAAGAAGAAAGGGCCTACATAGATAACCTAACCACACAGCTCAAGGTCATAGGAAAAGACCAACAAAAGTAACCCAAAATTGGCCAAAGCAAAGAAATAATAAAATTTAGAGCAGAAATTAATGATATGGAAACCAAAAAAAAAAAAAATCTGAAAGGTCAATGAAACCACGAGCTGATTCTTTGAGAAAATAAATAAGATTGATAAACCACTAGCAAGACTAAAAAGAAACAAAGAGAGAACCCTAATAAACCAAATCAGAATTGAAAAAGGAGACATCACAACAGAAACCAATTCTGTAGGTTCAAAAGATCATCAGAGACTACTTTGAGAGTCTGTATGCCATGAAACAAGGGAACCTAGAAGAAACGGATAAATTCCTGGATTCCTATAATCTCTCGAGATTGAACCAGGAAGACTTGGAATACCTGAATAGATCCATTCATATCAAGGAAATTGAAGTGGTAATCAAAAGTCTTCCCCAAAACAAAAGCCCAGGCCCAGACGAATTCACTAGTGAACTCTTCCAAATATTCGAAGAAGACCTTTTGCCAGTTCTCCTCAAGCTTTTCCAGGAAATTGAAAAAACAGAAACTCTCCCAAAGAGCTTCTATGAAGCACATATCTCCCTAATACCTAAAACAAAGACACCACCAACAAAGAAAACTATAGGCCAATATCCCTGGTGAGCATGGATGTGAAGATCCTCAACAAAATATCAGCAAATAGAATCTAACGACTAATCAAAAAGATTATACACCACGACCAAGTGGGATTCATCCTGGGGATGCAAGGATGGTTTAACATTCAGAAATCAATCAACATAATCCTTCATATCAACAAAAGTAAAGATAAAAACCATTTGATCATATCAATAGATGCAGAGAAAGCTTTTGACAAGATCCAGCACCCGTTTGATGAAAACTCTCACCAAAATGGGTTTTGAAGAAACTTTCCTCAAGCTAGTCAAAGCCATCTATGACAAACCCATGGCAAGCATTATTCTTAGTGGGGAAAAACTAAGGGCCTTTCCTTTAAGATCAGGGACAAGACAAGGATGCCCACTATCACCACTTCTGTTTAACATAGTACTGGAAGTACTTGCAATCGATATTAGGCAAGAAAAAGATATTATAGGCATCCAGATAGGAAAGGAAGAAATCAAGCTCTCACTATTCACAGATGATATGATACACTATGTCTCGAGAATCCTAAATCCTCTACCAAAACACTTCTAGAAATAATAGTCTTGTACAGTAAAGTCGCAGGCTATAAAACAAAAAATCCATGGCCTTCCTATACGCAAATAAGAGGAAAATGACATGAAAAAAATAATCCTGTTCACAATTGTACCCAGAAAATCAAATACCTCAGAATCAGCCTAAGTAAAGAGGTAAGGGACCTCTACAGTGAAGACTACAAAATGCTACTCCATGAAATAAAAAAGACACGAGGAAATGGAAACATATCCCCTGCTCATGGATAGGAAGAATCAACATCGTCATAACGGCAACACTCCCGAAGCATTATTCAGATTCAATGCGATCCCTATAAGGATACCCATGAAATTCTTCAAAGAAATAGATCAAGCACTCCTGAAATTCATATGGAACAACAAACGCCCACGAATAGCTAAAGCAATTCTTGGGAAAAAGACGTGGGAAGGCATTACCCTCCCCAACCTCAAACTCTACTACAAAGTGGTAAAAATTAAAACAGCATGGTACTGGACCAAAGCCAGTGGCACAGACCAATGGAACAGGGTGGAATATCTGTACACACAACCTCAAATGTATGAACATCTAATCTTTGACAAGGGAGCAAGAAATGTGAAGTGGAACAAGGAAAGCCTCTTCAACAAATGGTGCTGGCATAACTGGACAACCACAAGCAAAAAAAAAAAATGGTCTTAGACATCGACCTAACATCATGCACAAAAGTCAGATCAAAATGGATTAAAATGTCAACATCAGGCCAAAATCCACATTGAAGACAAGGTCGGCAAAACACTCCACGATATTGAGGCTAATGGCATCTTCAAAGACGACACTCCATTGACCAACCAAGTGGAAACAGAGATAAACAAATGGAACTATCTTAAATTAAGAAGCTTTTGCACCTCAAAAGATACAGTAACCAGAATACAAAGACAATCTACAGAATGGGAAAGCATATTTACCCAATACCCATCTGTTAAAGGGTTGATATCAAGCATATACAAAGCACTGGTTGAACTCTACAACAAGAAAACAAAAAATGGGCTGATGAAATGAACAGAAACCGTCTCAAAGAAGAAATACGAACGGCTAAAAGGCACATGAGAAAATACTCCACATCTTGCTCTCCGGCACGGCCACGGCCCCAGAAGTACAAGGACTTAATGCAGAAAACCAGCAGCTTGGAGCAGAAAAGTGAACGGACTATGCGTTAATCCACGCCATCATGCCTGCCCGGAGGGGAAAGGGTGTTGCCCCATTCGCCCTCTCCTCTCTGGAAAGAAAGATGGTGGCCGCATAGGAGCCTTGTGGACAGCAGGTATGAGCCGGGGGTCTGGGGGCGACAAAAACCTCAAGGGAAGGGGGGCGTTCCGGCCCGTCCTTCACACCCTACCGAGGTCACCAGTTGTCCCCCACGAGCGGCTCTCTGGCTCGGCCACGACTCCAGAGCACAGAAACCAATCTCTTAATTATCTGACTCTTAGCAGAAATGCTTCCAGGGTTAATAAATAAAATAGCAGAAATCCAAAACCACGCAGCTGCGGCAACATTTAATTCTTGAATCCAGCTGTAGAAAGCAAATCATTTCACAATGCTTTTTCAGTATGTCTGATTTTGGGGGGGGGTGTAAACTCTAAATAATAATGGTGCATCTTTTATCGAAACAATGAATCTAGTCAAAGTAGATAGAGTGTTAACTAGAATTCATCTGCCTCACAGGAATTGGGAGGGGTGGGAGGTGGGATTTTATTGGGGTTCGTGGTAAAAAATAAGTATTGGTAAAGGGAAATGTGTTTGATATTTGCATGACTGAGACCTAAAGCTGAAAGCTTTGTAACTTTTCCCACAGTGATTCAATAAATAAATTATATAAAAAAAAGGAAATGCTCTACATCTTATTTATCAGGGATATACAGATCAAAACAACAATGAGATATCATCTCAAATCAGAGACTGGCCGACATCCAAAAGAACAAAAGCAACCGGTGTTGGCACAGATGTGGCAAGAAAGGAGCTCTCCTTCACTGTTGGTGGGAATGCTGACTGGTTCAGCCTTTTTAGAAAACAGTATGGATGATTCTCAAAAAATTAGAAATTGAGTTTCCATTTGACCCAGCAATACCACTCCTGGGAATATATCCCAAAGAGGCAAAGAAGTACAGTCGAAATGACATCTGCACTTCTAAGTTCATTGCCACACTATTCACAATAGCCAAAATCTGGAGAAAACCTGAGTGCCCGAGAAACTTTTGTACATCTACACAATGGAATACTATGCAGCTGTTAGAAAAGATGAAGTAATGAAATTTACATACAAGTGCTAAAGGTAAAGGCCCTCCCGTTGATCATCGATTTTGCAGGCCCAGTAATGTCTCCATTGGAGACTTTGTTGTTACTGTGTTTGGCATATTGAATACTCTTGGTAGCTTGCCGGGCTCTCCGAGAGGGGCGGAGGAATCGAACTCGGGTTGGCCATGTTGGCCGCTTGTAAGGCGGACGCCCTACCGCTGTGCTATCGCTCCAGTAGCACATACAAGTGCTACTGCATGGAAAGTATCATGCTAAGTGAAAGGAGTCAGGAAGAAAGGGACAGACATAGAAAGATTGTATTCATCTGGGGAATATAAAGTAACAAAATGGGAGACTAACACCCAAGAATAAGGGAGATAAGTACCAGGAGGTTCACTTCATGGCTTGGAGGCCAGCTGCATATGCTGGGGAAGAAGCAGCTTAGATAGAGAGGGGAGCACCAAGTAAAGGGTGTTGGGAGGATCCTCCCAGGATGAGAGACGCATGCTCAAAGTAGACTATAGACCAAACATGATTGCCACTCAATGCCTCTTGTGCAAAGAGCAAAACAAAAAGCACCAAAAAGGAGAGAGAGAACAAAAGGAAATGCCCTGCTACAGGGGTGGGGTGGGATGGGGTGTTGGGGGTATGGGAGGGATGCTGATAGCATTGAAGGTGGGGAATGGGCACTGGAGGGATAGTACTCAATCACTGTACAACCGAAACCCAAGCACAAAAATTTGTAAGTCTACAACTGTACCTCATGTTGTTTCACTAATAAAAATTTAAAAAAAGGAAAGGATAAATATGCTTGCTAGATGGACCAAGAAAATAAAAATGAGTATAAATTTTACATATTTGGAAGATAAAAAGCATATAATTAATTCAAATATTAGAAAAAATATTAAAAATGTTAAGACAATAAAAAGAGGGAACCCTGGGAAAATATTGGAGGGAAGCAGACATTCTGGTGGGGAAGTGGTGTTGGGATGATGCATTAATTAAAATTTTATCATTAACAGTATTGCAGAACACAATTGTTAAAATACAATTTTTTAAAAGATTGAGCTAAGGGGGTAACAAGTAAATCTAGAACTGACACAGAAAATTTCTTTGGAAATGCTTTAAATTATATTACAGTCTCTCTCCATGATCAGAAATCTCTATGACAGATAGTTTCTTGAGTTTAAGTTTAAAAATTATATTCTCTTCTCTGAAAATAAAGGTGACATCATTCTCTATTTAGTAAATGAGACTATAATATGTTGTGTATACATTATGAATCAAAGGCACTTGAGGTACCTGAGTAAAGGCAGATATAGGAAAGGCTCTTTGACTTCTCCATTTCTACCCAAAGCAGGTCATAACAGTTTCCTTGGGAAAAGGCATCCTCCAGGATCAGAAAAGACAGAAGGTTCATAGCCCCACAGACTGGGCACAGACATATATGGATGTGGACCAGCCCAAGCACAGAAGCTAAAAAAACCCCTCATCTTCCACTGGTTGCCTCCAGGTATTGTCTAATCTCGGCCCCACAAGTGACCGTCCCTGGTTCCCATCCCTTCACATTCCCACAACTTCATCTCTGTATAATAGGTGAGTGAACTCTGGATTTAATGGTTTCTTTGAGTCTGTGTTTTTTGATGAAGAATCCTGTGGACAAAAATATGAAATAAAAAATGTGTGCACTTCTTTTCACTCTGTGATGAAATATCCTATCAGTTCAAATATTAGTACCCCATATATATAAGCAGCGAGAGAAGTAAATTTTGTCTCTCCCAGAATCAGAGACTAATTGTCCTGGGAGTTTAATGGAAAGGGGAAGGAGACCATAAGAGAATCTCCCTGCATGCTTGTTCCTGTTGGGATTTCCCCTATCTGTGGGTTCCTGTAAGAATGTATGCATGTAAGGATGGTATGCAAATCCCTGTCCTAGGCCTGATTAGAAATGACTGACACATGTGCACAGGAAAAAAATGTTTTGTACTACTGGTAATCAAAAATTGACTTAAAATATTTTAAAATTGAATCGCTGCGAGATATACAGTGACAAAATTGCTCATGATTGGATTTCATTATACAATGTCCCACTACCTGTCTCTCTACTAGTGTAGAAAATGGGTGTTTTATTCCTGCTGAATATGAGCATGTCAATGCAAGTCTCTGCTCAACTCACTCTCACTGCCCTAGGACAGGCAATCAGCCTCCTCTCACACATTCTCCATCCAGGGTTCTTCCAAGTCTAGTACTTGGAATAAAGAACAGAGCCCACTTATTTCTTCCAGCCCATCTTGTCTGGAGGAGCAGGAATCTAACCCTAGAGGGCCCATTTCTGGTGGAGATCCTCCAGAGGTTCATCTGAGAAAGATTATAAAGGATGAAGGAATCTCTAGAGTTTTGTAAATCCTTGGGTGGTTGAGTGATAAGAAATACATCATCAACACAGAGAAATCCTTGTTTGCTTCCTCAAGACTGGCAAAATCCTTGATGCTTCAGTGCCCACCTCATTAGGCTAAACGGCCCTTGTACTATATTCACATTGACAAACACAGCACACTCGGTCCATAGGTTTGAAGCCAAGGGTTCATGTTTGTTATTATCACAGCTGATCAGTAGTTAAGGCATTGGGAAACCATTCAAAGGTTGTGCTTCCAGGATGATCCTAATATCCCTGTGGGGGGAAAAAATAAATGGAAAATATGGGTTTTTTGGAGTTAGCAGAAAACTAGTTACTCAAGAGACTTTCTACTAAGCTCTCAGTACACCTGGCAATTTTTCCTAGAATTGTCTACTGGGCTGACAATTGGTAGCTAAACAGGTCACTTAGCTTTCTCTTTCATAGTAGGAGAATCTCATTTAGGACACAAATATCCTTAGAGGCACTCTAAAGACTCCAAGATGTTTCAAGCACAGCCTCTTAGGACTAAACTTTATCTACTGCTCTTAAGTGCTCCCAAAGTGAGAAATAATGAATCATGTTTCTCTAAATCACGTTTCTTTCAGTAGATGTTGGAACTAGGACTGCAGCATGGGAAATAAGTTTTCTCTATTCCCAGATGCCTTTTCAGGATCTTGCTTTTAAATGTGCCTTCTTACGTGACCCCTATAGACTTTTGGAGATGTTTCCAGTCAATATTGTGTCTGCTTTTATAAGCACGACTCTCTTAGACAAAAACTGAGGTCTGCAATTTTCTTCCTGATATCTCTCTGATGCCTTTTGGTGATGTCTCTATGGACATGAGCTCAGGCTGAAGCCCATCCCAAAATAATGCCCTGTTTCTCCTAATTTAGTCAGTTGGACTCATATGGTCTCATCATTCTGCTCTTCAAGCAGTGATTTCTCTAAGAAGCTCTAATATTCCCCAAAGTAAAGCCTACCATTGGTTCTGGTTGAGCTTTCCTCCCCACCCCGACCAGGGCTTCGGCAGCCAAAGGCCTCCAGGACCAGCCACCACCATGCTGAGACCACTCTCCGCACACATGAAGGTACTGGCAGAGGGACAAAGTCATGCGGGTTCCGGGGCCGAGATCTCCAAGCCTGCTCGGATTTGGGCCGAGCATCCTCCACCCAGATCCTCCAAATTCCAGTAGGCGAGGGTCACACCCACCAACTGGCCCCCTGGCGCCATGTAATCCCATCAACGGCCAAGACTCAGAGACTATAAAAACCAGCTCCCGGAAGAGAACAGTGCAGTCTCCTGCCCCCGTGCCTGCAAAGATACCATTATACCATAATTTATTTAAGATGGATTGGGATTGGGAATGAACCAATGGTAGGCTTCACTTTGGGGAATATTGGAGCCTCTTAGAGAAATCACTGCTTGAAGAGCAGAATGATGAGACCAGAGGAGTCCAGCTGACTAAATTAGGAGAGACAGGGCATTATTTTGGGATGGGCTTCAGCCTGAGCTCATGTCCATAGAGACATCACCAAAAGGCATCAGAGAGATATCAGGAAGAAAATTGCAGACATCTTATTATGACATCTTATTATCTCATTCCTACTTTGGACAAACTGGCAGGCTACCGAATGTAGCCTGCCCACACGGCAGTCTGGCAAACTCCCCGTGGTGTACCCAATATGCCAAATACCAGTAACAATGATGGGTCTCATTCTCCTAAAGAGCCTTGAATATAATCTCAGGGCTAGGATGAAGAAGACGTTACTGGGGCCTGCTCAAGGCAATCGACGAATAACAGGATGATTTGTGATTTTGTGATAACAGGTATCTTTGCATAGCTCAGCTCCAAATAAATTTCAGTCACCATGACTTAAATAATACCAGCCCCACCCCACCTAACAAAATGGAGGACTAGGATAAAGCAAACAACCAAGTTCAAGTTTTGCTGCTATCCCTTTAGTTCACGGAGAGATTTCTGTTTCCAAATCCTGTTGGTGGCTCATTGGCTTTTATTCAGTTCACATACAGATAGGCAAAGAGCTGTGCTAGAAGACGGTCTCCCAGGAATAAGTCCCCATGACATTTTAAAAAAAATGGTCTCGGCACGTGGATGTCTCCCTTCTTATACAGTAGTACAGTCCTGCTGGTTTTCCAGTGGGACGGAACCTTGCATTCAGACAGGTAGTGTGTGAAGAGCCAAGCCAGCGTATTGATGAATACTGATGGCAGGTTCTTCAGGTGTTCAGGTCTGACCTTGTCTGGGCCGGGTGCTGTTTGTTTCTTTACCGACAAAATGGCGTGTCGGATTTCAGAAGGGAGAATATTGGGAACAACATATCCATCCTGTGAAATTTGGTATGTGGGCAGGTGGACATGGCTATCAAAGAGATCTGAGTAGAAGTCATGGATAATCTTCTCCATTGCCCTTCTGGAAGATGTGATAGATCCATCAGGAGGTCGGAGAGCAGTCATCTTCGTCTTGGTTGGTGAAGGAAAGGAGGGAGTTACAAATGCTTTTCCTGGCTTCTGCCGCATCTACTAGCACGTCTGCTCTTCTCTCTTTGAGGTCTTCCTTGATTGCATCTCTGCACTGCTTTGCGAGCTCGGACATTCGCTTGCGGTTGCCTGAGGCATGCGCCAAACCACATTGGTGAATAAGCTCAAGAGTTTTCAAAGACAGGCTTTATTTGTGGCTATCTCTCTCTTGGTGTTCCTCACACAATCATGGAGGTGCTGAAGCAGTCGATCATATTCCTCATCAATGTTGTCAACAGCATCATCTTCCCAAGTTGCCACAATAGTGCCAAAGAGCTCCCAGTTGGTGGTCGTTCTGGGAGTTCTCTTCTTAAACTTTGCAGCCCTTTCTTCCTGCTATGTGAAGTAGAATTTTTTATGAAGGAGACGGTGGTCCGATCCCATTTGGAATTTTGGGACAACAGTGACATCGGTCAGGCAAAACCGTTGATTGAATATGATGTGGTCTATTTCGTTGTGGAACCATACACCGGGAGACTCCTATGTCCAATGTTTAGATTCGGCCTTCTGGAACTGTGAGTTACCATGGATGGTCTTGGTCGACATGATGAACTCAGATAGTCTCTCACCCTGTTCATTCCATTCTAGGCCATGGGTCCCAATGTGCAGTTCTTAGGCTGATCTTCTTGGTCCTATCTTGGCATTAAAATCACCAACTATTATCTTGTAAAGTAAAGTAAAGGCCCTCCCGTTGATCGTCGATTTGCTCGAGCGGGCCCAGTAACGTCTCCATTGGAGACTTTGTTGTTACTGTGTCTGGGCCGGAGCGATAGCACAGCGGTAGGGCGTTCGCCTTACAAGCGGCCAACATGGCCGACCCGAGTTCGATTCCTCCGCCCCTCTCGGAGAGCCCGGCAAGCTACCGAGAGTATTGGATATGCCAGACACAGTAACAACAAAGTCTCCAATGGAGACGTTACTGGGCCCGCTCGAGCAAATCGACGATCAACGGGAGGGCCTTTACCTTTACCTTTATCTTGTAGAAGGTGTTGTCTTCTTTATAGAACTTCTCCAGCTCCATGTAGAACTTCTCAATTTCTCTTTCATCATAATTGGAAGTTGGTGCATAGACAACGAAGACAGAAACTGCTGGCAGTGAGCCACATCTATTCAAGTGTTCACATCTGTTTTGGGTTGTTAGGCATTCGAATGAATCAATGCTCATGGCCAACTTTGTGTTGACAAGGACACCGACGCTTCCGACGCCTCTTTTATCGCATGTTCCGAAGAACAATTCTTCTCCAGTGTCGAAAACAGCGTGATGTGATTGATGCCTTCTTGTCTCAGTCAGACCAATGATGTCATATTTGATCTTTCGTGCTTGTACTATCAGGTCCTTGATGGATGCATCCGATGCTAGCATACGTACATTGAAAGTACAGACAATCATTTTTGTCTTCCTTCGTTTTGGCAGCCTAGTTTGGCCTTGAGATTTTATCGGCCTTTCCTTCCTCATCTTTCTCAATGCTGCCATATTGGTGATGCCTTCAGGGTCAGGGGAATGAGACCCATTGTAATTACTGGTTTTGGCATATTGAATATAGAACAGATAGCTTGCAAGGCTCTGCTGTGCGGGCAGAATACTTCGGTAGCTTGCCAGGCTCTCCGAGAGGGATAGAGGCTTTTGAGGCGGCCTCTAATCGTCCTTGTAGATGTTCCCATGGTCCAAACCATATTCGAATCCTATCAAATATGGTACAGCAATTCTGGAAGATGGATATTAAGTGTCGGCTGCGCGGTCCAGAAAGCATCCTGGAACGTGGCAGCAGCTGGACAGTGGAGGTAGTGGAGGAAGTGGAGGTCTGCCAGTGAGGTATTTATCTGGTACCAATAGGGGTAGGGTGGGTCTTCTGTGCTCAATCCAATCCCTGGGTCTCTGGTGGTTGGTGGAAGCAGACAGGGCAGGGTAGGGTTGGGCTCCTGATTTTAATCCCTTCGTCTCCTGTGGTTGGTGGGAGCAAGCAGAGAATCTCTATCGCCCCATCTGTCTATTGTCTGTCATCTACAAGCTGTTCACTTGAGTCATCCTAAATAGGATTGGCAGAACACTAGATAAAGGACGACCATGCGAGCAAGCTGGGTTCCGCAAAGGATTCAGCACCATTGACCATATCCACACGATAACCAAGCTCATTGAGGTTTCTTGGGAGTTCAAGATGCCGTTCTGTCTAATGTTCATTGATTTAAAGAAGGCCTTTGATTTTGTTGAGACGGAAGTGGTCATTGAAGCTCTAGCCAATCAGGGCATTCAAACTCAATACATCAAGATCCTCCGTGAGCTGTATTATGGATTCATTACCATGATCTCACCATTCTACAAAGAAGTAATCATTAATGTCAAGAGAGGGGTTCGGCAGGGTGATGCCATTTCACCGAAACTCTTCAGTGCCACCATCGAGAACATCATGCAACGACTGGAATGGGAAGGAATGGGAGTGAAGATAAATGGTTGGCAACTACACCACCTCTGCTGTGCTGATGACATTGTTCTAATAACACCAAACATTAGCCAAGCAGCACAAATGCTGGCCGACTTCAACCATGAGTGTGGAAAGGTAGGACTACAGCTGAATTTTATGAAGACAATGTTTATGAGAAACAGCCTCGTTCCTGATGCTCCATTTGCTCTCAACGGAATGACCATATCTCCGAATGCAACAGTTATGTGTACGTGGGTCGAGAAGTCAACATGATGAATAACCTGGCACCTGAGCTGCGCAGTAGGAAGAGAGTGGCTTGGAACACCTTCAAGAGTGTTGAATAAATAGCTAAGAGGTCAAAGAACCTGTCTCTGGGCTCATCTCTTTTATTCCACTGTTCTTCCTGCATTAACATATGCCTCAGAGACCTGGGCCCTACGCAAACAGGATGAGAACGCTATTCGGGTCTCCCAAAGAGGAATCGAAAGAGATATGCTTGGAGTATCATGTTTCACTCAAATGAGAGAAAGAATCTGGAGTTCCGACTTCTGTCCACATCAAGAATCAGGGACACTCTCTCGTTTGCCAAGCAGTCAAAAATCAGATGTGCTGGACACGTAATGAGATTTGGAGATGACCGCTGGACTAGAGTCGTTACCAACTGGATTCCACAGGATGTCAAAAGACCGTGTGGCCGTCCACCTACCAGATGGTCAGACTTCTTCATCAAGATCCTGAACGATCGGTTTGAGGCTTTTCGTGTTCCTAGAACGAACAGATGCCATTGCCTACACTAGCACGCGGCAGGGATAAATGGAGACGTTACTGGCGCCAGCTGGAGCAAATGGACGATTAATGGGAAGTCAAGTGATCAAGTGATCAAGGCACAGGGAAATGACCGATAAAGATGAGATCACAACAAGGAAAAAAATGATATTAATTCTGAAAGCAAAGTTGGAATGCAAGATAAACGGTGTTCAGAAATGAGAGTTGACAATGTACTAGGAGAACACCAACCTTCAGGACACTCTGATACTCAGCCAGAGAAACTTGATGAACTGAAAACCAAGGGAATGAGGCTGTATGAAGGACGATTGTTTAAAGAAGCTGAGGTACAGTGAACGGGATGCACAGCAATGAAAAATTTGCAGTCACACCTTTCATAATGGCAGGGATGGCACTTGAGGGCATTGAACTGAAGGAAGTCAGGAAGTGAAAGGCTTTGTGTTTCAGGAAGTAATACACAAAGAACTCAGACCTGAAAAATATGGTTCCTATTAAATGGAAAAGGGAAAGGCAGTGGATGGATGGATGGATGGATGGATGGATGGATGGATGGATGGAAGGTCATTTGTTTTCTGTTGTTTTTTTAATTTGTTTTTAGGGGGACTGGTACCAGGCAGTTAGTTAAGGCTTACTTACTCTTGGCTCTCTGCTCAGGATTCATTCCTGGTGGGGCTAACTGTGCTCAGGGTTCACGGGCAGGGAGTGCTAGGGATCAAACCGGCAAGCTATGTGCAAGAGCCCTGCGTACTGTACTCTCTGTCCAGTCCCAGAAGGGGTCATTTTGATATACAGCAATGACAAAAAAAATTTTGGTGCTGACTAAGATGAGATTTATACATATATAGGTACTTGTAACCATAGTTCTCAACTCTTGAAGTATTGCAAATCAACAAAATCTGATGTAAAAGAGGTGTAAAAGTATATTGTTGCATAAAAATATTCCCTAAAAAGTGATGCAAAAAAGTTACCCCTAAAAGAACTCTTGGGGCAATTTTAAGACCCTGATATCGAAAATAAGACACCGGGAACTGAGCTAAGCTTGGAAAAGAGAAGGAAAATTCACCAAGGCATTGAAGAAATGCCTGTATCCTACAGAAAGGTAAATGATGACAAGATAAGCGCCATTCAACTTCTGCTGTCAAGAAGCAAAACACTAATTCTCAAAGCCCCTAATGTTTTACATCAGCATACATGAATTTTCCTATATTTTTATTTCTATGTGCCAATATCCGAGAGTAAAATGTGTGATGTTCTGACACAAAATCTTAAAGGTAATGGATTGAACTATTCTCTCTCCCCTGCCTCCTCCCAAAGATTACAATAACTTTGCACCCTTATTAACCGTGGTCCTATACTGCTTGTTCATTCAGGTATTTTTTGTGGGGGGACGGAACTCCAAAACAGTGTTCAGAGAACCTAGGGGGTCACTACCAATGATACACAGTCAATCGGTATGGATGGTTGAATGTTCAGAGCTGGAAAATACTGGGATCACCACGGTAACCTCAAGGAGCTCAGGGTGGGTTATCCAGGAATACATAAGGTGGTGCTTAAGGGACCATGTCGGGCTGGGAATGGAACCCAAGACTTGGCACATGCAAGTTATGCAGTCTGACCTCTGAGCTGCCCCTGGCCCTCCACTGATTGTTTCAATGCATAATTTTCCTTCTGCTAGACCATGAGATTCTATAGCATATAAGTTACACCACTCCTCTGTGAATTTCCTTCCCTCTCCCCTTATTTTTTCTTTCTCTCCCTTCCTTCAAAACTCAAGACAGGAATCAGAAGTGTTATCAGCTCCTTATGCACATTGTAAAGGGCATGGCACTGAGATATGTGGAGATATTTAATGCCTACTTCTGGGGTCACTGAATCACTTTATCTTATAGATATACCCACAGAGGAAGGCATCTCTCCAAACTCTTCTAGAGTAGAGAGGAGACTTATGTCTATACCTCTGAAATGATGCAGGAGATACTGCCAAATTCTATCAATGAAAGAAGTGTGTGAACAGGTCTTTAGAAAATTCAGGTAATTCAAAAATATTACTCAAAAAGATTGTTTTTGCAGGGGCTGGAGTGATGGCACAGCGGGTAGGGCGTTTGCCTCGCATGCAGTCAACCCGGGTTCGATTCCCAGCATCCTATATGGTCCCCTGAGCACCACCAGGAGTAATTCCTGAGTGCAGAACCAGGAGTAACCCCTGAGCATTGCTGGGTGTGACCCAAAAAGAAAAAAAAAAGATTGTTTTTGCAGCTGATCTAACAGTTGGATAGAGAACTCAAAAGTATATCCTAAATCAGTTTACAATCCTGGTCCTTCAGGATTGTAAAAAAAATTGTTAAAAATATGTTCAGAAGCTAGTTCACTAGGCCATGTTTTCAGCATTTTGCTAGCTACCTTTGGAGAGCTTGCCAAATAGCACCATCAGAGTCCAGATAGAAATAATCCAACTTTTAGCATCATGTTCTTCATTTTCAACGTGCTAATGGGTCTCTTTGACAGATGGGGACTGAGATCCATCCACCAGTGCATTATAAAAAGACTAAGAAGTCCAGAAGAGTTTACAACGGATGATCAGCACAGGAACCTTCTTTCTTATTCATTCAGTTCACACCACATACACACTATTCATTAGTCTGAGATATCATCTTACAACTTCTAGTAGAAGACAATTTGTTTGATTTTTGTCCTTGGAATGAAGAGGCAAATCAGAGAAAGGAAATTCCAACAAAAATGTTAATTTCTTTACCAATTAAAAAACTTGTAATAATTTTGTATAGAAAAATGATTGTTAATCCTAAGAAATAACTATTATTATTATATTGGATGATAGCTATTATTTTGGGAGACTTATCAAAGGGGCAAAAAATAAAATTGTCTTACTTGAAATTTCAAAACTTACTTTGGAAATCTCCTTAGAATATTGACTATTCCAAATATTCTAAGTAATTTTAAAATAAAGGTACAATAAGATCCTCAGACCAATGGAATATAAAATACTAGATATTTTCCAGATTTTCAGTGACTTATTCTGATTTTGAAACAATTCATTTTGGGGATGGGGAAGGGGAGTCAGAAATATATCATTATAATGATAAAAACTTTTAAACATGGAACAATTCTCTGGGCATTGTGTTAGTTTTCTCAAACTGAAAAACCAAACCAACAATTTATTCCTGCCTCTGAATTTAGACCTCTCTTTATATCTAAAGCAATCACAATTTGATACCATATAAGATATATCATCATCCAAACTGCCTTTATCATATGTTTTTATGAGTACTAAGTTAACAAAATGGTAGTAATCCTTGATCTCTGAGTCTTAGGTACATTTAATGGCCAAGAAGCACCCAGAATTTGCCAAGATGATTTTACAGAGAATGTGTCAAACTTGGGAAGGCAGAGATTAAAACCCCACACTGAGCCCACTGAACCGGAAAGTCCTAGCCCAAGTCCAAGAGGCTGTGTTGGAAGCATCTACCTGCACAGGAAGTGGTGTTTCCCAGGAATCCCTCTGTAGCTGTTGACACACCTGAGGACAGAGGTCACATCCACTTATGTCATCCACTTATGTGACCTGGGGAGTGACCTCCTGTGTAGTGTGTGGTGGTGTGAGCTAGCAGAGAAAGGAGCACAGTCTAGGCAAGGAGCACTCAGAGGGTCTGCCCTGGAACTGGCTGTCCTTGGCCATGCAAGGAGCCAAAGCTTTTGCGTTTTCCAGTTTTATTGGGGGTAGAATTTGGAATTTGGTGGGAGGACTACATCTACTGTCCTGGTATATGTCCCGTCAGAGTCAGATCCAAGATCCCAAGAGGTCAGCAGAGAGGCAGTTTGACTGTGGCCATAAGCATCCTGCATGGGACATCAGGAAATTCACTTTTTTGTGTTTGTTTTGTCTTAGAGTACTATAGGTGGTGTTTAGGTCTTACTCCTGTCTCTATGCCTAGGTCACTCCTAGAAGGGCTCAGGGGACTGTCTCTGATGTGAAGATTCAAATGGAGTCAATAAACAAAAAAAACTGCAAAATACTACTTGACTAAACAAAAGAGGCCACGAGGAAATGGGAATGTATCCACTGCTCATGGATTGCAAGGATTAACATACTTAAAATGGCAATACTCCACAAAGTACTATATAGATTCAATGCAGTCCCTATAAAGATACCCATAATTTTTTCAAAGAAATAGATCAAATGCTTCTGAAATTCATATACAGCAATAACCCACCCTCATCCCTGACACACACACACGCACACACACACACACACACACACACAGAAGCACACACATACCTGAATAGCTAAAACAATCGTTGGGAAGAAGAAGATAGGAGGTATCGCTTTTCCCATCCTCACATTGTACAACAAAGAGGTAGTAATTAATACAACATAGTATTGGGATAAAGACAGACCTTCAGTTCAATGGAATAGAATTGAATATCATAAGACAGACGCTGATGAGTATCATCAGTTAGTCTTTAATAAAGGAGCAAAAATATGATATGGAACAAGGAAAGTCTCTTCAACAAGTGGTGCTGGGAAATCTGGTCTACTACATGCAAAAAATGAACTTAGACCTCTTTCCAAAGCCATGCACAAAAGACAAATCAAAATGTATTAAAGTCCTTGCTGTCAGACGTGAATCCATATGGTACATAGAAAAGAACATAGTCAAAACTCTAGAGGACATTGAAACTAAAGGCATTGTTAAGGATAAAATACCACTGACCAAGCAAGTGAAAGCAAAGATAAACAAATGGGACTACATTAAACTAAGAAGCTTCTGCACATCAAAGTAACCAGGATAGAAAGACAGCTGAAAGAATGGCAGAAATTATTTACTCAACACTCACCTGAAAAGGGGCTAATGTTCAAAATATTAGACACTGGTAGAACTTAATAGACACTGGTAGAACTTTACAAGAAGAAAATTCTTAGACACTGGTAGAACTTAATAGACACTGGTAGAACTTAATAGACACTGGTAGAACTTTACAAGAAGAAAATTCCAAGCCCATCAAAAAATGGGGAGAATAGAAGAAGAGAAACCTCCTAGAAGAAGGCACATGAGAAAATATTCTATATTAGGGAGACCCAAATCAAACAATAATGAGATATCATCTCACACCACATGGATGTGGGTAGGTAGCAAGGGACTCTTGTTCACTGCTGGTAGGAATGTCAATTGGACCATCCTTTATGGAAAACAATATGGACATTCCTCAATACTCTAGAAATTGAGCTTCCATACGACACAGCAACACCACTTCTGAGAATATACCAAGGGGTACAAAAACACAATAGAGGAAAGGGATCAGCATGCCTGTGTTTATTGCAGCACTATTTACAGTAGCCAGAACAGGGAAAGATCCCATGTGCCTGATAACAGATGACTGGATAAAGAAATTATGGTAAATCTAAAAAATAAGAACACTATGCAAATACTAGGATTAAATTCATGAAATTTCCTTATACATGGATACACACAGAATCATGCCAAATGAAAAGAGTCAGAGGGAGAGTGACAAACATACAATGATTGCACTTATTTGCAGTATTTATATATAATATGTTATATATTTATAAATATATAATCATAGAATGAGAACAATACCCAAAAACAATAGCAATGATGGCCAGGAAGAATGGTCCATGGTAGGAAGCTTGCCACAAGGGGGTGAGCGTGCAGGGAATGCAGTTAGGACAGAGAAGGGGCCACTAGGATAATGATAGTTGGAAATGATCACTCTGGACAAGAACTGGGTACTGTAAGGAGGTAATGTGATAGGCATGATCATGATAACCTTTCAGTATGTTATTGTGAACTATATAACACGATCCTCCCGTTGTTCATCGATTTGCTCAAGCGGGCCCAATAACGTCTCCATCATGAGACTTGTTGTTACTGTGTTTGGCGTATTGAATACGTCACGGGTGGCTTGCCAGGCTCTGCCGTGCGGGCAAGATACTCTCGGTAGCTTGCCGGGCTCTCCAAGAGGGGCAGAGGAATCGAACTCAGGTCGGCCATGTTGGCTGCGTGCAAGGAAAACGCCCTACCCACTGTGCTATCACTCCAGCCCATTATTGTGAACTACAGTGCTTAAAAGAATAAAAGAGTGGGGGGGAGGAGAGAAAGAGAGAGAGAGAGAGAGAGAGAGAGAGAGAGAACTAAAAGTTAAAAGTGTCTACAATAGAGGTAGGCTGGTGAGGGTGAGGGATTGTGGGTAGTGAAAGGAAAATCTGGGGCATTGGTGTTGTGAAATGTACACTGGTGAAGGGACGGGTGTTTGGACACTGTGACTGAAACCCAATCATGAACAACTTTGTAATTGTGTATGGCACAGTTATTCAATAATAAAATAATAACAAAAGGGAAAACAAAACAAGATAGCTATTGAGTTTTAAATGTCCACTTACAGAAGGAATAGCAATTTTTAAAAACTGGGGTCTGCCACATACAGGGCAAACAAACACCTTATCTGTTGACCAACTCTCCTCCCAAAATCCGCTTCTGATGCAGTTTGTAATGCTCAGACACCCCCAGCCCCACCCTCAGTGAAACTACTTCTTAGTCATATTGGTTTTACAAAGACAAGCAACAGTAAGTGTAACCATATTTGGTGAAGTACAAACTGCTACCTAAATGTAAAGTGGTTTATCAGGACAGATATCGTGTCCATTAATAAATACCAGACCATTTTAAATATGATCAGACACCCCAATTCTTCACCTGCATACTAAGTGTAATAGTAGGGGATAGCAGGGACTCAGGGACCCTGAGGGTTTTTTTTATAATTATGGAAGAAAATAACCTTTCCTTTTTAACAGAAATACTTATTTTTCATCAACTTTGACACCTGAATCTTCCTGTATTAGTCCAATCGTTAAATATTCTATCAGGATCTGGTTTCGTCTGATGAATTTGTTTGCGACTGGCTGAGCACTTTAACTGAAGATCTTTTTTAAAACTGAGAATGTACTATAAACCCATTATTTCTTGGTGTGCTTGCCAAATAATTTGATGGCCATTACATTTTTTATTTGCTTTATGTTATTCATGGGCTTTACCTGCAGAGTAATCACTGAGCTACAGAGGAGTGTGGCCATGCCAGCAGCTCCAGACTGAATGCACCATTTCAAATGATAAGGAAAGTCTAGAAGAAAATGAATCTGAATTTAGGACTTTGGGGGCCCATAACCTGCACTATTAGTCTCAATGAGCCAAGTCTCAGACCACAAAGTCCCTTGAAGACAAATATTAATCCAGGAAGTCACTGCTGACCTGAACACTGGGAAGTGTCTGGAAAAGGTCACACAATGATTTTTCTTTCTCTTTTTCCCAGTTTGGGGCATGGGAGTGGGGAAGTTCCCAAGTGGTACTCAAGAGGCACAACCAAAAATCCTTCCAGCGATTCCCGGTCAAGTGGACTGAAGTTTCAAGGTGAGGGTTGAAGGATGTGTTGTGACTTGGGCCGTGTCATGCCAGGGATTACCTGGCCACCAGGCCGTGCTCAGGACTATACAAGGCCACACCTGGCAGTGCTTAGGGGTCGGGTGGTGCTGGGGAATGAAAGAGAGACGGTTATAACTCCTGAACTGGCTCTCCATCCCCCCCTTTATTCCAGCTTCAAAAAAATATGGGATGAGCAATCTAGTCATTGGGTCCCAAAATTTCACCAGACCTATTGCTCAGCTTGGAGTAGTCTCAGCAGTTCCTTCTTCCCAGGTCCATCTCATGACTACTAAACTCCTGCAGTGAACTGCGCCTTCTAGGACTGGGCACTGAAAAACCACATGGTTGAACACAGGGGTCTAGAGAGTATTCTTGGGGTGACAAGGGACCTTGGGAGATGAGGTGCGCTCATCTCCCTCATCATTCCAGGACCCAGATGAAATCGACTTGAGTTGTCTGAACATCTGTGTCAGATCTTGGCATTATTATATGGCTGAGATCAGACATCACTGTAGGTTGTGTCTGGTTTTTTGTTCTTGCTGGGGGCCCGAGGTGGGGGGAGCTCCTCCCACAGTGATGCTCAGCCTAAAAGCACAGGTGAGACAGTTCAGAGCTCTGGTGCTTGGGAGTCACAGGGTCACACTTTGTAGTGAGAACACTTTAATTCTTTTTTTATTTATGCTCATTATATATGGTATTATACCTTCTTTTATTTATTTTTAAATTTTTATTAGTGAAATACCATGAGGTACAGTTGTGGGCTTATAAATTTTTGTGCTTGGGTTTCAGTTATACAATGATCAAGTACCATTCCTCCACCAGTGCCTATTTTCCACCACCACGGGTCCCAGTATCCCTCCCAGCCCCCAGTCCCCGCATCCCACCCTGCCTCTATGGCAGGGCATTCCCTTTTGTTCTGTAGTGAGAACACTTTTAGTTGTTCTCATCCACCACATAAGAACCAATTAAATATGTAACTTATTACTCAATGAACCAAGTTTAACATATTGTATCATAATAGCCTGCTTAGGTACTTGAATCTTTTGGATATTTTAGGTTCCTACAATCCCTTTAAGTGAGGATTTAATTGTAGCAACTTGTGCTTTAATTTTTGTTAATGGAAGTCATGTTTTTTGTGATGTCTTAGCTAATTTTAAACATTTATTCCAATAAATTACCATTAAAATTCACCTGTTACAAAAGGTATCTGTTGAAATAGATGTTTCAATAGACATTTCTATTTGTTTAATTCCTAGTTAATATACTTCATAATATTTTCTATATCTTATGCAACTTACTATCTTCTATATCAAGGATTTTTATGATTTTGTTTATATTTGAATCAAGAAATATGTATACATATATACTAGTGTTCCCTTAAATGATGTTTACTAACTAGATGTTGCTAGTTTTCACAAAAGTTATATATATTTTTACTCATTTCACCAATTATTTCATTCAGCATATGAGTTGCTATAAATATTTTTTGATATTTTAGAAATTAACAATAAATAAATTTCATGAGTTTTTCAAATGTTTACATTTATCTTTCAAGGATTTTAAAAAATATTTTGCCTGACTGCTTAGGTACGATTGTCAAAATATTATTGAGTAATAGTGATGAGAAGAGCCTACTATATATTATGCATTTTATTGAAGATACTTTTACTTTTCTTGTTAATATATAGCACTAACAGTAGGTTTTGATAGATACAATTTTAGTATGCCCAAGTAATTTTTTGTCTACTCTTTTTTGTTAGCTTTTAGAAAGTTGAAGAAATTTATCAATGCTTATAGCATTTTTACTGATACTTGTAAAAACAAACATATAACAATCATAAATGGCATCAAATGATTGATTTATGATAGACCATTTTTAATTTAGTTTGATAATGTTGAGCTATGATTTTTTTTTGCTTAAGTTGCACTGACATCTGTTCTATTAATACATGGTTGAATTGGATAGCCAACATTTTAAATTTACAAAAATATTCAGAAACAAAACTAATTTTCTTAGGGCATACTATATCTCAGATTTAATGTTACAGTTATTCTGATTTCTTTTTTTTTTCCCTTTATTTTATTTTATTTTTTTTAAAGTTGTAGATTTACAATTTTTTGTGCTTTGGTTTCAATTATACAATGATCAGATACCCATCCCTCCACCAGTGCCCATTTTCCACCACCATGGATAATATCCCTCCCACCCCCATCCCCCCATCCCCCCTGTCTCTGTGGCAGGGCAATCCCCTGTGTTCTCTCTCTCCTTTTGGGTGTTGTGGTCTGCAAAAGAGGCATTGAGTGGCAAACATGTTCAGTCCATAGTCTACTTTCTACATGCATCTCCCCTCCTGGGAGGATCCTCCAAACATCCTTTATTTGGTGCTCCCTTCTCTATCTGAACTGCCCTTTCCTCTAGGATACCCGGCTGGCCTCTAAGTTATGGAGTAATCCTCCTGGTGCTGATCTCAGCTATTCTTGGGTATTAATCTCATACCCTGAACGCGCCCGATCTCGTCTGATTTCTTAAAATGAATTAGAAGGTGCTTGTTTTTTTCCTACTCCTGGGATTATTTAAATAAACAGGAATGATATGAAAAAATGCTTGGGCAAAATCCAGATCTAATATAGCAATATAACGCTTAAGTTTCTAATCATCTTTCTAATAAATGTTTTTACTTCAGTAACAATGATTGACAGTATGATCAATGAAGGGCACATGTTACAGCACCACACCACTTTTCCACAAAAGAGTGTTCATTTCCTCCTGCCTCTCGGGATCCTCCTTCAAATATCCCCATGACCCCTGCCTCCACACCATGGGTAAATTTAGTTTTGTAGAACAATTCTGAGAGTATGTTACTTGGACTATATGTTAATCCCTTACTATGCTTCTTTATAGCCCATCTATAAGAGATTCTGTCTCAACGATTAGCAAGTGGTATTTGTTAGGTGGGCTGGAGCTATAGCATAGCGGGTAGGGTGTCTGCCTTGCACATGGCCAACCCAGACAACCCGGGTTAAATTTCCCTGCCCCTCTTGGAGAGCTCCGGTAAGCTACCGAGAGTATCTCGCCCACATGGCAAAGCCTGGCAGCTACCCGTAACATATTCAATATGCCAAACACAGTAACAATAAGTCTCACAATGTTACTGGGCCCGCTCGAGCAAATCGATGAACAGTGACAGTGACAGTGACAGTGATTTGTTGGGTATTTAAAGAGGATGTGCCAGTGCTAAGATATCTGTGATAGTAAATTAAGGCCTTAGGTAGTTTCCTCAAGAAAACTGATGAAATAGAATTTTCTTTAAAAGGGGATATGCTGGTGGGAAATGTACACTGGTGAAGGGAAGGGTGTTGGAATATTGAATGGCTAAAAATCACGAACGACTTTGTAAATGTACATATGTATATGTGTATATGTACATATGTATATGTACATATGTATATGTGAGTTTCTTCTAGTCTTTTCCCCCAAAGGACCTCAGTACTCAAATACAAGCAGAAACTTCCTATGTTCCTTTCTTAAACATTCCTTCAACTGAGAAATAATCAAATGATCCCCTCCCTTTGTTTTGTCCCCAACCTGCTTTACCTCAATTGTGCTTCAGCTTTAAACAAGGTCAAAAAATGACATTTCCTTTGCAACAAAGCTCACCAATTAATGCTCCTAAGTACATTTCCCCCAACTACCTCAATAGATCTCTTTGGTGTCTATTCCTCTCTTACCTGCTTTCTTCTCCATTGTCTTTTTTTTTTTTAAAGAAGAAGCTGAAGCATGTCCCGATTGCCAGTCACGTCCTACATCACAGCTTTATAATTGCATCTTTGCTTCGCTAAACTCTTTTCCCAGTTCTCCTTTCAGCTACACCCCCACATCCGACATGGCCTTGGTTTCATTATTCTCTTGCTGTTGTTTTCAGTTACAAGATCGCCCCCCAAAGAGCAGACTAACTCAGCAATGATCTCTTCCCAAAATGATTCCACTGTTTCCAATGCAATCCTTGAATCTCCCTGGATCATCTGCCACATCAGAATTCAAGCTGTCATCTCAGAAAAGGAACCAAACATATCCAGCCTGCTTGTTCTAGCAGGTGCTAAGAACAACCAAGAGAGACATGGTATTGCCAAACTCCAATTGTATCACATCAAAGCTGGTCAGAAAGACAGCATGTACTCTGTATTCTCCATAATTTTGGCTCAACATAGAGAAAATCAATGCCTATTTCAGAAGATAAGGGTCTTTGTATTTTGATCCATATCAAGGAAATGCATTATGTGAGCAGAGACATGGGCTTGTAAGAAAATATTCTCAGTTAACATGAATTTGCACACCCATTTTTCATGGGTGAGCCTCAGAAATAGCATTTTAAAACTCTTTAATACAATAGAGACCAATAACCCACTTTCCCCAATTTTACCTTTCACCTCGAAAAGCGAGAAAATTCTGGGTGTCTTCAGCTAATTTTCAGGACACAGAAAAACTACACTGGAAGTCTTTGGTAAAGGGCCATTAGTGTTGGGATAGCAAGTATCTCTGCTATCTGAGTATCTTGCTTTTACCCTGCCCTTGTGCATCTGAATCATCAGCCTCCCTTGTACTTTAGTGGGGCCATGGGACTTTGTGTGGCAAATGGTTTGGGAGAGAGTGTCACCGTGGATTGAAGGTGAATATTCTTCCATCTTTCTCTTTGGATGTTACTATGACTTAAGAGGGGTCATGATGATACCACAGAAACCTGTGCCCCTGAGTCAGCTAGTGTAAAAGAGCCTCTGTCCACCCACAGCAGGATGTGTGAGAGTTAGAAACAAGCTCACATTGCCTACTCCACTAGATTTGGGGGTTGTAGCCTGTTGAAGCTAGCAGTGATTACCCTGACTACATAATCCAGAATTCTGAAGCAGAAAGAAATGGATCATCTATTTTAGAACGTCATGCTTTGGATTGGGCATACCAACAGATGACTTATCACATGTAGATAAAAACACCTAGAGCTGAAAGTGGAGCTGCTATGTTAGCCTTGTTAGTAGACCAATGTGGTCCACTCTGGCCTATTCCTCCCCTGCTTTTTATCTGCCATCAGCTACAAGAGTCTCCAGTGTCCATAGAGCAAGACTGACACAGGACCCACTCTAGTATAACTCTCAATTTGCCAGAGTTCTAGGAGCTTACCTGTCAGTTACAAATACTTTCTCACACAGAATCAAAAACCAGGACTATTTCTACCACCACCACTATCTCTTTCTTTCTCTCTGTCTCTCTCTGTCTCTGTCTGTCTGTCTGTCTCTCTCTCTCTCTCTCTCTCTCTCTCTCTCTCTTTCTCTCTCTCTCTCTCCCTGACTTCTTTTTTTTTCCAGCCCGCCGAACAAAATGAAAGCTTGACTCACCATAGAGGAGGAGATATTATGAAGGTAGTCCTTTTGGTTTATCCCTAAGGCAAACCCTACCTATTGGTGCTCATTGGCTATTTAATTGATTAACAAAGGACGCACCAATGTCAGTATATAACCAAGGCACAAAGCAACAAATTAAATGGTAAATATGATATGTCAAAGTAATACTAAAATTTTACTTTTTCTTAGATTTTTACTAATTGTTGTGTAGTATTTCTTTTTTCCCCCTTTTCTTTTATTGAATCACTGTAACAGTTACAAAGCTTTCATGTTTGAGTTGAACTGATACAATGATCGAACACCCATCCCTCCATCAGTACACATTTTCCACCACCAATGTCCCCAGTATACTCCCCCCCATTCCACCCCTCCCCCTGCTTCTATGGCAGACAATCTCCCCCATACTCTCTCTCTACTTTTGGGCACTATGGTTTGCAATACAGTTATTGATACTCTATCACATTTGGTCCTTTATCTACTTTTGGCACACATCTCCCATCCTGAACTATGCTGTGCAGTATTTCAGAGCATATAGATATACTACATCTTCTTTATCCATCTATCAATATTTGGGAGCTCAGATCATTTCCATATCTTTGCTATTTGAAATAGCAATGCAAAGAGCTAAGTGTGCATATCTGTTTGTATTCAATGGGTAAGTAGCTAGAAATGAAATTACCGTGGCATACAGGAGATACAGGAGATCTGTTTGTGATATTTTGAGAAAACTTTATACTGAAATCCCTGAAGGTTAAAGTGGTTTGAAACCTCTTCATCTGAATAAGAAGGTTTGTTTTTTCTCCCCGTGCTGGTAAATTAGGCAGATGTGAATGCACCCCACCTCACCATCAGTAGCTCTGTGTATACTTAACTGTCTAGTTTTTTCCTCTGCCCTAGTGGGTGAGACTGAGTATATTATACAACTGGCTCGTATATCCCAGTTTCTCTATCAATTCTTGTCCATGCAAGGAAATTAATGATTTTCTTAACATGGGATAATATTGGTAGTAGTATGGGTATTAAGGAAAGATACAACTTGATAATTTTTAGAAAATGCTGATTGAATTTTAAGCTTCAAGTAGAAAAAAATGAAAAGCGTATTATTGAGATATGTGATCAGTGATGTTTCAGGCAAGGTATAATGTGACTTAAAAATCAGAAGTTAAGCCTCACTTCTCCTCTCATTGAAAATGTGTTCATCCAAAAGCATAGAACAATAGAAATATATGTATTGGTGATCTGCATGTATACTTTGAAGAACTTTTATTTCATAATCAATTTCATTTATAGAATATTTTGAATTTTAGGGTAACTATTTTGTTCTATTTGGCACTGTTGTAATGAAGGTAATGAATTTCATCTTCAATTTTGTGCCAGAGTTCCATTAAAACATTTACTAAAATTAGGGAAGTTTTAAACCATGGAAACTTAATTGCATTAATTATCCTCTCTCACCCTCAAATGTTTTCTAATGAAACTAAATAATGGATTCAATAATGAAGCAAAGGACAACTTGGATTTGCATATTGTATAAACATACTCCAGAGAGGAGCTATGTTTTGTTTGGAATGGTGGTTAGGTTAATCATGTGCTGATGAGAGAGAAAGCCCAATTTCCTGGGGCTAGGGAGAGGCCAAGGGGTGACTTTGAAATAATGTCCTGGATGTCCTCTTTCACTCTTCCATAGGAGAACTTGAAAAGATCTTTACAGAACTCGTGAGATAAAGCAATTGTTCCATTGACCTTCATGGGTTGGGATATAAGTATTCATAATAGACAGGTGCAAATCTATATAGATTGAGAAAATCCTTGCCTTACTTTAGCTCGTGAGACATCCTAAACTTGTTTCACAAATAAAGGTAAGTAAGTAAGTAAGTAAAGGCCCTCCCGTTGATCGTCGATTTGCTCGAGCGGGCCCAGTAACGTCTCCATTGGAGACTTTGTTGTTACTGTGTCTGGCATATCGAATACTCTCGGTAGCTTGCCGGGCTCTCCGAGAGGGGCGGAGGAATCGAACTCGGGTCGGCCATGTTGGCCGCTTGTAAGGCGAACGCCCTACCGCTGTGCTATCGCTCCAGCCCACAAATAAAGGTTATCTTTATTATTTTATTTCAAAGTGGAATTGGCCCTGTACTTAGTTATTCTTTGTTTCCCCAAGTCAGGTCCATTCCTGTGCACTTGGGCTGCCCACAATCCTGTTCTCATCACTGGATACCAGCCCTTAGGTAAGCAGGAATGCTGTTCTATGTTCTATATATTTTTAAATGCAAGGAGTCAAGGAAGAAACAGACAATCATGAGATAAGATTGTGGGTCAGTTTTTTTTAATCCATTTTTTAAAATCCATTTAAATCCATTTTTAAATCAATTTTTAAAATACATTTAAAAAATCCAATTAAGACTAAAATGATGGTCTATGCTGTATTCATACCAATATGTGTGTCACTGGAACAACACCACTTTACCTATAGTTACATGACCAGGCCTAGAGTGTCTCCTGGCTAATCACTTACTGATATCAGGTAACTCAGACTCTTTCTCAGTACAATTTTCTGAGCTTTTAGGATATTACAATAAGTCTCTAAGATGAAATTATGTGGCAGCACATGGTTAAAGAGAAGGGCTTTGGGGGCCAGAGCAATAATACAGAGGGTAGAGCATTTGTCTTGTACGTGGCTGACCTGGGTTCAATCCCCAGCATCTGACATGTTACCTTGAGCACTGCCAGGAGTAATGCCTGAGTGCAAAGACAGGAATAACTTCCGAGCACTGCTGGGTATGACCCCAAATTCAAAATATTAAAAAAAGATTTTTTTAAAGAAAAGAACTTTCAAGTTACAGAAGATGCTTCAAATGAGAATTCTTTGTTCAACCCTTTACTAGAGAAGAACATCTGAAAACAAGATGCAAATACACCTTTTGGTTGAGACTAATTTACTGTGTGGGATTCTACATTGTGAATACATGTACACATCTTCATGCATATGTAAAAATGTCCTGCTATAATTTAACTAATAGAAGATTGATACATATGGACAAACTGGGAGTAAATATGCAAATGTTTAACAATTATTGATGGCTACTAATGACTATTTAGCCTAGTTTTTTCTAATGTAACTTTTATAATTTATAAAAAAGGAGAAGGAAACTGTATGATATAAGAAGAGCCATTAATTTTAATGTATTTTTATAATACTAATTTCAGTTTAAATTTTATATAATAACTTAAAGTAAATAGGATTGATGACATGCTATGGTCCTTTTTCCAATTCAGACTAGACCATTAATTCTCTACTCAATAGATCCTCTCATTTTAATAATTTACTCTTATGTGCCATTTTATGGTCCAACTCAACACTATAAAAAGTATGATCAAATCACTGATTCTTGGTGGATATAAAGAAACTGAAATTCTCACAACTAGATGTGGTGTTTTGGGTCAGTTCCTGTGGTTCTCAAGAGACATTCCTGGCAGTGCTTGGGGACCATGAGTACCAGATACTGGACCTGGCATTCCCACATGCAAAGCATGCACTACAGTTTTTTGTAGTAGGCCTTATTATCACAATTTTTGCAATATTACTCACTTTTGGGACATAAGCACAAGTCTTAAGCATAAAAATAAAAAAGAAAGAAGTGGATTAAAGGTGTATCTTTAAATTGAACATAAAACTTTGGACTCAATTCCCTTTAAACTTATTTGACCAACTCAAATGCTGATGTCCTTGAATTAATTTGGCCTATAGATCTATGTACCTATTTAGCCTAAGGTTATGAAGAAGGTCTCAGGTTTTAAAACAAAAAAATTGTTTTATGGGAAGGTCAAATTGGAGAAAAGAATGAGAAGTGATTAAGTCATCCAGTGATAGACAGAGCTCTGGAGAATTCACCTTTTCTAATTACACAAATTCAGCCAACCAACTCAACCTAAATTTTCTCTTAATTGACTGTCACAGTTTTTAAGCCATAACTGGCAAATTTAATTCACACTTGGGTTAGAAAAATATTAGAAGGCTAACAAATGTGACCATGAGGTCACTATCATCATTACTGATCCTAACCACATTTGTCCTCCTGCAAAAATACTGGAAACTCAAGAAAAATCCAGTTTCTCCAGGATTAAGAATAAAAATAAGAAGATATAATAAGGAGGCAGTTATTTCCTGTTCTCATCTCTGTCAATGTCTCAGATATTAAGAATTTGATTTAAGCTCTGCACAGACCCTTCATAAGGGTTGCAGAAACAAATACATTTAAAGGACAAAATTAATCAGTGATCCATCTCAAAGAAAGATGATTTCTAAGTGAGTTCTATCTTGTGGTTGAGCTGTTTCTCCCTCTTAGGTATGCCTCTTAAGTAGATTTAGCAAATCTTTCTACGTCCCAGGAAAGAGACCAAAGGTTGTGTGAGGTGAAGCTTCCCTGGAGAATTTACCTTCTCTAATTACACAAATTAAAATCCCTGGAATTTTATTCCAAAAAACAGACCAGAGATTGTGTGAAGTGAGTGGTCCCTACAACAGAAGCCCAAGTTCATTTCCAAGGCTCTGTTCTCTTTATCTCTACACTGTACCCTGATTTCTGACTTTAAAATGGGGTGAGGGGGCAGCAAGGCACTCCTTCCTTCTTCTTTCCTTCTGTCCACGATTACTACACGTTTCAAAACTCCTACTGTTTCCATTTTTCTTAGTGGCACCATCATAGCCATTAGAATTTTTTCCCAATCATTAAATCTAAACTAGTTATTTGCACTTTGCAGTTTTGAAATGAGTATGGATAGATAAGTAATATGCATAGCTAAAGCTATAACTGTTGTCTCTGCGTCACCGTCTCCTGAATCAATCACAAAATAATTTCTTTTTGTTTCATCAATGAAGTGCATTTAGATGTGTATTTTCTGAATGCTGGCAACTCTCTTTCCATCTACGAGATTTGTTCATGAAATCCTTGCTTGTGTGGGTGTCTCTGTGCCTCTGAGACTTCTGTTCCTTCCATATCTAGTTTACAGAATGTGCTTCAAGTCAGGTCAGCTTGTTGCTATGTTCCTTTTTCCTGGTCCCATGCCCCTCCTCTCCTGGAGCTCAGTGGTCAAGCAAAGGACCTGCTCTCTGCCCTCAATGTCCATCTCCCTCCCTTTGTCTTGACAGCAAACTGCCACTGTCTACAACTCAGCATCTCTGATCTGGAGAACTGGCTTTTCTCCTTTGAAGGAAAGGACACCGATTCTCACCCCACTGTTCCTGGAGGCTCCCAGGGGGCTTCCTGTGCTCACTCACACTGAGAGTGCAGTTCCTGAAGAATCACCCCACACCTACAGAGGAGCTCTTATGTTTTCTTGGATTGTCACGTCATGCTCTAGTGTTCTGCCTGACTCAAGGACATCTGCTTGTTTTTTTCCTCATCTGCTTTGTGTCATGAATTATTATAACAATTAAGAATTTAAAAAAATCTTTTCATTTCTTCCAAGAGATTTGGAGGCAGTACACACATGCCGCCAAACAGCTTTATTTGGCAATTTTTTTAAATTTTCCATTAAATTCATTCATCAGAAAAAAATTATTTTTTCTGCAAAATGCTATTTACCCAGATTAGGGAAGCCAAATAAACGGCTTAAACATGTTCGTCATGTTCCTGTAGAAGGCAAGCCAGGCAAGTTTTATCTCATATTGTTTTTCTTTCCTCGTGATAATTGTGGAATTACTCTCTTTAAGCTTCAAATTGGCTCTTGTAGTCCTTGGTTTCTGCCACCCAGGTTTGTGCCCACTACTTGGCCAGTGGGATCACTGCCAGCTGCTGAAGATAGAGGGTGCTAAAGAACCGGAAGCCAGCTAGGTTAGTCCCTGTTCTTGTTGTGACTCCTGTTATACTACTCTCTGCGCCACCCAACAGATATTCACCTAAATGGCGCCTTGTTTGTTCTAACAGGGCAGCCTATTAGAAGTTTTGGGGGTGGTGAGAGTGGTTGTTGTTTTCCCCATCACTGGCAGAACTAATGGTCCTGGAGTTACTCTCAGGACTACATTCACTGGCATCTCCTAAATGTTTTGATCTCTAGCCCAGGCAGCACCCATCAGGCATCCTTACACAGTTAGCACCGCCCCAAACCCATGCTGCTCCCATTCAGCACACGCTCCCGTTGTCCTGACCCAAAGTTCAATAAGTCCCACATTCAAGCTTCTAAATAGCATTTTAAAAGATATGTTGTTTTTCTCCATCCTGTGTAAAAGAGTATGGAAATTTCTCAGCAAACTTCGACTTGAAGGACCATATGACCCAGCAATTCCACTTTTGGACACCTATGCCCCAGCAAATAAAAAGCACTCTCTCAAAAGGACATATGTACACTATTACTCCTTGGTGCACTCCATACAATAGTTAAGATATGGAATCAACCTAGGTGTCTAATGACAGGTGAATGGATTATGAAGATGTGATATATATACACAATAGAATACTATGCAGCGGCAAGGAATGATGAAATCATTTCATTTGCTGCAATGTCTTTGGAACTGGAAAATATGTTGAGTGAAGTAAGCCAGAAGAAAGACAAACAGGATGATCTCACTTACCTATGGTACATAGAACCCTAAGTGAGAAAATGAATTGTAGTAAAAGGGTGATGCCTAGATAACCCTTGCTCCCAGTGTTTAGACAAAAGAAGGCCAAAAGAGGAAAGAAATCAAAGGGGGAAAGAAAAGAATGGGAAATAATGAGTGAACAGGCACCAGGGCTTCAGTTCTACCAGTCATATGAGTGAGAGATCGCCACATACTCAATACACAGACTCAACAAAACCGAAAACATGAGGTCTAAGTCGTAACCAATGTAACTTTGTAATAGGCCAGTGAAGGTGACAAGTTGGGGTGGGCTGGGTATTGGGGTGGGGAGGGAATATGGGAACACTGGTGGAGGGAAGTTAACACTGGTGATGGGACTGGTGTTAAAAAAAATATGCCTAAATCTCAACTTACAGTTCTTTAATTTTAAAAAATGTTGTTTTGTTTTGGGGTTACACACGCCTAGAAGTATATGGTGATTATTTCTGGCTCAAGGCTCAGGTATTTCTCCTGGCAGGTCTCTCAGAGGATAAACACATTCTGTGTGAGGGGTCAAACCCTACTGGCTGCATGCAAGTCAAGCAGTTGCCTTATCTACTTCTCTCTCTCTCTTTCTCTCTCTCTTTTTCTGTCCCATAAATATAATCACATTAATATCTCCCTTTAATTCTGAGTCTCAGAGATGTTGTAAGAATCCTTAGGGTTTTCTTTTATAAATGTTAAAAGTAAGCATTGATATTAAATTCTTAAATAAGAGGCTGGGGCAATAGTACAGCAGGTAGGGTATCTGCCTTGTATGTGGTCAACCCAAGTTCAATCCCTGGCATCCTATATGGTCCCCTGAGCACCACTAGGAGTAAGTTCTGAGTGCAGAATCAGGAGCAACCCCTGAGCACTGTTGGATATAGCCCAAACCACACCTCTCCAACAAAACCCCTACATTCTTATGCCAATCATTAAACAAATGCCTTGGTTTCTAGCTTCTTATGGGTTCTGGGAAATACATTTTCCTACCTATCATGCATCTCTTTACATACCTGGATAATCTGCTACTTTACTACCACTCTTATTAATTTCTTCACATGTGAGAATATTGTATTCTATCTACACAGTTTCCTGGAATATTAAAAAATATGGGTAAAGAAAAATGGATATTCTGCTTTCCTAGTTTCTCAGTTTCAGACCAATTAGTCTTTGATGACTTTAAAGGGCAAGTAAAAGCATTTTTGTAGTTATTTTTTAAGCTAAGTTTTGCTCACCCCAAGGCACCAAAATCCTCCTCACCTCACCATATGCCTTTGGAAATCTTACGATTTCGGTAGGTTAATGAGTGGCTACTTTTCCAGTAAAGGCTTGGGAGGCTGCTAACTTCAATGAATGGGAACTGAGTGAAATATAATGATTCCCAGGTATTTCCATGCTTTCTTAACTCTTGATTTAATTACACATCCTCTTATAAACATGCAGCAAAGAGAATAAACATGTTTATATATTTTATGCTTATGCTTGATTTATGTACAAAATGAACAAGGCTAATTGGCTGTGAGTTGTCAGACAGATGAAGGTAGGAAAACAAAGGAGACCTCAGAAGGGCTGGTCAGCCCTGACACTCTTCATCCTACCCCAAGGGATGAAATATCAGAGTTCACACATAGAGAACTGATATTAAATATCAGAGTTCACATACTGAGTTCCCTGTAGCAGCTCACTGGCAGAGAGTAGTCACATCACTGGTTTGAACAATCAAAGACTCCAGATGAAAAATAACATCCTGCCTACAAGACCTGGACATGTTTATAGTCAACTTCCCAGAACTATTAAATAATAGCAACTCAGAGACCAATACCATCTGCTGCACTGAAGCCTGACTTTGAATGCTCATGTCTCATTCAGACTCTGACACCGGGAGAGTATGGACAAGAAGCTGAGCTCTCTCTGCTGTCATCAGAAAATCAACTTAAAGGACCTTGACTATTAGTGCCAGTACCTCAGATGTTTTCAACCGCTGGCTAGCAAGCTGATGTGGAACAAAAGAGTCAGAGAATGACCCTTATTCTGCCAAGATGATAAAAGAGGATAATTTTACCACCAGGTTAGAGCTGCCAGGCCATGTCTGAGATGGGCCTAATTAAGCCATAGGGCAGCAAGGCCAGCTGGACACAGAAACTGCTTCCAGACTGAGCAAGTAAAGGTGAGACACTTAGGTCTATCTATCCTGTACAAAAATAACTAGGTGACATTTCCCAAAAGATGACCTCATTAAGAACTTTAGCTTCAAAAACAAAAGCAATAACAACAAAAACCCACATTTCTCCTTCCCAACCAAGAACGATAGCTGTTATTATTTAGGTGAAACCAAAATGTCATTTTTTTTAAACTGGCAATTCGTTTATTCAAGTTTTTAAAAGAAAGTCAGAGAAGATGACCTCCCCTCCAGTAATTCTTTAGATCTTGCTATAATTTCTTTTAAAAGGTATACATGCAAAACTTATTGAATCAGAGTTCCATTTTCATCACTGCTTCCTGATAAAAACCTACCAATGATTAACTTTCTATGCTCTGATATTAATTCCATCAAAGTGCTGCCTTTCATAAGAAACTATTGTTAACATTTAAAGAACATATTTATTCACTTAAATATTTTTAAGCACCATTTACACATTAAGCACTTTCCCAAGTACTGGGAGGCTTTTGAGGAGTAACAAAGACAATAAATTAATTAGTTAAATTAATTAGTTTTCAAATTATTTTCTGTGTGTGTGTGTGAGATATATATATATATATATATATATATATATATAGAGAGAGAGAGAGAGAGAGAGAGAGAGAGAGAGAAAGAGGCAGAGACAGAGACAGAGAGACAGAGAGGGTAATTGTGAGCTGTGAAGTAAATGGCAGATAAATGGTTGAAAGATTAAACCATCATGTTGAAAATTATCTAAATAAAGCTCAATTGATACAAAAGCAGACCTAATTTGACAATTTGTCAATAAAATTTCTATGTTTTACATTCAAATTAAATATACAGCAAGTCCTATCTAAAATAATCCTTCCATTCAAAATCAATTGACTCTTATGCTCAAGACAGAGAAAAAAATCCTAGCTAGCACTGAATGAACATTATTTGAGTCTCAACTTTCTCTTTATGTCGCTGTACATAAAGCTGAAGTCTCCTTCAGACAAGCAATGATGTGTGTGAAGATTTTGTACATAGTTCACTCACCGCTATTGTTTATATCCCACTCCATTCCTTGAGTTCACTTTTCCTCTTGTTGGAATCCATACTTGTATAGCTCTCTCAGCAAGAATCTGTAAGAGATAAACTCAATAGAATTTTCCTTGCATATCACAATTTTATTTCAACTTCATGCATATTCATGGATGGTTATGGTACTCAGACTGTGAATCCTTTTACCTAAGGACTTAAAATTTTCCTTCTATTGCTTCCAGGAATGATCACTTAAAAATGTAACAGTCACCAAAATAGTTAAGTTTTTGAGGCACAAAGATACTTTAATAAATAGTAAAAACACCATTTTATCCAACTTCACTATGTTGGAGTGTTGAAGGAGGCAGTCAGTACATTAATTAGCAATTAGAAATTTTATATTTACTTCTCCAATGCACTTTTAAAATAGGAAGTGTTTTAAAATTGTTCTTATGCATCTTAAAAATTGTCTCGGAATAACAAAAGAATGATAACAGATACAATACTATGGCCAAAAACTAAAAGTGGTATAGATCAGCTATATGCAGTGATGACTTGCTGCTCCTTAGTCTATAAACTCAATCTCAGTAATGTTTTTTCCCCTGATTTTTAAAAATAATTTTAATTGCTTTAGAGAGTAGTATTAACTACACAGAATAATTGAAGAGAAGTAGGCCAGAGAAAGAAAGAGAACAGAGGTGAAGGAACTAGCCTTGCATACAGCTAACTTTGTTTCAATACCCAGCAACTCATATGGTCCCCTGAGTGAGTGACCAGGAGTGACCACTGAGGCAAGAGCTAGGAATAACCCCAAGCACTGCTGAGTATGGCCCAAACAACCACCCACAAAATAAATAAAAATAAATCATTGCTATTTTCAAGATCATTTGGATTGTTCTCTATGCTGTTATCTAGAATATTATAATTTTGCATTTTATGTTTAGGCTTTTGATATGTGTATTTTAGTGAAGAGTATAATGTCTGTGTCTAGGACATTTTTTTCATTCATGATTGTCTACTTATTCCAGTACCACTTGACTCTATTTAGGTGAGGCTATTAGGCCCATTCCATTCGGTTCTGATCTATTTCTCCAATTTTCATCAGTATTACAGCGGGTTCATCATTATAGGTAAATCTTAAAGGTGGATGGTGTCATTCCTCCAGCTACATTCTTCACTTTCCCACTGTGTTGGCGCCTATAGATATTTTGTTTCTCCAAATAAACTTTAACATCAGCTTATCAATGGACTGAAAAATGTGTACATATAAGGTGTTAATACATCCCATTTCACCTATTATTAGGAATTTTATTATGAATGGATATTATTTTTCACCATAAATCTTTTTCTTATTGTAAGTTTGATTTTACTTTTTAAATCTGGAACAAGGCTAAGAAATTTATCTTTTACATAGAAAGATAATTCTAATTCTCATAATCTCAAAACTACATACTGAAATCCCCAGTGATAGGCAGTTTACATATATTGATCTCAGGGACACCATGAAATCTAATTGTGGTTTTACCAAAGTGTTTTAAACTGTCGAATCAATGGAGCATCTATCACTGTCATTCATTACAGACTGCTGGGCTTCTGGTCCTTTCTATGTCAGCCCAACCCAACTACAGTGCAGTCTCCATTCTCAGACACAAGCTGAGGAAATCACTTGAAGTTCTGGTTTAGTGTTTTTTGTTATTTTTCTCACAGTGTCAAAATTTCAAATTATTTTTCTCTTCTTGGTAACATAATGTCAGACTAAACATAGAAATGAGAAGTTATTGGTGAGAAAAATGTCTAATTCAGTAACATTTGAAAACCACAGAGAGAAGATCAGTTAAATTCAGCAGACCAAAGATTTTCTTTTCATTAACACAACCATTCTATCATCAAATTAAAAAAAATTTTTATTACACATGTCCCTGAGTACTAATCTAAAGTACCATTTAGAGTACCAATCTAGAGTACCATCTAGAATGCCATCTGAGTACCAAATAAAAGGCCAGTGGATTAAAAAATGCTTTTAACCAGGAAGATGGGGCCTTAAAACTTGTTTTTATTTCTTATCCTTATTTTAGGTAATAAAACCTAAAATTAGGTTGAAATATTTTGACCTACACAGAATTCTTCTAGGGAAAATTGATATCTAAGTTCTAAGACCAAGGGGCAGAAGAATAAGAGCTTCAAAAATTGTTGGCAGGGTCAGATTACAGGGACTTTCCATTGATAAGGAGATGATCATATATCCTTACTGTTTCATCCCTTCCCTGTAGCAGATCAGTGACCAGTCAAGGCAGGTTCACTTACTTCTTAATGTGCTAGGAGGGAACAGGGTGGGATACGAAGAGAGGTCTGTAACATAGTTTTGTGTCCTGAGTTCTACCCTTATTTATTGATTTTTTTTAAATTGTTGTTCAGAGCTTGCAGAGAGCACGCTTACTTCCTGTCTTTGAGTTTATCCCATGATGAAGGGATTTTGTGTGGCTGAGCAGAAGGAATAGTTTTCACAATGAAGAAAAGTAACTCTCCTTGGCTATTCTTTATCTAGCTACCGGTTCCTTTCTCCCTGCTGAATATAAAGTACATTCCCTCATTTGCAATCACCCTTTAGAAATTTTGCTCTTATTCACTGTGGCAGAGAAGATAAAAAGTGATTATGGCTTCTATCCTGAGCCTCAGATCCGGGTTACAGCTGACGAGTCTATACTCTAACAGGAAAATACAATGTTAAATGATTGCTATCTTGCTGGCTTCCTATACAATTCAAAGAAAAATTGTGAACTGAATCCACTTGAAAAAAGGAACTATTTCATTATGTCTTTACAAGTTACATTCTCAAAGCAAAACCTTTGTCATTAAACCGCTATGTACCTACTCCTTTCTAAATCCTGGGCAATGTGAAAGTGATAAGTAAACCTTCCCTCTGAAATTGGTACCAACTAAATGGAACTAGGAAAAAACATCTCCCATTGTACATTTAGAAATAATTCTTTCATCTGCTTCTTGTTACCAAAATGTCAGGTGGCTGAAACATCAAAGTTAGTCATTGATGTCTTGACTAAACTATTCATTTTGCCTAATATTTTTTATACTTTTCTCTCCTTCCTTCCTTCCTTCCTTCCTTCCTTCCTTACTTCCTTCCTTCCTTCCTTCCTTCCCTCCTTCCTTCCTTGCTTCCTTCACTCTTTCTGGGGCCCAAATCCAAGGGTTAGATTTAAATAGACTTACTCTGTTATCTTCATTCCTTTTTCTATATCCCACCTGTATATGAATGCAAGCCTCTGATATTTGTCTTTCTTCTTCTTTAGCATAACTCCTTCATTTTCATTCATATTGTTGCAAAACACAATATTTCAACTTTCCTTAGAGATGAGTGATACTCAAGTGTGTAGACACACCACAACTTCTTCATCCATTCCCAATATTTTCATAATTTTGGTTAGAAATAGCACAGCAATGAACACAGGAGTGCACATATGCCTTAAAATTTCTGTTTTGTAGCTTTTTACAGATACATAGGCATGGAATTTGTGAATCATATGTTAAGCCTATTTTTTAGCACTTAATAAACCTCCATCCAGATTTCCAAGGTCCGGATTGATAGCATAGCCGGTAGGGCATTTGCCTTGCACATGGCCGACCTGCGTTCAATTCCTCCACCCCTCTCAGAGAGCCCGGCAAGCTACAGAGAGTATTCCGCCCACATGGCAAAGCCTGGCAAGCTACCTGTGACGTATTTGATATGCCAAAAACAGTAACAACAAGTTTCACAATGGAGAGGTTACAGATGCCCTCTTGAGAAAATCAATGAACAACAGGAAGACAGTGCTACAGTGCTACTGATTTCCAAAGAGACTGGACTAATTTATATTACAAGCAACAATATACAAGGGTTGTTTTACTCCATAATACCTCCAATATGTTGCTTCTAGTCTTTGTGATACAGGGCAGAAGTGATATCTTATCAACATTTGATCTGAATTTCCCTGAAAAAATCAGGGATGATGATCATTTCTTTTCATATGGTTCTTGGTCACTTGTAAGTTTCTTTGGAGAAGTATCTATTCATTTCACTGCCCAGTACTTAATGAGGTTAAGGTTTTTTAAAATTTTTTATTAGTGAAACACCATGAGGTACAGTTGTAGACTTTCCTTTCCCTGAGTCACTTTTTGGCTTTCCCTGAGTCACTCCTCAGTTGTGGAAGTCAGTCAGTTATCTCTTTGTTTCATCCAGTTGGAGTTAGGCTGTGAAATCATTTGCAATAAAGCCAAGTCTGAACTGATATATAAACAGACCTCCAAGCACAGGTAGGATTCTCATTTTGTAAGTTCGCTTAAAGGGATTCATGATTTTCCCATCTTGTAGGATATTATTTTTTTAAATTTTTATTAGTGAGACACCATAATGTACATTTGTAGACTTACAAATTTTCATGCTTGGGTTTCGATTATACAATGATCAAATACCTATCCCTCCACCAGTGCCCATTTTATACCACCATGGATCCCAGTATCCCTCCCACCCCCATCCCCCCCATCCTACCCTGCCTCTGTGGCAGGGCATTCCCTTTTGTTCTCTCTCCCTTTTTGGGTGTTGTGGTCTGTAAAAGAGGCACTGAGTGGCAATCATGTTCGGTCCATAGTCTACTTTCAACATGCAACTCCCATCCTGGGAGGATCCTCCCAACACCCTTTATTTGGTGCTCCCTTCTCTATATGAGCTGCCCTTTCCCCTAACATGCCCGGCTGGCCTCTAAGCCATGGAGGAGATCATCCTCCTGGTACTGATCTCGGCTATTCTTGGGTATTAATCTCCTATTTTGTTACTTTATGTTCCCCAGATGAATGCAATCTTTTTATATCTATCCCTCTCTTTCTGACTCATTTTGCTTAGCATGATATTTTCCATGTAGTACCACTTGTATGTAAATTTCATGACTTCATCTTTTTTTTTTTATTAATGAAGCACCATGACGTACAGTTGTAGATTTACAAATCTTTGTGCTTGGGTTTTGGTCATACAATGATCAAACACCCATCCCTCCACAAGTGCCCATTTTCCACCATGGATAATATCCCCCCCTCCCCCCCTCCCACCCTGCCTCTGTGGCAGGGCATTCCCTTTTGTTCTCTCTCTCCTTTTGGGTGTTGTGGTCTGCAAAAGAGGCATTGAGTGGCAAACATGTTCAGTCCATAGTCTACTTTCAACATGCATCTCCCCTCCTGGGAGGATCCTCCAAACACCCTTTATTTGGTGCTCCCTTCTCTATCTGAACTGCCCTTTCCCCTAGAATACTCGGCTGGCCTCTAAGCTATGGAGTAATCCTCCTGGTGTTGATCTCAGATATTCTTGTGTATTAATATCATATTTTGTTACTTTATATCCCCCAGATGAATGCAATCTTTCTATGTCTATCCCTCTTTCTGATTCATTTCGCTTAGCATGATACTTTCCATATTGTACCACTTGTATGTAAATTTTATGACTTCATCTTTTTCTAACAGCTACATAGTATTCCATTGTGTAAATGTACCAAAGTTTCTTTAACCAGTCATCTGTTCTCGGGCACTCAGGTTTTTTCCAGATTCTGGCTATTGTAAAGAGTGCTGCAATGAACAAACAAGTGCAGATGTCACTTCGATTATACATTTTTGTCTCTCTGGGATATATTCCCAGGAGTGGTATTGCTGGGTCAAATGGGAGCTCAATTTCTAATTTTTTGAGAGGTTAAGTTTTTATTGTTGGAGTTTTGGGTTTGTTTTTGTTTAGGAGTCTTATCAGGCAGTTCTCAGAGGTTATTCTTGACTCTGTGCTCAGGAGTGACTCCTGAACATGCTCAGGGGACCCTAAGTGACATGAGTTGCTGATCCAGATTACCTACATGAAAGGCTTTAAGCCCTGTACTATCTTTCTAGCTCTAGCAACTGGGTTTTATGACTTCATTATACCCCATGGATTTTGTTGCTTTATTGTTTAGTGTGCAAAATATTTCAGAGAGAGTTGTTCATTGATTTTGTTTTTCAATGTATTGGATCATTGAGGCATTCAGGTTGTAGTTGCACCTTATCCGTGCTATAATGGCTGTTTTTGTTGAATGATCAATCCATTTAATTATCTATTCTTTCAACTCAAAATCTGAGCCATATGGGGAGCTGCCTTTCTCCCAAATGACAACACTGATGAGCATAGAAAAAACCTGCAGATGTTGTGGAGAGTCTTGCACCTTTTCAAGCACCAGCCTAGCCTCTTCAACATCTCCTCCTCTTGGTTGGTTCTGCACTCAACTGTCTCATTTCAAGCTTTGAATGGCCCACAGTTTTGTGGACTCTGTCTAGTAGCAAGAAGGTGATATTCTTCCTGGCTAGGACAAAAAGAAAGAAACAAAAGTTTCATATTCCATATGTTCACTATTTCTACCTTTTTATTATCTAAAATCAGGAGTCAATTAACTATAGCCTCTGGCTAACTCCAGCCCTTCAGTATGTCTGTGACGCTTCACTGAAACAAAGTCTTGTTCATCTTTTTCATGCTTCTGTTGCATGTCATCTGCGGGTTGTCATGCTATGGCATCAGAATGGAGTCACTGTGATGGAGAACGTGTGCCACATGAAGCTTTAAATATATCCTACAAGGACTCTGGGTTGCCCACCAGCCCTGAGCCTCTTCCTGTTCATCCCCAATGCTGCACTGGTTTTCTTCCCCTCCCAGGTCAGTTAAGCTGTCAGTACTCGAACCCGGGAATTGGCCTTCTTTGGCAAACGCCCCAGGCGTCCTCTAGGACTCTGGGTCGCCCACCAGCCCTGAGCCACTTTCTATTTGTCCCCAAAGCTGTGCCAGTCTTCTTCCCCTCCCAGGTCAGTTAAGCCACCAGTACTGGAACCTGGGAATTGGCTTTCTTCACACAAGCACCCTGGGCGTCCTCTAGGAGTCTGGGTCGCCCACCAGCCTTGAGCCTCTTCCTGTTCGTCCCCAACACTGCACCGGTTTTCTTCGCTTCCCAGCTGGTACCCCCCCCCTCCCCGCCACACACACCAGGTATTCTTCCCCTTCCAGCTAATAACACTCCCCCAATCCCTTCCAAACCAGGTACCTGTGGGGGCGTGGCCTCTTCAGAAGGGCGTGGCTTCGGTACAGGTGGGTGTGGCCTAATTTTAGGCAGGCGGATGCTCAAGCGGCCGCAGGTAGTTTAGTCATGCCAAGAAATCTAGTGTAACATCTCAATCCCCTTACCTCCACACCAACATGAAGAAACAACGCAAATCTCCACCACCTGGGGAGGACGTTTTAAAGAGTCCAGAAGCCTCAGTAGCAGCACCTCACCTAAAAGACCTCTCTGAGAAAGAATTCAGATATGAAGTAATGAAGATGTTCAATGAACTCAATGAAACAGTCAGATATCCAGCAACATGACAGAGAACTATCGAGAAATTACGGGAAGAAATGAGAGCAGAAATTGGAAAGCACAGAAATGTCACAAATAAAAGATTCTGTAGATGAAATAAAAAAACTTAGTCTGTGCCCTCAACAGAAGAATGACCACAGCTGAAGACAGAATCAGTGAGCTGGAAGATCAGCTGCACCAAGCCAACAGGCAACAACAAACAATGGCAAGAGACCTCAAAATAGCTCTAGAGCGGATCAGAGTCCTAGGAGATGAATCCAAAGGAACAACATTAGAATCATTGGAGTACCAGAAGCTCAGAGAAACAATCCCAATGAAAAAGCCAAGGTTAAACAAATCATTGCTAAAAAATTCACAGAGCTGGACACTGCATGCATTCAGATTCTAGGAGCCCGAAGGGTGCCAGCTTAAAGAGACCCTAACAAAAACACTCCAAGACATAGCATAGTTAGAATGATCGAATGCCACGGACAGAGACACAATAATGCAAGCAGCAAGGTCAAAGAAGGAAATCACATACAAAGGAGCACCCCTTAAGTTTACAGCAGACCTATCAGAGGAAACCCTCCAAGCCCAAAGGCAATCGTGGGATATAGTAAAAAAACTCACTGAAATGAATGCTTCACCAAGAATACTCTATCTGGCTAAACTCTCACTCAAATTCAAAGGAACAGTACACTATTTTATAAATAAACAGCAGCTCAGGAACTTCTAGACTCAAAACCAAACCTAAAAGAAGGGATAAAGGCACTAGCACTAGTAAAAGACAAGATAAATCCTACAAGCACAATAGAAAGATGTGCTTACAGAAAGATGACACAAAACCCCATAACAATAATCTCTCTCAACGTCAATGGTCTAAATTCACCAATTAAGAGACAAAGAGTGGCAAAATGGATTCAGAGACAGAACTCAATATTCTGCTACCTACAAGAAACTCATCTGAGCAGTCAGAGCAAACACAAAGTCAAAGTTAAAGGATGGAAAATAATCCAGCAAGCAAACAGTTCCCTCAAAAAAGCTGGGGTGGCCATACTAGCATTTGACAACATAAATTTCAGGTTGAAAAGAATTAGAAGGGACAGTGAAGGCAGTTTTCTATTTAGCAAGGGATACACACAACAGGAAGAAATCACACTCTTAAATGTATATGCACCTAATGAGGGAACAGCTAAATATTTAAAACAACTGCTAACAGATTTTTGGAGGACATTGCTAACAACACAATAGTAGCCAGAGACTTCAAAATCACCTTATCGCCTCTGGATAGATCAACAGAACAAAACTCAGCAACGAAACATTAGCTTTGAAGGAAGAAATAGAACAGAGAGGGCTCATAGACCTATGAGTTTTAAACCCCCCAAAGAGAGAATACACATTCTTTTCCAGTGCACACGGAAAATATTAAAAATAGACCATGTTACATTTACACAATGGAGTACTATGTAGCTGTTAGAAAAGACGAAGTCAGGAAATTTACATACAAGTGGTACTACATGGAAAGTATCATGTTAAGTGAAATGACTCAGAAAGAAAGGGATAGACATAGAAAGATTGCATTCATCTGGGGAACATAAAGTAACAAAATAGGAGACTAACACCCAAGAATGGCCGAGATTAGTACCAGGAATTTTACTCCATGGCTTAGAGGCCAACCACACTTACTAGGGGAAAAGGGAGCTCAGACAAAGAAGGGAACACCAAATAAAGGTGTTGGGAGGATCCTCCCAGGATGAGAGGAGCATGCGGAAAGTAGACTATAGACTAAACATGATTGTCACCCATTGCCTCTTTTGCAAACCACAACACCCAATAAGAGAGAGAGAACAAAAGGGAATGCCCTGCCACGGAGGCAGGGTGGGATGGGGAGAATGGGGGAGTGGGAGGGATACTGGGATCCGTGGTGGTGGGAAATGGGCACTGGTGGAGGGATCGGTATTTGATCATTGTATAATTGAAACCCAAGCACAAAAATGTGTAAGTCTGCAACTGTACCTCATGATGTCTCACTATTAAAAAATTTTTTAATAAAAAATATAAAAAAATAGACTATGTGCTAGGATACAAAAAATACCTCAATAGAATAGGAAGATAGAAATAGTATCAACAATCTTTTCAGACCATGATGCACTGAGAATAGAAGTGAATCACACACAGACACGGGGAACCAAATCAAACACCTGGAAGTTAAACAACTCAATGCTTAACAACGAGTGGATCAGGAGGGAAGTCAAGGACGAAATCAAAAGATACTTGGAAACAAATGAGAATGAAGACATGAGCTACCAAAACTTATGGGATGCAGCGAAAGCCATTTTAAGGGGAAAATTTATAGCTCTGCAAGCATATCTCAGGACAGAAGAAAGGATGCACATAAACAACTTGACTTCACAGCTCAAGATCTTAGAAAAGTATCAACAGAATGAGCATAAATCAGGCAGAAGGAAAGAGGTCAGAAAACTTAGAGCAGAAATCAACGACATGGAAACCAAAGAAACAATCCGAAAGATCAATGAAACCAAAAGCTGGTTCTTTGAGAAAATAAATAAGATAGATAAATCACTAGCAACACTCACAAAGAAACAGAGAGAACCCTACTAAATTGAATCAGAAATAAGAATGGGGCTATCACAACAAAATCCAAAGAAATTCAAAAGATCATCAGAGAATACTTTGAAAGTCTGTATGCCACGAAACAAGAGAACCTAGAAAAAATGGATAAATTCCTAGATTCCTATCATCTCCCAAAGCTGAATCAAGAATATATAAAGTGCCTGAATAGACCAATTCACAACAAGGAAATTGAAACTGTAATCAAAAATCTTCCCAAAAACAAAACCCCTGATTCAGATGGATTGACTAGTGAATTTTTCCAAACATTTAAAAAGGACCTATTGCCATTTTTTCTCAAGTTTTTCAGATAGGTAAAAGGTAAAGGCCCTCCCGTTGATCGTCGATTTGCTCGAGAGGGCCCAGTAACGTCTCCATTGGAGACTTTGTTGTTACTGTGTCTGGCATATCGAATACTCTCGGTAGCTTGCCGGGCTCTCCAAGAGGGGCGGAGGAATCGAACTCGGGTCGGCCATGTTGGCCGCGTGTAAGGCGAACGCCCTACCCGCTGTGCTATCACTCCCTGAAAAAATAGAAACTCTCCCAAACAGTTTCTATAAAGCCCATATCTCTCAAATACCAAAAGAAAACAAAGACACCACAAGAAAAGAAAACTACAGGCCGATATCCCTGATGAACATGGATGCGAAGATTCTCAACAAAATACTAGCAAATAGAATTCAACAACTTATCAAAAAGCTCATACACCATGACCAGTGGGATTCATCCCGGGGATGCAAGGATGGTTCAACATTCAGAAATAAATCAATATAATCCATCATATCAATAAAAGATAAAAACCATATGATCATATCAATAGATGCAGAGAAAGCATTTGACAAGATCCAGCACCCGTTTATGATGAAAACCCTCGTCAAAATGGGGATAGAGGGGACTTTCCTCAACATAGTTAAAGCCATCTACCACAAACTTACAGCAAACATCGTCCTCAATGGGGAAAAACTGAGAGCCTTCCCCCTAAGATCAGGGACAAGACAAGGATACCGACTCTCTCCACTACTGTTCAATATAATACTGGAAGTACTTGAAATAGCGATTAGGCAAGAAAAAGATATTAAGGGCATACAGGTAGGGAAGGAAGAAATCAAGCTCTCACTATTCACAGATGATATGATACTATACTTAGAAAACCCTAAAGCCTCTACCAAGAAACTCCTAGAAACAATAGACTTGTTTGGTAAAATGCCAGGCTATAAAGTCAATACCCCAAAATCCATGGCTTTTCTATATGCAAATAGTGAAAGAGAAGAAAGTGACATGAAGAAAACAATATCATTCACAATTGTGCCCCAGAAAATCAAGTACCTAGCAATCAGCTTTACAAAGAAAACTACAAAACGCTACTTCAGGAAATAAAAGAGGACATGAGGAAATGGAATAGTATTCCCTGCTCATGGATGGGGAGAATCAACATTGTCAAAATGGGAACTTCCCAAAGCACTGTAGAAATTCAATAAGATCCCTATAAGGACACCTATGACATTCTTCAAAGAAATGGAGCAAACACTCCTGAAATTTATATGGAACAATAAGCCCCCACAAATAGCTAAAGCAATTCTTGGGAAAAAGAAAATGGGAGGAATCAACATCCCTAACTTCAAGCTCTACTACGAAGCAGTAATAATTAAAACAGCATGGTACTGGAACAAAGGAAGAGCTGTAGACCAATGGAACAGAGTTGAATATACTGAAATCTCCCCCCAAGCATATGATCATCTAATCTTTGATAAGGGAGCAGGAAATGTAAAGTGGAGCAAGGAAAGCCTCTTTAACAAATTGTGCTGAAAAAACTGGACAGCTACATGCAAAAAAATGGGCTCAGATCTCTACCTAACTTCATGTACAAAAGTAAGATCAAAATGGATTAAAGACCTCAACATCAGACCGGAATCCATAAGGTACACTGAAGACAAAGTTGGCAAAACCCTCCATGACATTGAAGCTATTGGTCTCTTCAAAAGATGTCATGCCACTGGCCAAGCAAGTGAAAACAGAGATAGACAAATGGGACTATCTTAAATTAAGAAGATTCTGCACCTCAAAAGAAACAATGAGCAAAATGCAAAGACCCTCTACAGAATGGGAAAGGATATTCACCCAATACCCATCTGACAAGGGGTTTATATCAAGGATATACAAAGAACTGGTAGAACTCCACAAGAAGAAAACATCCAACCCCATTGAAAGGATATTTGCGGAATACACATCTGGCAAGGGGATATCAAGGATATACAAAGTGCTGGTTGAACTCCACAAGAAGAAAACATCCAACCCTATCAAAAAGTGGGGCGACAAAATGAACAGAAATTTCTCAAATAAGAAATCCAAATGGCTAAAAGGCACACTAGAAAATGCTCTACATCATTAATCATCAGGGAGATGCAGATCAAAACAACAACGATATATCATCTCACACCACAGAGACTGACCTACATCCAAAAGAAGAAAAGCGACAGGTGTTGGCGTGGATGTGGTGAGAATGGGGCTCTCCTTTACTGCTGGTGGGAATGCCGACTGGCTTAGCCCTTTTGGGAAAAAGTATGGACAATTCTCAAAAAATTAGAAATTGAGCTCCCATTTGACCCAGCAATACCACTCCTGGGAATATATCCCAGAGAGGCAAAAAAGTATAGTTGAAGTGACATCTGCACCTGTTTGTTCTTTGCAGCACTCTTTACAATAGCCAGAATCTGGAAAAAACCTGAGTGCTCGAGAACAGATGACTGGTTAAAGAAACTTTGGTACATCTACACAATGGAGTACTATTTAGCTGTTAATAAATGAAGTTATGAAATTTACGTACAAGTGGTACTACATGGAAAATATCATGCGAAGCGAAATCAGCCAGAAAGAGAGGGATAGAGATAGAAAGATTGCATTCATCTGGGTAACATAAAGTAACAAAATAGAAGACTAACACCCTGGAACAACTATGATAAATACCAGGAGGTTCACTCCATGGCTTCGAGGCCAGCTGCACACTCTAGGGGTAAAGGCAGCTCAGATAGAGAAGGGAGCACCAAATAAAGGGTGCTGGGAATATCCGCCCAAGATGGGAAATGTATGCTGAAAGTAGACTATAGACCAAATATGATTGCCACCCAATGCCTCTTCTTCAAAACACAGCACCCAATAGGAGAGAACAAAAGGGAGGGCCCTGCCACAGAGGCAGGATGGGATGGGGGATGGGGGTTGTGAGGGATACTGGGATTGGTTGGGGTGGAGAATGGGCACTGGTGGTGGGATGGGTACTCGATCATTGTATAACTAAATCCAAGCACAAAAACTTGTAACTTTACAACTGTATCTCATGGTGTTTCACTAATAAAAAAAATCCAACCCCATCAAAAAATGGGGCGACGAAATGAACAGATACTTTCTCAAAGAAGAAATCTGAATGGTAAAAAAGCACATGAGAAAATGCTCTATGTCATTAATCATCAGGGAGATGCAGATCAAAACAGCAATGAGATATTATCTCAAATCAGAGACTGGCCCAAATTCAAAAGAACAAAAGCAAGGAGTATTGGTGCAAATGTGGTGAGAAAGGGACTCTCCTTCTCAGCTGGTGGGAATGCCGACTGGTTCAGCCCTTTTTGGAAAACAGTATTAATGATTCTCAAAAAATTAGAAATTGAGCTCCATTTAACCCAGCAATACCACTCCTGGGAATATATCCCAGAGAGCAAAAAAGTATAGTCAAAGTGACATCTGCACCTGTTTGTTCATTGCAGCACTGTTTACAATAGCCAGGATCTGGAAAAAACCTGAGTGCCCGAGAACAGATGACTGGCTAAAGAAACTTTGGTACATCTACACAATGAAGTACTGTGTAGCTGTTAGAAAAGATGAAGTCATGAAATTTACATACAAGTGGTACTACATAGAAAATATCATGCTAAGCCGAATGAGTCAGAAATAGAGGCACAGACATAGAAAGATTGCATACATCTGGGGAATATAAAGTAACAAAATGGGAGATTAACACCCAAGAAAAGCCGAGATAAGTACCAGGAGTTTCACTCCATGGCTTGGAGGCCAGCTGCACATGGAAGGGGAAAGGGCAGCTCAGACAGAGAAGGGAGCACGAAATAAAGGGTGTTGGGAGGATCCTCCCAGGATGGGAGATGCATGCTGAAAGCAGACTATAGACCGAGCATGATTGCCACTCAGTGCCTCTTTTGCAAATCACAGCACCCAAAAGGAGAGAGAGAACAAAAGGGAATTCCCTGCCACAAAGGTAGGGTGGGGTTGGGGGCGATGGGGATGGGAGGGATACTGGGATCATTGGTGGTAAAAAATGGGCACTGGTAAAGGCAGGGGCACTTGATCTTTGTATAATTGAAACCCAAGCACAAAAATTTGTAAGTTTACAACTGTATCTCATGGTGTTTCACTAATAAAAAAATCCAACCCCATCAAAAAATGGGGCGATGAAATGAACAGATACTTTCTCAAAGAAGAAATCTGAATGGTAAAAAAGCACATGAGAAAATGCTCTATGTCATTAATCATCAGGGAGATGCAGATCAAAACAGCAATGAGATATTATCTCAAATCAGAGACTGGCCCAAATTCAAAAGAACAAAAGCAACAAAAGCAACCAGTACAACTGGTCTACAACTGGACCTCAAGGTGTTTCACTAATAAAAATTAAAATAAACAAATAAATAAATATATCCTACCTATATCAGCTTACAGAAGTTAGCTGATGTCTAGTCTAGAGTCCTTATACCATTTAGTAAGCTCAGGACTAGCTTACTTTCTGAGAGCCCTTCCTGTTACTGAGTGTTATCATCTGTAAGTTGGGGAACGAAAGAGCCAGGAGGTTGAAATCAGATAATGCACATGTCCCACTTATCAGAGTCTGGGAATGGGCTCAGTAACTGGTAGTTATGTCAGGGTCTGCTGATTTTTTTTTGAAGTTAGCAACTTCAGTGATGCTTTGTGAACAAGCTTTGACTACACAAAACAAAAGTTTCCAACCTTAGGTTTGAGCCACATGACACAGGTTCTTACTTATACTCTCTTAGGCAATTTATTGCAGGTTTCTCTTATCTGTAGTATGAGAATAACGAAAGCTCCCTTGGAGAGCAATTGTACTTCTAGGCTTCCCAGTAAACTTGACTGTATTTCATGTAAATTCATGACCAACCAAAGAGATAGTCATTGAGTGGAAAATCACCAACTTTACAGAATTTAAGTGTGCTGGTGAAAAGAAGCAGATAGGAAATGCCCACATGTTATTGTAAGCCAGAAACAGATTGTTAAATGGTAGTAACTGGTCATAGGAAGCTGCAAGTTAAATGTAGGAGAAGGTAAAGAGTACGCTGGGTTATCTTTCAAGAAAATGATGGGACTGGGAAATAGGAAGTAGAGAGAATGTCAGAAGGTGCAGAAGGTGGGTGTCTCAGAACCAAGCACTGATTCACCCTCAGGCCCTCCACCACTCCCACTACAATACAGGAGGTCTAGAAAAGCTGTTGACTGCACAAGCAGAGATTATCCTGCTAAAAACTGGGCAATTGAGTAAAATACAGACATGGAAAGTGATTTTTTCCAACTGCTTTCCCTACTTGGCTCCTAGAAAGCTGGCAGTCTAAATTCTCTAGTTGGAGAGCAAAAGATTTGAGGACCCAGATCAAATCTGAAACCTTGAATTTATAGCTGTATTCATTGGAATCCATGCTGGCTTTTCTTTCATAGATGTTTATGTCTTCTCTTATCAAGAAAAAATGTAAATTATTCTTATTTTTTAAAATATAATCCCTGAGCCACAGTTTAATGTCATTATGCGAAACTATACAAACTCAATAAACAGCCTAACGAGCCTGGAATCCCAGGTCATTTCCAGCCTGGTGAGGCCTGCTGTGCAGTGCAGTAGGAGCATAAAGTGGCTATTTTCTAGCCTTTTCTGGGCTTCATACATATTTAGATCACTTTTCCCTCTGAGAGGGCTCTGTGGGGAGGTTTTTTTTTAATATAATGACTGAATTTGCTACCACTTTGATTCTTCCCAACAAGATCCCCCTTTAGTGTTTTGCCTCTTCAGGCATGTGAGTGAGAAGGCTGGGGAATCTCACTGTACCGAGCAGGACTGGAGAGATGAATATCATTTCAGAAAACAGTCTAATGTTTTCTTTTCTAAAACTGTCCTCATGCATAGACGTAAGCAGACTTAATGGTCTTGAGACAGACAGTAGTATATTAGGAAGGTCCCCATTTGCCTTTATTTCAAGTACAAGAAAAATTTTTCTACAATGAATTTTTAAAGAGAGAGGATGGCAGACTCAAATATTCCAAAACAAGCTTTATGCTTTTTTTTTTTTTATGTTTTTTGGGTCACACCTGGCGATGCACAGGGGATACTCCTGGCTTTGCACTCAGGAATTACTCCTGGCGGTGCTCAGGGGACCATATGAGATGCTGGGAATCAAACCCGGGTCGGCCGCGTGCAAGGCAAATGCCCTACCTGCTGTACTATTGCTCCAGCCCACTTTATGATTTTTTTAAATGACTCCTTCAGATGAGAATCATCAAGCAATCCAGGTCTAAGGAATGTATTGATCTTTGCAAGATTAGGCAGTATAGTTGGTATTGGTAAGAAGAACTGGCCACTAATGCGTGGTCACAGAAAACAGCATCAAAATGATCAGAACTGTGGAATTACACAGTGATAACTGTTTTCAAGGCTTCCTTTCATAAATGAGATGTTGATGCTAGGAAGGATATTGCCTTGTTCAAGGTACACTTAGTTTATTCATCACTAACACAGCACTGGCTTCCTAGTCTTGGGGATCTGAGCAGTGAGGGGCTGTGAAATTATGGGAGGTCTCCCTTGAGTCCAGTGCTCCCTCTTCTCCCTGAGAAGAACTGGAAAATCCAGTGCCAAGAACTGGAGGATCTGGAAAACAAAAGCTAGTCAAGAAAAAGAGAGGCACAAAGACTCTTTCTTTGGCTCCTATACAGAGTTGTTCAGGAGCAAGGACCCACTGTAGATACCAGCTGCATAAGGACAAGAGTCCACCTGAACTAAGAAGAATCTGGGAAATGCTCCTGTGGTGGGCCAAAGAAGGAAATGCCAAAGAGGAATGCTAAGACAAGAAAAGTCTCTCCATCAGGAAGAAGAACTGTGTGTAATTTTGTGGCTAGTCAACAGGTCGACTTGGTTGGCTTTCTCTCAGGGATGGCAGAGGGAGATGCAATCAGAGAATGTAGCCAGACCTCTGGATAACTTTCAGTCTGGGACTGTGACCAATTTACTCTTCCCTGTGGACAAAAGAGAGAAGTTTGTAGTGTTTTACAGTATATGCGTGGGGGAGAGGGGAACCATGAGGAAACAAGGATTTTATGAGGCCTGCTCAGGATGTGTGGGGATGGAGCAGAGATGGGAGAGGGAGGCAGAAGACCGGTCAAGAAGTCACGAGCTACCGAGCTACTGCAGTACTGGGGCACTCTAGAGGGGCTGGGAAATCAGAGGCTGATGATAGTGGGAAGAGAGACAGGAGCTGAGAGATACTCAAAAGGAAAAACTGTCACCTGAACCTGGCAACTGAGACGGTCTGAGCTGGGAGGGAAGGAAAGAAGAGTACCAAGAACTGAAGAATCCAAAGCAGTACCCCTGGAAGGAAACGTGCATTTAAGAGCTACTCGGGAAGGAAGAGCCCACATTTGGTTTTCTACATGCGTTTTGAATTGCTCACAGCTCACATTAACGTGGAACTGTAGATTAGACACTAATCCTCGGAAAAGGTGGGAAATCTTAAGAGCTCCAGATATGGGAAGTCCTCTATTTTTCAAAAGTAATAAAGACTTTAACTTCCTTGAAAGTTTATTCGAAAAGATTCTGCACGGTGTAACTATCATCAGAACTAAAAGGCAATTACTAAGTGGGGGAAAGTATCTGCAAATCAGATATATACCCAAGAAGGGATTAATAACCAAAAAAAACATAAAGAACTCGAACAACTCAACAAATAATAACAAAGGAGGTCTCCTGTATTTACAGTCACTGAGATGAGTGTCGGGACCGGGGGAGTCAGCAAACAGAGTTAAGAATATTCTTATTGGGGCCGGAGCAATAACATAGCAGGGAGGGCATTTGCCCTGCACGAGGCTGACACGGGTTCGATTCCCAGCATCTCTTATGGTCCCCTGAGCACCGCCAGAAGTGATCCCCGAGTGCAGAGTCAGGAGTAACCCCTGAGCATTGCTGGGTGTGACCCAAAAGGAAAAACAAAGAAACAAACAAAAGAGAATAGTCTTGTATTAATAGTTTGGATTAACATGGTCTTTCAGAGTGCCCTACTTTGCATAAATAAGAATAAACCCAAAGGATCAAAATGCAATCAGAACAGAAGAAAACAAATCCAATTCACTGACACTTATGAGATCTAGGACAACTTTTTTTTACAAATCCCAGATTTGAAACTGCTCTTGATTGGATTGGTCAAGACCAAGCGGATGGTGACTAGATAGCATATTTAGATCACTGACAATCTTACTTTTGAAAACCAACAGGATAAATTCCTCCTTTTCATGCCTTTTCTAATTCTGGTTGGAAGTCAATCTCCTTTGAAAAAAGCATAATGGGTAATTTCTTAGTTTGAAGTATCCTCTTTGGTTTCTATAATACTACTGACAGTAGTTCAATCTGTAAGTTTTAGGTGTAAACTATTGAGAAAGTATGTAAAATAGAAATAATCCTTCAGAGCATCCTTCAGAGAGTTCTCTATAGTTCTTCATCTCCCTTGGGTTTAAATTTGCTTCCATAGGGAGGGGGTAAGGAGGGTTCTTTTGCAAACAAAAAAAATCTTTTGAACAGGACTTTATTCTAGCAGTATGCTTTGTTGCATATTCCATCTGCATTTGTGATAGTTATCTTATTTTCCTCTCCTGAGATTCTCCAGTAACCAAGGTACATTCCTTGTAATTCATAAACCTATCCTTTCTGTTATAAGTTATTTAATACTGCATAATAAGGTGATTCATCCACAAATCAGTGCACCCTAAGCACTATGGGAATGATTCAAAAGACACACAATGAAGTTAACATAACATAAAAATGACTGTGCAGCATATAAAGAAATCAGATTACTGGTAAATACATGTCATTGGGATCTACCATAGAGGAATCCAGGAAACTTCTTATTCTTATTGCCTCAAGCCCAGAATCAATTTATCCAGGTTATTTTCAAATACATTTTGAACTTTTTTTAATAAGCTAGAACTTCAAAATGAAATCTTTCCCATATTAACTGATTCAGTTGTTCAGAGCCTGCTTTAACATTCAGCTAATTTTATTCAAGGACGGATGATGGTTTTTTTCATCCCAAACTAGGCATGGCCTGTTGAATCAGCAGGAAAACACTGAAGAAGCCTCCAGTGCACTGGCCTTCATTTATTCATGCTTCTTTGAGCCATGCAAGGAAGCAGACAAAGCTCAATGCAAGCAAACCCAGAGACTGAAGGAAAGGGATGTGGGAGGGAAAAGGAAAGAGGGTCAAGGGGCTGTGTGGAGGAATACGGGTCCTTAGGTGATAGGTACAGTATGATAACGTAAATGTATATATATATAATTATATATGTATATACAATGGCGGGCTGGAGTGATAGCACAGTGGGTAGGGCGCTTGCCTTGCACATGACCAACCCCGGTTCGATTCCTCCGCCCCTCTCGAAGAGCCTGGCAAGCTACCGAGAGTATTGTGCCCACACGGCAAAGCCTGACAAGCTAACTGTGATGTATTTGATATGCCAAAAACAGTAACAACAAGTCTTACAATGGAGACATTACTGGTGCCTGCTCGAGCAAAATGATGAACAACAGGAGGACAGTGCTATATAATGGCAGGGATGAGAAAAAAAGGCCTCACATATGTGAGGCATGTGTTGTACCAGTGACCTCTCCTGCTGCCCCTGCAACATATACTTTTTGTTTTTTAGCCACACCCAACAGTTCTCAAGGTTCACACTTGGTTTTGCACTCAGGGATCACTTCTGATGGGCTCAGGAGGCCATATGTGGTGCTGGGGATAGAACCCAGGTCAGCTGTGTGCAAGCCAAGCTCCCTACCCACTGTCCAATAGCTTCACTCCTACACAGATAGTTTGAGGAAGTGTGCTTTTGAATCCCTGAAACATACACAGACTTACATAGGGCTACTTCAATTAAAACAATTAACATAAAGTTTTGCTTTGTTTTTTGGGGGGGCAGCTTAGGCTTTGGGTCATACCACATGTAGTGCCAGGGATCAAACTAAGGTCTCAGCTGCAGCCAAATGCCATTGAATGCTTTACTCTCTATACTATCTCTCTGAGACAAACTCACAATTAAAAGAAAATTTGGATGTGGGCCAGTCTCTAAGGTGTGAAATGATATCTCATTGTGGTTTTAATCTGCATCTCCCTGATGATTAATGATGTAGAGCATTTTCTCATGTGCCTTTTTGCCATTCGGATTTCTTCTTTGAGAAAGTTTCTGTTCATTTCATTGCCCCATTCTTTATGGGGTTGGATGTTTTCTTCTTGTGGAGTTCAACCAGTACTTTATATATCCTTGATATCAACCCCTTGTCAGATGTATATTCGGCAAATATCCTTTCCCATTCTGTAGACTGTCTTTGTATTTTGGTCACTGTTTCTTTTGAGGTGCAGAAGCTTCTTAGTTTAAGATAGTCCCATTTGTCTATCTCTGTTTTCACTTGCTCGTCCAGTGGCGTGACATCTTTGAAGATACCATTAGCTTCAATGTCATGGAGGGTTTTGCCGACTTTGTCTTCAATGTACCTTATGGTTTCTGGTCTGATGTTGAGGTCTTTAATCCATTTTGACCTTACTTTTGTATATGGTGTTAATGGGCAGAGTTCTGAGCCCATTTTTTTGCATGGAGCCATCCAGTTTTGCCAGCACAATTTGTTAAAGAGGCTTTCCTTACTCCACTTCACATTTCTTGCTCCTTCACCAAAGATTAGATGATCATATGATTGAGGGGAGATGTCAGTATATTCAACCCTGTTCCATTGGTCTGCACTTCTGCCTTTGTTCCAGTACTATGCTGTTTTAATTATTACTGCTTTGTAGTAGAGCTTGAAGTTAGGAAGGTTGATTTCTCCCATTTTCTTTTTCCCAAGAATTGCTTTAGCTATTCATGGGGGCTTATTGTTTCATATGAATTTCAGGAGTGTTTGCCCCATTTCATTGAAGAATGTCATGGGTATCCTTATAGGGATTGCATGGATGTGGCGAGAAAGGGAAACTCCTTCACTGTTGGTGGGTGGGAATGTCACCTGGTTCAGCCCTTTTGGAAAATAGTATGGACGATTCTCAAAAAATTAGAAATTGAGCTTCCATTTGAACCAGCAATACCACTCCTGGGAATATATCCCAGAGAGGCAAAAATGTATGGTCGAAGTGACATCTGCACTTGTTTGTTCATTGCAGCACTCTTTACAATAGCCAGAATCTGGAAAAAACCTGAGTGCCCAAGAACAGATGACTGGTTAAAGAAACTTTGATACATCTACACAATGGAGTACTATGTAGCTGTTAGAAAAGATGAAGTCATGAAATTTACATACAAGTGGTACTACATGGAAAGTATCATGCTAAGCGAAATGAGTCAGAAAGAGAGAGAGATAGACATAAAAAGATTGCATTCATCTGGGGGGACATAAAGTAACAAAATAGGAGATTAATACCCAAGAATAGCCGAGATCAGTACCAGGAGGACTACTCCATGGCTTAGAGGCCAGCCAGGCATTCTAGGGGAAAGGGCAGCTCAGATAGAGAAGGGAGCACCAAATGAAGGGTTTGGAGGATCCTCCCAGGATGGGAGTTGCATGTTAAAAGTAGACTATGGACCGAACATGATTGCCACTCAATGCCTCTTTTGCAGACCACAACGCCCCAAAGGAGAGAGAGAATAAAAGGGAATGCCCTGTCACAGAGGCAGGGTGGGATGGGGGGATGGGGGTGGGAGGGATACTGGGATCCATGGTGGTGCAAAATGGGCACTGGTGGAGGAATGGGTATTTGATCATTGTATAATCGAAACCCAAGCACCAAAATTTATTAGTCTACAATTGTACGTCATGGTGTTTCACTAATAAAAATTAATAAAAAAAAAGAAAATTTGCTGAACTAGAATGCCATCTGCCTTCCTGAAAAATATTAATAGAGATAATGATATATTTAAGTAGAAAAATTAATGTTTTCATGTCCAACATTTTTTTTTAGAACTTCTGCATCAATGTTCTTATAGAATTTAGTTTGTGATTTTATTTCTTTATCTTGCCAATTCTGATATTGAGATTACACTGTGGCCTTGTAAATGATGGGTGGGTTCAGTGATTCAACAAATAAAAAATTTTTTAAAAATAAATTTATTTAAAAATAAATAAATAAAATGTTTAAAAAATATGATGTGTAGGTTGGGCATCTTTCTCTGTGACAGTCTGCACAAAATAATCTTCTTTTCTATTGAAGTATTATTTAATATATTTTGTATTGCCCCAGAACCTTCTAGTCCTAATGGGGGAGGGGATGGAACAACAAGTTCAAATCGGCAGTGCTTCCAATTTATTAAGTCATTTTTCATTATTTGTGCCTTCCAAGTAAATTGGTCATTTCATGTATTCTTTTATAATTATTGTTATTGGCTTGATTATCTGTTCTACTCTGATTATCTTTGTGCTCCCCTTTTAGCACTGAAGCTTTGCTTTAAGTTTTGAATCTGGAATCCTTCCATATTTGCTTTTGAACCCATATGGATTGATTAATGACTCGGAATTTTTTACTTTCTGCCACTTCTCTGTGATTGGAACATTAGTGTATTTCTTGTATCAATTTTAACTTGGCCACAAAACTGCAGGTCATTTTTCTCTAAGTGATACCTCTGATTTTTTGTCAATATTCAAAAATTCTAATTTATGGTGAGCTTATTTGAGAATATATTTAAGTATTCTCAAATACAGTCACTTGTGTTTATTTTCGGGAGTCACATCTGGGTGTGCTCAGGGTTTACTCCTGCCTCTGCACTCAACAATCACTCCTGGCAGGGTTCAGGGGACCAAATCCAGTTGATGGGTTTCAAACTTGGGTCAGTCATGTGCAAGGCAAGCATCTTTCCTGCTGTACTATCTCTTCTCCAGCCCCTCACTTTTTCATCTGAGTTTTGGGAGCAATCTTCTACATTTTCTGAGTGGATAAAATGTTTCATTTCCCATCATGACTAAATGTAACTGAAGATTCACATGTGGTCTATAATGAAATTCATCCACAATGATGCCTCGAATCTCAGATCTGAGCACCATACCTGGAGGTTCCTATCATTAAAGAACTTGTACCACGACACTGGTATGGCCGCACTCAGAGCTGGTCTTGTCATGGTTCCATTTAAACTTATCTCTGTGCTTTAGCCCTCTACCCTTTTTAAACTTCAGTATGTGAACATCCAGATTGGAGTTTCTCAACCCTTTTCTAACCACAGTCCCTGTTTTCTTCCTGTGACAAATCCCCACCCTGTGTTAGCACTGTGTTTCCTAGTCACATGCTGTGCCTGCCCCTTTATGCGATTTTTACCTGTGGCCTCTTGGGATACTCCAGGTACCCAAACGGGGACCATATGGCCCTTGACCGTTAAACACTGACCTGGAAGGTAGTACAAAACACTCATAAGAATTAAGAACCTTAAGTACTGGCCAACAACCACCCGTCTTTCTACATAGTAAAACAAAAGTTTTGCTTGTAGCATTTGATATAAGCATTGAAAATTGTCTTGCTTCGGGTTGATTTATGGTTCTTTCTAATTAAAAATGTTCTGTTGTAAACAAGTTAAAGTGATTGCTACTAGATGATGCAGAGATGTGTTATAAACAAATTTTCCACTTAATGAATATTATACTTATTACAGTATAAAATCCCAAAGAAGTTACCTTAGGGAAAACCTGAAACCTTAGATATTAGGCTAATAATAATGGTAAGAAAAGGGTGGGGGCATGGACTACCATTATTTGAGCAACTAATCTGTCCCAGGAGAGGGAAGCATAATTTATGTCAGCTTATACCAAAACAAGAGAGAATTATTAGAACTCCACTAGCTAGGTTTTCTGACTTAATTGATAAAAACATCAGCATGCAGTCTTAATTATGAGCAAGTATAGTTAACATTGCAGCCAGAGGCAAATTTGGTGACAATGTCATAACAGAAGGCATACATATTCTATGCCCAAGAATTACTCCTGGCAATGCTCAGAGGAACCATATGGGAAACTGGGGATTGAATCTGGATTGGGCATATGCAAAGCAAGTGTCCTGCTCACTACAGTGTCTCTCCAGCCCCTGAATTAATAATATGCTAATATATAACTCATATTGGTTATTGGGCATTAAAAACTGTTTTTTTATTTTTATTAGTGAAACACCATGGGGTACAGTTGTAGACTTACAAATTTTTGTGCTTGGGTTTCAATTATGCAATGTTCGCGTACCCATCCCTCCACCAGTGCCCATTTTCCACCACCACTGATCCCAGTATCCCTCCCACCCCCCAAACCTCCCATCCCACCCTGCTTCTGTGACAGGGCATTCCCTTTTGTTCTCTCTCTCCTTTTGGGTGCTGTGGTCTGCAAAAGAGGCATTGAGTGGCAATCATGTAAAAACTTTTTTCCAATAATTCTTTAAAAATGGCATTTAGTTTGTTACTCAATTGTGCTGTTAGACAATGCCAACTAGCAGATGGAAATTGGATCAGAAAAATAAGTTTCTACAGATGTGAAAGAACACATAACATATTTAGGGATATGTTTAGAGATAGCATTAAAATTCTATAAACTTAAAATTGTAAAATGTTTCTGGAAGAGATGCAAGAAAATCTAAATAAATAAAGATATAAAGTTAATGAACTGTCTGGCTCCATGTTGTTAAGATGCAATTCCTTCTCTATAGAGTCAATGCATTAAGTTTTATGATCATCTTGCAAAAGTTTTTGTGAAGCTGAGAGATGGCTTTGAATTTCATGTGGAAAAATAAAGAATCATTAATTTATAGCAAGCAAAGTAAGGACTTCACACCTCATCTCAATTGAAAGCCCAACCTGTAAATTCCCTAGAGCCAGTTCAGTTGCTTTCCCAACTCATAGGGTCACAAGGCCAAGCATAGCTCTGCCTAACAGACTCCCTCCACCCTACAGTTAGGCAGAGGGGGAGCTCTAGTCTGGACCCGTGTGACTGAGCAAACAGTCCTTCCCTGGGTGGCGCTAATGAGCAGCTCTACGGGCTGATTCAGGACACAGGATACTGATTTCCACCAGGGCTGTGCTGTCTCCTATGCCATCAGCTGAACTTTAGGATCCTGTGCAGCAACCCCCAAGTAGTCGGGCTCAGATATCAGTGGGGCCTGGACAATTCCTCTGTGCTAGCTGGCAACAGACACAAAGTTGTTGCTGGCTTGGACAAATGTTGTTAATTCCTTGTCAAGTGCCCAAAATGCTAAATTAGGTTCTCTCTGAGAAACAATCCATGGCACCCTGTCCCGGCATGCCTCCCCTGGGCTCGGCACAAGTTCTCTCACCGAAAATCTCAGGGGTGGTGGAGAAGAATTCTGAATTCCTATGAATTTCCATGTTTTGAAAGACAAAATCTTGGGTCTCTGTAATAAACATAGAACTTAAAGAGAACAAAGGAGGGGCCAGAGAGATTGTATAATGGGTAGAGCACTTGTCTTACACACAACCAACCTGAGTTCAGTCCTTAGCAGCTCATAAGATCCCCTGAACACCACCAGGCTTAATTCCTGAGTGCAAAGCCAGGAGTAATACCTGAACATTGCCAGATGTGATGAGCATTAAGCATTTCCCAATAATAACTAACTAACTAAGTAGTTAACTACAAAGCTAGGGTAATAAGAACATATCACCCAACTTGGATAATAATTAGATTTATGGAACAAACAGAGAAGCCAGAGGTAGACCCATGCTTCTAAGGGCATTTTGTATTTAACCAATTTAACAATGCATTTAATAAGTGACCTGGAGTAAATAAATATCCATTAACGATCAACAAAAAAGAACACTAGGGGCTGGAGTGATAACACAGATGGTAGGGCGTTTGCCTTGCACGCAGCCGACCCAGGTTCGGTTCCCAGGATCCCATATGGTCCCCCAAGCACCGCCAGGAGTAATTCCTGAGTGCATGAGCCAGGACTAACCCCTGTGGATCGCCAGGTGTGACCCCCCCAAAAAAAACACTAGCCCCTACTTAACCCAACATATATGAAACTTAATTTAAGTTGTATAATATATCTCATCTTAAGAGATTTACAAGAAAATATAGCAGAATATATCTGAAACTTGGAGCATGCATATGTTTCTTAACTAGGAATAAAAAAACAACCATAAAATAAATGACGAATTAGATTTTATTTTTATCAAAATGAAAAACTTCAGTTCAACAAAGGATATATAATTAGGGAAAGAATACATACAACAGGGAAAACAAATGTGCTAAGGATTGCTTTCCAGAATATAAAAGAATTTTTTAAACTCGATGATAAAGGGAGGCCGAAAAAGATGATAAATGACTAAAGAAAACTCCTTGAACAGATTTCACAACAGGAGATGGATGAATGATCAATAAGCACATTTAGAAAGTACTTGGTGTTTTTTATTCATTGGGGAAATGCAAATTAAACTACAAAGAGATACCAATGACTACCTAGCAGAATGGCTAAAAATAAAGACACTAAAATAAATGTTGGTCAAGAACAGGTCACATGAAATATTGTGAATGAGACAATATTTTTTGAAATGCAGCAGTTCTGAAAAACTTGATATCCCTTTATATTCAATGACTAAACCATTTCAGTACTATTTACCCAAGAGTAAGAAAAACATCCCATCCAAAGGCATATAATAAAACACACACAGTCACTTCCTTCATAGAAAACAAAACTGGAAATGCCCCAGGGCGTCCATCCTTAAGGGAAAGGAGCGTGGTGCTCAGCTAGAGGAAGACAGTGAGCATCAGCCCTTCCAGAGCTGTCCTTCATAAGTCCTCCAAACAGCACCCAGACTTTGAAGCAAACCTTTGGAACATCATCTCTTTTGCTGGACAAAGCCCCTTTGTCTCTGAATGAAGTTTCCTCTCTTCCCAGCATCCTTTGTCTTCAGTGGGAGAAACCTGAGGTGGTGTCTTCATTCAGGAAAGTGGCTCTCAGTTTTACTGGATTTATCCCATATTAATGTTAATAAGCATATAAATACATATTAGCATTAATCAGATTTTGGCCTTTTTTGTAAAGAAAAATGAAGTCCAACTGGTAAAAAGGAGGGAAAATGTTAATCAGCCTATAATATCCTTATACCAAAAGTATGTCTTATCTGGGAGCAGAGAAGGGAACAGAATAGCTTTCCCGCTTATCATTCTGGGTGGAGCAAACTTCTAAATTGTGATTCGCTGTGTGGAGAGGCACAATGGCAAAGGAGCAGACTTAGGACCCTCGGAATATGTAAGACAATCACATATGTATGTAAGTAATATGTAGTACTTAGTCTCAAAAGTACTAAGCTTGGAGGCAATGGATTACTTAGCCATAGCTAATTAGTGCAGCTCTGAGGCTAATGTCACACTTATGTTACTCTCTTGGAAGCACTGAAGCAAGTGTACAGGTACTAGTGCCTTTGGCTTCAGTGGTGTACCAAGGGATGAAGTTCTTTGAAACGTCTTTGAATCCTCAGCTATGATAGAATTAAAGAAGATGGAAGCTCAGAAAAAGAGAGAGAGAGGAGAGAGAGAGGAAGAGAGAGAGAGGGAGAAAGAGAGAAGGAGAGAGAGGGAGAGAGAGGAAGAGAGAGGGAGAAAGAAGAAAGAAGAAAGAAAGAAAGAAAGAAAGAAAGAAAGAAAGAAAGAAAGAAAGAAAGAAAGAAAGAAACCAATCAAACCCAGAAAAAGATAATTTACTGCCCAAGTACCTCTGATTTTAACTCAGCAAATACATTCTCTCAGAACTTCAAAGTGCAACATAGATTTAATACAGCCCCAAGATGTGACCTGTTTAATCAAATGACACATGAAACCCTAAGTCCATGACTAACCTAAATTTCATAGTGAGATAAATGCAAAGGGCAATTAACTGCTCTATTCTCTGAATGGCTAAAAGGGAGCATTTAAAAATTATCAAAAGGACAAAATTATTTTAAACTAAGCAGGGCCCCATTCAGGCTACAAGATTCTGAGATGGGGGCTTTGTCTTTCCTCCACTGTGAGGTTCTGAGTCTGAGGTCAATAACCAGATCAAATTTGGTGATCAAAGCTGGAATTTTTCAACCTCACTTGCTGATTCTCCTCTAAGAGCTTTGAAAATCACTTTAATTTCCATAGGAACAGATCTCTCAAGTCTAATCTCATTCAGTTCCTCTTGAAATGAAACATGATTCTATAGTTATGCGGGGTTTAAAGTCATCATCTTCAGATGGTTTCATCCTAGTCGTCAAAAAACAAACAAACAAACAAAAAATCAGACCAAAGCCCAAAACAGTGGCCAGATGGAAATAGTTTATGAAACTCTCAGCTGATCTCGTTCCAGCTATTTTTTTATGGTTTTCACTTGGTGTTTCTTTTTAAATTTTTATTAGTGAAACACCATTAGGTACAATTGTAGACTTACAAGTTTTTGTGCTTGGGTTTCAGTTATACAATGATTGAGTACCCATCACTCCACCAGTGCCCATTCTCCAACACCAACAATCCCATTATCCCTCCCACCCCTCAACCCCCCATTCCACCCTGCCTCTGTGGCAGGGCATTCCCTTTTGTTCTCTCTCTCCTTTCAGGTGCTGTGGTTAGCAAAAGAGGCACTGAGTGGCAATCATGTTTGGTCTATAGTCTACTTTCAGCATGCATCTCCCATCCTGGGAGGATCCTCCCAACACCGTTTACTTGGTGTTCCCTTCTCTATCTGAGCTGCCTTTTCCCCTACCATGTGCGGATGGCCTTCAAGCCATGGAGTGAACCTCCTGGTACTTATCTCGACTATTCCTGGATGTTATTCCCCTATTTAGTTACTTTATATTCCCAGATGAATGCAATCTTTCTATGTATGTCCCTCTCTTTCTGACTCATTTCACTTAGCATGATACTCTCCATGTAGTAACGCTTGTATATAAATTTCATGACTTCATCTTCTCTAACCAGTTGCATAGTATTCCATTTTATAGATGTACCAAAGTTTCTTTAACCAATCATTTGTCCTCGGACACTCGGGTTTTTTTTTTCCAAATTTTGGCTATTGTGAACAGTGCAGCAATGAACATAGAAGTGCAGATGTCATTTTGATTGTACTTTATTTTGCCTCTTTGGGATATATTCCCAAGAGTGGTATTGCTGGATCAAATGGGAGTTCAATTTCTAATTTTTTGAGAATCGTCCATACTGCTTTTCAAAAGGGCTGAACCAGTCGGCATTCCTGCCAGCAGTGATGGAGGGTTCCTTTTTCGCCACATGCATGCCAACACCGTTGTTTTGTTCTTTGGTATGTGGGCCAGTCTCTGTGGTGTGAGATGGTATCTCATTGTTGTTCTGATCTGCATCTCCCTGATGATTAGTGATGTAGAGGATTTGCTCATGTGCCTTTACGCCATTTTGATTTCTTCTGTGAGAAAGTTTCTATTCATTTCATGGACCTATTTTTTGATGGGGTTGGATGTTTTCTTCTTGTGGAGTTCGACCAGTGCTTTGTATGTCCTTGATATCAACCCCTTGTCAGATGGGTATTGGGCGAATATACTTTCCCATTCTGTAGAGTGTCTTTGTATTTTGGTTACAGTTTCTTTTGAGGTGCAGAAGCTTCTTAGTTTAAGATAGTCCCATTTGTCTATCTCTATTCTCACTTGCTTGGCCAGTGGCGTGACATCTTTGAAGATAACATTAGCTTCAATGCCATGGAGGGTTTTGCCAACTTTGTCTTCAATGTACCTTATAAATTACGGTCTGATGTTGAGGTCTTTAATCCATTTTGATCTTACTTCTGTACATTGTGTTAGGTAGAGATCTGAGCCCATATTTTTGCATGTAGCTGTCCAGTTTTTTCAGCACAATTTGTTAAAGAGTCTTTCCTTGCTCCACTTCACATTTCTTGCTCCCTTATCAAAGATTAGATGATCATATGCTTGGGGGGGGGGTTGTCATTATATTCAACCCTGTTCCATTGGTCTGCGGCTCTGACTTTGTTCCAGTACTATGCTGTTTTAATTATTACTGCTTTGTAGTAGAGTTTGAAGTTGGGAAGGTTGATTTCTCCCATTTTCTTTCCCCCAAGAATTGCTTTAGCTATTCACGGGTGCTTATTGTTCCATATGAATTTCAGAAGTGTTTGCTACATTTCTTTGAAGAATGTCATGGTTATCATTTTAGGGATCACATTGAATTTGTACAATGCTTTGGGGAGTATTGCCATTTTTTAAAAATTTTTATTAGTGAAACACCATGAGGTACAGTTGTAGATTTACAAATTTTTGTGCTTGGGTTTCGATTATACAATGATCAAATACCAATCCCTCCATCAGTGCCCATTTTCCACCACTATGGATCCCAGTATCCCTCCCACACTCATCCTCCCCCCCCCATCCCACCTTGCCTCTGTGGCAGGGCATTCCCTTTTGTTCTTTGTCTCCTTTGGGGTATTGTGGTCTGCAAAAGAGGCATTGAGTGGCAATCATGTTCGGTCCATAGTCTACTTTCAACATACATCTCCCTTCCTGGGAGGATCCTCCAAACACCCTTTATTTGGTGCTCCCTTCTCTATCTGAGCTGCCCTTTCCCCTAACATGCCCAGCTGGCCTCTAAGCCATGGAGTAATCCTCCTGGTACTGATCTCGGCTATTCTTGGGTATTAATCTCCCAGATGAATGCAATCTTTTTATGTATATACCTCTCTTTCTGACTCATTTAGCTTAGCATGATACTTTCTATGTAGTACCACTTGAATGTAAATTTCATGACTTCATCTTTTCTAACAGCTACATAGTACTCCATTGTGTAGATGTACCAAAGTTTCTTTAACCAGTTATTTGTTCTTGGGCACTCAGGTTTTTTCCAGATTCTGGCAATTGAATTATGACATCTTATTATCTCATTCCTACTTTGGACAAACTGGCAGGCTACTGAATGTAGCCTGCCCACACAGCAGAGTCTGGCAGTACCCCGTGGCGTACCCAATATGCCAAATACCAATAACAATGATGGGTCTCATTCTCCTAAAGAGCCTTGAATATAATCCCAGGGCTAGGATGAAGGAGACGTTACTGGGGCCTGCTCGAGGCAATCGACGAATAACAGGATGATTTGTGATTGTGATTTGTGGCTATTGTAAAGAGTGCTGCAATGAACAAACAAGTGTAGATGTCACTTCGACCATACATCTTTGCCTCTCTGGGATATATTCCCAGGAGTGGTATTGCTGGGTCAAATGGGAGCTCAATTTTTAATTTTTTGAGAATAGTCCAGATTATTGCCATTCTGACAATGTTAATTCTCCCGATCCATGAACAGGGGATATCTTTCCATTTCCTCGTGTCCTCCTTTATTTTCTGAAGTAGCATTTTGTACTTTTCTTTGTACAGATCCTTTACGTCCTTAGTTAAGCAGATTCCTAGGTAATTGATTTTCTGGGGCACAATTTTGAATGGGATAGTTTTTTTCATGTCATTTTCTTCTCTCTCATTATTTGCGTATAGGAAAACCATGGACTTTCCTGCAACTTTACTATACAAGTCTATTGTTTCTAGGAGTTTCTTGGAAGAGGTTTTAGGGTTCTCTAAGTATAGTATTATGTCATCTGCTAATAGTGAGAACTTGATTTCTTCCTTTCCTACCTGAATGCCCTTAATATCTTTTTTTTTTTTTGCCTGACCACTATTGCAAGTACTTCCAGTACTATATTGAACAGCAGTGGAGAGAGTGAGCATCCCGGTCTCATCTCTGATCTTAGAAGGAAGGCTCTCAGTTTTTCCCCATTGAGGATGATGCTTGCTGTAGGCTTGTGGTAGATGGCTTTAACTATAATGAGGAAAATCCCCTCTGTCCCTATTTTGGCAAGGGTTTTCATCATAAATGGGTGCTGGATCTTGTCAAATGCTTTCTCTGCATCTATTGATATGATCACATGGATTTTATGTTTTCTTTTGTTGATATTATGGATTATGTTGGTTGATTTCCATATGTTAAACCATCCTTGCATCCCCAGGATAAATGCTACTTGGTCATGGTGTATGATCTTTTTGATGAGTTGTTGAATTCTATTTGCTAGCATTTTGTTGAGAATCTTTGCATCCATTTTCCTAAGGGATATCAGTAGTTTTCTTTTCTCGTGTTATCTTTGTTTCCTTTTGGTATTAGAGAGATATGAACTTCATAGAATCTGTCTGGTATAGTTTCTGTTTCTTCAATTTCCTGGAAAAGCTTGAGAAGAACTGGCAATAGGTCCTCCTTAAATGTTTGGAAAAATTCGCTATTGAATTCTTCTGAACCGGGTTTTTTTTTGGGGGGGGGGGGAAGACTTTTGGTTACAGTTTCAATTTCCTTGATGTTAATAGTCTATTTAGGTATTCTAGATCTTCTTGATTCAGCATTGGGAGATTATAAGAAACCAGAATTTTATCCATTTCTTCTAGGTTCTTTTGTGTCATGGCATACAGATTTTTAAAGTAGTCTCTGATTATCTTTTGAATTTTTTTGGTTCCTGTTGTGATATCCCCCTATTCATTTCTGATTTGGTTTATTAGGGTTCTCTCTCTCTTTCTCTGTGAGTATTTCTAGTGGTTTATCTATCTTTGCTAGCATTTTGTTGAGAATCTACGCATCCATTTTCCTAAGGGATATCAGTAGTTTTCTTTTCTCGTGTTATCTTTGTTTCCTTTTGGTTTATTTTATTTTCTCGAAGAACTTGCTCTTGGTTTCATTGATCTTTCGGATTGTTTTTTGGGTTTCCATGTCATTAATTTCTGCTCTAAGTTTTATGATCTCTTTTCTTCTGCCTGGTTTGGGTTTCTTTTGTTGGTCCTTTTCTAAGATCTTGAGGTGTGAAGTCAAGTTGTTTATGTGGGCCCTTTCTTCCTTCCTGATAAATGCTTGCAGAACTATAAATTTTCACCTTAACACGGCTTTAACTGCATCCCATAGGTTCTGGTAGCTCATGTCTTCATTCTCATTTGTTTCAAGGTATCTTTTGATTTCATCCTTGACTTTCTTCATGACACATTCGTTGTTTAACATTTAGTTGATCCTTCCAGCTATTTATTTACATTTCTAAGTTATGAGGAAAAAAGTTGAACCTCTTGAGAAGTAAGATGACATATCAGGCATCCTGTATATTTCTTATTTAATTGCACACAGAACTAAAAAAAGAGATATTTTAATGATTTAGATGAGTCTGGAGGGAGATGGGTAATGAAGAGATAGTACCAAGGAGAAGGGTGTGAGCCAAGGGTTTTCATCGTTCATGAGTTGATGGAGAGCAATATCATATGTCATGTCAGCAAGCTTTTCTAAGTTTTAAGAAAGGCATCTCCCTCCACGATATTGAAGCTTAAAAGGATCCTCAAAGATGAAAAGCCACTGACCAAGCAAGTAGAAACAAAAATAAACTACATAAACTACATAGGACTACATTAAACTAAGAAGTTTTTGCACCTCAATAGAAACAGTGACCAAGATACAAAGACAGCCTACGGAATGGGCAAGGTGATTCACCTAACAGCCTTCTGTGAGGGGTTAAAATCAAATATATACAAGGCACTGGTTGAATTGTACAAGAAAAAAACATTCAACCCCATCAAGAAGTGGGGAGAAGAGATGAACAGAAACTTTATCAAAAAAGAAATTTGAATAGCCAAAAGGCACATGAAAAAAATGTTCTTCATCACTAATCATCAGGGCCATGCAAATCAAAATAACAATGAGATATCATCTCACACCACAGAGATTGGCACACATCTGAAAGAACAACCAGTCCTGGTGTGGATGCAGTGAGAAAGAGACTCTCATTAATTATTCGTGGGAATGACAACTAGTCCACCAGTTTTGGAAACCAATATGGAAAACCTCAAAAGACTAGAAATTGTGCTCTCATTTGATCCAGCAATAGTACTTATGGGAATATTGCCTGGGTCCCTCAAAACACAGCAGAAACACTATCTGCACTCCTATGTTCATTGCAGCACTATTCACAATAGTCAGAATCTAGAAACAACCTGAGTGCCCAAGTACAGACGAATGGATAAAGAAACTATGGCACATCTACACAATGGAATACTATACAGCTGTTAGAAAAAATGAAGTCTTGAAATTTGCCTATAAATGGATGGACCTGGAGAGTAAGATGCTGAGTGAAATGAGTTAGAAGGAGAGAGACAGATATAGAATGACAGCATTCATTTGTGGTATATAAAAATATATAGTCAAATATTAATATCCATGGCCAGGAAAAACAGGGGATAGGTGGACTGGTCAATGGTTGGAATCTATGAATGTGTGTGGTGAGGAAAGTAGGTAAGTTAGAGAAGGGACCAGTTTGACAATAGTAGTTGGAAATGATCATGATGGACAAGAATTGAGTGTTAAAAGTAGGTAAAGGCATATGCATGATAGCCTTTTCAGTAACTGTATTGCAGATGATGTCCAGATATATATATATATATATATATATATATATATAGACAGACAGAGAGACAGACAGACAGACAGATAGATAAGTGCCTGCCATAGAGGCAGGCTGGGGTGGGGTCGGGGGTGATGGGAGGAAAACTGGGGACACTGGTTTGGGAAACTGGGAAATGTACACTGGTGGAGGGATGGATGTAGGGACACGTGTGACTGAAACGTAATCATGGACACCTTTTTAAGGGTCTATCTCATAGCAATTTAATAAAAAAAATCTTAAAAACAAGAAAGGCATTTATAAAATGAACTAGGTTTTGTACTTGGGACATAACATAAATGGTGCTTTACAAAATCTTCCATCTAAATTTTTAAAAGACCTTTATTCAATCCCATGTCTTACTGATTCAAATCACTCCTTTTCTTATCTTTCATCTTTACCTTTGAGAATATTTTTTAATGAAATATATAAAATAGAATGCTTGGATAGCTAAGTTTTAATGAATTACCTCATTACTTACTTTGAAACTAATTCCAGATTTCCATTTACTTAGCACCATTTTAATTAAAGCATGCCATAAAAATGTATTCTAATTATTACTGATATATTGATTGAATGCCTATTTTTCAAAAATAATTCTAACACGTTATACATATAAGCCAATTAATGCACCTAATTTTACTTTGGGCTCCCAACAATGGTATGCAATGATCTCATCTATTACTGTTAATTCATGTTCATTTTCTTGTGTGAAGTGGAACATATAAAAGTGTATTCACAGTAGCACTGCCATAAGCCAATATATTCTCTCTGGGATTCAGCTATTCAAAGTAAAAGATACAGAAAATGAAAGTTCTAGTTGATGAATACTTATTTGGGGGAGTTTTTCAGAAGAAAGTACAGAAATACAGTTTTTAAAAGTCTGTTTCTTATTGAAAGGAAAAGAAATAAAAGTAGATGAGGAATGGGAGAGAGGCAGGTGGGAGGGAGAGGATCTGGGAGTAGATTGGTTTACCTTGAAAGAATCAATACTTCTGGGGATATGGTGCCGCCAGCAGGTCAATCTGTACCTGTGAGGTGAGTGCATCAGCAGCCTTATGGCAACGTCAGACTTTCAGATACCCCAAGATTGCTGCTGTGCCTTTGGCCAGACCCCAAAAACTTGGGGCAAAGCTTACCAAGAAAGTAAACGGCCAAAAGTTAGATATGTGAGAGACACACCCACAAACCACCTCAGGCTCAGCTATATAATTGGAGGCATGGGCTCTCTGGTTCTTGATTGAACTGCTTAATGGCCATGATTCCAGAGTCCCAGAAACAAATCTCGGAACCCAAAGGCTTTTGGCAGAAATGTGTCCTGTTCCTGCAGTAGGTTACTGGCGCCAGGCCACTCCAGGTGGGAATAGGCTTTGTGCCTTAGCCTGTGGTGGCCTGGTGACCACCATCCTTCAGAGGCCACAGGACAGTCAGGTTTGGGCCTGCAGTGATGAGACACATGGGGCCTCACCACATGGGGGTGGAGCTGACTCTTTCTGCCCATCCCAATGAGACCCTGAGTCGCCGCCTACAAACGGCTTCTTAGGATCCTGATCAAGCTATTTAATAGCCATGATACTGGAGACTCAGAAACAAATCTTAAAACCCAGCGGCTTTTGGCAGAAATGCATCTGAACTGCATGCAAGGTGGCCATCGGCTCAGAGCTTATTGGAAAGCCAGGTATGAGCCGGCTGTGACGGTGCAACTGCAGTCTCATGGGAAGGGGGGCGGTACTGGCTCATCCTTCACACCCTACCAAGGTGACGAGTTGCCCCCCACGAGTGGCTCTCTGGCATGGCCATGGCTCCAGAGGCAAAAGGACTTAATCCTGAACCCGGCAGCTTGCAGCAGAAAAGTGAATGGACCATGTGTTAAACTATCACGCCATGCCTCTCCAGGAGGGAAAGGGTGTTGCTCCCTTCCGCCTTTCCCCCCCCTGGCTGAAAGGTGGCGGCTGCCTCAGAACTTATAGAAAAGCCAGGTACAAGCCAGCAGTGACAGGGCAACTGCAGTCTCATGGGAAGGGGGGCAGTACTGGCACGTCCTTCACGCCCTACCAAGGTCACTAGTTACCCCCCACGAGCGGCTCTCTGGCACGGCCATAACACCAGACACACAGAAACCAATCTCGTAATTATCTGGCTCTTTGCAGAAATCCAAAATCATGGCCGCATGACATTATATGATTCTCATAACCAGCTAAGAAAACAAAATATTTCACAATGCCTTTTCAGCAATTCTCATTGTTTGGGGGGAAATTCTAAACAATAATGGTGCATCTTTTGTCGAAATGATGAATGCATTCAATGTAGAGAAGAGTTAAGTAGAAATCATCTGCCTCACAGGCATTTGGAGGGGTGAGGGGTATACTGGGGTTCTTGGTGGTGAAAAATGAGTACTGGTGAAGGGAAAGGTGTTTGATCATTGTATGACAAAGACTTAAACCTGAAAGCTTAGTAACTTTTCCCACAGTGATTCAATAAATAAATCTAAAAAAAAAAAAAGAAAAAAAATTAAGGTGGAGTTCATGCCCAATTCAATCAGCTAATCAATGGCAGAATAAATAGCAGTACTCCTACAAAAAAAAGAAGAAGAAAAAAAGAATCAATACTTCTATCTTTGAAGAGGGTGTGTCTACACATAATTAAGAATATTGGTTAAAGATTCAAGACTTAGGGGCTGGAACTATTGTACAGGGGTTAAGTTGTGTCTTGCATGAATCCAACCCTGATTCAATGCCTAGCACCACATATGATCCCCTGAGCACTTCTAGGAGTGACCCTTGGGCACCCCTGGCTGTAGACTGTAAACTAAAAAAACAAAGAAACAAAGATCCAAGACTTAGAAAAGACCTATGTCAACGTGAAGAATTTCACCTTGTTGAAATTCAATTATTGTTTTTTGGTTGAAACTAAATTCCTTGGAAGCTGTTATTTATTGCCATAAAAAAAACAGCTCCATGTCTAAGATCTGTTTATCAAATTGGCTATAAATATTTAGCTTCTCCAATGCAATTTGGACCAGTTTAATACCCTCCTGATCCCCTCATTAATTAATGTGGTTAAATGAAAGCATTCTTTGACATACGTAAGTTTTATATTTGAGTCATGACTAATGACCACTAGTATCTAGCAATAGTAATAGCATTGCTTTATCATAAATCTATTATCAAAAGCAATTCATTTTCTCAGTTATACATGTGATGTTTTCTTAATGATGTTTAGAAAGTAAAGGAATTGAGGAGCTTGGGGCTCTGAGCAAAAGATTTTACAAACTAGACTTACATGTTTGACCTTGCAAAAGCAATCTTTTAAGCCCAGAGAAGAGCAAATTTGATGTATATTTCATTTTTTCAAGCACAAAACCCAAATTATTTCCAAAGAACAGGAATTGAGGGGTTTATTTTTTTTAAGTCAGGATCAGTCACAGTGCTGTAACTGTGTCTGCAGTGGCTACCTACAGGGAACATATGACAGTGTCTGAAGACATGTTCAGTGGCTACAGCTGGGCACAGTTTAGGACTAGGCTCTTGTGGCTGAAAACTAGGAATGCTATTAAAAAGCCTTCCTTGCTCTACACAGACCCAGGGTCTAAGATGTAGCCAGTTCCAAGTGCTCTTAGCACTAGTTTGAAAAACAACAGTCTATAGAAGCAAAGCTTGTGGAACAGAGAGATTATTAGGCAAGAATTGGAGGGAAGACAATTAAAGATGAAATTTAACTCTTTCCCCCAAAAAACATGCAGACAGGAATATTCTGGTAACCTAGTAATAAAGCAATTGCCTTTGAAAATAACCACCTCATTATTCAGATAAGAGAACTCATGATTTGCTTCAGAATCAATATGGATTATATATTAAGAGTAGTGGATTCTTAGGCTGGAGACATAGCTCAAGTAGTAGAACACATAACATGTGAAAAGCCCTGAGTTTTGTTCTCAGCACCACCAAGTATAGCCCTGGTAGCATCTAAACACAGCATGGAGTGGGAGTGGCCCCTACTAACACAGCTAGTTATCTTTATTATCCAGGATAACTTTGCCAAATGGCAATTGCCATTAGTTCTATGAGCTATGCTGACTCACAAAAAGAATAATAAAATATTCCATAGATTTAAGTTCAATTAGGATCATTTAGTGCATGGGTTCTGGTGCAAAGTATTTTTCCCCGGGCAAGATGTATCCTTGAGTATGCCTAGAGAGTGACACCATTCATCCTTCTCTAATGGAACAGAAATCATTTCTTATTTTTGTTTCTGAAGTCTGCATGGTTAAAAAGAATCCCACCAGACTTTACTCTTTGAGCATACCAAAAATATTTTCAACCTTTCAAAACAATTCAGATATCAATATATCTACCAGTAATTGTTATTCTCTTTGATTTCTACCTACAAACCCTTGACTACACAAGTGTCTGTTAAGAGATACACCACCACCAATATCCTCGGTATACCCTCCCTTTCCCACCCTCCTCTGCCTCCATGGCAGACATGATTACCCATAATCTCTCTCTACTTTTGGGCATTATGGTTTGCAACACAGACCCTAAGAGGTTATCATGTTTGGTCCTTTATCTACTTTTTGCACACATCTTCCAACCCAACCGATTCCTCCAGCCATCTTTTTCTTAGTGATCCCTTCTCTATCCCAGCTGCCTTCTCCCCTTTAGGCTTCCAGCTATGGAGCAATCTTCCTGTCCCATGTATCTACTATCCTTAGGTGTCAGCCTCATGTTATGTTGTTTTATACTCCACAAATGGGTGTAGTCCTTCTATGTCTGTCCCTCTCTTTCTGACTCATTTCACTTAGCATGATACTCTCTACTCATCCCATCCAGATACCTGCCCAGTGGCAGGGCTCCATCCTGGAGTCACCTGTCTAACTAGACCTCCAGGACATTACTTTGGAGGTGAAGGTTTCAGCTAGAGTAGGTGCTTCTCAGAGCTTCCTCCTGACTGTGCACAGGAATCACTCTTGGAAGAGCCCCGGGAACAAGATGCAATGCCCAGGATCAAACTGGAGTAGGCTTGATGTACACAAGGCAAACAACGTAATCCCCTTTGCCATCATGCCAGTCCTGTTATGAGGCTTTAGATTTAGGAGGGAAAACAAGAGTCTCTGTCAACAATAGCACAGATTACTGTTGCAAACTCTATGAAGCATCATAAGCATAAAAAAACCTTCAGCTCCTAATAAAAGCTTTGTGATACATCTGTATAGCGGGGTCTAACATTTACTTTGTATGTTAGAAGAATATTAAAGCATTTTTCCTAATAATAGCATAACTATATCATTAATCATTTTCAAAAAAGAATATTTCTAAAACCACAAGTGATGATCACCTCTCTCCAAACATGTCCAAGTTGATAATACACCCAGGAGAAATCAATCCCTGACACTAAGTCATACTGCCTATTAAAAGAGGCAATGTTACTTTGGCTTTTAATTATTTCCTAAAGTGGAGATCCACCAAGATTCACATAACCCATTGGGGAGGCTTTGAGCTCAACTTGAGGGTTCTAAGGATAGTGAAATGTTCTGGTTCTGAATGGAGAATTCAGTTCAGTTCATGAATGTTTGGCAGTTTCTAGAACATTCAGACTCATTCCCAAGATGGAACATTTTCTCTTAATCCATGGCTGGGGAAAGCATACCTCTTTTGGAACTGACAGAGAATTAAATTTTATGAAATGTTGCTTCATTGAGAAGGGAAATACACAAAATCATTTCTAAGAGCAGCCCAGATATGGAGGTTTTCCACTGTGCCTAAGCATCTCAGTATGCCTACCCTTGCCAAGAGCTTTAAACTCTGCATCAAAGCACAGGAGCAAAAAATAAGACCTCCCCACCTCTGGGAAAGGGAGCTTCCATTTCAGGCAAAGGTCAGTTCCAAAGTAAAGCATGGCAAACTAGAAAACTTCACTGTATCACTGTCATCCCATTGTTTATTGATTTCCTCGAGCAGGTACCAGTAATGAGGTGCTTGCTAGCCCTGAGATTTTAGAAAGTGTCACATTCGAGGCTCACTCAGGGTCAAGAGAATGAAACCAAGCATTGTTACTGTGTTTTGGCATATCAAATACGCCACAGGGAGTTTGCCAGACTCTGCCCATGCAGGCAGTATACTCTCAGTAGCCTGCCGGGTTCTCCAGGAGTAAGAATTAGATAATAAGATGTTGTGCAGCCACGAATGCAGCTGCGCACTTCTGGCAGCTGGGTTTTATAGTGTCTGGGTCTTGGCCATTGGTGGGTGTAATGACTACCTACTGGAAGATGGGGGATCTGGGTGGAGGAGGCCCAGATCCGAGCAGGCTTGTTGATCTTAGCCCCGGGTCCCATATGCCTGGGTTCCTCTGCCAGTTCCTTCATGTGTGAGTCTCATTAGAACGTGTGAAGAGTGATCTTAAGCTTAGCTGTGGCTGGTTCCAGAGGTCTTCGAATACTGGGGCTCTGCTCAGGACAGGGAGGGAAACTCAACCCGCCCCCTTCCAAGGGGCCCCAGGGAGGACAGCCAGGTGTGGGGGGCAGGAGACTCAGCGCTGTTCTCTTCCAGGAGCTGGGTTTTATAGTAAGAAAACTTACACTTGACAAAATTAAAGTGAGAGGATAGGCAGGTTGATTTCTCTAATCTCCTTTCATTCTCCTTTCTAGACTATTCCAAATGCTACAAGTCTGCCATGGAACATTTGGAGAGTCCGGAGGGGAAGTTGTATATGGCACAGCTTGACTGAAAGCCAACTGCAAGAGGGAATTCTTCAGAAAACTTTTGCCTGTTATTTTGCTATGACAGTACCAAGTTTCCAAATGGGTTCATAGAGCTCGTGAAGTTCTGACAACCACTCGTAGGGTATGTTGGGGCATCAAATTTACCAGCTGTCCTTAGGTTTTCTTAAATTCATTTTTTTCAACACTTACTTCAACTGTCTTGATCTCTGAGCCACTTTAAGAGACTAATAATCATAACAATAATAATAAAAAACTTTCTCACCCTCTCAAAAACCTCAATCTTCGGAAGTGTACCCATTTAGAACTTATTTGTGGATACTAGACATTTAATGTCTTCCTGTCATGGATAAATTTTAGAGTTGTTAAAATCCAAGTATTGTTTTTTAACTACAGTCTTATTAAATTTTCCATCCCATGCCAGGAATATTAATGACTTGGTCAGACATTTCCATTGCTAGCATAGCCAATAGTGGAAAATAAATAATAACAAAATACTCTACAGGCCTATCTTGTTTTATTGCACTTCACTTAATAAAATATATTGTCTTGGAAAAAAAAAACAACAACCGGGGCTGGAGCAATAGCATAGCGGGTAGGGCGTTTGCCTTGCACCCGGCCCACCTGACTTTGATTCCCAGCATCCCATATGGTCCCCTGAGCACTGCCAGGAGTAATTCCTGAGTGCAGAGCCAGGAATAACCCCTGTGCATTGCCAGGTGTGACCCAAAAAAGAAAAAAAAAACAAGTATATCAAGGTTTGTGGCAACTCTACTTCAAGTCAAGACTCTTGGCACCATTTTCCCCAACAACATGTGTTTCTTTTTGTCTCTGTGCCACAGATTTGTGTCATAATATGTCACGATACTCAAATTTTTAGTTATTGTTCTATGTGTCATCAGTGATTGTCATCAGTGATCCCTAATATTACTATTTCAATTGTTACAGGCTTCCATGGACCTCACCCAGATAAGACAGCAATCTTCATTGATAAATACTGTGTTCTGTTCCACTGACCAGTGGTTTCCACACACCCTGCCCCCATCTCTGGTCATCCCCCATGCTCCAAGAAAGAACAGTGTTGGAGCTGGAGCAATAGCACGGCAGGTAGGGCGTTTGCCTTGCATGCAGCCGACCCGGGTTCGATTCCCAGCATCCCATATGGTCCCCCGAGCACCACCAGGAGTAATTCCTGAGTGCAGAGCCAGCAGCAACCCCTGTGCATTGTTGTGTGTGACCCAAAGAGCAAAATAAATAAATAAATAAATAATTTTTAAAAAAGAACAGTGTTAAAATAAAGTCAAATAATAACCCTGCGAAGGCCTTTAGCTATGCAGAAGAAAAGAACAACATTCATTTTTTTAATCAAAAGCTAGAAATAATTACGCTTACTGCAGAAGGCATGATGAAAGCCAAGACAGACTCAAATTTGGTCTCTTATACCAAACAGCCAAGTTGTGAATGCAACTTGCCGGGAGAGGAAATCGAAAGTGTATTCCAGTGAAGACATGGATGGTAACAACATAAAACTCTGTAATAACATAAAAGCTCTATTGGTGCGATGGAGAAAGTTTTTGTGGTAGACACTGCAGATCAAACTAACTATGACATTCTCTTAAAAAAATCTAATCCAGATCAAGGTCTGAACTCTCTTCAATTCTATAAAGGCAGAAAGGGGTGAGGTTAGCAGAAGAAATCTGTGAAGCTTGCAGAGATTGTTTCATGCATTTAACAAAGCAGAAAAAGCTGATGGTGCTGTCATTGAGTTCTCCAGAAGTTCAGCTAACACCACTAATGTAAGAGGCTATGCAGCAAATTTTCAATGTAGATGAATTAACCTTATATTGAAAGAAGATGCCATACGAAATAGTCATAGCTAGAGAGAAGTTAATGCCTGACAACAAAGTTTCATAAGAGTAGGCTAACTTTTTTTTTTCTTGTGGTAATTTGGGGGTATACCTGTCATGCTCAGGGATTACCTCTGACACTTCATTCAGGTATTACTCTGGGTGAAGGAGTGGGGGAGTATATGTGGGGTTGGATATAAAACCCATGTGGGCAAGCTCTGTATCTCCTATACTATTGCTCTGGCCCCAGGCTCACACATCTTATAATTTTAAATGTAATCCAATGGTCACTTACCATTCCAAGAATTGTACTAAATTTACTCAGATTGTGATCTATTAAAAGAAACAACAGAGCATGGAAAACAGCATATTTGTTTATCGCATTATTTGATGAACATTTAAAGTTCACTGCTGGAAACTACTGCATAGAAGGGGAAAAAAAACGTTTTCAAAATAATATTGTCATTGACAATGCACCTGTTCGCTCAAGAACTCTGACTGAGGTCTTTAAGATTTTTGTTTTCATGCCTTCTAATACATCAATTCTGTCATCCATGAATCAAGTAATGGTTTTGTCCTTCCAGTATTCAATACTGTGTAAGGCTATACCTGCCATAGATAGTAAAGTCAATTAAAAATATCAGAAGGATTCACCATTCTAAATGCAGTCCTGGTACATTTGGGATTAATGGGGAAAGATAAAAATACTGGCAGTAGAGCTGAAGACATAATACAGGGAGAGAATTTGTATCGTTGCATATGAAAGTGGGAGGAACAGACCCCAAAGTACCATGTGTTAATGCTTTGTCTCCACATGTGTTGGAGATTTAAAGAGCAAAGATCTGGAATTTCCTTGAAAGTATGAATTCACTAAACACTTTGAAAATCTTACTGACTTCAATTAAAAAAAAAGTAAAAAAGAGAAAAAAAAGAAAAACTTACCAATCTTCTATACTGTTTTCTCAACATAGTCCAGTTAAAGGAATAATACTGAGATACTGCAAGGCACTGAGAGTCTAAATGAATAGTCAAGTGTTTCTGCTGCCAAACAGAAGGCAATTCCTCTATGGGGTACATGCCATAGATTGAGCAACTCACTGGGAGGGGGTTTCTTTGTTGATATTCTATTTTCATATCCTATGTGTGACACAGCCTCCCAATTGAGGTCATAGTCATTAAAGTGTTTACCTTTTCCCCTAAAATGACTTTCATTTTGGTACTTCTGGATGGAGGTCATGGAAGAATCTTAATGGAAAAGGTAAAAGGAACCAACAGAACACTAATGGAGTCTCAAAATGTAAAATAATAATAATCACTTATCACTTAATCACTTAATCCCCGTTATTCATCGATTTATTCGAGCGGGTGCCAGTAACGTCTCCATTCATCCCGGTTGCGTGCTAGTGTAGCCCAATGGTATCTGTTCGTTTTAGGAACATGTAGAGCCTCAAACCGATCATTTAGGATCTTGACGAAGAAGTCTGACCATCTTATAGGTGGGCGTCCACGTGATCTTTTGATGTCTCGTGGAATCCAATCAGTAATGGCTCTAGTCCAGCGGTTGTCTGTAAACCTCATTACGTGTCCAGCCCATCTGATTTTTGATGTCTTGGCAAATGAGACAGCGTCCCTGATTCTTGAGTGTTGACGAAGATCAGTACTCCGGATTCTATCTCTCATTTGAGTGAATCGTGATATTCCAAGCATAGTTCTTTCGATTCCTCTTTGAGAGACCCGAATAGTGTTCTCATCCTGTTTTCGTAGGGTCCAGGTCTCTGAGGCATATGTTAATGCAGGAAGAATAGTGGAATCAAAGAGATGTGCTCGTAGCTGGAGGTTCTTTGTCCTTTTAGTTATTTCTTCAATAATAAACTTCCCAAAATAAACAGGGAAATGCACTGACAATAACCTTATGATTTTAAAAAAGTTTTAATGTAATTTGAGATTATGGAGAAATATTTTTAAAAACAGATATTCAAAAGAGCATTTTGATGTGTCCAAGCAAGCTAGTTTTAAAGATCTGGTTGAATTTTAAAATTCAATTTTGAACATTAAAATGAATGTATAACAGGGTATGGTGCTGCTGCAGGTCAACCTGTACCTGTGGGGCGAGTATATCAACAGCCTGATGGTGACTCAGACTTCCAAATACCCCAAAATTGCTTCTGTGCCTTTGGCCAGACCACAACAACTTGGGGCCAAGTTTACCAAGAAATTAAATGGCCAAAAGTTAGGTATGTAGGAGCCACACCCACAAACCATCTTCGGCCCAGCGCTCATTTATTGGTCTTATTTCAGAGACCCATACATCTTGAAAGAGATCAAAAGACACAGTTAGGGCCTGTAGTGTGGAGGTAGGCAGGAACCCGTGACTGAGAACTCCAGGCCCACTTGGATCGGGACTGGGCCTCCTCTCTCCAGGTCCCCAGTTTTCCGGAAGTTTGGCAGTCACACCCACAAACTGCCCCTGGTGCCATGTAATCTCATGAACAGCCAAGACCCAGAAACTATAAATTTAAGAGAATGTCAGAAGAGAATGTCACAGAATTTCTTGGACATTATATTCTATCCATAGCAAGCAATACAAAACAAATCATCTAGCATTGCCTTTTTGGCAGATTTGAGTGGTAGTGAGACTGGTGTTGAAATATCGAATGCAATCAAAGTAGAGAGAGAGAGAGTATGGGGGAAATTGTCTGCCACACAGGCAGGGGAAGGGTTGGAACGGTGGTGTGGGGGAAATGCTGGGAATTTTGGAGGTGGAAAATGTGCACTGGTGAAGCGATAGGTATTTGATGATTGTGTCACTGAAGCTCAAATATGACAGCTTTGTAACTGTATCTCACAGTGAATCAAAAAAGGGGGGGATAATAATAAATAAAAATAAAACAATAAAATAAAATTAATATTCAGAATAGAATAATAAAGTAATGTGGCATTCATGCTCAATTCAATTAGCTTAATCAATAGCTAAATAAACAGCAGTACTCCTCTATTATAAAAATAAATAAGCAAATGAAGTGAATATATAAAGAATTAGCTTTTCAAGGAAATCATTGAAAATGTATTTTGAGTATGTATTCTCTGAGAAGATTCTAAGTATAAGGCTGGAGAAATAGTGCAGTGGTTAAGGCACTTGGTGCGGGTTAGGAATCCCAATTTGATCCAGATGTAGCCTCAAAACCAAGAAAAAAAATCCATTTATGTCATTGAGGGAAGACTTGTAAGTTTCAGCTTTAATTATCTGAAAAACTTACTATGACAAAAACTTTATTTTTATTTTTAATTTTGGAAGCCACATCAAGAATGCTCAGGGATTAGTCCTGGCTCTGCACTCATGGAATCACTCCTGGTGAATCTCAGGGGACCATAGGAGATGCCAGGGATCAAACTCTTCCTGCTGCATACAAGGCATGCAACTTACTCACTGTTTTATCCCTCCAGGCCGAGATAGCTTCTTATGAAAATATATCAGACACATGCAGGACAAACGAATCAACCCAATTTCTGGAGGAGGTATGTGAGACAAGGGCATCTGCAGATTAAACTAAGTTTCTCCTTTTAAAAAATATTCCACTCAGCTCTGATACTGATAAATGAGACTCCACAGAAAACTTGACAGAGCAAGAGGAATCTGATTTTATCATGGGAAACAATTAGTATGGCCATTAACATTACCCCACCATTGCCTTAATAACTGCTCAGCATAACCCAGGGAAGATCTCATTTTATGTAAAGTAGCTCCTTGGTGAGTCCTTCAAGATCAATTAGTTATCAAATGGATCGCCAGGTAGTTGAGTGATTTGACCTGCTCTGTCAGAGCGCTGCATATAAGTTAATTACATGATGAGAAATAACTTCCCCCAAATGATGCTTTTGGATTAGAATACATTTGCTCTTAGGCCAGAGTTTTTTGATAATTATTAAATAATCAATTTTCTATTTAGGTTGCTCCAAGTGACAGTGTAAATACTAAGTAGGAAAGAGGAATCACAGACCTTCTGTTCACAATGGCAGGAGAGAGCACACCTGGCTAAGTCAGGAATAATTGAGGCCATTAAGGTGCCAGTTGGTAAGGAGAGACCTAAGCACCATTCCTGTTTAACATTCATCAAAATTATCATCTAATTCTTCAAAAGTCTCCTCAATCCCTCTCCTCATTGACAAATTAAGCTGTGGGTTGCGTAAGAGCATCAGTAGTAACCTGGGATCTAGAATAAGCTGCTCTAAGGTAGCCCAACTGGCGTCAGAATAGGAAAAGAAGAACACCCATGTTCAATTATTCCAACTCTTTTTCTACCTCACTTCACATCATTCCTAGTGAACATGGAACTGTTCATATCTCAAGACCTACTCAGGACCACACAGCAAGAAGGAAAGATAGCCAGAGAGATAGTTGAGCCAGTTAAGCCACTTGTCTTGCATGAATGCGGCTGACCCAGTCCCAATACCTGCATTCTATATAGTCCCCAAGTCTGCCAGGAGTGTTCCCTGAGTTCAAAGCCAGGAGTGAGCCCTGAGCACAGCTGATGTGGCATGAAACCAGAAATGACAACAAAAAAGGAATAGGACTAACCAAAGAAAAGGTCCAAATAGGAATATAAAGATTTAAATCTCCCTTGGAACTTTCATTTGGGACTGAAGAAAAGCAACAGTGACAAAATGTACTGGCTATACATCATTAATGCTGTAAAACTTTTCACTTAAATTATTTACATTTGACGTGAATTTAGCAATTCTGTGAACAGGGGCTGGTTTGGGTAAATGAACTGGTGTCATCCGCTGAAACTGAGAACAGAGCATTTAGCCAACAGAGTGTTCTCATCCACAGTCTACAATGAAAAAAACTGACCAAACGTAACTCTGTTTAAATCATTCTCAACAAAGTTTACTACACAGTAATTGAATGGTGGTAAGTGGACAAGACACTTCAAATGGTGCCGGAAAACTGGAAAAAGACGTGTAAAAAATTAAAGTGGGATCTGGAGCTCACAACTTACACAAAAGTCCATTTAATGTGGATCAATGACCTTCAGGTCACACCAAACTTCACACACACACACACACACACACACACACGCACACACACATGCACATGCGCACAATCTCTCAAAATAGAAATAATCCCCCAAATGCATCAATCAATATTTATCAAAAAATAGTTATATAATGCATGATAGTCAAATAAAAATCACTCATATTTCCAACAATATAAATTTCCAAACCATTATGCTAAAGGAAAAGAATCCAGGAAAGTGCCCCAGTTTGATCCCTGGCACCACATATAGTCCTTTGAGTACTGCCAGGGGTCACTCTCGAGCACAGAGCCAGGAGTAGCCACTACTGTGTCACACTGCCATTACTGTGTCATACATTCCCAGATGAATACGAAAGTGAAAACTGCCAATTGTATGTTTGTATATTCTAATATGGGCCAGTCCCATTCAAAGGGAAGAAGTTCAGAATACACTAACAAGCAGTAATAATTATGAGGTTTTTGGCAAGTTGGGATGAACTCCAGAGAGCAAGCTGAGTGTGGGAGCCATTAATTGGCGCACGCCTCTTCTAAAGCCCAGGAGTGGGGCTGAAGACATGATAGTAGGTAAAGTGCTTGCCTTGCACACAGCTGACCAGAGTTTGATCCCAGGCACCCCACAGGGTTCCCCCAAAACCACCAGGAATAATTCCTGAGTGCAGAGCTAAGAGAAATCCCTGCACAGAGACTGGCATGACCCCCAAACAGATAAATAAATAAACCAAAATCCCAGGAGAAAAGAAGAGAATGAGTGTACAAGCAGATGGAAATATGTACTTGGGGGCTGAAGGTAAGGCAGTTTCTCATGGAGTGCTTCTCCTGGCTGCATAGTTGAAGGTAAGATGACCAGGTCAGAGTGTGTGTGTGTGGTCGGGGAGGAAGGGGTGGGAGGGAGGAGATCATAAGAACATCCAGAGATTCTGTTCCACTAGGAGGTGTCATGGATTTGAACAAGGACAGCTGAGATGGCTTCTAACTCCTCTCAAGGACATTAGTGAGAAGCCCGGGAAGTTAGAGCTGGGGCCTGAATCCTGGCTGGTCTCTGTCACATGCCTTGGCATGACCACCATGCCAGCTGCAGGGCTGGATCTCAGCTAGGGTCAGGACTCAAAGGTCTATGTGAGTTCTGGAGTTTTCCCCGACAGATGCCTGGTTCTCCCTGCTACCAAAATAGTGCCTGTTTTTAGATCAGAAGAAAGTCTAGAACGAGACCCAGGCTCCACCACCTTATGAGAACTCCTTGAAAGGCAATTCTTTAATAACAAGCCTGCATGAATTCAAAGACGTAAGGAGACTAGCCTCTGGAATGGAAGGAAGAGTAAAATTAGTTCTGTTAGGCCAGCAAGTTAGATATTGTGTCCATCTTTGGAAAAACTCTATTGGCTACTAGAAGTTTAGAAAGTTGTTCTACATGTAAATGTGAGTTTACTTGAGAAAAGGTGCCGAGAAGCGGGGAAGACCCATCTGAGTCTGGGGACAGCTAGAAAACTACACAACCATGTACAACCCCAGAGAGGCACACGGAAGCACAGAGAATCAGGGAGAACCACACAAACTACAAAGAACCATCTATGAACATACAGAGTCATACAGAACCATACAAATATACATCTAAATACACAGGACCATATTAGACAACTCAGATCTATACTAAACCATAGAAAGTCATAGAAGAGACCTGGAGCCATAGAGAAGCTCCTAGAACAGATGGAGCCACACAGATCCTCACAGAACCACGGAAGTAAATGTGTTCTTCTGACCGTCTTCAGCAGTTGCTGTGAGATAAATATCAGAAAAGCAAAGAGTCGGTTCCTAAGAGAAGGTTTTGCTGATGGAAAAGGCAAGAGAATGTAAAGGTATTGAGGAAAGTATTTGAATTGGGGGAATTAAGTTGAGTAAGAAGGAACTTTTAAAAAATGATGATTAATAAATAACAGAGACTGCTTCTTATCACAAAGTTAATAAGGAAAAGACACAATGCCCAGACTGAGACATAGCAGAGGCTTTAAAGAGCTTGCCAAGTCCACTTTGGTTCCTTTCACGCATATGGTCCCCCAAGCACCACCAGGAGTGACCCCTTCATATAGAAATTTCTGAGAACTGTCAGGTGTGACCCAACCCTTTTTGTGCTTTTCATGCCTTGGTGTCCTGCCTATAATAGAATAACAGTACCTTCCTTATAGGAACACTCAACTTTATCATTATATGCAAAGCACTTAAAACATCAGCGTAAACATAAAGTACTGTTATTAATATGAGAAATTGCCAGAATAATTCATGGTATCCAATGGTTTCATGAGAGGTCTTAATTAAACACTTTAAATTGGTTTTATAGGTTGCCCTTAATAAAATTCAGGAGGCTGAGTAATTCAAAGACTCACAGGATCACTGCTTCAATAAGTCACAATTTAAGTATGTACATAAAAAAACGGGCTGGAGCAATAGCACAGAGGGTGGGGCATTTGCCTTGCATGTGGCCGACATGGGTTTGGTTCCTCCATCCCTCTCAGAGAGCCCGGCAAGCTAGTGAGAGTATCCTGCCCTCATGGCACAGCCTGGCAAGCTCCCCATGGTGTATTTGATATGCCAAAAAACGTAACAACAAGTCTGACAATATAGACATTACTGGTGCCCACTTGATCAATTCGATGAAAATGGGAGGACAGTGCTACAGTGTAGTGCTACATAAAAATATGCACCATAATCCCAGGAACTCAATTCTCATAAAAAAAAAAACCCGGTTTTAATAGATATATTCTGGCACTTCCTTAGAATTTGCTTTGGTCAAATTTATTTAGAATTTATTTATATAAATTCTCTCTATATTTATAATATATAGAATATAATCTATTCTATTTAGAGAATATAAAATTCTATATGAATATGTAAATTTATATAAAAATTTTACATAGAAAAAAGAATATTTAAATAGCAAAAAATCTACATGTATATAGAATTTATTTCTCTTAGAAGTAAATTCTCTGATTGCCACATGACGAGGATTGGGCAGATTTCCAAGGTTGCTGCTTCCTGGTTCTATTCCATTCAAACTACCTAAAATAGATTTGTTTCTAATCATCCTGACCATCCGAGTCATCATCCCCATGGACAAGAGTCAGTTTGACATATAAAAAAATTTTGGTGGGAATAACTAGAACATTTTGTTTCAATGTTAATAGGGAAAGATAAATCTATATGGTTTGTGAGTCAAGTAAAAAGAAATGCCTCAATTCAGATAAAAGATGCATTAGTTCTTAAAACCACATGGTACAACACTTCTTAATTTTTGGCTCTTCCCAATCCCAGTGATGTGCTCGAAGAACAGACCTCCTGACAAATGCTGAATCTTGGACCACAAATTTGTTCTAAATGTCTAGCATTTGCAAATTGGACTTAATATGCTAGTTCTCTCTCAGGAAAATAATACCCATGCATCCTTATACTTTTGTGATCCTTTCCAGAAAGACACAATTCAGTTGAAATGGATAATTCTTTCATTCTGATGATTGAGTTTCTTCCAAGACTTTCAGAAAACAACAGCCCCCGCCCCCCGCCACACACTTCCCTTAAATAATGAAGCTCTTCTGCTCTCAATATACTCTCATGCACTCATGACTAAGCAAACTAATAGTAAGCCAGAAAAATCTGCTAGCTTTTAGGTAATGCTCAGCTGCAGAAGGATACCATGTCTTCTCATCTTTAATAACATCAACAACTTACCAACCAATCCCCTGGGCTTTGTAATGCATTTTTCAACCTTCATCACCTCGGACTGCTTCTGCTATGTTTTAGCCATGCTAAACTGTGTTCGTTGGGGTGAGGGGTAGTCTCTCCATAGCCTGCCTCCCCACATCACCAGGAGACGGACACCTGGCCCATCCAGGCAGGCAAGGAGCAGACATTTCCCAGTGGTCTTGCTGAGGGGAGAGAATAGAATAGCAGCCACCACACAGAAAACACATGAGGAGGGAATGTGCCACGATGTTCTCCAGAGCAAAACATGCTCAGTGTTAGATCTAAGCAAAGGAAAAACAGAGCTCTATGCATAGAAGTCCTGGAAATGACTTTTTAAAAAATGACAGAGGTAAGGAGCAGAGGGGAGAGATAAGACTATAGCTTCCTCCACATCCACCACCGCCCTTGATGGCCCACTCCTAGGAGCCTGGCTGAGCAGCCCTCACAGCAAGTGATTCCCCAAAGCAGCTTTCCATGATCCATGATCCTGAAACATGCCTCTCGGCACACTCCACCAATAAACACATTCCACCTCACGAAAAACATGTCAGTTGGCATTTCCAGCATTTCTGGAAGGATCTGCAGTGTGCTGGCTGAGTCAGATTTCTGAGCCTGCTTGCGATGGGGGTTGGTGGATGGGGTGTCCATTAATCTTCCTGGTACCCAAGTGAAGTCTCTTCCAAGCCACCCACTCTTCTCTGCTCACGTCCCTCATGACCCAAAACAGAATCCTGGGACAGCTTCGCATCAGACCTGCTGAAGGTGAAGGGATACTTTGAGCATCTGAAGGTCATAGCAGCCACCATACAGAAAACACATGGGGACTCATTTCAGGGTGCCACTGAAATCCTTTGGCTCCTCTGTCACTACACATAGCATGATTTGTAAAGACAAACTAATAGCATGATGGTGGGTGTCTCTTGTGGAGGTCCCTTTGCTTTGTCCTCACTCTTCACTATCTCCTCTGTCACCCACTCCCCTGACAATGGTCTTGGCGTTATTCAGGATCCTAATAAGCATCACACTCCTGGCAAGGTAAATGGTGAAGGACTCCTCAAGAAAGGCGCGATTGACAAAGGTACAGTGCAATAACATGGGGCTGGAGTTTATCACCCTGAATCCAAGGTGACTAGCAATATGAAGACGGCACCTTCAGAGGGGTGGTGTGGGGCAAGTTCTCTGTGACCATCCATTGAGGGACACAGACCTAAGCAATCACCAAGAAAGGAAGCGGCTGTGACAAGCCTTCACTCTTCTTTCCCACAGAGTTCTGGTTGGGGACGTGGGACAGAAATTCCCTATGACTTGTTCCCATTTCTGAACAACTTAAAATCAGAAGTCTTTCTCCTTGTTGCTTCTAGATTCTCCTTTCCAGAGCACTGCCAAAGTGCCCAATCTTGGGAGACAAAGATGGCAGTTCCCTCCAGAACCAAGGGCAGGGGCAGTCTCCAGCCCACTGTCTGTCAGGCTGCCTGGGATCAAGGAGGTTCTCCTGGGGCTTGAGGAAAGTGGGTGATGAGGGAAGTTAGGAAATAGGCATAAGAAAATGCTGATTCTCAAATTACTGCTCTTGTTGAAAGAGAACTAGTGTTTGGTCTCTGCTCAAGGATGCTTCTGTTAGCTTCTGTGGTGAAATACCTCAGGAGCAGGTAATTTTGCAGGCCCTCCACAGGGCCATCCCTCTGGGAAAGACCTTATCTCAAGTCACAGAGATCTGCTTAGAACAGGGAAATGTGCTGCAGCGTGCAGCCATGAAAAGTTCTGCCACGAGAACATCAGGGGACGTGGTGGAGCAGCTCTGGCATGCAGTGGGAGGTACCTGCCCCTGCATCTCAGTGCCCTGCTGCTTGTTCCCTTTCCAGGCCTGTCAGGCTAAACCCGGATTTCTCACCGCCTTCTGGAAGTTCTGGAGTGTCTCAATGGCCCTGTAAGCACATCACTGTCAGGGAAGGATGCCCTTGGGGATGAGTCCAGTAGCCTCTCCTGTGCTATGTGCCTGACTCTGTTCTTGTTACTTGCCAGAGCTCATCCTGACAACACAAACTCACCTCAGGCTGGCTAGTTTCTCTCACCCCCCTCTTTTCCACAGGTCAAATGCCTCAGCCATTTTGGGAGATTGCATCAAACTTCTTACACTTTCTGCCTCATCCTATCTTCCAGGCCCTCTCCCGCCACAGGTCCTGATCTTGCCCATCCTCCTAGGAATCCCACTCCCCACCATCACATGCTTGCTGGACCCGCTGTCCTCTCTTCCAGGAAGATATTTTCCTCACAGTGTCACTCACATACATGACTCTGACATATCCTCTAGTTCTCTAACCATATGTTTCTTTTTTTTTTTTATTCCCTCCCACCCCCATCCCCCCATCCCCCCTGTCTCTGTGGCAGGGCAATCCCCTGTGTTCTCTCTCTCCTTTTGGGTGTTGTGGTCTGCAAAAGAGGCATTGAGTGGCAAACATGTTCAGTCCATAGTCTGCTTTCGACATGCATCTCCCCTCCTGGGAGGATCCTCCAAACATCCTTTATTTGGTGCTCCCTTCTCTATCTGAACAGCCCTTTCCTCTAGGATACCCGGCTGGCCTCTAAGTTATGGAGTAATCCTCCTGGTGCTGATCTCAGCTATTCTTGGGTATTAATCTCATACTTTGTTACTTTATATCCCCCAGATGAATGCAATCTTTCTATGTCTATCCCTCTCTTTCTGACTCATTTCGCTTAGCATGATACTTTCCATATTGTACCACTTGTATGTAAATTTCATGACTTCATCTTTTCTAAGAGCTACATAGTACTCCATTGTGTAGATGTACCAAAGTTTCAACCATATGTTTCTTAAGGGTCTCTCTCCAACCCCTCAAGTCAAAAGATGGCCCTCAAACGTGGCCATCTTTTTTGTCTCGAAAATGAACTCTGTAGGGGAGGAACTAGCTGGTTTTTGTTGATCTCAGCCAAGGGCTTGGCTGTAGGGCATAAGTGAGGATATTACTTGAGATCACAGAGGCCTACTGGCTCCATGTGGGCTGGAACAGTACAATATAGAAGTGGGTTGGGGCAGGGGATGGGGGAAACCGGGGATATTGGTGGTGAGAAATGTACACTGGTGAAGGGACAGTGTTGGAATACTGTATGACTGAAATCAAATCATCAACAACCTTGCAACTGTGTAACTATATCTCATAGTCGTCAATAAAAAAAAATTAAGTGCATAGCACAGCAGGTAGGGAGTTTACCTTGCACTCAGCCAACCCGGGTTCAATTCCTCTGCCCCTCTCAGAGTCCAGCAAGCTACTGAGAATATCTCGCCTGCACAGCAAAGCCTGGCAAGCTGCCCAACATGTATTCAATATGCCAAAAACAGTAACAAGCCTCCCAATTTGTTGTGAGATGTTACTGGTACACAGTGCTACAGTGCTACAGTGCACATGTGAATAAGATATCTAAATATCATTTTAAATAAAATCTTTCCCTTTTAAAGAAATCTCTTTGGGTTTGAGGGGAAACTGTAAAATTACAAAATAAACTTTCAAGGATAGTCTGAACTATCCTTGAAATAATTTTATTTCAGGTAAAATAATTTTAGGTGTTTTGTATGCTCAAATCAAAATTTGGTGTTTAAATATTTTCCGTGATCTTATATCAAATCCTGAAACATCACTAAAAGTGAGTGGTATTTCTCCCTATGATAATCGGAATCTAAATTAAAGTATTAGAAACCAAATGTTATTAGAAATAAGATATTTCCATTCCTAATCCAAAGCATCATTTCCCTAGCACCTTAGTTCTGACTTTCTGGCTTTAATATCTTTTTATTTTTAAATGTTTCAGAAGAAATATATTTTAAAAAATAGGCATGAGCTCCATGTGAGTGAAAAACAATATAATTTATCTCTATCTCACCACTAAGAACAAGAAATATTTAATTTCCTCAATTTTGTCTATGGGGGTACAGTGTGAACATTAAATGAACACAAGCATTAGTATTTTCATTTCCTGTCTCAACTGAGAAATGTAATAGAGCACTTGTTTTCAGTAGCATCACATAAAGACTGTCTTTTCTAGCAGTCCTACCCATCCTCAGAATTGGCATCTGGGCAATGCATTGGAAATACATCATTCCATCTTACTTCAAACTCTACATTGGATGTACGTATGTCAGCAGAGGCTGAGGCAGCAACTCTAGGATAAATTTACAGACAGTTAAGAAGTAGGAAAAAATGCATTAAACATTTTTGACCAAAGGGTGTCCTAGAGCATACGATCAACCTCACTGGACTAATCATGAAATTGCTGTTTTACACCCCCACCTAGGACACTCCTCTTTTCTGTGCATTTATTGCTGCAATTGAAGCTGAAACTGTTATGAATAGCAAATAAAAATAAAATAATAAAAGGCCCTCCCGTTGTTCGTCGATTTGCTCGAGCGGGCCCAGTAACGTCTCCATTGGAGACTTTGTTGTTACTGTGTTTGGCATATCGAATACGTCACGGGGAGCTTGCCAGGCTCTGCTGTGCGGGCAAGATACTCTCGGTAGCTTGCCGGGCTCTCCGAGAGGGGTGGAGGAATCAAACTCGGGTTGGCCATGTTGGCTGTGTGCAAGGCAAACGCCCTATCGCTGTGCTATCGCTCCAGCCCATAATAGCAAAAGCACATAGAAAACTCAGGGGCTAGAGAGACAGTCTCAAGGTTATAGCACATGCCTCACATGGGGTGAACCCAGTTCAATCTCTGGGATCATGTGGTCCCCCAGGCACCTCTAGTGTGGTCCAGGAGCCCCCAAACATGGTTAGGGTGTTCCTGACAAGCTCTGGCACACAGGGCCCAAGCAGCACAGCACCCTTGGGTTCTCACGTTGAACCACTTGCTCAGTTAGGGCCCTGAGGCCTAATAAACATCCTTTGGAGCCCCCCAAAGAGAAAGAAGCCTACAACTGTGTGTCCTGAAATGTCTGAATCCACGTCTTTCTACTGAGCTTCACCATGCAAGGAAGGGGAACTAGAGAGGCAAAGTGGTGAACGGAAAACACTGGGGGCAAACTGGGGGTGGGCAGTACTGACCGGCACCCGAGCTTTGTCCTTGGCCTCTTGTGATGGAATCTTCCCTCAGTTTCCAAGACGAAGAAATGAGTGCTTTGACTCTAAGGTGCTTTGAGTTCTGTGATCTCTAACATCAGCGAGAGGCACCTGGGGGGAAAGGCATTTCCCTTCGCAATAAACTCAACCCAGGTAGGACCTAGATCTGTTTAAGACCTGAGTGTTTGTTATTAAGCTGTATTAGTTAGGGGGGGGTTCCAAAAAATGTGCAGGGGTCTGAGGGGGCCCACCTGACTTAAACAGGGGTCAATGAGCTAAGTCCTGCACTATGTTTCCAGCCTGATTCTTGTTTATAGAAAATAATTACAAGGCTAGTACAGCAGGTAGGGGACTTTTAGTGCATGTGGCAGAGCCGGTTCTATCCCAGGCCCCACATATGGCTTCTGACATGAGTGATCCCTGAGTGCAGAGGCAGGAGTCATCCCTGAGCACTGCTAGGTGTAGCCCCTAAACCAATATAAATAAAAATAATTAGATGACTAATGTCTTTGTAAGAGACAATCCTTTATAAATAAAAGCTTTTTTTTGTTTTTGTTTTGATAGTCACATAAACCACACACACACACACACACACACACACACACATACACACACATGAAGCACCTCGAGTGCTAACACTAAAATGCTCATCAGCCAACATCATTTTACAGAACTGGAATATTTTGCATAACATGATTTTTATTTATGTCGGTTAATGTATTTGTTTACCAAAATAGAAATTGATATTGCAATCAGAGTAGGAATTTCTACCTTACACTTGAGGAGATAAAATGTTAAGTGCATTTATGTAGATGTTGACAAACATTTGAATTGAGTTAGTCACAGAGCTTTTTAGGGATTAATTATTCCACATCACTTTTAGATGGATGGTGCTTTCTAAGATGATGGCTTAGAAGGAACACATGGGCTAAGGGCTTGGTAAGTAAAGCACTGGAGTCCCTGTCTGAGGCACTGGGATCCTTGGCCAAGGAAAACTCCCAAGGGCTTCTGAACAGCTCACAGAGCACTAAATTAGACAGGTTAGCACAGGGCACCAGGGCTAAGCCCAAACAGTGTGTAACTGGTTGTGGTTTGGCTCCTCAGAAACAAATCTCATTCTATACACTAACAAATCTCCAAACCCGAGTCTCCAGATCTTTTAACCATGTTAAGAATTATTAATGAAATAAGGCCTTTCCATAGAGTTTCTATCTAATTTCCCAAGTAGAAAATTCAATCTGACTTTTGAAATGTGCCTTATTTAAAAATGATAGACTACTTTTTTGTCACAATGTGAAGACAGAGAGCCTAATTATATAAAAGTTATTATTTATTTTAAAAGATAAATATCATTGCTTTGAATGGTTTTTCAATTCCTTTAATGTCTCACAATAAAAACTATATTTTCTTCAATGTCTCTAAATTCTTCGTTTAAATATGTTGCTGCTGGTGCCCAACCAGATCATGAAGATGAGTCCTTGGATGCTGCCCTGCAAGCAGGAAGCAGAACCAGGACCCCACATTGCACTAAGTGGGTGAGCCTAAGCTTGTGAGTCCGATTGATATGGAAAAGGCCAAACCAACCCTCTGTGGCCAGCAAGTTGCCGCAGCACAAAGAAGCAGCTTCCCCTTTTCATATATCTCAGATTTAGCTAATCTTTAGGTGTAAATATACTTTTCTGTTTATCACAGACCCTAGGTGAGAGGAAGTCGTGATCTATGGAGCCTAGTGCTGGACCATGTTTTCTACCTGGGAAATTGTAACTGACCATGTTTTCCTTTCTATAACTGATCATCTTTTCTTTCCTGGATATTGTAACTGTTTGCCTCATCACTGTCACTGTCACTGTCCTCTTGTTGTTCATCGATTTGCTCCAGCGGGCCCAGTAACGTCTCCACTGATGATGTTACTTTGTTTGGCATATCGAATACGTCTCGGGTAGCTTGCCAGGCTTTGCTGTGCAGATGGGATACTCTCAGTAGCTTGCCGGGCTCTCTGAGAGAAGTGGAGGAATCAAACCTGGGATGGTCAGGCCGGCTTTGTTCAAAGCAAATGCCCTATCCACTGTGTTATTGCTCCAACCCATGCAAAAGCAAAGGAACTTCATTATCAGCCCGAGCCATCACTAGCTTGAGCAAGGGTCCAAGTCTCATCCAAAGCAGTGGAGTCTTGACAAGGACCCCAACTCTAAATCACAAGCAGTTTATACAGAGTTAAGAAGCAATTTATATACTAGTCTATTTTTAGCATCATAAACAGGGCAAAACAATGTGTACTTTGATACCTACTCATCCTGTATCTCTGTGTCCTTGTTTTGATTCTTCCTATTCTGTTTAATTTCATTGGCTGTGATTATAATAAGCCTGCAAATAAAAGGAGGCTGAGAAGGCTGCTCTTGATCACAAGATCTGAGTGAGTCCTGTGATCCTTTGTGAAAACTAATTTCTCTCGGTGATCCTTGTCTCAGCACCTCAGACTGCCTAACTGTTCAAACAACATGTTGCCCTGCAGTTTTTATATGCAAGTCAGTCAGATACGTAGTTTAAAGGCAGAAATACTTGTGTTTTTTCTTTTAATTGTTGCTATTCTATTTCAATGTCTCTACTACCTTATTTAAAATAAAATATATGGTATGTAGTTAGATTTTTAAAACACGCTGATGAATACACACAAGTTATTAGTTTTTAAAATAAATGTATAAGTATGCATACAAATAAGTAAATATGTCAGTAGAACATATGGACAGTTCACAATAAAGGGTCACAGAGTTAGTACAGGAAGGAAGGCATTTGTCTTGCGGTATGGCTGACTCAAGTTCAATTCCCAACACTAATTATGACACACCGTCTCTGCCAGGAATGATCCCTGAGCAAAACTAGGAATAATCCCCAAGAACCATGGACTACAGTACACAAACACACACACACACACATAAAATGCACAATCAAGTTTTTAAAAGTCCATGAAAAGTAAACATGTATCAATAATATTGATTATATATTGTATCTGATACCATTATTTCTTATATTAGGACTATATATAATATCTTATATTAGGACTAAAATAAACTTTCTAATAATCTCTGGAAGATGGGGTTCCAAAAACTGATGCATGAATTATGGATATTTTCACTTTCATGTGGGGCATCCTGGTGGAGCTGGAGAGGAAGTCTGGTGAACAGGGACACATTGCTGAAAGATCATAGAAATTGTACAGAGTCCTCAATAAAACCTGTCATATTCCAAATTTCTGATCTATCAAATCCATTCATATGTGAAAATTCTCAGACAAGCAAAGGACACAGGAAAACACTGCCCAAGTGTCCTCTTGGATGTCCTTTTAAGATGCCATCAGTAGGATAGGAGAGATCATTTCAAGTCCTGAAACATGAACCAGCAAGAGTGTCAGGTCAGAAATTAGGAAATATGTGGCCCTACACTAAGGGGCAGGGAACACTTCATGTGATGAGCCAGCAGCCCATGCATTGAAGTTAAGCATGTAAAATACTCCCTGTAAGAAGCAGAATGTCCGATTCAGAATCAGAACATTGCTTTCGAAATGTTCCTCAGCACTGATACCACTGCCAAAGTTGGACAAGAAATCAAATCAGCAACTCTTCCAAGACATAAAAATTCCTAAAGAAGGGGCGAAAGCAATAGTACAGCAGGTAGGATTCTTGCCTTGCACGTGGCCTACCTTCGTTTAATCCCTGGCATTCCATATGGTCTCCAGAGCCTTGCCAGGAGCAATCCCTGAGCACAGAGCCAGGACTAAGCCCCAAGAATCACCAGGTGTGACTCAAACATAAACACATACACAAATTGTCCCTAAAGGAAAGCCTAGAAACAGCTAAGGGGCTGGGGCAATAGTATAGTGGGTAGAGTACTTGCCTTACATTTGGCCAACCTACATTTGATCCCTAGCACCACATATAGTCCCTGAATCTGCCAGAAGTGACCCAGGAGCACAGAGGTAGGAGTAAATCCTGAGTACCACTGGCTGTACCCCACCACTGTCCTCCAAAAAAATAAAGAAATGAAACAAAACCAAAGTTGGCCGTTTGTGTCACTTTTCTCTCTCCTCAGCTCTCCCATATAAACCTGTAGGTCCCATCCCAGAAAACTTCCTTCCTCAGATACAGAGCAGATCCAAGTCCTTTGAATTTGTAAAAGGTTCTGGAGATTGAGCATACCATTTATCTAAATATAGTTGGCTTTTATCTTTGAAAACACACAATACCAATTTTCAACTCGTACCAACATCCGTACTGACTTTTAATTCTAAATTGCTATTTTCAGATGGAATATTGAATACAGAATCATGGCACTCACTCCTTTGCTTGAGAATTCCTGAACACTAGGAAGTACCAATAACTGTGCCAGACACTGAAGACACAATGGTGAGCAGATCACACATGTGGTCTACCCTCTAAGAACCCAGATTCTGAGTTCAGTGGCAACTGATGAATTTCAAATATGCTCTGGAGACACAGAATATGTTTACAATCTGACTTTGAAACCCAAGCCAACAAAATGTGAACTAGATTTACAGTCAATATCTTTTTTAAAAAGGTAATACTAAATTGCAGGGATGGAGAGAGAGTTCAGGAGGGGCGCCTAGGACTGCCTAGGACTGCCCTGGGTCTGGTTCAAATCCCCAGCACCACATATGGTCCCCTGAGCAATGGCAGGGATCACTGCAGAGCACAGATCCAGGCAAATACAATTAAATATTAACATGATGAAAAGCACTAACTCTTAAAGTAAACTGAAAATAGTACTAACATTTCTAACCACCAGCAAAAAATCTAAGGTAAAAGCAGTGAGTTTCTTTCCAGAATTCCATTCTTTTGAAGATTATACTGAACTTAGTTCTACATAAAAATTTTCTCATTGTTTCTATATACCTTTTGTAGTAATTAATTTAAAAAGAAAACGTCACCATAATTTCCCTCATTGTTTTCCCCATTCCTTTTCCCCCAAGTTTCTATTTGACAAAAGAGCAGCATTGTTTTATCACTAATTATCCCAGTTATTCTTATTTGATTTTCTTAACCTTTTCTCTAAAATTCTTTTGCTAACATTTTATTATTCTTGCTGCTCTTTTCTAATTCCATCAAGGCTTCTAGAACCAATACTTGGTCAGAACTAAACATTATTATATAACAAGCTGCCTTTCTTCAAGATGTATTTTCTCTCTGTTTGATGTTATGCAATTTCTGTTTAAAAAAAACAGTATCATGTTTGAGGCTCCATGATGCTAGGGTGAAGTATCTTTTTATTTACTATCTTGTCACTTTGGGATGCCCTTCTCAGAAAAGATATTATCTAATAATTTGTTTATTTCAAAACTACAGAAGTTAAAAATTAGGTATCCAATGTCATCTCTGCCAATGATCAAACTGCAGGGAAACTGACAGTCCAATCATATTAATTCAAATGGAGATTAATTGCCTCTTATGAGTCTGGTGCTGTATTAGGCATTTGGGATAAAACAGATGACACAAATGGTTTCTATGAAGAAGGAAAAGCAGAACAGAGAAAGCATGAAGCAGCTATTGGTGGCACAGACTCTCCAGACACACCTGGTACATTATCTGAGCCTGTGACTAGAAAAAGTTATGGAACCACCCCAGTCAAAGTTTCCTCTTCTGATGCTTCAAAAACACATAAGGTTGGTTAATGGCTGTCATTTATTGGTATGCACTTAAAAATTAGCACTTAGTTAAACACTTTACATAAATTATCTCCGTTTGTGTCAATTTGCTAATGTACAGAAAGGGCAACACAGAGGTCGAGTACCATAGCTAAGAAGCACAGCTTTGGTCTGTGTTTAAAAACAAATAATATAAGCCAAGCTTCAGAATCAAAACACACTTCTACAGATCACAAGGGGACCGGCCGGGACATCACCGAGAGGATAAAGGTTGCAATGGGCGCGTGTGATCCATGGTCCAGTGAAGGTGACCGAGAAGGGGAGCAGCAGCTGCCATTCCAACTCCTGCGATTTGTGTGTGCTCTGGGGGCTAAGGGCCAGATTCGACAGAGAGCTGAGCCCCCTCATTTTTTGTTCAAAGAGAAGCAATTACACAAATGATCTACAACTGCAACAAAAGAGTGAATAAAACCAAGGCAGTGCCTATGCAGACTTAAATTCTGGTCACTGTTAGGAGTATAAATTTCGAAAAGGTAGGCCAAAAAGTAAAATAAATCAGAGGGTACAAAGATCCATAAAACTAAAATTCCCTAGACAGTAACTGATCTCATTTCTCGGTAGTCAGTGCTACTGCTGATTGTAAAATAATGATAGAGCAATCCATCCTGAAGATAAAAAAATAATAATAATAACTGGAATTAGACATTACGATATAAAGAAAGGAGGAAATTAGTGATCAGATTTCAAACAGCAGCTTAAAGAGATAGACATTTGTGAATTTTGTTCCTTAACTTTAGGCAAAGGCAATTTTACACACACACACACACACACACACACACACACACACACTGTGCTTTGCTTTGTTTTTTGGTTTTGAAATAAAGCTATTCAGTACTTGGTACTTAGAGGATCTGAGCAGAGGGTGGTCTGTTTCACTCTCTTCTTATATGAGATATGTAAAGAGTTCCTTTGGACAAAGTAGCAATCTTTTGAGTGTTTTCAAATCCTAAGCAATCTAGCCATTAGGGACCCTAATAATCATAAGGGATCTAAGAGAGCTTGAAGCAGTTATAGTCAGTTACTGAATTTTGTGATATGAAACTGCTCTCACTTGCATGAATTTCTTAATAAACCACTGCAGCTTCTGATGCCATCTATAAGAGCACTAAGCAAGACTTTATCCAAGATGAATTTCCATGCCACTTGAATTGGGTACTGTTCTTTCTCTCATTAAGCGTTATCTGAAGTCCTTTGGTCATTTTTATTAAGACACAGCGAGTCACCATGAAACATTAGAGTGTATGCTTTTCCAAAAAAAAAGTTGTCAGACATGAAGATTTATAGATATGCACTCATCTAACCTACTTCCATAATTTAGAAAGAGAAAATGAAAGTACATTGGACAGGATTTGAATATCAAATTTAAGACTCCTGCTGGGAAAGATAGCTCAGGGGTGCAGGCACTTGCCTGGTATTTAGCTGATTCCCATCTGCTCCCAGAACACTTGGGGGAGCCACATCTTAAGCACAGAACTGGAAGTTCCCGGTAAGCACCACTGGGTATGGCCTACCAGCCCAATAGAATCCTGACTGGGGAACTCTAAGTTTCACCAATTTCTCTAGGAGCCTATTCTGGACCTTCATCACCTAATCTTTGACCCAGAAAATAAAGGTCACTCATTTTTTATAGTCTAAAGTTCTGTCCCAAATGGAAGACAGAGTCTCTGTGTTCTAGGTATAGCTGGAATAGCTATATCCAAGTTTTCTTATGGGATGAGCCGAGCCTACGGAAAGCATGGTTTGATCCAAAGATTCAGATGAGCAACGGGCACACAGGCTCAAACTCCAGTTTCCCCTCTAAGTCAATTTAACTCTACCAAGCCAAGATGGCAATGCAATCTAGCATCAAGTCCCAGAAGCAAAGTCCCAGGATGTGACTTCACTTGAGCCGGGCAATAGGGCTCCACTCAGGCAGAAAAAGGGAAAGCTGGGTCCTGTCTGGACACTTCCCATGTCCCTCCACTTCCCTGAAGAACAAAGTGATGGCACAAGCCTGCATCTGCCCCTGCTGCTTAAGACCTAGGAGATCAGGTAGATCTAGGTAAAGGGAATAAGATCAAGGAAAGTGCAGAACTTTATTATCAGATGATATGCCTGAGAAAATCTATACCTAATCAAGGAGAAATAGACATAAAAAATAGAAAAAATATGAAATATATTTAAGGAAGTGGAAAAAAATAGCATGCACTGCAAAATTTAAGTGCCTATTTATTACCAAAAAAAAAATAGAGGACTGCAATTGGTAGCTGCTTGGCTCTCAAATGATGGCAGGGGCTGTGATGCCAGAGTTGAAGTGCATCATGGTGATGTACTACAGGATGTGGAATGAGTCTCACATGGCGCCATTTTGCCACAACCGGAATGAGCACAGTTGAGGGCAAGAATGGAAGTGAGAGAGGCACCACTCACAACTGCAATGAGCAACCCTCTTGAAAAAACCTGTGCTTGCTTTGTGTGGAGATTCTGGAGCCTACAGATGGAGTAACTGTACCAGGAAATAGTTAGATATATTATAATGGGAACAGTGTCTACTCCTTTCCCTCAAGCCAAAGGTCTGAACATCCAGTATCCATACTGACCAATACTGGGGACCCTGACAGGGAGAACACTGAGCTTCGGAGCCCAGTGAAGGACTATATGGGGGACCCAGGAGATTCAACTTCTCTCTTTTGAATCTCTTCTTGTTCAACTGTAGCAATTACTGGGGGAGAACAGTGATCAAAGGAGGTTAGAGCACTGAGAGCTTAAATCCACATGAATGAAGCACTGGACAATTCACCCAAGGTTAGCAGGGCTAGAGGGTGGGAGACAATTACTTTGACTAGGAAATGAGGCCATGTGGTCAGCTTCGGAGCCAGGAACTCCAGCAGTTCTATTTTAGATCACCAAGTCACTTCTCTATTGCACTTGTCTTTTGTCTTTTCATGTTGATACCCAAGAAGAGCATCACTGGCAGCCAATGCTTGAAGTGGGAGCGTGGCTGTGCCAACATCCTTCCAGCTCACAGGGTTGCGTGCATCATCCTAGTGGATGTCCGCCATAGGAAGAAACAGGAGCAGATGAGGAAGTCCAATAAAGGAGTCATGCGGTTGGGTATCTTCCAATGCTCCTGGTACTCGCCTTTCTCTCTGACAAGTATGGCATGCATGGACACTTTAATAGAGATCCTCTTTTCTCCATGATTCCAATCAATCTTGGTCTACGCAGACAAACAATAAGTCACACTTAATTAACATTTTTCATTTTTGTAATAGAGGGGATTAATGAGGGAAGAGAGCTCAGGTGAGATTCTGACTTACAAGACTGAGTTGGTTTTTATTTTCTTCCCAGATAACATTCTGTTTTGAGAGTATCCAGTGGCAAATAAGATGAGTGAGGAATATAGATGGAGCAAATGCTCAGGATCCCTGGGTGGGAAGGCAGGAAGATGCCAAACAGGGCATCAAACCCTACCCTGGAGTGCTAAGGAACATGGGGGTCAACAGAATCCTTGTTCCAGGTTGAACTGTGTCTCTTCAAAGATATGGGCAAATCCCATCACCAAGCACTCTGTGACTTGGGGGTGGGGGTGGAGGTGGAGGTGGGGGTGGGGGGAATTGTTCCATGAACATCACTGAAAGGGCGTCTCCTTTTGTTCAAATGTTCTATCCCTTACGATGTCACCCCTTAGGTCACGTCAACCTTTTGATCACTCTTGGCTGGACACTGTCATGTGTACACAGCACCTGTTTGTGGACCAAGCTAGTATATAAATGAAAGCGTGCAGGGAGACACATTCCCACCATGCATGTTTTATAAACTACAGCAAGCAGGGATAATTGGACACCTGGATTATTGAGACAGAACCCTTTCGAAGTCAAAAAAAAAATTCAATTGTCAAAACGTGGGAAAGGTAGGGGCTGCTGACTTACAGAGGCCACACAAAGAACACCCAGAAACTGGGATAAGCACTGAGAGAGACCCTGAGCAGCAGCACTGTGCAGGCATTTACAGAATCAGAGGTAGGGGGAGCACCTACAGCATTGTGCAGTGTTCGGAGAGCCAGCAAGGATAGGGGAGGGTAGCTCAGTGGTCAGGGGTAAATGTTTGGCATGTACCAGGACCCAAGTCCAAACCCTAGTACTCTATTGATCTCCAAATGCCACCAGCTACAGCCCTGAGGTGTCTAAGCACATCCAGCATGTCCCTGGGGTCCTCCAGTCCCACAGGGACCTCTCAGCACAGCATTCTTGAACCCTCCCATTGAGTTATCTGGCCCAATTGGCTGAGTGCCTCTGGGAGTGATCCAAAGGCTTGGGATTCCTTCACACCCCAAACAGGGCTGAAAAGAATGTCCAAGAGTCAGAATCCACAAGTAAAGGGAAGTGCCAGGAAAAGGCTGGAGACAATGGACTGAAAAACACCTTTGTGTTTGGTTGGATGAGAAGCATTGAGAAAAACGTGCCCCCTCCCAAGTGTTGGCATTCAGTACCACGGCAAGCACACCTGCTTGCTGCAAATCCACGCCAGCCTCCAAGCATCGGGTACACACACGGCTTCAAAACATGGCTCACAAATATGATTAACACATGTGTCAACAGTTCTTGGGAGGACTGCAGGGCCTTTGACAGAGTGCAGATCTCTGGAGCGTGGTCAGCTGGTCTCCAGGGGAGTGTTGCCTGGCTCACTCACCGTCTGGACTTCGGCTGGGCGCCCTGTCTGTTCTCTGCTGCTGGCTCTCCCTGGCCCTCACACAGAGCTCTCACAGTGCAATCTTCTGGCCCAAGTAACAATGCCCCATAGTTGGAAGCCTGTCTTATGAGCTGGGGGAGAAGGCAGTTGGAATAGAGAAGGGATCACTAAGACAATGATGGTTGGAGTGATCGTTCAGGATGGGAGATATGTGCTAAAAGTAGATAAAGGACCAAACATGATGGCCTCTCAGTATCTGTATTGCAAGCACATAATTCCCCAAAGTAGAGAGAGAGTATGGGAGAAATTATCTGCCATGGAGGTAGGGGGAAGGTTGGAAGGGGGGGGATACTGGGGACATTGTTGGTAGGGAATGTGCACTGGTGGAGGGATGGGTGTTTGATCACTGTATGATAGAAATTCAAACATAAAATCCTGTAACTATATCTCATAGTTATTCAATATAAAAAAAAGAAATCTGGCCCAGAGTGCCTAGGTTAGAGTGGGCTGCCCTGGATGCCCCGAATGCAAGCAGCATGGAGATCAAATTAGAGGGGCTTCACCTTCTACTTCAGAGTTTGCTTTCAGGGGTCAGGGACATGGTTCAAGGGAGAGAGCAGCTGCCTAAATGTGTGAAGTCTGGGGTTCAATTCCCAGCACTTGTAAGCTCCTACCCCTCCCCCACTCTCCACCATCCTCCCCCAGCACTGCCAGGTATCCCTGGGAATGACCCCCAGAACAATTTAAGAAAAAAAAAACAACAACCAAAAAACAAGCCTGCTCCCCTCCATTGCTCTTATCTGAATGTTAGCTTCTTACCCCGGGGTCATTTCCCCTCTACCCTCCCCCCCAGAAGTCTTCCCTTCCATACCCTCTCTTTTTGCCTGGAGCCATAGCACAGTGGGAGGGCATTTGCCTTGCACAGGGCTGGCCCAGCTGACCTGGCTTCTATTCCTTCCTCTCTTGGAGAGCTACCGAGAATATCTCACCCGCACAGCAAAGCCTGGCAAGCCACCCATGATGTATTCGATATTGCAAACACAGTAACAACAAGTTTTACAATGGAGAAGTTACTTGTGCCCGCTCGAGCAAATCGATGAACAACGGGAGGGCAGTGCTACAGTGCTGGTGAGAAGTGAGATGCCTCTCCTTATTGTGGAGTCAATGGCAGCTGGAATTCAGCACCACCCAAGCCCTCCAGGGGGTGCAGTAGAGAGCACGTGGTGTCCAGAACACCAGTGATCAATACTCTCCCCCACTGCACAGCCATTTCTAGGCTGGGAGCAGCCCTGAGCAAATCATTTCCTAGGACCCTGGACTCAGGCTGATGCTTTTGTTATTAAAACAGGAATATAAAAGAGACCAAAGGGCTAGAGAGCATGCCTACCATGGGGAGCTCTAGGTTCAAGCTCCAGCACAGCCTGGTTCCCAAGCATGGCTGGGTGGGGCCCCCAAATTTTTAATATGCTGCAAATGAGTACAGAGTATAAGACTAATACTCAAGAACAGTAAAACAAGGCTCAGGAAGATTAGTCCTATGATTCGAAGCCTGCCTCAAGTTCTGGGGTGGAAGATAGTTGGGATAGAGAAGGGACCCCTATGACATTGATGGTTGGAAATGATCACTCTGAATATGAACTGCATGCTGAAAGTAGGTCAAGGAACAAACACAATAACCTCCCAGTACCTGTACTGAAAACCATATACTCAAAAGGGGGGTTGGGGGGGAAAGAGAGAGAGAGGGAGGGAGGGAGAGAGAGAGAGAGAGAGAGAGAGAGAGAGAGAGAGAGAGAGAGAGAGAGAGAGAGAAGAAAAGTTGTCTGCCATAGAGACAGGGAAACTAGGGACATTTGTGGTGGGAAATGTACAGTGGTGGAGGGATAGGTATTTATTGGAACATTATATGACTGAAATCCAACCACGAACAGCTTCACAACTGTGTGTCTCATGGTGATTCAATAAAAATAAATAAATTACTAAATTAAATAAAATGAAATACAGATCAACAGATCATCATCCGGTATTCGTCCTTCTTCTTCTGACTCATTTCAATTAATGTGATATCTGAAATATTGTATGCCTGAAGGCCAGCAAAGACTAAGTAAAATACAGTGCCCTAATATGTAATAAAAAAAAAGATTTAAAAATAAAAGTAATACAGAATTCATGGGCTCATGGAAGGGTTGGAGCGATAGCACAGCAGTAGGGCGTTTGCCTTGCACGCAGCCAACATGGCTGATCTGAGTTCGATTCCTCCACCCCTCTCGGAGAGCTTGGCAAGCTACCGAGAGTATCTCGCCCACACGGCAGAGCCTGGCAAGCCACCCGTGATGTATTCGATATGCCAAACACAGTAACAACAAAATCTCCAATGGAGATGTTACTGGGCCCGCTCGAGCAAATCGATGAACAATGGGAGGGCCTTTACGTTTTTACTTTACTTTATGGAAGGGAGGGTGTATTCTGAAAGAAGGGAAACTATTGGCCCGGGGCAAAGTACTTAATGATTTCTTTAACTGGGGGGAAGAGCTGGATCACACCTCTCAGTGCTCAGGGCTCAATCCTGGCCATGTTTGAAGGACTGTGTGTGGCTCCAGGGATCAATCTGGGGTAACCGCATGCAACACAAGCACAATAATGAGTAGGTCAAACTTTCTCAATGCTCCCCCACATGTCAAGCTCTTCCAGAGGTGGTTGTGCGACATCCAACCTGGGACTTAGTCACTTCTTGGGTTCCCGAGGTACAAATTACCCCCCATTTCTTCCTGGCTGTGGTCTTTTTTCCTAGGCACAGTGCCAGCCAGTGAGCCTGACCCAAACTCTGGACTACCCAGTTCATTGCCTACCCAGCACTGGTCTCCCCGTTCATTCAGCCTGGCCATGGTCCAGGGCAGGGGCGGCTGCAGTCACACCCGCACCATCCCATCCATCACGGCAGCCTGGAATCCAAGGGGATATGAGCAGGATGAGGGCGGCCACACTAAATTAGCTTCCTCTGCCACAGGCATGCGGGAGGAAGTGATTCATCACGTGGATGCCTGAGCTCATTTTCCACATGAAAAATGAACTGAAGTATAATTTAATGAAACCTCAGAAAACAGGTACATTTCCATAATGTTTGGGGATTTTTTTCCAAGGCAAGTGCTTCCAGGCTAAATGATGATGAAAGAATGCAGATCTCCCTGACTGCCTTATGAAGTTTGTCTGAAAAACAGTACTGCCAACTTGCCCTGGTACCACTGCCCCGCACACTCTATGGAGAGCACATAGCTGCTGGTGTGTGCATGTGTGCATTGGCAGACATGAGTGTACATGCACGTGTGTTGGAAGGTTATGGGTTCTGAGCAGGTCACCAAGGCTCCTGGAACTCTTAGTCAAATTTTCTCCCTTCCTTCCTTCCTACTTTTTTTTTCATTTTTTCTAATTTTATTTATTGAATCACCGTGAGAGCAGTTACAAAGCTTTCAGGTTTATAACTTCCTTTTTTCCTTCCTTCCTTCCTTCCTTCCTTCCTTCCTTCCTTCCTTCCTTCCTTCCTCCCTCCCTCCCTCTCTCCCTCCCTCCCTTCTTTCTTCCTGCCCTCCCTCCCTCCCTCCTTCTCTCCCTCTCTCTCTCTTTCTCTCTTTCTCTCTGTATATCTTTCTTTGGCTTCTTTCCCATGCCTGGGAAACTAGAGAATTAAAGTCCATCTTGGCTCAGTAAATCAAGTTGTTCTTAGTTGTCTCAGCTAGAGGCTGCACAACAAAGACCTTTGCAACAACAAGCAAATGGGTCATGGGTCTAAGGTGCTCTCCCCACCCTTGATTTGCCACTTCCTCAGTGCCTCTGAGTAAGCTGATATTTCTCCCTCCACTTTTTTTTTTAATGTAGGGGTACTGCTATTTATTTAGCCACTGATTAGCTGAATTGGGCATGAACTTCACCTTACCTTTTTTTCATTTTTTATAATATTATTTATTGAATCACCATGAGAGCAGTTACAAAGCTTTGGGGTTTATGTCTTGGTCATACAATGAAACACCCATACCTTCACCAGTGCCCATTCTCCACCACCAAAAACCCCAGTATAGGGGCTGTAGAAATAACACAGCGGGTAGGGCATTTGCCTAGCATGCAGCTGATGCAGGTTCTATTCCCAGCATCCCATATGGTCCCCTGAGCACCGTCAGGAGTAACTCCTGAGTGCAGAACCAGGAGTAACCTCTGTGCATCGCTGGGTATGACCCAAAAAGCAAAAAAAAAATAAATCCCAGTATATCCCCATCCCACACCCTCCCCCTACCTATGGGGCAAATGATTTCCGCATTACTCTCACTCTACTTTGATCACATTCAATATTTTGACACCTCCCTCCGCTTCTTTCCTCAGCTCCCAACTGATAAGTGTGAGAGGAACAGAGATGGGTCAGTGGTGACTGGCAAGCTGGCTTATAGCAAACACTGACACTGTGCTTTGCACAAGAGTATGGGCACTCGGTGAACATATGAATCATGAAGTTATTCCGAGTTCTGCACTGGAGCACGCAGCACTGCCTCCACAACATGTGTTTGCCATTTCCCAATCTCTACAATTCAAGTCAGAAACTCAGTTCTCTTGGATGTGTGTGCATCTGTTTTCCTTTCCCCTGGCATCTAGGAATGAATGTCTGTTTAGCTCAATGAAGGTCACAGAGTCCACTCCCAGTCATCTCCCAAGCAGAGAAGGTGGCTGAGGCTACTGCTGAGTCAAAACAACTGCCCAAGGCCCACAGGACTTCTCATAGCTGTGGGGAAGAGCATCATTTTATGATGAATCAGAGTAGTGAGGAATGGTCCAGGGGAGCAAAAGAGAAGGACAACATTCTCGCCTCTTGATGGCCCAAGAATGAATCTCTAAACAGCCTGAGTCAACTGGCAGTTGTTTCAAACCAACCTCACCTACCACTTGCCAGAGATTAAGAACTGGAGGAAGTTCAAGTAGAAATTTAGCAAATTCCAAGCACCGGGGGAAATGCCACCTCTAAATGTGGATGACTAAACGGTGTGGCCAGGTTCACAGGGGACCCAAAGAGATCATTTGGAGTCATTAGCAATATTTGCAGTGAATCATGGATATTGCAAAAACAATCTCCTAAAGCACAGGGTTAAGTGGCTAAGTGGCAAAGTCCTTCTGACACTGGATGAGTCAAATATCAACCTCCTTCAGGTCAGATACTTTACTCACAAAATCAGTACCAATGGGAGGTGAAGCAAAGAGTCACTTGGAATGCCAGGCAGCCAGTGCAATGTGCTGAGCATGATGCTGGCAATGTGGTTGTCTGGGCTAGAGTGAGGTATGTGATCTCCAGTGCAGCATGGCCAGGTGTGGGTGAGCACTGAACCCAGAGTGTGTCACCACCACAAAGAGGAATGAATGTCTGTTTAGCACCCAGTGAGCTCGTGTGCATGCACTGCAGCTAAGATGTTGGGCAATCCCTGGTCATCCATCCATTGCAACAACAATGAAATGTCAGGGAAGGGAGAGAGAGTTAATTGGGGAAAAAAAACAGAACAGTAGCTTAACTTTTACACTGAAAATCAAGTAATGCCTTGCAACACTTCAAATCCTCCTATGACTCCTCAGGTCATGTGTGGGTCAGTTTCATCAGCTCATCAGAGAACTCACAATGGATGGAGAATCCTGTGATGTTCCTGGGATTCTTATTCTCTGCAATTTGGGGAAGTTGAACGTCAGAGCATTTCCAAACCACTGCACCCAAAAAGACTTATTATCAATCCAAGTCCCTCACCTCTTCTGTTCTCTACCTTCTCTCCATCCCACTCAATCTCTATGGATCTGTATTCTCCATTCACACGGTTGAACAGGGAGCCTCCCACTACCACAGCTCTGTTTTTATGACTCCATTCTCATGGAAACACTACCAGGGCAACTAGGAGAGCACACTCAACATGGGACCAAGAAGCTACTGCCCAGACAGTCAAGGTGTGGTCTAAGAGAATGTGAATATCTCATTTCTCACAAAGCTGGGACCTAACGTCCTCTGACAGAGCAGACTCTTTAGTTGGATGATGCTCCAAATGCTACTCCAGTCTCCTTTGCCCAGATAATTTTTTTAAAAAATCACATTTACCCCTCAAATCATTCAGTATTATGACTAGTCTGACTTAGACAAGGTGGAAAACTTTAGCAGTCTAGACACCAATGAGAGTTAGAAAGGGGATCTGACATTTTCAGTGATGCTTGTGTCATCTTCCATAGATGATGAGGAAGTTCCCCAAGTGATTAGGCAGGATTTTAATAAGGGGTTTGCTATCAGTCCTATATTTGGATGCCTTCATGCAAGGCTTTCAGAAGCTCACCCAGAGCAGATAATGCTAATTTTGTTTATAATTTGCACTACGCAAGCTATGATCTGAGAAAGAGTCAAGGAGTTTTGCAGGTAACAAAGGGCTGACATATTTTACTGACGCTGAAAAGGCTAGCTAACAAAGAAAAGGTTATTTGCTTAAATTAGGACCTTCTGAAGTCATCTGAAAATCTAAATTATTGCCCACATTTTGTTGGTTGGAAGCATATTATTTAGTAAATGTAACCATATGGAATAATAACTAGATTTAGTGAAGCTAATCAAAGCCTGATATGGCACTAAATTAATCCAGAACCTGGTGATTCCCAGAATGAAAAGGTAAGTTAGAACTTAAACTGCACCGGCCATAGATTCTATTAGCTAATCATTTTCCCAGTCTGTATAGGCCACCAGCTAACACTGTGAAGGGAACAAATGTACATTATGGCAGAATTTAACACTACCTCAGAATCCTTGCCACTCATTCAGCTGTGAATTCTCGGAGGCCTTGCAAACTCTTGAGTACCTTAGGTCGCCATATAATCTTTGTGTTGTCTTCTTCTTCCTCGCTATATTATTAGCTTGACATAAAAAAAAAAACTGGCCACTAATATGGCTGCTTAAAGACAGCTAGATTACCAAGGAATGATCCAGTTTATATTTCCAGAATCACACATACAATCACTGCATTTCATAGATGGTCCCTCGGCAAAGACACATTTTTGTTGTTTATATTCTCTCCTCAGCTGTATCCCACAACCTTCAGAGGTGTCTGAATCTGATGGGGAACTTGATAAGCAGTCATTGGGTTAAAGAGCAAATGCCAGCCTTTGACTGATTCCGCATGACACAGTAATACCACTTCTGGGAACATACCCTGGGTCCCCAAACACTGCAGAAAAATCTATCTACAATTTTATGTTCGTTGCAGCACTATTCACAATAGCCAGAATCTGGAAACAACTTGAGTACCTAAGAACAGAAAACTGGATAAAGAAACTATGGCACTTCTACACAGTGGAATACTACACAGCCACCAGGAAAAAGGAAGTGATGAAATTTGTTTATAAATGGATGGACATGGAGCTGAGTGAGTCAGAGGGAGAGGGACAGACATAGAATGGTCGCATTCATTTGCAGAATATTAAAAACACATAGTATGAGACTAATAGCCAAGGACAATAGAAACAAGGGCCAGGAGCATTGATTCACAGTCGGAAGCCTGATTCAAGTGCTGGGGGACAAGACTGGGATAGAGAAGGGACCACTGTGAAAATGATAGTAGGAAATGACCACTTTGGACAAGAACTGAGTGCAAAAGTAGGTGAAAGGACAAACATGATAAACTTTCAGTACCCGTATTGCAAACCATAATGCTCCAAAAGGAGAAAGAGAGAGAGAGAAAGAGAGAGAGAGAGAGAGAGAGAGAGAGAGAGAGAAGAGGAGAGAGGAGAAAGGGAAGAGAGAGAGAGAAAGAGAGAGAGAAGTGCTTGCCATAGAGGTGGGGATGGGAAGGAGGGAAACTGGGTACATTGGTGGTGGGAAATGTACACTGGTGAAGAGACAAGTGCTGGAACATTATATATGAAACTCAATCATGAGCAACTTTTTAACTGTGTTGATGGTGATTCAATAAAAAAAATTTAAAAATGTAAAAAAAATTTTAAAAAAACACAGCAAATGCATCCCACCAGACGCCTCCAAGACAACAAAAATTTCCCCACTGAATTCTCCACACACAGTACCATTCTTCCATAAATCTACTTCAACTCTAAATTATCAAAAGAGAAAGTAGAAGAGAAACAAAGTTAAATTGAGGGAGGAGTTAGTTGGCAGAAATAGTTCCCCCTTATTCACTGAACCCTTTGATTCTTTTCCCTTCCCCTGTACATTAAGCAATTGCAACTGCTCCTTCCTTTGAAGACTCTAAGTTGGCGGATGAGATTGAGTCCTGACCATAGTGAGCCCCTCCCTCCCATGAATTATGACATGAAAGAGTTGAGGCAGCTGTCAGTTATTCTGAAAATAAGAAACGCTTTCAAGTGCAACAAGAAACAGTTTGACTAGAGCTGAGCAAGGAGTTCAGACCATTTAGGTGCTGAACATCTTCCAAAAAAGGGTAATCAAGTGGACCTGTTTAGAAATATGAAAGGCAGAGAACGCAAACTCTCTCCAGGAAGACCTGCCTTTAATTGCTTCACAGAGACTCGGATGCTGAACCCTGGGTCTCTCACCAGCCTTTTAAGAGAATCCCAGGGTCAGTGTTTGAAGTCAGGGTGTCCAGATACCCAGACTTTGGCTAATTGGTTAAATTAATTTCTGCCTTTGAAGTTTCCAGGTATGAAAAGGCCTCCAACAGGAGTAATCCGTTTCTCTGAACTAAGAGGACTGCAGCGGAGCCCATTGCTCTGTGAGACAGTCACAATGCGACAAAACAGGCCCCTCGCTTCCCTGTGCAAAAGTGCTGTTATTCAGTGGGTCGGAAATTATTTCAATTTGGCCTGGAAAATAGAACACAATTTAATATAGATACTTTCTGTTTCTCTACCCACATACTTATTTGCATTCCCAGCTTTTAATTAGGTTTATAATATAAAAAAGTCTCTTTAAATTTACAGTCCTTTGAGATCAACGGCTTTATTCGGTTTTACAGACTGACTAGACTATATCTCCTGAGGAATGTTCCAGGCACAAAGTCACCATAAATAACTGGTGGAGGGGAAAAAAAAAAGAAATCAAATGAAATTGATACATTTTGTGAAAAGTCCATGTGACCCAGAAGCCTTTGGAAGATGTATACAGCATCTTTGTCCATTTCTTTCTCTTTATTACCTGCCTATATTTCTCACTCTATCCCACTGCCTGGCTTGCATCACCCAAGCCCAGAAATTTCCAAGCAGGAGCAAAATTACCTGCACCCCAAACTTTTGCATTCCAAAAGTGCCAATTACCTATCTGACATTCTCTTGTGGACAATTACAATCCCTCTCAAAATTCACGGTCTTAAATCAACCCTTCATCTGATTCCTAAATTCTCCCTGCAAATATACAGGTCACTTTCAGTGTGGTTCGATCAGGAATCAGAATCCATGCAGTTGGATCAGACAGAAAACATCCTCACAAGCCCTTCACCTTTCTCAAGAATCGTCCTATTTGCCTTTCTATTTCTAGTAGCCACATCTGAATCCCAATCCACACCCAAATCCAAATCCACACTTGAATCCAAATCCACACTTGAATCCAAATCCAGACTTGCCCCACCCCGAACACCTTCACTGCAAAATTCATCCTATCCATCTTCCTGCACCAACTCTTGTCCTCTCTCCAACCTATTTGTGATGTGTTCCTTTTAAATAAGGGAAAGAACTTATTACTTTTTTTGAAAAGAACTTATTTAAAACCAAAACAACCCAAGTATTTATGGACATGTGAGTGGGAAAGAAGATGCAGTGGAGATACACAATGGAGTACTACCCGGCTATAAGAAAAGATGAACTCTTGCCTTTTGCTACAACATGGATAGAATGAGCTGGGGCTATGCCAAGCAAAACAGATCAGAGGGGGAAGAATAAACACTGGATGATCTTACTCACAATGTGATATAAGCAACAAGGGGAAGAGTCAATGTTGAACAAAGATAAATCCTTTGAGGCTGATGAGGCTACTAAGCTGGTGATAGTGGGCAGGGGGAGGAGACAGACAAGAAGACCTAAGGGATAGCACAGAAGGTGCAGACACTTTGGCAGTGGGGCTGGTGTGGTAACACTATGTCTAAAACTTATGCATTCATACTGTTGTAAACCATGCGACTTCAATAATAGAAATACTTTTAAAACTAAGCCCCTTCCTTGCTTATGTTTTAGGCCAAACACTAAAACTTTATCAGACCATACAACAATACTTATCACCCAAACAGTTTCTCTACAGTCACCCAATGGGGATGTCATGTACCCCTTTTCTGTGCCTCGTTAGAGCCCTAACTTCATTATATGTGGGTGAAGGGCCTGACAACCCACCAGATTTTTTTTTTAATTCTGAAATTAAGTGGAAAGCTGCAAGAACTACAATGTCTAAAATAATAATAGAATCCAAGTTGGTGGGGCCCGAGTGAAAGTCCAGTGATAGGGTTCTTGCCTTGCATACAACCCACCCAGGTTTAATCCCCAGCACCACATGTAGTTCCCTGAGCCCCAACAGGGATCCTGAGCATAGAGCCAAAAATAAGACCTGATCACTGTCACGCGTGGCCCCCCAAAATAAAGAACCAAGCTGCTGAGGACTCACAGTATCCTATTTCAAATGGAATCAAGAGATTCTAGTAGCAGTGAACAAACCACATAGCAGATGACAAAACCCTGGCTTAGATCTCTGCAAGTTTAGCCCATTTATTTTTGACAAAGGCACAGAGAAAACGATGCTGGAATAAATGGATTCACAGATGCAACCGATTGACTTCAATACACACTTTTCTCCTTTCAACCAGCTTAACCTGCTAACTTCACAATTATGCTATTTAGAAAGTCATTATTTTTTGACCAAAAAATGGATTGGTTCGACTTATAAAATGTTCATCATCAATTCTTTTGTGTCAGCTTAAATAGCTTCTGATTTTGAATGGTGCTTGCTAGACCCCTGATGAGCCAGTGGACAGACTGCATTACCGTGGCCTTACAGGACTTTATAGTTAAAAAATACAAATTATTTAAATATTTCTTTTCAACTTAGATTTCTGAAACATTTGCTAAACTCAGGAAGAAATCCCAGTCTTCATCTCTGATCCTAAACACGGCATCTATGGCTGGTTTCTATATTGACTCTCAGCATCTCTGGGTATGTGTCCACTAACTAACTAGTCATTGACCTTTCTCCTACCTAGCCTCCACTGCCTGCCTGCACCTTGCATGATGCATCTCTCAGTTAGAGAAACGTGATGCCTTCTTGGACCCTGGTTTCCATTCTGGCAGAATCATCAGCTTAGCAGTGATATTTGGGGATAGGAATGGAGGAAACATTAGCTAAGCTTGACTAAATGAGAAAGCTATCAAGTGTCATTTTCTTCAACTCCGCATTTTCCTTTTAGAAAATAACCCTTCTTGGGGCCTGCACAATAATACAGCAGGTATTGCTTTGCATGCGGCCAATTCAGGTTCAATACCAGCACCTCATGTGGTCCCCTGAGCATGTCAGGAAATAATCCCTGAGAGCAAAGCCAGGAGTAAACCATGAGCACCATGGAGTGTGGTCCCAAAATAGCAGCAAAAATAGAAAATAGCTCTTCTTTATGGGCTAACATCCATCGTTGACTAAGGGCTCTATCACCAGGGAAGGCTAGAGTTTTGAGCAAGAAATAGCAATCTCTTAGAGTAGTAGAGATGGCTGAGAGGGCTTCACACTCCCAGGTTCTATCTCTGGCACCTCCATGGTTTCCAGAAGTCTGTCAGGGGCAGATGCTCAAGAACCAAGCCAGGAATATCTGTTGGGTATGGCCCTAAAGCTAATATAAAGAGGTAAAAAGGAATAACCTGTCAGTAAGACAGCAATGCCTTTATTTTGGGTTTGAGCCACCTTAGTTTGTGTGCAGGGCTTACTCCTGGCTCTATGTTTAGGGATCACTCCTGGCAGTTCTCAGGGGACCATATGGGACTAGTGCCCAGGATGGAACCCAGGTGGGTGACATGCAGAGCAAGCACCCTCCCTGCTGTACTATCCCTCAGGTCCCTCATCAATGTCGTTTAAAATCGAATTATGACTCAGACCAGTGCATAGAAAACAGCTGCGATGCTTACTGAATATCAAAATGTTTAGGCCTTATGCAGGCCTCTGCAGACATGTTCTGGGAAGCCAGGGCTCAGCCACTCCTCAACTGACACTTAATTTTGTTGTCAGTCAAGTCTGAGAATCACTAGTTTAGGTGTGAATTCAAAGAAGTGTAATCACACATTAGACTAGAGTGTGTGAGGTCAGGAAAGCACAGGTGCCCTCATCAAGGCCCTCCGACCCAAAGTTCCAATTGCACAGGCCAAGCACCACAGTATTGATGGACAACTGTAAAGTCATGCTCTTAACTACAGAATGAGCAGATCTGGGAATGAAAGCTATGTTTTACCACTTCCCAAGGATTATTCTGGAAATGTATCCCAGCTAATGTAACACTGACCTCATTAAACAAAGAAAAAGCTAAGTGAACTGCATCCTTTAGAAAAATATAGTTTTGAATATGCATAACATTAACACCATTCCACACTAAGCTCAAGAATTAACACCCTTCTTGATCTTAATGTAGAATAGGTTAGATCTACATTAAAATGGCTGGTTGTGGCATGGAAATGTTTACTTGAAAGAGGCCTTAAACTGTACCACAAAAACATACACAACCACATAAACTGTTATCTCAAAGGAAAAACATACCTAAAAGAATTTCTATGAACTTATACTCAAATGGCTCCTTGCTTTCTACATTATTTTCACCCACTACTTGTGAATAATAAATTGTATTTATTGATGGGCTATAACACTAAAATTTATAGGGCTGTTTTAATAAGGACTATGGATAAAATAGATTGTAATTCATGAAGTAACACATAGGGCAGCTCATTTAAAAATAAAGTTCAAGCCAAAGGAACCCATCTCTCACGTGATCTAGACTTGACGGTATCAGTACATTTCACGATTATCTTGGATATTATCTTCCATACTTTTTAAATCAGGGATTTTATATTCCTACTAAATACAGTATTTAAAAAGAAACTTTTTGCTGCAAGGATCACTCTAAACTCAACAGTGGAAATCAAATAGAAAATCAGATCACAATGAGTCACTCTACAGACAGTCTTACTGAATTAGCAAGTTCCTCAAGAACAGGGCCTCCTATGTGGAAACAAAAGTCATTTGATGGAAAAAAAATTTATTTTCTAGAAGAAAAACATAAATCACACAACAGCCCAAGAGTGCTAAGTAAGAAATCAGAAAACTTCATGGATCCTGATTTCGCCTCCTAGTCATTATGAAACTTGAGGAAGAAATAGCATTTTCACCCAAGGATAGTAGAAGACAGGACCAGGAAGATTGCTCCACGGTTGGAAGCCTGCCTTATGAGCTGGGGGAGAGGGCAGCTGGGATAGAGAAGGGATCACTAAGTCAATGATGGTTGGAGGGATCACTCAGGATGGGAGGTGTGTGCTGAAAGCAGATAAAGGACCAGACATGATGGCCTCTCAGTATCTGTACTGCAAGTCCTAATTCCCATAAGTAGAGAGAGTAAGAGGGAAACTCTCTGCTACTGAGACAGGGGGAGAAGTGTGTGTGTGTTTGTGGGGTGGGAGGAATACTGGGGACATTGGTGGTGGAAAATGTGCACTGGTGGAGGGATGGGTGTTCAACCATTGTATGACTGAAATTCAAGCATGAAAGCTTTGTAAGTGTAGCTCACGGTGATTCAATAAAAATAAAAAAAATATCATTTTCCACCCAACCCCCACCAGAAACCTCTGCCTTCTCCTCTGCATAAATGGACAAATGGGGAAAGGGGAAGAAGGGGAGCATTTCGGTCAACTACAATGTGTCCTCAGTAAAATGCTGTAAGTTGGAACCAGACGTTGAGTTTATTTTTCAGTGATTCTTAAGCTCTGTTGCCCATTTGGCTCACTTTTTTTTTTTTTCCCTTTATTTTATTTTATTTTTTTTAAAGTTGTAGATTTACAATTTTTTGTGCTTTGGTTTCAATTATACAATGATCAGATACCCATCCCTCCACCAGTGCCCATTTTCCACCACCATGGATAATATCCCTCCCACCCCCATCCCCCCATCCCCCCGTCTCTGTGGCAGGGCAATCCCCTGTGTTCTCTCTCTCCTTTTGGGTGTTTTGGTCTGCAAAAGAGGCATTGAGTGGCAAACATGTTCAGTCCATAGTCTACTTTCGACATGCATCTCCCCTCCTGGGAGGATCCTCCAAACATCCTTTATTTGGTGCTCCCTTCTCTATCTGAATAGCCCTTTCCTCTAGGATACCCGGCTGGCCTCTAAGTTATGGAGTAATCCTCCTGGTGCTGATCTCAGCTATTCTTGGGTATTAATCTCATACTTTGTTACTTTATATCCCCCAGATGAATGCAATCTTTCTATGTCTATCCCTCTCTTTCTGACTCATTTCGCTTAGCATGATACTTTCCATATTGTACCACTTGTATGTAAATTTCATGACTTCATCTTTTCTAAGAGCTACATAGTACTCCATTGTGTAGATGTACCAAAGTTTCTTTAACCAGTCATCTGTTCTTGGGCATTCAGGTTTCTTCCAGTTTCTGGCTATTGTAAAGAGGGCTGCAATGAACAAACAAGTGCAGATGTCACTTCGACTATACATTTTTGCCTCTCTGGGATATATTCCCAGGAGTGGTATTGCTGGGTCAAATGGGAGCTCAATTTCTAATTTTTTGAGAATCGTCCATACTGTTTTCCAGAAGGGCTGAACCAGTGGACATTCCCACCAACAGTGAAGGAGTGTCCCTTTCTCGCCACATCCACGCCAGCATCGGTTGCTTTTGTTCTTTTTGATGTGGGCCAGTCTCTGAGGTGTGAGATGGTATCTCATTGTGGTTTTGATCTGCATCTCCCTGATGATTAATGATGTAGAGCATTTTCTCATGTGCTTTTTTGCCATTCGGATTTCTTCTTTGAGAAAGTTTCTGTTCATTTCATTGCCCCATTTTTGGATGGGGTTGGATGTTTTCTTCTTGTGGAGTTTAACCAGTATTTTGTATATCCTGGATATCAACCCCTTGTCAGATGTGTATTCGGTGAATATCCTTTCCCATTCTGTAGACTGTCTTTGTATTTTGGTCACTGTTTCTTTGGAGGTGCAGAAGCTTCTTAGTTTAAGATAGTCCCATTTATCTATCTCTGTTTTCACTTGCTCGGCCAGTGGCATGGCATCTTTGAAGATACCATTAGCTTCAATGTCATGGAGGGTTTTGCCAACTTTATCTTCAATGTACCTTATGGTTTCTGGTCTGATGTTGAGGTCTTTAATCCATTTTGATCTTACTTTTGTACATGGTGTTAGGCAGAGTTCTGAGCCTATTTTTTTGCATTGTCAAAATGGCAATACTACCGAAAGCATTGTATAAATTCAATGCAATCCCTATAAGGATACCCATGACATTCTTCAAAGAAATGGAGCAAACACTCTTGAAATTTATATGGAACAATAAGCCCCCGCGAATAGCTAAAGCAATTCTTGGGAAAAAGAAAATGGGAGGAATCAACCTCCCGAACTTCAAACTGTACTACAAAGCAGTAATAATTAAAACAGCATGGTACTGGAACAAAGGCAGAACTGCAGACCAATGGAACAGGGTTGAATACACTGACATCTCTCCTCAATCATATGCTCATCTAATCTTTGATAAAGGTGCAAGTAATGTGAAGTGGAGTAAGGAAAGCCTCTTTAATAAATTGTGTTGGCATCACTGGACGGCTACATTTGGCTCACTTTAAGCCCTTCATTGCATACCAATTGCCAAGCATGCTCTGACAGTCCAGGGATGAAGATGCAGGGGACATCCATTTACATAAGCGTTCCTGGTGGGCTCTGGACCACTCTCTGAGAAGACTGATTCTATATAGGTAAAAGGTAAAGGCCCTCCCGTTGATCGTCGATTTGCTCGAGCGGGCCCAGTAACATCTCCATTGGAGACTTTGTTGTTACTGTGTCTGGCATATCGAATACTCTCGGTAGCTTGCCGGGCTCTCCGAGAGGGGCGGAGGAATCGAACTCGGGTCGGCCATAGTTGGCCGCTTGTAAGGCGAACGCCCTACCCGCTGTGCTATCGCTCCAGCCAGGCCCTAAGACTGAAGGGAGAATGTGGCTGCCTGTGTGGTGTGCTTCCCACTAATTCTTTTGTTTTGGGTCCACACCAGTGGAGGAGTGCAGTGTCGAGAGTCTACTACTGGCTCTGTGCTCAGGAGTGACTCCCCACAATGCTCAGGGGACCATTTGTAGCGCTGAGGATAGAACAGGGTTGGCCACTATGCAAGGCAAATGCCCTAACCCTTGTTCTACCTCTCTAGCCCCATCAGTCATTCTTAACGTTCTCAGGCTAACCCAACCTCGCCTCCGGGGATGGGAGGGGAAACACCTTCCAATCAAATTTGACGAGCATTATCTTTATTTTTTTTATGCCACTCACTTATTTTATTTATTCTTTTTTTTAAATTTATTTATTGAATCACCGTGAGAACAGTTACAAAACTTTCAGGTTTAAGTCTCTCAGTCATACAATGATCAAACACTCATCCCTTCACCAGTGCATATTTTCCACCACCAAGAACCCCAATGTACCCCCCATGCCATTCCTCCTTGTGCCTGTGAGGCAGATGATTTACACTTGACTCTCTATTTTGATTACATTCGTTATTTCGACAAAAAATACAGCACCATTATTTGGAATTTTCTCTCAACAATCAAACCCGCTGAAAAGGCATCATGAAATAATTTCTTTTCTATTGCTGGTTATGAAGACCATATTTTGGATTTCTGATATTTTACTAATTAAGTCTGGAGGGATTTTTGCCAAAAGCCGAATAGTTCTGAGATTGGTTTGTGTGCCTCTGGGTTCTTGGCCATGCTGGAGAGCCACACGTGGGGGGCAACTTGTGGTCTCGGCAGGGCAAGAAGGACGTGCCACAGGCTTATACCTGGCTATCCAATAAGATGAGCTTTATTTTTAGAATAAGCATATCCTTTGGGGGAAAACTTAATCCAAAGTAAAATTACTTTGTTACTTATGGTTTTTTCCACTTTTTTAAAATTTATTGACTCACTGTGAGATATACAGTTACAAAGGGTTTCAATCACATAATGTCCCAACACCCATCCCTTCACCAGTGTTCATTTCCCACCTCCAATGCCCCCAGCTTCCTTCCCACCACCCTTTCCCCTGACTTTTCTCTCTCTCTCTCACTGTCTCTCTACCTCCCCCCTCTCTCTGCCTTCCTCTCTCTCACACACAAACTTTTTCTCTAGCTCTCTCACTTTCGCTCTCGCTCTCCATTCTCACACTTTCATTTTGGGCATTATATTTTGCAATAGTGTCATGTATAACCCTTTACTCCTTTCAACACTCAGCTCTTGTCCAAGTGATCATTTCCAACTCTCATTGCCATAGTAATCTCTTCTCGTTCCTAAGTACCTCCCCCATCCCTACTTGTGGCAAGCTTCCAACCATGGACCAGACTTCCTGGCTCTTGTTTCTACTTCTTTGGCTAATAATCTCATATTGTATATTTTTTATCTCCCACAAAAATGAGTGCAATCATTCTATGTCTGTCCATCTCCCTCTGGCTCATTTAACTCAGCATGATACTCTCCATATCCATCCATTTATAAGCAAATTTTATGGCTTCATCTTTTCCTGGTGGCTGCTTAGTATTCCTTTGTGTAGAGGTACCATGGTTCCTTTATCCAGTCCTCTCTCCTCAGGCACTCGGTTTATTTCCAGATACTGGCAATTGTGACTAGTGCTGCAATGACCACAGAAGTGCAGATGGCTTTTCTGCAATGTGTTTTTGGATCCCTATGGTATATTCTCAGGAGTAGTATTGCTAGGACATGTGGAATCTCAATATCTAGCTTTATGAGGAATGCTCATATTGTTTTCCAAAAAGGTTGGGCCAGTCGGTATTCCCACCAACAATGAATGAGAGTCTCTTTCTCCCCCACATCCACACAAGCTCTGGTTCTTGTTTTTGATGTGTGCCAGTCTCTGTGGCCTGAGATGATATCTCATTGTTGTTTTGATTTGAACCTCCCTAATGATTAGTGGAGCAGAGCATTTTTTCATGTGCCCTTTGGCCATCTGTATTTCTTCTTTGAGGAATTTTCTGTTCATTACTTTTTTCATTAGTTTTATTTATTTATTGTTATTATTTTTTCATAATTTTATTGATTTATTTTTTTCTTCTTATATTTATTTATTGAATCACTGTGGGAAAAGTTACTAAGCTTTCAGGTTTAAGTCTAGGTCACACAATGATCAAACACCTCTCCCTTCACCAGTACTCATTTTTCACCAATATAACCCCAATAACCCCAATATACCCCCCTCCCACCCCTCCCAATGCCTGTGAGGCAGATGATTTCCACTTCACTCTTCTCTACATTGATTACATTCATTATTTCAACAAAAGATGCACCATTATTGTTTAGAATTTTCCCCCTCCCCCAAGAATCAGAATTGCTGAAAAGGCATTGTGAAATACTTTGTTTTCTATAGCTGGTTATGAGAATCATATGATCTCGCGTGGCCACAATAGCAGCCTCGTGATTTTGGATTTCTGCAAAGAGCCACATAATTACGAGATTGGTTTCTCTGCGTCTGGTGTTATGGCTGTGCCGGAGAGCCGCTTGTGGGGGTCAACTTGTGACCTCGGTAGGGCATGAAGGACAAGCGGTACTGCCTCCCTTCCCATAAGATTGCAGTGTTCCTGTCAACACCAGCTCATACCTGGCTTTCTTATAAGCTCTGAGGCAGCGGCCACCTTGTTGCTGGGGGTGGGGGGTGGGGTGAAGGCGGAAGGAAGCAACACCCCTTCTCTCCCGGGGAGGCATGGCGCCGTAGTTTACCTCATGGTCGATTCACTTTTCTGCCGCAAACTGTCGGGCTCTGGACTAAGTCCTTTTGCCTTTGGAGCCATGGTAGTGCCAGAGAGCTGCTTGTGGGGGGCAACTTGTGACCTTGGTAGGGCGTGAAGGACGAGCCGATACCGCCCCCCTTCCCATGAGACTGCAGTTGCCCCGTCACTGCCGGCTCATACCACCTTTCCAAGAAGCTCTGAGGCGGCAGTCACCTTGTATGTGGTCCAGATGCATTTCTGCCAAAAGCCACTGGGTTTCTAGATTTGTTTCTGAGTCTCTGGGATCATAGCCGTTAATTAGCTTGATCAGGAGTCAGAGAGGCCGTTTGTAGGCGACAACTCAGGGTCTCGCTGAGGAAAGGCTGGTTCCACACTCATCTGGTGAAGTCCCATGTGTCTCGTCAATGCAGGCCCAAACCTGACTGTCCAGTGGCCTCTGGAGGATGGTGGTCACTGGGCCACCAAGGGGAACAGGCCAAGGCACAAAACCTATTCCCACCTGGAGTGGCCCAGCGCCAGTAACCTACTGCAGGAGCAGGATGCATTTCTGCCAAAAGCCTTTGGGTTCCGAGAATTGTTTCTGAGTCTCTGGGATCATGGCTGTTAAGCAGTTCCATCAGAAACCAGAGAAGCCATGCCTCCAATTATATAGCTGAGCCGGAGGTGGTTTGTGGGTGTGTCTCCCACATACCTAACTTTTGGCCGTTTACTTTCTAGGTAAACTTTGCTCCAAGTTTTTGGGGTCTGGCCAAAGGCACAGCAGCAATTTTGGGGTATCTGAAAGCCTGACGGTGCCATCAAGCTGCTGATGCACTTCCCTCACAGGTACAAATTGACCTGCTGGTGGCACCATACCCCCTTTTATTATTATTTTTTAGAGCATTATAAAGCCATTCATGATTAGAGCTCAGTCATACAGTGTTCCAACACCCATCCATCCATTAGTGTTCATTTTTCAGTACCAGTGTCCCCAGATTCCTTCCCATTACCCCTCAACCCCCTTATCAAGTTAGGCAAGTTTAAAGCTGAGAGGGCCATTTATAAATTAATCTAAAGCACCAATTAAACTTTTTTTTTTCTGGGAAGTGAAGTCTTGATTGAATCCTAAGCATGATGATTGAATCCTAAGCGTGATATCGGCTTCCTTACTGGAGCCCAATCTCTCTGCTCTATGTTTCACATTCGCCCATGACTCCCAGGTAATGTGGACCTAAAGGCCATCACAATGGCCATCAAAAGAGGAACACTTCAAAGTCCAACAGAGAACAAGGCAGGGAACAGAGGAAGAAAAGGTGATGGGCCAAATAATGAAGACAGCTTCTAGAAGTTGAAGAAAGGCAAGAAAGGCAGGAAACAGATTCTCCCTTAAGGAATAAGCCTTGCTACGAGGACCTCTGATCTTCCTAATGGGGGAAATAATTGCTCTATGTTGTCTGAAGTCACCAAGTTTCTGGTACATTGCTACAGCAGCAAAAAGATGCTAATACAGGAAACGGAAGGAAGCCCAGAATTCAGGAGACCAAGAAGCAGAAACAGGGAGGAACCAAGGCTCAAGTAGATAAGGCACAGGGATAAAGCAGTGAGTCTACAGATGAAATTTAGTAGCTGGTCCCAGAGACAACAGAAGGTCTAATGAAAGAGCTTTCACTTGAAAACCTCAATGAACCAGGTGTTACATTTGCTGTACCCACAGACCGAGGGCATTGGTTGGTCACAGAGTCCAGATGGACTGACACATCCACAACAACACTCTTCCCTCACTGTGCTCCAAGAAGCTGAAATTTGTGGCAGGTATGACAATGTATAATGTGAATAGACTGAAACAGAGAGGAAGCCATAGGAGGCAGCCAGAGCTATTTCCCACCACAAGAAACCCCAGTCAGGCCCAAGAACTGATCTGTAATGATACCAAAAAAATATGTACTGCTTTTATGTTTTTTTGTTTTGGGGGTCACATCCAGTGGTACTCAAGGATTCCTTCTAGTGAACATGGAAGGATAAGGAGTGCGAGGGAGCAAATCCACACCAGCCACATGTAAGGCAAGTGCCCTGCCCTTATCTCTTGGGCTCCAAATTTCATTAAAAGCTTATTTCTACGAGAACCTCTTCAAGTCTAACCATTAAACTCAATCTACTCTTCAGACTTGATTCATTATGAAGTGTCTGGACTCTTAGAACCCAAAGCCAAAATGGTTCAACCTTCTTCTTCTATACCAACTCTGTGGGGCAACCCTTGGCCAGTTATTTGGTTTTCGTGAGTTTGTTTCTTTACCCATGGACTGGAGGTAAACAGCATGACCTAGGGTTTAACTGGGGTCAAATAAAGATGAAATGAGCCTCGAGGATATGGCTTAAATGGTAGAACACATGCCTTGCATGTATGAGGTTCTGGATTTGGTCCCTGAGCATGCCTGTCTCCTGAGCACTGTGAGGAATGGCCCCATCACAGTAAAAAGACTCACTGAGCTGTGGCACACCAATTCTGCTTAGTATCATGGTTGACTATTCTTGTCATCCTTAAAAATATTAACAAATAGTCTAGGGCCGGAAATTTGATTCCAAGGACTGGAGTGCATGTTTTGCCTGTGGGAGACCCAGGTTGAGCCCCTGCCTTGCGTGGACCAGCGGGCACTCCCCTAGAGACTCCAAAAATGGTGCAGGAGAGGAAGACCCCTACCCCTACCCTATCCCCCACCAAACAGAGATGAACAAAAACAAACAAAATCACTCTCTGTGAGCCTGCTCTGTTCTGGGTCTTCTAGGGATAGAGCCCATTGGCAGAGCTTGATGCTCATGCCACTGGGGAAGAACGAGCCGTGGAGGCCCCTGGTCCTCACCACCATCCTTCCAAACCTGGCCTCAGTCCACAGAGAAAAGTTAGGATACCGGGCTCTCTTCCCTCGGGGATAGCCTTCTGGCCATTTTGGCAGCCCCTCCTGCCCATCCAGCACACAGGCTGGCATCTCCTCCCCACATCTGGTCTCAGTTCAGCCAAAGAGTATGTAAAGAACAGAGGACAAGGTGGGCATGGGGAGAGCGTCACAGAACATGAACTGTGAGAAGGGGCAAAAGGAAAGTTTTGTGCAGGGGTGGGGTAAGGAGGCAGTTTCCAGTCCAGGAGGGAGAGAACTCTCCCCAGGCTGCCAGGATCCCCAAGGAGACACAACCAGCAATATCTGACTCCCCAGATTTCCAGAGTAAAATCTGAAACTCCAGACCTGGGTTTGTAACAATTTTTCTGGACAGACCCGCTAAGTGCAAACTATCATTATACAACTTGGCCATGGGTCTCTACACCAAGAACACAACGCAAGTCTCATTTCCGTTATAGAATGTATTGGGACCTGTTGTTCCGAATCCACCCTGGGCTCCAAACCAGACCAGGGTCCCGTGTACCATGGTCAATGTTGGTATAAGTGCTCATTTTCCCTCTCTAAATGTTCAAGCTATAGATTCCCACACAGGACCAAATGTGAGCGCAAGATTAATGCCATGATAGGCTACAGTTATCCTGAAGTTTCGACTAGGCCTGACTTTCTGTTTCCCAGAGACAGAACTTGCAATTTTTGGTAAACTCCCAGTTGAGTAACTTGTCTAGATAAGGAACTGGGCAGTTGGGTCTGGGTCACTGTACCCTCCTTAGAAACTGTTACTGGAAACAAGTGTCTAATTGCTGACCACTGTTGTAATAGGACCAATGCTAAAAATAACCTAGTATATAAACTGCTCTTAACTTTGAAACCTATATAATCCGCTTGTGATTTGGAGTCGGAGTCCTTGTCAAGAATCCACTGAGCTGGATGAGACTTGGATCCTAGCTTGAGCTAGCAATAAAGTTCCTTTGCTTTCGTATTATTGTGTGTGTCTCTCCTCAACTGGGGATCCGAAACTTGGGCACAACATAGACTGCAGCCCCAACATGCCCTGAGCACTTCAAATGCCCCATCTCCTCTAGATGCTACCTACGGCTAGCCTTGGGAGAGATTCAGGGTGAAGAATACAATGGAACCAAACAGACAGAGGGGCACATGCTTTGTGTGGAGGGGTCTTAGTTTTTTTCCCAATACCACCAGGTATGTCCCTGATCAACCATGAGCACCAGTGGGTGGTCCTTGGGTCCCAAGCACTGAAGAGCCCAGGCAGCTCCTCATGCTCAGGTCCTAGCATTTAGCTGTTTTCCCAGTTAGCTGAGTTTCACCGAGAGTGAGGCCCTAAGGTTCTATGAGCAATGCCAGGGAAGCCCCCTCCCTACACCAGCACAAAGGAACACAGACCCTCAGAAGGTGCAGCATCACGCTTTTGAAGCCCAGCTTGTTTTACAACAAGTTTGAGTCTTTGCTGTGATGGATGATGCTCTGAGCTAGTTATTTTGGCTCCTTTGAGTCCAGATCCAGAGACCTCCAACTTACAGTAAGGAATGGGCAGATATGGGGACAGTGGCCATGTACTATAGGCCACACACTTCCAATGTGGTGCTAAGGTGCTTAAGAGAAATCATACTCCTGACATGAGCCTAATCAAATAGCCTAGCCAATGGTACCACTTTCCGCATGGTGTCTGTTGTGACTATGGAAGGGCCCAATTGGGAAGTCAGCTCAGATAACTTTGCACAGAGGGCGACGTGTCTGTGGGTGAGTGGGTACCTACCTCCCAGAGAGGAAGAGCCAGGAGCAGTCAGGGGAGCAAGGCCTTAGTGGCAATCTGCTATGCTAAGCAGAGAAATATAAAAAGAAGGCAGTCCAGGCCACGAGAATGGTGGTTCAGCACATGAGGCCAGGCAGAATGGAATCTCAGTTCTGCCCCTTGGTTAGTGACTCTGGGGAAAGAAAACTTGCCTAATAGAACCTCCTTGGAGAAATTCAGTGTTCTATGGTGTCGGTGTATCTATCTTGAAATCCAGCAGACCATGGTCAAACTCAGACTTACCCTCCTCCACTGAAGCTCCCTGGGTTGGGTTTAGCCCTCAGCAAGATCATCTGCATCCAGCAAGGCTGGCTCACAGGATGGTGGAGAGGCTCAAAGGAGGGGAGGCATGGGTGGAAACAACACATGTGGCAGGCAAAATGCCAGCAGTTACCACTCAGGAAACCTTTAGCTCAGCTCAGTTTCTCTCTGTTCCCAGGATCCAGGGATGCTGTGTGTGTGAGTGAGATGTGGAAGAGGTAAGTGATATTCTTCACCTAGGGTTGCAGAAGGGAAGGGTGCAGGGAGGGCTAGCTCAGGCTATACTGCAATGAAGACGGAAGATAGATCACAATGCACTCACTCAGAGCCATGCCCAGGAGCAGAAGAGGGTGGGTGGGGGGCGAAAAACAGCAATGAAACCCTCACGAGGTTAGAGCTGCCTTAGGTTAGAAGTCTCAGGAAGATGGAGCATGGCCACTGAGAAATGCTTCTTAAGATCCGATCTCTGAGCAAATAGTGGGTGTGTGGAGAGTTCTGACTCAGAGAGCAAGGCGGGGGTGTATGCATCAGAACCTAAGACTTCAATCTTGGTCAAAATTGGTTTGTACTAAGTTTTTGGAGCTCAAAGCGTTTCTTTAAAATTCACTTATACACTAGCTCTTTCTCCCAGCAGAGCTGAGTTAGGAGCCGCTACTGTACTTAACCTTTAAGGAATCACATTACCTGTTCCTTCCCTTGGCTTATTCTCCCCAAAGTGTCCCCCAAGCATTCCTTTGCCTCTGTGCCTCTGTGCTAAGCCCATTTCTCTGCCACATGGCCTCACAGAACAGCAGGGGAGCCTCCAGGAGCAGGTTGAAACCAAAAGGGAGAGTCCTTTCTACCTTCCACCTTCCTGGGTTCTAAAGGAGGAGAGGGGCAAAGACGAAAGATTCAGAAGCAGAGGGCAGACATCCTGAAGGCAAACGGTCTGCTTCCATATGGCCCAGTCATCTCCAGGAACAGATTTTAAATGCCTCAAGCCTGGTGGTGATGGCTCGGTGGGTCACCTACTCTCAGAGGAAACCCAGGGAAGGGGATTTGCTCCTGAGGAGACAGGAAATGCCACAGCCAGGCAGCCCCTCAGACACTCAGATTTCAAGGTGTTATGGCTGACCCAACACAGACGAATACACTCTTGGGAGGCAGGGTTTGAGGTGGTCAATCACTTATACAGAGAGAAAAAAATAACACAAAAACCCCCAAGTGCCCCCCTCCCCCCATGCATGCAGAGCGTGTACTGGAGATGCTCATTCTTTTCTTTTCTTTCTTTCTTTTTTTATTTTATTTTATTTTTTTGCTTTTTTGAATCACAACCGGCAATGTACAGGGGTTACTCTGGCTCTGCACTCAGGAATTATTCTTGGCAGTGCTCACGGGACCATATGGGATGCTGGGAATTGAACCCAGGTTGGTCATATGTAAGGCAAACACCCTACCCACTGTGCTATTGCTCCAGCCCCAAGATGCTCATCCTTAATGAAAGAAACTGGCAGAAATCATGAAACCTTTATTCCGTCAAATACAGACACAGACTCAGCCTGCCAGCAACCCCATTTCCCATCTGAGAAATAAGGTGGAAATATTATTCAGGAGAAAATCCCTACCGGATTGTGAGGGGTGAACCTACGGCATTATGGACAGAATGTTCATGGCCCTGACAGTGAGGATGTTGAAACCGTCCTCCACAACGGGATGGTCTTCAGAGGAGGTGACTGGGATTCAGTGAGGTTGTGAGGGTGGTGCCCTCAGGTCAGGGATTAGTGCCCTTACATGCATGCAGAGTGCATCCTGTCTTCCTCTCCCTGCTCTCTTGATGAGTGTGTCTATAGTCTGTGACCCGGAAGAGATGGTTAGAACACAGCATGCTGGCAACTTCATCTCAGACTATTAGTGTCCAGAACTGGAGAAATGAATTTCTGTTGCTTATGCTCCATTCAGTGTATGGTACTGGGTAATCACAGTAGATCCCAGTAATCACTGAGAGAGGATAAGGGACTTGAATTGGGGGCAGGGGGGCTGGTGGTGGATTGTACTAGCTCCTGAAAGAAGTCCAAGTCACATGAAAGCCCAGGGACTTAGTCCCATTTGAACAGGTCTTTCTTCTTCACTCTATTTCTGCTCCCCTTAGCAGCTCAGCCATCTTTCCTACTATCCACAGCCTGGATTTGCCAACCGACTGTAAACTTGCATCAACTAAAACGTCTCTGAGGACAGAAGGAAATTTCCTCTATATTGAATCCAGCAGGTAAGGGCCAGGAAGGGCTCTGCCAAGGGGCCCTGCAGCCACACACAGCTTCCGAGCCAGTTACTATAAATAGGAAGGTGGGGGTGGCTATTTGGGCTGAGCAGACCCAGGAGCCAGGAGCCAGCTGGGGACTGTGACTAATAGACTGATTGGGGCCAGATGAATAGGCCAAGAACGTCACTCAAGAAAGCGGGAAGGTGGTTACTGGGCTCCAAAACAAGAAATGAGGACAGAGCAGTGAGCAGAGACCTGCAGCCCTTAGAGACCTCAGGATAGAAAGACGAGCACGAAAACAGCAGTAAGCCAAATACTCCACAAGTCAGGAAATAGTTACTAGTTTTTTGTTTAATATCTGAGTACCTCGAACTGTAAAGATGTGCTAATTGTAGTAAAAGGAGATGCTAAGGAGACTGTTCTGAGATTTCTGTCATGGTCCCTGAAGTGACCAAGGCTTCTCCTTCTCAGTGGATACAGAGATTTGGAATCTGAAAAAAATCACAAGATCACTCGGGTCCAAGGGAAGGAAGACTATTCTGGGTGGCTGAGAGAGAGACTGTGCACTGTCTTAGTGATGAAATTTTTTAAGAGGCGGAAATGAACATGGACAAATATGGAAGCATTCTATCCTCTAGGACACATAACCCAGGGAAGGTTTTTATCCAGCTGCAGTTGGAAATAAGTATCCAGGTCTTCTCTCTTTAGGGAAAATAAGACAGTCCACTTCTCCTTAGGTTATAAAAGTACTGATGCATTTTCACCTGGATTTTTTTGTTTCTTGCTATGTGGGCATGCCAGAGAAGAAAGCATAGAGAATAAAAATAGCATGATTATCTTTTTTACCCTTAAGGATTCTTTGGCACTATTAAACTGTATAAAGATTATCCATCAACTCTCAGTGCCTTATATGACATAGTGTATCTTAAATTTAGGACCATTAAAGATCTCTGAAACTGCTTTTGCATAAATTCATGAAAAGATACCAACAGTGACAGGATACATCAAATTCTGAAAATCAGCTTTTTCTATATATGTACTGGGGGGGGGGAGGTGCACCACACCCAGAGTTGCTCAAGGCTTACTCATGGCTCTGCACTCAGAGACCACTTCTGGTAAGGCTCAGTGCGTCATATGGGGTAGCCAGAGACAGAACTCAAGTCAAGGGCCCTGACTGACATACTATAAGGTCCTCGGCCGTTCCTATGTAATTCAAAGATATCCTCAATTCAAGCATTCTTCTAGTTTCTTTCTACTTTTAAATTATCTAAGACAACAATCTTACCTACATTGCATCCCAGTAAGCACAAGATAATTATCTGATTGTTTAAAGTTTCAGTAATTTTTTTCCATTAGCTACCTGTGACATATTCAATATGCCAAACACAGTAACAAGTCTCACAATGAAGATGTTACTGGGCCCGCTCAAGCAAATCAATGAACAGGACAGTGTAACAGTGCAGTGCTATCATTGATGAAACAGGATACAGGAGATGTTAAAAATAATGTACTCTATCATGATCACGATCATCCTGTTGTTCGTCGATTGCCTCGAGCAGGCACCAGTAATGTCTCCTTCATCCTAGCCCTGAGATTTTAAAAAGTGCCATATTCAAGGCTCTTTCAGGGTTAGGAGAATGAGACCCATCACTGTTACTGGGATTTGGCATATTGGGTACGCCATGGCGAGTTTGCCAGACTCTGCTGTGTGGGCAGGTTACATTCGGTAGCCTGCTAGATTATCCAAAGCAAGAATGAGATAATAAGATGTCGCTTCTAGGAACTGGGTTTTATAGTCTCTGGGTCTTGGCCGTTGATGGGATTACACAGTGCGGGGGGAGGGGGGCTTGGCAGTTGGTGGGTGTGACCCCTGCCTACTGGAAGATGGAGGATCTGGGTGGAGGATGCTCAGCCCCAATCCGAGCAGGCTTAGAGATCTCAGGCCTGGGATCTGCATGCCTTTGTTCCTCTGCTGGTACCTTCATGCGTGTGGAGAGTGGTCTCAGCATGGTTCTGGAGGTCTTCAGCTGCCAGGACTCTGCTCGGGTGGGGAGGGAAGCTCAACCCGCCCCCCTCCAAGGGGCCCCGGTGAGGACAGCCAGGTGCAGGGTCAGGAGACTCTGTGTTGTTCTCTTCTGGGAGCTGGTTTTTATAGTATCTGGGTCTTGGCCGCTGATGGGATTACACAGCGCCAGGGCCAGTTGGTGGGTGTGACCCCTACCTACTGGAACATGGAGGATCTGGGTGGAGGATGTTCAGTTAAAAATAATGGAAATCAGATAATTTAATTGAGATATACATAACACTATTTAACTTTAAATTAAATTTTCACATATACTTGAAATATTTACCCAATTTGATCATGGGCTGAGTTAGCAAATTTGTCTCAGCAAATTTGAAAAGACTGAAATTTTTTAAGTGTGTTCTTTAATACTAAAGAATTTAGCAAAGCCCAACATTTTTAACTTGGGTTATAGCAAGGTTACAAGATACAAAGTTTACACACCAAAAGTCTATAATGGTCCAGAAAGATAACAAGGTGCTTGCCTTGCATGCTGCCAACCCAGTTTGATCCCTGAGCACAGATCCCTGAGCATAGCACAGTCCAGTATGGCCCCCAAAACAGGAAGAAGAAAATATTTTAAAAAGTGAAAAACAAAACAAAAAGCCAAACAAAATAATCAGTAAACAACCAGAACTTAAAATGTATATTTATTGCACTCAGGAAATTCTTAAATTTACTAAAATATGTATGTGATAAAGAAAACTACAGAATTTTGACAAAGTTAAAGAAGTAAATAGAGATCCTTCATGTGCCTGAGTTAAAAGATTCCATATGTTAGGTAAGTTCTTCCACTCTACCTTCCACTCAATAATCCCATTTAACACAATCCCATTCAAAAACTCAGCAGGACCAGAGCTACAGGACAGCATGTATTTGCCTTGCATGCACCGCCAGGAGTAATTCCTGAGTGCAATGCCAGGTGCAACCCCTGAGCACTGCGGCATATGACCCCCAAAGCAAAAATAAATAAATAAAATGAGTGGTTTGCTTCCTGTTTCTTTATATGAGTTGCAATGTTTTTTTTTCTTTATTTTTTAAATCTGGGCAAAGTAACTCTTGAAATCAACAAACTGATTTTAAAGTTTCACAGAATGGCAAAAAAACCATACTAGCCAACAGAGGACTAGAAAACAAAAACAAAACAGATATGGAGAACAGATATGTTTTAGCTTCAAGACAGTATAAAGCTATGGTATATTTTAGCTTCAAGACAATATAAAGCTATGGCACATTTTAACTTTAAGAATTAGTATAAAACTATGGTAACTGAGACAACATGGTATTTGCCAAAAATAAGGTGTCTATAAAACCTCATGGGAAGGGGGGCGTTTCGCTCCGCCCTTCACGCCCTACCGAGGCCACCAGTTGCCCCCCGCGAGCGGCTCTCCAGCACGGCCACGACTCCAGAACACAGAAACCAATCTCTTAACTATCTGACTTTCAGTAGAAATACTTCCAGGGTCAATAGGTTAAATAGCAGAAATCCAAAACCAACATTTAATTCTTGAACCCAGCTGTAGAAAGCAAATCACTTCACAATGCTCTTTCAGCATGTCTGATTTGGGGGGGGGGCGGTAAACTCTAAATAATAGTGGTGAATCTTTTATTGAAACAATGAATCTAATCAAAGCAGATAGAGTGTTAAGTAGAATTCATCTGCCTCACAGGGACGGGGAGGGGTGGGGGTGGGGTTTTATTGGGGTTCTTCATGGTAAAAAATAAGTATTGGTAAAGGGAAATGTGTTTGATATTTGCATGACTGAGACATAAACCTGAAAGCTTTGTAACCTTTCCCACAGTGATTCAATAAATAAATAAAAAATAAATAAATAAGGTGTCTATCAGTATAATAGAGAAGCCAGAAAGAGTCAACTGACAAAAGAAGCAAAAATAATGTAATACAATATAGTCTTTTCAGCATTTGAATGCAAAATTAATCTACACACTTTATACCTTTCATAAAAACAAACTTGTAGAATAAAGCACAAGATTAGAAAATATTACACCCTCAAATATTTGTCTTTGCTTGAAAATATACTAATGGCAAATGATCCTCAATAGAAGTTTCAGAATGTCATTGGGGAACTTCAAATTAAATTGATTTCAAACACAGTGAAACTCTTAGATAGGCCAAAAGAGAAACCTGAGTTATTAGATAGGTCAAAAGAGAAATCTGACAGTACCAGACGCTGTTGAGGATTTGAAGCAACTAGAACTCTCATTTATTGCTTTACATGGTGATGTAAAAATGGTACAACCATTTTTGAAGGTGGTTTAGTATAATCTACCTCATTTCTTCACAAAAATCAGTCAGTTCCTACTAATGCATCTTAGATGAAAGAGAATGAATTTTGGAGGTGGGGGGCCACCTAGGTTCTATGTCAAGCCCCCATTTGCCCCATCTCCATTCCTTCTGCTAATGTGTCTCTCCTTCTCTCAAATAACTCTTGCTTCCTGACTTTCCTCATTGGCTTGATGATGAAGATGATAATGAGAATAAACACTTGGAGTCTACAGCGGATGATCATGAAAACTCCCCCCGGTCCAATCCAACATTTGAACCTCTGATTTGCTAGGCTATGATATATGCATCACTTCTTCTATCCCAGTTTGCATTTGACATAAAACTGGCATTATGCCAGTTAAATGAACAATTTCTCCATTAGTATATATTTCCTCGGCCCCGGAGGAGGAAGGGCCGAGATCTCCAAGCCTACTCGAATTGGAGTCGAGCATCCTCCACCCACATCCTCCAAATTCCAGTAGGCGGGGGTCACACCCACCCCCTGGCCCCCTGGCGCCGTGTAATCCCATCAGCGGCCAAGACTCAAAGACTACAAAATGCAGCTCCCGGAACCGCGCGGCCGAATTCGCGGCCGCGCGACATCTTATCTGAACATCTTTTTATGATATCTCATTATCTCATTCCTACTCTGGACAAACTTGCAGGCTATCGAATATAGCCTGCCCACAGGGCAGAGTCTGGCAAACTCCCCGTGGCGCACCAAATATGCCAAATACCAGTAACAATGATGGGTCTCATTCTCCTAAAAAGCCTTGAATATAATCTCAGGGCTAGGATGAAAGAGACGTTACTGGGGCCTGCTCGAGGCAATCGACGATTAACAGGATGATGAATGAATGAAAAAAAATATATTTCCTACAAATAAATGGTGTATGAGGCATCATGCTAAGAACTGTGGATCTACTAGGGTCAAAAGGAGGATGGGAAAAGAAACAGATAAGAAACCTGCCTCCTCTTCCAATCTTGAGTGTCAGTGGGAAATAAACTAGTCACTTTTACAAGGAATGCAACTCAAGAACGTCCACTATTGCCAAAAATTAAAACGAATTTTGTGCTTTAAACAACTGCCTGTGGATTGCTTTCAATTTTCATCCTGTGACTCCTCTAAAGGAGATGAAAAAGTTACTGGCATTCTTTCTTTCAACTGTTTAATTGTCACCAAGTTATTTTTAATTCTGGAGGTGTCCTCAGGTACCTTCTGACATTAATTTTCTTGGACAGTTGGAAAAAATTCTGACTCAATTTCCTGTTACACAGAACGCAGCAACCAGTTTAGATCACAGTTCAAAGAAACTTGCATCGTGAATTCACTGTTCCCAATGTTCTCATTAAGAAAGACCAATAAAGGCTGGTCTCCCACGAATCTGAAATGGATGAAGTACATCTCTGGATACTTATCCACCTATTCTGATTGAACACTCCCACTATTTTAACTTCATAAATATGGGGATATTGTTGTTACCACTGTCTTGTTTCGTTGATTGTGTTTGGGATCAAAACTCAGGGCCTCACCCCTCCGAGGTCTGTGTTCAATCACTTACCCACATCCCCAGCTCCCTTATTGCTGATTTTAAGTAACAACTCACAGTATTTGCCTCCTTGTGGAAGATTTTAATAGGGAACTGGAAGCTCTCTTTCCTCCCCCTTTCCCTTCTTTCCCTCTGCCACTTACATGCACCACAGCCTTTAACATTCCTGAGAGATCACTTCTTTTGATGACCTGAGAACTGATTTGGTGAGAGAAGTTTTGGAGCATGCCTACTCAGGCTGGATACACTCATTCAGAAGCCAGTGGATTTTATGGAGCCTGGCTAACAGGGTAATAATCCCCCCCAACCCCATCTGGGGATCAGGGATAAAGCTCAGCTATAGAGCACTTGCCTTTCATGTATGGGGCCTTAAGTCTGCAAAAAAAAATTTTTCTTTAAATGCATAAAATGGGCACGAGCAATAGCACAGTGGGTAAGGCATTTGCCTTTCATGCAGTCAACCCAGGTTTGATTCCTCCGCCCCTCTTGGAGAGCCTGGCAAACTACCAAGAGTATCCCTCCCACACGGCAAAGCATCACAAGCTACCTGTGATGTATTCAACATGCCAAAAACAGTAACAACAAGTATCACAATTTGCTGTGATATGTTACTGGTGCCCGCTCGAGCAAAAATCAATGAACAATGGGAGGACAGTGCTACAGTGTGAATAAAATACCTTCCCAAAAGCTGATATAGAGGTAGACCAACTAGTACAGTAAAAGGTGTTCAACATCACTGATGAAAATGTGAATCAGGACCAGCATGAGCTCTTTCCTTATCCCTGTCACAATGGTATCAACCAGATACTAGAAGCAGACGTCTTGTTTAGGATCTGGGTGAAGGACCCTTGAGCACTGTGAGTGGAAATTCTGATTGATACAGACAATATATAAAAAACAGTAAGGGGGCCAGAGAGATAATCCAGCGGGGAAGGCACCTGCTTTGCATGCAACCCACCAAGGGTAAACCCTTGACACCACATTCTGTCACCAGAGCCCTGCCAGGAGTGATACCTGCCTATAGAGCCAAGGGTAAGACTTGAGCACAGCTGGGTGTGGCCCAGACGCCCGGTTCAAAAAAATAAACAGTGTGAATGTTTCTCCAAAAAAAAATTAGGACAGAACTTCCATAGCATTCATCAATTTCACGTCAATATATTTAAATAAAATCTCTCCTAGCTGTATCTGCTCCTGTGTGCTTACTGTGGGACTATTTACAATTGAAGGTGGAAGAGGTTGAAGGTGGCCGAAAGGGACAAACTTGCATTTATAAGGTAAGTTTTGGGCATGAGCTCCTCAGTATGGAGACATTATTCCATCTTTGATTCACATATTTGAAAGTGGTTAAAAGAGTAATTCTTGAAAATCCTTATCAGAAGATTAAAAACGTAATTATATGTTGTGATCACTATAACCTAGACAATCATTTTACAATCTACAAAAATATCATTTTGGACTGTTTACCTGAAACTAATGTATGTTGATGTCATTTAAGGAAACAAACAAAATACCCATTCCTTCCATCTTCATGGAAAATGAAACAAAATGTCTAGTGAGGACATTTTTACAAAAAGAAAGATAATTTTCCCCCCTCAAATAATAAAAGAGGCAGTGAATAGAATTCCCAGTATAGCCCCGGCAAAATCCTGAAAGACAGAGCTATTATCAGCCTCAAACCATCTTGAGAACCTTAAAAAAGAAAACAGTCTTCGCCTCCCACCAGACGTGCTCAGAGGAAACTCCCAAGTTGGAGGAGACAAAGTGAAGGCACTGTCTTGTGTCTACTAAGGCTTTGAGGAAGCAAGTGTTGAGTGGAGTTTATTTCCCATCCACGAGGCGAACCTCTGACACTGCACCATTCAATTTACTTCTCTGTCCTGTCCAACTGACGCAGGGTAAGCCCTGTGAGGACCCAGGAATGCTATGACCACTGAGCCAGGACAAGCTCTCGCGTGGTCTCGGAGGTTAATAGTAATGGTCAGGAATCCTCCACAGACCCTCGAGATCATTTCCTAGAGAAGCACAGAAGGGTCCACGAGCTGTCTGACAAGCACACTGGCCACCCAAGGAGTGATCCCAGAAGGACAATTTCTTGTGGCACGCTCCTAGACATCCTGGGAAAACAGGGTCATGAAGTGGAACCCCAACAGGAGGAGTGAAAATGGCTGACAGGGAAGAGAAGAGGTAAACCTGGGCCCTGTGCTCCACATAGGAGAGCTGGAAAGAGCCCAAGGTGAATAACGCCCAAGGGGGAGCTTTATGCCCCAGAAGTGGGAAAATGGTATGACTGGCAGGAAGACTAGGCAGGAAAAAATCCCTGCATTTCGCTTGGGGGCCACAGCAGACTCTGCTCAGGACTTACTCCATTTCTGCACACAGGAATCACTCCTGGTGGTGCTTGGAGAACCCTATGTGATGCTTGGGATCAAACCTGAGTCAAACATGTGCAAGGCAAGCACACTCCCTGCTGTAATATCTCTATAGCCCCAAATTCCTGAATTCTGAGGCTCACATCAAGATCGTCTAAACTACAGGTGTCAGAGGGGACAGAGGGAAGTGAGCTGACATGGGGGAGGGGGCAGAGCCTGATTGTTCTGTCTCTCTGCCAAATGGAGCAGTGACCTAGTGAGAGTGAGAGGTATCTGATTGCAGTGTAACATGTATGCATTAGTGCCCCCGAACCACACAGAAATGAATAAACTCATGGAAGAAGTAGGAGGCACTTGTAGTTTCCACCAATCAGGTGTCTGATGATTCTCAAGATAATCGTTTAGCATACAAGACAATAAAGCTTTCTTTTTCTGTGTCCTTGAGGCAGACCAGTGAACACCTGGGGGCAGGCATTGCTCCTTGCACTCCCTCTGTGCCACCTCTACCCGTCAGCTGAGACTGAGGGATGAGGAGATGCCAGCTGTCAGAACATTGGCATCAATCATGGCAGGTGGAGGAGGCAAGGGGTCACCTGGGTGATGTGCAATACTGAGAAGTGTCCAAAACCAAAAGGCATCTGAAGACTCTGGAGGCAGAACTAGGGCATCAGACAACTGGCCTTTGAGGACTATCGTAGTTATACTGAGAATTGGAGATTGACCACAACATGCTTGGTAACAAGTGTGACCACTGTGAACACCCCTACCTCCCCCCAAAAAGTAAAAAGAAATATTTGTGTAGAAACCTGTTTCAACACTCAACCTTTTCAATAACTTCAGTGAACAAGAGGTTAAGTCTACTGTACGATCTTGTGACTATGAACCTAAAATCACGACCTTCGTGGCCATGGATTAATAGCACCAACTTATAGAGAGTTCCAAAAGTCTCCTGGAGAAGAAGACTAGCCTTTTGAAAATATGCAATTTTATCTGTTTAACCCTGAAATAAAATACATCTTGTTCTTCCACAGCAATTTTGGGAATAATCAGATCCTCTCAAGTTAAACTTGAGAGTAAATAAAGCAGGAATCAGATGCCTTACCCCATGTCTACACAAAGCCTTGCACTATAGGAGAGAAATGTGGACATAGCATCACTTAGGAGAAAGACTATAAAAGATAATTTACTAAACCTCCTGTTACATACTTCCTCTTTCCCAATTATCTACACATTCTACTTTCTATAAATTCAAAATTTATACCTAAAACCTAAAACATACTGCAAATTAAGTGACAATAGGTTGTCAAAACCCAAATGTTACTAAGTTATTAACTTATTAAGTAGACCGCTAATCACTGGTAGCCCCTTGGAATAAAGATTTGACAAATGAGTCTAATCTGCTTGACTTAAAGGAACAACTCTCATGGTGTAGAGAATAATCCAGGAGAGCATGCTGTGGGAAAAAAAAAACAAAATAGTAGATTCACTTGTTTTAATACAGCATTTTATTGAGCTCCATAGTGATCTCTGTGGTTGACTGGGACAAAAACAAAGTACAAAACCTCAATTTCTAAGGATTCTCCATATACCATTCCAGAACAAACCTACTCTGTCCAGTCAAGCCCTGGCGTCTGGTTCCTGGGGCCAACCCTCCTGCAAACTCTAACAGTATGGCCTCTTGTGCAGATTAATCAGAATCTCTTTCTCCTGGAGAACAATCCAGTGACAGATGGGTCTCTTGGGGCTCCAATGACATGATTTTCCCCCTTGGAACCAACATGAGATCATTTTTTCAGACAACTGACAAAACTAACCCGGATGCTGAAACCCTATGAGTGTGGTGTTGTAACCAGAAGAGGTTCTCACCAGAACCTGAATATGTGGGCACTGGATCTTGGGCTGAAAAGGCTTCAAAGAGGGAAAGTTATGACAGTGCTCCTGTTTAAAAACATTTCAAGAAAGAAAGAAAGAAAGAAAGAAAGAAAGAAAGAAAGAGGGAGAGAGGGAGAGAGGGAGGGAGGGAGGGAGGGAGGGACGGAGGGAGGGAGGGACGGAGGGAGAAAGAAAGGAAAGAAATAGAGAAAAGGAAAATAATGAAAAGAAAGGGAAGGAAGGAAGGAAGGAAGGAAGGAAGAGAGGGAAGGGAAGGGAAAGGAAAGGAACAAAAGAAAGGGAAGAAAGGAAAGAAGGAAAAACAGCAGTCTTTATTTTAGGGTGGTGGGGGCAGTGCCACACTTGGCAGTGCTCAAGCTAACTCCTGACTGCACAAGGAATCAGATACAGTGCCAGTGATCAAACTGGCATCAGTCACATACATGGCAAGCGCCTTGACCCCTATACTATCTCTCTGGTGGCAAAGAGTCTGTTAATAGGGTCTTTCCAGCAGTACCAGGGCCAATGGCAGAGTCGGCAGGGCTGTCCCCAGGGCCTCGCAGATCCTCACCCATGGTAGGCATGCTTTCTTCTCTGAAGCTCTCTCCTGGGCCCAAAAGCAGGAGTCTAAAGCCACTCTCGATCCATGCAGTGAACAGATGTCCCTCCCAAGAGGAACAATTAGGCGCGAGCATATACCACTTGTTCAGGGAGACCTTTAGATTTTCCCCTCTTGTAGGAAGCAGCGACAATCTGGATAATACCTGTGGGTCCACTCTCGTTCCTGTGAGAATCGGGTGGACCTAATGACTCTTGCTAGGAAACAGGGAGCTCACAGGCAAGGGACTTTTGCAAACCGCAGTGACACCTCCCCAGCTGGGGCAGATTCAAGAGCATGAGGTGTTGGTAAAGATCTTATCTTGCCTATGTCTGAGCTTTTCCACATCTGTCACTTAGGAATGAAGCTATCTGTAAGAGAGGAAGACCAGAGAGATAGACAGGGATTAACGCACTTGCCTGGCACGCAGCTGATCTGGGTTTAATCCCTGGTAACACATATGGTGCCCTGATCCCTACCAGGAGTGATCCCTGACTACAGAGCCAGAAGTAAACGCTGAGCATCACCGGGTGTGGCCCAAATACTTCCTCCTCAGAATAAATTAAGAAGATTATTTTTAAAAAGAAAAAACTAAAAGGAAGCCTTTCTCTTGATGCCAGATATCATCGTGATTAATCACTTTAGTTATGGGAAACAGAGTGTTAGCCATGCACAGGAAAAGCTATGGGCAGACAACTTCCACATTTTAATCACCAACAAAATTCTTTCCTACATTACTCGAAGTGATACTAGGACAGTGGAAGAGGATCTTGGACACTTTGGTGGTGGCAGAGGGCAGTAACTTTTTACACCAAAAGCACAAATATGCACAGTACTATAAACCAAGACATCTTGGTTATGAAAAAAAATCTTTCTGCCTTTAATCGTTAACTCAGACCATTTCACTCACATAAATGGAATAGCTACAAGAAAGATGAATGCACCACACTGCTATGAAAGCACATTTTTTTCCTCCAGAAAGAAATCATGCACCATCAACCCTTCACTGAGTTAAACAGCCTCTGATTCTCTTACCTAACGCCTCCTCCAGTCAGTGCGTGCAGCTGGGTTGCAAGAGCGAGGAGCAAATCACAGGAAGCCACTGGTATTTAGGGCTGGCATAGCCCTACACGAAAGGCATCAAGTTTACATACAGACACACACACACACACACACACACACACACACACACACACATGCACAAACCAAAAATCTCTTTCCCGAATGTGGGGAAAAACAAGCCAACAATAAGCAATGACCTGTCTGGGAAGTTGGTTACCACATCACCAAGAGAGGGGACATTCAGAGGTGACTCATGGTAGTCCTGCTCCTCTGCAGCTCCCAAGCTTGCACGCTCCACTCTGCACCAGGAAAGGCCTAAGTCCCTCCCCCCTCCTCCCCCCACCACACGGGGGGGGGGGGTGGAAGTGCTATGGCCACTTTTGCAAATGTGCAGAAGAGAGCTGTGTCTGGGAACCGTTTAGAAGGGAGAGACAGCCTGGTCGCACACTCAGCTAGGGTGGAATTGGTAGTGTGCCCGTGAGCTGAAGCAGAATGAGGAGCCAGGCGCGTGGCTCATGTTGGCCTCAAAAGAAATTTTGCAAGAGCAGCATCAAAGTAGTGCATAGCAGGGCCTTAGTGAGTGGATGAGCAATCAAACGCCCACACAGAAGAATTCTGCACCTCCTCAAACTCCATCTCAAACTCTTCTCCACTTCTTTTCTCGCCTTTCCACCACCCTCAGTCCCTCAGCAACTCCTATGTCCAGTCATCTCCTCTTTGGAATGTGGGGGGGAAAATGAGACTCTGAATTTCCAAAGCAGCAAGAAGACTCTGGACTTACTGTGCCCCAGGGTCAAACTTCACCAGGGAAAAATGAAATAAGAGGAAATGAGAGAAGTCAAGCGTCTCTGTCTCTACCTCTGTGTTACCTACCCCCAACTAGTAAACCTCCCTCAACTCTCCCAAAAGAACCCAAATGTCCAGTAGGCATGCATGTATAGTGGCACTGGCACCTTCCACCCTCACTGATGGATAAACAGTGGCTGATAGGGAAATACCTGGTGTCTCCTGGTATCACACCTCTTTTTCTCTTTCTCACACTCTTCACACTAGGGGAAACCCAATGCAAACCAGTTGCGCTCTCTGCACTGCCCGGCTTCACTTTCTAGAGCAGTGGATTTCAGTCCGCACACCTGTACTGGCCCTCAGGGGTAGAGAACGGAAAACCACCGAGCTAGCACCCTGGTTATAAATGCAGGTGTTTGGACTGGTGCACAGGGCAGAAGTCGGCCCACAAGTATAAATGATGGCTGTGCTAGATGACCCCAAAGGAAACGTTCATCAAAACAACAGAGAAACCTCTTCACTAACAAGCATTAATAATTTTCTGAATAAAGTGATCAGTGATTGTGCTTTTTAATATTCATCCACCACTAAAGGTGTGTGACCTTGCATTATTTGCTTTTGTCTGGAGATGACAAAAAAGTTGTTCCTGGAAGTACACTGAGCATGCCTTTGCCTCAGCTCCTCAGTGTTTCCTTATAAATCACCCTTAAAGAAACACCCGAGGCAGAGAAAGGGGATTTGTCTGCTGCATTTGCACCTTCTTTGCCTGGTAGCACCAGTGGGGTTATGGACACAGCCAACTTCAGCAGTTAATGCGACTGGGCCAGAAAGTCCATGGCTTGCTGTCCTTTCCCGGTGCCTCATGCTGCCTGACATGGGACAAGAAGAGTGTCCCCCTCAGCATGTTGGGTGGACACGACCAGAGTGCCCCAAAAGATGAAGCTTATATGTGGGAAGAAACAAACACTCCCAGCTTCTGTAGGGTCTTAGCTTGGGAGGCCTAGAACTCACTTTGGCTGACTTGGACTGTGCAGAGGAAGCCAAGGAGTTGCCAGGAAGTAGGAGAAAGGATCTATGTCCTGTATGGATGGACAGTGGACAGAGAGGCAGGATGTAGAGCATCTTGGGATTCACCTCCCACAAGAGACCCAGGCAGCCCTGCAGCCTTGAGCGACCTGGAGACCTTTTATCAGGGTCCCAAGCCATAGTACAGTAGGGAGGATGTTTGCCTTGCAAGCGGCTGACCCAGGTTCGATCCCCAGCATCCTATATGGTACCCCGAATGACACCAGGAGTAATTCCTGAGTGCAAAGAAAGGAGTAACAAAGAGGCCCACATCCAGGCCTTACCTGCATCCACTGAATTATAATGTGGATGAAATACAGGTGAGTGAGCAGGATCCTTATTTTTTGTGACTCTCCAGGCAGTTCCAATGCACAGATCACCGGAAACCCCCCTGGGACACAATGTGTGAAGGAAGAGCTTCAGAAAAGTTCAAGTTTCTAAGAGGCGGGAGACTGAAAAATTCATCATCACCTTTTACTGGGTGCTTGGCTGCTGGTCCTGGGTCTAATTCAGAAGTGACATGCCAATGGCTTCTAAGAAAGCCACATGATGAACTAACTCAGGAAGTCCCAACAGGGTGACCTGCTTTCCGCCTGCCTGGGACCAAATGGTCTCCTGAGAGGGAAGGCCATCACTCAAAGTCACAGCGGAGTTGTCTGTGTTCAAGAGGACAGCTGGTCCCTGGTCACCTAGCTCTGCATCCCCACACCCACACCCACTCTATCTGTGATCTGGGTCTCCTCTACTTGCATCTGTCTCTGAAACACAGACCCATCTGTGACATGTCCTTGCTCAATGAATAAATCAGACTTTTGCTGACTGTAGCCTGCCCCACAAACCTGCACCATGTGGGGGGGCATGCTAGAAATGGAAATGGGGGGATTCACCTCAAAAATTGAGATTGGGTGGAAGTGGTGTCCAAGAATCTGAGATTTGAAAAACACAAAGTTGAAACACATGAGAAATGACTGCCATGCTCTCTACTGCCTTCAACGCCACTGTCCGGCCCACAGAAAACAAAATCAGATTTCTGGGTTGCAAGAGAGGTATAAAAAGCATCACAGGAAGAATCCATCAATGCCAATCGGCCAGAGACGCCCTGACAAAGAGCAGCCCACATCTTCAGACACACACATGTTCATCATCGTGGCTGGCTTACTTTTTGACAGTTGTCTTAGGGGTCACATTAAAATCTTTGTCATCTACCATCGGGGCTGGAATCTGTCTCTTTCAGGACACACCAGGTCGCCAAAGGCCCTGCAACCTGGAAGGAACGCTGCCTCTCTCTGGCAAGCCAAACAGAAAAGCAAGCCTTTATCTTTGACATTTGAGCTTAGAAGTAAATGTCATTTCGGTCGCAGTCAGTTAGAAATGAAGTGCTTTTGAACTAGCATGGCTAGAGTTTACGTAAGTGAAGGAGAGAGTTCTCCGCAGCATGTGACCATCTGAGTTACATGAATCAAAACAGATTTGTGCGAACTTCCATTGTCTATCTATGGATGTGAATAGGTGCCCAGAAGCCCAACAAGTTGGAAAAGAAAAGGCTCCAAAGCAAAGCACTTCTTCTGAGTTTTGTTCAGTTGTTTTGGTGGCTCACCTGGCAGTGCTTAGGGCTCACTCATGGCTCAGTGCTCACTGCAGAGCACACGCCCTAACTGTACTATCTTTCCAGTCCCACAAAGCACTTCTTTGGTGTTATAATGATGCATAGTAAAGTAAAACCATGGTAAAAGCATGGTATCACTTGTGACACACACACACACACACACACACACACACACACACACACACACACAGTCAGATTTTTTACTAATTCAGGCTGGGCTCCTGGCTGACAGAACCAATTTTCTAATCAGGTCCCTTTACCATTCAATTAACATATAACCTGCTCCTGAAGATAGTGGAGCAAACAGGATGTTAAAGGCTCTTTTCAAACCCCTTCCCTCCCTGCTTAGATAAATTATGGCTTTTTTTTCAGTACCTCACCAGTCTCTCATTTAAATTCAAGGAACATGAATGGTGGCCCATGTCTCCTCCTCAGAGATGAGAGGTTCCAAGGGTCTGAGAAAAAGGCTGGAGAATGGGGATGCACATGGCCCCAAGTCCAGGTGCCGCCTCCTCTGTACTGTGGGGCTGGCGGGAGAGGTTCAGCTCCCGACATTCTGGGGACATCAAAACTCCTGAGTATAGTATAGTACACAAAGACAAAAAAAGTAAATTTAAAAAGTACATATTCTGGAAAGCAAATTCACTTTTTCATCTTTGAATCAGCTGCTAAATGCATCTCTAGGGCTTGCTGCTATGAATTTTTTTAAATTAAAAAAAAAAAAAGAAAAAACCCTCATAGTGGCCCCATGAATAAATCTAAGTAGATTTCAACCCAGGACATAAGCTGGGGCACCAGACTTCTGAAGGGTTTGCAAGTAACTTACTGAAGTTAACACATCTGAAAAAAGGATCAACAAGTCATTCCACCTTTAAGGATCCAAACTGCTCTCCTAATTGGAAACATCCAGCAAGACAGATACTGTGGGACAGAGGAAGACACTTCGCCACTTCCTCCCCTTCCCAGTGGGATCAAGCAGGGTGGTTAGTCTTGTTGCTGTTGCTGCAAATCCCTTTCCTCAGCGGAACCCCTGAGTGCCTCATCTGGGCTTGCCTCTGGGTCAGTGTCAAGCCAGGATCCTGAAAATCCAGCCTGAATGAGGTGATGCATCAGACAGGAAGGAGCCCAAGGAAACAAAGGAGGGGGATGTGGGGGTGGTGGTGAGAGGGTGGGAGGGCAGGGACAGTGAAGGTGTTGGAGGCTGGTGCGGGTATGCACAGAAAGAAATTTTAAGCCCCAGACTCAAAAAGGTGACGAACTAGACAGACCCCTGAGTGAGAATGGAAGGATCCAGAAGGAGAGCTCATTCTTTAGAATATCAAAAGGCCTCAGTGGAGTATTCCTGAAATAGGAGTCTGCATCAGCCCTGATCTCAAGAATATCACTTGAATCACTTCACTTGTCGTCCAGTTATTCATCGATTTGCTCGAGTGGGTGCCAGTAACGTCTCCATCCATCCCTATCACATGTTAGCATAGACCAATGGCATATTGGGGGCTCTTTCAGGGTCAGGGGAATGAGGCCCATTATTGTTATTGTTTTTGGCATATCAAATATGTCACAGATAGCTTGCCAGGATCTGCCGTGTGGGTGTGATACTCTCAGTAGCTTACTGGGCTCTCTGAGAGGGAGAAACTGCTCTCAGGAATATACAACAAAGCAAATGAAATCAAAGTGATCGTGATTTTTTTTCATTGTAACACTATTAATATACATGCAAATGCAGAAGACCTACCATGTAAGATCAGACGTCGTCACCGACAATGCATGATCAAACCTCTCTTTCCAACACAGAGTAGAAGGGTCCTGAGGTCAGTTCCTGCCCCGGAAGTGACTATGCATCTCAGAGTGCTCATCTAGCCCCTAACTAGCAACTGTGGCAAGTGGGATCTGTGTTGCAGGCATCATTGCACCTCTTTCTGGAGTGCTGAATTCATCCATTCCCAAACCCCCTCTCATTCAGGCTCAAGAGTGCAGGGCCATGGAATATGAGGAAGAGGAATGCAAGAAGTCAGATAACCAATGCCCATTTTGCCCAGGAATCAGCCAAAGAGGTCACATCCTCCCTGCCAGGGCCCCAGCTCCTCTGGATCAGGAGCGTAAATTCTCGGAATTAGAAGCATTCCTTGAAGTCGGGTCAACAAGAGAGTCACCGACAAGGAAACATTTAGAAAAATAATAAGTGTCCTTTCTTCTCTGCCAGATGCCAAGCTAAGAAGCACGCTGCCATTTTTGTTTTGTTTTGCTTTAATTCATTTTTCCCCCAAAGGAGCTCTCATGCTTTAAATTGGTATTCAAAGTATTGTTTCACGCTTAGAATGCTACACTGCCACGCCCACTACTTCCCATGGCTATCTTCCAGAAAGCTCCCATCAACAATTGAAGAGCAGCATTGCCATCTCCACACTTGGCAGACTCTGAGCCTCTACAAGTGGCAATGTGACTGAACTGAGCATAGATAGACAAGCCGGAAGGAAGAAAGGAAGGAAGGAAGAAAGGGAGGGAGGGAGGGAAGGAGGGAGGGAGGGAGGAAGGGAGGAAGGAAGGAAGGAAGGGAGGGAGGGAGGGAGGGAGGGAGGAAGGAAGGAAGGAAGGAAGGAAGGAAGGAAGGAAGGAAGGTGTGTGTTATCCCAAAGCCATTCTTCTTGAGCAATACGGAGTTGGGTGAGTGAAGACAGACAGGCCTTGGGGCCTTTGGTGTTGCTTTAGACAGTATGATCCCAGGATCCCAAGCCTGACCCTGTCATGAGCCAAGCAGAAAGGAACGAATCCTCCTCCCAATTCTGCACACAAATGAGAGAAAGAATCCGGAGTTCCGACATCCGTCAACAATCAAGAATCAGGGACGCTGTCTCGTTTGCCAAGGTGTCAAAAATCAGATGGGCTGACCACGTAATGAGATTTAAAGACGACTGCTGGACTAGAGCTGTTACCGACTGGATTCCATGCAATGTCAAAAGACCGTGTGGCCGCCCACCTACCAGATGGTCAGACTTCTTCATCAAGATCATGAACGATTGGTTTGAGGCTCTTTGTGTTCCTAGAGCGAACAGACACCGTTGGGCTACACTAGCACGTGACAGGGACAAATGTAGACGTTACTGGCACCTGCTCGAGCAAATCAACAATTAACGGGAAGTCAAGTGATCAAGTGATTCTGCACACACCAGTTCTGCATGGACTGGAGAGGCACCCTTGAGCACACCAGACAGCCATGTGTGGAAAGCAGTACAGACGGGTGGAGAGCAATTGCGGGAGGCCCCTGGGGAACCAGAGGTAGCCTGGAAGATGGGAGACCCTTGTACAAAGGCCACAGGATAGTGCCACCTGCTGCTCAGGAGGGTGTCAACAGGCCTCGCTGGGTGATGGCAACATACAGCTCAAGCTCAGCCACTGGGTTCCCTGGACAAAGCGTTACATGGGGCTGGGGGTGTTGGAGGGCTGCAGGTAGCAGGGATGCCAGGGTCTATCTGAGCTACTGCCTGGTAATTATCAAACCTGCCTGTGATCCCCTGGCCTTTGAACCCACACTTGTAGCTACATCAGGACCATTTGGCTGTGACCCTGGAATGTCCTGACCGTGCTGTGTATCTTCTCTCTCGTCCTTGCAGTGCCAGGGATTCTGAAGGACTCCGGGGAACGTCCATGAGTTGCAGGTCACCAAACAGTTGCATCACATCTTCCCAGTGCAGCACTCACTTAGATTTAGGCTCTGAGAGGGGAGAGGTGCAACCGAGAATGCAGCACTTCTCAATATTTTTTTCCTACTTGTAGCCCCTATTTGTGTAATTTTCACCTGTGGTCCCCTGGGAAATATCCTGGACTGAGGAACACTGGCCGAGTGGACCAATGCTTAACATCAACCATCCAGACTTACTAGCCATTCTGCTGGGGATTGAGAGTGTCCACAGGATTTCACTGTCCCTAAGGAAATCATCAGCAACAGTGACCCCTGAGTGGGGCGATCTGAACCGCATACTCCCTGTGTTCATGGTTAGATGTGTCTCTGTGCCAAATGCTCAAGCTTCAGCTGTATTTCCTGGCTCCCTGCCTGATAGTTTACATCAGGCCGTCTACCTGCAGTTTCAAAAAAACTGCATCTCACCCTCCTCTCCATCCACAGATTCAGTATCCTCATGGTTAGATGTAGCAAATTCCACAGACTTCCTCTGAGTTCTTGAACCCTCCTATGTAACTCCACCAAGTTCTGTTCTGTCTACCTCCCTCTGTTTCTCTTCAAGCCCATCCTCACCTCCTGGATCTCCCCTGGGGCTACTAACAGCATTAAACAGAGGGTCCCTCTCAGCCTATCAACTCCTTGGCAGGGAAAAAAGCAAATGACCCAGCAGCCTCCTAGAAATCTCCCTTCCTTAAGGAACAAATAAAACGTGATCCCAGTTGCACGGAAGCTACACCCCCCTCTGTCCTACTGTCCCTGGGGGAAGGTACCCTCCACTCTGCTCTGGAAAACCCTGTTCCAAAGCATTCTCACGCATTCTGCAGATTGCACAGCCCAGCACCCTCCTGAGCTGGCCTCAGTGTGCCTCTGCCACCAGGCCTGCAAGTTCACGTATCTCTGCTCATGCCTTGTTCTGCCTGAGAAACATCAAGCATCTTCCTGTTCCCTCTAGCAGGAGGTCACCTTTGCTCTTTTCCACAGTCCAGTCCAGAGGACACATGAGTTCTAATAACTGGATCATCATATGGTCTCGTTGTTTGCATATGTATACCTCATTAGACTTCATTATTTATGTTATGTGTATCATTGGGCTGGAGCAACAGCACAGAGGGTAGGGCGTTTGCCTTGCATTCAGCCGGCCAGGGCTCGATTCCTCCATCCCTCTCAGAGAGCCCAGCAAGCTACCGAGAATATCCCGCCCGCACGCCAGAGCCTGGCATGCTCCCCGTGGCGTATTCAATATGCCAAAAACAGTAACAACAAGTCTCACAATGGAAACGTTACTGGTGCCCACTCGAGCAAATCGATGAACAACGGGAGGACAGTGCTACAGTGATATGTGTTGCTACAGTGATATGTGTAACATTGAAGAAGCTCATGTGGCCCAACCATCCAAGTCATTGATTTGCCCCTTGTTTCCAGAAGGCACCCTGCTTTCCCTGTCTAAGGGAAATGGTAAGCACTTACTTCAGCTTCATCACTTTTGATTATCTGTATATAGAATATTATCACATCTACATCTATTCCTGTAAGGATTATTTTTTTTTAAATTAGTTTCATATTTTACACAGGATGAAGATACTACACGGTAATCTTTTAGGCAGTTTCCACTAAACGTATAACTCAAATCCTGTCATATTGTTATGAGCATGTCCTTTCTTCATTTTGACTATTGAATAATATTCCCCTGCATGGCAATATTGTGCTGGTATATGCATCATCCTCAGTGAGAGGCAATGGACTTCTCTGCATGTCTTTACTACAGGAACCAGACAGAATATTCTGGTACATTTTTCCTGTGGGACCTATATAGCTGCTTCTCTTGGACACAAATCCAAGAATGAGTTGATCCATGAGATCAGAGTGCAAAAATGTTCAAAGAGGGCAGAACAACAAACCTTTCCCAGAACCATTATATCAGGTCTGACTCCCACTGGCAACGTGAACCACCTTTTCCATTGCTTGGTATTGTTGAACTTTTAAATTTGGGGTTAACCAAACAGGAATAAAAGCTTATCTCCCTGTGGCCTTGACTGACATTTCTGTCCTTATGAAAGTTAATCCTTATCCCCTTATCCCTATATGTTCACTGCCTCTTTGCATTTCCTCCCTGTGATGCTTCAAGGACTCAGCCTAAATGTGCCCATTGCTGCCCCCTTGCCAAAACCCTCACCATGGGAGGATCCCCTCCTACTGATGCACTAGTGGTTCCTTTTTCTATTCTCTGTTGCACCTAGCAATTGGTCTACCTTGTTCACTGATGTGCTCTCTGTCTCTCCTCAACTAAAATACAAGCTCCCAGGACACTGAGGGCCTTTTGTGTGACTTCTCAGTGCCTCGAGCAGAAGAACTGTGTTGAGGACAGCAGGGGCAGAGCTAGCAAAAAGAGATCCAGAGACACTGATCCCCACGCCAGCTCCCCACTTACTCGCTACTAGAAGACCCCATGACTTAAATCATCCGTTTCTCAGCTGACCCGTGAGAAACAGAGTTAACTTTATGGGTCCTTGTGAAGTTTGAGTGAGTTTATCATTGCTTGAAAGAAAAAGTAGAATAGTACCACGGGCATAGCAAGTGCCTGAGTAAAAGTTGGCTGTTGTTATTACTGTGGTACTATGCTCGGGATACTTCTTGGCATGAAAACGCCAGGCCTCAAACCAACCTGAACCTGAGGAACGTTCTCCTCTCCCACATACTCTGAATCCCTGGGTCTTCTGGAGAGGAAAGTAGAGGTAGTGAGACACACCCAGGCCCCTGCTCCCGGAAATGGGGGAGTTGGGGAGGTCACATAGTTAAGAAGATGATCTGCTAGTCCCACACATGAAGACTGTGAAATCACAAATCACAGGCCCGGGAGGTGGTTCCCAAGGCTTGCTGGATAAATAAATGACTCTGAAACCAGCCTCCCATCATCCTCCCCTAGAAGGCACTCTCCACATTCTCTAGGCTCTCCTTTAGTGGGGTTCAGATTTTCCAAGAAAGAAGAAAAAATGGGCGCTTCCCTCTTTCTTGGGTCTGTGGCCAGGGGTATGTCAGAGAAACAGAAATAGGTTGAATAGGACAGGTCAGCAGGGAGCAGGGAGGGAAGGTAACCTGGCTGCAGGGAGAGATGGAGAGATGGGACATTCCGGTCCCCCGTGGCATGGGCTGGCCTCTGGCTCAGCATGTGAGGAACAGAACAGAAGGGAGCTGGAGGGAATCCCTCCCTCCCGCCTGCCAAGCAATTTTTCGGTTGCAGGAATGAGCGGGGGCAGGGAAGAAGAAAGCAGAAAGGCCAGGGAAAGGAGGGGTCAGGCGCCCTGAAAGGGGTAGGAAGGAAAGCCCTAAGCAAACTTCACTGTATGGTGGGGGGCGGAGGGCCGCTCCCCACTCAGCAGGCACCCCCCACCCCACTCAATGTCACCGCAGACGCAGACGCCGGCTTACCTGGTGCCTCCAGCAGACGCTCTGTTCCATCGGGCACCTTCCTCGCCTCCAAGGGCTCAACTGGACCTTGGCGAAGTGCTCCCGGAGGCGGAGGCCAGATGAGATGCCGCCACCGAGAATTCCCGCAGGCTCTCCAGGAGGAACTGCTTCCATTGGCGAAGGATGGGGCGTCCTGGCCGGGAATGACTCTCCGAGTGCCCAATTCGGTGACAGCTCGCCCTCCTCCCCCAAGGAGACCTCACAGCCGCTCCCCCCTCGCCAGCCCCCCGGGGCGCCCAGCACCAGCTGCCGGGAGTCCCGGGGGTCACGCGCGCGCGCTTGGCTGGGAAAAGTGGGGGCGGCCAAACGGCGTTCCCCTGGGGATCCCTGGCCTCCGCTACACCCCGAGGTCGGCTCAAGTGGGGGTCCCCTTTGGAGAATCCAGCTCTGACTGGCCCGCGCCCGGGCTTCAGCAGCGGCCCCGCAAGGGCTGCCCCAGGCGAAGCTGGGGACTCCCTCCTCGTCCTTGGTGGGCAGGGACGCGCCCGGCGGTGGGGGGGAGGGGGGATCTCCCCCTTGAGGCTCAGGGTACTGCCGACCTTGAGGCTACCGTGGGGCGTGCATGCGCCAAAACCTCATGCGCGCGCTCCCCGAAACACACGCACCCCCCCCCCACACACACACACACTCGCACGCCATTCTCCGGGATGCACCCCGAGCCCCACAGGATCCCCAAGACCAAATTTGGGGATGCTTTTAATGCTAAGGCTTGCATGGAAGTCACCGGGCTGGGGAGGGGGGGCGAAGTGTGTGTGTGTGTGTGTGTGTGTGTGTGTGTGTGTGTGTGTGTGTGTGTAGGGGGGGATTGCTCCTCCCCAGCGCCTTAATTTTAAGGCCCCGCAGCTTTTTCGGGGCTCACCACCCCCCTCGCGGCAGGGTCGGGGAAGGGAAAACAGGTCGCCCCCCCCACCCCCCACCGCAGGGAGCTGCGGGGGTTAACGTGCCGGCTTCCCCGCGCCGGGGATCTCCCGCCCGCTCCCCCTGCGAGGGCGCTTCCCGCCCCGCGCTATTTATAGCTCAGCTTCCAGCTGCGGCAGGGAAGCCACCAGCCCCGCTCAGCTCCGCTCTCCCTACACGGGGGATTTTCATAGATTCTGTGAATGGCAGCAATATCTGCAGCCTTCTGGATTTTGGATTTCTACCGTGGAAGGCTGTCTGGCGTCTGTATGCCCTAATTTGAAAAAAAAAAATTTTTTTTTTTGGAGAGGCAAGAGGATTTTTGTGATAAGAGGTGAATTGCAGGCTGGCAGTTGGTCTGAGGGCTTGGGGGAATGGGGGTGGGGATGGAGGGGGTGGGGAGTCTTTTGTTAGCAGATGCCTGGGTACAAGCCATCCTTCCCGCCCCTACTGGCTTCTGCACCTTTTATGTTTTCTGCACCACACACCCTGCTTGGGATTTTGTGTCTTCGTCACCTGGTTAACAATATAGCAACTTCAAGGGGAAATGTAAAAAAAATAAAATCCCATCTTCTGCCATGGCATTGACTGCTTACAGAGTCGCAGGACTGCCTGCCAGGAGAATGCACACTGCCCTGTGTCAAATCCCACACCAATCCCCAAGTTCACCCCCTCCTCCCAATACAGACCCCTAATCCGTTTCCCCCCAATAAAGAACAATTACAGTGCTGGTTGTGAGTTCCCACCCCAGTGGATCCCACTGGTGAGCGCTACCAAAACAACATCTGCAGTGGCCTAAAATAGATGATATCACACCAGTCTTGAAGGTCTCTGCTTCCAGATCTCATCACCCAAATACGCTTCCCGAGTCTCCATACTGTGCAAAGCCCTTGAGAAAAAAAAAAAAACAAAAACAAAAAACAAAAATACAGCAGTACAAAAGAACAGAAATTTTGACCAAGCCTATAGACCCAAGTTAATGGGGATCTGTCCAAGCCTGAAGCCCACTACAGGGACTATCCCAAGGGTTCAAGAATAAAGCATAAAGTGTGCTGTACTATTTCTTGGGCGAGGACCCCGAAATGCAGCAGAACATGAAGGGGATAGGTCTTAGAGCACTCCCCCCTCCCCCGCTGCACCTCAATTCCTGCCCCCTACACCCACCTGATCTGGATGACTCTTGAATTCTGCCATTCACATGCTGGTTCCTTGTTTGGCAAAAGGGAACAGTCCTTGTGAAGAGCTCATGGGTTCTCATGAGTCGAAAAGCAGCAATCTGCATGTATGCTTAGATCAGTGTCTGTTTAAGACTATGCAAGGCTTCACAGGTATCTATCAGTAACATGTAATAAGATATTCAATGTTATTATCATTATTACCATTGCACCAAGATGAGCCAGAATAGGCTGATTTTTTGTGTTGACAAAGGGGCATCAACCTAAAATCTAGTTACCTCTGAAGACCTGCCTTATAATTTGGTTTCCTTTTCCTTGTAAAGTGGGACCCACATACCATGCATGATGTGAACTTGTGTCTCTTCCCCACGTTTTCTTCTTTCAGAGAAAAACAGCTCCATTAATTAGAGAAGTCCTGCAGTTAATCAGGAGAGCAGCATTTACAACAGAAAAGGATCACTCACTGAGGCCTGCCTTCACTGTCTGGAAAGTTCTCTAAATAAAAATAAATAAATAAATAAATTTAAAAAAAAAAAACCACTCACTCCATGATGTTTTCCAAAGAACCCTCTGGGAAAAATATCTGTGTTTACTTGAAAATTCAAAAGTTCCATACGGACTTGTAAATCCTAAAAATTGCACTTTCCCAGGTAGGAACTGGGCCCTGGCTGACAGAACTCCTTGTCAGCCTGGATTGTTAAACTCCCTTTCTCTAGAAGAGAATCCCTGAATTTCAGGCACATGGATGCAAAGGGTCTGCATGTTCAGACTTATGAAACTGTCTCAGAGCTGCTGTGCGGGACTGGTTTGATAGCCTAAGAAGTAGAGCACAGTTTGAGGCCTCACGTGCTTGAGGGCCTAACTCCTATCCCCATTGCCTCAATTCTGCCCCCAGCACCAGTGGTTTAGCCCTCATGGTGCCCAAGCACAAATGGGCATAGTCGTGGTGTGCCCCAATCACAGATGATTCTGGGGACCCTCATACTCCACTGGGGAAAAGGTTTAATAACAAAAAAGGGAGACCATATGGACACTATCAAGACACCTCAAAGATGCTTGGCCATAATAGTTTGGTTCTGCCAACCAAGCACAGCTGAACCTTGTTGCCCAGAGACGCCTGCCCTATAGGATGCTGGGCTGGGACATGACAGACATTTGCACTTAGTGTAGTGGCAAAGTAATGGCCACTTTCGAACTAGCCATGGCAGAGTGGAGCCAGGTTGCAGCACTGACACTGAGTAGAGAGCCGCACATTCATTTTCAGGCCTGACACAGCAGTTGCAACTCAACAACAACTACTGGAAGCCACTACTGCTCCTGAGCTGGCCAAAATGGGTGATAGCTCCATGACTCAGCATGCCCTACCATCAGTTCCTATTGGCCACCAGTAGAATTGTCACTGGAGGTCACAGGGAGTGGTCTCAAATATCAGTGTAGTAGTGCAGGTTCTGTTTCATTCTACTGGGTCCCAGTGAGTCCCAGTTCTCCAGTCACATCTGCATCAGTCCTACAGGGAGAACAAGCAAAAGACACCTGAAAGACAGTCCCGGGGTTTACATGAGCTTGTGTTACATGCTGCAGACCTGGGTTCGACCCCCAGCCCTCCCACTGGGTCCCCAAAGCATGGGAGGAGTGATCCCTGAGCACAGGGCCAGGAGTAAGCCTGGAACATCTCCATGTGTGACCCCAAACTAAAGAAAAAAAGAATAGCACAAAAGGAGGTGCCCCTGAAGAGAATGTCTGCAAGACACCGGTACACAGGAAGCCAGCTAAGCAGGCCCAATGCATCCAGCTGTCCACTAGGAAAACTGGCAGACTGTGGCCATTTCTTCCACATTTCTCCATTCTGGCCTTCTAGAGGTTGCATGAGACCCAACCACTTTATCCAAGAGGTGCTTCCTTGTCAAAGATCCCTGGTTCAGGAGGGGTAGGGCCCTTGCTTTCACTCAGCCAACCCGGGTTCCATCCTGGGTACCCCATATGGTCCCCTGAGCCCACCAGGAGTGATCTTGAGCACAGAGCCAGGAGTAAACCGTGAACACCACTAGGTGTGGCCAAAAAACAAACAAACAAACAAACAAACAAACAACAACAAAGATTCCTGGTTCTAGGCTTTTGGTGTATTTATAAAACACCCTTCCAGCAACGCCAAGGTTAGTATTTGGTTCAATGACTCAGCCTAGGCAAGTGAACACATAAAATGGATGATGAAAAAGTCCATCTTTCCCTCTCAGAAACAACACAGCAGAACCCACATTGCCCAGTCCAGGCCCCCCATTAGGAAACTCTACTTTTCACATCCAATTCCTTTTTCTCTCCCTCCTCCTGGACCTGCTTTTCTGCTCACACTTGCTGAGTCTCATCATCCTTGGCTGTGCCTTCTCTTGACACTGCCTCATTGATTAAAACACAGATGGCAAGGGAAGGCTCCGTGTGGACCTGGGGACAGGAGCCACAGTCCAGGGGTGATGCAGAGGTGAGCTAATGTTGGGATCGGGAGTTCCCTGGCCCTGGGAGGCGCGGAGAGACCAGATAGACACAATTCCTGCAGGAGTAAAAACGGGGTTTATTTAGACCAGCATGCTGGGGCTCCGCAGCATACCCCAGAAATGGGCAGTGGCTGAGAGCCCCGAACTTCTTCAAAGGGGATCTTATATAGGCCTTCACTGGCCGTTACAGCAAAGCCCGCGCATTTCATAGCCAATAGATTTGTAACAACATATACTTTCTTAACCAATCCATTTAAAAGTACCTCACTCCTTAGCCTATAGATTCAAAGATCAGCATTTATGTACATCGATTGTCAGCACAAGCAAGGTTATAGCTGGAATCATTAAGCTTTAGGTAATCTCCCTTGACCATCCTGGTTTTGTGTTACCCAAGTCTGCAGGGTGCTTTAGTGAGACAATACATTCCAGGAAAGGGCAATTTCCCCCAACCACCAGCATCCTGAGTTAGCCTTTACCCAAATCTGCAGGGTGCTTTACTGAGACAATACATTTCAGGGACAGTAAATACACCTGAATCTTGTAGAAAGAAGTTATGCCCTGTTCACTTTGCAAGTCCCCTCTCCCCCAGGTGCAAAGCAGCCAAGCAGTTTTACAGAAAGCAATGTTGCAAGTTAGCTAAAGTACACAAAAATTTGATGCCCTAATATGGATTCTTTCATTCCCCACTTCTTTTCATGAGCATCTCTAATCCTAGAGATCGTGGGGGGGTCGGGGCCTAATTCAAGGACCCGTGGTTAAGAGTAGCTTCCCTCAGTGGGTAGAGTCCGGTATTGTTGCCCCGAATTAGGAGGATCTTCAAGACTCAAACCAATTCTCCCAGGCTTCTCCGACGTCGTTCAAGGCCTTCCCGTAGCTTGGCTATAGAGTCTCTGACAACCTCAGTGTGGTCTGCGTAGAAACAGCATCCCTCCACCAGATCAGAGCAAAGCCCTCTGTTCTTGAGGAACAACAGGTCGAAGGTCGAGTCCTCTCAGGTTTTGGGAGACTATCTCGAACAGGGATGTGAGAGATTTCTCGATGAGGTCTTAAAAAGAGTTAAAGCAACAGAAACCAAAGCAACATAATGCCATACCCATCTCTATCATTAAAACAATGAAAAGGATTAACTCTACAAACAGGTTTGGTTGATAATATAACTTCCTGTGTTCAGATTTTTCTAATGGTCACAGAAACACCAAGCCATTCTCTGGCTTTCTCAGTACAGACTGGAAAAGCTTCTGCCCATATACTGAAGCTATCAATGAGAACCAACATATATTTATACCTTGAACATATGAACATTTGATCATTTGTATAAGGTCAAGCTGCCGATTCACCTCTAAGTTCCTTGATGCTGAACAGGTGTTAGGAGAGGAGGCTCAGGATTTCCACTAGGTTCATTAATGGCACAGAAAGCACAGTTCTGAATTACTTCTATCTTACTTGCTGTTCAGTTCCTCCCCATGGAAGATGGTTCTCACTAGTGTTAAAACATAACCCTTTAATAATATTCCATTGCATTGGTTCAGGAGTTGTTAATCCCATGATGCAACAGAAATTAAGAGCTGATAATATTCTTGTTCTCTCCAAATGACTGTTCACAGAAAATGAGATGCAATAAAGTATAGAAAGAAAATTCACAGTATTTTAGAACTAGATATTAATCTACTCTAATTTGATCAGTTTAGATGCCTTTCTCGACACTTTGGCCAATTCAGATCGGGGGAAAGCAATTCTGCACTTTGAGATGAGCTTCACCCTAGTAAAGCTCTGGCTTTCAATGCTCGTATCAGACTAGTGACAGCATGTATAATATTGAGTTCCCTTTACAGATTAGGCTGTTTTACCTACAGACAGTAAACTAAGTTTTATCTAAATTTCCCCAAAGGGGGTACCTTTTAGATCAAGATTAGAATACATTTATTCAATTACCTCTGTCGAATTAGAATCTGATTCTTACAAAAAGCTACTTACAGAAACATGGTTTTCTCTCCACCTTCATTTTAAAACGTTGCAAGATAGTTTAACAAACCTGGCTTGTTCTTTTGCATAAACACAGTAAGATTAGAGAACTCTCCATTTGGGATACCCAATTATTTACTGAGAAGTCCTGGGGATCAGCTAAAGACAGGAGACACAACAATAGTGGCATTAATCTTCATTAATCTTATCTGGCACGTCAGAGCTACCCAGGCCTGGCCAGAAGATGTCCCGCGATGTCTCGAGCCCTTGGGTTGTGGCTTTGGTCCTCGTTTTCCACAGAGATGTCCTGGCAGAAAGGAATCCATCCCATCCCTTCTTCAGGGCTGGGAGAAATCCTGGTTTCCAGGTTTTTCCTTGACGCTGAGAGTAGGCCCAGACTGAGTTAGTCATTGCAGAGTCCTAGATTCCTCATTCTCCATAGCAGTGATGGTTTCCAGTCTTTTCTCGAGCCAGCCTGCCTCTAGGGTCGCTCTGAGGTTTGTAGGGTTCTTGAAACAGTACCTGTTAAATCCCTGCTCCTGTCATTTAGACAGATCCCCTGACTGTTTCCCTGGAAGAGGGCTTTGGGGTCCCATGGCTGGTTTTTCCTGTCTGCATGAGGGGTAGACCCTATTACAGAGAGGAAAGACTTATCTGGATTTATGCAAACCAACATAGTGCCATGAAACATCAAAAAATATACTGAAGGTACAAAAGAAGAGAAAAGCAAGTATTTCACTTTACTCACAGAGATGTAATACACCTGTTTGCTGTGGGTCCTAGTCAGAGAAGCTAAAATCTGTAGAGATAAAGCATACCGTTTAACATGTTTTTAATCCCATGTCAAAACCCTTGATTTCTGCAACTTTTGAAAAATTCAATGATCTTAAGAGCACTGTAACAGGAGTCCAGATAATCCATCAATCATCTTTACCATAGATCTTACCACAAAGGTGCTAGAAGAATTCTGCATGTGATTTAAAGCGTTTCTTATAACAGTTTGACCAGTTTCTTTTCTTTAGAACAACCTCAAACCTTCTACACATTCCTTTACATACATTCTGTAACTTTCATTCATTTAAAAATCAATTTCACTTTAACAGAATTCCTTTCCTTTCTTCCCACTGACGATATCTCCATCCATTATCTTTCTGACTTATGGCATACATCTATAGTAGTACAATGTACAATGTGATCTCCCAAATTTAGACACAAGTTACCAACCATCTCACTTAACATGACAAAACTGTACTCTGCAGTACTATTTCAAAAGCATTAGATCAGTTCCATAGATATTCAAAATGCTTAAAAATGCTCACAATTAAAGCTTTTACAAGGTATATCCACTGGGCAAAAGATCACTTTACATTAGAAACTAACCAGGAGACATCTTAAAATTCTGATTTAGAGGAAAACACAAATACAAAAAGATTAAAACACTCATATATTACCATGAAGCAGAAAGCATCTCAGGTCAGGGCTAGGTTGATACCTGGAGACAAACCTTGGCATAAAATAAAATTATCAAAATAATAGCATGCACTTTCAAGCACTAGACAAGCAATGCTATGGCTTCAAATTGTCAGGCTGACATCTGAGACTAATTCAATACAACTTATTACTAAGTAGCCCTAGAAATTTTAGTTACCAAGAGTCTCAGAGATCAGATAGAGCACTGGTAGGACAAACTTTGTAACCAATTTTATAACTCTAGAAACTCATGATTAAACTAAACCATTACTTTTAAACCAGTTTTAATGTGTCATAGTTATTTTAACTCTTTCTAGGTCAAATATTCTAATCCAATGCAGATACAAATATGTACATTAACATAACAGCATAAGACCTATAAACAATCAATTTTTATAAAACATGATAAAACCTTCTTTGGCTTAATTTCAATAGTTCTTGTACCTTAATTATTTAAAATCATGAGCTTTCTACACCAGATACTTTTTAACAATTCCACAGAAATACAAACATGCTTTCAGACACAGAAAAAGCCCTTTGGATTTTTTTTTAACCAAACTTTGATATCAGCATAAGAAAATATTTGAATTGTTGTGTGAGCACAAAAAGGATGGCAACAATCTATCTTTCCCACCGCCAGCGTTCTGTAGTTTCCCCCACTCCAGGGAGGTAGATGGAGATGGGCAGGAAAAGGAAGGAAACCTTATGGCCAGGCTGCTTGATCTTAGTTGCAGTTTATTCCAATCCTCTCTCCACTCTCGTACCAAAGACTAGCCTGCCTAGAGCTGGGAATCTGCAACCCAAAGATCAGGCCTGGCTAGCACCTGAGATCTCCGTATCTAAGACCTGCTAGGTTCTGTGAGAAAAAGGGAAACTGCCTCTTACAAATTTTTCATAAAAGTTAGCTGAGGCTTGTAAGACAAGTTCTTGCTTTCTCTGAACTCTTATTTCACTTTAGTTTCAGGCTCTAGTTCCATAGCTCTTCTAGACAGTACAAGATTCTTAAGTTCAAAAAGGATTTCAACTGTTAATAATATAATCAATGTTCTTCTAACAAGAAATTTAGATTGAGAATTCTGCTTTCTCTGTAGGCTCAACCTTCTGATAAGGATTAACCCTTGTCTAACAGGTTCCTAAAACAACTGCATTTCTTAAATCACTGGGTTGCATGTCACTAACTTCTCTAAAATTTCTACTTCTGATTTCAGCCTGGTTCCAACACTCAAGTGTTCCACACAGACACACAGACAGACAGACAGTCAGACACAGACAGACGGACACAGACAGACAGACAGTGAATTGACGAAAACACCACACGTACATGTGCACATATCTGTAGTTGATCGATCAATCTGACCCTTCAAAAAAATGGCAGGGAGAAACTGATGGACTGAGAAAGGAAGGGACAGCTCCCAGGGCGGCTGATTGGGAACTCTGCTCCTCATTTCCCAGCCTAACTAGTCAGTCTCCCACTTGTTAAAAATGGGTCAAGAAAGCGCTTTTGTTGATATAAGCCGGCAAAATAAACTATGACAAAGATGTTACCATATTTTCGCCAAGGCTAATTCTGAGGCAGGGAACTAGTACCTTCCTATCAGACATGGGGATAGGCTTCTTTGTTTCTGATGTCAAACAGTTAATCATAAGATCTCGCATTTTCCTGCCTCCTCTGCTTTGATACTCTCCTATTTCTTTTGTTACCTGCAAAGATCTGACTGCAAAATGATCTGGTAATGCAAACTGCCATTCACTGGCTATCTTTCCCCAATATACTCAGGCCACATGGTGTTACAGAGGTCAATAAGATCTCCTTATCTAAAACTACCTAGTTGGAAGCTCCTCAGATGATTTCCTAATTGCAAGCAATAATCTATGAAAAGGGATGGTTCCTTGGCAAAACTTTTCTCCAGGTCTATCACTTTTGCCTCTCCTAAGGGGACTCTAACCTCCCTTAAATTGGCCTTTATTCAGAGGCTCATCTCTACCTGGGTGGGCCTGGCTTTGGGCAGACCCACAGCTGTGTGCCTGAGCCGAACTTAGTGCTGTGGTCTTAAAAACTCTGCTCCTTAAAAAAACAGTTCTGCCTTCTCTCAGCTTGCTACATCTTCCCTGCTTTTGCTGGCTTGCTGCTTTTCTTAGGCTTCTTACCTGCCTTTTACCCCTTTTTTTTTTCTTTCTGCCTTACATCTGGACTGCCTTCATTAGCATTTGAATTGACCTCTAGCTGAGACTGGGTGGGGAAAAGGATTTTCTGCCTGTAAATTGATCTGCCTTAGTTTCCCAGAATCTTCTCACTAGTGGGCTTTCCTCCCATCCCCCCAATAGTGGATGGTGATGCAAGACAGACAAAGGAGGGGTGCCTCTTTGCAGAGACTATTCAGATGCTTGCCTGGAGGAGAACTTCACAGCAGATCTTCCACAGATTACCTCCTTTATCTGAGCCACAAGGTTTGGAGAGAAGGAACCTCGTGGGGGCCAATCCACACCGAAGGAAGGTCATTCTGATGAACAATAAGCGTCAAATTTACCTTTCTTGATCATCAAGCCCAGATCCTGAGCTTTCCTGTGGATCTCAGAGAAGTGATCAATTCTGACCCGTATTAAACAATCTTAATAAACAGAATTAGGAGAAAGATAATAAATACACACACTATGGATACACGCACAGATCACACTTAGGCACTCGCTCGGACCGGTCCACTCTTTCACACGGGTGTGCACCACACTCACCAGTCACCCTGGGACTCCCAAATATGCCCAAAGGGCATGCACATGATTTTTCACCTCCAGAGGGTTTAGTTCTTCCAAGTGAAGAGATCAGAAGTAGGGAAAGGCCAGTGCTGGCCCGGGAGTGGCAATAGAGAGTTCGGGGTTCAGGGGCAGAGGAGGAGCAGAGTAAGTGGGGGCCCCTTCTCCCCCCGGCCTGGCACTCCTGCCTAAGGCTCCTGGTCCGGGTACCCCCGGGGAGCAGGCTGGTAAATGACTCCCTTGACCTGGAAGATAAGCGGCGAGTGGAACGATCCCTCGGGGGGCCAACCAATCTGGAACGTCGGCCATCCTGCAGAGCAAAAGGTCTGCCATTTAGGCTTTTTAACAATCAGAAAAGGATTCTGAGCACGAGAGCAGACCTCTGACCAGTGGGAGAGAGTGAGTGAGAGGAGTGGACGGCTCGGTAGAGAAAAAGGACGAGCGTGATCCAACCTACAAAAAAAGAATGACGCAAGCGCAAGGCCTTTTGGAGAGGAAAGAAGAATAGAGAAGTAATAGAGCGGCCGATGATTCCTGACACACCAGATGTAGCCTCTCCGAGGCTACCACAAAAGAGGCCTCCAGGCGTCCCTGGCCCTCATCCACCTCCGGGGCGTCCCCCAGGGCTGCGGCCCGTGTCTATTCCCGACACGTCTGTCAGACACAAGGCTCGCACACACAACAGTGTGCTGCACACCACTGTCACTGTGCTTGCACACCACTGTGCTTGTGTCACCGATCGGTAACTACAGTAAAACGATACCGGAGAAACAAAGAGAGAGAAAAAGGCGCCTTAACTTACCCCGCGGCTCAATCCTGCGTCCCTGGGGCAGGGTCCTCGGTGATCTCGGTGGGACCTCCAAATGTTGGGATCGGGAGTTCCCTGGCCCTGGGAGGCGCGGAGAGACCAGATAGACACAATTCCTGCAGGAGTAAAAACGGGGTTTATTTAGACCAGCATGCTGGGGCTCCGCAGCATACCCCAGAAATGGGCAGTGGCTGAGAGCCCCGAACTTCTTCAAAGGGGATCTTATATAGGCCTTCACTGGCCGTTACAGCAAAGCCCGCGCATTTCATAGCCAATAGATTTGTAACAACATATACTTTCTTAACCAATCCATTTAAAAGTACCTCACTCCTTAGCCTATAGATTCAAAGATCAGCATTTATGTACATCGATTGTCAGCACAAGCAAGGTTATAGCTGGAATCATTAAGCCTTAGGTAATCTCCCTTGACCATCCTGGTTTTGTGTTACCCAAGTCTGCAGGGTGCTTTAGTGAGACAATACATTCCAGGAAAGGGCAATTTCCCCCAACCACCAGCATCCTGAGTTAGCCTTTACCCAAATCTGCAGGGTGCTTTACTGAGACAATACATTTCAGGGACAGTAAATACACCTGAATCTTGTAGAAAGAAGTTATGCCCTGTTCACTTTGCAAGTCCCCTCTCCCCCAGGTGCAAAGCAGCCAAGCAGTTTTACAGAAAGCAATGTTGCAAGTTAGCTAAAGTACACAAAAATTTGATGCCCTAATATGGATTCTTTCACTACAAGAACCAGAACCAGAAAGCCAGCTGGGCTGCCACCTCACCCAAGCAGCTAAGCCTGGCTGCGCATTTCTTGTGCCGGAGAGAGAAATCAATTTCTATTTCATTTAATCCACGGCTCTGTTGGTTTTTACTGTGACTTGTACCAAAGCCATTTCTCACTAGCGTAAGCCCTGTGTCTTATACACAGAAATACATTAGAAATTAACATTGATTGAAGATCCAAGACTCAAGAAGTGGGGCACGGCAGTGGGGAGTGTGTGTTGGGGGGTAGCAACGTCGTTGAACTATTTATTTCCTTTCACCTACTTTTAAGGGAAATCTGTTACAAGTAATCTTCAACATTCGCTAAAGGCAGCCACTTGCTCTGAAGCCAAGTGTCTTTAATTTTCTGGGCCTCAATTATCACATCTATAGAATGAGAAGTTTGGACCAGATGGTTTCTAGTTTATTATAGACTTGAAGTGTAGGGGATCAACTGAGAGACCAAGGAGAAGCCGAGAAAAAGGGGGTGCTTGCTTACCAGACTAAGAATGGTTTGTCAGAAATTCAAGGTAAACATTACAATCAGGTTAGACATTACATTTTCAGGGTCAGGAGGTTAATACAGGTAATAAAGTGTTTGCTGTGCTTGCTTGCAGTTGACCCCAGTTCAATTCCGGATTCCCCATAGGGTTCCCCAAGCACCACCAGAGGTGTCCAACCCCCATGGGCACAGAACAAGAAAGAGGCCCTGGGCAGTGCTGGATGTGGGCCATCTCTCCCCACACCCAGCATAAAAGAAACCCTAGTTTCAGAAAACCTATGCAGATTGTTTGCCCTGAAATGTCACACTTCCATGCCTTCTACTGTGGAACTGAAGTTCTACACAAATGGGAGTCAGCCTATTTTGATCGCAGATATTTCCCTGAATAGCACCTATTACAAAGAAGCTCTAAGTAAGTATTCATTGAATGACGGAAGGATACAGGGGTTACTACCTTGGTTCTCTAAGAAAGACAACTTTGGATTAATTATAAGACTACAGATCAGCAATTCAAGTACAGCCAATACTCAGCCAGTCCCTGAATTATATTAGCCATTGCTTTATTTTCAAATTCACAAACTGTGTTATCCCAGTCTGAATGGTAGCCATTAAAAATGGCTAAAGCAAAGATCATTTTTAGGGACACTTCTGGGTACTCGTGGATTTACCACAGGTGCAAGCACCTCATCACACCTTGAAGGCACTGAACTATTTAGCACATCACCAGAAACTCTATAGGAAAAGGGACATATTAAGTCTGGCACCCACTGATTTCCTGCACTGCTTGCAGAGAGAAACCACCACATACTATCTTCCATATTTATCTCTCGGTGACTTCCTTGATCCTTCCCTCTAAGCCCACACTGAAGCAGAAGATAAAAGAAAATAACTTATACTTCCCTAAAGCTCACTGGCTGTCTTTCTAAAAGTTTCACACCTATTCAACAATGTGATTCTCATATTTGCCAGATGGATAATTACTCTAATCATGCCCATCCTAGCTATAAGAGCACTGAGTCACAGAGAAGTGGCCCAAGGAGTCATAATAGTAGTAAACAGAAGAGCTGGGACTGGAACTCTATTGCAATGAGTCATAGCACCTATGAAATTACCTATGTGTGATTCAGAGAGACAAATTGTGCCAGCCCCCTTATAGGACCAGTGAGTACAGTCCAATGCAACCTCTTACCTTGAGGAACAGCAGAGGAGAAGGAAGCTCCTGTTCTTCCAGAACTGCACAGTGAGCAGCCAACATGGTCAAATCGCCTTTGCAGGCACAATTGTGACCCTCTTTGGGGCATATTATGCTCTAGCCTCAGTGGTACCACAGCCTAAACTTTCTGAAAACAGAGTTCTCTCACCAAGGGAGCAAATAACCAGGGCACATTTTTCGGGATCCAACACTAAGTTGTTTGGAGCCAGAGTGATAATACAGTAGAGTGTCTGTCTTGCACACGGCTAAGCGAGCTTTGATCTCCAGCACCTCCCATGGTCTCCCAATCCCACCAAGAGTGATCCCTGAGCACTGTCATGTGTGATTCCAAAACAAAACAAGCAAACATAAAACCCAACACTAAGTTGTTAAACCAACACTATCCAAGTTCAATCATATTTCCTGCCATGCACTCTTCCTAAACTCTGACACTCCATGGGTCTCTTAACCTTTTCTTTGGGATCAATTCCTCGTCATTATCAGTCCATGCTAATTTTCAGGCTCAAAATTCTTTCAACCAGACAGGATCTCTGATGTTATGGATGCACAAGATCCAAAACTAGATTTATATGCCTGGCTCGTCAAGCTCTCCACCATTCCTGCTCAACTACATACAAACAAGCAGCATGATATGGAGCAAATTTCCTTTCACTGATAACTCTGGAATCTGGGTTGAAGCCAGGAGCAACTTCGCTTTTAGAATTGCTATGACATTCTCACTGATCTCTCGCTCCTGCACTCTTGCCCTTGAACAACACATTGTCCATTTATTTGCCTGATTTTATCTTGTAACTCCCTTTCATTTTCATGAAAAGAAAAAAAAATAAGAACCTTTACTCAGCTGCAAGATATGCAAGATCTGCTCTATTTCAATTCTTTAGTTTCAACTCACACCACTGCATCTCACATTCAAAAATATTAAACCTCATTTAGCTCCTTGCAAAAGCCTTGAAGTTTTACCTTTCATTGTAACCGTTTGAAAACACTTTTTTTCTCTAAAACTTCCCTCTGACATTTCTTCCTGCAATTCCTTGCAACAGGCTGTACTGGAGAAATCTCTGAAGGTGTTAGTTTTAATCACTTCCTCTTCCAGAAAACCTTCTCTGATTCTTTTGAGTCAATGTAAGGCTGACATCTACAGATTCTATAGTACTACACTACTCCTCTGCTTAATACAGACTTTCGGCTAAAATGCATATTTCTGCAATATATATGCTCATATTATTGGTAAATATTGATAATAATAGTGTCTTGTGGATATTGCACTAATTGATAAATTTCCCCCACTGTATTACTACAATTTTACACATATAATAACAGTTAAAAACAAACTGGACTAGAGAGATCTCATAAAGGTCATGGAACTATTGTTGCTTGAAGCTGAACCCAGTTCAAATCCCAGACACATATACATTTCCCCAAGCAAGTCCAGGGGTTACTCCCAAGCAGAAAGCCAGGAGTAACACCTAAGCACCTCCAGGTTTGGCCCTCAAACCAATCAAACAATTGAGCAGACAAACAAACTATAATACAGTGAAATACAAAAGAAACAAGATTCTGAACAGAAAGCCCATTCAATCACATTTTTCTTGAGATAAATTCATTGATCTCTTAGAGGGGGTCACACATGATTCTATCCAAACCAGGTGTAAATTTTTTCTTGGTTCCATAACTCAATGACCTCTGTCCATTTTATAGCAACTCAAAGTCACAGTCATTGTCACCCTTACATTTTCTAAAATGGGGTCTACATTTACCAGAGTTAATGTCTTTTGGCTGTAGAAGAATTTGTACTAGGATGTCCACCACCTTATTGGTGCTCTGGTTGGAGCTGTGTAGGGCTTGAGTGATTGGAAGGAAGAGATGGATTTGAATATCAAACCTTATACCCTTAACCTAGACAATACTGAAGTACACTGATATTCAGAGCTCCTCTAGTTCTAAGGACAAGAAAGATCATTTTTCTCTTCTCCCCGGAAGCCATGTGCAAGTTTTTCCTCAGCCTCTATTCCTGAGAAGCAGAGATGAGCTAAATCTTAGAGTTTGCACATTAGGGACAAGGAATGGGAGATGGAAATATTTGTTGGATTAGGCCCCTGGATTCTTCAAAGAGTAACCTGATTTAATCAGTTTAGAGAGAGGATCAGACAAAAACCTCAAACTATGTGGCATTATCTTCTATGGGTAGTGAGAAAATTCACAGTTACACAACACAACAGAGCTATTTAGTTTATACAATGGGAAATATTTGATACTCTTGTTACAGAAACGTTGGGGTAGATGGTGCATTGGGGGAAGGAGCAGCAATAGCAAAGACAATAAGGAAGACTGGAGAAGAGTAAATGAGTAAATGACTTTTATAAAGTGATTTTTAAAAAGTGACCATTTCTATATCCCAGGTGCAAAGTCACCAAAGGGCGATCTCAGCAGAGCGTGAAATCAATAATCAAGTGAATAGGATGACCTTTTCTGCAGAGAGTCTTGGCCTCTTTCCCCAGTGAACCCTGTTATTGCCCGCCTAAGTGGATAATCAATAAGAAAGAATCGGGCAACTAAGTTGGTGGCCACTGTGACCAACTGTGGGATGGAGGTTATATGTAGGCTCAGCAACATGGATTTTCATTCACCAATGCCAACCAGACTGTAATCACTATTAGATACCCAGTTTGGCAACAGAAAAAGTCAATGTTGATCTCCAGTGTCTTGGATGATCAGACAAATTGCATGGATTACATTGAACCACTTTCATCATAAAAAAAAAACAGTGTTTTGTTCCAACTGGAAGAGACACAAGATAGACCAACTCCTTTCTGTGCAACTATTCCCCAAAGACTTCTAACCCTGGGCTTAAGAATGCCTTCTCCACTGCCATAGTATCCCACACAACCTTGCTTCCAATCAAGGAGCTCGGCACACAGCAACAGTGGCATGCCCATGGAATTCACCTGTCCCCCCATTTTCCCTCCCATCCTGAGTCGTGGAAAGATCCTTTGAAGACTAGATAGCAAAGACTTCGGCCAAGTGATGTTCTATAGCTTATGGAAAGTAAAACTAAAAACATAGTATATGTGGAGCTTTAGCTGAGGAGCCTTCTAAGACAAGTGCTGAAGACACAGTCTGGAATTTTTTCTTGACTGCTTAGCACAAAAATAAAAGAGAAGGGGCCGGAGTGATAGTACATTTGCCTTGCATGTGACTGACCCGGTTCAATCCCCGGCATCCCATAGGGTCCCCCAAGCACTGCCAGAAGTAATTCCTGAGTGCAAAGCCAGGAGCAAGCCCTGAGCTTCTCTGGGTGTGACCTAAAAAGCAAAAAAATAAATAAAATAAAAATAAAAGAGAAGAACCAATTGAAGGAATGATTGAGCAGTAGAGGAAACAGAACTTAGAGATCTGAAAAAATTCTTAGCCTGTTTAGATTGCACCCCCCAAAAAATAAACAAATAAAAGTATTTTGTGAAAGGTACCAAGGATCACTTGAGAAAGTGATCGTGAGTGTGACTCACAGGTTTAATCAGGCATCTCAGCAGAATCCAGGAATAGAGATGTGATGAGAAGTCCCAGCAGGGATGACTCTGAGATGGACAAAAAGGCAGGATGAACTGACAGAAGCCTGTCAGAATTTCCACTTGATGGGATACGCCCCTATAGTAATATGACAGTCAAATGCATTATGGTCTAGAAGGGAAAAGAATGTGCGGGGTGTGACTCAGAAGTCAGCACCACTATGACTTCCATGACTGCTTTCTCCTCCTCCTCTTCAAAGGGCAAGTCTGTCTTCCTCCTTGCCTCTTCAGTGGTACCAGCATTTCAGGGGCCAGAGCATCACCCAGCACCTGAGAGAACAGTGTTGCCACCCAGAATGACGCCATAGCAGGGCGGAGGGCACAGCCTGGCACACAAATGGATTGGTTTATCCTTGAAGCTTTAATGGAAAAGAAAATGAATGGAACTGGTCTGGCTATGTTTCTTTTTTGCATGGATCCCATCACCCCCCCCCCCTTTTTTTTGCTTTTTGGGTCACACCCAGTGATGCACAGGGGCTACTCCTGGCTCTGCACTCAGGAATTAATCCTGGCAATACTGGGAGTCGGCTGCGTGCAAGGCAAATGCCCTACCCGCTGTGCGATTGCTTCAGCCCCCCACACCTTTTGACTTTGTAATCTCTCCCTTCGGCAAAGAAAATGTTTGTCCTAAACTGGTGCCACCACTACAAATTTGGAAACTCGTGTGTAGTTTCACAGATGCACAGATGGAAAGGAATTTTGCCTCAGGATGATTCATACCTATATCTCACCCACACCTGACTTAGCTGATATTTGGATAAGATTGTAGACTTAGAACTCATGCTATAATGAGGGAAGGATTTGGGAGCAATTGGGAGAGGTGAATATTTAAGCATAGGGATAGACATGAATTTGGGAAGCAGAATGAGAGACAAATGTGCCTCCCTCAAATTCCTATGTTGATTCACTAATGCACGATGTGATTATATTTGTATATGAAAAAAAAATTTAAATGGAATTAAGGTTCAACAAAGTTATAAACATTATAAAAAATAAGAACCATGAAGGAAAGGGGAAAAAAGGAATACATACATATCCATCTTATAATCTCATTTTTTTCTATGATTTTATAGTGATTTAAAATATTTCCATCACTTTTCTTTGCTTTTTCATTTTGCTGTTAAGATCTATACATCATGTCTAACTTGGAGGACAGATCCGTTTCCGTTTTCATGTAATATTTCACAACCACAGTCAACAGCTGCATCTTTTCTTTGCATTTCCCTTTGGGGAGGCCAGTGGAGAGCACTCAAACAAGAAAACCAATAAATATGATTTGGTAGTCTTCCCCTAAAATGTAATATTTGGATTTCCTAGTATATTACTTCACAGAATCATGTCAACCTTACCAATTTAAGGACTGGATTTGCTAACAAGACTTGTCATTTTTTAGAATACAGCACAAAGGACCTGTCTAGAGTGTATTATGTCTATAACTGTATTGCTCTTAATTTTATTTTCAAGAATGATTCCTTGTTGGCACAAACAGACCGTGAAGGCACACAGTTATAACTTGGTAGCATTATATGCAAGACAATTAGACATGGAGCTCTCTCTCTCTCACACACAGACACTCCAGGTTCTTGTCAGCACTTCCTTACTTCACTCTCTACCTGGCCTCGGGGAATTCTTCTTTGAGGCTAAAACACAAAACCTCACAGCAGAAGTATGCTCTTCCAATTTTCCTAAAATTTTCAAGTGATTTTCTTGAGATGAAACATGGAAAATACATCATGGTTTCCCTAGAAACGCAGCAAAGCAATTCCCACATGAAAACACTGCTTTGATGGTTAGAGCTCTGGGAATTCCATGTCTCAGCCATTCTCTGCCCTTTGCCCTTCATCCAGCATCATCCCAGCATCATTATTTTAATCTACTGGGGCATCTTTCTAGGGTTCTTGTGTGAGGGACCAGTCTGCATGCCTACTTATTCTTGAAAAAAATGTCCAGGAGTACACATTTCCAGTAGATGGCTACTTCCCTCCTCTCCCCCAACACACACACACACACACACACACACACACACACACACACACACACACGCACGCACACACACGCACGCATGTGCTCCTGGCTGTCTCCATACAGACACACTGTTGTTGCAAGTTAACTCACTGAAGAGGTGACTTCTGATGCAGTGACCTGCCTAGCCTCAGACACAGTGGGGACTGTCATGCAGTCCAAGCTGATTAAAGAATTACTGTTGACCTTGGTTCAGATATCAGGGAAATGAAAAAAACAAAACAACAACAACTTCCATGAGTCTCAGGCTTATATCTATTGCAGGGAGCTACATGTCAGGGTCCAAAAACTTTGAACTCAGTACACAGGCAATACCCAATGACTGCTGTTTAAATGCTATTTAAATAGAACAGGCAAATGTTAGATTCAGATTCTTAAGAGGATTGCAATTGTTAGGTTATTCTATATTTTTTCTATAATTATAGACACTCATTTGCATATGATAGAGGATTTTTATTCATCTTCATTTTAAGTTCTTCTGTTTTTATTTTAGTCATAAATGCATAAGCAAGAAAAATTCGAATAAGATTTTCTATCAAAGTCAGAGAAGATGTATCACAAATGTTGTTCGTTTTCATGTAAATTATTATATCATATAAAACATAGTTCTGAGTTGGGCTTGGTTTATCATGCTACTGTAGCATAATAATTAGATCTCAGAAGAGCTCCAATGTTTGAATTCAATTATTAAAATACAAGTTGACCAACAAGCTAATAAAACTTAACCTTGTCAATGTAACTTCTCTAAGCATAAATTAAGTATCTACTGTCTCACTGCTTGAATCAATTAGAAAGAACTACCTTTCAGATACAAAATTCATTAAATTATAAATTGATAATTTTCCTGAATTAGTGTAAGAAGTTAATCTTACTGTCATCTTATTATTAAATAAACAAATAATTATTAAAAATAAATCACTGTTTTCTAGAAAGTACATTGTACATAAGTAAAGTAATAGAGCTTGATTTTCTGAAAATCATTTTATTCTATGCTATAGTTTTTCACACTTGCTAGGGAGAAGTATTTGTCTCTTTTAGTAAAGAGTGAAACTTTGATTTTATATTTTTATATATTTTTAATATAGCTTGCACATTTTTGAAGAGAAAAATTAAATTACATGTGACAAATTTAGAATTTACTTGAAGAAATGCCCCAGTATCTGAAATGAAAAATATTGTTTATAAGTGCTTACTCTCTTTAAGATGGCTTTGATTTGCAAGGCAGCAATAATTTTTAATTATTACTTACAGTATATGGGAATAGAATCAAGTTCTTATTCTGAAATTATGAAACAGAATGTAATAACACTAATCTGTTATACTCGGTCATACACATGTTCACTTTAAAAATAAATGATGTTTATTACATTTAGTATTAAATTATTAAATAAGTATTGAGATGCTGCCCTATCTCTAGGTCTGTGTTGGGCCTGGTTAAATGCAACAATAAATGAAAGAAAGAAGTTCCAGCACTCATTAAGTCTGTCTATAATCTATCAAGAAAACAATGTTCAAATATCAACTACGACATTTTGAAGAGCTGGGTTTTCTCAAGTTAGCATTAATGTTTCCAAATAACCTCGTGTTCTACAGAACCACTTAAAGCAAAATCACACAGAGGTAAATTATGGTGCATTAACAACAGTGGCAAAGGCTCCTTAGTGACTGAAAACAACAAATCTGTGTTTCTCCCTGTGCTGGACACCTATAATTATCTAGTGAAGGGCAACTACTTGTCAAAATCTGGTACAGTACAGGATCACATTTCATCTGGAGCCATCTTGTTGCCAACATAGTGAATGAGAGATTCTTCTCTGCCCACTAAATTCCTGCACCAGCCATTAAATGCTTTATCCCCAAAGAGATCCCTGTCATCTCCACTCATGTTTCATGTCCTAATTGTAACTGAGTAAAATCGTGAACTCTTATAGGTAGCCAGAGTAAAAGAGGGCAGAATATTGGTGAAGGCTGACATTGTTTTCCAACAACCACTCATCTGGTCACCAAGCACATGGTTCATCCCCTTCCTACCCATGATACACAGGCAACCCTCCATAGGGAATATTACAGGATCATCCTGGTTGTAAGGTCAAGTTCAAGGTGTCTGGGTGGTGTCAAATGCTCCATGTCAAAGACCATCTGCTGAGAATGTCAGTGATTCAGATGTGGTTACAGTTGACTTCGAGAACTCTGAGTAAAAAGGCAAGGAAACACCCCACTACCAATCTTCTCCTCTGACAAAGACATGATCTAGGATAGAAGGACACAGAGGCAATATGAGAAATAGGCTATCTCATTTTTCAATGGGGAAAATTGAAGACAGGCTGGAATCAATGGCTCGTACTAGCCAGTTCTGAATTTCTGCAGTCCCTGTAATATATTCTAAGGGAAAGGACCGCTCCTTAATTAAGACCTGAGAGCACTTTTTGGAAGCGTCTCTTGCTCTTGTCTCCTTGGCCTTAAGGACCTCCTTTTCCATTCTCATGCTTGGCCAGATCTGAAAGGGACCTGGGGAATTTGCTATTCCTGGGGACTTGGCCAAGTTCATCCACCTATCGAAGATCCAGATGACCAAGAGTCATCTTCAGTCTCATGCAGCCATAGGCTCCTGGTTCTTTCATCAAGACATTTGATGGGTATTTGATCATTGTATAATTGAAACCCAAGCACAAAAATTTGTAAGTCTACAACTGTACCTCATGGTGTCTCACTAATAAAAATTTAAAAAAAAAGCAATGGAGTTCTAACATATTTCAGTCTAGCGACCTGTACCTGCCAGTAGCCGAACATTTCTCTAGGGCTTCTCAGCAGCTCTCTCAGACACCTTGATCACTCTTTTTCGTGCCTCCTTTTGACTCAGTGGAAGGTATTTGGGGGCTGTGGATTTGGTGGAAAATCTATTCTGATACTTTTGTTCGGGATCATTTATTTTTCTCTTTGAAGTGTGATTCCCAAAGAATCTCCCCTTTTTGCCAAGATTGAGAAACAGGGACCAGATTTAGTTTTCCTGCTTCAAACAAGTAGAAAACTGGGGAAAATATAAGGAACAACTGCTTTCAGGCATTGGATATAAGGCAGAAAGAAATCTGATCTTTCTGCCTTATATGAGAAAAAGGAAACAAATGTGTGTCGTTCACAATGCTTGCTCTCTGGAGGCCCATGTGGAACCATGAGCTGGAGGTCAGTCAGAGCTGTAGCTGCCCTGGTGTCTAAGGGCATGAGAAATGGTGGTGAAGAGCTTCAAAGAAGAAAAAGAACTTCAGGCATTTGACTCAAGTTCCTAGACCCTTTCAAAAAGGGTTGTTTTGCTGTTGTTGTGTTAATTTTATTATGATACCATAATTTACAAAGTTGCTCATAATACAGTTGTTTCAGGTCTTAAAATTCCAACATAAATCCCACCACCAATCCCATCACAACTGTGACCTTCCTTCCTCTAAACATAAATGTTAAAACCATTTAGAGAAATATAAATTTAGAGGAATATACAGGCAAAATATTTTATGGCCTTGTGATAAGACATTATTTTTGAAAACCCTCAATACACAAAACATAAAATTTATAGAAACATTACTCTTCAATCATTATTTGGAATATGTCATTAATAAATTGAAGATGACAATCACCGATGAAATGAATGTATTTACTGAATGTACAATACATATGAAAGTAATTTAGGTATTTTAAAAATAGAACTCATACAATTAATAAGAAAACAACCTACTGAAATAAGAGCCAAAGATGTGAATAGATACTTCACAGATGAAGAGATACAAATGAACAATGAACACCAGAAACAATAATCAACAGCATTAATAATCAGAAATGGAGTTTCATTCACAATGATACCACTGTGGACTAACTTGAATGACTAAAATAAAAACCTCCACAATCCCAAATATTGGTGTGTAGCTGGAATTGTTCCATAGCACTGCTGCTACATAGGCTTTCAATCACACTGGGAAACTGTGTTACATTTTATTAGGATGAAAATATATAGATCCCAGGACCTAGAAATTCTAAATCTAGACAAGGATGTATAAGGAAAATGAAAAGAATCACATATTTGCTCATGGCTGTTTAATTTATAATGGACAAAGGATTGAATACAGTCCCAATCTTCATTAGCATATGAATTGGCTCCAAATCATTATATTTCATATAATAATAAACTACGTAGGTTTTCTGATACTCACAACAACATTAGTGGACCTTTAAACTATTATACTGAATACATTTATAGTGCTGCAGGCATTTCTCAGGAAGGAAGAAAGGGCCCGCTTAAATGGTTTGACTTCACAGCTCAAGATCTTAGAAAAGAACCAACAAAAAGAGCCCAAACCAGGCAGAAGGAAAGAAATGACAAAACTTAGAGCAGAAATTAATGACATGGAAATAAAAAAAAAATTGTGAAAGATTAGTGAAACCAAGAGCTGGTTCTTTGAGAAAATAAACAAGACAGATAAACCACTAGCAAGACTCACAAAGAAAGAGAGTGAGAGAGAACCCTAATAAACTGAATCAGAAATGAAAAGGGGGACATCACAACAGAAACCAATGAAATTCAAAACATCATCAGAGACTACTTTGAAAGTCTGTATGCTATGGAACAAGAGAACCTAGAAAAAATGGATAAATTCCTGGATTCCTATAACCTCTCAATACTGACCCAAGAAGACTTGGAATACCTGAATTAATATCTAGAAAACTGAAACTGTAATCAAAAGTCTTCCCAAAAACAAAAGCCCAGAGCCAAATGGATTTACTAGCGAATTCTTCCAAACTTTTAAAGAGGACCTGTTTACCAATTCTTCTCAAGCTTTTCCAGGAAATTGAATAGGAAATCTCCCAAACACTTTCTATGAGGCACATATCTCCCTAACTCCAAAAGCAAACAAAGACACCACTAACGAAGAAAACTATAGGCCAATATCCCTGATGAATACGGACGCGAAGATCCTCAACAAAATATTAGCAAATAGAATCCAACAACTCATCAAAAAGATCATACACCACAACCAAGTGGGATTCATGCTGGGGATGCAAGGATGGTTTAACATTCAGAAATGAATCAACATAATCCATCATATCAATAAAAGAAAAGATAAAAACCATATGATAATATCAATAGATGCAGAGAAAGCATTTGACAAGATCCAGTACCTGTTTATGATGAAAACTCTCACCAAAATGGGTTTTGAAGGAAACTTCCTCAAGATAGTCAAGGCCATATACCACAAAACATACCGCAAGCATTTTTCTCAATGGAGAAAAACTAAAGGCCTTTCCACTAAGATCAGGGACAAGACAAGGTTGCTCACTCTAACTACTTCTGTTCAATATAGACTGGAAGTACTTGCAATAGTGGTTAGGAAAGAAAAAGATATTAAGGGCATCCAGATAGGAAAGGAAGAAATCAAGCTCTCACTATTCACAGATGATATGATACTATACCTAGAAAATTTTAAATCCTCTACCAATAAACTCCTAGAAACAATGGACTTGTACAGTAAATTTTATTTATTTATTTATTTATTAAAAATTTTTAATAGTGTGACATCATGAGGTACAGTTGCATACTTACACATTTTTATGCTTGGGTTTCAATTATACAGTGATCAAACACCCATCCCTCCACCAGTGCCCATTTCCCACCACCACGGATCCCAGTATCCTTCCCACCCCTCATCCCCCCATCCCACCCTGCCTCTGTGGCAGGGCATTCCCCTCTGTTCTCTCTCTCCTTTTGGGTGTTGTGGTTTGCAAAAGAAACATTGAGTGGCAATCATGTTTGGTCTATAGTCTACCTTCAGCATGCTTCTCCCATCCTGGGAGGATCCTCCCAACACCTTTATTTGGTGTTCTCCTCTTTATCTGAGCTCCCTTTTCCCCTAGTATGTGTGGTTGGCCTCCAAGTTATGGAGTAAAATTCCTGGTACTAATCTCGGCCATTCTTGAGTGTTGGTTTCCTATTTTGTTACTTTATATTCCCCAGATGAATGCAATCTTTCTATGTCTATCTCTTTCTTTCTGAGTCATTTCGCTTAACATAATACTTTCCATGTAGTACCACTTGTATGTAAATTTCGTGACTTCATCTTTTCCAACAGCTATATAGTACTCCATTGTGTAGATGTACCAAAGTTTCTTTAACCAGTCATCTGTTCCTGGACACTCAGGTTTTTTCCAGATTCTGGCTATTGTAAAGAGTGCTGCAATAAACAGACAATTGCAGATGTCACTTCAACTATACTTTTTTGCCTCTCTGGGATATATTCCCAGGAGTGGTATTGCTGGATCAAATGGGAGCTCAATTTCTAATTTTTTGAGAATTATCCATACTGCTTTCCAAAAGGGCTGAACCAGTCCACATTCCCACCAACAGTGAAGGAGTGTCCCTTTCTCACCACATCCGCGCCAGTACCGGTTGCTTTTGTTCTTGTGGATATGGGCCAGTCTCTGTGGTGTGAACTGATATCTCATTGTGGTTTTGATCTGCATCTCCCTGATGATTAATAATGTGGAACATTTTTTCATGTGCCTTTTAGCCATTTGGATTTCTTCTTTGTGAAAGTTTCTATTCATTTCATCTCCCCATTTTTTTTTCCACACTGATACTAGATCTTTTTTTATTTTTTTTATTTTTTTTATCATTTTTTTTTATTAGTGAAACACCATGAAGTACACTTATAGACTAATAAATTTTTGTGCTTGGGTTTCAGTTATACAATGATCAAGTACCCATCCCTCCACCAGTGCCCATCCTCCCCCACCACGGGTCCTGGCATCCCTCCCACCCCCCATCCTCCCCCCCACCCCCCCGTCCCACCCTGCCGCTGTGGCAGGGCATTCCTCCCTGTTCTCTCTCTCTTCTTTTGGGTACTGTGTTTTGCCAGAGAGGCATTGAGTGGCAGTCATGTTTGGTCTATAGACCACTTTTAGCATGTCTCTCCCACCCTGGGAGGGTCTTCACAACACCCTTTATTTGGTGCTCTCTTCTCTATCTGAGCTTCCTTCTCACCTAGCACATGTGGCTGGCCTTCAAGTCAAGGAGCTAAATTCCTGTGAGCCCTTCCTGGGTGTTAGTCTCCCGTTTTGTTGCTTTATGTTCCCCAGATGAATGCAATCTTTCTGTGTCTATCCCGCTCTTTCTGACTCATTTCGCTTAACATGATACTTTCCATGTAGTACCACTTGTATGTAAATTTCATAACTTCATCTTTTCTAACAGCTACATAGTACTCCATTGTGTAAATGTACCAAAGCTTCTTTAACCAGTCATCTGTTCTCGGGCACTCAGGTTTTTTCCAGATTTTGGCTATTGTAAAGAGTGCTGCAATGAACAAACGATTGCAGATGTCACTTCGACTATACATTTTTGCCTCTCTGGGATATATTCCCAGGAGTGCTATAGCTGGGTCAAATGGGAGATCGAATTCTAATTTTTTGAGAATCGTCCATACTGTTTTCCAAAAGGGTTGGACCAGCCTGCATTCCCACCAGCAGTGAAGGAGGGTCCCTTTCTAGCCACATCCGCGCCAGCACCTGTTGCTTTTGTTCTTGTGGATGTGGGCCAGTCTCTGTGGTGTGAAATGATATCTCATTGTTGTTTTGATCTGCATCTCTCTGATGATTAGTGATGTAGAGCATTTTCTCATGTGCCTTTTTGCCATTCGGATTTCTTCTTTGCGAAAGTTTCTATTCATTTCCTCGCCCCATTTTTTGATGGGGTTGGGTGATTTCTTCTTGTGTAGTTTAACCAGTACCTTGTATATCCTTGAAATCAACCCCTTGTCGGATGTGTATTTGGTGAATATTCTTTCCCATTCTGTAGGCTGTCTTTGTATTTTGGTCACTGTTTCTTTTGAGGTGCAGAAGCTTCTTAGTTTAAGATAGTCCCATTTGTCTATCTCTGTTTTCACTTGCTCGGCCAGTGGCGTGACGTCTTTGAAGACACCACTAACTTCAATATCGTGGAGAGTTTTGCCAACTTTGTCTTCAATAAACATTATGGATTCCGGTCTGATGTTGAGGTCATAAATCCATTTCGATCTTACTTTTGTGCATGGCGTTAGGCAGAGATCTGAGCCCACTTTTTTGCATGTAGCCGTCCAGTTTTGCCAGCACAATTTATTAAAGAGGCTTTCCCTGCTCCATTTCACTTTTCTTGCCCCCTTATCGAAGATTAGATGATTATATGTTTGGGAGGAGATGTCAGTATATTCAACTCTATTCCATTGGTCTGCAGCTCTGCTTTTGTTCCAGTACCATGCTGTTTTGATTATTACTGCTTTGTAGTAGAGCTTGAAGTTAGGTAGGTTGATTCCTCCCATTTTCTTTTTCCCAAGAATTGCTTTAGCTATTCGTGGGGGCTTATTGTTCCATATAAATTTCAGGAGTGTTTGCTCCATTTCTTTGAAGAATGTCGTGGGTATCCTTATAGGGATTGCATTGAATTTGTACAGTGCCTTGGGAAGTATTGCCATTTTGACAATGTTGATTCTCCCCATCCATGAACAGGGGATATTTTTCCATTTCCTCGTGTCCTCTTTTATTTCCCGAAGTAGCGTTTTGTAGTTTTCTTTGTACAGATCCTTTACTTCCTTAGTTAAGGCGATTCCTAGGTACTTGATTTTCTGGGGCACAATTGTGAATGGAATTGTTTTCTTCATGTCACTTTCTTCTCTTTCATTATTTGCATATAGGAAAGCCATGGATTTTTGGGTATTGATTTTATAGCCTGCCACTTTACTATACAAGCCTATTGTTTCTAGGAGTTTCTTGGTAGAGGTTTTAGGGTTCTCTAAGTATAGTATCATGTCATCTGCGAATAGTGAGAGCTTAATTTCTTCTTTCCCTATCTGGATGCCCTTAATATCTTTTTCTTGCCTAATCGCTGTTGCAAGTACTTCCAGTACTATATTGAACAGCAGTGGAGAGAGTGGGCATCCTTGTCTCGTCCCTGACCTTAGGGGGAAGGCTCTCAGTTTTTCCCCATTGAGGATGATGTTTGCTGTAGGTTTGTGGTAGATGGCTTTAACTATATTGAGGAAAGTCCCCTCTATCCCCATTTTGGCAAGGGTTTTCATCATGAATGGGTGCTGGATCTTGTCAAATGCTTTTTCTGCATCTATTGATATGATCATATGATTTTTATCTTTTCTTTTGTTGATATGATGGATTATGTTGATTGATTTCCGAATGTTGAACCATCCTTGCATCCCTGGGATGAATCCTACTTGGTCATGATGTATGATCTTTTTGATGAGTTGTTGAATTCTATTGGCTAGTATTTTGTTGAGAATCTTCGCATCCGTGTTCATCAGGGATATTGGCCTGTAGTTTTCTTTTCTTGTGGTGTCTTTGTTTCCTTTTGGTATTAGAGAGATATGGGCTTCATAGAAACTGTTTGGGAGAGTTTCCGTTTTTTCAATTTCCTGGAAAAGCTTGAGAAGAACTGGCAATAGGTCCTCTCTAAATGTTTGGAAAAATTCGCTAGTAAATCCATCTGGACCTGGGATTTTGTTTTTGGGAAGACTTTTGATTACAGTTTCAATTTCCTTGATGTGAATAGGTCTATTCAGGTACTCTATATCTTCTTGCTTCAGCTTTGGGAGATGATAGGAATCCAGGAATTTATCCATTTCTTCTAGATTCTCTTGTTTCGTGGCATACAGACTTTCAAAGTAGCCTCTGATGATCTCTTGAATTTCTTTAGTTTCTGTTGTGATATCCCCATTCTTATTTCTGATTCGATTTATTAAGGCTCTCTCTCTCTGTTTCTTTGCGAGTGTTGCTAGTGGTTTATCTATCTTATTTATTTTCTCGAAGAACCAGCTCTTGGTTTTATTGATCTTTCGGATTGTTTCTTTGTTTTCCATGTCATTGATTTCTGCTCTAAGTTTTACGATCTCTTTCCTTCTGCCTGATTTAGGCTCTTTCTGTTGATCCTTTTCTAAGGTCTTGAGCTGTGAGGTCAAGTTGTTTATGTGCATCGTTTCTACAGTCCTAAGATATGCTTGCAGAGCTATAAATTTTCCCCTTAATACAGCTTTCGCTGCATCCCATAAGTTCTGGTAGTTTGTGTCTTCATTCTCATTTGTTTCCAGGTATCTTTTGATTTCGTCCTTGACTTCGTTCTTGACCCACTCATTGTTCAGCATCGAGTTGTTTAATTTCCAGGTGTTTGATTTTGTTCTCCGTGTCAGTGTGTGATTCACTTCTATCCTCAGTGCGTCATGGTCTGAAAAGATGGCTGATACTATTTCTATCTTCCTGATTCTGTTGAGGTATGTTTTGTGTCCTAAGACATGGTCTATTTTGGAAAATGTTCCGTGCGCACTGGAGAAGAATGTGTATTCTTTCTTTTTGGGGTGTAAAGCCCTGTATAAGTCCATAAGCCCTTTCTCTTCTATTTCTTCTTTCAAAGCCAATAATTCCTTGCTGGGTTTTGTTCTTGTTGATCTATCCAGAGTTGATAAGTCGATGTTGAAGTCTCCAAGTACTATTGTGTTGGTAGCGATGTCCTCCTTAAAATCTGTTAGCAGTTGTTTTAGATATTTAGCTGTTCCCTCATTAGGTGCGTATACGTTTAAGAGTGTGATTTCTTCCTGCTGTATGTATCCCTTGATGAAGAGAAAATAGCCTTCCCTGTCCCTTCTAATCTTTTTCAATGTGAAATTAATGTTGTCGGATACTAGTATGGCCACCCCAGCTTTTTTGAAGGGGCTGTTTGCTTGCAGGATTGTTTTCCATCCTTTGACTTTGAGTCTGTGTTTGTTCTGGCTGTTGAGATGAGTTTCTTGTAGGCAGCAGAATGTTGGGTTCTGTCTCTGTATCCATTTTGCCACTCTGTGTCTCTTCAATGGTGAATTTAGACCATTGACATTGAGAGAGAGTATGGTTATGGGGTTTTGTGTCATTTTCTGTAGGGTGTGTTGTGGTTGTAAGGTTTGTCTTTTCTTATAGTAGCCCCTTTAGGCCTTGCTTTAGGTTTGGTTTTGAGTCTATGAAGTTCCTGAGCTGCTGTTTATCTATAAAATAATGTACTGTTCCTTCGATTTTGAGGGAGAGTTTAGCTGCATAGAGTATTCTTGGGGAAGCATTCATTTCCGTGAGTTTTTTGACTATATCTTGCCACTGCCTTCGGGCTTGCAGGATTTCCTCTGATAGGTCTGCTGTGAATCTAAGGGGTGCTCCTTTGTATGTGATTTCCTTCTTTGCCCTTGCTGCTTGCAGTATTGTGTCTCTATTGGCAGCATCAATCATTCTAACTATGATATGCCTTGGAGTGTTTTTGTTGGGGTCTCTTTTAGCTGGCACCTTTCGGGCTTCTTGAACCTGAATGGCTGCATTGCAGAGCTCTGGGAATTTTTCAGCAATGATTTGTTTGACGGTGTTTTTTTCGTTGGGGTTGTTTCCCTGAGGTTCAGGTAGTCCCATGATTCTAATATTGTTCCTCTTGGAATCATCTGCTAGGACTCTTATTCTCTGTACAGCCATTTTGAGGTCCCTTGCCACTGTTTGTTGTTGCGTGTTGGTTTGTTGCAGCTGATCTTCCAGCTCACTGATTCTCTCTTCAGCTGCGGTCATTCTATTTTTAAGAGAAGAAACTGAGTTTCTCATTTCATCTATGGAGTCTTTTAATCGTGACATTTCTGCTCTCATTTCTTCGCGTAATTTGTCGATTTTTTCTGTGGTGTTACTGGCTGTCTGTCTGACCGTTTCATTGAGTTGATTGAACATCTTGATGACTTCATATCTGAATTCTGTGTCAGAGAGATCCCTTAGGTGAGCTGTATCGACAGAATGTTCTGGATTGTTTTTGTTCTCCTCCGCTTGAGGTGGGGATTTTCTTTGTTTCTTCATATTGCTGAGTAAGTTGGGGACCAAATTCCTTGGGAACTAGGTTCCTTTGAATTAGTAAACACCCTGCGGCTGCATAAGCGGCCGCTGGCCGGAAAATAGGCCACACCCACTCTGAAGCCACGCCCACTCTGAAGCCACGCCCACTTCTGAAGAGGCCACACCTCTACGGAAAACTGGGTTTGAGATGACATGAGCGCCGCATGAGTAGTGAAGAGGGGAACGGCAGCCGCTCACGGCTGCGTTTCTCCAGGCGTCTGCCGGGATGCCTGAGGTCCCGAAGGGAGAGATGGAAGTCCCGGGGCCACACACCGGGGGCAGGTCTGACCTGGGTTTGAGAGGAGAGGAGCGCCGCGTGACTCCGGAGAGGGGACGGGCTCCCCATTTTTTAATGGGGTTGAATGTTTTCTTTTTGTGGAGTTGAACCAGTACTTTGTATATCTTTGAAATTAACCCCTTATCAGATGTGCAGTTGGCGAATATCCTTTCCCATTCTGTAGACTGTCTTTGTATTTTGGTCACTGTTTCTTTTGAGGTGCAGAAGCTTCTTAGTTTAAGATAGTCCCATTTGTCTATCTGTTTTCACTTGCTTGGCCAGCGGTGTGACATCTTTGAAGATACCATTAGCTTCAATGTCATGGAGGGTTTTGCCAACTTTTTCCTCAATGTACCTTATAGATTCCTGTCTGATGTTGAGGTCTTTAATCCACCTAGATCTTACTTTTGTTGTACAGTAAATTTTTAGGCTATAAAATCAATGCCCAAAAGTCCGTTGCTTTCCTATGCGCAAATAATGAGACAGAAGAAAAAGACATGAAAAAAGCAATCCCGTTCACAATCGTGTCCCAGAAAATCAAGTACCTCGGAATCAGTCTAACTAAGGAGGTAAAAGACCTGTACAAAGAAAACTACAAAACGCTACTCCAAGAAATAAAAAAAGGACATGAGATGGATTGGGAGAATTAACATTGTCAAAATGGCACTACTCCCCAAAGCATTATACAGATTCATTGTGATCCCTATAAGGATACCCATGACATTTTTCAAAGAAATGGATCAAACACTCCTGAAATTCATATGGAACAACAAACCCCTCATGAATAGCCAAAGCAATTCTTGGGAAAAAGAAGATGGGAAGCATCACCCTCCCCAACTGCAAACTCTACTACAAAGCAGTAACAGTTAAAACAGCATGGTACTGGAACAAAGGCAGAGCCACAGACCAATGGAATAGGGTGGAATATCCTTACACACAAACACAAATATATGAACATCTAATCTTTGACAAGGGAGTAAGAAATGTGAAGTAGAGCAAGGAAATCTTTGTTAAAGATTAACAAATGGTGCTGCATAACTGGACAACCACTTGTGAAAAAATAGACTTAGACCTTAGCCTAATACCAGGCACAAAATTCAGATCCAAATGGATTAAGTACCTCAACATCAGGCCAGAATCCATAAGGTACATTGAAGACAGGGTTGGCAAAACCCTCCATGGCATTGATGCTAAAGGTATCTTCAAAGATGACATGCCACTGGCCAAGCAAATGAAAACTGGGACTATCTTAAATTAAGAAGCTTCTGCACCTCAAAAGATACAGTGACTGAAATACAAAGACAGTCTACAGAATGGGAAAGGATACTCACCCAATCCCCATCCTATAAGGGGTTGATATCAAGGATATACAAGCACTGGTTGAACTCCACAAGAAGGAATCATCCAACACCATCAAAAAATGAGGTAATGAAATGAACAGAAACTTTCTCAAAGAAGAAATCTGAGTGACTAAGATGCACATGATAAAATGTTCCACATCACTAATCATCAAGGAGATGCAGATCCAAACAATTAGATATCATCTCACACCACAGAGACTGGTCCACATCCAAAAGAACAAAAGCAACCAGTGTTGGCATATGTGGGGAGAAAGGGACTCTCCTTCACTGCTGGTGAGAATGCCAACTGGTTCAGTCCTTTTGGAAACAATATGGACAATTCTCAAAAGAGTAGAAATTGAGCTCCCATTTGTCCCAGCACCATCACTCTTGGGAATATATCCCAGAGAGTCAAAAAAGTACAATCAAAATGACATCTGCACTTGTATGTTCATTGCTTCACTGTTCACAATAGACAAAATCTGGAAAAAATCCGAGTGCCTGAGAAAAGATGACTGGTTAAAGAAACTCTGGTATATCTACACAATGGAATACTATGCAGCTGTTAGAAAAGATAAGTCATAAAATTTGCATACAAATGATACAACATGGAAAGTATCATGTTAAGTGAAATGAGTCAGAAAGAGAGGGACAGACATAGAAATACTGCACACATCTGGAGAATATAAAGTGACAGAATGGAAGATGAACACACAAGAATAGTTGAGATAAGTGCCAGGAGGTCTGCTCTATGGCTTGGAAGCCGGCAGCACATACTGGGGGAAAGGGCAGCTCAGATAGAGAAGGGAACACCAAGTAAAAGGCGTTTGGTGGATTCCCTCGAGATGCGAGATGAGTGCTGAAAGTAGACTATAGACCAAACATGATGGCTACTCAATACCTCTATTGCAAACCACAACACCTTAAAGGAAAGAGAGAGCAAAAGGGAATGCCCTGCCACAGAGGCAGGGCGGGGTGGGGGGAATGGCGGGGGTGGGAGGGCTACTGGGATCATTATTGGTGGAGAATGGGCACTGGTGGAGGGAAGCGTACTCGATCTTTGTATAACCAAAACCCAAGAACAAAAGTTTGAAAGTCCACAACTGTACCTCATGGTGTTTCACTAATAAAAGTTAAATTTAAAAATATTATACTGAATAATATAATACAAAGGATTACATTTTGTATGATTTAGTCACATGAAATTTTAGGAAAGACACATCTAATCTAAAGCAAAGTAAAGTAAAACAGTAGCTGAAAAGGAAAGAGACTTTAGGAAGGACCAGGAAGAGGACCCTTTAAGTAGATAAAAATGTACCATACTTTGAACTGGCTATATAAAGCTGTACAGACTTACCAAAATGTATCCTTTAAATTTGTGAAGTTTAATCATTTATCTCTTAAAGGCATATTCAAAGTAATATTCTGTTTTCTAGAATCAAACACAAGATGCTATTTAACTCTACCAGTTCTCAAACATTTTCTGTTCTTTCTACCCTGTTCTACTTTTACTTGAAAACCATCCAAATCTCTCTTGTTTATGAATTGCTTTTGAATTTTAAATTCATGACTTTCTTTTTCTGTAGTTCATGTTGGAGAACAGGGTGGTAAGGGGGAAAATGAAGCCACTGAGATACACCCTGAGCCCCAAAACTAGTCAATACACTTAGGAGCTCAGCTGTTTTATATTTTACCTTGTTGTATATAGCCTGTATTAGTTTATTAGGACTGCCCTGATAAAATACCTGATTTGAGTGACTTTATTGATGGAAATTAATTCTTCTCACAGCCCTGGTGGCACTCCCAGCAGGATTGGTTTCTCCTAAGTCCACACTCTGTGATTTGTTTCTGACCATCTTTTTGCTATGTGCTTACAGGATGTTGCGTCCCAGCATGTGTCTCTATCTATGTCTCTTTCCTATACAGAGACTGTCAGATTCCAGAGACATATTTATGGGCTGGAGTGATAGCACAGTAGTAGTACATTTGCCTTGCACACAGCTGACCCGGGTTCAATTCCTCTGCCCTTCTTGGAAAGCCCGGCAAGCTACTGAGAGTATCTCGCCTGCACAGCAAAGCCTGCCTAACTACCCGTAACATATTCGATATGCCAAAAATAGCCACAAGTCTCACAATGGCGACGTTACTGGGCCCACTCGAGCAAACTGATGCACAGTGGGAGGACAGTGACAGTGACATATTTATACATTTTTTGTGTGTGTATATGTGTGTAGCAGGTTGTAAATAGGTATATAGGCATAAAAGTGTATACTAGAGGTGGGAGAGGGAGAATGAAAATATGTTATAATATTAGGAGAAAATTCTATGGGCTACAGCTATAATCTACAGCTAAGTTGGTGCTCAGAGGGAAAATTATATTCATAAGTGTGTATGTTAAGAAAAATTAATGGGAATGTGCACTGGTGGAGAGATGGGTGTTTGATCATTTTGTGATTGTAACCCAAACATGAAAGCTTATAACTATCTCACAGTGATTCAATAAAATTTAAGAAAAAAAGAAAAGAAAAATTAATGGTAGGAACTAGAGAAATAAGAGTCTAAAAAAGGTAACAAAATAAATAAGAAATATTTGATAACATTTTAAGAATAAGAAAAAAAACAAAAAAATAAGATGGTAAAGGAATAAGGAAGTGCAGGAGTGATAATACAGCATGTAGGGCACTTGCCTTGCGTGTGGCCAACCTGGGTTAAATCCCTGGCAATTCTATATGATCCCCCAAGCACTGACAGGAGTGATTCCTGAGTTCAGCGACAGGAGTAATCCCTAAGCATTGCTGGGTATGACTCAAAAACAAAATAAAATAAAATACAAACATATCTTCCAGAATGGAGCATAAAATAAGTCCCTTATAACCATGCCACCGAATGACATGCCAGGCTGTTTTCACTGAGGGCACCCCAGAGTGGGGCAGGTGGGGAGTCCTCCCCACCCCAAGTGACCCAGCCCCAACAGCTGACCTTCACTACCCAACCAGCGCCACGCTCCAGGCCGCTTTCCAGACACTCGGGCCGAGCCTCATGCATGAATGAAGTCCCATTGAACCCAAGTAATGCCGAACTTTGTGACCTTAGACTCTGGGCTGAATGGGACTCAGTGGCAGAGATCCTTTGTCTGCTTCCCCCAGTCTCCAGCGACCCAGGGGTCACACCCATAAGCCACTCCCTGCTGGCGCCAGATAATTTCCTCATGGGCCACCCTCCAGAACTCATGGCTACTTCTCCAGGAAGGAAGCACAAAATGAGGGTCCCATAACCATGCTACCGGACTCTCCGTGACAGGCTGTTTTCACTTGGGATACACCAGAGTGGGGCGGGTGAAAGCCTTCCCTGCCCCGAGGGACCCAGCCCCAACAGCTGACCTCCACTACCCAACTGCTACCACGCTCCAGACCACTTTCTGGACACATCATAAGACACTTCCTACACATTTTCCATAATTACCACACCATATTTGATGGGGTTCAGACAGTAGGCAACAAATCATAGAGAAATATATATATATATAAATATATATATGAGAGCCCAGCAAGCTACCAAGAGTATCCCGCCCACACGGGCAGAGAGCCTGGCAAGCTCCCTGTGGCGTATTCGATATGCCAAAAACAGTAACGATAATAGGTCTCATTCCCCTGATCCTGAAAGAGCCTCCAATTGTTGGGAAAGATGAGTAAGGAGAAGCTGTTAAAATCTCAGGGCTGGCTGCCCGGAAGGGAAAGGGTGTTGCCCCATTCGCCCTCCCCTCTCTGGAAAGAAAGATGGTGGCCTCACGGGAGCCTGGTGGAGAGCAGGTATGAGCGCCAGGGGTGGGGCGTGACTGAAACCTCATGGGACGGGGGGCGTTCCGGCCCGTCCTTCACGCCCGATCAAGGTCACCAGTTGGCCCCCACGAGCGGCTCTCAGAAGCACGGAAACCATCTCCTAATTATCTGACTCTCAGTAGAAATACTTCCAGGGTTAATAAATAAAATAGCAGAAATCCAAAACCGCGTGGCCGTTATTGTGGCCACGCGACATCATTTAACTCTTGAACCCAGCTGTAGAAAACAAATCATTCCACAATGCTTTTTCAGCATGGCTGTTTTTTGGGGGGTAGGGGTAAAGTCTAAATAATAATGGTGCAACTTTTATCAAAACAATGAAGCTAGTCAAAGTAGACAGAGTGTTAACTAGAATTCATCTGTCCCACAGGCATTGGGGGGTGGGAGTTTATTGGGGTTCTTCGTGGTGAAAAATAAGTATTGGTAAAGGGAAATGTGATTGATATCTGCATGACTGAGACCTAAACCTGAAAGCTTTGTAACTTTTCCCACAACGATTCAATAAATAAATAAATTAATTAATTTAAAAAAATAAGCCTATAGTCAGGCAACTGACACAGAATTAGAATGTGCCTCGTTGCCTCTAATGTCATAACTTTTTCATATTTCTTATTATATTGTACTGCTCCTGTATCAATTATTAAAAATCGTGCACTTAAAAAAAAATCTCAAGGCTGGGAGGAATAGAGACGTTACTGGCACCCGCGCGAGTAAATTGATGAACGGGATAACAGTGATACAGTGATACAAACATATCATGGAAATGATCAATAAAATCAAAGTTGGTGTATTGAAAAGCTTAGTTTTTATTCTCTGTCAAGATTAGTTGACGAACAAGAGCAGAAAGATGTGTGATGAAAAGGGAGCTAGAAACACTGGGAGAACACATATTAGAATGGCAAGAGTTTATTATGAAAAATACATTATCAATACATTGCCACCAATAATTTTTAAAACATTGGTGGAATGTGCGCATTTCTAGAAAAGCACAATTTACTAAATTCAGTAAGGAATTTAAAAATCACTGTTTGAGAAATGAAATGAGAAGGTAAATCATCTTTCCCACAAAGACAACATTGGGACTAGACACTGTATTTCATAGCAGAGTTGTCTCCACTGCATAATCAGCACACCTGCTCTTATTTAAGACACTTGCACAATTTCAAAAGTTTCACATGAATGGTCACACTGCACCTTTTGGGGCAGGGTGACTGGAGGTAATTGTGCCACATCAGCAGTGCTGAGAACTTACTCCTGGTTTCACAAGCAGGAATGACTCCTTATGGTGCTTAGGAGAACAAATGTGGAAGCAGGAATGAAATCAGGGTTGGCGGCTGCATGCAAAGTAAGTGCCATAACTCATGTACTATCTCCCAAACTGCATATTTTTTGGGAAAAATAACTATAATAACCATGATTATGCAAAGTGGTTTATTCTTTAATCAAATACTATTAAACATTCTACTTGACAAAAATAATAGTAGCAGCAGTAGTAGTAACACAAATAACTAAAACACGTTTGAACTCTTCAAAAGAAAAATAAGACTACTACCTAATTCACTGTAAGAGACGGATATAAATCTGATATCAAAATTAAAATTATTGACTTTGTACGTATAAATATATCTAATGTATTATCATGATAATGTGCTATCCCAGATATGGAAGCATGTTTAATCATTAGATAATCTATTAGTCTATCTCCAGTATTTCATTTTTAATTAATAAAAATATTTCAAGACTAAAATTTCTCTTATGCAGGACCAGAGAGACAGTCTAAAGGGCTGCAACATATGCTTGGCAATAAAAGGACTGGATTTGATCCCTGGCACCATACGGGCACCTGAACAGCACCAAGGACAACCCCCAAGCATTGAGCCAGGACTTGACCTTGAACCCCAGCAATATGGCCCCCAAACAAAATGAAACTGGCTCGTGACTTTAGTTATGTTCTGTAAGTCTTTGTTGAAAGATTCTTTTCTCATTTCTAAATATTGGTAGATAATATCTCCTTCAGTCTTGGTTTCCTTTGATACATTCTGCGGTATTTTTTGTTTTTACATAATCAATTTTCTACTTTTTATTAAATTATAATTAAGAAAATACCATCTTCAAAATTTCTGCGTTCTAACTTTATCATCTTAGTGCATAACTGGATTTAAAAAATGAAAAGTTTAAGAATTTAAAAAGTACTTCTTGTTGTGATGTTCAAATTTCACACCTATAACATTATCCAAATTCTTCCAGATAATTTATGTTGGTTGCATGATTAAAATTCTCTATCTCCTAAAATCATTAAATTCTGAGGGACACATTAAAAAGGCTTCATTATGTATTCACCTTTATCTCTGTTTTGACAAAATTCTGCTTTACACACTTGGTGGTTTTTATTTGGTGATTAAAGTTTGTGTTGGTTTTATCTTCTTGGGGACTGTAACTTTCATCCTACATACCATTCCTCTTCATCTCATTAAATGCCTTTGACAGCCTTTTAGCATAGCAGATAGCTTCCTGCTTTATTTTAGTTTGCATTGCCCATAGATAGCTTTTATGTCTGACATTTTTTTGGGTTGCAAATGTATTACTTATAAATACCTCAAGAACTGGATTTCTAATGCAACCCCACAGTCTATTATTAGAGATGGGATTTCGCTACTTCCTCTTCTCTAACTTGAGATTTATGTTTTCACCCAAAAACAGTACTTTCTGTGAATTTCCTTCAAGATTTAAGGCTTGGGGGGGTAGGGTTGGGGGGCAGAGAGATAATACAGCGGGTAAGGTGCTTGCCTTACATGCGGTCAACTTGGGTTCAAGCCTTGGCATCCCATATGGCCCCCACAGCCCACCAGGAGTGATACCTAAGCACAGAACTAGAAGTACCCCTGAGCATCACCAGGTGCCCTGCACCCTAAGAAAAGATTTAAGTCCCATTGGCAGAGTCCTCTCTGATAAAAGCGATTTTCCATGGGGGTCACTGCTTATGATATCTGACTAACTGGGCAAAATAGTTCAGTACTTCTGCCAATGCAGTGCAGAGGGTGCCCACCAGGGCCACATCCAGTGGTGCCAGGGAGCGGGGGTGGGGGGATGCATGCTGGGCAAGGGCCTGAACTCAGGGTCTTGCACATGCAAGGCATGCAGCCGGAGCCCCTGATCTAACTCCCCAACCCTCCAAATAGCCCAGACTTAATTTTCTAGTGCTATCCAAGAAATAAATGCCAGGAATAAAACCTTGCCATTTAACACTCCCAATGATGAAGGCCTGAGCAATAGTAGCACCGTATCACTGTCCTCCCATTGTTTATCAATTTGCTCCAGCGGGCACCAGTAATGTCTTCATTGCGAGACTTGTTGTTACTCCTTTTGGCACATCGAATATGCCATGGGGAACTTTCCAGGCTCTGCCATGCAGGCAGGATACTCTCGGTAGCTTGCCAGGCTCTCCAGGGGGACAAAGTAATCGAACCCGGGTCGGCAGCATGCAAGGCAAACACCCTACCCACTATGCTATTGCTCCTTTTGGCTAAGATCAAGTGTAGCAATAGTACAGCAGGTAAAGTGTTTGCCTTGCATGCAGCTGACCTGGGTTCAATCCCCAGTATCCCATATGGGTCCCTGTGAACCACCAGGAGTAATTCCTGAGTACAGAGCCAGGAGTAATCCCTAAGCATTGCTGGCTATATCCTCTAAACAAAACATAAACAAAATAAAACTTCCAATGGTGACTTCAAAGATAGGGAGGTCAGAACTTTACTCCAACCTAACTCTGACTGTGGTTTTACAAGGCCGAAATCAAAGTTTTGGCCAAGATGGATTCTTGGATTCTTATCTGGAAATCTTGTAAGAAAGTTCTTTGAGGTTCCCTTAGACTAGTTACTCTATCAATACAGTCCCTTGAGATAGAATAAAGTTCCTCATTCTCTTGCTGTCTGTTAGCCAGGAGCCTCATCGAGCTCCACAAGGCCACCCACATTCCTCGGCACAAAACCTTCCATTCAAATCTGAGAGGTGAAGTTTGGGGAGCAGTGATTCTCCTGCTACCAAGTCAAAAAAACACTCTGTGCCTTAAAGACCCACCTGAGAAGCTGGGAATGAGATTCATCATTTCCACATCTCAAGGTCTTTACATCTTCAAATTTCCTTTCCATGAATGTCCTGATTTGTGTTTGAGTACCAGGAGATGCGTGTTGGAGCCCCATCTTGACAATTCTGTCCACCACACTGTCCTCAGAAATGAATGTCACTGCTGTTCTTGAAGATTCCAGTGATTTATTAGTCTCCTCATTTTTAGTGAATGAGACATGTTAAGTTATTAGCATGTCTGATGAGACATGCTAGTTATTCAATGATTTGCTCATTAGTAAATAGCTTCTCCTCTCTGCCCTCCCCCTCTACTAAGAACTTTTCTTGGTCCTTAGAACTCAGTCATCCCTACATAATCCTCTTCGGCTACATATATCTCTTGTCATTTCCAATATTAGAGCTACTTCTGTATTACGATCATTGAGACATATTTCTTTCCACGTTCTCATTCTGGGCTCAGGAGAAACCATCCTCTTTTTAAGTCCATCTATTCAATTTTCAAATGCAAAGAGAATGGTTTCCTCTTTTGCAAACACTTGGAAGGCTCTAGTTTCATCACCTAGAAAGCTCTTACAGGGTTTTACTTAAATCTCTATTCTCTACAGAGAGCAAGTTGTTCTCTCCCAACCATAGAAAGGTAGAGCCTGGCCCCAAGTCTCAGCTGGGTGAGGCAGCTCCTCTAAGGGAAAAGAATATGATTTTGTTGTCTGTGGCCCAGGGGATCTATCAGGTCAGCGGCCATCTTTGTACAAAGCCTCATCATGAATTAAGGAGATTTTTAAGAAGAAATCTGTAGAATGGAGAGCAAACTTGGTATTTCAGCTCACATTTGTGCAGTGAGGTGAAAGCATTCAGCTAAATATAATACTGATTTTTTTAATCATTTTATTAGAAGCACTGTGATATACTGTATCACTAACATCCCATTGTTCATTGATTTACTCGAGCGGGGATCAGTAACATCTCTATTTCTCCCAGCCCTGAGATTTTAGCAGCCTTTCCTTACTTGTCTTTCCCAACGATTGGAGGCTCTTTCAGGGTCAGGGGAATGAGACCTGTTATAATTACTGGTTTTGGCATATTGAATATGCCATGGGGAGCTTGCCAGGCTCTGCCCGTGCAGGCGGGATACTCTTGGTAGCTTGCTGGGCTCTCCGATATAAACGAAGGCCCTCCCGTTGATCGTCGATTTGCTCGAGCGGGCCCAGTAACGTCTCCATTGGAGACTTTGTTGTTACTGTGTCTGGCATATCGAATACTCTCGGTAGCTTGCCGGGCTCTCCGAGATATATATATATATATATATATATATATATATATATATATATGTATATATATATACACACACACACACATATATATATTTCTCTATGATTCATTGCCTATTGTCTGAACTCCAACAAACATGGTGTGGTAATCATGGAAAATGGGTAGGAGGAAGTTTCTTATGAACACTGCAGACACGCAGTCTGGAAAGTGTCCTGGAGCATGGCGGCAATTGGGTAGTGGAGATCAGCTGCCAGGACTGAGTCCCTTGGGGTGGGGAGGGCTCTCTCCCGCCCCCTTTTGGGGCATCCCAAGTGTAAACAGCCTGGCGCAGAGTCCAATACTGTGATATACAATACAGTTCATACTAGATTTTTATCCAAATAATATTCCAACGGGCTGGAGTGATAGCACAAGCTGTAGGGCGTTTGCCTTGCGCGCAGTCAGCCTGGCTGAGCCGGATTCGATTCCTCTGCCCCTCTTAGAGAGCCTGGCAAGCTACCGAGAGTATTCAGTATGCCAAACACAGTAACAAGAAGTCTCACAATGGAGACTTCTCTCTCACAATGGGGACGTTACTGGGCCCACTCGAGCAAACCGATGAACAATGGGAGGACAGTTCTTTCTTTCTTTCAATATTCCAACACCACACCCTCCAGCAGAGTGTTCTCTTCCCTCCAGTGCTGTGCAGTCTCAGGGTCCCCTCCCAACCCCGTGGTCCTTGGTAAGTAATCTCAGTTCAATAGACCAGATACCAGGTTCTACTGCCTCTGACCAGTAGTTATTCTCATACTATGTTTCTTTCGTGAGAGAGATCATTCTGGATCTGTCCCTCTCTCATGACTGACTTCACCCAGCATGACACCTGATTGTTTAACACAACGGTAATAAATAGGGAAAAAATTCTATCCAGATACAGTGGCAGGTTTCTGAGTAGATGGCTGCCTAAGCGTCTGAGCAGACACCTTCTCACCTGACTATCTGTGGTGCATTGAGGAGTGAGACCTTGGGTGGGGTGGAAGCTATGTTCTTCTTGGCTTCCCTCAAGAAGGAAAAGGACCAGCAAATGTAAGAGTGTTTGCCTTACTGATATGACAACAGCTGGCTGGAAAAAGAGTCCTCCCTGCAGGCCTCAAAGAAACCTGACCTTCCAGTCTCCTATCTCTCAGCCTGGCTGAGGGCTACAATCAAACCTTTACCTCAAAGTGGCTACACCACACCTGTGTGTGTAAGTGGGAGTGTTAAACTGAACCGAGATCTCCCCAGAGGAATCACATGAAGACAAGTTGCGATGCAATAAGCAAAGGGTTTTTATTGGTTAGCTCAAGCTAGCTTCCAAGTCTCATCCAACTCAGTGGAGTCTTGACAAGGACCCTGACTCCAAATCACAAGAGTTTATATATAGGGTTCAGAGTTAAGAGCAGTTTATATACTGGTCTATTTTTTATCATTGGTTTATTACATCAGTGGTCAGCAATTAGACAGCAAGTACCAGTAACAGTTTGGCATTCTTTCCAAGAAGGGTGCAGCGACCACTCATGACTGGCCAGATCCAACTGCCCAGTTTCTTATCTAGATGAATTACTCAATTGGGACTTTACCAGAAACTGCAAATCCTGCCTAGAGGAAACAAAAACTGAGACCTGTTGAGACTTAATGTTAGCTGCAGCTTGTCATGACATCAGTTTCACCCTCACAGGAGCATATGTGTATACTCACATGCACACAACCATACACGCACACATGCACACACACACAGAGGGTACACCATTTTTCAGGTATAACACACAATTTACAACCATTATTTTCAGTGTTGTAGTTACAGATTATGGGCTATATTCTTCCTTAAAATTTTTATATTGTCTAAAAGTTCATGAACATATATTTCCCTTTTCACTAAAAAGCAGAAGGGATAGTACAGTGGGTAGGGCTCTTGTCTTGCATTTGGTCAACCCAGGTTCAACCCCCAGCATCCCATATGGACCCCTGAGCTTGTCAGGAGTGATTTCTGAGTACTGAGTCCAAGGTAAGTTCTTGGTACCACTATGCGTGACCCCCCAAAAAAACAAAAATAAAAATAAATTTAAAAAATTTAAAAAGCAGAAACACTTTATAAAATAGTGTGACTGACTGACCTGATCTTTCCTAAAGCATAAGGAATGATGTTATTATCTGAGAACATTGGAGGCAGGGGCAGGAGGATCTCTATTACCCACCCTGGGAGTTTCATTGAAGTGTTTACTTCTATTGCAATACTAAAAGATGAAAGGCTTTGGCAATTCCAACTGAAGTATTTGGAAATGCATAGATAGCTACTTTGGTGCTGTTAAAATATTTAGTTTGAGTAATATAGTCTTTCCTGATTTATAGCTCTTACTGCCTAGTTTCCAAATACTTCACTGGGAAATTGACTATTTTCTCCTCCCAGTGAAAGCAAAGGCATGCTCAAATATGGGTGGATAGAAATGCGGAGCAAAATAAGTCAGATGGAAAAATAAAAATACTACGTGATCTCACTCATATGTGGGATATAGAGAAGCAAAGTGGAGAGACAACATTCTTGGACATAGTTAGACACTGACAACAGAATCCAGATCATGAAGGGGATAAAGGGACCAGTGGCCAGTGGGAGAGGGACATTGGGGGTGGGAGCATGACATTATATACTAAAATGTATCAACACTTATGCTCTTGCAAATTAATCAATAACAGTCACAAATAAACAATAGATACAGTCAAAAACAATAGCAAAACAATATAGCCTGATGCATCAGCATTTTTCCTTTCCTCCCCACCAATTTATCAAATCAGATGCACAACTGTACAATGATTGCCTTCCTTCCTTCCTTCCTTCCTTCCTTCCTTCCTTCCTTCCTTCCTTCTTTCTGTTAAGCAGAGACATTAAAATTGAGGCACTGTGATAATTACAGCAAAGAAAGTATCTAGACAAGAACAGATTCTTAAGAATTTTATAATGTAATTAGGGACTAAAATGCTCTGAATACTCTGAAATTCAAACCAAGAAATAAAACAATGGGACAACAGATGAGTACTCCACCACAGAGATTGATTACACAGAATAAAACTAAAGATATTAACTGATAAGGAAAAGATATGCAATCTATTGGAGCTGTCTTCACCAGAAACAGACTCCAGCTGCCCTGCTAAGTCAATTTTCAAAAAATCAGTCATCTTTAGGTGGGAGGAGGCAAATGATTTGTGAAGACAGAGAACAAGCCACACCCAGGTACCCAGGGTTCTAGTCCTCTCCAGGTATTAGTACCTGGAAGGGACAGGGCGTGAGTTCATCCAAAGACAGTGGTCTACCTGGGGCTCCAAATTCACAATGATGGCACCTTTCTGAGCAGAAGCGTTTTGAGGGGACTGTTTGGTTGATTTACGCTATAAGGGGCTACCAGGCTCCCTCTTTTCCTCACTGTTAATTACATATTCATGAGTCAGAGCTGACTCTCTTTCATTCTTCACGGTATGCAGGGAAGGGAAGAAAATGCATCAAACCATTTTCCTGGCTGAACGGGTGAAATAATTTAAAAGCCAATATGTTAGTTTGGCAGCTTGTCTAACAACTGTGAGGCTCTTCAGAACAATAATTAAAGTCACTCTTTCTTTATTATATAAATTATTCATTCCCTTTTAAACCCCAGGTGAACGTTTATGCTTGCACGGAATGAGTACTGAGGACAGTTTTGCAACTTCCAAAGTCACCTGCCATTAGCTTGTCACACTTTCATCATGAGCAAGGTGCCATGACACAGCTGCCTGCCTATGGAATGAAATCAGGGACTCCAAATACACATGATTGCACACAGAGATTAAGGGCTGCATCAAACCATCACCCTTGGGTCAGAGTCTAAAAGACCACAGGTAGGACACTTGCCTTGCACACAGTTGACCTGGATTTGATCCCTGGCATCTCATATATTTCCTTGTCCCCCACCCACCACCCCCAAGCACCCCCAAGCATCTCTGTGGTGTTGTCCAAAAATCAAAACTAAAAATATAAATAAACCACTGGCCCTACAGAGCAAAAGAATGTGTCTACTTATTGGAGCAAATGCCTATTCAAGGTTGAGGAATGCCCTTCTATCCTATTCATGGAATATCCTACTATACATCCTGAAAATATGTGGTAGTTCATGGAGAAAAGATGAAGAGAGGGATATTTTTTATTACTAAGTATAAGCAATGAGTTGAGACAAAGTTAACTACTGATCTCTCAGCCATCCACCACCTGTTCCAACATCCATCAACCTACTCAAGGACAACCTGACTCACTATGGTTCCATGTGTCCTTGCTAGAAGTTATTGCTTTTTGGTCCCTATCCACAGTGTCCTCCTCTGGATCTCTCTGTCAGGCTAAGTCCAGAGCTATAGTCATTATCATCACAGTCGGGTTGTAGCTCTCTGAAATTTTGATTGGCATTTCTTGATGAACAATGCTATTGAGCATTTTCCTCTCTAGGCCTCTGCCATTTAGACAACCATCTTATGTTCAGGACCAATTCAAGAACTTTGTCCATTTCTGAGTAGGTCTGGCATTTGTCTTTTACTTATTCAGTTGAGCGTTCATTCATATCTGTGATACGTACTCTTAAACATTCATTGTTATGGTAAATGTCATTTCCTGGTCTCTTTTCACTCTCTTATAGATGCTTTTGATAAACACATATTCTGACTTTTATTGGTATGTAACTTCTCTGTCTTCCTCTAACAGCATTGATTTTCATGTCCAGTTTAAAAAGTCTTTGTTAATGAACTTACATTTTTTCATTTACTGAGAAAGAGGAACAATTGAAATGGCTTTTCTACCTCGCCTAAGAACGCCTCCATGACCTCACACAACTCACATGATCTGGCACCAGAGTCCTTCCAGGGATGGGCCAACATACTACACCCTTCCCTGCTCCCATGAGTGAATTTCCCTGCTCCTGAGAACAAACCTGCCACGGCTCCCCATGCCTGCTCTCCACTGACAACATTGCTCCTGTAATGATCTTTTTTCTCTTCTGCATGCCAAGTTTTCCCTCTCTAGTGGATTCTCATCTGCATACAAACATATTATAATAGCCCTTACTATATTTCATGGAGTAAGAGATTACTCACAGTAAATTAAGGATACTTGAGGAAAGTTTCTGAAAAAAAAAAGCGTTTATAACAGCAAAGACAAGATGTGAAGAAACCGTGAACGCTATGGCATAACTACCATAGGTTTTGTAACAGAGTCAAGATAAAATGACACAGTTTGAGGGCCTGCTGTACAAAGTCAGTTTGGGCTCTTCCCATATGAAATCCAGAATATTCCCATAGGTATCAGTCTATAAAGTGAGTGGGAGTAGGGAACCATAATTAAAATACATTTCTGCTGCTTATGCCAGTTCCTAGGTAACTAATGCTGACTTCTATCACCCATTCTATGTTCTTATTGTCAACTTCTATCTATACCTGGGCTGGATGCAGTTGGAGGCCATTTGGAGCACAATGACCTCCAACTTCATTCTTGCATAATCTGTGTACTTTCTGTTTCAGATCATTATTGGACCATCAACATTTTCCTCTGACCTTGCTACTGAGCAAGGAAGTATTAAAAGGTATCCTAGTCAATCTCTTGGGTTCTCAGTCATTATCTTGTTCCTTCTCTGTCACAGAAACACAATTTCCTAAAAGGAAAGAAGATCAGTTGCTCAATCAAGATCAGCTTTTGTGATGACTCATTTTTTTATTGGTTCACCAGCATGAAATGCTCAAAGTGACCCCGGGGTAGCGTCAGTGTTGATCAGAATTCAGATTTTTTCTTTGGGGAAGCATTTGAACTCTAGCACTTTGGGGTCTAGTCCCTCCAAAGTTATCAGTCACGTGAACTAAAAGCAAAAAAGATCCACTAATTTATTATTGGAAGAACAACAATGAAGGGGGACAATGACACTTTATCTCTTGCCTCTGAGTCTGATGCATTCATTTTTGTGTGTTTGTTTTGTGAGCACATCCAGACTGGTGCTTTCTGACTAAGGATATAGTGCCAAATCATCCACCATCACTGGGGATGTACAATGGTTCCATCTCTTTGGAAACAATATGGTCACTTCATGTAACAAACAAAAAATTAAGAACTGAACTTCCATAAGACACTAAAATTCTGCTTCATAGCATCTATGACAAGAGCCCCACAAATACTATTCTGAAAAGACATTTGTGTTCCTAAGTTCACTGAAATACTATATATAATTGCCCAAATCTGGAAACAGTCTGAGTGTATAGCTCTTCCTTTAAGACAAGACTCTTACTCTATACCATAGCAGTTCACTCCTTTAGGATACTCTTTCTTAGGCTCTGCACCAATCTACTCAGGCAGCTACTACAGGGCAGTAGGGTTAGACCAGTGTGTAAGAATGAGTTTACCGTCTTAACAACTTTATTGTGAAACATGTTTCCTGGACAGAGATGAGACTGCATGGGAAATCTTGGCAATGAAGAAAGCAGGCAGCCAGCTGCTAGTCCACAAATGACAGGGCTGGCTGAAACCTCACCGGCAGAAAAGTCTAGTCTCTTGAAATAAGCATCTTCTCCATCATTTCCAAGTGAAACACTTTGCATACTGAGAGTGGAGAAGCAGAATCGTCTGGCAGGCAGCTCCGATTCGGGTAAATGGCAGTACATGGGGGCTGGACATCAGCCTCTGGTTCTAAAAGGTTAGGTCAGCCAAGTAAGGAAAAAACTATGAAAACTATCCTACGTGCTCAGAGCCATGTGAAGCTTAGACCCAAGATGCAGGTTACAAAATCGCTCGGGAAAAGAACTGACATCTAGAGGACTAAGACCCCAGCTATGCCTTGCCTTTGTCCTTGTGGTGACTGAGTAACTCCTCCAAAGGGTTTGCCCTCCAGTTCACCTTTACTGGGGCACACAGTGCCAATTTGGGAGGATCTTGCTCATCTCCTCTTCCCCAGGATTTTCTTAGTACTTTCCAGTTTGTTCCTTATCCCCAAGTATAAGTTGGTGGATGAGTTCTTTAGCTGTGAGTCTGTGCAGACTTAGAGTTTAAACCCCTTCTTTCTTCTGAGCAGCCCACAGATGCCCCATGCTAAGTTCTGCACCCCGGGAGTCCTTCCAGCCCTCTCTGCCCATTCTCTCCAGCACACCTACTTACTGCTGCAGTGTGGACAGACGCTGTCTTTCCCGGCCCTGAGGACGGGTGTTCCTGTCCTCAGACCCAAGATGTGACCTTTTCCTCGAACCAGACATGAGGAACCAGTCACAGAGTCACAGATGTGGTCGAGGGAGAGGCAGTGAACCATGAGCAGTGGGTTCCTGGGGAGTCTGGGTTACCTAATTTTACTGTTTACTGTCGCCTTTTCGACCTGCTCAGACCTCGTCCCAATAATCACCTTCCGTTTTGTAAGTGAGTGCTGCTGTACAGGTCCAATTTTATGGTTCAGTGGCATAGATCGCACCACTATGGGTCATGACTGGCAGTTGAGGACATGTACTCACTTGGTGGCCTAGAGTATTCGATCCATCTCTACCACAATTCCAAGACAAGCCAGGATCTGGGTTTTAAATAGAAAAATATAAAAGGAACACTGTGGTTTGTCCTAAAACATCTACTGCCCTGCTGTACTTTCATCAATCTCTCTCCATCTCTCGCCTCTATTTTTTCATTTTTTTCCTTTTGTGGGTCATTCCTAGCAGTTCTCAGAAAACCATACAGGGACTGGGGATGGAACTGGAGAAGACAGCTAAGTGGAGGGCAAGTACTTTAAGCCTTGTACTGTTTCTCCAGATTCCAGCATAAATATTTTAAACTCATATTATTCATGCTTAAAAGATTCTAAATAAATGACATCTTGATATTATACCCCTAAATAATTTAGCATATATTATCTAAAATTAAAAATATTTCCAATTTAAGGGCTGTGGAGAGAGCTCAGAGCAGAGCTTATGCTTGGCATGTGCAAGGGCCCAAGTCCAATGTCTAGTCCCACACAGTTCCCAGGCACAACTGATTGTGGCCCTGGTAGCCCCTGAGAACAGCTGGGGAGCCCCACTCCCCCAAATTTCCAACGTAACCAAATTAACATTGCTGAGATTAAATAAAATTAAACTTCCTTAATAGCACAGAACCTCAGTCCTTATCTCAATGCACTCACTTGTGCCAGAAACATCTCTTTCACTTAACTGACTATACTTGTCAGTTTCCTGCTGGTGTAACCCCTTTAAAATTAAAATTGTGTGCGTATGTGTGTTCTTGTGGGAAAATGGTCATCAAATTGAACTGTTTAAAGTTGCATACCTTGATAGAAATGGTTCAAAGAAAAGCAAGGACATTTAAAGGTGATAGTTAACGTTAGGCAGAGGGCTCTGATTGTTATCTAGTTGGTAAAAACAGGGGTCTTGGAGTCCAGAGCAACAGCACAATGAGTAGTGTGCTTTCCTTGCATGCCAACCCAGGTTTGAGCCTCAACACCCCATATGGTTTCCTTGATCCCACAGGAGTGACCCCTGAGTACACAGCCATAAGCAAGACCAGAGTACCTCCAGTTGTGGCCCCAAAACTAAAAATACAAAAATGAAAAGAGGGATCTTGGAATATTGGTGTGCTACTTTCTGAATCAATAATGAATGCATAAGAATTTTCTCTGAATATTCACTTAATTATATCCATATGCTTTGCTTTTGGAAACAAATATAAAAATATACATAAATGATATAAAATACATTAAAATGCTTTCAGTAAACTAACACAATTGTTAGACACTAGCACATTAAATAAAAAGAACAGAATACTTTTTATATTGTTCCTTTGATCTGAAGAAAACAGATGTAAATAAAGGTGACTTTTGGATGATGAATTGTTTGAATTATAAAACACAACAGAGATTCTATTTTTGAGGATGGCAATAGAAGAATGACACCTTATTTCACCTAAGTCAGTTAGCTTATGTCATATCTTATGACCACCAATTCTAAATCATCTTCTGTCTGGTGCTTCAGATAATTCCCAGACATTATAATGTTATTTTCACTGTTTATTTTGCAAATGTTCTAACAGACGATGTTGGAAAATATTACAAGAGGAGTCAGAAAGGAACATTTACAATGATCAAAAATTATCTCAGAATAAAAATTTTCTTTTATGATCAAAGACCAATCCTTGAGATTCTCAAGGAGAATTGTTAACAAGTGGCTTAGCAAGTTGTGATTTATTACTCATTCAACTGACCCATTCCCCTGCTATCCCAGTCTTCAGAGTCCCATCTCTGGGGCAACCAAGAAAATCTATTTTTCCAACTTGTAAACATCAAAGTTATCACTGTGTTTATATTTAGATTTGCCTACCTTGTATCATTTTAGTGTATCACTGTCATCCAGTTGTTCATTGAGTTACTAGAGTGGGCGCCAGTAACGTCTCTATTTGTCCCTACCTGGAGATTTTAGCACCTCTCTTTACTCATCTTTCCCAATAATTGGAGGCTCTTTCGGGGTCAGCGGAATGAGATCTGTTATAGTTACTTGTTTTGGCATATCAAATACTCCACGGGGAGCTTGCCAGACTCTGCCTGTGTGGGCGGGATACTCTTGGTAGCTTGCTGGGCTCTCCGAGAGGCATACATATACATTTCTCTCTATGATTTGCGCTACTGTCTGAACTCCATCAAATATGGTGTGGTAATTATAGAAAATGGGGAGAAAGTGTCTTATGATGTGTTGTGCGGTCCAGAAAGCAGCCTGGAGCATGGCGGCAGTTGGGTATCGGAGGTTGGCTGTCAGGGATGGGTCTCTTGGGGTGGGGAGGGCTCTTATCCACCACCCTCTGGGGCACTTAGAGTGAAAACAGCCTGGCTCAGAGTCCAGTTCATCTCTTGCCTACCCAAGAGATGCTAAATATCACTTCTAAGTGTTTGAGCCTACTGAGCAAACCCTGATTCCTCAGGAGTATGTCCATGGCCTTGAATCTGGCCCATATCAACTTGGTTTCTCATCCCCCTTATTTAAACTCCCTTAAAATTCACTTCAAACTGCTCCCACCCCCCCCCCCCACCCCCGACTCCTGGTGACCTATATGCTGAGGTCTCTGTCTTTTCATTATTTCTACAGGCAGAGCTCCAACTGCTCTGCTTCCTCTCTGTGAATAAATAACCTTGGTGTGGTACAAGGAGTGAGGGGTGGGTGCTGAAGAGAATCTCCATTCAACAGCCAACTGAGCTAGTGCATGCAGGAGTTGCTAAAAGATCATTATGAAAACTCTTCAACAGAATAAAGAAAATTTAGGAGAAGTCTGAGATATATGGATGTGTTCAGGTCAGCTTAAATCTTGGATCCTATACTTCCAGTTCTCTTTTTGTCCTCACCAGAGTCCTTAGCTTAGAGATACAGTGAGGCCCTTAGCATTATAATACTGAGCCTCTGTTGTGGTATTGGCCCTCAGTCAGATCTTTCCTGAAACATAAAGACTCAAAGATTCCTTTCGAGCTCCCACGGAGCCACTGAACTCTACATGTGTGTCCGCTTTTTGATGCCAATGGTCTTTCACGTTCCCTTTTCTCTCTCTATGCTCTCCAGTGCCACACTAAGAAACTAATGATGACACCACCGTGATAATCATCCTGCTGTTTTAACCTGGCGTGATAGCGCAGTGGTAGGGTGTTTGCCTTGTGCACAGCCAGCCTGGCCGAGCCAGGTTCGATTCCTCTGCCACTTTAGGAGAGCCTGGCAAGCTACCGAGAGTATTCAATATGCCAAACACAGTAACAAAAAGTCTCACAATGGAGACGCTATTGGGCCCGCTTGAGCAAATCAATGAACAACGGGAGGACAGTGTTTTAACCTGAATCACTATGATTACAAGCCCCAGCCTCAAGAGATTATATTCCTTGAACAAATTAAAAATGTTATCAAGAATAACATTTTTGAGGATCTGTTCCTGGGAACCACAAATTTAAATCCTATTTGAAGTCCACTTTCGGGATGCTCGGGCCAAGCCTCATGCAGAAATGAAGTCCCATGGAACCCAGGTAATGCAGAACTTTGTGACCTTAGACTCTGAGCTCAACGGGACCCATGAGCAGAGATCCTCTGCCTGCTTTCCCCAGTCTCCAGAGGCCCACAGGTCACACCCATAAGCCACTCCCTGCCGGCACCAGATAATCTCCTCATCAGTCACCCTCCAGAACTTATTGTCTGCTTCTCCTGGAAGGGAGCATAAAATGAGGCTCCCATAACTATGCCACTGGACTCTGCACCAGATTGTTTTCACATGGGGCCCCAGAGTGGGTCGGGTGAGAGCCCTTCCAACCCCAAGGGACTCAGTCCTGACAGCCGACCCCCACTATGCAACTGCGGCCATGCTCCAGGCTGCTTTTTGGATGGCATGGTCATGAATCATAAGACACTTTCTACCCATTCTCCATAATTTCCACACCATATTTGATGGGGTTCAGACATTAGGCAACAAATCATAGAGAAATATCTATATCTATATCTATATCTACATCTGCCTCTCGGAGAGCCTGGCAAGCTACCAAGGGTATCCTGCCCAGATGGGCAGAGCCTGGTAAGCTCCCTGTGGCATATTCGATATGCCAAAAACAATAATGATCCACAGGTCTCATTCCCCTGACCCTGAGAGAGCCTCCAATCATTGGGAAAAGATGAGTAAAAAGAGGCTGCTAAAATCTCAGGGCTGGGATGAGTAGAGACGTTAATGGCGCCTGCTCAATTAAATTGAGGAACAACGGAATGACAATGATACAGTGATACAGTGATTTGAAGTTACTATCAAGTTATTGCTGTAAGACACCAAGCCTGTGCTAATTGCTACAGCATCAGTAAGACACACATATCTACTAACTGCTGCCATTTTGAATATCTCTGTTCCTGCATTTCACTAAGTAGCTTGAGACCAGTTCAATAGCAGAGAAGTTAAAATTATGATTTCTTGGGGGGGGGCTAGGGCCCATACTTGGTAGTGCTAGGGCTCACTCTTGGTGCTGTGCTCAATGTATCTACATGATGCTAGTAATAAAACCTGGATCTGCCTCAAATAAGGTGAGTGCCCTAGCCTCTACTGTCTTTACAGTCCCAAGAAGTTGAATTTTTAATTTTTTAATTTTCTTTTGGTTGGATTATGGCTCTCATCAAATGTAAGAGAAATATTTTTATCATCTAGATATTTTGTGCATTTCTTTTTGATTATACAACCATTTCTCTCTCTCAAAAGAAGACACAACTAAATGCACATAGCACATAGCACAGCGGGTAGGGCGTTCGCCTTACACGCGGCCAACATGGCTGACCCGAGTTCGATTCCTCCGCCCCTCTCGGAGAGCCCGGCAAGCTACCGAGAGTATTCGATATGCCAGACACAGTAACAACAAAGTCTCCAATGGAGACGTTACTGGGCCCGCTCGAGCAATATTTAATTACTACTCTGTAAAATTAGTGCTAAATATTTAATTGAAAACCACAAAAACTAGGGGCCAGAGAGATAGTAAAGTGGATAGGGTACTTGCTATGCATGTGACTTACCTGGGCTTGATCCCTGATATCCCATATGGTTCCCAGAGCCAGCAGGCAGGAATTTCTGAGTGCAGAGCTAGGAGTAACCCCTGAGCACCATTGGGTGTGGCCCAAAAATAGAGAGAAAGAGAGGGAAGGAAGGAAGGAAGGAAGGAAGGAAGGAAGGAAGGAAGGAAGGAAGGAAGGAAGGAAGGAGAAAGGAAAGGAGAGAAGGAGAGATGAAAGAAAGAGGGAAGGGAGGAAAGAAGGAAAGAAAGAAGCAAAGAAGGAAAATCACAGAAACTAGTAGAGTGGTTAATACATATGCTTAAGGCTGCAGAGTCAATATAAGCCAGACAGCCAGACCAGGAATGAAGTCCCCAATCTGTAGGAATCCAAACCCCATGTTCATTTTGTGATACCATGTGGCTTTAATAGAGTCAGTACAGGGCAAGGTACGCTTCTTGACCAGGTCAAGGTCCTCAGTTATTTATTTTGTTTTGGAACCATAGCAGGTATTGTTCAGGGCTTACTCCTGCCTCTGCACTCAGGGACCACTCTTGATGAGGCTCAGGGGACCATGTGGGGTGCCAGGGACTGAACCCAAGTTGGAGACACATGCATGGCAAGTACCCTACCTGCTGTACTATCGCTCCAGCTTCATCATTCTTCCTTTAGTACAGCAGTCCACATATAACACTGGGGGAGCTCACTGTGTGCAGGGCTCCCCCATTTTCTCCTCACGTTTGTTTCCAGTGCACTCATTCACCCCAACCAGCCTCTATGAGGAGAACCTTCAGGCAACCAGAGAACTGCCATGAACACACTAATCTCATACACAGATTGAATTAAATCAGGTTATATCCAATTTCCAAGACTTCCAGCCTCACTTGACAAATTTCAGGTTAGAAACTAAGATGAGAAGTTGCCATTTGGGTTATCCTACTGGTAAAGGACTCCAAAATATAACTTTTTCTCTCTCAACCATGGAGCTGAGAAGGTGAACAGATAATGCATATTAATAAAAAAAAACAGAGTCCCCCTTATGTGTGCACTGAATGACATCAAGCTGGTAATGACACAAACATGAGTGATGAAAGTCTGTTGTAATGACATCCAATTGCATCAACTCCTCTCCTCTCAGGCACCCCCATACCTGCACGCTAAGTCTTAAAAGAATGAACTAAAACAGATACACTCTAGAGGATTTTGTCACTGCGATTCTGGGAGACTGCTTTCCTTTATCACAAAACACTCCTTTCTCAATGGCATGCTTGCTCTATATTTTGCTTTTGTCATTGGTCTTGCCCCTTGAGAAAATGGAGTTCAAAGGCATTTTTCATCCCTTCGAAATCCCATGGTTCTGCTGCTATAAATAACTGGCATTTATTTCCTATCAACAGGAATCTACAAACGTTTGACTATGAATGGTCACCTGCATAGAGTGTCAGAGTGATATCTCTAAGATAATGACAGCTGGCCTGCCCAGCTTGTCCAGGTGAGGGGGGCACATGGGTTCATATCCATCATCTCAGCACACAATTGCTATTCCTGTCTTATGCCATTGACCCAGACAGCAGGCCCCAAACGAACAACCCCAAGTTGCTAAAGTAATGACAAATGAGAAAGTTGGTTAATAGGTGCGTGCGTGTGCGCGCTCACACACACACACACACATACGCATGCACGCACGCACGCACATACACACCACACACACACACACACACACACACAACTGGAATTCCAGTTCTATGAATCAGGATGGGGACAAAGAATCCATGCCCCTTGGTATGTAAAAACATCTCTGCCAGTGGCAAAAAGAGCAAGAGTGACACTTGGTGGCCAGGATGAGGCATCACAAAGCACTGAGTGTGAAGTTCGGGAAGTTGGATGCTGCTCACAGACAAACCAGTTGTGGTCTTCATTTGGGTGGCTGTATTCATCTTTCTTTCATAGCTAAATATCCTCATTCTGTGGCTCTTTGGAATGAACAAAAGACAGTTCAAGAAAACAATTGTAATAGTCATTAGAGCACTCCTTCAGGGATAAGCCTTCCTGTGATGAACAACTTCAAATAAAGCCATTGTTGGGGACAGCACAGAACTTGTTCTCTCACTTCTCTATCCTCAACCTGGCATCCACAACAAGGCAAATGTCTCTAAGCCTTATTCGAATTGAAAATCCAACTTTTAAGACATCTTCGCATAGCCCAGCTGATCTCTAGTCACTTTACCTTTCTTAAGAATCTTCTATAAATTGCAGCCCAGAACAAAGAGCCCAACTTCAAGTCTGGATCAAATAAATATGTGTCTTAGTGAAAAGAAAGCAGACAGGAAATGAGATAAACGACTTAAAAATTAGCTTTCCAGGGGCGCAAGGGAACCAGAGCTCCCAAGGCATCCCAAAAGAGTGTGAGCCTCTCCTTATGCGAGGAGCAGAGGTGTTGGGGTGCACATTCCAGGTGGTCTTAGACTGTGGGGTCCAGGATGTGATACCTCTGGGAAGAGATGCCCAGTCTTGGCTGCACATCAGGTCACGGAGACAGGTGTCAGACTCCTTCTACACAGGTTCCAACCCAGGACACAGATCAGAATGTCTAAAAAGGTGGAAGCTGTAGAAAGAGAATGGCTTGATGCCCCCTGCTCCATTGATTGCAATGTGGAACCACTGCTGAGAATCCCAGGCCTAGGAAGGTTTGCTCGGACATTTGGCCGTGGGTCTCAAGATGTCATCACTCTCTCATACATGAAAGACTCCAGAGAGTCTTTTGTTTAGATGCGTACTATATATCAGTAAATTGAAGAAATTCGATATTAAAATAGAATTTAAAGACTATTTTAATTCACTTTTTTTTAAAAAAAACATAAACTTCATAAGAATTTAGTATAAACACATATGAAAAAGATGGGAACATAAATGATGAAA